>NC_053170.1:16805245-18037745 GCF_016835505.1 Polypterus senegalus | reverse complement strand
AGAAATGCTAGTTGTTTTCTCTTTAAAGTATTGGAGTACACACAGCTTGCCTCTGGCCCACTCACTGCTTCTAAGAATAGTGAGCAGATGTGTGAGAGGTCTAACAGTACCACTGCTCATAAAGCCACAGGCTAGTTCGTAAGACCTATTAATGTTTTAGATTAAATTATGTGATCTTCTAAACAGACATTCTGTTAAATATATCAATATTATTTTTGTTCCCCCTTTGAAAGAGATGATTTTGAAGTACTGGATATTCTTTTAGATGACTATGTATAATAAAATGATAAAGCATGTGCCAGCACATACCATCATAATGGATAATCAAACTACTGCTTTAGAGGAAGAAACTGTTACTGTGATGTCAATTTAGTGAGTGAATGTCAACAAAATATTTCTAGCAGACTGAAATCAGAGTTGCTATCAGTTTAGAGATGGGCTACTTACTGTAGGCACAAGTATGTAAATGTATTTCTTTGTAGTTGATAGCAGAGCAGAAAAGTACATAAAATAACTATTGCTCAACATATGTGCTATATTCTCACAATCAAACATTTGGTAGCTTAAATTGTTTGTTCCCCAGAAGTGAATGTCACAAAATATCCTTCCTTAAATAGTCAATCTGGTGCTAACTTATTATGATTTCTAGCATGTTGATATTTGTAGATTGCTTTAGTAGGAGATTGCTGTTAGCTTCATGCCACCAAATGGCAATGCCTAGAATGGCACTAATGATTTCTGTGCATTTATTTTTCAGTGTTTAATAATCACCTTTTTTGTGTTTCTTGTTACAATCTGTTTGGAGCATTTGGCTTCCAGTGCTTCCTTGTTGCACATACAAAAGAGCTGTAATCATATCAGGTTGGGGTAAAGCTTTATTCATCTCTTTGGGACTGCATTTGAAATCAGTGGGCCTGAACATGAAGAGTAGAGAGCAATCAATGAAGAATCATATAACAGAATCTATACTGTGGTAGATAGATAGATAGATAGATACTTAATTAATCCCAAGGGGAAATTCACATACTCCAGCAGCAGCATACTGATAAAAAACAATATTAAATTAAAGAGTGATAAAAATGCAGGTATAACAGACAATAACTTTGTATAATGTTAACGTTTACCCCCCTCGGTGGAATTGAATAGTTGCATAGTGTGGGGAAGGAACAATCTCCTCAGTCTGTTAGTGGAGTAGGACGGTGACAGCAGTCTGTCGCTGAAGCTGCTCCTCTGTCTGGAGATGATACTGTTTAGTGGATGCAGTGGATTCTCCATGATTGACAAGAGCCTGCTCAGCGCCCGTCGCTCTGCCACAGATGTCAAACTGTCCAGCTCCGTGCCTACAATAGAGCCTTCCTTCCTCACCAGTTTGTCCAGGGGTGAGGCGTCCCTCTTCTTTATGCTGCCTCCCCAGCACACCACCGCGTAGAAGAGGGCGCTCGCCACAACCGTCTGATAGAACATCTGCAGCATCTTATTGCAGATGTTGAAAGACGCCAGCCTTCTAAGGAAGTATAGTTGGCTCTGTCCTCTCTCGCACAGAGCATTAGTATTGACAATCCAGTCCAGTTTATCATCCAGCTGCACTCCCAGGTATTTATAGGTCTGCACCCTCTGCACACAGTCACCTCTGATAATCACGGGGTCCATGAGGGGCCTGGGTCCCCTAAAATCCACCACCAGCTCCTTGGTTTTGCTGGTGTTCAGTTGTAGGTGGTTTGAGTCGCACCATTTAACAAAGTCCTTGATTAGGTTCCTATACTCCTCCTCCTGCCCACTCCTGATCCAGCCTACGATAACAGTGTCGTCAGCGAACTTTTTCACGTGGAAGGACTCCGAGTTGTATTGGAAGTCCGATGTATATAAGCTGAACAGGACCGGAGAAAGTACAGTCCCCTGCGGCGCTCCTGTGCTGCTGACCACAATGTCAGACCTGCAGTTCCCGAGATGCACATACTGAGGTCTGTCTGTAAGACAGTCCACGATCCATGCCACCAGGTATGAATCTACTCCCACCTCTGTCAGCTTGTCCCTAAGGAGCAGAGGTTGGATGGTGTTGAATGTGCTAGAGAAGTCCAGAAACATAATACTTACAGCACCACTGCCTCTGTCCAAGTGGGAGAATGATCGGTGTAGCCATATAGATGATGGCATCCTCCGCTCCCATCTTCTCCTGGTATGCGAACTGCAGATGGATGAGGGCGTGGCGGATCTGTGGCCTCAGGTGGTGAAGCAGCAGGCGCTTCATGGTCTTCATCACATGTGACGTCAGAGCGACAAGCCGGAAGTCATTCAGCTCACTAAGACGTGATACCTTTGGGACTCGGGTGATGCAAGATGTTTTCCAGAGCCTCGGGACTCCCCAGCTCCTTCTACACGTGCTTGAGCTCATGCTGATCACCACCTTTAAAAGCCCTTTTCTTTTGGTTCAAAAGGCCCTTGATGTCACTTGTAATCCATGGCTTGTTGTTAGCATAGCAGCATACTGTTCTTACTGGAACCACAGTGTCTATACAGAAGTTGATGTAGTCAATAGTGCAGTCAACAATCTCCTCAATGTTCTCACTATATGATCTTTGCAGGATATCTCAATCCGTAGTTCCAAAGCAGTTTCTCAGAGCCTGCTTTGCCTCAGGGGACCACTTCCTGAATGAGCGTGTGGTTTTAGGTAGCTCCGTCACTCTTGGTTTGTAGTGAGGCTGAAGCAAGACCAGGTTATGATCTGCTTTCCCAAGCACAAGCGGCGGGGTGGCGCTATATGCGTTTTTAACGTTTGTATACAGTAGGTCAATAGTCCAATTTTCCCAGGTGTTACAATCCACATACTGGGAGAAGGCAGGTAATGTTTTGTCCAGCATCACATGGTTAAAGTTTCCAACGATTAGCACAAGCGCCTCTATCAGTAATTTAGACTATTTTGAAAAAGAAACAAGTTCTTGGCGTAATTATCAGTTGACAACAGTGAAAAGAAAAGTAATGTCATAAGTAAAACAAGTGTTGTCAAAACCACTGGCATTTCCATAGTACAGTTGTAAAGGACTGATACTGTAGAGGTCACAAATGGCAGCAGAATTGTAATGGTCACAAATGCTAAAATAGAAAGACCAGATTAGGATTACTGAAAAGTGGAAAAAAAATCATAGAAAGACAAACCAAAGCTTACTACTTCTTCTGTAAAACGTGGTGGAGGTATAGTAAGATCGTTAATCTTTATTGATGATGCAAAAATATAACTATAGCTACTTAATAATATCAGACGTGGACAGAAGTAACTTCTTCATGTGACAAGGCTCAAGATACACTTGTCAACATAACAAAAAACAAATTCATCTAGGGTGGGAAAAGAACATTAACTGGCAAAGTCAATCCTTTAATTTATTACTTTACTCCAGGGGGGTTTTTGTGTGGTGGGTGCAGCAATACACTATCAGCGCATGCTCCCAACTTCCTCCTCTTCCTCCATTGGTTGTAAAAGAATTAATTGTGATAAGTATGGTTCATAACAGTAAGTAGTATATTTTCTGTCAAATTTAAACTCAAGAGTGTCCCCAGCCCACTTGAGGAACTGTGTATTGAAGTTGAATAAACAACTGAGATGTCATTCCAATAAGTGAAGCATCTTGATGGTAAGTAGAGGCCTACTATGCTTAATTAAAACAAAATTAATACATGTCTGCTAAATTCTAAAAAAGCATAGTACTTTTCCTTGAATGGGGAATTTGATTTCATCTCCAAATTTTAAATAGAAAGGACATTTTTGCCTCACTGTTTTATTATGGGTAAACTAAAAATTTTCCAGTTAAGATTAGGTAATGTAGTGTAAGACATCAAGCAGGTTTTTCACTATTCAGTGTTACTCCATCTAGTAATAATCCAAACACTGCTGTAAGTGGATTTTGGAGTAATAGTGGTTACAATACTGTACAAAAGGTAGGAAAAGATTTTTATTTTATTAATCATTGAAATATAGATAAAACTCGGACATTATCCACCCATTTTCAAACTCAGCTAATTCATTACAGGGCCATATGGAACCAGAGTCTGACAACAGCATACTCATGTTAAAATATGAATTGTGTTTTATCCATTATCCAACCTGTTGTATCCTAACTACGAGGTCACAGGGGTCTGCTGGAGCCAATCCCAGCCATCACAGGGCACAAGGCAGGAAACAAACCCTGGGCCGGACGCCAGCCCACCACAAGGCGCACACACACACACACACACACACACACCAAGCACACACTAGGGACATTTAGAATTGCCAATGCAACTAACCTGCATGTCTTTGGACTGTGGGAGGAAACAGGAGTCCTTGGAGGAAACCCATGCAGACACAGGGAGAACATGCAAACTCCACGCAGGGAAGACCCGGGAAGCGAACCCGGGTCTCCTAACTGCGAGGCAGCAGCGCTACCCACTGTGCCACCGTGCTGCCCAAATTGTGTTTTATGTGTTTGCAAATTGATTCTTTCATAGAGTATATGCTGGTAACATAACTGCACACTAAAGCCACATTTATACAAACACTTCTTACAAATAACTAAATAACTGGAAATTAAGTAATGTAAAATCTAACTCTATTACAGGCTCAGTAGCTACTGTAAATCTTGATTTGAGTAAATTATGTTTAAGATGGGTGTCATACATGATTATGTAATCATCAGTATTTGTGGCTTGTTTCTTCAGCATTAAAGAGAACTAAAAATGAGTGTTTTGAAGTGTTAAGCATTTCAGATATTTAAGTGAGTCAAATCATTTGATGCCCTTTCATCTACCATTTTTAAAGTAAGTTTGCCATTATTGAGATTAAAAGATAAAGGTGTCACCTGGTGTGTCCGACCTCATAGTGTCCTTGATTTGGGAGTTCAGAGTTTTGCCTTTAAAGTGGCATGTTGTATGCATGTTCTTTCAAACAGATGTAATTTTAACTTAAAAACTATATAGTGGTAATTTCACTTTTTGGTTGTGTGGAGGGTTTGTGCAAAGATGTTTTGAGCATCTGTGAAATGATACAAGATGTGAATTTCTGTGTGATGGAGTAATCACATGTACATAGGTGTGCTTCTCATTTCTTCTTTTGTAATGAATGGTATTGGATGTCAGGACATTGATGTTTGGTTAGCCATTCATTAGTTTCAGCCTGTGCTACACCACTTCTGTAAAATATCCAGTAAATCACCATACTGTACAGGCAGTTCGCTACTGGGTGACACATGCAGAACCACTTTGTCTTGCTTCTGTCCTTAAGGCATAAGAGACCTTCTGCTACTCTGTTGTTGGAAAATGCTCATGTGAGCAAATTAGCTTTGAGTGGCCTTTTAGAATTATGTGAAACATTTAGTTGAAGCGTGGATGAGCAGGAAAGCCTCAGTGGAGTGTAAGTGCCGTGTAGCAGTTTTAACAGAAGAAGGATCCAAGTAGGTGCAACCAGGCAAATGTGGCAGTGATAAAAGCTGTTTTTTCTGTCTCCTGCTTAGGTATTTTAAAGCTGTATTTGGGGACATGCAATTTTATGTAAACCTGATAAACTTTGTTATGTTTCAGCAAACACTTGATCTGTTCTAGTCTGTCGTGACTGCTGCCCTGAGAATCAAATGTATAAAGTATCTTGGAAAATCTTGTGTTGAGGACATATCAGGCATAAATTGTATATGAAATAGGATACATGCATTTGTTGTAAGTTGTCCAGGTAGCTTGTGTGGCCATCCATCTATTATTACATCTATTCATCCAGGTGATGGTTTCAGTGGCTGGAGGCAATCATGGCCACATTGAGTACAAGATGGTAAACTAAACTGGATGGGATGCTAGTCCACACAATCCCATTAGCATAACATGCATCATGTGTAGGTTTGGTTTGAAGTGACAAAACTGGTATAATCTTAATTCAACATTCTTAGAAGGTCTGTATGATTGGGTGTTATCTAACACAATGGTGGAAGGTCTCCTCGGATATGGTAAGTATATAAAATACTCAATAGGCATGGGAGTCATCCTCTGGTATACTTATTTGATGAAGTCTCTTCATATGTTCAGTGAGTATAAGATATAAGCTGAGCGTGACACTTTTGATGAGACCTGCTATTTGTAGTACTTACTAAAGTGCCTGTCTGGGAATAAACCAACCTTCTCATCTGCATTTTTCTGTTACTGCCTCAGAAACTATGACAAGATCCAAGGTGGCCAGGCTGTGATGTGCCCTGGTGTTGTATATATCTAATACTTCTTTAGCAATAATGACGAAGGCTACATTGGTCATTTATTTCTTTGTGCCAACAGGAGCTTTTCACATACGGTATTGCAATTCCAAACACACGTGTTTAATGGAAACTTGTATATAAATTAGTATAGCAGGTGTTTTGTTATTAATTTTCTAAGCACTAATCATAATGTAGTGGTTTGTAGTGCAGGTTTAGTTGTTAAAAAAATAATTTGATGCCACAATGTTAATCCAGACGCTGCATCACACCTGCATTTGACATATATTCTTTGTTCTGACAACTTAAATGTTATATTATTTTATATCAGAGCAAATTCTTCTGTTTAATTTTATTGACTTTCACTTTTTCTTGTTTTTTTTTCCTCATATTTGAAATCAACATGTTTTGTTCCTGTCCTAAAACTGCCTCATCCAGGTAGACATTTGTGATTGGTTTCTATTTACTGTGTGTGAGCAGCATTCTGTTTCATTCTACCTTAGTGTCATAATAAAAGACCACTATCTGCATGGAAATGTCAGATTTGAACACAAAATGCATTTTCACACATTGACTGTTCTGTTCTCTGCTGTGGTTTTCATTTAACATATTTGGGGCAGTCTGCACCAAATACAAAGTAAGTATGTAACTTACAAGATAGAAGGTATGCTTAGGGGGGGCACAATATAAAACAGAATGGTGAGGGTACAGAGTTAAATATGTGTCATCAGAGTGGCGAGTGTCTGCAGAGTTGAGAATCCGCATGTAGCATGCTGCATGTTGGTTATCAAGTACCTCAACTAGGGGTCTGCACAGATAAAAGAGTAACTAAATATTTTGACATATTTTCATTTGCTATACTAAATTTGACAAATAGAATATTAAAATATACACAATGTAATAATGACAATAACCCTTGTTATGAACAGCCCAGCCTAAGCAAATTAAACACAACTTTAATAAATATGAAATTAGTGTAGAGACTCTTAAGTTCAATGTGTTCACTATGTAACATACTCAGTGGGAGTGTTTGTAACAAATAGTGGTATATAGCACACTAGACATAGGACTTCTGCATAGATGCTGGAGTATTATACTAAATGGTGGGACAACTCCATTTCTCATCAGCAGGTAGAGTATTTAAAGGGGGGGGATCTACTAAGGTTGGGATCATTAGGGGGCACATCAGTATTGGATTATTGGTATTCATATTTGAGACGTTGATATTTTTACAAACTTAAATAAGATATAATAAAAAAAGTTGCAGGTCTGGGTAACATGAAAAATATTAAGTGGAAAGAATGGACAAATGTGTTCTGAATAGGTTTATAGGGTCAATATTGTCATGTGTATTGAGTACAGTAAAATTTTTACTTGTATGTGCTAATCAACATGCAATATGTAACTACTCTCTGGTGCCACAGTTTTCTTCCTTATGTGATATGTATTTGATTCTGCCAATAACGCACAAAAAAGTTAATAACTGAACTGAATTGGAAATCTGAGAGCAAACACTGGATAGTAGACTATGATTACATTTTACAAATAATTAGTACAAAGCTGCGACCTTCCACGTATGTTCATGGCTAATTGCAAGTCTTCTTAAAAAAACATAATGTATCTTCTTATCAGCTTGGTATCTCACATATTTCTGAAAAACTAATAAACATCTGTGTAGAACAGTATATTTTCTGTGAATGTGGTTAATTCTTCATCTTCCTCCAATATTTTTACTTCTGGGGTCACTCAAGGCATGTAACACATTTAGAATGGGTCTGTTCAGAACTAAATATTAAAACATTATATTTAACATTTGTGTTATTACCTATAACATCTGTTTTTAAAAACATTTCTGTGAAAGCTTTCATGCAAATAAATGCATTTCCTAAACCTTCGAACCATCCCACACATATGATATATATTAAAAAAAAAAAAAAAACACACACTGCTTTAAATCCAGTTGCATTGACAATACACATGTTTGTTATAGCATTCTCAACAGGTAGATTCTATCTTAATATTAATTGTGCCTTCATCTATTTCATTCTTTCAATTCCCAACCAACTTGCCTTGGAGGAACCAAAGGCGGCATCAGATTGTCCAACTACTGTATTTGCCTGTACTCCAAGGGGATTAAAATGGATTGAAGTTGACCTGCTTTAATCAGGATGTGAAAAAGGTGGCCAAAATTGTCACAGTCACACAGCTGTTTTTTCCCCTATGGTCCAAAGTGATAACTCCATGTTTTAAAAAATGTAAAAATATTTCTCCAGCTGGCTAGATTTTTTGTTTTCTTTTTTTTTCGACATCACACTTGATTTTTTCAGTTAATTTTTAAGTGTGTTATTTTAGCTATTGTCCCTGTGTATTCAATAATTGTGCCTCACTACCTTGACTAACATGGCTGGAGGATTTTAAAGTGGGGTATTAACAGACTTATAGTGCCATTGTAATCTTCTTGTCTGAATGCCTTTTTTTTTTTCAAATACGAGACAAATGGACACAGAAGCATATCTTAAGAACATTGGGTACAAGGCAGAAAGTTACTTTAAACAGGGATGATCACATGACAAGACTCACACATGTATACAGACTCGATAAGACCAGGCCAGTGTGCAGTTAATTACCTTGACATGCATATCTTTGAGATATGGAAAGAAAACCACCTTTACACTGTTAAACTGCAGCATCAGGACTGGCCAGAAGACCTGTACATGCTTGCTGAACTGCAATGCAGGCTACTTGCATGCATATCAGCTGTTTAGATGCCTGTTAGTCATGTAAGAGTTTGGGCTCTTTTGATGAAAGGAACTGCATTTTGAAGGAATGCCCCTTAGTTTCTGTGAGAAAGAACTTGTCTCAATTTGGGATCCTGTTACCCTGGTGGTTGAAGTCTTTGTTGGTAGGGTCAGTGCAGAAGATGGTAGAGGACAAGCATTAATGTGGTTAGCATGGAAAGCACTTGGTTAGCTACACAGAAGTGGTCAGTATAAAGCAAAAAGGAAGCCTGGAAGACTGTAACTAGTGTGAACAGTATGCAAAATGGGATGTGTGCGGGTGGGACTATTATAAAAAAAAAAGAAAGCATGCATGCACTTAATTAGTGTTATACTGATGTGGGGAGCATGGACCACAGTTGTGAATCAGCATGAAACACAGTACAGTAAAGACAAGACACTAGCGTGGGCACTATGATAAACACTTGATGGACTTTCCTGATGTGGTGAGAATGGAACATAAAAGGAGTATTGATAACTTGTGTAGTCAATATAGAACACAGTAGTGGATTGACACAGGAGGGGGCAATGTGGAAAAACTGCTGTCTGCTGCAGTGTGGTCAGTCTGCAAGATACCGGGCTGGTGTTTTAATGTAGTCAGTAGATAGTAGTAAGGGTGTAATGTTTAAATCTGAAGCAGTGTTGTTGTCAGTTTTGGAAACCAAAAGCATGGAGAAGTGGTTATGGGGGGAGGGGAATGGCCTCTGCACTGACATCAGCATATAAAAAAAACTGGTAAGTGTTTTGGAATGGGGTGGTTAGTATGGATTAAAGCAGGCTAACTCCATTGTTATTGCCAGACACTGTGGAAGATGCTTGGGGGGTGAATTGGTGTTGTCAGTGTGGCATTCAGTGCATGTCAAAATTCAGATCCAAAAGAAGTAGTTCTGCTTTTCTCCAACATGTTTGATCCCTTGTATTCTTCCTTACCTACTTAGTATTTATCTTATGTTCTCTCTAATTTTACTGCACTGCTGTTATGTACTTTTTTTTTTGTTTCATTTTGGTTTGGTTTTCATATAGACTTTAATTAACAAATTTTTTGTCTGCTTTATAGCAGTCTTTTGTAGTAGTGTTCCCTCAAAGAGTGCTATACTACAATAAAAATAGTTTGAGAAGTGCCAGCTACTTTTACAGAGCTTGAAGCTATCTGTAGTCAAATATTCTTTGGCAGACAGTGTCAAGAGATTGAACTTGTAATTTATTTGTTCCTTGTTTTTTTTGAGTTACATTAGTTTGCACCCTGTTAATTGGAACCTTAGTATTATGGTTAAGGATGTACCTGTTGGCCTGTTCCTGCTTCCGGCAGAGGTATTTCTAGCTTTTTTTGGTTGGGTCGGCAGGATGCACTTGTGGTTTTGCACCTGGTTTTTGAGGGAGCTACTTGTGGGTCTGGTTTTTGCTTGTTGGCACTGATGACAGGTCTACCCCTTTATTTGATGGATTTGTCCAAAGTTGTTGGATGTTTGTCCACTAGTGGAGGTAGTTTAATCAGGTACCAAAGCAGTCTTGAGTAAAAATGCTGCTGGGTTAATTTTCTTTTTATTAATGTTATTTAATGTTTCCCTGTTCCTGCAGACAAGTTGTATGAGCCATAGAAAAGCCTGTTGCTTAAGCCTATCTACTGTATTTTTTTCAATTGCTATGGTGATAGTAGCTTCTCTTCTCACTTCACCAGCAGACAGGTATGTAGAAGCAAAAGCTCCTGGGTTTGTGGGACCAGGACACCTGACTGGATGTCTAATAACACTTCCTTTTATCTTCAGCTTTTTCTTTTTTAATCTCACTGGGAGTTCATTTAATCGGTTGTACCTTCAGGCTTCTCTTACTAGGTGTTTTAAAGCTCATGGCAGCAGGATTGAGCATTAAAACCCAGTTAAAATGGGAGTTTTTATGTCTCGGATTATCTGAAATCCATTAGCTGGATAGAATTATCTGAGGCTGGTGACTATTTATTGTGTGATAATAGAGTTGTTATGGAGTCGGGGGCTGGTTTTGCTTCATGGTATTAAGCACTCAAGGGTTTTAGACAAAAATAATTTTGTACTCTCCCAGATGTGCTTTTGCTCTTGGTACTCATTGCAACAACACTGTGAACACCCACCTGCATCCTTAACAGTCATAAAAAAATTCCTTACTTTAGCACTTTTTCTACTGGACTGCATAGCTTGCCTCCTCTTTCATTTGCAGTCTGCTGTACACATCTCTCCCCAGAACTGTGGTCCTGCTGTTTTAATTATACAGCAGACACCCTTCTAGTATTGCTGCAAATTCAAATTGACTCTCACTCTGGACCTCTGTTTAGATAAAAGATCAGTCGTAAAATCAGAAAGATAACAATAATGGGATTACACATCTTTGTACAGTAGTATTAGACGCTGTTTTCATGCAGATTCAAGTCTTAATCTTTCGTGGACTATTGACGAGGGAAAAAGTCCTCTCTGAACTGACACACACACCTTGTCCTTCATCACCAATTGGACCTTCTGATATGTTTTTTGCCATAGTGGCATGATGTGACTCTGCTATCAAGATATTGCCCAAATGTCTATGCCCACATCAGTTAGTTGCAGGCTACAAGGCATTTTGATTGTTCTTTAGTCTTGATAGTCACCATGCAGAGGAGTACATTAGATAGAAAGCCCAGTATTTTAAAAGACATTTAAAAAATGCTCCTGCTAGATTCTTGATTCAAACCAGCTATATCCGTTTCACCTGGCTCCTCCACTCTGGCTTCCTATCCAGCTAATTTACAGACCTGATAAACACAATACCTTAGTATCTTTATAATCATGGCCTTACCTTGCGTAAATCTGTGAGGTCCTCTGGTACCCACCTTCTGAGAAGTTATCTCAAGTGCAGGTTCCAGCAGAAACGTGGATATTCTCAAACAGCCCACAACAGACTTGTCTGGTCTGTGTGAGTAATAAGTGTGAAGTTGAATCTTTAAACATTTCTAACACTGAAAATGGATTGCAGTGATGTACATGTGGTGGAGATGGTGTTTCACCTCAGTGTTACAAGGGATGGTTTATACTTCACACTCAGAACACATACTTGCACGCATCATGGCTGCCACGCTTTTCATATTCAGAAATTAACAAGACATGTGCCTGAGTTGCAGTACCAACAAAAAATCAGGAGGTGCAGTGTGTTTAAGTTGGAACGTGACGTCAGAGTCTCTCTTTACTATCAACATGTGACAGCAAGCCGCTTTTCAGATTCTACAGGATCAATGTGCTTGCTTCGATGTTTGATGTGGTGAAGCAAAATGCTGACATACAAATGTATTTGTGGTGCTTTTCTTTTCAAGCATCGTATATTCCCCATTATAACAAAGCAATACATTTTAAAGGTCTCACATACTATCTTCTGTCAGAATGTATGGAAACGTACTTGAGCTACAGAGAAAAAAAATAGGGACACAGTGAAAAGGTCTATTTTGTAATTAAAGTGGAAATTTATGCTTTAATCTCGAAATTTCCACTTTAATCCTGTAGTTTTTTTTGTCATTAAAGGAGACCATCATAAGCGTCATCTTAAAACTGACCCAGTTGTTAATTGCTATGTGCTTCTGGGGCTTCCTCCTGCACTGACAGCAGCAGCCAGCAACGATTGCCACACAGAACACATTAAATTTATGATAATCCAGCTCTCTGCACCTTTAGAATCCTTAGATTTATACTTGGTATCACTTTCATAATGAAATGTGTTAAAGCATGTATGTTACATTTTGTTAACGTTTTGTTACAAATTGTTAACTTCCTTTAAAAATTGAATATTGTCAATAATTACACATGTGGGGGTGGCACAGCGACAGAGCAGTGGGGCTTCTGCTTTGCAGTAGGGAGTCATATCCCTAGTGTTCCCTGCCAAGAGTTTGCATGTTTTCCTGTTGGGTTTCCAGTTTCCTTCTAAGGACATGCAGGTTTGCCGATTTAGTGATGTTAAAATGATGCTGGTGTAAGTGTGTGCTTGTGTTCACTTTGCAATGAGCCGATGCCCCGTCCTGAGTTAGTTTCTGCCTTGTGCCCAACAGAGGTTCAGAACTCTTGGTAATGCAGCATATTATCAGTAGTGGTTATAGCCTCAAGTATGCCACAGAAGACAGACGTGTAACATGACTGTAATGGGAGGTTCTTGATCTGCCTGGCTGTTGCGTTTTGAAGAGTTGCATCTCACCTGAATGACTCTTTGCCCACCTTCCCCAAATTGCCTGTTTCTAATGAATTGTTCTCTCAGTCCATCTTCACTGAACATCATATTTATTCTAAGTCTAAATGCTCTCTTACTGCCTAATTAAAGCTCAGCTGAGGGGTATCTCATTAATGTCCGAGGGAGAAGAACACATCCTTGTGGAAGCCCCCTCCCTTCTGCTCAGTTTTTTAATTTTCTTATCATTTATCTTATATTAAAATAGGCTAGCAGAAAAATGCAGGCCACACAGAATGTACACAGATGGATTTATTTTGTTTTAGGAAAAGTCATGTATCTAAGCTGTGCTAGCCAGAAGCAGCAGGGATTTGCATGTGTGTGTGCGCCCTGTGATGGACTGACATGCTGTAAATAATTGTTCCTTGCCTTGCGTCTAATGCTACGAGTTTAGGTTCCAGCTCCCTGTAACCATTTATTGAAATATGCTGATTCTGTAACTGGATGGATAGAAGATATGAATGGTAAAGTATGTTAAGTCTTCCAGCACTTTAAACCCCTCTAGCCTGGTAATTTGTGTCAGACTTTCCAATGCAAGTTTAAGTCTGCCGAAGTAGACCATTACCCACTATCAAAGAAATTAAAAAAAATGTTGATTGAACAATGTGAACCAGTACATTTTTACTATAATTCAAGGATCTTATAGAAACCAAAGTGTTTTTGATGCTAGTGCTTTTTGGAGAAAACCAAAGTCTTGGAGGTGTAGCTGATAGGTTAATATTTAACCGGCTTTTTGGCTTGCTTTTAGTCAGTGTAATATGGCTGCATGTAATCTTCCCCATACTGTATCTGTATGCATTTTCTTCCTCCATCCCTAAAGATTTTCATGTTAGGTAAACTAGTAATAAAACATTATCCCTGTGAGGAAGGGAATGTCTAAGAATGGGCACTGCAATGATCTGACACCAGGTCCAGGGTTAGACCTTCCCCAGATTAAGCGGGTTTGAGAATATAAGTTTATGTATTCAGGTTTTGTGCCCCATTTACAATTACTCTAGCCTGTGGTCATATTAAATAGGTAACTATTCTGATGACAACTGTCATTATTCTATTCTTCTGACAACCTGATGACAGTTTATCACAAATAACCCTTGCCAGCTGTTGTTTGTTGACTGAGTACCATCTAGATCTGGGCCAAAAATCATCTTATGAGTTATTCTGTGTCTACAAACTTATTAGTTACTTAAAATGCTGTCAACATGATATGTCTGTTTATTACCTACTAATTGCAGTTGTATAACAGCAGCACCCTTTTCCATTCCATAGTATTTAACTTTGTTGCAGATTTGTGATTCTGTATTTATTAGATTGCATGTCATGAAGCATGGGGTTTAAAACATTATGCAATATTCTTGTAAAAATAAATATATAAAGAGTGCACTATGCATTCTGTGCAGTGTGTAAATTAAAATTATAAAAAAGAGTAAATGGGTAGGTGCTTATTGTTTCTGCAAAAACATTGTGCCACATAGTCTAGGTTCCTGTCAAATCTTGAATCAGACCAGCTTCTACCTTTTCTGTGTCCACTGATCAGGGTTCAAAATTTCGTCTAATTCAGAAATATGGGACAGCATTATAGAATTAGAGGTATTAACTGAATTGTATTTTGTGGTCTTTCAAAAAGAAACACTTTTGCAAGCACTGAAATAAAATAGAATTCAGTCCACCTTAAAAAAGAAAAAAGCCCCTTGTTTTGTTTTTGGAGCGCGGTTACATTCTTGGCAAGATCTAGTCTTGCCTCGCCAGAAGGGGCCCGGATCTGTCTCCTGCAGATGCAGCGTGCTGCTATGTCTGTAGAGGCTTGTCTCAAATGTGGGGAATGAAGCAGTCTGGCTGCTGCAGCCCTTCTCAAAGCATGAAGTTGTACTTGTCTTCCCCTGCTGGTTGAGGTGGTAAAGAGTGAATGTTCTAGGTGTGTGGAGCAGTACCAGAAAACCCCCACGACTTACAGAACTTGAAGCAGATCAGGTAGGGTGTGGAGGACAAAAGGGCCTTTTTGTACATGGGTAAGAAAGATAATGTGTCATGAAGAAAAAGCTATAAGACTAGTGTAGTCCACATTTAAGAAGGAAGGGTCTCTTTACTATTATTTGCGACATAAAAAGGAGTCACCCACACTCAATGAGAAAGAATACCTGAGAGCATGCGCCGTGAATGGACAATGCTTTTGTATCACATTGACACTGAAAATGTAACCAGTAACCTTAATTGGGAGATCCTTGCTGCAGGTTCGTTAAGGGTGAACTGGTGAAAGTGCATGGGGCTTAAGGGTGAGCTACGTCCAAAACTGTGTCTTTGATATAGGGGGGATAAGGAAAGCTGCAACATTGGAAGGACTGCCTCGTAGACGCTGAGCCCACAGTTAAGAAGCCAGCAGTGTAGCCTTGTATAAGAAAAAAATAATTTATAACAGAATCATTTTTTGATCTACTGGTTAAAAATTTGACTTTATTAGTAACTAGAGGAGCAGGGTGTATGAAATAAAGTTCTTCTGACATAATAATAGGTTAGAGAGCTATTTTACTTATTAAGGTAGTAAGTGCTTTTTTTAGATTTATTTGGTCTTGTGAATGTGAGCAGGTTGCTCTTGGCTCTAGCAGCGCTACACAGGTGCCACCTGGTGGTAGAGGCACAAGTTATATGGCCTCTATCCATTTCTTCACTGTCAGACTGCGAAGAATACACAGTCTCCTCTTAGCATAAAAATCCAACTAACACCATGTCGATCCTCTTTCTCTTTCTCTCTGTCCCATCTGGGTCCCTGGGGAAGTTGCCTCATTCCTCACTGTGCAGATATGTTTACAGTTGTGACTAGGATGAATTCCAAAATCCCTGTGCTCTCTTCAGTTTAATAGTTCTGGCAATGTTGTCTGTGTTCCCGGGCACACTGCGGCACCCAGCCCCTCTGTACTCGGCATGCTTGCTATACGCCACATGTTTTTTTTATTTCCCTCTGCCCTGTAGGCCAAATGTAAGATTTACACACCCTATCAAATTCCTCTGTGGCTGTTGTTTTTGAACTTGGCCATTTGAAGAGGCTTTTCTACTTTGGTTGTTGTTGCAAAATAAGTCAACGTTAGGGTAAGCAAAATTAAAGAGCAGATAACTTGCAGGTCATTGCTGCTGACCATTTAATCCACAATGGTTTGTGCAGCAGCCCCACCCCAGTGTCTCTGACTTAATGCCACATTCTGAGGCATGCATCTTTCATGTCTCGGTCCTTTTAAATGGTGGTCCAAAGCGTTGCTGTCTACTTCCTCTTCTGTTTGAACACTGCTGCACCGTCAATCTATTAGACACTGCACTCTTAAGTCTTTACTTTTACCTACCTTGCTGTTTATCCTAGGCCCCCACATTTCCAAACACCTTATGCCTGGATTCCTTTCTGACTTCTCCCTAGGCGCTTGTATGTCTCCTCCTGCCTGTTGTCTTTATGTTATTTCTCCTGTTTCTCCTCTGCATAGATGCCCACTAGCCTTTTTGTAACTTCCGGGCTCCTGGTTCAAATGTCATATAATGTGTTAAACCTGTTTATAGAAGCACAGAAACTAAACATTTGCTCTGCATACAACAGGCTATAAACATGGTGCTTTGTATTTATTCTAAAAGTTCCTGAGTTTCAAAACTTTATGCAGCCCTCAGCAACTAAGCAATGAACTAAAACACATGGGCCAATATGGGAATCGTTGCTGTTGTAGATTAAAGAGCTACTCTTGCCTTGCTGTTGTGTGTTGACCTGCTATTTGTTTTAATCTTTTATTAGCACTCCATTACTTATTATGCATTTTGGGTAAAGCATATGCCTGCTAGGCCTGTGGAAGTCCACTAGTGATGGAAATTGGCCGGGTAGTTTTTAATTTCGCTGACAGATTTGATGATTGGAATTGAAGTGGCTGGTTTCTTACACACGTTCTGAATTATTTTTATGCTGAGTGAGAAATGTTTTCCTCTTAATCTAAGATTGCTATCATTGTTTCCAAAATTTGCAAAATGAATGCTTGTGTGGCTATACTGTTTCAAATCTTGACAATGGCTAACAAAACTGAACTGTGCCAATCAACCTGGAATTGGAAGCCAGATAGACAAAGCCAGCTAAGAAATCTGCCAATTACATTGTCAAGCTAGACATTTATCTGAAGAGTGGTAGGCAGTAGCAAGCGGACAGTAAGAATGATAGGACATGTTAAGTTTTTTGTTTAGTTTTCTTTTCTTCCTGGTTTTTGTAAGAATTCATTACACCATTTGAACCTTCATCCTTCACTTGAAGCTACAGTTAATAATTGTTTATTCCATTGCTGTTGTTTTAGCCTTAGTGTTTTTAACAATCATAAATAAAATGTTTCTGACACTGACTCCACACTTTTCTTGATTTTCTTTAATTTAGATCTTGTGCTGAATCCATCCCTTTCCTCACTGAAGAATCTGATTGGCTTAGGGGCAGAATGCCCTTTTTGGATTTTTTCCGAAAGCATTGTGATGGAATCCGAGAGGGCAGCTATTTTGTGAGTGCAGCTTGACCAAACTAGAGTCTGCGAATGCAAAGTGCAAATTGGAGGGTGGGGCCTGCCTCAGTCTCTCGTAATTGGCTGCTGGATGGGATCGAGGTGAATGGAACACATGCCCAGAGAGCAGGAAGCTAACCTGTCTGAGGGGGAAGAAAAACGGTGAGAATATGCCCCTGTGGGCAACATTTCATTGGTTAGCTCTGCTCAGGTGTCACACCACTTGTGTCTGTTTTTATGGAAGTGTCATGCCACTGTTGTGTTGAAAATTCTGAATGGCAGGGTGCATGTTACTTGCATGAATAAAGGTGTGCTTTACCTCTCGCAGCTGTGGGTTTTCTATATGTGCTTTGCTTGTGTCTGTTTAACTTTCTTATCAGATTTAAGCTGCACATCTGTATTTGTACCTGTGTTTTTTGGGTTTTTTTCGGCTGTAATTGTAAATGGTGCTGTTTGTTTTTCACAAGAGCACCTGCTTAGTGATTTTCATTTCTGAGTTGTTTCATAAACCTTAAAAAAATCAGAGTGTACTATATATACAGTACTTCAGTAGTTATCAAACAAAGGGGAGCCATGCAAAATCCATTAAGTATTTTCAGCTAACACTTTTATCTAATGAGACTTACATATCACAAAGTTAAATGTTCATGCATTTTTTTTTCCACACTTGCACCATTTGCAAATTACGGTAAGTGACTTTCTCAGTGATGTACATTGAGTAATTGGCGGTAATTAAACCACCACTTTTCTTAAAATGCAGTCCAGTTTCAGGGTCAGTAGGGTACTCTGTCTTGAAAAATTAGGAAATTCTACAGCACCCCTCCAGCAAGTCACCAAGTATGTATTTTATCTACCATCTTTTGTTAATTTCTCTAGCATAGTTTTTGCTTATGCAGAACAAGACAGATGCCTTACACCAGAATTTCATGTCAGATGTCCAGTTTCTATAGCCTTGTAGTTTGAAGTTCAGTGTTTTAGCTACAAAGCCTGCAACAATTTCCCAGAAAGATAAATGCACAACAGTACCCCCAAAAAATGAGACCACCTTGTTCCCACTAGCACTGCTAGAACTTGTTAATTGAAGTGTAGAACCCTTCTCTACACTCATCTTTAAAAAAAAAAAACCTTCAGACGTTCCTTCAAAATAAATTTGGTTCCTACTGCAGTATCTTCAAACTAGATACTTGACCTTTAGTATGACTGTCTTCTTTACTCGGTGATGTCTTGGCTGCTTCCTAATGGTATGTTGTGTCATTCCTGTTTTTTCTTGACTTGACTTTATAGCATTTCTGCTAATTGCTGGCCTGTAGACCCTGGACTACTGGCTATCATCCCACTGCTGGAGTTAATCTGCACTCTTCTGATGCACTCAGGAGATTCTGGCATTTGCTGTCCACTGTGCTTTTCTGCATTTGTGGGCCTAACTTGTTCTGCAAGGTGACTGCTAATGAAAAGTTGACCTGGGGATTGTGTAGGTTCTGCAGTTTCTTAATGGAAAAACTGTGTCAGGGAGATTTTATGTGTGAAATATTGATGCCCGCTGGTACCAACGATCTATAGTGGCCAACAGCTTATTTTTTCTCCTTGTTTAAACAAAGTGGACACAGAAGACTGGGAGAAAAGCAAATTCACACTGGAGATTGATTTTTATTCAAATATTACCAACCATTTGTTTCTTGTTCAGTTTTCATTTGCTGAGTTTAATATGTTAACATAATTTCAGCCTTATTCATCTTACTAATTTTACTAGTACTATTTCCTATTTAGTCAATTTACTAGTAATTTACCATTTCATACCAAATATTGGCTTCTGATCATCACAATAATAATAGACATCTCATTCAGTGTGAGAAAAGGCAACAACCCCTTGTTGCAACTTAGCTTTCCTAGCAAAGGTTCTCCTAAGCTTATTCTGTCTTCTGTCTTCCCTTTAGGTGGCTTGACGGTCCAAAACGTAAACGAAAAAACAGCCAATGTTCGGTGAAGAGTATGTCTGGTAAGTAATACATTCCAGTTAATCCCAGTCAGATAGTAAAGAGCTGGAATATTGTGCGTGTGTATGTAACATACGCATATATGCATATAGCCTTGTACAACTGTCGGCATGGAGACATGCTGAGAAAAATGTTGTGAAAAATAGAGCTTGCAGGCCTGCTGTGTTAAATGCTTTTTTCCCGTAATAGCTAAATCTGCTTGGTTTAACAATCTATAAGTGCAAAAACATTTCATCAGTTGCCAGCTTTTCATTTCTTGTGGAGTCTAGTTTGAGTTGGAATTAAGGATCACAAGTTAAAAAAAATAAAGTAAGACTCAAGACGAAGTCCCACACAAGCTTAGCACTACAAATGTTTGTGTGTGCATATGAAGTCCTGCTGATTGGTCATGGCTGTCACTGTTCTCCTGAGATCGATCCTCCAAGAAGAGGCTATGTTAGAGATGTCACAGGAACTGATTTTTCAGTGCCAAGTTGATGCTAAAATGGCAGTATTAAAGAAATGAAAATGTCAGTGCGCGATTGTCGGAATCATGTTTATCATTAAAGAAAAGTGCTTGTCAAGGCAAGGGACATGGGGCAGAACACCCATTGTGGAGTTAGCTCTGAAATCGATTCTTACATACTTTGAGAGAACACGTGACATGACCGATTAGATGCGAGTTGTAATTGTTTAACCTGTAGATGGCGAGATGAATCGCTTTTTATAAACCATGTTCTACACGGTCCCAATAAATGCTATTAAAGTAGCTGGAAAGACTAACTGAAATAAAATAACATTTTACTAAACATAATTTCAGCATTCGTTTTTGAATTAATTTTCTTGCTGTTAGTTTTTAACCCTTACAACATTTAACTCTAAAACTGAAAGCCATCCAACTCAAGCCGCTCGCATGTATTCATCCAGTGAACGGCTGCTGGTGAAGGAGGGTGGCTGTTCACACAGCATTTGTAGTGACAGAGCAAGCTGAATATGCAGGTAAAGCATGTGGAATAGAAAGCGATTTACGTGTTGCCTTTCTTTGCACTTGTTGTAAATCAAAATGCAATTCAAACGCCTGAAATCAGAATGCGGTTCTCAACAAAAACTTTACCGTATGGACAGAAAAATCACGAGTGAGTAAAGTTTCAGATTATTTCTTAGGTGCCTGCCACTTCGACTCGAAGTATACAAAGTATAGAGAAAGTATAGTAATCATTAAAAAAAATTTGTTCTCGACATTTTGATGAATCTTGATGTTTTAGAACTCCCCGAGTCCGAAAATAACATTTTTTGGAATTATGTCTGTGTGTGTGTGTATAAACACGATATCTCAAAAACGCAACTACTGTAGATAGATGGATGAAATTTGGCATGTGGTTGTTACACCAAAACTGTAGATCTGTATTAACTTTTGGGCCAAATCCATTGACCGGAAGTGGTACTTTACCGGAACACATACTCTTTTTTTTTTTTTTTCTCCATTCATGCAGTTGCAGAATCCGATTTATTCAGCTTTACTTTTATAATAATTGTTCAGTATATTATTAATTTGATTTGATTTGTTGTTGGTGGTTCTTTAATGTACATAATATAATAATTGTCTTGCGGTTTATTCCTCAAATATCCATCCCCATATTTGAGTACACAAGAAAGTCTAGGGGAAACCACTCCGATTTTTGAAAATAAAACAGTACTGATCAAGAGACTGACAGGGTCATCATACAAGATCAGCATATTGTTGCTGACCAATCACTTTTGCTTTAAAAACGTTGTTAACAACAAAGTTTTACAAACCTTGTAAAATTCCCTGAGTCTCTACTCAATCAATCAATCAACATTTATTTATATAGCACATATTCATACAAAAAAATGTAGCTCAAAGTGCTTTACAAAATGAATAGAGAAATAGAAGACACAATAAAAGATAAACATAAGTCAACATTAATTAACATAGAAGAGTAAGGTCTGATGGCCAGGGTGGACAGAAAAACAAAAAAAAAACTCCAAAGGCTGGAGAAAAAATAAAATCTGTAGGGGTTCCAGACCAAGAGACCGCCCAGTCCCCTCTGGGCAATCTACCTAACATAAGTCAAACAGTCCTCTTTGTATTTAGGGTTTTCATGGAAGGACCTGATGATGATGGTCACGTAGACTTCTGGCTTTCAGTCCATCAATGTTGGTGCATCATGATGCTTTGAGTAGGTGGAGGTGGCGCAGGCCGCCACCACAAAGAAACCGGAAAAAGAAACAGAAGAGAGAGTAGGTGTCAGTATGGATTTTGGAGCCACTGTGAATAGTTATTATGAAGAATTGAACATACAGAGTATCAGTATTAAGTTAAAGTGAAGTTATAAAAAGGCCATGTTAAAGTAATGTGTTTTCAGTAGTGTTTTAAAGTGCTCTACTGTATTTGCCTGGCGAATTCCTATTGGCAGGCTATTCCAGATTTTGGGTGCATAACAGCAGAAGGCCGCCTCACCACTTCTTTTAAGTTTAGCTTTTGGAATTATAAGGAGACACTCATTTGAAGATCTAAGGTTACGATTTGGAATATAACGCGTCAGGCATTCCGATATATAAGATGGAGCGAGATTATTTAAGGCTTTATAAACCATAAGCAGTATTTTAAAGTCAATCCTGAATGACACAGGCAACCAGTGTAGTGACATCAAAACTGGAGAAATGTGTTTGGATTTTCTTTTCCCAGTTAGGATTCTAGCAGCTGCATTCTGCACTCGTTGCAAATGATTTATGTCTTTTTTGGGTAGTCCTGAGAGGAGTGCGTTACAGTAATCTAGTCTACTGAAAACAAAAGCGTGAATTAATTTCTCAGCATCTTTCAATGATATAAGAGGTCTAACTTTAGCTATGTTTCTTAAGTGAAAAAATGCTGTCCTAGTGGTCTGATGAATATGCGATTTAAAATTCAGATTACAGTCAACGGTTACCCCTAAATTTTTTACTTCCGTCTTAACTTTTAATCCTAGTGCATCAAGTTTATTTCTGATAACTTCGCTGAATCCATTATTACCAATTACTAAAATTTCAGTTTTCTCTTTATTTAGTTTGAGAAAATTACTATTCATCCATTCAGAAATACCAGTAAGACATTGTGTTAGTGTATCGAAAGAGTTGGAGTCATCAGGTGCTATAGATAAGTACAGCTGTGTGTCATCAGCATAGCTGTGGTAGCTCACGTTGTAACCTGAGATAATCTGACCTAACGGAAGCATGTAGATTGAGAAGAGCAGCGGACCCAGGATAGAGCCTTGTGGAACACCATATCGGATATCATGTGTCTTTGAGATTTGATTACCACAACTCACAAAGAATTTTCTCCCTGCCAGGTAGGATTCAAACCAATTTAAGACACTGCCAGAGAGGCCCACCCATTGACTAAGGCGATTTCTAAGAATATTATGATCAATGGTGTCAAATGCAGCACTCAGATCTAAGAGGATGAGAACAGATAAATGGCCTCTGTCTGCATTTACCCGCAAGTCATTTACTACTTTAACGAGTGCAGTTTCTGTACTGTGATTTGTTCTGAAGCCTGACTGAAAAGTATCAAGAATAGCATGTTTATTGAGGTGGTCATTTAACTGCATAATGACTGCCTTCTCTAGAATTTTACTTAAGAAGGGTAGGTTAGAAATGGGTCTAAAATTTTCAAAGGCAGAGGGGTCAAGATTATTTTCTTGAGCAGTGGTTTAACTACAGCAGTCTTAAGACAGTCTGGAAAGACCCCCGTATCTAATGACGAATTAACTATGTCCAGAATATTGTCAATTAGCACGCCTGATATTTCTGGACTACAGGTAGATGGTTAAAGAGAGTCTGGCAAGTGGTGAAAAGCTAAAGATACTAATTTGTTTTTGTATTTATTCTGTATTTATTAATTTATCTTTTTTAGTTCATATTCACAGCTCAAAATAGCTGATATTGTGAAAATAATCCAGTAGCAGAATTATGCTTTAAAATATCTGTCCCCATTTGTTTCTCTTTCTCTCAAATCAGATAGTTGAAATATCATATTCTTTTTGTTCTTAACATCAGCCATATCATACATATTGCATACCAGGGATTTTCTTGCCTTGCATCCAAACCTGCTTGGGTAGGCTCCAGGTTTCCTGTGATCCTGCTCTGGATAAACAGGTTTAGATAATGTATATATTATTCTTAATCTCAGATGCTGTCTCTGTCATTTTGTGCCTGTCCATACTCTTATTACCTGCTCTTGCTCTGCTCATTAAGGGTTTACCATTCTTATACATGGGCTATTCAAGTCTCACTGTCCCCAGCCATGACACTACATGCTTGTTTTTCTTTGTTTCCCTCAATACAGCTAGGTGGGGTCTGCACACTGATTCAAGCCTAAGAGCCCTGTTCTTCCTAACCCCCTGTGATTTTCATGGTCACACCTGTCAGAACACAGTAGAATCTGTTTTCTTATTTTTTATATCCTTCCAGGCCTGCAGGTGCAAAATTCTGTCTATAAATTGTTTGTGCCTGAGATGGAATCAGAGATCAATATGGCTGGTAGAAAATAACAAAGCCCAGTGTTTGAGATTTTTGAATGAAATATTGAAGGCATTCATTATAAGCACATTGTCGTTGGAGAAGAATATGTTGTGTGCTGTAGACATTTAGAGTAAAAAACCCTTTCACCTAAAGTACGTTACAAATTGATTCTGGGCAATAAAAGGAAAAGAAAAAAAGTGCAAACAGTCAGCGCAGATTTATTCAGCACAAATGAAACAGAAAAAATTTGAAAAATTATAAAATTGTGTAAAATTGTTCATATTCAGTACCTGGTTTTGGTTATGCTTGTTTTTATCAGACAAAATCAAAACCAAATAGTAAAGTGTGTTGTGTAGTGTAGCACGCTTCCACTAACATTAAATGCATATTATATCCAAACCCGTTAAGTGTATAGTTCTGTTTCATTGTGACACAAAAACTAATCTCCATAGTAGCTCTTTAACCATACTATAATTACTAAAACTAAAACTGCAGCTAATATATATAAAAATAAAATAGAAATGTCTTTGCAAAATAAAAACTAAACTAAAACTAAACATACACGATAAAGGAAAACTAAAACTAAACCGAATTTCCAAGTAAGGTCTGATAAAATATAGAAATAAAAACTAATATTAAAAGGCAAAACTATAATAACCTTGGTAGCAAGTAAAACTCAAGGCAACTTTCAAAGGAAGTGGCTGTTTGGCTTGTTTACGCTAGCAATGAGATAAGCTGCTCTATGTGTTATTGGCAAAATAAAATGTATTAAATGTTTATGAAATGTCATAGTAATACATCATATACAACATGTACTGTGTCAACAGACTTTCATCGTGGAAACGCATAGTTACAACAATATGAACAGTGACAGTGAAGACAGCATAATAAATATGAATATACAAATACTAAATTTGCATCTGTCATTTGATATTTTTTAAAGCAAATTAACGTTCGTAAGTATAGCTCCTAACATGTGACAAATGTGAGTGAAAGCACATCCAGTAAATCATATGTGAATGGAACATTACTGAATGTAAGTCTCTTAGTTGCAATTAATTAAATTCAAGTATAGCCAGTCCAGTAAACACTCTGATTCTGGATTCATGTAAAACTATAAAGTCTGATTTCACACAGGAAGTTTTGAAGTTGGTACAAATGTAAAAAGGGGCAGTTTAAAGCACCAGGAGTTTATGATGTTTGAAATTTTAATCAATTTGTCTCATTACAATAGTAAATGTTAGAAACAGGGAATCTCTGACAAACCAGATTTTGAAAGCATGTTTCTACAAACAACTGGAAAGAGTTTATTTAAATGAAAACATCCTTTTTTTGGAATTCACAAAGAAAAAATTATGTTTTAATTTAAATTTTTTGTATTATTTCAAGTAGTGTTTTTCAGTTACAGCTGAGAAAATGTCAGAGAATAAAACTAGAATGTGCACATGGTAGGATAAATTGGGTAGTCCATGATTATATATTTTTTTTTATATATTTTTTGCGCTGAAATCCCCCCAAGATTATAATCCCCTTCCCACTTTTTTTTTTTTTTTTTGCATAGTGAGAATCCCCATGTCTATCACACATTAAATTTAAGTCTTCATTACATTGTCATTTAGTATCTATTAATACAAATACTAGTATACTAAATGATAAACAGGCAACTACTTGATTGGTGTACCGCTATTTTTAATTTTCAGTTTCTATTAGTATTTATATATTGAATTAAAAAATTCTAGTATTGTGATATCTCTCTACATTCAATTAACATTTTTCTATCATTTGTCATATTGAGCCAAAATACGTCTTTAAGTGGTGACTGCTTACACAGGTCTACCATATGCTAGTGGGTAATTCGTAAAGCTTCCTAGCACTTTAAGTGGTGAAGGTAATGGCCCCAGTGACTATTATATAGACTTGCATGGTCAGTCCTGTTGTCTGGATGTGTTGTAGCTGTGTGTGCAAATTTGCCGAAGCCTTGCTCCAGGTATCTGCATGTCCTGTTTCTAGGTCCATCCATCACTGTTTGTATTTCTATCTGTGTTTAGTATCTCAGTGTGCTGACAATCCCATTGCTGTTTGTTCAGGGTATATCCCCAGCTATCTGGAGAAGGACGAGCCATGTGTAGTGTGTGGGGACAAAGCTACAGGATACCATTATCGCTGCATCACCTGCGAAGGCTGCAAGGTGAGATGTTTTATCCTACATACAGTATCTGTATGTCAGGTTGGCAGGATGTGGGTCAACATTCACTTTCCATAAGATGTCTTATGTTATTGTGAGTTGTGGTTTTGTGTGGTACAAAGGTGTACCTAGAAAGTTTAATATCTGTCACACATTTTCATTTTGAATTTTATCTTTTTATACTTTTCAAGCTGTTCACTTCCTCATCCCTCTTTCTATACTTCCTGTTAAATGCAACAGTAACAGTGCTTTCACACTGGATATTGTAACTCTCCCCGTGAGACCATTCATTTGAGCTTTTGATGTGTAAGGAGGTGTTTCTCTTCCTGCAGGGATTTTTCCGGCGCACGATTCAGAAGAGCCTGCACCCTTCCTACACATGCAAGTATGATGGCTGCTGCATCATTGACAAGATCACACGCAACCAATGCCAGCTGTGCCGCTTCAAGAAGTGCATTTCAGTTGGCATGGCAATGGACTGTGAGTTTAAAACATCACTGCCCTTTCCTTAAAAATAGTGTAATATGATATCCTGTCTAATTAGTTAATTCCTGTTACTCCTTAGTTACTGAAGCCACACCAGTCCAAGCTCCACACTCACTCCTAATTTGCATACATCTGAGTCACACTATCAAGGCTGACAGTTTTGAGTGTTCCTCTCACAAACTAATCCTTTCTTTTAAGTAGGAGTTTCAAGGTATCCTTGTTCTTGAGCGCTACATATTTTTACGGCAGTTCCATGCATTCTGCTCTCACTCCTGAGGATTTTGAGTTACACTTTACTGCACTTTTACTATCATTATAAATTATCAGTTACACCTTTTTAAGCTGTCAGTGTTCACAGCCGGAGCTAATCATTTTCCATTAAGACTGTCAAAACTGACAGTTTTGAGTTGCACCCTTTTGAGTTCTACTGCTCTCTTTCATGACATTCAAGTTGAAACACTCACATTCCACTCTCTCAACAGTTTTCAGTGGGGCATTTTTGTTCCTCTGATTATTTCTGAGTTCTACCAGTTTGAATCCTGCAGAGTTATTTCATTTAATCAACCAATCAATCAGTATCCAACCCGCTATATCAGTGTCTCTCAACCTCGGTCCTAGGGGCACACCATAGCTGCAGGTTTTTGTTCCAACCAGCTTCTGTTTTTAATTGGACTCCTGAGCTAATTAAATGATGTGTTATTTCCCAAGTTCTGTGTTTTGGGAACAATATAGAAATTAGAAAACCAAGCTTGGTAAAAAAAAAAATATATATATATATATATATATATACACACACACCAAGCAGTTATATGGGAATGATGTATTTTTGCCTTTTAACAATATTTTCATCTTGATTTTCATTCTACTATTCTAGGTGTTCTAATTGTTTAATTAATTCATTATTTACTAATTAGTGGGTCTGATGCTAAAGTAGTTGCAGCCTTTGATTATTCAGTGTTGTTTGCCAGTGTGTCTGCTCTGCTCATTTTTAATTGTCATTAACAAGATACAACGAAGGGGAGAAACTGCACAGAGAAAGGGCAAAATATAATGAAATCAACAAAAGAGAGTTAAGCATTTATACAGCAAAAGCAGAAATATTTCTAAATGTCTTATAAATATAAAATCATGCTGCTGTGCTTCTCTGAATGTAGAATAAAAGGAAAATAATACCAACTAATTAAATGAGATCAGTGTTATCACTGATTAGGAATCTGGTTGGAACTAAAACCTGCAGCCACAGTGTGTCCCCAGGACCAAGGTTAGGAAACACTGTGCTATATCCTAACACAGGGTCACGGGGGTTTGCTGGAGCCAATCCAAGGCAGAATCCCGGGCAGGGCACCAGCCCACCGCAGGGTACACACACCCACACATGGGGGACAATTTAGGATCACCAATGCACCTAACCAACATGTCTTTGGATTGTGGGAGGGAACCGGAGCACCTGGAGGAAACCTATGCAGACACGGGGAGAACATGCAAACTCCACGCAGGGAGGACCCAGGAACCGAACCCAGATCTCCTTATTGTGAGGCAGCAGCGCTACCACTACGCCACCATGCTGCCCCTATTTCATTTAAGCTTTACTCAATTTTTTTTTGGCAGCTCAGTCTTTATAGGTTTATATTGTTATGTATACAGAATACAATGAAATTCTTACTCTTTGGCGCCATGATTTGAGAGTATAACCATCTCACTTCAAAACTTATGTCTTCATTATGTTACCAAGACTACTTTGAAACATATGTAAAAATCAAATAAACTGTATTAGTTCCTAAGTTTCTCATAATTGCTCTAAAGGAAAAAAGTTTGTAAATGTTACAGCATCTATTAATATTTAAAGAGTGGTACAGACAAAGCAGATCATTTAAGAATGAGCCAAACTATTTTACCCACTTTACTTGCGCCATTACTTAGCATAAAAAAATGTATTATTGAGATAATTAAAAGAATGGATACTGTGCAAGGTTTAGTGTTCCAGGTCAGGCCCTTTAATGCTAATGCTGCCCTCTAGAGAAACTTTCTATTATTTCAGTTCATGCACTCTGCTGTTTGTTACAAAACAAAGAGCACTTTAAAGCGCGCCAACTTTACTTGGCAGCCACAGTTGCTCAGCAGGCATACATAAAAAACACACACATACATGCATACATTCCCAGACAGTATTTCTATCAGTTCCCAGGTTTTCCCATTGCTGTTTTAGTTAATAGTAATGGCAAAATCTAGTTTAACCGCTCTGTGATTCATAAAACAGTCTGATCTCGTCTCTCTTTCTAATCCACATAGTGGTCCTAGATGACTCAAAGCGTGTGGCTAAAAGACGTCTAATTGAGGAGAACAGGGAGAAACGGAAGAGGGAGGAAATGTTCAGGACCTTGCAGAATCGTCCTGAGCCAACTGCCCTGGAGTGGGACCTTATCCGTATGGTAACTGAAGCCCATCGCCACACCAATGCGCAAGGCTCACACTGGAAGCAGAAGCGCAAGTTCCTGGTCAGTGCTACTATGAGTCAAATGTCTTTATCTTTGTCCTCTTCTATATAACCTACTTTTTAGACAAGTCAATAGAGAAATCCTTCTTGTAGCCCAGCAGGGGCAATGCCTGACTGGTCAGTAAAATTTATTATTGGGAGCTTTTCTCAGCTGCAACGTTTTGTGATGAAAAATAAAACTGCTTGAAAATGGAAAGTGACTGTTGCAAGTGAAGGCCAGCAGGTAAATTACCAGCTAGGATAACAGTTGCTAGGCAACCAGTCGAATGTTCCAAAGTTTCATTCATAAGTTAGAGCACAGCTATTTCAGTGCATATTATGTGGTGTGTGCTACAGAATTTCAGAGGCGTTCCTGATGACCCATTCTTGCAGTTTCTTTTTGCTTCTCTTGTAAATACATGTTCTCAGTTCTACTGGGTGTGTGTGCTGTGGAAAGATAAATTCTTTTTACAAGTGGCTCCTTCATTCAACTGAAGTCCATTTGCAGTAGCTCCTTCTCCTGACCCCACTGAAGCTCTATGTAGACCAATTTGCAAACTATCATAGGCCATCAGGTTAACATTTTATTGCTAGAGACACGGGTTGCACTTGGTCAAAGTTTATCTCATGGCACATGCGCATTTCCCATTAGCTTTACTTTTGTTCACTCTACAAACAATCCCCCACCCCCATAGCCTTCTGTGGTCCTTCTTGTAGTTAGAAGGCATTGTATACATGTCTGTTTTGACATTGACTTCTTGCAGTGCTCTGAGTGACTCCTTTAATGAATGATAGTAAACAACAGCGTTCTGGAAATCCAGTAGCTTGTACACACACAGTTTGTTGGCGTCTCTGCCCACCAGCTCACCACAGAGAAGAAAAACAAAAATATCTCTGGGAGACTGTGGACAGGACTGCAGCTGTGTGCAGCCTGGCACCTGCCAAGTTTAATAAGGGGAGGGCTATCATGGGTTTAACGGAGGACCCGGCATGGGCTGAGGGATTCCTCATGATGGAGAATATGCCAGCAGCCAGACGCAAACACAGAGAAAGCTTTCAGACTGAAGACAGCCTGGGAGGCTCATAATTAGATCAGGTCAAGGTACTTCATTCGGGGTTACTTTTAATTGAACTAATAAAACCTGATCCGTTTTTGAAACACCAACCTTGGTGGTCTGTATTTTCGTTAACACCTCACTTCAGACATTTGGCCACTCTTAACATTAGTGGAGAGCCAGTATTTGATTTAGGATCATGTTATATATATAAAAAAGTGCACTGTTCTGCCAAAGCCCAGAGGTGCCCTTTGCTTTCACACATTGGAAATTTATGCCAAAAGTGGGTTTGGCAGTGATGTAATATTGAATCTATTTTTATTTTCTTCTGTCTGTTTTTCCAAGTTTTATTTAAGTGACATATACTGACCCTTGCTTCCTGTCCTTCTGCAGCCAGATGACATTGGCCAGTCTCCTGTAACTCCATCATCTGATGGGGATAAGGTGGATCTGGAAGCCTTCAGTGAATTCACCAAGATAATTACGCCAGCCATCACGCGAGTCGTGGACTTTGCCAAAAAATTGCCCATGTTCTCTGAAGTGAGTGTCTCTGTTTTGCATTTGCTGGTATTAACTGCCTCTTTTTGGGCTTCAAATTCTTTATTGAAAAATTAAGTTTCAGGAAATTGTCCAGCAGACAAGAATGCATTGTCACTAGTAAAATGTCTTGTCTTTCTATTGCAGCTGCCTTGTGAAGACCAGATCATCCTCCTCAAAGGCTGTTGCATGGAAATAATGTCACTGCGAGCAGCTGTTCGTTACGATCCTGAGAGTGAGACACTAACTCTCAGTGGTGAAATGGCAGTGAAACGGGAGCAGCTGAAAAATGGGGGTTTGGGTGTAGTCTCGGATGCCATTTTCGACCTCGGCAAGAGCCTTGCTCAGTTCAATTTGGATGACACCGAAGTGGCCCTGCTGCAGGCTGTGCTGCTAATGAGTTCAGGTAACTTGAGTTCAATGAAAGGATGTTAGGAGATTAAGAGAGCAGTGTTTGAATCAGTTCAGGCCAGCTAGTTATTAGAGGGGGGCAAGAGGGTTGATGTAGATAAAGCAAAAAAGGCAGAAGGGGAGTCTTAATAGACTGAAGTGAGCAGGACAAGGAAAGGAATGAATAGATCAGTAAAACTAGTTTTAGAATTAATTGACAAGAGGTGCTGACATATTATAGTAATCATTTAGTGTACTGTTGAGCATTCTGCTTTTGTTACAAACCTGATTATTATGTTGATGACAACACCTCTGTATTTTAAATTTAATAATTTAAATCTGTTTTTATGAAAGAAGTCACATTAGTTGCAGTAGAATCTGACTCTTTTATTTAAAGCATTATTTGAAGTTGTCTTCATGTACTCTGTCCGACTCCTCAAATAACTGATTAGTTAGACTGAATGGGGAGGAGTGGGTTGGGAAAACATCTAGCACCTTCAGGATGCACCATATCACCCTACTGTTCTCTGCTTACAGACCGCTCTGGCCTCTCCTGCATGGATAAGATTGAGAAATGCCAGGAGACCTTTCTGCTGGCTTTTGAACACTACATCAACTACCGCAAGCACAACATTCCCCACTTCTGGCCCAAACTGCTTATGAAGGTGACTGACCTGCGCATGATTGGTGCCTGCCATGCAAGCCGCTTCCTCCACATGAAGGTGGAGTGCCCCACAGAACTATTTCCCCCGCTGTTCTTAGAAGTTTTTGAGGACCAGGAGGTATGAACAGCGGATAAAAGAAGAGTAGTGCCAGCTGTGCTCAGGGTCCCAGTTGTGCCAGGGTGGCTCCACATCCCTAAGTTGTTGTTCTCTCAACTTCCCATTTCCTCAAATACCCAAAATTTGCTGAATGGCATGCGTAGAAAGTCGCTCATTCATATACAGAGATGTATAAAAGTGTTGCAATGTCGTGGGAAATTTAAAAGATCTATTAAGAAAAAGGAAAAATTGCCACAAGGCAGTGATCTTGTGTTTTAAAGTGAGGTTATGCTTGTCAGGAAAGGAGGAAGATTCAGTCATCAAAGTGTGGAGCAGTTTCAAATTTTCATTAGCCATGGATCGGCACAACTTTTGTCAGCGGTCACTCTGGGATAATACATTTTTCAAATCTCTTTTCATCTCTGGATAATGGGAAACACCAGTTCCTGAGGGGCAGACACATTCCAAAGTTTACCACCTTTAGGATCGTTTGTTCCACAATCTTCTGGTCATGAATTTCATTGCAGAATTCTGACAAGACCAAAAATACTACAGTGATCTTCTGTTTATCTACACTACTAGGGGAAAGGGGAAGGACAGGAGTGCACTTCATCAATGGTATTGCAGTACACAGCCCTCTGGATTCTTCTGCAGAATTGAATTGCACCTTTTTATGCAAACTCTGATAACATTTAAACAAAAGCAAATGAGGAAGAAGGAATCCCAGCCATCAGATGATACAAGGGAGGACGTCATTCTCTATTGGTCTGGCAGCTGCAGGGTGAATGTTTACTTTTCTCTGTTTGATTCTCTGTCCTTTTTGTTGGGAGCCAGCAAAACTTGCCATTATAACAGCGGTATAATACAAGTTTGAACCTAATCACATTTGGGTCAGAACTATATAGTCAAAGAAACTCAGACTGGGGTACACAAGTATCATATCCTACTCTTAGAAGTGGATTCACACTGAAACAAAGACCCAATCCAACTTCTCTCAGCAACTTTCTCTATTCTTGGCAGTATTTATTAATGCCCACCAACACAAATACAGACAAATGCATTTGTGTTGTGTTTTATTTATTTATTTTTTTCTTTTTACTGCAGACTATTCATTACACTGAATTATTTTCCCCAACTCTATAAAATATTTAGTTTATTCCTTCTACATTCCCAGTTTTTCCAAGATGTACACTCAAGAGGGGATCCATTCTAAGTACTCTTATATTCCATTTCCCAAATCTCTATTGTGATCTCTCGTCTGTTGCTGCTTAACCTGTTAAGTAGAGGCAGTACTTTACACCCCAGCCTATTACCTGTTTGTTGCCAATGTAGCCATCTTAATTCTCTTGTCCTGGTTCCCCCTTACCATGCTCCCTTTTTTAATAGCAGGTTCTCCTTAACAGAGAATCCTGTATTTAATATGTGTTCAACCACTCCCCCACCTACCACCTGCCATTTTTCAACATGCAGGTAGACCCCTTGTATCTCTTTTTACTACAGTGGAATTGCTCCAAAATCAAGTATTTACAAGGCAACAGCCAGGCGAGGACTGCTTGTGACATTGTTCTTTTATTTTTTTTCATGCTGCCTTTCAACTTACAAGATTCTTTTTGGTGGGAAATCACATTTATTTCAGTTCATTTTGGCTTGCCCTCTAGCCCACTGGACATAGCCATACCTTGGATAAAGCAGAGCATTACTTGGGGCCCGGAGCACAGCATGGCTCTCCTAACAGTAAAGCAGCTGCGAAGGATCGTTTCTCTAGTCTTGCATCACACATCCGAGCCAGACAGAGTGGCGCTGGAAGCCAAGCTACTGCTGCCAGCCCCTCCTGACCACACCAGCCATAAGATGAAAAGAAGAAGAAAAAGGAAAAAAAAAGAAAGACAAAAAAAACACAACAAACACAGACCTCCAGCCTCCTTCAGGGGGCACTCTGTCAGACCTCATACTGCCTCAGAAGCCTGAAATCCCCACTTATTACCTCTCTGGTAGAAAAAGGTGGGGTGGGCACCACCTAACTGGGACGAATCGGCATTCCATTCATGCGGGTACAGATTCGAAACCTTCGGACAAGCAGAGCAGCGCAACAAAAAAAAAGGAAAACTCGAGCCCGTGTTTTTGCATTATTGTGAGCTGTCTGTCTGCACTTAGAAGGATCTCCAGCAACTATAGGAGTTCCGATGCTGCTTTAAAAAAATCTTATTTTTTATTTTTATTTTATTTTATTTTTTTTTTAAGATTTTGAAAGACTAAAAATGACTTTATAAAGACTGAAGAACGATGCCGAAAGTTTGGAGGTAGCTTTTTGTTTTGTTTCCATTGATGCAAACTGCTCCACACCAGAAGATTTGTAATCACTTTATACGTGTAGTCTATGAATAGACCAGAGCTGCACTTTCACATGTCACATAGAGATTGTATTGGTAAGCCAACTTTCTTTACCTGTTTGTTTGTCTACAAACCCATCAACCCTTTTATCCTGAGCTATATTACAGATGTCTGCAGATATTTTTATATGTGTGCATATATATATATATATATATATATATATATATATATATATATATATATATATATATATATATATATATATATATAAAGGAACGCCGTAACAGGATAAAATACTACCAAACTTATAAGTGTATTGTTAACTGAGGCGCATCTCACTTCATACCTCACACCTCACTAAGCTTGTGCTGGATTTTAAGAAGAGCAGAGTTTCAGAAGTCTTGAATGTAGCTGACAGGGACTCGAAGGATAAAGGCTTGCACCACCTGCCTCCCCTCCCACACCCAATCCTCTCAATAGGCCCCATGGGCTTCAGGGAGCAGTGAGGGTACTTGGGATGGCTGAGTCTTGCTGATGTTGTGTGCAACTGAGATAAAAAAATATGCTCATCTACAAGATGCAAAAATGTGTTTTTTATTTATTTTTTTAAATAATACTGTTTTTAGATATGGGAGGGAGACATTCCCTCATTGGAACATAGCCTATGAAGAGAGGATTAAAAAAAAAATCGCCTTATTTAATCCATATGGCTTATTCACAGAGGCTGCTTCAAAGAAAATTGTGTCATTTTGGAAGGCTAAAGATGTTTTATCAGAGCAAGGGACATTGGAGAAAAAGTAGCCAAAGGGAAGGAAACAGGAGATTGTCTGCCTTTGCTGGATAGGCAGTCTTATGTCCCTGACCGCTATCCTTGCATACTCTTGTCTGAACAGTGTTAAATGTCTCACTGCTATGGTTGAAAATAGAATACAGGGCACAAAAGTAAGAGTCCTGGGCACTTCCAAGTGTCAGACATGGTGTGCATATCAGCTGATCATTTGCAGCTGTTTCCTTTTTTGTAATAATAAATTGCAGCAAGGCAATCAATTAAAGAGGGGTGATGGAAAGTAAGCTTCCAAAGTAATTTTTGATTTCAGTATAGTGGAAGAGAAATCAGGCCTAAATTATGGCCCTTGATGCAAGCATTTTTACTAATCTAGTCCTTTGCCAGTATGTGCCTCTGCGACTGGTTGGTTTTAGCACCATGAGTAGGTGAGCTGACCAAGGTCGTTTCTTTAAAAGCTCTCCATTTATAGTCAGCAAAGATGCAGTCTAGCTTCTCTTACTTTGTGCCCTGATTCTAGGCCACATTTTAAGGAAGGGATACCACATAGACATTAATGGGCCAGCTTGTATTCGTTCATACATGATGTGAGAGGGTTGTCCACAACCATGTTCACGACTGAAGGTAGTATTGGAGATTTTGTTACATTCTAATATTACAAAGATCACACACACTCTCAGGTTTCTGGTCAGGAAACATTCTTAATGTGGAGTGAGAGTCTGTGGTATGTTATGTCATATGTCCAACTTGTGTTGTTATCACCAGGATACTGGTGCACGCCTGAAAACAACACCCACATCCAACTTGTGAATTATCAAGTAACTATTCTTTTTTTTTAGCCTGACCTGAACCTTCCTTGAGCCTCAAATACTTGTGGAGAAGTGATGTTAAGGAATGCAGTTTTAGGTTATTTGTTTACTTCTGTGGGTTTTTCTGATAATTTGTAGTCAAATTACAGTGTTCACATGCTTGTGAGTGGAACTGCAGTAGCAAGAGCATTGTGGTTTAATCTTGACTGAGTTTGCTAGTCAGGTTAACTTACTGTTGTTTCTGATACTGAACATTCAATTAATCTTTATATTTCATACCATCTTTATTAGTGAATCTCATAGCTATTGAAACTAGTGAGTTTGGCTTTATTGTCAGCTTGTTCCACATAAACCATTTCAGAACATCAGGTTTGTGACATCACTTAGAGTCTGGCCCAAAACTGAACGGATATGAAATTAAAGTCTTTGCGGTTTCCCTTCTGAGGCATAGATTGGAGACATTGCTTGCAAATCTTGTTATGCAGAATGATGCCAAAAACGGCCATTGATTTAGGCTTGGGACCTTTCAGTTATTGCACTGCTGTCTGGTTTTTGGCAGGTCCCCAATATACCAGGAAGAAAACCCAGACCAGTGCTGCCATATTGTGTGGTGGGAGATGACGTTTTAACTTGCTCCTTATAACCCTTCACATCGTAACTTCCCTTTAGCCCCCTTTTTTAAAGGCTGGTGAATGCATTTGGTAGACTCTACTGGAACTGGAAAGAGTTGAGAAAAATCAGAACACTATGCAGCAACCCACCAGCAACAGCAATCTACCATGAACAGCTATAGCCAGCCTTGGCCAAAGGAAAAGAGCATCTGTCTTGCCAGACAAAATGAGCACAAACAAGGATCTGCCTCTATTGCTTGGCAGAGCCTAAATTGTTGACACCCAAAAAAAAGCCACGCCCATTTTAATGAGTCACCTGGATGATAGCCATCAGGACTGCTAAGAGAGCATCTGTACGTGCTTGTGCACATGTGTGTGTGTGTTTGAGTGGCATTCCTGGGACTGACTGGCTGCCGAATGTGCACTTTCGGTTTATGCGGCGCCTGATCAAAACTGGCCCTATCATTAACTGAAAGATCATGTGAGACACGTGCTTCATTCCTGACAACCCGCATTGGCTGTGTCCTCTTGGCACATGAGAAAGAAAGTCTGTCAACGGTGGAAAAAAACTACTTTGGGAGCATTTCCCAAATTAGACCTTGCCATTTGCCAAGGACTGAGTACCTGTGCCCTCATGGCCATTACTTCTGGCCGTGCATAAGTAAGTACACAGCAGCTAAAGTGCCCACCATATGTCTGCCTTCTTGTGAACACAGGCAGGTAATGAAGTTCCAATGCTGGCATGGCTTTTCAGTTCAAATGTGAATTGACAGAGGAATGGCCTGTGGGACTAGGCCAAATTTTCAAGGCAGTCAGATTTTTTTTTTTTTTCTTGCTAAGAAATAATTAGAAGTGGGCTTAATATAGGGGCTTCTGCATCCTTGTCCCAAAATGTTTTGGGACAACTGGATTGTTTATGCACATGTGAACCTTTTTCTTTTATCTGTCCATCCATCCTCTAAAAGCCTCTGCACTCACTCTTCCCTTTAACTCGGCAGGCAAACTCGCCTCGGCGATAAAAATGTTGAATGCTGCCAAACACACACACACACACTGGCACTCCATCAGACTGAGAGTCAAAAGTGCAGAAGAGATATCTCAGGTAAATGTCATGTTTTACATTAGCGGCCAATGCCGGTCTATCTCTTTATTTATTTTGTGTTGTTTGAATGCTTTCACTTTCTCCTGATTGGATCTCAGTCGGGGCGTGGCAAGGTGAACTTAAACCCCATATTCTTGAGAGAACCCATTTGATTTTCTTCTGTTCTTGTTGTAAAGCACTTCTCCCTCCCCTCCTACCTCCTGTATCCATTTTTATGTGGTGTTTATATCGTTCATTCCTGTTTTACATGCAAGCACTTATTTGCTAAAGGCTGCTGGGACTTCTTTGTATTACATTTAAACACTCAAATCCTCTCCCCTCATAAACACACAATATTCTCATGGAATAAAGCAACTGAATTACTGGTACTTGGAATACGGCAAATTGTATTCTGTAAATATGGCTTTCATAACTGGAATCAGCGTTTCATGTAGTCACATTGCAGAGTCTGACTTGCATGTAAATGGCAAGATTGTCACCATATTCCTTATAAAGGATTGTGCTCTTTGCTTTTAAAGTAAAAGTAAGTGCCATTGCTTGCCAAAATCTAAAAAAAAAAAAAAGTTCCTCATTAGCAGTCAGCTATCTTCAGGCCTTCATTCCATCTCCGTGCTGAGGAATCCTGAGCCTTAAATTGAAATGCGTGTCCTGCTTCAGGTGTATAGGGGTTAGCTGCTCAGCCCAGCATGGCCATTTCCAATGTGCACAATTGCTTTTCACACAGGGTTTGGGTCTCTGTTTTTATTGTTTTTCTTAAATATATATTTAGTGGCCATCCACTATTGGTGCTGAGTTCTGGCATGTTCACTTCAAGAACAAGATCATGTTTTAATCCAGTTTAGCATATGTTAACCTTGGCATATGGTAACAGTCCTTTCCCCAACCATGCATTTTATAGACCCGGAATCTTAGTAGAATGTAGATTTGGAAACTGCTGAAGTGTACACTTCTGCACTTCCATTTTAGACATTAAAAATGTGGGTCCCAAAGTTAACCTCTTAGTTCTGCAGCAAGAAACGGTTTTCCTTCCTCACGCCTGTCAAAGTTTGAGGAGACCAGACATATTCCTGTGGGCATCTGGTCTGAGCTGCCACCGTCCAATCTTATGTAGACAAAATGCCCACTGAAAGCTGGTGTGCATTGAGCTGCCACTGTACAGCTGTATGATAAATTGCAGGGATGTAAGGAGGTATCTTGCTGTGGTTCATCTTCACATAGACTTGATGCCTTCTGGTTTGAGCAGCCACTTTCTAGCCAGATGATTTGACTGGAGGGATTTAAGTGGGTACCTGCTCGTGTGGTACCCACTCAAAGCTGTAAGTAGCTGCCTTGGCACATCTTTATACAGTTTTGATGTCCACTGCTGGAGCTCTTCAGTCAGATGGCATTTCCTGGGTTAGTGAAGGATAGCAGGTAGTTACCAGGCTCCGGAGGAGGAGATGTAGAAGTGTGTCCTTATTGTCCAGAAATGGCTACCAAGTACATTTCTCATTATGTAGCAGTTCTAGTAAAAACGGTTGAATTTCCTAAAGGTAATCCCACGATGACTGTAAAAAATAGGGATAAAAAAATAACATGCCAATTAACTTTTTAACTCCATCCATCCATCCATTATTCAACTGTATTAATTAATAAATTTAATAACATATGACCGGCGTATCAAAAAATGATGTTTCCGATGGCCACAGAAAACTGTCCTTTTTATAGTGGGGTGGTTTTCTTCCAGTCAGGTTAAAACTTTACTGAACTAAACTCTGCCAGTCTAGCCCACCAACCCCCATTCCCATGCAGATGTAGGCGAGGGCTTTATGTTCATCACTCTTGTGCCATCAGTCACTCTACTTTAAGGACAATTAAGTCAACAATAGGATAGTAAACTCCCTGTCTAGGTAACCCGTTGAACATTCTGTGTTTTTAGGAGACTGACTTGGCTGAACTGTACCCCCCCCATATACCTTTAATTGTTAGTAACGACACTGATCCTGACATTACAAAAAAAAAAAAGGTGAAACATACATTTTCTGGAAAACAGCACAACCTCACTGGTGTCTAGGAGGACACTTTGACGTCCACTTCTAGGTTTGAAGCCTGTGTGGCCATTAGGCCACAGGGTGAACCTGAGAACCAATGAATGAGACGCTAAAACCTAAAAGGAAGGCTCAGTGTCCCGGCAGATGGGCTCTTTTGTCTTTTCTGGTATGGAACAGGAGGCCTGGAGATGCTGCAGCTCTTGTGTATGACACTGTGGCTCTCTGATTTACTCATTTCTAATCTACTGTGGGATTTTTTTTTTTTTTTTTGTCAATTGGTAATTAAACCAGAAATTTGTGCTTATTGGTGACGAAGACAACAACCAGCAGTAACTCTTAAAAGAAGAGAAACACTTTACAGAGGACTATTGAGATGTTAAACAAGTATTTTTGTAGAGCTCTTCACTGTGACCGCAGAGGCTGCTGGGAAGGTTGTCTGCTGCATGTATGGGGCATTGCTGTCAACTGACTTTTTAGATTTTAGTGCCAGTCACCCACAATGACTTGTACCTCAAGGTTCTTCATGACTGAAAATGTTCAATTGCCCCAAATTGTTGGTCCGGTTAGGAGTGTGGCTCACTTTTAAGTCCAAAATATGCTAAACCACATTATCATCATTGTTCTACGGGCCAAGTACCTTAATGAGCAGCTGTCTGCAACCTTAGCACCTTTTCAAGGCAAAGGGGCTTCAAAAGGCAGCTTGTTTTTCCCAGTCATGGGGGTTGGAGATGTCAGAAGCTGGCACCGAGGGCTATTATAGATAATGGAGGGTAAAAAAAAAATGTAAAATGTTGCGTTGTACACCACTAGGTTATACAAGAGGTGGATCTAACCCCGGACATCTGAGCTCCACCAAAAATGCTGTGATGCAGGATGGGCCATTGCGGAGGTGGCTGAGGGAGAGACCACCAGGGGTTAGGGCTGTAGCATGTGGGGACTGGGCAGGGGCCTCAAATACCTTTACGTGAAATTCAGACCTCTTGACTCCTCCTAGAATCAATTGGTATTTTCATTACTTTTGCATTTAATACAGAAAGAAAACCCCTCTCAAGAAAATTAATGCATCTCCGGTACATCCAGGCAGATGATTTGAGGGGGGTAGGGTGGGTTTACATTGTGTGGTGGGCTATTGTAGCTTTAAACTCAGGATGTGCGCACAGTCAGCAGAAATTACAGATTTGAAATGATTAGGTTGTGGAGCACCAGTTGCCGAAGGTAGGCCTGCAGTGCACTTTGAGGCCCTGGAAACAGCCCCCGTGTAGCACAGGCGGACATCTCCTGTACCCCCTCCATGCAGCAGACAGCCTTGACAGGATGACACTGCGGATAAGGAAAAAAGAAAAAGAACCCAGGCACTCAAATGGTTGTGCAACGTCAGGTTTCTCTGGTCAGCTGCTCAAGTTCCAGACAATCAGCGTGTTTGTTAATGTCAATGTGTGATTTTCAAATCTTTGTTTATGGTCAGGATTTTAAAGGAAGATATTTTTATGGTAATTGTCGCTGGTCTATTTTACTATATATTTATGTAATAAATATGTGACAAATGATTTGCCTCTGCTGTGGTTTTTGTCTGGATGGAAAGCTTCATAGATGTGACCATCTCACAGCTAATGAATGGGTATCCAGAAAGGAAAGACTGTCATTTGTGTCTAGCGAATATCCTGAAATGACCCATTAGGTGTGTGTCCAGACGTGAGTGACAGTGGTGAGTGTCATGTGTGTCCACTTGTGTCCATGTTACACTTTGAGTTGGTGGTCCTCATCTCCAAGGCATAAAAAAATCTTGAGCACCTCCAAGTTATCTGAAGCTTCCTTAGTGACACCTGCAGGTATCCACAGGTGTCTAGTCATGACATTAGAAGTGATGACTGTCATGTGGTCCTCTTCAAGTTTGAAGTGGCCAGAACTTATTTCTCACTGCATATTAGAAACTTTGTGGCAGTCCAGAAGTCACCTAATCCAGATTGTCAGTGTGTGTGTAGGTGACTCAAGTCTGAAAGTGACCAACTGTTAGGTGTAGGTGAGGGTGAAGTTTGTTCAGAAGTGTCCATTGTGGATACAAATATGACTTGGTGGAGTGTTCAGAAGCAACTGTATGAAGGTGGTGTGTGAATCCAGGTTATATGTGTGTCCCGCTGTAGCTGTATGGAAGCAGGCGCATGAACAGAGATGACCAACTCTCATTTTTGCGTGTCCATAAGTGACCTGTCTGCAGGTGGAGTGTTTGTGACCATGTCCATGTTGTTTGTGTGCAGGTTTTCCACTGGTCCAGAGCAGAGTGATTCCAGGTTTTGTTTGTTTATTGGTGTCCAGTAGAGACCGTCTGCAAGTGGGCTACGAATAACAGGATTGAGTGATTCCACATTACATGTGTCCACTTTGAAGGCATTGTTTTTGATTCTGTCTGTGTTGTTTGTGTACTCAGTGATTCGAGGTTGTACGTGTTTATTGGTGACATCTGTGTCCAGAAGTGACCAAGTCAAGGTAGTACACCCAGTAGTTATTCTCTACGATTGGGGTGTGTGTGTCTACAAGTATCATTTCCAGATTGGAATTGCCTGGTAGTGACTGTGTTCAGGAGTGAGTGACTCCAGTCTGGGTGTCAGCTTATATGTGTGAGCCCAAACTGACCAGTACCAGGTTGGCTGGGTCCAGGGGTGGCCAACTGTAGGTTGTGTGTTCCATTGGTGACTGTAAGGTGACAAGCGAGTCCTCATTGGTAACCTCCTTTTGAGTTTATCCAGTAGTGGCCATTATGTGATGGTTACTATGTGCACTGGTGATGAACGACACACTAGTGTTGCCCCCATTATCCCATCCACCCCCTTCAGCTTCAGACTCCATTCTTGTAAATTTGATGGAATTGTGTGGACGCCAAAGGACATGCAGACTGCTAGATGTGTGAGCATCACACAATTCAAGAATAAGTAGATGTTATATTTTAAAATATACCTTTACCAATAAATACTTTTGGAAGGCCTGCACCACCATGGGCCGCCAATCGTAATTTTTTTTTTTTAAAGAAGTACTGTCTTCAAGATGTCTCCTGCTTATATAAGTATAAGATATAAGTCAAATATTAGTGTCATGCAATCTCTGCCTGCACTTTACATGTCACCCACTCAGGTCAGCCTACATTGACAAGTGGCTTGAATTGAGCCATTCTGCAAGTTTTAACGTTGACATGGCATGTGTGGAGAATTGGTTAATCTCAGGTGACATACATGTATGAGTGCCCCTGACACTTTGAAGTCCAATTTACTCAAGGTGGGCCAGTTTGTATGTCGGAAGGTGACACTGAGGGCCCCAATGGCCACCTTGTTCTTGCCCTCTCTCTCTCTCTCTCTCACCCTCATCTGTTTTCAGTTTGCCCGCCTGGAGGCTAAAATCACGTCAGCCCGCCACTCAGCCCCTCTTGCATTCACTGCGGCTTTTTTGTTGAAATATTTATGAATGGCTGAGCAGCATGGGCAGAAGCCCGTCGTGGGGGCGGTGACGCACGGCAGGCAGCTTTCAGCCGGTCCAATCGAAGGGAAGGTTACAGATGCGTAGGAATTTTCCACTCCAGTCATTCAGAGGGGCTGTGCTGATTTGCAGGCTGCCTGTTTCAATAAGCAGAATATCGACAAATCCAACTTACAATTTTATGATGGTATATTCTTCTCCTCTTCAAGGGCATTTACAAAGGCTGCAAGTACTTTCCATTTTGAACAGTAGTAGATGACCAATCAGTGCTGCCATTTCCGAAGTATACCCCACTTCCTAAAATCGGCTGCTGTTTACACTTTAGCAGCAACTATGAGGTGATGCCATAGGGAGTGTGGCACCACAGGTGCCAACTTAGTGGTTTGACTTGACAATTTCTTTGACAATTCCTACCAGAGCTGACTGCCTTTTTGTTGTGCTTGTTACCATCCATCATTTTTAGGTCAACAGGTGTTGAATGGGTGCCTAGGCAGACATGTGTGGATTTAAACGAATTGGGGCTCACTTATGTAGGGGACAACTCAAGAAATAAACACCACACAAACAGTGGGTGTGCACTGAGTCATGTCCAGGAATTGTCAATTCCACCATCTCCTAGAGAGCGGCTATTTTTATTGCATCTAGACCAAAAGGGGCGTGGCTGTCTTGGAGCAGAAGGCGGGCTTTTGGCGTCCTGGGACTGCATGTCCAAACTGCAAACGAGAAGGAAGACTATGATAGCCACAGCGCCTCCTCTTGACCCAGGGTGGTACTGCTTAGCTGGGAAGATGACCCCCAGGCACACATGCATGACAATGTAAGGGCAAAGCACGTTGAGCACTCAAACCATCCTGATATACTGAGTCGTGACTGAATTTCACCAAGGCACCAATGGATTAAAAAAAAAAAATCCTTTTTAAATATAAAACAATAATATTTTATAAGCAGGTTATTTGTTAGAGTTCAAAGCTTAATAAGTACATGGGCCATAATCTTCACTACTGAGTACCACAAGCCCATTCAATCCAATACCCCTGGACCAGGCCACAGATGATTCTTAGTTTGCAGGCAGTGCATGTGTTTATTTGTATTTATCTACTGCATGGGGTCTGAAAATACAGTCAGGCTCTGGAGGAGGATAGTGTGTTCAGGCATTTGTTCAGTCAGTTTCTTTATAATTTCATGGGAAAGAGTGTGTGACTTGCTCCACTACACAAGTCTGATGTTACCCTTTGACATGGACTTCAAGCATCCTGCACGCTGTCATCTCACAAGAATAGATAGATAGGAAAGGCACTATATAATAGAGATAGATGGAGATAGAGATCTGAAAGGCACTATATAGCTAAGGCATAGATATGAAAAGCATAATATGATAGATTGATTGATAGATAGAACTTCATTTCTCCCAACAGGGAAATGTATCATTTACAGAAGTTTAAGATATGTCATAACAAGCACCATCAACAATCCTTCTTGAAATAATCATATAAATGATGAAAAAGGATAAAATCTCTGACTTGGGTATTCCCAGTGAGGCGCTATAAAGACGTATTGCTGTAAGTATGAAGCAGCCCCACTAGGGTTTCTTGACACACTTCATGTACTCGAGGACATCGATGGAAATTGATTGAAGCCAGGAAGCTCTTCTTTTCTTAAAGAGTTGTGTGACTCTGGAACAAACTACTGAGACATGGAGTTGAAGCAGAAACCTTGAGAACCTTCAAGAAGAACTTGGATGAGATGTTGGGACAGCTTAGCTATTAGCTAAACAAATGGCCTTAGTGGAGTGAATGGTCTCTTCCCGTTTGTCACATTTCTTACCTACTTACGTTTCGCTGAATGATTCGTGGGCTGGAGTCCTTTAATGAATATATTGGTGTGTGTGAGTCCTGGCATATGTCCCAGAGCCCCAGACCACAGACCTGCCTGAGCCTTGATGTGACCACCCAGAGTTAGGAGGGCTTTTCACAGGCCTGTTAGAGACATATGAGTGTCCCATGATGCACCTCTTACACTTGTGTGAGCTATGCTGCTCAGTGCTGGCCCTGGTACATCCTCACATAGTCATGCCAGCCATTTTGTGATTTGCACAATAATTTTTTGCCCTTTCAGATTTCTTTTGTTACCTCCTAGCTGATATGTCAGCTGTGGTGAAGCCTCATAGAGTTATGCAGTCCTTGTCATGATCCCTGGAGATGATCTGTGATCTGTTAGATATGCCTGGACCATTCCATAAACTGCTGGAACAAAGGGGGGTGGGACATGTAAAGTGTCCTATGGAGACATGCTGAACCTCTCCAGGCTGCTTCATGAACGGTAGGTATGTTAGCATGAACATGACCTCACAGAGTTGGTTTTACATGTTCTGGAAGTTTTCATATTTTCTTGTTTTACAAGAAGATTTTATTCATCTTTTATGACACAGATCAGCAGAGAAAGCAGTTGAAGTGGAACAGAGCTCAGAGGTCTAAATGAATTACAAGCATAAAACACTGTAAGAATAACAAACAGGACAAAATGAAAACATGGGTCACCTCTATGGTCAGAACGCCTTTTCTTCTTTTTTTTGGCTTCTCCCGTTAGGGGTTGCCACAGCGGATCATCTTCTTCCATATCTTTCTGTCTTCTGCATCTTGTTCTGTTACCCCCATCACCTGCATGTCCTCTCTCGCCACATCCATAAACCTTCGTTTAGACCTTCCTCTTCTCCTCTTCCCTGGTAGCTCTATCCTATCTCCCAATATACCCCTCATCTGTCCTCTGCACATGTCCAAACCAATGCAATCTCGCCTCTCTGACTTTGTCTCCCATATGTTCTACCTGAGCTGACCCTCTAATGTCCTCATTTCTAATCCTGTCCATCCTCATCACATCCAATGCATATCTTAGCATCTTTAACTCTGCCACCTCCAGCTCTGTCTCCTGCTTTCTGGTCAGTGCCACCGTCTCCAACCCATATAACATAGCTGGTCTCACTACCGTCCTGTAGACCTTCCCTTTCACTCTTGCTGATACTCGTCTGTCACAAATCACTCCTGACACTCTTCTCCACCCATTCCACCCTGCCTGCACTCTCTTCTTCACCTCTCTTCCACAATCCCCATTACTCTGTACTGTTGATCCCAAGTATTTAAACTCATCCACCTTCGCCAACTCTACTCCCTGCATCCTCACCATTCCACTGACCTCCCCCTCATTTACGCACATGTATTCTGTCGTGGTGGTCCTACTGACCTTCATTCCTCTCCTCTCATATCTCCACCTCTCCAGGGTCTCCTCAACCTGCTCCCTACTATTGCTACAGATCACAATGTCATCAGCAAACATCATAGTCCACAGGGACTCCTGTCTAATCTCGTCTGTCAACCTGTCCATCACCATTGCAAATAAGAAAGGGCTCAGAGCCGATCCCTGATGTAATCCCACCTCCATGTTGAATGCATTTGTCACTCCTACCGCAGACCTCACCACGGTCACACTTCCCTCGTACACATCCTGTACAACTCTTACGTACTTCTCTGCCACTCCTGACTTCCTCATACAATACCACAGCTCCTCTCGAGGCACCCTGTCATATGCTTTCTGCAGGTCCACAAAGACGCAATGCAAGTCCTTCTGGCCTTCTCTAAACTTCTCCATCAACATCCTCAGAGCAAACATCTCATCTGTGGTGCTCTTTCTTGGCATGAAACCATACTGATGCTCACTAATCCTCACCTCACTTCTTAACCTAGCTTCCACTACTCTTTCCCATAACTTCATGCTGTGGCTCATCAATTTTATTCCCCTATAGTTACTACAGACCTGCACACCCCCCTTATTCTTACATATCAGCACTAGTACACATCTTCTCCACTCCTCAGGCATCCTCTCACTTTCCAAGATTCCATTCAACAATCTGGTTAAAAACTCCACTCTCCTAAACACCTCCATGCTTCCATAGGTAAGTCATCTGGACCAACGGCCTTTCCATTTTTCATCCTCTTCAAAGCTGTCTTTACTTCCTGATTCACTATCTCCACATCATCCAAACTTCCCTCTCTAATTCTCTTCATTCATCAGCCTCTCGGAGTACTCTTTCCATCTGCTCAACACATTCTCCTCGCTTGTGAGTACGTTTCCATCTTTATCCTTTATCACCCTAACCTGCTGCACATCTTTCCCAGCTTGGTCTCTCTGTCTAGCCCACTGGTCCTTTTCTCTCTCCTTTGTGTCCAACCTCTCATACACTCATCATAGGCCTTTTCTTTAGCCTTCGCCACCTCTCTCTTCACCTTACACCTTATCTCCTTGTACTCTTGTCTACTTTCTGCATCTCTCAGACTATCCCACTTCTTTTTTGCCATCCTCTTCCTCTGTATACTCTCCTGTACTTCCTCATTCCACCACCAGGATTCCTTTTCCTCCTTCCTCTGTCCAGATGTCACGCCATGCACCCTTCTTGCTGTCACCCTTACTACATCTGCTGTAGTTTCCCAGCTGTCTGGTAATTCTTCACTGCCACCCAGTGCCTGTCTCACCTCCTCCCTAAACTCATCCTTGCAGTCTTCTTTTTTCAACTTCCACCATTTGATCCTTGGCTCTGTCCTCACACTCTTCCTCTTCTTGATCTCCAACGTCATCCTACAGACCACCATTCTATGCTGCTTAACTATACTTTCCCCTGCCACTACTCTGCATAGGATGTAATCTACGTGTGTGCATCTTCCTCCACTCTTGTACGTAACCCTATGTTCCTCCCTCTTCTTAAAATACGTATTCACCACAGCCATGTCCATCCTATGCTCTGACCTTCTTCATTCCTCTCCTTGACACCATACCTACTAATCACCTCCTCGTCTCCACTGTTCCCTTCACCAACATGCCCACTGAAATCCACTCCAATCACCACTTTCTGTCCCTTGGGTACACTTCATCCAGCTCACTCCAGAAATCTTCTTTCTCACCCATTGCACACCCAACTTGCGGTGCAACCCCTTTTAATAAATGAAAATAAAGAAAAGTGGCAAAAAAAAAAAAAAATCAAGCAGCTTCAGCCGCAGTCACAGAGTGTTAGTTACTGAATAAATCAGTACTCTTAGTAGGAGCTCCGTCTCCATCGGTTGCGGGTTCAAGAGTGAACAGCCACTTCCAGTCGTTGGTTGGAGGTTCTCACAGGGGCAGGACTTCCAGGGATGTGAGGGTGATCTTCAAAACTGTTATCCACTGTGTTGCTCCCCTCTTAGTGTGGAGTGGTACTGCTTATCTTATTGAAGCCCTGAAGGTTTGCCCTAAAACAGGGGTGTCGAACTCTGGGCCTCAAGGGCCGCAGTGGCTGCAGGTTTTCATTCTGACCCTTTTCCTAATCAGTGACCAGTTTTCACTGCTAATTAACTGCTTTTTCCATTTTAATAGCCGTGTTTTTAACAATTCAGTCCTCTGAATTTGTTCCTTTCTTCATTAAATGACAGCCAAACAGAAATGAGATATGAAACAAGCCAACAGATGACCAGCTAAACTGGGATTTCAAACTCCAACCAAATTCACTCCAACTAGTTTCTTAATGAGAAGCCAATTCTTACTGTTAATTTAATTCCATGACTTGTTGCTGCTCTCATTCTGCCAAGCTGTTTTGGTGACCTGAGAGATCAACCTTACCAAGACCTTCACCTTTCTTTATTTTGTGTGGTGGGCACAGGGGAGCTAATCATGTGGTGGCTTATTTTGTGTCTTATTATTGTTTGGCAGCTAATTAAGGAAGAAGAGACAACTGAAGGACTGAGTCAAGTTAATTAGAAATAAGGCAAAAGAAGTCAATTAGCAGCAAAAACTGGTCACTAATGAAGAAGATGGATAGAATGAAAACCTGCAGCCACTGCGGCCCTCCAGGACCAGAGTGTGACACCCATGCCCTAAGTGCTGACGCAGCCCTCCACCTTTATCACTTCCTCAGTAGACCATGGTGACTTCACCAGGAGGTCATAGATACGGGAAAAGGCATCAAAACTTTCTGATGTACCAACCAGAACTTTAAAGACCTCTTGGGTCCAATCAGTAAGCTTCATAAGTATAACCGGCTTGGAGGATTTGGAGAGCAAGACAATGCTGCCATCTCTTCTGGGAACTCAAGTTGTCTGTCTAGATCAACTTTCAGTTCCCAGTCAAATGCTATGGCCAGTAAACCTGCATAGGTGGAGCTGGGGGTCTCAGTTGCTGTTGGAGGTCCCCTTGAGATGTGCTCCAGTGCGCCTCTCGGTGAGTATTGCAGACAAGCAGGGGTCTGCACCAACCCCCGGCAGAACAGGTTGGAAGGACTTGGTAAAACATCATAGAGAGCCTTGATCAGGAACTCCAAGCGATTAGACTCTGTTGTCCAGAGCCCAGGCCATTAAACATTATACCCTACTGCATGTTAGCAACTACTACGGGCTCCCTGTTGTGGTATACCAACTGCCCTGCTGGCTCATTGCTGTTCACTTCCTGCTCCTCCTATGGCCCTAGGAGCCTCCTCTTCTTTACCCTGTGCCTTATCATAATGCACAATTGCCTGACATCTCCGATCAGTCCTCCCTAGAGCTACTGTGTCCACTGGGTCTTGAGGCCTCAAGCGACACTCAGCCTGCTTGACAGTCTCTGCTGCCTTTCAGTTCCACCTTGACCTCCATGCCAGCGTGGTTGTACTTTCAGCTCTCAGGAGCCCCCTGTACTACAGTAACTCTGTTGCACAGGTCAGGTCAGGCACTGGTAGCCGCACCCACCACCAGTGAAACACCTCGGATCCTGTTTGGCTACCCCCCAGAAACGACCATTTATCTTCTGCAGCCAGGTGTTACATCTGCATCCCCTTGGCCTGGACCAGCCACTCGGGTCCTCAATGAGGATATTGCAGACCGGATCACCTTCTGGGAATCGCGCCACATAGCCGCAGTGCTGTAACTGACGCTTCCTTCCAATGCAGGTAATGCACCTCATTTTATTGCTCAGCTCACATTGACTAAGCAAACTAAGTGGCTGCATAGGGAATTGCAGCCACCAGGGGGCCCAATCAGCTCATGACAGAAAATGGGAAAGGTAGAGAATGTTAAATTGAGAAATGACGGCAAGACTGTGGAGTCTGTGAGTGCCGCACAGCAGCACGATAATCTACCTATATGGTGGATTTAGGTAACCCGCCCACCACACTTCGATCGCGCTGGTTTCTGCAAGGAGGACAAGTTCAATATTCGAATATCCAAAGTACACACCACCACCTCCACCACCACCACCACTCTTCAATCACAATAATTAGTTCCTTCTCCCTGTGACGGCCCTGTCTTTGAGAGACCTTCTAGTGCAACTAATAATAAGGGGCCTCCAAGCATTTTTTAGTATTGATCCCCACCAAGTATAAAACCGACACTGCTGCTGACTCTTCTTACAAAAGCCTCAATGGTGGATATTGCACTTCATAGACCCATAGGGTTCAGAGCAAAATGTCATGCTTATATATCCAGGGTTTTGAACATGTCTGGAAGGGCAGATTTATCAATAGCAGCTAACCAGGTTTCTAGTTCAAGGTCTGTCCCTCTGATGGACATGGAGTCTCTTGTTCCTGTCAGATATCTTCTTCAAGATCTTCACAGGTTTCTCTATAATCTGTTCATCTTCTAGCGGGAAGTGAATCTTCACAATAAGGTACCCCCTCTTCTGTGCAATCGATCCAGACTCAGGCAGTCAACTCCTCTACAGCCTTCAGTATTCACCTACACCCAGGGATTGATGTTACTGACGTGGTTAGATCATCCATAAAAGCTCCAATGGGTGGTCGACGTATGCCAGACTTACAGAGAGGGTCCCTACATGCTACCTCGGTGGACTATACTTTAATCACTAATTCATGGTGAGTACAAAGAGGATAATTGAAATGGTGCAGCCAGTGATAATCCCCTACTCAGGCCTGTGCCAGTCCACCTTTATTGACCCACTGGAGACTCTCAAGCTAAAGTTGTTTTTCAATGGTCCAGCAGAAGATCCCTAAACTTGCTTGGAGTGCAGTATTGAATGTGAGCCTTCACAACAGCCTTGAAAAGGATGGACACCATAGATGCTGGTGAGGTCCATCCACAGGACAACCAGACTCCCCGTTGTTCCCCCTGACTTTCTTGATCAGCTGAGTCTTGTTGGCCAACTCATAATCCTTGAAGATCTTCATTTCACTGTACATCAAAGAGATGCATGGACCAGGCTATAAGATGCTGTGGGTGGTTCGACCCTTGTGGTGTTCTCCATAAAGGTCAACATAATTGAGTGAGCAGTAGAGAGAAGGGACAGATTAGAAACCAGCATTACGGTACAAGGGTACAAAATGAATCACCAAAATCTCAGAACTAACCTAACATCTATCACTTAGACAGAAGTTCACCGAACGAAAGTCATCAAGACCTTCTTAAACACATTGAGGGAGTCCGAATTTTAAACAGAGGTGGGCAGCTCATTTCGCCAGCCAGGAGCTACACATGAAAAGAGCCTGGACTGTGATTTGATACCACGCTTCACCAGATGCCATTCACCAGCAAACCTGAGTGGTCGAGAAGCAGAATTGGACCACGCAAGTGTCCCCATATATGTAGGTGCACACCTATTGATTACTCTGTAAGCAAGCATCAAGGATTTGAACTTGACACGTACCACCATAACATAAAACTCTGAAAAGAGGAGTGACATGTGCCCACCTTGGTTGGCTGAACACCAGACATTCTGCTGCATTTTGTATCATCTGCAGCAGTTTGGTGACACATTCCAGAATTCCTGCAAGCAGAGAGTTGCAGTAGTCCAGATGTGACAAGACCAAAGCCAGGACCAGGAGTTGTGCTGCATACTCTGTCAGATATGATCCTGTTGATGTTGTATAAGACCGACAGACTGTAGCAACATGGTTCCTGAAGGACAGCTGGTCATCGATCACCATCCCAAGGTTGTGTACTGAACATGGCATGGCTTAATGAGCTGAGCTGAACAGAGGTGGGGGTGCGGAATAGACAGATGATCTGGGATAACGAGAAGGCCCACCTTTGCCAGGTTGAGCTGAGATGGTGTTCCTTAATCCAGGTTGAGAAATCAGTGAGACATGCAGAGATTCTAGCTGGCAGGTACGGCAGCGTATCATCAGCATAGCACCGTGGGACACACTGATGGGGCCAGGTGAAGAGGTGTAAAGAAAGAAGGGGAGGGGACCCAGCACCAATTCCTTGGTACTTTCCTGGTGCACCTTTGGCGTGTCTCTTGTGGAAAAAATTGTGGTGAAATATACGAAAGAAAGAAATGTGTTCCACCCAGGACCTCTTCGAGTCAGAAATCGGGCAGGAGGAAGCTTGTTCATCCATCTTTAATATCTCTTCATTAAGCGGGAGCAATCTGTTACTGGAGTCTGTTCAAGGATATCATCCTGAGCAGAGTTGTCAAAGGATGGTCACAGAGCGGGGACAGAGACCCTTATTTACAGACAATTGAATTGACGCACAGTAACAGTGCTGCATTAATGACATTTACTCTGATTGGTTCATTAGCTTACATACCCAAAGAAAAGACTCATTCCACCACATTCTTGTCCTTCTCAATACATCCTAAGTTCAGCTCTTACCCTTTGTATGGAATTTCAGGGTTACATGACAACTGCCAAGTCTTACTGTGTACATGACATCAGACAATTTCTTATACCATCACCCACAATATTCGGTCTCTTGCCCAACCATTGCAGCAGTCTCTCCAGACTATTTCTAAGAAAAATGCTACAGATTTTTTTTAATGTGCTCTACATACCACAGCACTTCATGCAGAATAACAATATTACCCCTTGTCATAAACTCGACAAAAGCCACAGAAACCTTTTGGGCAAACACCTGGTTATTATTTCGTGGCTGCAAAATAGGGTGAATTATTGTGTGAAGAAAATGACAATTCCATGTCCATATAGACTAAAAGGGATACAACTGAAATCCATCCATCCTCTTCCGCTTATCCGAGATTGGGTCGCGGGGGCAGCAGCTTGAGCAGAGATGCCCAGACTTCCCTCTCCCGTGGCCACTTCTTCCAGCTCTTCCGGGGGAATCCCAAGGCGTTCCCAGGCCAGCCGGGAGACATAGTCCCTCCAGCATGTCCTGAGTCTTCCCCGGGGCCTCCTTCCGGTTGGAAGTGCCTGGAACACCTCAGGAGGGAGGGAGGCGTCCAGGAGTCATCCTGATCAGATGCCCGAGCCACCTCATCTGACTCCTCTCGATGCGGAGGAGCAGCGGCTCTATTCTGAGTTCCTCCTGATGACTGAGCTTCTCACCCTATCTTTAAGGGAAAGCCCAGACACCCTGCGGAGGAAACTCATTTCAGCCGCTTGTATTCGCGATCTCGTTCTTTTGGTCACTACCCATAGCTCATGACCATAGGTGAGGGTAGGAGCGTAGATCGACTGGTAAATTGAGAGCTTTGCCTTACGGCTCAGCTCCTTTTTCACCACGACAGACCGATGCAGAGCCTGCATCACTGTGGACGCCGCACCGATCCGCCTGTCGATCTCACGCTCCATTCTTCCCTCACTCGTGAACAAGACCCTGAGATACTGAACTCCTCCACTTGGGGCAGGATCTCTCCTCCAACCCTGAGAGGGCACTCCACCCTTTTCCGGCTGAGGACCATGGTCTCGGATTTGGAGGTGCTGATTCCCATCCCAGCTGCTTCACACTCAGCTGCGAACCGAACCAGAGAGAGCTGAAGATCACGGCCTGATGAAGCAAACAGGACAACATCATCTGCAAAAAGCAGTGTCCCAATCCTGAGTCCACCAAACCGGACCCCCTCATCACCCTGGCTGCGCCTAGAAATTCTGTCCATAAAAATTATGAACAGAATCGGTGACAAAGGGCAGCCCTGGAGGAGTCCAACTCTCACTGGAAACAAGTTCTGACACCGATCATACAGGGACCGAACAGCCCTTATCAGGAGGGTACCCCATACTCTCGGAGTACTCCCCACAGGATTCCCTGAGGGACACGGTCAAACGCCTTTTCCAAGTCCACAAAACACATGTAGATTGGTGGGGCAAACTCCCATACACCCTCCAGGACCCTACTAAGGGTGTAGAGCTGGTCCACTGTTCCACGACCAGGACGAAAACCACACTGTTCCTCCTGAATCCGAGGTTCGACTATCTGGCAGACCCTTGAATAGACTTTTCCAAGGAGGATGAGGAGTGTGATCCCTCTGTAGTTAGAACACACCCTCCGGTCCCCCTTCTTAAAGAGGGGGACCACCACCCTGGTCTGCCAATCCAGAGGCACTGTCCCTGATGTCCATGCGATGTTGCAGAGGTGTGTCAGCCAAGACAGTCTGAAATGTAGTTACAAAAAAGCCATTTTAAATTAAAGGAGTCTTTAGCAGTTTCTTAAAATTGTACAGTATTAGCCTGGCAAATTTCTACTGGTGAAGTATTCCAGATTTCATGTGCAGAACAGCAAATAGCCGCCTCACCACTCTTTATCAGTGATGGCTCTTGGAATTTTAAGCAGACCTTTATGTGAAGATCTGAGGTTACGACTCGGAGTGTAAGGGGACAGCCATTCCAAAATATAGTGGGGTGGGGGGGGCACAATTTAAGGCTTTGTAAACCATTAGTAGTATTTTAAAGTCAAGTCTAAATTAGACGGGTAACCAGTGCAATGACGCTAGGGCTGGTGTGATGTGCTCAGATTTTCTTCTTCTGGCTAAGATTCTGTCTTTAACCGATTGAGGTCTTTCTTCGGTGGTCCTGACAGGAGTGAGTTACACTAATCTAGTCGACTGAAAACAAAAGCGTGAACTCACTTCCTGCATCATGCATAGTTATAAAGGATCTAACTTTTTCTATATTCCTTAAGTGAAAAACTGCTGTCCTGGTAATCTGATTAATATGTGATTTAAAATTTAGGTCAGAGCCAATAATTACCCCTAAATTCTTTACCTCCAACTTGACTTTTACGTTTATTTCTAATACCCTCACTGGGTCCATTTTTTTTTTTGTTTTGTTCTCATTTACTTTGACAAGTTACTGTTCATCCATTCAGAAATACAAGTAAGACACCGGATCAGAGAGCCAAGTGACTGATTGTGTAGATGAATGGCGGAGACTTGGTTAGAGATGACATGTCCCATTGTTTTGGATAGAAAGGAGAGGAGAGACCCTCCCTGGTCTCTACTTGAGGTGGGTCGAGAGTGGGCTTGATCTACTGAAGGGGTTTTTTTTTTTAACCCTGATGTTGAGAAAGGCATCTTTCCTGATCTCCCCCAGGAGTTTCAGCATCCCGGTCACTGATGTAACGTGAATTCCAGATGTGCTCTGGTCGGGCGTCCACCAGGGCATCAAAGGAGGCTACCGTGCCAAACAATATACTTACCCAGCTGTGCCCATATCAGAGGGCTGGCCTGTTGTGGCACCGCATGCCTTTCAGTTTTAATTGGGCCTTGGTATTGCCGGAGTGCCCCATGGGGGCTGTCAAACTCGTAACAGTGCTGGAGTCTCGATGGCCCACTCAGCTTGGCGGCCCTTACACCTTGCTGCTGTTTAATAAGCTCTGCTATTTGTGAAATGAGAAAAGAAATTGATTTTCCAGAGTGGCAAACGCAATTAGTCTAAACACAGCCGAGCAGAGGGCCGCAGGATTAGCTACGTTTTCCCGTGGCATTTGGACTAATTTGATTTGCAATTCAATTGTCCAAGATGGTGTAAATCAGGCACTGCTACATCACGGCCACTGTTCAGGAGCTGTGCGGCATTGATGGCTGGGCAGGGGGTCTAAGTGGCATGTGAGACATGTGACCTTCCAGAAATGAGTCAGGGTGACGCAGGGATAGGAAAGAAGACGAAGAAGTCCTGGAATGGAGAAATGGCTGCAAGTCGTGAGGCTCCTCCAGAAGGTTCAAGAAACTTTACTAGGTGGTCAACACATTCAACTGAGATTCTAGCTCAATCAGTATTAATACTGTGGAAGGCACATGTTTGAAGTGGACACCAGCCTCTGTCCTTTACACATGTTGAAGGGCGCCTTCATCTGATTATCAAAGTGCTGGGTAGCATCAAGACCACCGGCAAGAGCCTCTGAAAGGCTGAAAGACCCTCATTTTCATGAAGAATGAATCTGATTACCCCACCTTTACTCGGAGCCCCTTCATTCAGATGGTTGCAGGTGTTCAAAAGATTGACCTGATAGAACAATTGTTTGAATTGGAAAAGAGGTGCCCATCAACAATTGTTCTATCAGGGACTGCCTTTTTTAGGGAGGGGGTGTCTGCTAAAGGGGGCAAAATCAATGGCATTTCTTTAAATTTTAAAGACTGGCTTTCTCTAAAATAGTAAATGCTGAGGGTTTGCACTCCACTACATCCCCAAATAGACCCCCCCTACCAACCTCAGGGTCATGACGCACGTTTCTCTTGATTTTTCAAATGAGTTTCACAAGCTGAGCCTAACAGCTGCTGACTCAAATTCATTCCGATAAAAAAAGCCAAACAATTAAAAAAGAAAGGAAAGCTTGCATGGCCGCCGAGTGTGCCTTCAACACGTCCCCACAGACCCCCAGCCCTTGCGACCGGTGCGATGAAGCTCTCAGCCAATATCCAGTTTACCTTCTTTCAGAGGTTTTCATCATTTTGCCGCTAGTAAATATTAATATTGTGGAAAGCGCATGTTTGAAATCAACGGCTGTCGGCTCTCACTCCCTCTCTCGTTCCCCCTTCTGAAGCTGACGGGAGCCTCTGTCCTCAGTTCAACTCTGCTGCCTTCTTATTTATCCACACACGGCTAATTATATGCCTGGACATGTGCTTCCCCCTGGTGGCTGCTGCATGCAACGGTAGCTCCTTGTTAGGCTGCTAGTCCTTCAGTCCTCTTGTCCTTAAATGATCTCCCCAAAATCACACAGACCCCCTCCCCCCACTTCCATCACCTCCTTTAACCCGTCCTGCGTTGGAAAATATTTACAGAGGCCAATCAGCACAGCCCTGCCACCGTGTGGGCATTTTGGGAACTGCACCTCTGGAGAGTGGGCCCAGGCAGAACAAATGCCCTTCTGACACTTTTCACATCACGTTCTCATTTTTCATATTTTCTATCCTTAAAAAGCTGGAGATACAGCTAGATAGAGCCACAGATGATTCTAATTTTGCAGACAGCACACATGTTTATTTGTATTTATTTACTGCGTGGGGTCTGTAAATACAGTCAAGCTCTGGAGGGCATAGTGTGTTCAGGCATTTGTTCACTCCGTTTCTTAATGATTTTCATGGGAAAGAGTGTGTGACTTGCTCCACCACACAAGTCTGATGTTACTCCTTTGACATTGACATCAAGCATCCTGCACGCTGTCATCTCACAAGAACAGATAGATAGATAGATAGGAAAGGTACTATATAATAGATAGATAGATATAAAAGGCACTATATAATAAATAGATAGATGTAAAAGACACTATATAATAGATAGATAGATAGATAGATAGATAGATAGATAGATAGATATGAAAGGCACTATATAATAAATAGATAGATATGAAAGGCACTATATAATAGATAGATAGATAGATAGATAGTAGATGGATGGGTAGATAGATATGAAAGGCACTATATAATAGATAGATAGATAGATAGATGTAAAAGGCACTATATAATAGATAGATAGATAGATAGATAGATAGATAGATGTAAAAGGCACTATATAATAGATAGATAGATAGATAGATAGATGTAAAAGGCACTATATAATAGATAGATAGATAGATATGAAAGGCACTATATAATAAATAGATAGATATAAAAGACACTATATAATAGATAGATAGATAGATGTAAAAGGCACTATATAATAGATAGATAGATAGATAGATATGAATGGCACTATATAATAGATAGATAGATGTAAAAGGCACTATATAATAGATAGATAGATAGATGTAAAAGGCACTATATAATAGATAGATAGATAGATATAAAAGGCACTATATAATAGATAGATAGATAGATAGATAAAAAAGGCACTATATAATAGATAGATAGATAGATAGATGTGAAAGGCACTATATAATAGATAGATAGATAGATAGATAGATAGATACATAGATAGATGTGAAAGGCAATATATTTTAAATATAGAGACAGTAGTAAGAAGCACTATCAAAGATAGGAAAGGCACTATTTAACATATAGAAAAAACATTATAGATAGATGTAAAAGACACTATATAATAGATAGATAGATAGATAGATATGAAAGGCACTATATAATAGATAGATAGATGAGTAATGTACCACTTAATAGGCAAAGAGAGCAAAATGTGATGTAGCTGTATAATTTATAGATATTCAAGGCAGTATAGATAGACAGACAGGTAGAATATGCACCACATTGGACCGAGCGAGATGCTCCTCAAGGTCCCAGCTTGGTCTGAACAGGCTGGCTGTCTATTAGATGAGTGTAAGTCGCCCCCAGGCAGGTGTGGTGCTCGGTTGGTGATGAGTGTCCTGAGGCTGGCCGTGTCCCTGCTGTGTCTCCAGATGACTCAGTGAATGGCTGTGGCGCTGGCCACAGCTGGAGATTCTTGCCTGAATCTTTAAAGATGTGACATTGCTAAGAGGCTCAGTCTAACGCCATGGCTGCTGATACTGTAAATGCATTGTGCTGTTCACAAGCGTTCAAAGATATCAGCTGTCTTGTTTGTTTTTTTCAGTAGTTGCAGCTCGACTCGTAGATGTAGACAGTCCTCAGGTTAAGCCAAGGCTAAATGGTGTCTTGCTCTACTTGCTTACATTCTTATACTCACTCATTGTGTCTGCAGCCAAGAAACGGCACTTCAGATGTTTGTTCAGTTAATCCAAAGTTGAACTTCGCACTTCATCTGACACAAAGTCTCAGGTTTCTGATCATTCTGATGACCTGTGGACGCTTTTGTGATTCATATCTGAATTTCTCTTAATCTGATATTGAGATTTGCTCTCCTACTAAACCTCCCAGTATGCCACACAGGTAAACTCTAAGAAACCCCCCAGTAGAGAGTGCTGTATGTGGGCCTCTGATTCTGTCTGTTTGCCTAGACCACCACCCTAGGGTCCGCTGTGGTTACTCTATTTCATTCCAGCTAATGTCTTCATTCAGTGGTTCTCAACCTGTGGGGAGGGCCCCCTAGGGGGTTGCGAAGTAACAAAAAGGGGGGCGCGAAGATGTGAAAAAAAGAAAACAAGAATCAAAAATATGAAAAAAACATTTGTTGAAACCAAAACAAATTAACTTCAACTACATTGTGATACTAGAACAATAAATATAGAGTTAGATACAGTAAATGTCGATAAAAGTTAAGTAGGTATAATAAAATATGCATCTGCATTTCAAACAAATGTTAGGGGGGGCGCGATTAAAACTGTTATGAAAACTCGGGTCGCAAATACTTAAAGGTTGAGAAACGCTGTCTTAATTGAAGGCCAATCTTTCTGCTGCTCATTGATTCTATTATTTAATGCTAAGCTCCCCATCTTCATTGTCACATGCTATCAATAGCGTGGGCGTTCCTTCACTTCTGGTTTGTTTCCCTGTGTCTCTCAGCCCTAAATTGCTTCCTTTTATTTCTCTCAGTAAAGTGAGACTCGCTTGTTAGAATTTGTAATTTAGCCAAAAGAAAGTGAGAATTAGAATTGAATTAAGACACCGGATAGAAAGAAAAGCTGGCGGTCCTCTGGATCGGAGTCTGAACACCTTTGCAGATGACAGGGAAGCAAACGGTAAGATGATTATTCTTGGTCCATCTCATAGATAGGTGAGAATGAGTCTGGGGTTAAGTGTCCAAGATCAGTGGCCACCAAATGAACCGTTGCCTTAACGGCCTCATTGGGATCTCAAGCTAACGGAAGACACGAGAAACAAGATAACAATGGTGGAACGCTTCCCAAATCCACATTGACTGGGCACCCCGTTTATGTAAGGCTGGACTGGGATGAGTGTGAGCAGGGCGGCCAGTTCAACCCCTGTACCATCACTGAGTGGCCACTTTCTCACATGCAGCTACCTTTCCGTGAGAAGTTCTTACAAGAGCCTGAGTTTGACGAGCCACAGAGTAGACAGAGTTTATGGTGTGGTGATAATGGGCTAGGGGGGCTACTGAAAAAACGGAAATACTCCACTAACCCATATGGAATAAAAAAAATAGATGAATCACTTTGTTAAATAATTACCAGAAAGAAAATCAAAAAATACGGTGGGCCCAACTTGCCAGTTGAGCTGCGTCAAGAACCAAAAGACATGGTCGGGAACGGGCGAGGGATCCAAATTTTAAAAACCCCAATAAAACCTAAAGCTGGGGCCTACTTGGAAAAGAAGTGACGCACCACGTCTAACCAAGAATGAAGTTTGGAATATCCACAGGGGGCACCAAAGCAGCCGCATTCCACCAATTTTATACCAGAACTGCCGGTGATGTCACTCATTGCAGCTCTCGCGAAAATACAGCCCTGTGCAAATTCGTTGAAACAAACTGTGAAAACAAGAAAAATCCGTTTTTCTCGATTTTTACTTTACACCCTCCATCCCCCCCATCATAACCTATTGTCTACGAGGGAAGAGCAGAAGGCTTCCGATTCATCAAAGATTTTGATCTCCGGTTATGACGGATCTCGGCGTTTTAGGGTCCCCTGATACAGAAAACATTGATATCTCGATGATGGGCGTCTGTACGTCTGTGTGCCACCCGGCCTTCTGCTGTTCTGCACCTAAAATCTGGAATAGCCTGCCAATAGGAATTCACCAGGCTAATACAGTGGAGCATTTTAAAACTCTGCTAAAAACACATTACTTTAACATGGCCTTCTCATGGCTTCATTAGAGTTTAATCCTGATGCTCTGTATATTCAATTAATTATCATTATCATTCATAGTGGCTCCAAAATCCGTACTAACCCCTACTTTCTCTTCTGTTCCTTTTACGGTTTCCTGTGGTGGCGACCTGCACCCCCACCAAAGCTCCATGATGTTCCTACATGGATGGATTAAAGGCCAGAAGTCCACGTGACTGTCATCATCAAGTTCTTCCATGTGAATACCATGAGGGCTGATTGAGGTCATTGATGTCAGGTAGAATGCCTAGAGGGGGCCGGGTGGTCTTGTGGCCTGAAACCCCTGATTCTATTTCTTTCTCCAGCCGTCTGAAGTTTCTTTTTTTTTGTTTTTTCTGTCCTCCCTGGCCATCAGACCTTACTTTTATCCTATGTTAATTAGTGTTCCTTAATTCTATTTTCTTATTTATTTTGTCTTGTTCCTTTCCCAGTCCCAGTCGAGGGCATGATGCGCCTGCCACAATACTCTGCACGTCTCCGCAGAAAAGTGGTTCCAGAACTGAAAACCTTCTTTCTCAATAGATTTTTTGTTCCTTTCTGAGGACTCCTCTGCTCTTTTGTACCCTGAGACACACGGAGGGACTTTAACACACATATTTGGTGATGCCACACACTCACCACACAGGACCCTTACTCTTGAAGTTCTCCACACATAGAGACAGAATACTGGGACCCTCCTCACAGACATTATTCACTTATTCACTTTGCCCCCTAAACCACCACCCCCAGTTTCTAACACTCGCCCTGCTCAGATGTCCTCCCTCAGGTCACAGCTCTGTTTCTTTTCCATTCCAGCCGGGAAGACGGCATTTGCTGACCCGCTGTCTGAGGACCATTGCTCAATGTTTGCAGTGCCGTCTGCGTGCCCCGTCCATTACAACACCCTCCCATCTTGGCTCTCTGACATTCTGCGCTGACTTGTAGCCTCTCTCTCTTAAAGCCGTGAACTTCTGCACCAGTCAGGACATTCATGGAGAGGCTTCGTCAGGTCAGGGAGGCTTTGATATGGCGGCTGAAAGGTGAGGATGAAAACAGGAAGAGATGGATGAATGTCCACCACTGAAGGTCTGCTGGCATTTGTCTCAGAGTCCTTCATAATTACGCCTGCTCTTTACGGGTCAGGGCGTCATGGCGGCACTGTGGTTAGTGCTAAAGCCTCCTAGGTTTGAATCCCATGCCCAGTCAGCGTCTCTGTGGCATCTGCATGTGCCCAATATGTCAGGTTATATTGACGGCTCTAAATTGGTGCACTCTGGGAGTGTGTGTGCACCTCTGCTATGAAATGGCACCCCATTCAGGGTGGTTGCCCACCGTATATTCGGGGGGACAGACACTAGTCCTCCACTCCCCTGAACTGAATCAAGGGCACTTGAGAATGTGCACTTGTGCCCTCATTAGATTTTGGTTTCGCTCCACCTTATGTCAGAATTTACTGCCAGTGTGTTTTTACTCTATGGAGAAATCCTAAACAATATACTGAAGATCACGGGGGCAACACTTTGTCTTTCTGTAAATATCCACAACACTCACTCATAGGTGCAAACTGCTGGCCATCTTGTAACTTGATACTCATCTTTAGTTAACTGCTGGTCCAGAAGTCCAAATCCTACTCCATACATGTGACAATATGATGACTACGACAACAACTGTGTGACGGTCAGACTGAGGCGATGGTTCACCTTTCAGCATGACAATGACCAGAAGCATGCAGCCAAGAGAATGCTGGAGGGGCTTCAGGACCGGTCTCTGAGTGTCCTTGAGTGGTCCAGACTTAAACCCCATAGAACATCTGTGACACCTGCAGATGGCACTTTACAGGCACTTCCTACCCAACCGAGTGGAGCTCAAGAGAATCTAAAAGAAAGAGTTGGATAAACTGCCCAAATCCAGGTGTGCAAAGCTTCTAGAGACTTAAGAAGACTCAAAGCTGGAACTGCTGCTGAAGGGGCCTCTACAAGCTACTGAAGTATGGGCCTGAACACTTGTACGAATGAGAGAGTTCGATTTTTCATTTTGAAAAAATTTGTAAGCCTTTCCGGAAACGTTTTCACTTTGTCAATATGGGTTATTGAGTGTAGACTGAGGAGCAAAAATGGCAAATGCGTCAATTTAAAATGAAATCTGCAACACCATAAAGGTGTGCCGAGAGTGAAGATGTCTGAACGCTTTCTGAACTGAACCCACTACATATTTAGGATGCTTTTGGGTTTGCCATCATGACCAGACAAAGTGAAGAGGCTGCAGCCCCACTAGCAGCCTAATTTGCGTGGTGGTCCTAAGTGGGAAGACCTATGAAATCTACAGTGAGGGACGAGTGTCTGAGTTTTGGTTTTATTTGCATAAGTTGTTCTTCTCTTATTTTTGTAAATGTCCACCTCAAAGCTCTGTCCTCGGCCCTCTGCTCTTCTGTATCTACATGTTTCCCCTTAGCCATATTATTCATAGCTTCGGACCGAGTTATCATTATTTTGCAAGTGGTACTCAGATCTGTTTCAGTGTGAAAGTGAAATGTCATCAGAGTTTCTCACCTCACAACTTCCCTCAATGAAATTCATTCCTGGATGGAACAGAACCCTTTAAAATTAAACTGAAACGGAACCAAAGTCAGGCAAACTGGCACTAAAGCTCAGCTGAAGGAAGTGACCATCACTCTGGGTGATAGCATCACAGCTTCTTCGTCTGCTGGGAACCTTGGTGTCGTTCTTACAATACAATACAATTTATTTTTGTGTAGCCCAGAATCACATAAGGAGTGCTGCAATGGGCTTTAACAGAACCTGCCTCTTGACGGCCCCCCCGCCTTGACTCTCTAAGAAGACAACGAAAAACTCCCAAAAAAACCCTTGTAGGGAAAAAAATATGGAAAAAACCTTGGGAAGGCAGTTTAAAGAGAGACCCCTTTCCAGGTAGGCTGGGCGTGCAGTGGGTGTCAAAGTGAAGGGGGTCAATACAATACAACACACAGAACAGAACAAATCCTCAATACAATATAAAAATAAATAATTGTTGATTCCTCCTTTTCTTATTCTACTCACATGAATCACATTAAGAAACTTTTCTTACTTCTGTAACATATCCCATTTTGCTCATTCCTCTCCTTTTCTGATGTGAGACAACTGTCCCAGCGTTTATGACGTCCTGCATCAACTACTGGAGCTCCAGATTGGCAGGGGCAACCTACAATCTAATATCTGATACCAGCTGGTACAAAACTCAGCTCCAAGAGTCCTTAGAGACCCTCAACAGCATCAGTAACCCCCTCCATCACTGAAGTCCACCATTTCTGGCAATCCCATTGTGCCCCAAACTAACCTGTGCTCTGTGGGTGACAGAGCCTTCAGCTGTATAGTGCCTTGACTTTGGAATGACATCCCTAAATTAATTAGATCAGCCGACTCAATGCATTCTTTTCAAAAAATAATTTAAAACTTGTCTGTTCATGAAAGTGTTTCACTGACTCGGCCATTCTGACCCTCCTTTCAATTCACTCTCTCTGTCCAGGTGCTCAGGATGGTTTGTGGTTGTCTTATAGTATTTTATATTGTGTTCATTAGGACTAATTCTGAACGCTCTGAGATCACTTCAGTTTTTATTTTTTGTCCAGTATCTCTGACTCACCAGTATGAGAAGACCCCCACATGCGATATGCCGTTTGACTCATCTTGAGGTCTAGTTATGCAAGGCCTCGAGCTTTTTGAGATTCTCCCCTATTATTTTTAAGCCACTTTTGGGCCATATTTTTTGTGCAGGAAATTATACCCTTGTGATAAAGCATAAGGCAATAGGTGTCTGGAGCGAAAATGATCAGAAAGACTTGAAGATGTGCAGGCCACATCAACGACCCCAGGGGATCACCTCTTAATGGGATACCTGGGGTCAAAGGTCCTCTGTAAAAATGAGCATCAGCAATACAGACATGTGGGGTGTCACTTTATGCTCTTTCAATTTTAGTGATCTATCTATCTATCTATCTATCTATCTATCTATCTATAATATAGTGCCTTTCATATCAATCTATCTATTATATAGTGCCTTTCATATCTATCTATCTATCTATAATATAGTGCCTTTCATATCTATCTATCTATCTATCTATCTATCTATAATATAGTGCCTTTCATATCTATCTATCTATAATATAGTGCCTTTCATATCTATCTATCTATCTATCTATCTATCTATAATATAGTGCCTTTCATATCAATCTATCTATAATATAGTGCCTTTCATATCTATCTATCTATCTATCTATAATATAGTGCCTTTCATATCAATCTATCTATTATATAGTGCCTTTCATATCTATCTATCTATCTATTATATAGAGCCTTTCATATCTATCTATCTATCTATCTATCTATCTATCTATCTATCTATCTATCTATCTATCTATTATATAGTGCCCTTCTATCTATTACCTATCTATCTATTGTTAGGTCTGTAAGTATTTGGACAGTGACACAGTTTTCATACTTTTGATTCTATACACCACGTCTGCCATGGAGATTTGTCCTCCGCACTGCCTTTTCAACATTGTGGTTGATGCCATCATGAGAGCAGTGTTCAGTGATAGGTGTGGACTCCAATTTGATGAGGACCGATTTCTAACAGATCTCATGTTCGCTGATGACAGCGCCATATTGACTAATAAGGATGCGGAAGCAACAGATATCCTTTACAACATTACTCACATTGCCCTGTCATACAGGCTCAAAATCAACACAGACAAGACGAAAGTATTGACAACTGTTGGATTGCTGACCATTGTTCAACTCGATGGTGTCCAGACTGAGTAGGTCCAAGAGTACATTGGTGCAGGAAAAGAAATTGCGCTTATGGCAGAAATCCACAGCTGAATTGGTCGAACTGCCAGAACATTTGCTTCCCTGATGTGGTTCCTGTGGAAGTGAACCAACATCTCGACCAAGACCACAGTTCACCTATTCCAGACTCTGATTCTGCCAATCCTCCTGTATGGCTCAGAGACCTGGATCCTACTCAAATCAGATTTAGAGAAGCTTGAGGTCTTCCAAATGCGTTGTCTACACCAGATTCTACATGTCTCTCTATCAGATCATAGTTGAAATTAAGAAATTCGACACCAGTGTGAAAAATTGCCAACCACTGATGAGCAGATCCAGAAGCGATGATTATGTTAGTTTGGCCATGTGTACCGAATGAACCACAATCGACTAGTGCATAAACTTCTCTGGTGAAATCAACCCGTCCTGTGGAAAGTCTAAAAGAAAGTGGAAAAGCCAAAGAAAACCTGGCTGAAGCAGGTCAAAGAAGAAAGGAGAAGCCACAGACTTAATATCAAGGAGGCCAGAAACATGGCCATGGACGGAATCTGACAACCATTGGCACCCACAGCAGCGAATGGGCTTAGGAGCCAATCCAACCCAAATGCCAGCTAGAGATTAAAGAAGAAGAAAGATACGCCACCACAATGGATTTGAAATGAAGAAATCATTACATGATTGAAGTGTTTCAGCCTTAATGCAAAGTGTTAAAGAGTGAAGGGGAAGGTCAACAGGACGGTAGTGAGACCAGCTATGTTATATAGGTTGGAGACGGTGGCACTGACCAGAAAGCAGGAGACAGAGCTGGAGGTGGCAGAGTTAAAGAGGCTAAGATTTGCATTGGGTGTGACGAGGATGGACAGGATTAGAAATGAGGACATTAGAGGGTCAGCTCAAGTTGGATGGTTTGGAGTCAAAGTCAGAGATGTGAGATTGTGTTGGTTTGGACATGTGGGAAGTGCCAAGGAAGAGGAAAAGAGGAAGGCCTAAGAGAAGGTTTATGGATGTGGTGAGAGAGGACATGCAGGTGATGGGGGTGACAGAACAAGATGACAAGGACAGAAAGATATGGAAGAAGATGATCTGCTGTGGCAACTCCTAAGGGAGCAGCCAAAAGAGGAAGAAGAACAGAAATATTGTATGAGCTGTTTAGGAATGACAGCCATTTTTATACATGGTCTCCCCATTTCCAGGGGCACAAAAGTATTTGGGCATTTGACTGACAAGCTGTTCCATAGCCAGGCGAGAGCAGTTCCCTTATTATTTGATTAACTTTTAAGTAGGTAAAGGCTCTGCAGTTGATTCCAAGTGTGGAATTGGCATTTGAAAGCTGTCACTGTGAACCTTCAACATGAGGTCCAAAGAGCAGCCTATGCAAGTAAAGACAGGCCACCATTAGGCTGAGAAAACAAAACAAACCTTATAGACAGATAACAGAAACACGAGGAGTGGTTAAATCAACTATCTGGTACATTCTTAAAAAGAAGGAACGCACTGGTGAGCTCAGCAACTCCAGAGGGCCTGGACAATCATAGAAGACAACTTTGCTAGAAGATTGCAGAATTCTGTCCTTGGAGATGAAAAACCCCGTCCACAACATTTAGTCAAACCAAGAAGACTCTCTGGGAGGTACGCCTATCGGTGCCAAAGTCTACAATTAAGAGAAGTCTTCATGAAAGTAAAGACAGAGGGTTTACCACAAAGTACAAACCACTGGTACACCTCAAGCATAGGAACAACTGATTAAACTTTCCCAGAAAACGTTTTTTAAAAACCTGTCCAGTTCTGGAACAATTTTCTTTGGACAAAGGAAACTGAAATGAATATATACCAGAATGCTAGAAAGAGAAGAGTATGGAGAAGAGATGAAACAGATCATGATCTGATGAATACCATGTTATCTGTGAAACATGGTGGAGGTCGTGTTATGGCCTGATCATGCATGGCTGCCAATGGACGTCAGTCACTGGTGTTTATTGATGATATGACTGCTGGCAGAAGTAGCAGGATGAATTCCGAAGTGTACAGGGCTATGCTGTCTGCTCGGATTCAGCCAAATGTTGCAAAACTGATAGGACGACGCTTCAGATGGACAATGAGCCAAAACATACTGTGGCAGCAAACCAAGTGCTTTTACAGCACAGAGAAGTGGAATATTCTTCAAAGGCCAAGTGAATCAACTGACTTCAGCCCACCTAGACATGCAGTTCACTTGCTGAAGACAGAATTGATGGCAGAAAGTCCAACGAACAAACAGCACCTGAACACGGCTGCAGTAAAGGCCTGGCAAAGCAACAGTAGGGTGGAAACCTCACACTTGGAGAAGGCCAGGGGTTGAGAGTTCAGGCAGTCATTGACTGTAAAGGATTTTCAACCAAATATTGAAAACGATCATTATATTTATGATTATGTTAGTTTGTCCATATACTTCTGAGCCCGTGAAAATAGGGGGACCATGTATAAAAATGTCTGTCATTCCTAAATGGCCCAAACAATATTTTGGTAAACACCTTAAATTAAAGCTAAAAGTCTATACTTCAATCATGTAATGATTTTTTTCATTTCAGATTCATTTGGTGGCATACAGAGACAAAATTATGAAAATTGTGTCACTGTCCAAATACTTATGGACCTCACTGTATCTTTATTTAGACTTCAGACATTAAAATAAACCACACGTTTTAATATTTCAAATATCTGACCCAACTCTTCTTGTTTATTATGCATCTCTACATCATGAACTAAATCATTATTTAAATTTGAGCATCTTGTGCCAATGTGTGTTTTTATTCTGGTATATTGTCTCTTATTTTTAATTCAAACCTTTCTGTTTCCTGTATTTATCTTGATTTATTGTTCATCCATCCATTATCCATCCCGCTACATCCTAACTACAGGGTCACGGGGGTCTGCTGGAGCCAATCCCAGCCAACACAGGGCGCAAGGCAGGAAACAAACTCCGGGGAGAGCGGCAGCCAACCGCAGATTTATTGTTTAATATTAATTTATTCCAATGCTGTATTTGCCAGGTTGTTCATTTAAAATTCCTGTGAAGCGCGTTGAGTAAATGAAAGGCGCTATATAAATAACGTATTATCATTAAGTTATGAATTCTATAATTGATCAAAAAACAGATTTTGTTTGCAGGCACATCAAACCCATTATAACTGGCACTGCTTTCTGCTGGCATCTCTCAACGCTGACGGATTTTCTAGTAGTTTCTAACCAGCAGGTCAGTAGATTAATCAATTAATGTACTTTGAAAGGCGAACATATTTGCGTACAAGATGACGTGCAGCTCGATGTAATGTTTTAAGCATTGTCTGGATTTCCAGGCGCTCTTTACTCCTTTCGAGGCTGCTAAGCCATTACACATAAATAACAACAGAAAATGCCGACGGGGTAATAAGCCGTTAACTTTACGTGTTCTTTAAAACTTAAAAAACGCACTCCAGCCTGCGTACAGCGTTTGCTATCAGACCCTCCCTGTCAGCTCCATTTCAGCGGCTGCGCGTTCTCTGAGCTGTACACGTCACGGTGTCGGCGCCATTTTGGCTCCTTAACGAGCCTCACACCTACGGTAGAGCCAAAATGGCGACGCAACTCCTGTGCATGTGGTCACCGCCTGTAAGCTTCTAAAGGGTGGGACTAATACACCCTATGGTCACGTGATGGGATATCGACCAATCAACTTTCCGAGAGGTCAGACAACTACATCAGCAGATGCCTGGTGAGAAGAGAGAAAACCGAAAAGACTGAAGTGAGCACAGCAGAGGGTGGAGAGAGACGGGCTTTGGAGAGCCGACAAGGTGAGGAGCGCTCTTTTAGACAGACCTACCGGCTCTGCCAACGTGTGTGTGTATTTCGAAATACTTGTTTTTTTGGATATACACTGTTGGACTTCAAGCAGAATAATGAGACGGGCATCTTCACAGTAAGGGGGATAATTTAACATAGTGGGGCATCACACTAGGGATGGACGTGCGGGTTAAAGACATTTAGGAGTGAAGAAACACTTGGCAGTTGACCTCTATGGGTGTTGTGGACATGACGCTGTATTACACAAGTGTAATGTGCGGTGCTGTAGGGCATCTGTGGTAGTCTTACAATGTTGAGGAAACTGGTGTGAAAGCACAATGGCATATATTACGGCACTGGTACGTGCAGACATGGGCATCTAGAGATCTGGGCATCAAACGGTACACGTGGGCACATTTAAGCATATAATTCAACACTTTAGAATGACACGGATTCATACATATAATATTTTTACAGACACTAGTACCCAGTTTTACAGCATGGCTATGTAAGAAACTGTTTCTTATGAATTACAGGCATGTAGATATTGGGTAATTGTCCATGTCAAGCACAGATATGTGGAGCACCATCTGTTAGAGTACAGGTAACAACAACATTAATTATTTATAAAGTACATTTTTATTCAAGGAAGATGGTGGCACCACTTTTTGTAGAGATGAGCATGTTTACATCTGTTGCCAGATTGAGCTCAGGTGGGACCCCCTCATCTGTTCTTACGTGATGGCAGCGGGCCGTGAGAAGACTTCTGGGATAGTGGAATGCATTTCAAAATTAGGACATTGAATTACTTGGTTCTTCATGAGTGCTCAATCAAGTCAAAAGGTTTTAAGTGTATATTTATGAATGAATTCATTGGGCTGGGCTGAGTGCAGCTTCAGGCAGGAGTGGCTTGTTGGATTTGATGAGGTGTGAGGTGGTTGAACAGGATGTGCTAATGCAGACAGAATATGAGCAGTGATGGTCCCAGCAAATGAATGATTTAAATGACTGGCCCAGTTGTCTGATATATATTGTTAATTGTCTTGCGTGCATTCATGTGAAAGAATGACTGCTTGCATCACCCAATTCAGATGTCAGATGACTGACTTTTTGGGGCATCCTAGGGAGCAGCGCACACGTTAAATGACTGAATATGCTTAGAATTTGTTGGACGGAGGAGGATACTTAGCTTATATTCATATTTCTTTTTAACACTTTCCAATGTTTTGTACTTTATGGCTGCATGTAAACTTTTCTACGGGATATTAAAAGTCTTCCTCACTTAATATGTGACCACTGGCACCCCACCAGCTTGAGCCTGAGCGCCTGTGCATTTTCTGGGAGTTTTTGTATCCTATCTATGAAGTTATATCAGGACTTGAGAATGTGTACTCTGGATGTTGTTTTTTTATACTGTAAAGTAAAGATTGTTTGCTCATGCCAGCCTCTTACTGTTAGTTGCAGTCTAAATAACCATCTTATTGTACCTGGCAAAGAATGATCAGGGAGGTAGCTGCCAATCCAATGAAACCAAAGCAAACCCTTTTTTTTTCATTATTAATAGTAGGTGGTAGAGCCTTTGGACTTGAATTTTTATCCAATTAGGTGAAGGTGCACCTGTCCCTGAAGCCGGAAGCAGTTGGTGCTTCACTATTTTTCAAAAAATTATTTTGGAAAGGTGGCATCAAAAACCTGACCTGTGATGTGAAATTGGGTACAGAGAGTGAAAGAAAGAGGTGAGAGACCCTCGGCCGGTGTCTGGCCTGTGTTTGTACTGTGGCTCAGCGTCCACCCCAGGAAGCAGGCAAGCAAAACAACCTTTTCGTTTGCACTCTTCAGAGATCCTTTTTTTTGCAATATTTCTTCTGACAGGAAAATCAAGTTATGTCTGGTTTATCCAGTTGTTTGCGTTCTCTTTTAAGTGGTGCCACTCTGCCTACCTTTCCTATTGTACCATTTTATTTATTTATTTTATAAATACTTTTTGGCTGGGCACCTGCTTGTACTGTTTTGTGTTCCATATACAAGGTGGGTACCCCATTTCCATCTCTGTCTGGAAGTCATGGGGCACAGACACAGGGGGGTGTGTCAGAACGTCAGAGTTTCGGCAGCTGGCTGAGATTTCTCATAGGCGCTGCCGCCTCACGTCAAAGAGCAGTGAGGTAATGTGCCTGGGCTGCAGGATTTGCATGTGCTCACCAGGAAGAGGCACATCTCAGTGCCGTGTGTCATCCCGCTTAAAACTGATTCATCCCCCTTAACCTACTCCACCCTTCTGAGACCCCCAATTCCCGTCCCTCCCTTTTGTGGACTGCTGCCTAGCTTGGTATGGTGTCACAAGTGAATGTCAGTACAACTCTATCAGACACATGCTCATCGGCCCCCGGCTAGTTGTATCCCCATAGATAGATAGATAGATGCTTTATTAATCCCCAAGGGGTGATTCACAATATACTGCATGTTGCAATTTGTAGGGTCTGGAGGGCACGGTCTGAGATGTGGACAGTCCAGGTGGTCTCAAACAACTCCAAAGCCCGGTGTCTGTAACAAGTGACTTGAAAAAGGCCAGTCTCTGCCTCGCCCGTCCAGTCGTACCACTTGTTACCGGTTGCCCTGCTGTTAGGTCTTGTGTGTTTACTCTTGGTGTATGGAATAGCCCACTCCCTGCGTCCCACCTGAGTAATTTGTGGAAGGTGCGGTTTGGTTCATTTTATTCATTCTTGACCTTTACTCCAAATAGAAATACTAAGATGGGAGATTTCTGAAGAATCCTTTGGAGGGTTTAGCTGTTTATTAGGAAGCAGAGACCACAGTCTGAGGGGGGCGTTAATAATGGTCTGAAGTAATCGTTCTTGTTTATAGACCTCTGTCAGGCTTTAGCGGCAAGCTCATGACATCACGTCTTACTAAGAATTAGCGTTGTTTTGAAACTTCAGATTGAGTCAGTGTTTTATAGAGTAAAGTGGTCAGTCCTAATGTTGCTCTGGAAGTTGGCATCTGGACCAGGAGAATTCTGGTACCTACTGAAACTTGTGACTTGCATTGTCTCAGTGTGGGAGTCTTAAGATTGTTCACGTTATTGAGAGGTTTGTAGTTCCTGGTCACACAATTAAAGGTGGCCTAGGGAGCCATGATGTGCCCTCGTTCTCAGGTCTGTGATCCTGGTATCCCACTGCAGTTGGCACCCAGATGAGTTAAAAATTAATGATTTTTTTTTAAAATTGCCTCAGGTTTTACTGCCCCAGTTGCCCGTCCTTTCTTAACTCACCCTCTGAGTATGTTCCTTTGTTTGTGGCTTAGATCAGACTCTGAAACATTCTATACTAATGTTACAAAATAACTGAATGTTCTTTACTGTATTTTACTAAACTTCAGCCTGACATTTCTGTCGTTTCAGTGAAACATGTCGGCCAAGGCGATCTCGGAGCAGACTGGAAAGGAACTCCTCTACAAGTACATCTGCACCTCTGCAGCAGTTCAGAACCGCTTCCATTATGCAAACGTGACAGCCAGTACAGACTGGGACCGTCTAATTCAGGATCATCCATGGCTCCAGACACAGGTGAGGTGCATCCCTCTGGTCCCTGACCTCTTGGCCGTCTCGCCTCTCTTCAGTTTACTTGTATCCACTGTCTTCTTATATTGGCTTCCTCCCCATTCAGTGCCACCCTTTGATCTCTTCTCTAATAATCCCATACCCCATCTCTGTACTCTGTGTGCTACCTTTTTTGATTCTCCTTTATGTCATGATTCCTCTACCAGCAGTGTGCTTTCCTTTAACCGTTAATCTCACAGTCGTTATACTATTACTTCCCTCCCCTTCGGCCTCTTTTCTATTTGCATACCTTTTCTTTTTACAGTACTAAGGGGTTTCACCCCCTAGCTGCTTCGCTTGCCAACCCCCCTGGCCTGCGCTGCGCGCCAGCCACTTTGCATCACTGCCGCTCGTGTATGTGGATTTCACTTTCACCAAACAACAAATCTTTTAATTCTCATGGATACGCCTCTTTATTGGGAAGAAACACTACTTTTCCCTGATGGCAACACAAATTAGACAATCTATAAGTCTCTGACTTAAAGTTTAAATCCAAACAATATATTCAATCTCTTTTCGCTGTTCTGTTATTTCACCGAGTTATAATTTCCATTTTTTTGCACTAATGCAATCTTGAGTATCATTTTTTCTGAGACTTTCGAATTTTCATACTTCCATTATCTCTGACCTGCTCTGCATTAGTGATGGGTTGTTCTTGAACGATTCGTTTTTTTTAAACAAATCTTTAATGTGACTCGGGAAGAACGAGTCGTCTAGTGGGAGTGATTCGTTCAGTTGCGCATGCGCATTTGCGCAACTTCCTATAGATTCTGTATTGGAATAAGCTTAACCAACTCAGTCTGAGCCGGAAACAGAATTGATTAGTTCATTTCTCGAGTCTTCGGGTTTGAGTCGTTCGTTCATCACGTGACAGCCCCATAAGCTTAACCTATGCAGTCTGAGCCGGAAACAGAATTGATTAGTTCATTCCTCGAGTCTTTCGAGTCGTTCGTTCTTTTGTCACGTGACCACTTACCAGCTCAGTATCTCAGTCAAATACTAATGTAAAATTCCATTTGTTGTATGTTGGATTATATTTAGAAATTATCATAAACTTATCAAAAATATCTAAAATGCATTTTCTTATAGATAAAAAGGTCTGTTAATTTCTGTCACTATGATTTTGTTACTGTTTCTTGAGGATCTGTGGTGTGTTATTTTATAAATAAATAATCCTGTTATTAAATTATAGATGAATTATTGTGATCAACATTTGTGTAAGCAGTAGATGTGTTAGGGAGGTAACAGGTAACATTTTAATTATATTTTGCTAAAATGAACGAAATGACTCGAAAAAAGATTTGTTCATTTTGCTAAATGAGACTCAAAGGTCCGAGTCGGTAAAATGATCCGAACTTCCCATCACTACTCTGCATGTGTATTGCGCCAACATTTTTGAATTCTTTACGATGTTCTACTTTGTCATCTACTCTTTGTCTTTTATTTCCGGCCCTGGGCATGGTTAAATCTCTTGGCACAATGGGACGTGAAAGTATCTCTCTGAAAAAGTCACGTCTCGTCCCAGGATTTTTTTATTATAACAGAGAGATGTTACTTTACTGTCATTTAAGTACTATGCCATGTCTTTGTCTTTGCCTTTATTAGTCCTTCTAAAGCCTCATCTATTGCACGTTTCATCTATGAGCCCACTACTATGATCTGTGTGCTGTCTTTCCTTGCCTACCTTTAATCTCTGTTTACTCCTCTCTTTTTCCTCCACTCTTCTCGTTTACTTGCTTTTTTTCCTCCATATCTCCACAATTACATTCTTCTTTTGGTCCTAAAGTTATGCCCTTGTTAAACCAACCCCCAGAAAATGATATGAGAATCAAGTACAGAAGGGGGCAGTGTTGAGCTCACGTTCTAAGTTATGAGTTATTAGATTAAAGTGTCTCTCAATGGCTTCACTGGCAGTTATCCAGATTTAAATGATTCTCCCAGAGATACTCCCAGGGTCACCTGCATCTAATTTTCCTTGGCGACAAGAAGGTTGCCTGGGGAGTCAGGCTTGTGCCTTATGCTTTAAGTTCACAATTCTCTTTGACATGCTGTCTCCTACTGAGAGTCGAATGACTCCATATCAAGCTGATGTGCTTGACAGTTGACGTCACTGTAACATTGGGATTCTGTCCCATTGACAGAGCTGAAGGATCGGGATGAGAGGGCAGCTCTGTTGCTGTGGACTGAATTCCTGACTGAATTTGTCTGTTTTTACAGAAGCTTGTGGTAAAGCCAGACCAGCTTATTAAGCGCCGTGGGAAGCTGGGCCTAATTGGAGTGAACCTTGGCCCTCAGGAGGTGAGGGAATGGGTCATGGCACGGATGCTGAAGGAGACCACGGTGAGTACCATAGGAGAAACTGGGAAGCTGAGAGTGTGGAAAAGTTAATCCATTAGTTTCTGGCTCTTTTTGATCTCTTGACATATCGGCACTCGGATCCCAGCAAACTCTTTTGGCTCCCCATGTGTATTGGAGGGGGAGATATTCAGAGTAGTAACATTTAACGTTCAGGTGCATCAAGTGAATTGTCCAGTCCAAATGGGAACTGAGAAGGAATGAAATATGTTCTGTCCCAGGAATTGATGAAAAACCTGTGAACACTGCTTCTTGCCTTGCTGCCTCACAGGAAACGTTGCCGGTCAACTGAGAGGTCTTTAGCTACATTCGACCAGGTACTTAACTGTGATGAGTGGTAATGTCTGTTTACATTAGTTAGTGCATGTGCACTTGTGTTTGTGGAGCTGTCCCCAGTTGCTAATGTACCTGCTCTACATCACCAGTAAAACCAGCTTTTGGTCATTAGATTGATGATTTATAAGCTTTCTGGATTTCTCTCTGAGAAGCTATTGAATTTGTATGTGCTGCCATCCAGCTCCTGTCTGGTTTGCTACGCTCATCTGTAGTCAGTCTGAGGGAGTGCAGGTCAAGTGTGGTTTTCCATTACTGCATTAAAATGAATTCTGTCATGGTTACAGCAAGCTTGAGAGCCAGAAGGTTTGAGATGAAAAGATGGAGTTTAAGAAAAGATGTTGTTCAAGTCGGTCTGAGGCATTGTGGTAATGGGAGCTACCTGCCATCCCCAGCCACCTCAGCCAAATCAGTCAGCGTAATGATTACTTTATAGGACAAAACTGCCCAATTGCACCATGTCTAGTGTAACCAAACAAGAAAGTGTCTGTTATTGTCTCTGCCAAATGTGAAAGTGCTGAAGGGCAGCAGTTGTGCACTAGAAGGGACTCCAACACAAGCAGAGTTGTCACTCGAAATGTTTGTTTAAAGGAGATAAAGCATTGCTTGTTTAAGGAGGCACCTTTACGGCCCTCTTTTACTGTTTTACAACTGGACAGGTAGGAACCTGTTGTTCCAGCTATCTAATTTAACAAATCAATAGTGAAGGTTATAGACAGGCCAAGAGGAACAGCAATTCCCATTTAAATTGAACTTTTCAGCTTCCAAAAACATTCATGTTAATGAATTTCCACAATAGTACAACCCACCCCCACCAAGTCTGAGGCAACAGGCAGGATTAATGAGCCACCATTTGGCAGGCGCATTTCACTTGAAGGATGAGCGTGGCTCAGGTGGTGCCAGCGTGCTGCGGTACTAGAAGAAATCACACAGATATGTCACCGGAGAGTCATAACAACTCAAGTGCTGCAGTTATGGAGAGATGCGAGTCGGTTTCCCTTTTCCACATTTTATAAAAATACTGGTTTAGGGGACAGGACCATTAATACATAGACACAAATTGAAACGCTCATTTTCTGTGATGTACTAAATTGATGAGTCGTACCATTTATTTAAAGATAAGTTACTTTTCACAATCATTGTGTGTTGATGTTTGCCTCAGACACTAGCAAACAAGTCTATCCATTTTCTTTCTTTCTTTTTTTTTTTTTTTTAGGCTCCTGGGCCTACAATACAAATAATTATTTTTAGCATAGCCAGCTAGGTCAAATGATGCTTGATTGAATCTTTTGTGACAGCTTTAAACTCGCTGTGTTTACTGCACAGGATATTTCTTAAATGGGGAAAGAAAAGTGTTAGAGGCTGCAAAAATCCATTTCACTCTTTGAACATTTGTAGATTATATTTTCGCATTGCTTATTTTTTCCACTGACTTTTCATAAAATAAAGCACTGTTGTTTTTTTTGTTAGTAACATTTACATATTTCCATAATATACATGTGCATTGAGTTATTATTTATGTACATTGGGGTAGTGCGCATGCTGGACTGACTTTGAGTTGCCACTTAACCTACAGGTCCTCCCTGCGTGGAGTCTGCATGTTCTCCCCGTGTCTGCGTGGGTTTCCTCCCACAGTCCAAAGACATGCAGGTTAGGTGCACTGGTGATCCTAAATTGTCCCGTGTGTGTGTGTGTGTGTGTGTGTGTGTGTGCCCTGCGATGGGCTGGCACCCTGCCTGCGGTTTGTTCCTGTCTTGCGCCCTGTGCTGGCTGGGATTGGCTCCAGCAGACCCCTGTCACCCTGTGTTAGGATATAGCGGATTGGACAATGACTGACTAACTGACTGGCTGACTTAACCTACAGTGCCTTGCGAGTTTTCACATTTTCATATTATAAAATGCTGAATCACTGTTTATTAAATTTGGTGTTTTTGACCCCAGTGAACAGAAAAATGCCCTTAAATGTCACCTTGAACTTGAGTCCAGATCTCAATCCCCCTGAGAATCTGTGGCTGGGCTTGGCAAAGGCTGTTCACTCCCGATCAACACGACACCTGACAGAGCTTGAGCGGTCTTGAAAAGAATGGAGGATAAATTGCAGTGTGTAAATGGGCTAAGGTATTGGGGGAGATAGACCTCTGCTCACAGACTGAAGATTGTCATGGCTGCTAAAGGTGCATCTATTAAGTACTGACTTGAAGGGGTGAATACTTCATATGATCAGTTATTTTATTCATTTTTGTAGTTTGCAGAGATCTGTCCAAAAAGCCAAAATCAGTCCACTGTGGTTCAATGGTATTTAAATAAATACGACGTGAACACTTCCAAGGGGGTGAATACTTTTTATAGTCACTGTAGCATGCACATCTCCGAGATGTTGGAAGAAATGGAAAATAACCACAGCTCACCATTGTGAAAACTAACCTTAACTTTAATATTAACAATTACCGACTCTCTTGTAATGTGATATTTTTAATGGTCTTTTAACATAATGCCTATTGGTGTTTGGGGTCCTCTACTTCTGGTGTAATCTTAACTGTTTACAAGCATCTTGTGCCTTACTTAAATATTATGGTTTATGATGCCCTCCCTTTCTTTGGTAATTAAGGTCAAGCTTAATATATTGTAGAATGGAGTCCTTGCATCACATTTTACAAGATCATGTGCCCTGTCCCCTTCCATGCCATCAATCTCGTTTAGCAGCGTCTTGGAATACTCGGACTACTCAAAATTTAATATCATCTTGGAACCCTGGTGTTTGTTAAAATTTTATCAGCACCAAGGGTCTATGGTAACCTTAAACATTTATAACATTCACATGCTCATCCATATCTTAATTGTTTTTTGATAGTGTTTTATTTATATTTAGTAGCATATTCAGCACTCACTTAATATTTAATATCGTGGCAAGCCGCTTTCTTAAAATTTAAAAGCACAGAGAGGTTAGCCTTTATATTGAAGAGTGTCATGGGGCCTTCCAGATCTCGGTGAAGATCATTGCTCATTAATATTTTACACAACTGTGTGAGACACCGTTTCCTTAATTTTTAATTGCACCTTGACGCCTACGTCCTCTTAAGGCTTGGCAGGGTTTAGGGGTTTCCTCTTTCTTCACTTATGACCGCAGTTCCAAGTACTTTCTCTTAATGTTTTTTTCTTTTGGTCACATTTTCAGTTTTAGTAGGTATTATTTATTAAAATAAAGCATGTCATGCCGATGAAGTAAAGCTACTAAAGATGTGTAATACATCTCCTTTCTCTGCCCTAATCCTCCAGGTGGGAAAGGCTAAAGGCATCCTGAAGAACTTCCTCATCGAGCCATTTGTTGCCCACGCACAGGTATGAGTTACTCTTCTCCCCGGAGTGCTGAGTAAGCCTTTTGGATTTCCATTATTTAATCTGTGCGCTCTGTCCCTGAAACAGAAAGAAGAGTTCTATGTTTGTATTTATGCTGCACGTGAGGGGGACTATGTGCTCTTCCATCACGAAGGCGGGGTGGACATTGGTGACGTGGACTCCAAAGCCTTGAAATTTCTGGTGGGTGTGGATGAGAAGCTTACAGAGGCCGACGTGAAGCAGCACTTGTTGGCCCATGTGCCAGAAGAGAAGAAAGAGTAAGCACGGTGTTGATGTTTTGAGCTGGAGAGGAGTGGGCACAACCCATTAGTTTTCATTGATGGCAGTCCAGTTTATGTTTAGCACAACAAATATCTGGCAAAGTATGGGAGCATATGGTCTGTCTAACTGGCACTAATCTTTAAGCGTGACAGAAAGCGATTTATCTAGTTCCACTTGACTGCTGCTGAGAGCAGCACCTTTTTGGATCTGTCAGGGCTGCCTAAAGCTTTCACAGCCAGTGCTTACTAATCATGGCATACGAAACAGAAAACAAACCACTCAGAAAGAGAATTAATATGTGTCTGCAAGACAGGGTTTGGAGCCATGTCTGAGGGGCTCGGACCAAATAATGCCATTAAAGCGGGTGCCTTCAGATATAGGCTGATGTCTGCCTGCCCATCTCATCGTTTGCAGGAGTGTCGAACTCCAGGCCTGGAGGGCCGCAGTGGCTGCAGGTTTTCATTCTGACCCTTTTCCTAATTGGTGAGCAGGTTTCACTGCTAATTAACTCCTGTTCCCTTCATCTTAATAGCCCCGTTCTTAAGGATTCTTTCCTCTGAATTGATTCCTTTCTTCATTAAATGGCAGCCAAACAGAAATGAGGCATGAAACAAGCCAACAGATGACCAGCTAAATCGGGGCTTCAGACTCCAACCAGTTTCACAATGAGAAGCAGATTCTTGCTGTTAATTAAACTCATTATTTAATTCCATGGCTTGTTGGTGCTCTCATTCTGCCACAGCAGACATTTCCAGAACTGTTGATTTTTTCTGTTTTTTCTAAGGCCACCGTCACAATGTTTTGGTGAGCTGAGAGATCAGCCTTACTGAGACTTCCACCTTTCTTTATTTCCACATATTTTGTGATGGGCACAGGTGAGCTGGTCATATGGATTCTCGTTTTGTGTCTCGTTATTGTTTGGCTGCTAATTAAGAACAAGGAAACCACTAAGGGGCCTGAGTCAAGGTAATTCAAATTAAGGCAAAAGAAGGGAATTAGCAGCAAAAACTGGTCACTAATGAAGAAGATGGTTAGAATGAAAACCTGCAGCCACTGCGGCCCTCCAGGACTGGAGTTCGACATCCGTGGTTTAGCGCTTTTGCAGCCTGTGTTACTGATTCCTGGTTTAACTCGCTTGCATTTCTTTCTTTTTTTTTCTGCAGGGTCCTTGCTAGCTTTGTGGTTGGCTTATTCAACTTGTATGAAGATTTGTATTTTACCTACCTGGAGATCAACCCTTTGGGTGGGTGTCCATTTTAAGCCTCTGCCTTAAACCCACTTTAATGATAACGTTACTCAATACAGTGTTAACTGATGGCTCAAACTAACAGCTTTTGGTTGCCCAATTTGTGGTTAAGTATTCACTGATTTTTGCACAATAAGAGAGATGTTGAGTGTGAGTCATGGCTGTCCTTTCATAGTTCTTTCTGACACCTTTAACTCCCGTAAACTGAGACAGAAGTCAGTTAAGACTGAATAAAATATAAAAGTAGAAGTGAATCATTTCTGCCTGAAACTACATTCTTAATTCCAGATCCTTTCAGAATAAACTGCTAGGCTTTGCTACAAAACTGAAACAGTGATGCAGACTTTGGTTTTGTGCCTGAGCGGTGTGTTTTTATTATGAATCGGTCAGTCAGTCTGTCTGTAATGTGTCACCGGTGCCTAGTCACTCTGAAAAGTCCTTGCACTGATGACTGATGTTGGAGGACCAATGGAAGAATGCACCTAGAAGAACAAAGAAAGAGACGAGGCTGCTAGAGCCAGGACATTTGGTGATTTTGTTTCTGAAATCAGCTTGTTATTGGAGCGGGTTAATACGGAGTCTCGATGAACATTACAAAAAAAGGCATTGAACTATAGGCTTGAGGGGGAAAAAAAAAAATCCAAAACGCTCTCTTTCTTTCCAGTGGTCACCAAAAATGGAGTTTACGTACTCGACATGGCAGCTAAGATCGACGCCACTGCTGACTACATCTGCAAAGCTAAATGGGGAGACCTGGAATTCCCTCCTCCATTTGGAAGAGAAGCATATCCGGAGGTGAGCCCTCAGTGAAATCATGCAGGTGTCTGTGTCGAGATTAGCTGAGACGAGACAAATGTCTGCAGCAGTGTTTTGATCCAAGGCCTATGCAGTAAGCCTAAGGAAGTGTGGCTGTAGGTAGACAACAGTGTTACTTCCCACAATTCCTTCAAACTGAATTAACTTGCCTGAACTGCTGATGTGAACTGTTTGTAGGGTCTGATAATATGAAAATAGCATTTGTGCATGTTTACCTCCATAGTAACGAAGCAATAGAAATTCTGAAAAATAAGAAATTGGGAACATGCTAATATACAGAGCATTGGCATTTATTTCCATTGATGTACCTAAAGCATCCATTGCCGACTAGCCTTAGCAGAGTTACTTGTAACGATGACATATTGATTAATTGTAGTTAATCTTAATAGCCAGTATTTTTCAATTATGTGCTAGCTGAGTCATATACTTGTTAGTGTAATCTGCTTTCTTTCATTTTGGTCACTGAGCAAATGATTGAGACAAGTAATTCTATTCTTCTTAATCAGTGGCAAGTGGTGAGGGGGGTTTGTGAGCGCAGGGCTTGGTGGTTATTTGAGTAAAGGCCCAAATGCTGAAAAGGGATGCAAAGGTGGAGGTGGGTGTCTAATTACAAAGACTGGGCCTCTCTAACCCATGACCCTCCTCCTGGCTTTCTTTTCCTACTATTCAGGATGTGGAATCTGTCATTTGTTAAACCTTTCTAAACTTTGCATGTCCTTCTGAAACTGCAGCAGTGTAATTATTAATTTTCAAAACAGCAAACATTAGCCAAATTTCTCTGGCACAAAGCCTATAAAGTCAGTGATGGATATGTTCAGATTTGCATCCTGTTCTATGAGTCAGCCATAGCAGAGGACAGGTGTCTGGCTTACTTAGATCACAAGGCCCTTTGCCAGGTCATTGAAATGAAAGGGATTTATTAAGATATCCTTCAAATCAACCTTACAGCTCTTATCTGTCTGCAGTTTGTTCTGACCTTGAGCTTGTGGGTGCATAGCCTGTTCCATCGAATGTAACGATCTGCTGAGATCTTCCCTGTACTCATTGTAGGGTCTTCCTGAAACCCAGAAAAAATGGGAGAGGACATCGGTTGTAACGATGCTGTGGTTCATTCTCCCTGCAGGAAGCCTACATTGCTGATCTGGATGCTAAGAGTGGAGCCAGCCTCAAACTGACCATCCTCAACCCTAGAGGTCGCATCTGGACCATGGTGGCTGGTGGCGGAGCCTCTGTTGTATACAGGTGGGATTTTTATAGCCTGATAACTTTGAGAGGCCTTGGATCTTGCATCCAAATTGCCAGAAGTCTCCGGAAAGACTTTGAATACCTAAACAATGGTGTCTTTCTTTATCTGGAGTTAATACCTTGCATCATCCAAGCTGAATGTCCAGTGCTTTTCCATGTACACATTACCCTTGTCGTGAAAGGCAGTTTAGTTTATGGGTTCTGTTTCAGTGTGTCTTGACCAGGAAAGGTGTGACTAATGATAATAACCATCACAAAAGTAGAAAATAAAAGGGCTCAAAGGGGCCTTGTTGTCCAGAAGCACAGCAGCACAAAAGGTGGTTTCACTGTATTTAAAAATGTATTAGATTTTTGTCAGTCAGTCAATCATTGTTCAACCCGCTATATCCTAACACAGAGTCACGGGGGTCTGCTGGAGCCAATCGCAGCCAGCACAGGGGGCAAGGCAGGGTGCCAGCTAGGGACAATTTAGGATTGCCAACGCACCTAACCTGCATGTCTTTGGACTGTGGGAGGGAACTGGAGCACCCGGAGGAAACCCACGCAGACACGGGGAGAACATGCAAACTCCACGCAGGGAGGACCCGGGAAGCGAACCCAGGTCTCCTTACTGTGAGGCAGCAGCAGTACCACTATGCCACCGTGCCGCCCTAGATTTTTGTTAAAAGGCGCCAAAACTACCTTCATTTGGTTAACATTAATCGTTTACCTTGCACATTATTGATTTTTAACTCTCTTTAAAATAAAACACATTTTACGTACGTCTGTAACATATATGTGCATGTGATCACATGTTTGTGTATATAGAAACCCCTGTGGTGTATGCTGGTACCGTATGTCTTTTTAAAAGTTTCTAATTCCTAAATACTAACCCTGATCTAGCTATAATTGTATCCACTAATGAAAATGGCATACTGTTAAATAAGTATCATACTCGATGTCTTTCATGTAGCATCCAGCTAATCTTCTTGTTCTCGCAGACATGTGTATGCTGAATGACCTACTGCGATGGTCCAGGTCGACCCCACCCTCCCAGTTGATCTAGGGAACCTAATAAACTTGTCATCGCCAATAACGTACCTGAGGGATGAGCCAGTGGATGAGGACACCACGCACAAAGCAAGGGGCTGGTGCAGAAGTGCACCTGAGCTTTAATTAAAAAACATCAAAAATCAAAACAGGGTTCAAAACAAAGTGCGGTGCTCAAAAACGCCAATAACTAAATAATCCAATAAAAAGGTGTTCAGTGGAGGTTAACAATCAAATAAATGATCCTTTAAAACATGTTAGGAATCTCTCCTTTAAAAATGCAGTCCCTGATGCATCTCATTGAAAATGTTTGTCTCCTCCGCTAACCCCAAGCTTGTCATTGTAGGCGAGAACTGGCAGTTCAGCCCACCTTCTGTGCCTGATCGGACCCCTGCAACCTTCTGTGGCTCCAGCCAGGCACTCCGCCAAGCCTGTGACTCCCGCAGCCAAGCTCGCGTCCCTGCGGTCCATGGCTCCCCTGCAGGATGCCTCACTGAACCTTCCAGTTCCCCTGGAGCCACAGAGTTGCTCCAACCGAGCAGCACGTCACTCTCTAGCCCTCAGATCGCTCAGCCAGATTGACCTCCTTCAGCCCCTGAGCTTTGGCCACATGCTCCATAAGGGACTGGGGTTGTCTGTCTTCTCTCTCTCGTTCTTAAATGTCTCCGTGGGCGCAGTGTCTCAATCATGCACCGCAGAAAGTCGATGAAGCAATTGAGACAGACCGCACCCTCACGTGCAGGTGCGTCTCGCCCCAGTTACCCCACCAACCTCCCATAGCTGCGTGAGCACTCACACCCACCGAGATCAAGTCAGCCATTCAATTATTTTGTCTATTTAAAATTGGCCACTTTTTTCTGAGCTATGGACCCGCGTTACCACACTTAAGTATTTTTATACATGTTTTTGACGTCTTGCCTGAAGAAGGGGCCTGAGTTGCCTCGAAAGCTTGCATATTGTAGTCTTTTTAGTTAGCCAATAAAAGGTGTCATTTTGCTTGGCTTTTCTCTACATTCATAATGGCTAACACGGTACAGCACCCTAGTACTATATACAGTGGGTACGGAAAGTATTCAGACCCCCTTCAGTTTTTCACTCTTTGTTATATTGTAGCCATGTGCTAAAATCATTTAAATTAATTTTTTTTTCCTCATTAATGTACACACAGCACCCCATATTGACAGACAAAAAAAAGAATTTTTGAAATTGTTGCAGATTTATTAAAAAAGAAAAATTGAAATATCACATGATCCTAAGTATTCAGACCCTTTGCTGTGACACTCATATATTTAACTCCGGTGCTTTCCATTTCTTCTGATCATCCTTGAGATCTCCTTCATTTAAGTCCAGCTGTGCTTGATTATACTGATTGGACTTGATTAGGAAAGCCACACACCTGTCTATATAAGACCTTACAGCTCACAATGCATGTCAGAGCAAATGAGAATCGTGAGGTCAAAGGAACTGCCTGAAGAGCTCAGAGACAGAATTGTGGCAAGGCACAGATCTGGCCATGGTTACAAAAAAATTTCTGCTGCACTTAAGGTTCCCAAGAGCACAGTGGCCTCCATAATCCTTCAGTGGAAGACGTTTGGGATGACCAGAACCCTTCCTAGAGCTAGCCGTCCAGCCAAGGTGAGCTACCGGGGGAGAAGAGCCTTGGTGAGAGAGGTAAAGAAGAACCCAAAGATCACTTTGGCTGAGCTCCAGAGATGCAGTCAGGAGATGGGAGAAAGTTGTAGAAAGTCAACCATCACTGCAGCCCTCCACCAGTCAGGACTTTATGGCAGAGTGGCCTGTCGGAAGCCTCTTCTCAGTGCAAGACACATGACAGCCTGCATGGAGTTTGCTAAAAGACACCTGAAGGACTCTGAGATGGTGAGAAATAAGATTCTCTGGTCTGATGAGCCCAAGATAGAACTTTTTGGCTTTAATTCTAAGCGGTATGTGTGGAGACAACCAGGCACTGCTCATCACTTGTCCAATACAGTCCCCACAGTGAAGCATGGCGGTGGCAGCATCATGCTGTGGTGGTGTTTTTCAGCTGCAGGGACAGGACGACTGGTTGCAATCGAGGGAAAGATGAATGCGGCCAAGTACAAGGGATATCCTGGACAAAAACCTTCTCCAGAGTGCTAAGGACCTCAGACTGGGCCAAAGGTTTACCTTCCAACAAGACAATGACCCTAAGCACACAGCTAAAATAACGAAGGAGTGGCTTCACAACAACTCTGGGACTGTTCTTGAATGGCCCAGCCAGAGCCCTGACTTAAACCCAATTGAGCATCTCTGGAGAGACCTAAAAATGGCTGTCCACCAACGTTCACCATCCAACCTGACAGAACTGGAGAGGATCTGCAAGGAGGAATGGCAGAGGATCCCCAAATCCAGGTGTGAAAAACTTGTTGCATCTTTCCCAAGAAGACTCATGGCTGTATTAGCTCAAAAGGTGCTTCTACTAAATACTGAGCAAAGGGTCTGAATACTTAGGACCAGGTGATATTTCAGTTTTTATTTTTTAATAAATCTGCAACAATTTCAAAAATTATTTTTTTTGTCTGTCAATATGTGGTGCTGTGTGTACATTACATTAATGAGGAACAAAAATTAATTTAAATAATTTTAGCAAATGGCTGCAATATATAAGGGGGTCTGAATACTTTCTGTACCCACTGTACATATTTTAAAATTCTTTATAGACTTTACTCTTTATTATTTACTTAAATGCCTAAATATAAAGTAGTGTTCCATGGGTAGAGGATAAACACCCAGAGATAAGAAGAAATATTCATTTTTGCCTCTGGAAGACGCACCTACTACAGGGTTCTTGTATTTGAAAACATTGAATTATAACTCAATTTAAAAAAAAAAAAAAAATCAGCTCGCCTGCGGACACTAAATATCATAATACTTGTTGCACATGGAATAAATGAGATTTTAAATTGGTTGCCTTCATGTTTAGGAATCTGTATTTGCAATTTTAGGATGGTAATTGAAACTTTAGAAACCAGGAATGGCTGCAGTCTAACAGAATCAAGCTGGCCTTCATTCTAATCTGCTTCTGATACACTTCAGTGAGAAACAACTGCTGCCGGCTAATAATTTTATTACTAATGTTGTTGTTCCTATAACTGAGCTTTACTGAGCCAACATATAAATACAAATGTAACAATTGGTTCAATAAAGGAAAAAAAGAAGCTTGTAAAAGAGTAGCGTTGTTTTGTTGACTTTAATTCACGTTCCTGAGATAGTATGGGTTTGTATTACATTTAGATCAAGGGTCTGTAAATTATCAGGGATTCATCCTTAATATTCAAAGTGCTGTGCCATTTTTACTCCTGCCCTTTTGTTACCGCCGAGACCAATGCCTGAGGTGGACATGTTAAAGTGCTCTCCAGAACTGCGATTTGTTAACAATCAATGTGGGGTGCCCCTAGGAGTTTCACAAGCTGCAATGCACTGACATTCATTCATTCAGTCATCCTTGTTCAAGGGTCATTTGATGGCAGGTGGAGGATATGCATAAACCACACTGGTACACTGCAAACACAGCCTGTATGCTACCGATGAAAACTGACACATCCCAGTACTCCATACTGGTGTGTGTCGACTCATTTCAGGGGCTGGTTGAGAGAGAGGAAAGAGGGTGTTTAGACATTTTTACCTGTAAAGAAGAGCAATTGCACCAGTAAACAAAATCATCAAGCATGGGTTTACAAGTATTGTCCTTATCGTGTACCAGACTTACAGTGACAGACTTACCAGCACATTTGAAGATATGCTTGTCCCAGTGTGAACTACAGCAGTCATTTGTATGTGGAATAATCAGAAGAGGTGACATGCAGCAGCCTTGAGGTGACCTAGTAGATGAGCAAAGCTCGTCAGAGAAGCAGCCATCCGTGTACGCTCTTTGTGTTCTGTTAGACGAAAGAAAAACAGAACCCATCCAACCAAGTTAAAGTTCAAACAGATTACATAATAGCTTCTCAACTAAAATGTGAGGCAGGTTGGTGTTAAAAGCTGATGGGGGTTTGGGGGAGGTTGAATCAATAAAAATAAGTCTGAGGTGAGTTCTGAAACCTCTCAAGTTCATACAGCAAATGCTGGAGTGTAGCTGCAGTGTCCTCTAACCGGCTCTTTGAGCAGAGGGTCTGGTTAGGCCTGAGTTTTGTTTACCAGCCACCTCTGTTTCTGAAAGGATTTTATAATATAACAAGTTAAGGCAACAGGCCTGAAGTCGTCCAGGAGTTTTGGGTGTGCAGTTTTAGCAACTACCATTGGCCTATTTTCAGAGTTTAAGCACATTTTGTAAATCCAGAGATATTGGAAGTATGTAGTGCAGAACTGGGCGGTGTGGTTCTATGGAGGGTTGACTCATTGCTTTACTTATTCTGTCTGATCCAAAACATCCAAGACATCATCCCCATCAAAGAAGAGAAATGTTTAATCTTTTGCTCCTTCATTTTTAAAGTAAAAATCAGGTTCGCTTTTATTTCATTTTTCAGCTGGTCAACTTTCAGCTGTAAACCCCTGCAGTTCCACTTGATTATCATTTTTGTTATGAATGCCAGTTGTCCTTTTTATAGCATTCCACAAAGAACTGCAGTTCACTCCCAATCCTGTCCTTGTCCTCTCCTTCAGCTTCGCTTCTTTAATTGTTTTGTTGCAGTTGCAGTGAAATGCCATGTCCTGCTTATTTAGCAGTGCCTTTACATTTTTATCAATCCATGGCTTCTTGTTAAGATATACCATTTGACCAGTATGTAGCGTCATCGTAGCATGAGATATACCTGCTTATGGTGTCGGTCAATTCATCGATCTCTGCATATGACTCTTAAAGATGTGCCAGTCGTTACGAGTCCTTGTGCCAAACTTCTAATTTGTTTCTTTATCATACATTCATAAATGAGGCGTCACAGACATGCAATAATGAAACCAGCTAGAGTTTGGCTGTGGATGTATAAGCACCTTAAATCATTTCTTTATTGAGATACATTAATATTTATTTACAGTATTTTTTTATGGTTATGAGATGCCGCCCCCCTCAGAAATGTTTAACAAAATGCTTTTTTTTCCTGAAAAATAAATAAGTGCCAGTTATAGCACAGTGCATAGACATTGTTTGGAAATTCCAGTATGAGGCAGAAGTAGATTGAGAGCCGTAGCTGTAAACTCTGGGGAATGTAAAGGTAAGCAAAAATGTAACAAATAGAAAGCCATGGCAGTCAAAGCCAAATACTTGAGTTTATATTTGCTTAAAGTATATGGTGGCTGGTGCAGTTTGGGCACATTTAGGTATAAATATTAAAAGCAGTTGAGGTTAGCAAGTCATCAGTCTTTATTTGTTACAGCCATTTTCACAGCAAGTGTTACTTGCCTGCTTTATAAAACTGTCAAGTGGAGCAGCAGGAGTGGATTGGAGTTGCACAAAGTAAACCTCAATGGTAGTGATTTCCCTGTTACCTCAACATCTCTTGCAGTGTGTGTGGTTTGTGTGAGGTCATCCCACCCATGATGCCTACTTCCATGCCACACAAACTAGGATTTAGCTTTCTAACTTGCATTTTTCTGAAATCCACTTAGGTCATTAAAGTGTGTTGCAACAAAAGATGTCTTATGGTGATTGTACTGCTTTGTCCAGAGATTTTGAATCCATGTAAATTGATTAGAATTGCCATTTAGTATGGACTTGTCTGTCTTGTTGGCTTCATTTTATTGTTTCAGTATTCAGGTTTCATATTTATTTATCTGCAGTGACACCATCTGTGATCTGGGAGGGGTAAATGAGCTGGCGAATTATGGAGAATACTCCGGCGCACCCAGTGAGCAACAGACCTATGACTACGCCAAAACCATCCTGTCCCTAATGACTCGGGAGAAACATAATGATGGTAAGTGATAACCTGTAAGCCGTTGGCTACGTCAGGAGTAGAGCAAGTGAATAAGTGGAAGACAAGTACAGGAGGCACTGGGGTTTGCTGAACAAGTTTACTGTGGGCATAGAATAGCATTGTTGTTTTCATATCTGTGTACATTTTTTTTTATTATTATTATTTATTAATTTTATTACCATCCATACAAAGCAATCGAGTTTTTACAAAAAGAAAAATTGAGTTAATTGTGTAAATTTTGCTTGGTACCAACAAGCAAGCTATGGGGCATGGTGTATTGAGGCCAGATGGATCAAAGGTGAGTGTCTGTACTCTGGGAGACGAGACTTGTAGACATTAATGCTGTCTATTTCAATATTCTTCTTTGTGTTTCTTTAGGGAAGGTCCTAATCATCGGTGGCAGCATAGCCAACTTTACCAATGTGGCAGCCACATTTAAGGTAATTAGCAAGTGCACTGTTAATATTACTCAATTGGTCCGAAATGAACAAAATCATTAGATGGGGATTGGGACGAATATCTAATTTCCCCAGTGTCAGGTTATGGAAGAAGTAGTAGTTTTACTTGTCTTTCTATTGAATAGGAGCCCATAACACCATTTAGGGGTAGTGTAGGAATGCAGATTCGAAAGAACAGTGGGTTGAATGTATTAAGCCAAGGAAGAAGATGGGCAAAGCAAAATGAGTGAGCGAGTGAGTCCTAATTTAAGTTAAAACATTGACTTTAAGAAAGAATAAGACAAGGAGCTCGGTATGTGAACAAACAATTGTGGAACCTGAAAGAGCGAGTCCTAATTTTAGGGTCAGAATGTCGTCATTGAAGATTTCCTGGTAAAAGATGTATAGAGCCTTTAAACCTGCAATCACGGTAAAAATTGGCCTTCAGTTAAGGGGCTGAAATTGATTTAAAAATTGATTTCTTTTTCTTTTAAGCAAAATTTATGGTTTTCTCTTTTGGCCAAAATGAATCATTGATAAGTAAGCTAAATTATGAGTACTTTTACAGAGAAAACATGGTGCTGAGTTTAATGCGGTGTCAATAAAAACTACAGAAGACAGATAAAAGCTGGTGCACATCAAACTCTATGTTGGCATACCGTGGGCAACCTTCACAGATCTGTGCTGCTGATTAAAGGGAATCTAAAAAGTTTTGGAAGTAACCCGTTTATTATTGTCACGCTTTCACTCCCACTTCAGCTCCATTGGTGAACAGTGAGTGGCCCAGTCCATTCATGTATTGTCATGTAGGTGTCACTAAACGTAGATGTTGCTGTGGATGTTTGTGGAGGGGAGTTCTAAAGACTAAAGAATTACATTCAGTTAGTTTATCATACAGAAAAATGGGAGGATTGCTATAAACAATTCCACTGACTCAACTCTAGGATTGACTTATGGTGCATATACTACATAGCCGCTAGATGGTGGGGACATACTGCATAAAGTCTGTGTCTCTTAAGAATATACTGAGCACTTCTAAAGGGGTCACCCGGTGTTGTATAAATTACTTTTCTGTATATGCACTGAGGTCTTACCATTCAGTCTGCTAAATTCAACTTACACCAATGGGCCCGGCTGGGCACAGCCCGATAGAGCAACATGGGCCCACCATCTACAAGAGGAATCATAAGTATCCGGTGCATTGTAGTTTGATTGGCATCCTGAAATTGACTATAGGTAAGTGAAATGTGACCTCTTTGGCAAGGGTGGAGGCTTACTGTTTTGAACTATTTTGTTGCTGTACAACCAGAGCAAAAAGTTTGGTTCACCTTGACATCTATACGTCCATCTCATTCCTACTGAGTGTGGGAACTCCACCAAGGCTGCTGTCTGTCGCCAACTCTGTTCATAATGTTTATGGACAGAATTTCTTGGCAAAGATAAGGAATGATTGGTGTCCAGTTAGGTTAGATTAAATAAATTTTATTAATCCCGTGGGGAATTTAAAAAAAAAAAAAAATCTGTGTTTTGTGGATGATGTGATCCTACTGGCTTCATCTGGCTGTGCCCAAAGACATGGACTGGGGTGGTTTGTAGTTGACTTTGAAGCAGCTTAGATAAGAATCGGCACCTCAAAGTCTTAGTCATGGTTCTCAGCCAAAAAAGGGCACAGTGCCCTCTCCATGTTGGGGATAATAATAATAATAATTCATTACATTTATATAGCACTTTTCTCGGTACTCAAAGCGCTGTCCACACAGGGAGGAACTGGGAAGCGAACCCACAATCTTCCACAGTCTCCTTACTGCAAAGCAGCAGCACTACCACTGCGCCACCTGTGAGGACATGCTGCCTCAAGCAGAGGAATTCAAGTATGTCAGGGTCTTGATCATGAGTGAGGGAAGAAGGGAGCAGGAGATCGACAGGCAGATTGGAGCAACAGAGATCGTACCAGTTGGTCATGGCGAAGAGAGAGCCGAGCTGAAATACAAATCTTGCTAATTTACTGGTTATCTACATCTCTGCCCTCACCTATGACCACAAACTTGTTGTCATGGCAGAAAGAAGTAGATTGTAGATACAAATGACAGGTAAAGAGTTTTCTTCACAGGGTGTCTGGGCTCAGCCTTAGGGAGGCAAGGTGAGGAGTGCAGACATTCGGACGGAGCTCAAAGTAGAGCTGCTGTTCCTCCACATTGAAAGAAGCCAGTTGAGGATTCTGATTAAAATGCCTCCCTGCAGAAATGTTTCAGGCAGGTCCAACCGGGAAGAGACCTTGGGGCAGAACTAGGACTCGCTGGAGAGATTATATCTCTCAGCTGGCCTGGGAGCACCTCAACAAGCATATGGAGGAGTTGGAGGAGGTAGTGGGGAGAAGGATGTCTGCTTCCTGCCTTGATGTGGACCAGGAGAAGTGACACAAGATGGGTGGATGAATGCTTGTAAAATTGAATGGGCTAATAACTTTTCCAGACTCAGACTGACTTAACAACTTTCAGGAAGGAGATACATTGCACATATAGTCAAGCATTTTATGTAATATTCAGAACTGTGTTTCTCCACTAAATCGTCAGTGCAATCTGTGACAGGAAGCATGGCGGGTCTCCATTACAAAGTACCAAATTACTTCTTAAATGAACACTAAATCTGGCACTTTTTTGTAAACATTGTTATAACTGCTCCATTTATATTTGTGCATATGTTGAATAGAAGGAACCAGACTGTATTGTGCTGCCTTTACAGACAAGAGCAGGCCTAGTGCAGTGGTCTACGAGAGCGGAGTGACACCAGGATCACATGAGGGTTTGCTCTTTTAACGTCCAGACTCGGTTTTCTCATTCCATTTGCTCACTAGATTTCTCTCTCCCAACCGTTATGAAAGCTGCTGTAGTAGGCCAGGGGTGGTCATTAACAAAGCCCCCGCTGCAAGTGAGCACTTCCAATTTATTAAAGTGAAGTTAATTATCTGACTGCACAGGAGCATGAAGGCAATGATCTTTAAGACATTTTAAATTGAACACAAAATGAATTGCTTTCAGACATCTGCGGTGCCTGAATGTAAAATGTTTATTGATCATTCTAGAAAAGCCAGACACCTCCTTATAAACTCTAGAGTTTTAAAACATATAATTTTACATTTTGTTCTGTATGAATGAGTTGCTGAAAGTAAACGGGAATCAGTGCGACAGGCTAATTATAGTGCTAATGTCACTTACACGTGTCTTTGATGGATACTTGGCCTTGTGTTAATGACAGAACCTTTTTTAACATTGAATTGCTGCTTAGCCATTGGCTTGACTTTGCCCGATGTGATGTTTAGCAGATCTTCTGATTAGGGGTGCAGTGGTTATCGTTTATGGCTCAGCAATACCCAGAAACCAACCTTCCTAGAAGTTTCTCGCTGAATTCAAGTGTTTCTCATAAATCGCCTTCCATTTCCTGAAAATATCTGTAGTTGAAATGAACTTTTCTTCGCCTTTTGATGAGAACTCTCTGGAGTGTTGTTTTATCATGGATCATCAAGAGAATTCTTAGACCTTCCTTGAGGTCATTTTAAAACTTTTCTATGTGGTCTCCCAGAAATGTGCCCACACCCAGGCCCTCACTTTTTGTGTTTAGGTACTGCTCTGTCATATCCAGAGACCATCTTTGTCGTCTTCTTCTTTAACTTGAATGCTTTCCTCCACTTGTGAGTCTTCAGGTTGATGGCCATGACAGACCGTAGGCACTCCTTGTTGCCGTCTCAGCTCCTGTGACCTTAAACGGGGTCCATTCATGCTGCAAGTCTTCCATTGACATGTGACAAAAGTGCCACATTGCCCTGACACCCTCAACGTTTGCCTACATCTCCAAGCGTGTCCAACTAATCTGCAGTTCACGCCACTTTACAACCTCAGAATTAAGAGCTCCACACATCTTTACCCAAAAGGTCATAGCTTATTTCCTTAAACCAGAGAATGCGGTTCGATGGTCATTTGTTGAACTTTGACTCAAGTTGGTCTCATACAAGTACCCTTAGACAAACATTTCATTTAAAAACTTTTTGGTTGTTTTTTTTTTTTGTAAAAAAGTCCCACAATTCAGACATGATTCAGGTGCATATTACAGCCTTTATGGATTTTTGCATACATTTGGGTCACACCCTGTAGAAATGACGACACTTTTTAAGTTCTGGAGACGGTTGATGTGGCACAACGTCCAAGTCCTTGTGATCATTTTTGCCTATTTGTTTACTCATTATCATAAGGGTCTAATTTCCTGCACAAAATATGACCTTCAAATGGGTGGTTTTGGGTCTATAGGGCTCAAAATAGGAAGATCTCAGGAAAGCTCAAAATGTTGCTTAACTAGACATCAAAACAAGTCGAACGGTTTATCGTAAGTGGGGGTTTTCTTGTACCAATAAGTCAGAAGGTGCCAGACAAAAAAAAACTTGAAAGTGTTATGAAGAAATATTTTTGAACACAATTATCTGCTTTTTAAATGTTAGTTAAATTAACTTTTTAAATTACAGTGGCCCCCTTGTTATTTGTTTCGGCAGGGTATAGTGAGAGCAATCAAGGATTACCAGACACCACTGAAGGAGCATGAGGTGACAATATTTGTCCGAAGGGGTGGCCCCAACTACCAGGAAGGCCTGCGGGTCATGGGAGAAGTTGGTACGTTGTATGAGATGTAGAAATTAATATTGACCAGTGGAGTTTGAAGATTCTAGTGTAACAGCACTTGTGGCTTTTACTGGAGCTAAGAGGAGAGGGAGGGTGTGTGAATCGGTCGATGACCTTTACATAACTTGTTATTTTGCATCTTCTATTGCTAAGTTTTTGTTCATTTATTTATATTTTTATCCTTCATTTAGGCAAGACTACTGGGATTCCCATTCACGTGTTTGGCACTGAGACTCACATGACTGCCATTGTGGGAATGGCACTCGGCCACAGGCCAATACCCAACCAGCCCCCTACTGCTGCTCACACAGCCAACTTTCTGCTCAACTCTAGTGGCAGCGTCTCCGTATGTAAAGCATCCTGAGCTGTTGGACAGACTCTTTCCTGTCTATCAAAGCCCAATTCCCAACTCCACAAAGGTCCACTAGTTATTTCTTTCTCATTGCAGACACCAGCTACAAGCAGGACAGCTTCTTTTTCTGAGACCAAGGCCAACAGCGATTCAACTCCAGCCAAAAAGGCCAAGCATGGCATTCCAGCAGGTGAGTTTCTAGTTGTATTTGTTATGACAGCCAGTGTCCTGTACATAGATGTTGAGATGGTTGATAATCTCACACATCCTGCCGCCAGGCCAGGCATCTTCTCCAAGCAGCCCCAACTAAAAGAAAGGATGTCATGAAAAGTGATGGTTGTAGAGGAGCTTTCTGCCATCATATAGTTCTAGAACATATGTTAAGAAAGAGAAGATGAGCAGTGTAGGGATGTTCATAATTTTCTTTTGCCTTTTGGTCCACCTCTTTCCTTAATTTGATTCTCATATTTTCCTTGATTAATGAGATTACATACAGTACACTTTGAGTTACTTCTAACCAGTACAGGTTTGACATGTTCAACAATTCAAAATATTTGAAACAGCAAAGATTATAAAGCAATACAAAAACAAAGCAGCGATTACAATGACTGCCTGCTCCCTTCCTCTCACTGTCCTTGAGAAAATATTCATCCTACAGGTTTAAAAATGGGTTACTGTTAATGTCAGCATTGTTTGGATCTCAAACAGAAAGACCCTTTGGTCTTCATTTGCAACATTTTCTGGGCATAGCTGTTGCTTGTCTGCCTGAGTGACGTTGTGTTGCGTCCAAGTCGAGCACAGAATTGAAACAGTTGAATGGACTGCAGTGGTCTTCGGTTTGGATTGAATGAACATCTTGTTGGATTTAGAAACAAAAAGCTTCAATGGCGCCTGAAGTCTGACCTTCATTATACTTTGTAAAGTGCTTTACGTTACATTGATACCTTTTTACTTGTAGCAAAGTGTACTCCTTAGTTTGATTTCCATCCTGTAGTTGGTTAAATAAGATGAAGTGAAGTGAATAATAAAGGGAGGGTGTTTTGTCGACCCAACTCTTGGTGGCATCCCTGCTTCTGTTTAGCCTGTAGCTACAGATAACTTTGGATTTAACAAACTCTCTGATTTCTATCTTTTAAAGTAGAACACCAACAGTCAGTTGATCCTCTGTAGCTGAGTTGAACATGCTTTTATCGTTGGTTTGTTATGCAGTTAGGCAACCAGTAAAAGCAAGTTTCACCCAAGCATCCTGTGTTTGCCTCCAGTTCAGTCCACCACAACGTGTTTACTTAGATGCCCAATTCACTGTAACACTGAAAAAGAGAAGACCCTTCTAACTTCCCTGAAGATACTCTCCTTCACTGTTATTTTTACTTCTTGTCCAACCATTGTGGTGGGGAACTCCCAAGAGGGAGAATTCTTGCCCCGTATCTTAGGTCTTCCTGTGGTGGGTCATGCCTAGTACCCACTGTTTTAGAAGGTGCCTCAGTAGAACTGAGTAGACCACCTAAACTGACAAATTTCAATCCATAGAAGCAATGTTTTTTTTTTTTTTTAACTCCGAGATGTTCCTGTTATTGCTGAGCTGCTTGGCCTTCTCATGCAGTGTGAGGTCAGCAAACTTGCGCCAGAACCTCCTTTCACGTTGTGTACCCAATTTCTCCTCATTTTATTGAGTCGTATCTCTTTGTGCATGGAGTGAGTTTTAAAGATGGCATCATTGCCTGTGATGGGTGCTTTTCTCGTGACTCCCCTAAGGCTAATCTGAATCCCCATAGGAAATGAAGAAAAAATTATGGTGGGGCATTGTCAGTGCAGGTGAGAGTGTCCGTTCCATGTTCATACGAGAGCTCAAGAATGAGATGTGCTCAACATTGTTGTCTTTCTGAAAGCCCAACCTTGCACAGACATCTTGTAGTTCAAATCAGATGCCTATTGTTTGGGGTGCCTGGTGACATATACTGAGACCACTACTGAACGTGTCTTTCTCACACCCATCAGTAGGTGGCACCAATGAGGCTGGGTCGCCCAACCTGGACCGTACTGATCAATCGTGTCAGGATTCCTAATGCTGCTAGTAATGTTCTCAGGCCAAGGGTGTGTCATGGACAGACGTGGTGTGAATCACCCTGGCTGTTTGCATACTGTTTTGTCCATGATGAAGGTGGATTGATTTATTGATTTATTTATTTATTTTTGTTTGATGATTTGTTTTAACAGACCTCCCCACAGCTACAACTAGCATTCCAGGTATGGAGCGCTAACCAGTCCTCCCAAATCCTTGTGTCCTCTGTTGGGGCTTGACGGGGTTTGTGGGTGATGGCTTGCTCGTCCTCTTTTCTGTGTGCTGTTTAATTTTTGCAATATTTTATGTGACCCCCCACCCCCTTCATTAAAACTAGCTGCCTACAAATAAACTCGATTTATTACAGTGCATCCAGAAAGTATTCACAGCACATCACTTTTTCCACATTTTGTTATGTTACAGCCTTATTCCAAAATGGATTAATTTCATTTTTTCTCAGAATTCTACACACAACACCCCATAATGACATTGTGAAAAAAGTTTACTTGAAGTTTTTGCAAACTTATTAAAAATAAAAAAAACGAGAAATCACCTGTACATAAGTATTCACGGCCTTTACCATGAAGCTCCAAATTGAGCTCAGGTGCATCCTGTTTCCCCTCATCATCCTTGAGATGTTTCTGCAGCTTAATTGGACTCCACCTTTGGTAAATTCAGTTGATTGGACATGATTTGGAAAGGCACACACCTGTCTATAGAAGGTCCCACAGTTGACAGCTCATGTCAGAGCACAAACCAAGCATGAAGTCAAAGGAATTGTCTGTAGACCTCTGAGACAGGATTGTCTCAAGGCACAAATCTGGGGAAGGTTACAGAAATATTTCTGCTGCTTTGAAGGTCCCAATGAGCACAGTGGCCTCCATCATCCGTAAGTGGAAGAAGTTCGAAACCACCAGGACTCTTCCTAGAGCTAGCCGGCCATCTAAACTGAGCAATCTGGGGAGAAGGGCCTTAGTCAGGGAGGTGACCAAGAACCCGATGGTCACTCTGTCAGAGCTCTAGAGGTCCTCTGTGGAGAGAGGAGAACCTTCCAGAAGGACAACCATCTCTGCAGCAATCCACCAATCAGGCCTGTATGGTAGAGTGGCCAGACGGAAGCCACTCCTTAGTAAAAGACACATGGCAGCCCGCCTGGAGTTTGCCAAAAGGCACCTGAAGGACTCTCGGACCATGAGAAACAAAATTCTCTGGTCTGATGAGACAAAGATTGAACTCTTTGGTGTGAATGCCAGGCGTCACGTTTGGAGGTAACCAGGCACCGCTCATCACCAGGCCAATACCGTCCCTGCGGCAGGAACTAGGAGACTAGTCAGGATAAAGGGAAAGATGACTGTAGCAATGTACAGAGACATCCTGGATGAAAACCTGCTCCAGAGCGCTCGTGACCTCAGACTGGGGCGACGGTTCATCTTTCAGCAGGACAACGACCCTAAGCACACAGCCAAGATATCAAAGGAGTGGCTTCAGGACAACTCTGTGAATGTCCTTGAGTGGCCCAGCCAGAGCCCAGACTTGAATCCGATTGAACATCTCTGGAGAGATCTTAAAATGGCTGTGCACTGACGCTTCCCATCCATCCTGATGGAGCTTGAGAGGTGCTGCAAAGAGGAATGGGCGAAACTGGCCAAGGATAGGTGTGCCAAGCTTGTGGCATCACATTCAAAAAGACTTGAGGCTGGAATTGCTGCCAAAGGTGCATTGACAAAGTATTGAGCAAAGGCTGTGAATACTTCTGTACATGTGATTTCTCAGTTTTTTTATTTTTAATAAATTTGCAAAAACCTCAAGTAAACTTTTTTCACGTCGTCATTATGGGGTGTTGTGTGTAGAATTCTGAGGAAGAAAATGAATTTAATCCATTTTGGAATAAGGCTGTAACATAACATAATGTGGAAAAAGTGATGCGCTGTGAATACTTTCCGGATGCACTGTATATATGTATTCCTTCTGTGCACTCCAACTAGATGGGATGAGGCACATCATCCCTATTCATGGTTAAATTATCGAGTGCTTTCAAATTGTTACAGTTGAATTGCAGCCCTCCACTCTGTTCATCAGGCCATGAATCTTGGCTTCAAAGTGTGCCTTTAGTGGAGAACACCACACCCAAAATTCTTTACATAACCTGCCTACTGGGTTTGAGGACCTGTTCAGGGTCACCCGTTGTGTTAGCAATTTGATTTTTCCTTGTGACCCAGCAGGAAAATTGAAACCTGTGGGCCTTACTGTCCACCACCACTTCTTTTATATGACACGTTTCCTGTCAGCCTTAGCCCTGTGAGTGTATGCGAGTGTGTGGTGGGTTGGCTCCTCTGCTACTGACTCGTTCTCCTTCATGCTGTGTGCTTCTCTGTGCTGTGGTCTTCTTTGGTAGAAGTAGAAATGGTCAGCTCTTCTGTATCCTCAGCCTTGCCACTCTGCACACCTCTCCAGTCCTGGTTGCATTAGCTGTTATGCAGTATGCCAAGAAATATGCCACACCACTTTCATTGACAAGTGTACTTCTTCCCCATTTTCATTCAGTTTTGCACTGTCCCCACTACCTGACCCCTGTAGCCATCATTACCCCTCACCCTCCTAAAAGTAATCAATATTAGCGCCCACCTGGTGATGGTACCCACATCAGAATCAGACTCTACTGATTTTTTTTTTTTGGAACGTTGGCTACAAAGGATTGTCCCCTGCTCCCCTACATATTTCTCTTCTCTTTCCACTTCATGCTCTCTGGTGTCGCTCTTGATTAACCTTTGCATTGTAGAGGAGACAGTGCTGGCAGATGCACCATTTTAATGCCCATGTTTGTTCTGTAATTTTCTCACAGCCAAAGCCACCACTTTGTTCAGTAACCACACCAAGTCCATCGTTTGGGGCATGCAGACGAGGGCGGTGCAGGGTATGCTGGATTTTGATTACATCTGCTCAAGAGACGAACCCTCTGTGGCAGCGATGGTCTACCCATTCACGTAAGGAACTTAGAATTGTGGGGTGCGGGGAAACACGTGGCTCAGACTGTATACTTCTTTATACTCATGTGCATTAAGATTAGGGCACAGTGGGGAAGGTGAGGGTTATTAATGTAAGCTGTTGTTTCCTCATGAAATGTACGAGACGTGGACTTTTCTTGGGGATCTTGTGGGTTTCAGCCCAAGATGGTCAAGTTAGCAGAGCTGCTGTTACCCTTACACTGGCCTTCACCCTGCCTGATGTTAAGTTGTCTTATGAAGACTCTGCTATGAGAATCTTTGCCAAGGATTGGCATTGATTTTTTTTTTTCTATAGCAGGGATTGCCCACCCTAACTATAACCTAGCAGAGTCCACATGATTGAAGGTGTCTTTTGTCTCCTTCCTGGCTAACGTTTTTTGTCTTGTGCAGAGGGGATCATAAACAGAAGTTTTACTGGGGCCACAAGGAAATCCTAATTCCAGTGTACAAGAGTATGAGTGATGCCATGAAGAAGCACCCAGAGGTAGACGTGCTTATCAACTTTGCGTCTCTGCGCTCGGCTTATGATAGCAGCATGGAGACAATGCAGTTCCCCCAGGTAAACCTCATGTGGGACTGGTGTGCTGTTGGTGGTCTGTATCTCCAAGGAGGGTATCTTAGCCCTAGTCACCTTGCTTTTCCCAGATTCACACCATAGCCATTATTGCTGAGGGCATACCAGAGGCACTGACCAGGAAGCTGATCAAGACGGCAGATGAGAAGGGTGTGACCGTCATTGGCCCTGCTACCGTAAGTTTAGAGTTGACACTTTGACCCCCATCCTTGAGGTCTAGTTGCAGTACCCAATTGTATGGCAATCTCTCTCTCTTACCTTTTTTCTTTCTTTCTTTCTTTCATCCTCCCTCCCCTACTTCCCTTTAAAGGTTGGTGGCATCAAGCCAGGCTGCTTCAAGATTGGCAACACAGGAGGCATGCTGGATAACATCCTGGCATCAAAGTTGTATCGTCCAGGCAGTGTGGCCTATGTGTCCCGTTCTGGTGGCATGTCAAATGAGCTGAACAATATCATTTCCAGGACCACTGATGGTGTATTTGAGGGGGTTGCCATTGGGGGAGACAGGTGTGAACTTCTACTTTCACCTAGTAGATTATCTGCAGAGCTTTCTGTACGGTTGTTTGAAGGCCCAGACAGAATCCCAGCTATTGAAATGAAGACTAGTGACACCTGCTGGCCTTTGTACTGGTAGCAGTCCCTGATGTCCCTGCCTTACTCCTGATCTGTAACACCTTGAGCGTTAGACCTGGCCACTGACTGCACTTGGACTGCCTTCTGCTGTCCTTCCGAGAGGCACTATAAAGCCAATGCCCAGTTTGTATTGTTGTGATATTAGGGGGCATATCAGAAAGGGGGAGGACTGTGACATTCACTGACCCAATAGATAAAGCACTGTGACTCAGATCTGGCTCACATTTTGTATGTGCAGGTATCCTGGTTCTACCTTTATGGACCATGTGCTTCGCTATCAGGACACACCAGGTGTGAAGATGATTGTCGTTTTGGGTGAGGTGAGTGCCATACTGGCTGCCAAGACCCACGTTTATACATAAAACTTTTTTGTCTAAAGCCTTGATTTCTTATTCCTGCAGATTGGAGGGTGTGAGGAATACAAGATCTGCCAGGGGGTCAAAGAGGGTAGAATCACCAAGCCAGTAGTGTGCTGGTGTATCGGCACCTGTGCGACCATGTTCTCTTCAGAGGTGAGCTGAATGTAACTAACTGCAGTGCCAGCTTCCTCCATTCCTCCACTGTAGGTTTAGAGAAATGTTCAATCAGACTTATTCTTCTTGTCCTCTTTCAGGTTCAGTTTGGTCATGCAGGGGCTTGTGCTAATCAGGCCTCAGAGACTGCAGTTGCCAAGAATCAAGCACTGCGTGAAGCTGGCATTTACGTTCCACGGAGTTTTGATGAGCTGGGTGATGTTATTAAGTAAGTGGTAGTTTAGGCCTGGGTACATGTCTGAGGGCTGCCATCTGTTCTTGGCTCTTATTAGGCAGCTTGGCTTCTGCTCCTCAGATCTGTCTATGATGAGTTGGTGACAAACGGAGTGATTGTACCTGCTGAAGAAGTTCCTCCACCTACTGTGCCGATGGATTACTCATGGGCTCGGGTAAGTCTGTGCCTCACAGCTCGCTGGCACTTTCTTTTACATTGAATACACTGTAATTTCACTGCATTTGTTTTTGCTACAGGAACTAGGACTAATTAGAAAGCCGGCATCTTTCATGACGAGCATCTGTGATGAGCGAGGTCAAGAGCTTATTTATGCAGGCATGCCCATCACAGAGGTCTTCAAGGAGGAGATTGGTATCGGCGGAGTGCTGGGATTACTCTGGTTCCAGAGGAGGTCAGCAGACAGAGTGCTTAGGGGAACGTGTATTGGGGTCATTAAAAATACATGCCAACTCTCTCTCTGTCTCTCTCATATATCCCAGACTACCAAAGTATGCCTGCCAGTTCATTGAGATGTGTCTCATGGTGACAGCAGACCATGGCCCTGCTGTTTCAGGAGCACACAACACCATTGTCTGTGCCCGAGCTGGAAAAGACCTGATCTCGAGCCTTACCTCTGGCTTGCTGACCATCGTAAGTAGCTTGGAAAAACTTGTCCCTCTACAAGATGAAGATTTAAAGTTTACTTCAATATTTAAAAAAAAAAAAAGTCCATTTTGAATTTATTTTCTGAGGGAAGGCTTAGTCATTTTTTTATAAGGTCTTTAAGGAATACTCCACCCAAAAATAATATTTTCTGATTTGTCACTTACCTCTTGTGTTTTGTAGTGATGGCCGAGAAAAAATTATAATCTCAAGTTTTCATGCAGAATGGAAATAATAAACTTTGTGATGTAATAGGGATCTGCAGTCACCAACAATGAGGAAAAGCAAGCATTAAAAATGTCACATTATTCATGTGACGTAATCCATATGTCAAGTCATCTAGGTGTGTCCCAAACACATGCATTTAGACTAAAATATTGTTAAATAAACCACTTCTGGAAAATGCTCAGGTAACTAAAATTCAGCTTGTATAGACGCAAACGAGGATACAAGTTGTAGACCTGCCTCCTGTTGTTCCGTTTATATTCATACCAACAAGCCACAAGCTGGAGTACCTCAGGATTATTTAGCAGTGGTCTGTGAAACTGCACGGGTGGATCCACCTTCTGCTTGTTCGCACATCTCAGATATGCACAAGTCCAAGGCAGCCTATCCTCCTCATGATGTTTTCACTTGCGTTTTTTGAACTTTTTTAATCTTTAATTTTACATGCCTCTCGGTGTGTGATTTTTATTGATATCCCTTGAAGTGCAATGGTAGCCAATGAATAAGCTGCGCCGAGCCTGAACTGCTGACCAATGAATGAGGTGGCGAGGCGGGTCTTCACACCGCTCGCTCACATCTGATCATGTTTCATTTTAGGTTGTTGGAACGTTTTCCAGGGGTGGTTTGTTTAACTATTTTTAATTAAAAATACACTTGTTTGGGACATTATGAATACACTGTGTGCACAATTATTAGGCAAGTGAGTATTTTGACCATATCATCATTTTTATGCGTATATTCCAACTCCAAGCTGTATTAACTTGAATGCTTATTGGATTTAAGCACGTCAGGTGATGTGTATTTGTGTAATGAGGGAGGGTGTGGCCTAAGGAGATCAACACCCTATATCAAGTTGTGCAGAATTATTAGGCAGCTAGTTTTCCTCAGGCAAAATGGGCCAAAAAAGAGATTTAACTGACTCTGAAATGTCAAAAATTGTAAAAAGTCTTTCAGAGGGATGCAGCACTTTTGTAATTGCTAAGATATTGGTGTGTGATCACAGAACCATCAAACATTTTGTTGCAAATAGTCAACAGGGTCGCAAGAAACGTGTTGAGAACAAAAGATGCAAATTAGCTGCCAAAGATTTGAGAAGAATCAAACGTGAAGCTACCAGGAACCCATTATCCTCCAGTACTTTCATATTCCAGAGCTGCAACCTACCTGGAGTGCCCAGAAGTACAAGGTGTTCAGTGCTCAAAGACATGGCCAAGGTAAGGAGGGCTGAAACCCAACCACCACTGAACAAGAAACATAAGTTGAAACGTCAAAACTGGGCCAAGAAATATCTGAAGACAGATTTTTTTCAAAGGTTTTATGGACCGATGAGATGAGAGTGACTCTTGATGGACCAGATGGATGGACCTGTGGATCAGTAATGGGCACAGAGCTCCACTCCAATGTGGAGGTGGGGTACTGGTATGAGCTGGTATTTTTAAAGATGAGCTAGTTGGACCTTTTGCATTGAAGATGAACTCAAAGTCAACTCCCAAACCTACTGCCAGTTTTTCGAAGACACTTTCTTCAAACAGTGATACAAGAAGAAGACCATGATTTTTATGCAGGCCAATGCTCCATCACTTGCATCGAAGTTCTCCACTGCGTGGCCAGCCAGTAAAGGCCTTAAAGATGAAGGAATAATGACATGGCCCCCTTCCTCATCTGACCTAAACCCTATCGAGAACTTGTGGGCACTTCTTAAACGCTAGATTTACGGGGGAGAAAAACAATACACCTCTCTGAAGAGTGTCTGGGAGGCTGTAGTCACTGCTCCACAAAAAGCTGATCGTCAACAGATCAAGAAACTGACAGACTCCATGAATGGAAAGGCTTATGACTGTTATTGAAAAGAAGGGTGGCTATATTGGTCATTGATTGATTGATTTATTTTTTTTGTATTGTCAGAGATGTTTATTTGTAAATTTTGAGGTGTTTGTTTATTATTCTTACTATAACAGATGAAAATAAACAAGTGAGATGGGAAAATGTTCATTTTTCCTTTAGTTGCATAATAAATCTGCACACTAATAGTTGCCTAATAATTGTGCGCACATATGTATTCCCCTGATGATGTTCACACTCACATTTCCGTTGTGAAACATTCAGGTTTCAGGTTTATTAACATTTTGGATTGACTGATAGCACTGTGTTTGTTCCATATTAAAATTAATCCTCAAAAATACAACTTGCCTAATAATTGTGCACACAGTGTATATGATTGGACAACTTGACATATGGATTATGCGACATGAGTAATGTGAGATTTTTTTTTTTTTTAATGGATATTGTTTACTGCAGTTCAGCTTTGGCCACCATTGACCCAACTTTATATTAGAAATCTTCGTTCTGCATGAATACATTGGATTACATTTTTTTCTCGGCCATCACTTCAAGCCACATTAGATACGTAAGAAGTTAAAAAAATAACTTCATTGTTGAGTGGAGTATTCCTTTAAATTTGGAAGAGGGTGGAACTGAAATTGGCTTAGGTGTGGTCAGTTACTGGAGTTGACATTTGAAAGGTCTTGTGCGACTTTTGCCAGTTTTTGTTTTTGCCCCTTAGGACTCTTCCTTGTACCGTTTAGAACCAAAGGGCTATTTGTGTGTCTGTTTCCTTCTGTAAAGGGTGACCGCTTTGGAGGTGCACTGGACGCTGCGGCAAAACAGTTCAGCAAGGCCTTTGACAGCAGCCTCATTCCCATGGAGTTTGTGAACAAGATGAAAAAAGAAGGAAAGCTGATCATGGGCATTGGCCATCGAGTCAAATCTGTGAGTTTGAAACCCAGTGCCACACTGGTGTGTTCGGGGTGGAGGTAGGTTGTGATGGCTTATGAGATGGCCCTGGAGTGCTTGTGCTGCGGTAAGATGAGCCGTTCAGCTCTTGTTCTTGATGTAGTTTGGGTCAGGTCATGAGCTCTCTGTGTGATTTGGGCCATTGAGAAGCAAAGTGTGCTGCTGTTGGCACCACATAGCAGGCAGCACCTCAGTTGAACACCACGCAGATCTGTGCAGTAGACCTGCCTGACCCCTTGTGTTGCCCACCTGTATAACTCAAAAGCTTGTCATCCATGAATGTGGGAAGCACAACCCTCCTCCATATTTGTTAATGGTGTTTCAGGGCAGCTGCCTGTTAAACGGAATGGAACTTGAAAGATCGGAGAGGGTAAGAGCGGTGTGGCATTTTAAGTTACTTTTGTGTTTCTGAAGCTCACCTCATTCTTTTTTTTTTTTCCCCTAAAGATTAACAACCCTGACATGAGGGTTCAGATTCTGAAGGATTTTGTAAAACAGAACTTCCCAGCCACCCCACTTCTGGACTATGCACTTGACGTGGAAAAGATCACCACATCCAAGGTGAGATACCCCTCTGGGAGTAGGTCCAAAGGACTAGTATGGTTGGTAGATAGATACTCTGTCCTCAAGGATGGTGAGGTAACTGTCTGAAGTGGGCACTAAACTGGGTTAATAACTCCTTTGAAAGGATGCCAGTGTTGGTACATGAGATAAGATGACTCTGGTGACAGGCAGAGTGTAACAGGCTGTAGAAACACAGTCATGTGAAGAGGTAACCTCACCCCATGAAATGTGTAGATACATGTCATATAATTGAAAAATAAAACAAGGAAAAGTTGACTTTGCAATAATTCATTCACCGTAAAATGAACAGATTTTCCACAGACAGAAGTGGAATAAGTTAAGCTCCCCCTTGGCTCTAATAGCTGGTATTGCCCCCTCAAGTAGGTGTTTCCTCTAACTGTCTAGCAGTCTCAGTCGTCAGCTGGCAGAATGTTTTTGCCACTCCTGCCACTCCTCCAAGCAGAGTTCTTTCAGCTGGGCGATGTTTTGCATGTTCTCCCCGTGTCTGCGTGGGTTTCCCCCCACAGTCCAAAGATATGCAGGGTAGGTGCATTAGCGATCCTAAATTGTCCCTAGTGTGTGTACCATGCCATAGGCTGGCGCCCTGCCCGGGGTTTGTTTCCTGCCTTGCGCCCTGTGCTGGTTGGGATTGGCTCCAGCAGACCCCCGTGAATCTGTTGTTAGGATATTGCGTGTTGGATGATGGATGGTTTCATATTAACGTCAAGCATGATTTGGTACAATTAAAGAGCTTCTAGTAGATTCTGTGATAGTGAGCTGCCCAGGCTGTGATGCTGCAGAGCAGCCATAAACCAGAACCTTTCCACCACCATGCTTCACAGTTGATCTCGGGTTGTTCTGCTCAAATGCTGTCTTTGGTTTTTGACAAACATGTCTTCTGGTACTGCGGCCAAATAACTCTCTCTTTGCCTTGTCAGTCCAGAGCACGTTGTTCCAGAAGTCCTGGTCTTGGCCTAGGTAGTTAGTCTTTCCCTGATGGGCTTTCTGGGTTCCTGCTGGCACACCTCCCATGTTAGTCGAATTTCTACAGAGTTTTTGTGATGGTAAACTCCTGCACTTTGACATCAACCGTGACAAGAGCTACCTGGTGGTCATGTGATGAAATTCTGGGCTTCTTAGAGACTTGAAGCATTTTGTGTTCTGCTCTCAGCTGAATTTGCTGTGGTGGCCTTGGCCAGGCTTGAACAAGCTGGCAGTTGTTGGAGGAGATTACAATTTGTACAGTAGATGACCTTCTGGAAAGTTGAATGGTTGATTTCAAATTGTTTGAAGATGTTTGTAAATCCTTTCCCACACATAGTTCTTCAGATCTTGACATGGTGATAACTAAAACATGAAAGAGCAATCCAAACTTGAATGTCTGTGCTTTAGATAAGACAAGATCCTTTGTAATGGAGATCTAATCCTTTGCACCAGATTCTAATTTGAGGTATTTGAATGATAAGTAGAGCCCTTATGTTCATATAAATTATACAAAATGTAAATGTTGCACAATGTTGGAGCTATTTATCTAACGATACTGTTGAAGTGAAGGTCAAATCTTGTCCACATATGGTAAACAAAAAAGAAAAAACATTTAATGGGGTGCACTTACTTTTTCACGCAACTGTGTAGAAAAAGTGACACTCAGCCTAAAAAGGGATAGGAACCCTAGAAGAGCTGAATTGACTGGATCAGCTGGAAACATTTTTTGTGGCATTTTATTTTGATGGCATGTTTTGTGAAAGCAGCAAGTCAGCTTATTGATTGGCAATGTGGAGTAGAAACTGGAGATTGTGCCCCGCCAGGCTCCACCTTTTTAGGGGTTGTGCCCTGTGATGGCTCCACCTTTTTAGGGGTTGTGCCCTGTGAAGGCTCCACCTTTCAAAATATTTTTTTTTTTTTTTTTTTACAGAAACCAAATCTCATCCTGAATGTGGACGGCTTCATTGGTGTTGCCTTTGTGGATCTGCTGAGGACTTGTGGTGGCTTCACCAGGTATGGGTTGAGTAAGCGGGGACAATTGTAAGCAATGCATAACTTGGAAAAAGCCTGCATATGTGATGCCCTCTTTGCCATACTTGTTTCAGGGAGGAGGCAGATGAGTACGTAGACATTGGCGCCTTGAATGGTATCTTTGTCCTCGGGAGGAGCATGGGGTTCATTGGTGAGGCTTGACACACTTAATGAATTGATCAGCATTTGCTTTTTTTATAGCACCTTTCGCTTGAGCCCAATACTGTAAAATGAGATGTGGTATTTTTCTGTCTCACAGGGCACTATCTGGACCAGAAGAGGCTGAAGCAGGGCTTGTACCGCCACCCGTGGGATGACATCTCCTATGTCCTCCCAGAGCACATGACCATGTAGCCAGCTCATCAACTGTTTCCTCTGTACTGACGTACATATGAAGATCAGGGGGTTTCTATGAGGGGGGGGGAGACAGGGTGCAAAAGGGTACAGCTTGGGTTTTTGGTGGCAGAGAAAGTGCTGTGATGACCCCCGTGTGGTCAGAGCAGCCAGCAGAGATGGAGTGATGATTTGTTTTTTCCATTCTTGGCCCTGGTCCTCCTGCGTTGTTAGGAGTCGGTGCAGGTCCCAGTTGCCTCCTGTGCTCCCTTGTGCTTACCCTCATCGGACCTTTGCACTGTGTTGCTGTAGAAGACGAGAATTAGTTCTTTAATGCCAAGCTTCTAGATTCCATGGAGGCAATAAGTGCTCCCCAGTTTCTTGTGGTCTGTGCAGACTTCTCAAAGGGAGCAGCCTGTCATGCTTCCTGCCTGTCGACCTGTGTATGTGTCCTGCAGCCGTGTCACACGTAAGGTCCACTCTGTCGCTAAGGACAATGTCGCTCGAGCAGATGTCCAGCTGGGGAGGAGCTCCGGTTTCTGTCTCTCTTTTATTTTTTAATTTGTTTTTTTCAGCCCTCCTCCATCCTCCCAGCCGCTGCCCACCTTCATCTTTGTTCTGTTTGATGTGAAGTCTGCACACTGTGCTGTAATGGAAATGTTCTGTCATGTTGTAGTTTAAATTAAATAAAGTCCTAACCACTAACAGCGCCGTCCTCTGTATTCACTTATTTAGGTCTGAGGATGTTCTTGGCACTTGGCAGGCTCGGCTCTTTTGGGCACTGGGCTCGTGTGTTTGGATTGGCCGTCGCTGTCTCCACTGCAGAGAGTAGGTTGGCCTTGGCAGAGCTGGACGTATCGGGAGTAACAACTCGGTGCTGGGCGTCTGCGGCACGGCCGGTGCCAACTTTTAATTAATACGCGGCCTGTCAAGCTGCCAGCGCTGTGATCATTCACTTCAACTGCAAGTAAAAGCTGTGTGCGGGCATAAAATGGGTCTGCCTGGCACTGATCCGCCTCGCCTCTTGGCAGAACAGCGGTCTGACGGCCACAGGCTCAACAGATTACAAGGTGAATGGTCTCGGAGCCTGGCTGTGGTTATTAAAAAGACTCGAGTCTTCTTTAATAAAGCTCTTTGTACAACAAGCTCCATCGTGACACGCGTTCATTATCTCTATATTCAGGGAGCGCCAAAATGATGTTAACACCACTGGATTATTTTTATCTTGACCACACCTTTCCAGGTCAAAGGATAGGTCGTGGTGGACCATTGCCATGGCCTCCACTCTCCCCTGATTTGACACCCTGTGATTTCTGGTTATGAGGTATAATGAAGGAGCATGTGTGTATAGCAGAGAAGTTTGTAATATCAATGACCTGAAGGACAGAATAAGGACTATGGTATCATCTATTCCCCGTGAAATGTGTGACTGGGCTTTAAATGATACTGTTGCTCAGTGGTTTTTGTGTGTTGAACATGATGGCAAACAGGTTGAGACATTCCTGTAAATGATCTTGCACATATGAAGTATGGTTTGTGAGTAAATTGTTTCCGCCATTCAAATGTTAACATAATTTTGACTCGCCCTGTGTATATATGTATAGATAGATATATTGAAATGTATCTGTCATATACAGTGATACCTTGGAATCCGAACTTGATCCGTTCCAGAACTCTGTTCCAGTTCCAAGACAATTTTTCCCCTTTTCAAATAATGGAAACTGGATTAATCTGTTCCTGGGTCCCACAAACTAGAATTTTCAGAATGATTTTAACAGTAAATACAGTGGATTTTAAGGTAAAATATTAAATAATAATAATATGTGAATAATATTAAAAATATAAAAAACTGTTTTTTCAGTAATCCAAATTAAGAGCAGTTTTTCCATCTCTTCCATACTTTTCGCCACATCAGCTGCTTTGATAGTGTCTTTATTTTTCAAAATGGTACAAACAGTCGACGTAGGCATCCTGAACATCGCGAGATCAGCCACACGTGGGCCGCTTTCATGCTTAGCGAGAAGATCTTAACTTTGACTGTAGCTCTAAAGCAGGGGTCGGTCCTGGGGTCCCACTGCGGCTGCAGGTTTTTGTTCCCACCAGCTTCTGTTTTTAATTGGACTCCTGAGCTAATTAAGTGATGTGTTATTTCCCAAGTTGTGTGTTTTGGGAGCAAAAAAGAAATTCGAAAACTAAGTTTGTGAAAAAAAAAAAAATATTAAAATATACCAAGCAGTTATATGGAAATAATGCATTTTTTTTTCTTTTTAACAGTATTTTCATCTTGATTTTCATTCTGCTTTTCTAGGTGTTCTAATTGTTTAATTAATTCATTATTTACTAATTAGCGGGTCTGATGCTAAAGTAGTTGCAGCCTTTGATTATTCCGTGTTGTTTGCCTGCGTGTCTGCTCTGCTCGTTTTAAGATGTCATTAATGAGATACAATGAAGGGGGAAAAACTGCACAGAGAAAGGGCAAAGTATAATGAAATCAACAAAAGAAAGTTAAGCATTTAAATCTATAGAAAAAGCAGACATGTTTCTAAATGTCTTATAAATGTAAAGAATCATGGTGTTGTGCTTTTCTGAATGTCGAATAAAAGAAAAAAAAATAGCAGCTAATTAAATGAGATCAGTGCTGTCAGGTGTAACTGTCACTGATCAGGAATCTGCTTGGAACAAAAACCTGCAGCCACAGGGGGGCCACACACTGCAAAAAACACACATAGAAATGAGAGAAAAAAATATAAATGGGAGTTGTTTTGCTTTTATTTGACAAAAAATATCTGCCAATGGGGTAATCAAAATTTACTTGATAAGATTTCTTAAAAGTAAGCTAAAAAATCATAAATACACATTTTTTGATGAGACAGTAAATCTTACAATAAGGATAATAAGATATAATGTCATGATTTAAATTGTTTTCACTTGCTTAGATTTAAATTTTTGCAGTGCAGGACTGAGTTTGGGAAACACCGCGCTAAAGGCTTTCCTCTTTTTCCTGTTTTCCTCACTACACTTTTTAGGACCCATGGTGAATACACTAAGTTGTTATTATATAAAAAAATAACACCAAACAGGCACAAAAGCATAAAATTAGCAGCGAAAATCACAATGAACTGAACGAACGATAAAGCGTATGGGTGACCAGAGTGCTGGGGAAACGTACGGACAAAACACACACGAACCACGTGCTGGGCTTTCGGATTGCAAAGCAGCGTTCAGATTTCAGGGGCAATTATATATATATATATATATATATATATATATATATATATATATATATATATATATATATATATATATACATATATATATATATATATATATATATATATATATATATACAGTGGAGGAAATAATTATTTGACCCCTCACTGATTTTGTAAGTTTGTCCAATGACAAAGAAATGAAAAGTCTCAGAACAGTATCATTTCAATGGTAGGTTTATTTCAACAGTGGCAGATTGCACATCAAAAGGAAAATCGAAAAATAACTTTAAATAAAAGATAGAAATTGATTTGCATTTCATTGAGGGAAATAAGTTTTGAACCCCTACCAACCATTAAGAGTTCTGGCTCCCACAGAGTGGTTAGACACTTCTACTCAATTAGTCACCCTCATTAAGGACACCTGTCTTAACTAGTCACCTGTATAAAAGACACCTGTCCACAGAATCAATCAATCAAGCAGACTCCACACTCTACAACATGGGAAAGACCAAAGAGCTGTCCAAGGATGTCAGAGACAAAATTGTAGACCTGCACAAGGCTGGAATGGGCTACAAAACCATTAGCAAGAAGCTGGGAGAGAAGGTGACAACTGTTGGTGCGATTGTTGAAAATGGAAGGAGCACAAAATGACCATCAATCGACCTCGCTCTGGGGCTCCACGCAAGATCTCACCTCGTGGGGTGTCAATGGTTCTGAGAAAGGTGAAAAGAATCCTAGAACTACACGGGAGGAGTTAGTTAATGACCTCAAATTAGCAGGGACCACAGTCACCAAGAAAACCATTGGAAACACATTACACGCAATGGATTAAAATCCTGCAGGGCTCGCAAGGTCCCCTGCTCAAGAAGGCACATGTGCAGGCCCGTCTGAAGTTTGCCAATGAACACCTGAATGATTCAGAGAGTGACTGGGAGAAGGTGCTGTGGTCTGATGAGACCAAAATAGAGCTCTTTGGCATTAACTCAACTCGCTGTGTTTGGAGGAAGAAAAATGCTGCCTATGACCCCAAAACACCGTCCCCACCGTCAAGCATGGGGGTGGAAACATTTTGCTTTGGGGGTGTTTTTCTGCTAAGGGCACAGGACAACTTAATCGCATTAACGGAAAATGGACGGAGCCATGTATCGTGAAATCCTGAGCGACAATCTCCTTCCCTCTGCCAGGAAACTGAAAATGGGTCGTGGATGGGTGTTCCAGCATGACAATGACCCAAAACATACAGCAAAGGCAACAAAGGAGTGGCTCAAGAAGAAGCACATTAAGGTCATGGAGTGGCCTAGTCAGTCTCGGACCTTAATCCAATAGAAAACCTATGGAGGGAGCTCAAGCTCAGAGTAGCACAGAGACAGCCTCGAAACCTTAGGGATTTAGAGATGATCTGCAAAGAGGAGTGGACCAACATTCCTCCTAAAATGTGCAAACTTGGTCATCAATTACAAGAAACGTTTGACCTCTGTGCTTGCAAACAAGGGTTTTTCCACTAAGTATTAAGTCTTTTTGTTAGAGGGTTCAAAACTTATTTCCCTCAATGAAATGCAAATCAATTTCTATCTTTTATTTAAAGTTATTTTTCGATTTTCCTTTTGATGTGCAATCTGCCACTGTTGAAATAAACCTACCATTGAAATGATACTGTTCTGAGACTTTTCATTTCTTTGTCATTGGACAAACTTACAAAATCAGTGAGGGGTCAAATAATTATTTCCTCCACTGTGTATGTGTATATATGTGTATATATATATATATATATATATATATATATAAATAAAACCTGGGACAACACTTTCTCGGAGATAATTTCCACCCACGGCCCAATCACTTCTCATTCGTGTGAATGCTGTTGTCACTTGTAGTTCCTGCGCTCTCGGCTCGAACCGGTGTTGGAAATAACAGACAGAGAGTCGAAGACAAAGTAAACATCATAAAGAGGTTCAAAAACATTGGCACGACACACATGCAGAGCAGGTTAGAGATAAAGGAAGTAGGAATATTCAAAAGTCTCAAAAAACTGATAATAAAGATCGCATTAGTGCAAATGGAAATTATTACTCGGTGAAATAACGAAACAACAAAAACAGAACAAATATATGGACATACGTGATATGACAGAAGTATGTAGATATTGTTTGGCTTAAAAGTTGGGAGACTTGTAGATCGTCTAATTTGTGTTGCCATCAGGGACAAGTAGTGTTTCTTCCCAATGAAGAGGCGTATCAGCGAGAATTAAAAGATTTGCTGTTTGGTGAAAGTGAAATCCAGAGACGTGAGCCGCAGAAATTGGGGTAGGGGGTTTGGTGGTGTGGTGAGGCATGGCTGACTGGCGACCAGTGACCGGCCATGACACCTGTGCAGCCTTAACCAATGAGAGGAGTGCTGGCACTGGCAGGGGTGAAGTCGACCTTCCATACCCTTCATGAGACTGTCATCACTTCGAGTGAATCAACAAGGCATGAAACCCCCTGTGGAACTGCTGGAGGTGGAGAGGAGGAGAGAATGAAAACTAAACTGAGCACCATTATGAACAACACTACACATCCTCACTCTGACACACTGAGGACTTTCAACCAACGAATCGATCAGCTGATTAGTGTGAAGAAACGCGACAACCATACCATACCAGTGTGGCACCTCACTAGGCCTGCCAAGGCACAAGTTTGCATCGTTTGTAACTTTCTTCTTTGTCATTTTGGTGTCTGCTTAGACGTTAGTGTGTGGATTTGTTTAGGTATTTATTTATTTAAAGAGCTTCTGTAAAATTTCCCCTAGGGACAAATAAATATCAATTATATAGTGCCATTTATCTCTCTCTCCCTATTATATAGTGCCTTTCATCTCTCTATCTTATCTATTTATGTATTATATAATGCCTTTCATCTTTATGTATCTATTATATAGTGCCTTTCATCTCTCTCTCTATATCTATTATATAGGGCCTTTAATCTCTCTTTATCTATTATATAGTGCATTTCATCTCTCTCTCTATTATATAGTGCCTTTCATCTATATCTTATCTATTTATGTATTACATAATGCCTTTCATCTCTCTCTATTATATAGTGCCTTTCAGTAAACCCCCTACCTCCACAGAGGGGGCTGTCCCATATTTATAGGAAAATCCAGTCACCTTAATTAAAAGCAGAATTTGGTGGAATAAAACCCTGCCGCCGTACGGGGTCCCAGGACAATGTTTTTGTTTGGATTAGTTTTTTTTTTTTGTTTTTTTTTTTACAGTATATATAATTTAATTGTATGACTGGTTATAACTGTGACAATGCTAGTAATGCAATTACCATTTTGTGAAACCCCAGCTTATTTAAAGGCTTCAGAGTTGCACCTCACTAGTCAGCGTGTGTGCCTTCAGACTGATGTTGTGATCACACCCTGATGGACCTCGACCCTGGTGGTCAGCACGTATTTCTTTGCCATTCTCACCATCCTTCTGCCCATTCTGGGGTCGATGTTCCTCCAGGGAGGTTGGCTGCAGTCCCATGGATCATAAACTTCTTAATAATATTTGTAGGTGGTGTCACAGGAACATCAAGCTGCTGGGTGATGATGTTCTTCTACCCTTTGCCTTCACATGCTTGTCTTTCATGTTCTCTCTGCTCTCCTTTGCTTTCTCTGGTCCATGTTCAGTGGGGGGACACACGGTGACCCCAAACGGCAGAGTGACGACTTTTCTCCATTTAAATGACCAATTGCATAATTGGAGACACATGTGATACGAATTCCAGAAAACAGCAAGTTTGACAAATCACTCGAATCCAGTTGTTTAGGATCCTTTCTTGCGGTCCCAACAAAGGTGTCCAGGCCATTTCAGAATTCCCTTGTAGAATTAGCAACTCCTGATCTCAAGTCTCACTTGCTTTGCTTTACTTGTTGACACGTCAAAGGTCTGCAGGGGACGATTGCTTTTCCTTTCGTCACTTTCAAGGTGGCAGACGACACTCAGTCAGTGAGCTGGAAGGGGACCGGCACATTTGTCCACGTTGGTGTGTAAATGAAATGCGTTGTTATTAATATTCTTACCTACGAAGCCGTTCAGTTGGCTACACGGCAGCTCCACCACATCATGACAGCCACGGCCTGCGGACAGATAACTCGACTAAACACCGCCATCATTTCTCTTGAGGGGTCCTCGCTCAGCTCATAAATGACAGAAGGAAAAATGTCAGCGTTTGCACAGCAGGCTAAATGTCACAGAGTCGGCATGAGGTTGTCACTTTTCAGTGAAGCGTTTGAAGCTAAAACGGTGGCTTGTTATGGCAGACGGTCTCCGGAGGACTTTATGCATTCATAAAAGAAATGTGTAAGACATGAAAAGAATAAATCAAAACGTAAAGGCAACTGGCAAAGTGTGTGGTGACCACAAGCTGACACAACACAACGCGCTCGCAGTGGCTGATGGGAAGTCTGAACACACACCGCACGGCACGGCACGGCACGGCACAGCACGGCACAGCACGGCACAGCACGGCACGGCACTCGCCGTCAGTCGGGTGGAAGCCGAGGTCTGTAAACGCGGACCCGCACAACACGCCGTAGTGGGCAGAGGGATTGAAAACCCCCGAAATTCACCAAAGGATGTCGGCTCGTGCAGACCTGTCAGCTGTTCGAGTACCCATCTTGTACAAACTTTACGGCGCCCCAAGTCATCGCGCACTCTTTGTGCAGATCTGATGTCCAAATGTGCGGCAACAGCGGACAACGTAATCCGCGTCGGCCTTTTCTGATGTGGGCGTTCGCTTGTGGGTGCGACGCTGATGGTCGAGCAGGTTGAGCTTCGTCGCTCCCACGTGTTCTTCCTGCTTTAAACCTTCATAAAGTTGTCGTCGCGTCTGCTGTTTTCACTTCCATACTGAGGCGACATCGTTCGGTGAACTTAAGCAGGTTTCGCTGTCTTTGTCACTTGGTCACCGTTGTGGCGGCGCTTCAAGCAGAACGGGCTTTACGCTGCGCAGTCCCCAGCACTGGACCCCGCTGATCGGAGGGCCCCAAACTCCCTGCTGGACTGACACGCCAACCTTCACCTGAAGTGGGCACCAGCGTCTGACGAGGCCATGATGTTTAGATCATGTAGCTCGACTTTTCTTATTCCACTTTCTGCAGACCCCGTGGAGCTCTTTGAATAGGCGGTGGGATTTAAAGGAACTTTTTGTGTAAACTTTTCGCAATTCATGGAGCCTCTTAAACAGTTATTTGTGCAAATATGTAATCAGCACCTTCTCCAGGACTGTTTCCTGCCTTACACCCACTACTGCTAGGGTGGGCTGTGGCCCCCGTGACTGTACTTTGAATTAAATAGGGTTGAAGCTGGCAGGATGCCTGACAAATTTGTTAAAAGTCATTGATGTGACAAAGCTTCATATTATTATTGTCCCCTTTCACTTTTGTTCATGTAATCCCCCTTTATTGGGGGGGGGCACCTAATGACCCTCTTCACTGAATATGGCCACTTCATTTACCTGGGCTAAGCCCCCCAAATGCTGTCCAGTAATGTAACTTGCTGGATTTTTGAGACTTCATCAAGTCATGCCCACCATTATTATAGATGCCCCCTTTAGTATTTTGCTCTTGTGCCCAGCAGAACAGTCCTCGGCGGAGACGGCTGCCAGCTTTCCACCATGCACTTTGTAGGCCACTTCTGTTGGTGCCTCTCCACCCGGCCATAGACCTGCTCACACAAGCAGTGACTTGAACCCGTCACACCATTAACCGGACCCCCTCTATCACACATTCTTGTGCTTAGGTGTCCCTTTGGCTTTACCTTCTATGGTGACAAGTCAGAGTCCAAAAAGTGTGGATCTGCACCTGGCAGTGGGGATGGCAGCTGGGCATTGTTGTGGGCACCTCCTGTTTGAGGACTTGGCATCCAGCGCACACACCTTGGACCCCTTCAAAACTTCATACGTTTGTTTTAAATTTGCATGCTTTTCCCACTCTGGCATGGATTTCTCTACATCTTTCTACCCGGTCTCACTCTCCGTTGTCAAATGAGGCCTCAGTAAGTCTGAACACAGCCCTCTTATCTTCTCAGTAGTGGGGTTGATATCTGCACAACAGTGTGGACTGGAGCACAGGAGAGACCAGGGTGTGACATGATGGGACAGCCACAGTCCCTGGCACCAGTTCCGTTCGTAATCAGAATGTCGCAGACTGACTGAGGCCCTGGTACAGTGGACACAACTGCCATTTAAATGGTAAAGCTTTTTCTTTTTCACTTGAATCCATTGCTTCCATGATGTGCGGTGCCTCTCTGCGGTCAACTGCCCTGGATGTGATTTTGTAAATATTTGATATGATTCTAATGGACCTTTCTAATTTGGCAAATATTCAGGTGTACTTTTCCTTTAACTAAAGTAAATCATGGAGTTGCACTAACACTTTGACTTGCACTATCAAAAGCAGGAGTCTCCCTGTTCTTTCAGCTGCTCCCGTTAGGGGTCTCCACAGCGGATCATCTTCTTCCATATCTGCCTGTCCTCGTCATCTTGCTCTGTCACCCCCATCACCTGCATGTCCTCTCTCACCACATCCATAAACCTCCTCTTAGGCCTTCCTCTTCTCCTCTTCCATGGCAATTCTATCCTTAGCATCCTTCTCCCACCCAATATACCCCTCATCTCTCCTCTGCACATGTCCAAACCAACACAATCTCGCCTTCTGACTTTGTCTCCCAACCATCCAACTTGAGCTGACCCTCTAATGTCCTCATTTCTAATCCTGTCCATCCTCATCACACCCAGTGCAAATCTTAACATCTTTAACTCTGCCACCTCCAGCTCTGTCTCCTGCTTTCTGGTCAATGCCACCATCTCCAACCCATATAACATACAGTGGTGTGAAAAACTATTTGCCCCCTTCCTGATTTCTTATTCTTTTGCGTGTTTGTCACACAAAATGTTTCTGATCATCAAACACATTTAACCATTAGTCAAATATAACTCAAGTAAACACAAAATGCAGTTTTTAAATGATGGTTTTTATTATTTAGGCAGAAAAACAAATCCAAACCTACATGGACCTGTGTGAAAAAGTAATTGCCCCCTGAACCTAATAACTGGTTGGGCCACCCTTAGCAGCAATAACTGCAATCAAGCGTTTGCGATAACTTGCAATGAGTCTTTTACAGCGCTCTGGAGGAATTTTGGCCCACTCATCTTTGCAGAATTGTTGTAATTCAGCTTTATTTGAGGGTTTTCAGGCATGAACCGCCTTTTTAAGGTCATGCCATAGCATCTCAATTGGATTCAGGTCAGGACTTTGACTAGGCCACTCCAAAGTCTTCATTTTGTTTTTCTTCAGCCATTCAGAGGTGGACTTGCTGGTGTGTTTTGGGTCATTGTCTTGTTGCAGCACCCAAGATCGCTTCAGCTTGAGTTGACAAACAGATGGCCGGACATTCTCCTTCAGGATTTTTTGGTAGACAGTAGAATTCATGGTTCCATCTATCACAGCAAGCCTTCCAGGTCCTGAAGCAGCAAAACAACCCCAGCCCATCACACTACCACCACCATATTTTACTGTTGGTATGATGTTCTTTTTCTGAAATGCTGTGTTCCTTTTACGCCAGATGTAACGGACATTTGCCTTCCAAAAGTTCAACTTTTGTCTCATCAGTCCACAAGGTATTTTCCCAAAAGTCTTGGCAATCATTGAGATGTTTCTTAGCAAAATTGAGACAAGCCCTAATGTTCTTTTTGCTTAACAGTGGTTTGCGTCTTGAAAATCTGCCATGCAGGCCGTTTTGCCCAGTCTCTTTCTTATGGTGGAGTCGTGAACACTGACCTTAATTGAGGCAAGTGAGGCCTGCAGTTCTTTAGACGTTGTCCTGGGGTCTTTTGTGACCTCTCGGATGAGTCGTCTCTGCGCTCTTGGGGTAATTTTGGTCGGCCGGCCACTCCTGGGAAGGTTCACCACTGTTCCATGTTTTTGCCATTTGTGGATAATGGCTGTCACTGTGGTTCGCTGGAGTCCCAAAGCTTTAGAAATGGCTTTATAACCTTTACCAGACTGATAGATCTCAATTACTTCTGTTCTCATTTGTTCCTGAATTTATTTGGATCTTGGCATGATGTCTAGCTTTTGAGGTGCTTTTGGTCTACTTCTCTGTGTCAGGCAGCTCCTATTGAAGTGATTTCTTGATTGAAACAGGTGTGGCAGTAATCAGGCCTGGGGTGGCTAAATTGAACTCAGGTGTGATACACCACAGTTAGGTTATTTTTTAACAAGGGGGCAATTACTTTTTCACACAGGGCCATGTAGGTTTGGATTTTGTTTTCTCCTAAATAATAAAACATCATTTAAAAACTGCATTTTGTGTTTACTTGTGTTATATTTGACTAATGGTTAAATGTGTTTGATGATCAGAAACATTTTGTGTGACAAACATGCAAAAGAATAAGAAATCAGGAAGGGGGCAAACAGTTTTTCACACCACTCTAGCTGGTCTCACTACCGTCCTGTAGACCTTCCCTTTCACTCTTGCTGATACTCGTCTGTCACAAATCACTCCTGACACTCTTCTCCACCCATTCCACCCTGCCTGCACTCTCTTTATCACCTCTCTTCCACAATCCCCATTACTCTGTACTGTTGATCCCAAGCATTTAAACTCATCCACCTTCGCCAACTCTACCCCCTGATCCTCACCATTCCACTGACCTCCCTATCATTTACACACATGTATTCTGTCTTGTTCCTACTGACCTTCATTCCTCTCCTCTCTAGAGCATATCTCCACCTCTCCAGGGTCTCCTCAACCTGCTCACTACTATCGCTACAGATCACAATGTCATCAGCAAACATCATAGTCCACAGGGACTCCTGTCTAATCTCGTCTGTCAACCTGTCCATCACCATTGCAAATAATAAAGGGCTCAGAGCTGATCCCTGATGTAATCCCACCTCCATCACTCCTACCGCAGACCTCACCACGGTCTCACTTCCCTCGTACATATCCTGTACAACTCTTACATACTTCTCTGCCACTCCTGACTTCCTCATACAATACCACAACTCCTCTCGAGGCACCCTGTCATATGCTTTCTGCAGGTCCACAAAGACGCAATGCATGTCCTTCTGGCCTTCTCTAAACTTCTCCATCAACATCCTCAGAGCAAACATTGCATCTGTGGTGCTCTTTCTTGGCATGAAACCATACTGCTGCTCACTAATCATCACCTCACTTCTTAACCTAGCTTCCACTACTCTTTCCCATAACTTCATGCTGTGGCTCATCAATTTTATCCCCTGTAGTTACTGCAGTCCTGCACATCCCCCTTATTCTTAAATATCGGCACCAGTATACTTCTTCTCCACTCCTCAGGCATCCTCTCACTTTCCAAGATTCCATTAAACAATCTGGTTAAAAACTCCACTGCCATCTCTCCTAAACACCTCCATGCTTCCATAGGTATGTCATCTGGACCAACGGCCTTTCCATTTTCATCCTCTTCATAGCTGTCCTTACTTCCTCCTTGCTAATCCGTTGCACTTCCTGATTCACTATCTCCACATCATCCAATCTTCTCCCTCTCATTCTCTTCATTCATCAGCCTCTCAAAGTACTCTTTCCATCTGCTCAACACACTCTCCTCGCTTGTGAGTACGTTTCCATCTTTATCCTTTATCACCCTAACCTGCTGCACATCTTTCGTTGCTCGGTCCCTCTGTCTAGTCCACAGGTACTTTTCTCCCTCCTTAGTGTCCAACCTCTCATACAACTCATCATAGGCCTTTTCTTTAGCCTTCGCCACCTCTCTCTTCACCTTACGCCTTATCTCCTTGTACTCTTGTCTACTTTCTGCATCTCTCTGACTATCCCACTTCTTCTTTGCCATCCTCTTCCTCTGTATACTCTCCTGTATTTCCTCATTCCACCACCAGGTTTCCTTTTCCTCCTTCCTCTTTCCAGATGTCACGCCAAGCACCCTTCTTGCTGTCACCCTTACTACATCTGCTGTAGTTTCCCAGCTGTCTGGTAATCTTCACTGCCACCCAGTGCCTGTCTCACCTCCTCCCTAAACTCAACCTTGCAGTCTTCCTTTTTCAACTTCCACCATTTGATCCTTGGCTCTGCCCTCACTCTCGCCCTCTTCTTGATCTCCAATGTCATCCTACAAACCACCATCTTATGCTGCTTAACTACACTTTCCCCTGCCACCACTTTGCAGTCTTCAATCTCCTTCAGATCAACTATTCTGCATAGGATGTAATCTACCTGTGTGCATCTTCCTCCACTCTTGTACGTAACCCTATGTTCCTCCCTCTTCTTAAAATACGTATTCACCACAGCCATGTACATCCTATCCTTTGACCTTCTTCATTCCTCTACTTGACACCATACCTACCCATCACCTCCTCGTCTCCTCTGTTCCCTTCACCAACATGCCCATTGAAATCCACTCCAATCACCACTTTCTGTCCCTTGGGTACACTGTTCATCACTTCATCCAACTCACTCCAAAAATCTTCTTTCATTCCCATTGCACACCCAACTTGCGGTGCATATGCACTAACAACATTCATCATCACACCTCCTATTTCCAGCTTCATAATCATTACTCTGACACTCTTTTCACCTCCAAAACACTCTTGACATGCTGTTCCTTCAGAATAACTCCTACTCCATTTCTCCTCCCATCCACTCTATGAGAGAACAATTTGAATCCACCTCCGATCCACCTGGCCTTACTCCCCTTCCATTTAGTCTCTTGTACGTACAATATATCAGCCTTCCTTCTCTCCATCATATCTGCTAACTCTCTCCCCTTACCAGTCATACTGCCAACATTCAAAGTTCCTACCCTCAGTTCCACTCTCTTTACTTTCCTCCTCTCCTCCTCTTCTTCTTCGGCCAACATTAGCCCAATTTTCGCCAGCACCGTGTTGGCTAACAGTACTGGTGGTAGTCGTTGTTAACCCGGGGCTCGACCGATCCAGTATGGGAATTTGTATTGGTGTCTGCATATTGATTTGGCAAAGTTTTACACCGGATGCCCTTCCTGATCCTGACGTAACCCTCCCTGTTTATCTGGACTTGGGACCGGCACGAAGAAACACTCTGACTTGTGCATCCACTCTGGCTGGGTTATCGAAAGCAGGAGTGATTGATTTTATATTGTTATTGGCGTCACGCCGGTTTGACCAGTAGGTGGCGGTGTTGCATCTGCCTCCACGTTTCGCGCGCGGTCTCCCTCTCAGTGGGCGCGTTCAAGTTTCTTTAATTCCCGCCCCCTTCCTCAGTCCGCCCATTCCTACACGGCCGGTCCGAGATGGCGGCGGCTGCGCCGCTTCCTGAGGAGGCGAGTCGCACTACCGGTGGGGGCAGTGCCCTGTCTGCGGATGGCGACACGGAGGACGCTGAAGACTTCAGCTCATCGTCTTACTGCACCGAGTTGTCGCGGCGACAGAATGCGCAGAGGCGCAAGGGACTCTTCTGCGACGTGACCCTGGCGTTCATCGGCGGAGCGCACTGCTGTGAGTTCCCAGCGCATCGCTCCGTCCTCGCTGCCGCCACTGACTACTTCACGCCGCTGCTCAGCGGGCCCTTCTCCGAATCGATGTCGAGCAGGGTGGAAATGAAAGAATGGAGCTCGGAGCTTGGGCTAGACTCGGACACCGTGGAGGGAGTCATCCAGTACATGTACACCGGGGAGATCCGGGTGAGCACCTGTAACGTGCATGAGGTGCTGGAGCTGGCGGACAGGTGAGCCCTGACGTATTGAATTTGGGAATGGGCGTAACTCGGACCAAAATGTGCGGTGTGAAGCATGCAAATGGCGCCCCTTGGGGTGTAATGGCCTTTTATATTGACAGGTACAGACCGACATTCATACCTTTACAAGAATTGTCCCGTTAAAATGGCGTAGTAAACATCAAATCTTCCTTCGCAACCGTTTCTCCCAAAACTGAGGCAGGAACCAACCCGATTAGATGCCACAGGGCTGTGGAGTCGGAACACAGAACCTTCGACTCCAACTCCTTTAGTTGTATTTTCAGACAATATCCAGTACTGGTCAAAAGGTGGAGGCCACCCAAACATTTTAATAGAAATTGACACATTTCTTATCAAGTTACCTTTAAATTGATTTAGTAGAGCATTACTAGTGTTGCTAATGGCTATTACGGCTTGAAGTGACTGATTTTTAATTTATTATTCACGTGACTGCAAGGCCCCATTTTCAGAACAGTGTCCTGATAGTCAACTTCCTGAGCTTATCTTTAATTAATCCCTTTTACATGCTAACTGGTTATTAGAGAAACCTTTCTAACTGCACTTGCACCACTGAAACCTGTTATCCTGTTCACTTGTGTTGCAAGGTACTGGCATTTCTAAAGTTCAGTTTCATCCATCCATCCATTCTCTTCCTCTTATCCGGGGTCGGGTCACGGGGGCAGCAGCTTAAGCAGAGATGCCCAGACTTCCCTCTCCCCGGCCACTTCTTCTAGCTCTTCCGGGAGAATCCCAAGGTGTTCCCAGGCCAGCCGGGAGACATAGTCCCTCCAGCGTGTCCTGGGTCTTTCCCGGTTGGACGTGCCCGGAACACCTCACCAGGGAGGTGTCCAGGAGGCATCCTGATCAGATGCCCGAGCCACCTCATCTGACTCATCTCGATGCGGAGGAGCAGTGGCTCCAATCTGAGCCCCTCCCGGAATACTGAGCTTCTCACCCTATCTTTAAGGGAAAGCCCAGACACCCTGCGGAGGAAACTCATTTCAGCCGCTTGTATTTGCGATCTCGTTCTTTCGGTCACTACCCATAGCTCATGACCATAGATGAGGGTAGGAGTGTAGATCGACTGGTAAATTGAGAGCTTTGCCGTACGGCTCAGCTCCTTTTTCACCACGACAGACCGATGCAGAGCCCGCATCACTGCAGACGCCGCACCGATCCGCCTGTCGATCTCACGCTCCATTCTTCCCTCACTCGTGAACAAGACCCTGAGATACTGAACTCCTCCACTTGGGGCAGGATCTCTCCTCCAACCCTGAGAGGGCACTCCGCACCCTTTTCCGGCTGAGGACCATGCTCTCGGATTTGGGTTTTGGGTTTAAAAATAAGGAGTGGTCTCCCCTAGACTTGTCCTCATATGGGGGATGGATATTTGAGGAGTAAACCCGCAATGCATTGATTATATTTTTACATTATGTACATTAAAGAACCATCAACAAGAAATCAAATATAAAATATATTGAACAATTATTATAAAAGTAAGGTTGAATAAATTGATCTCTGTGGTTGCATGAATAAAAGGTAAACTAGTTAACTGAAATAACCCAAAAGTTGATAGAAATCTACGTTTTGTACCTAATACGTGTATGCAAAATTTGGTTGACCTAAGTGAAAGTGTACTCAAGTTATCGTGTTTACACACACAGACACAAAGACATCCTTCCAAAAATGGTATTTTCTGACTGAGAGAGGTCTAAAATGTCGAGATTCGTTAAAATCTTGTTATAAATCTTTGGGCAATTGAATACTTTCCTTGTACTTTGTATACGAGAAAGTAAAAATGAACAAAATGAATCCGCTTTCTCAAGTAACATGTCTTTCTTTTTCCTTTTTTTTTTATGAGGAATGAAGTTTATTCCATGTGACAGGTTGCCAAGAAACTGAAGATTTCTTACAAAGCTGTCTGTTACTGTCTTGGGAATTAAGGATGGACTGATCTGACCAGCTGCGGTGGGCTGGGGTTTGTTTCCTGCCTTGCGCCCTGTGTTGGCTGGGATTGGCTCCAGCAGACCCCCGTGACCCTGTAGTTAAGGTATAGCGGGTTGGATGATGGATGGATGGATGGATGATCTGATCAGGACAGAGCAAGAAGGGCAAGGCCCATATGGACAACTGCACAAGGCGAGAAGAACATCCGAGTGTGTAGTTTGACAATCAAACACCTGTAAGGTCCTCCATAGTCTTCTTCACTAAATACATACCCAATGCTAGTGCCCATCTACCACAGAGAAAAGACGACTCTGGGATGCCGAGCATACTCTGTCCAATGTCTGTGTTGTTTTGTCCATTTTATCCTTTTCTTTTTATTTGCCAGTTTCACTTATGGCTTTTTTTTTTTTATTTTTTTAAACTCTACTTCTTAGGCCAGCATCCCAGAATTGTCCTTTCTCTGTTTCGGGCGACACTGGTATTTGACATGTATTTAAAGAAGAAGTCAACTGAGGACCTATAAGGTGTTTGCTTCTCAAACTAAACACTCTCATGTCTTTCAGTTGCAGGTGTCCCGCTGGACCTTCCCCTTCTTTTTCTATCCTGGTTAGATCCGCTCACCCTTTCCTCTCAAGGCAGTTAAAGACACTGTTTTTTTTTTTTTAAATGAAATCCTTAGTTTCTTGTCAATCTGTCACATGGGATAGCCTTCATTCTGCAAAAAAAGAAAAAAAAGAATAGACTGACATGTTTTTTTAGAGAAAAGTGTTTTGTTTTGAACCTAGGACCGAATTTTAGGAACGTCAGCACTTTGTAACCCAAATATTCTCTAATAACCAATCGGCATGTAAACATGACTAATGTTAAGGATAAGCTTAGGGAGTTGACCATTAGGACACTGAAGGAATTGCCCCCGAAAAATGGACTTTGGTGTCATATGTGAGTAATAAATTAAAAATCGGTGTTGGGTGTTCTTCCAGATGGGCTTCAACTGGAGAAAGACAAGCAAACTGTGATCGCCTTTACTACACTATTGGCACGTAGACTTATCTTGCTAAACTGGAAGAATCCTAACTCTCCTCTTTTAAGTCAGTGGGTAACTGATGTTTTATATTATTTGAAACTGGAAAAAATCAAAATTCTCACTTGGAGGATCTGTGCAGAACTTTTTCCAAAACCTGGCAGTATCTGATCAGTTACATTTTAGATTAAGCTCTTAAAGCACCGAGGAAGCAGATTCTCTTCCCATTTCTTTTTCTTCTCCGTTTATCTTTATTCACTTATTAATTAATTGGTTTACGTATTTTTACTAGCTTTTACTCTGTTGGCCATGCTGTCTTTCTCAGGGGTTGGAGTTGATTAGTTTTCAATCCTATTTTTGTAAAAATTGATCTACTTGTATGGAATGTTGTGTGATTACAATACAATTTAAAAAAATAAATAAATAAAAAATCGGTCACTTCAAAGAGTAATAGTCGTTATATACACTAGTAACGTAATGGCATCTAGATTTAAAAAAGTTTGAATTTCTATCAATAAGCTGAGAACTTCTGGGTGAGCCCAAACCTTTGCACAGTAGTGTGTCGACTCAAAGCACTCCAGCTGTCAGGATACGAGGCATTTCATCTCTGCCAACGGGAACCTTCAGGCTACTTTTTAGCACCCCGACCTGTTCAAGTTTGGGTTTAATGGCCATGAAATGCCTTTGTGGCTTTTTATATTATCTACTGAATAAGTTACAAACACTGAGTAACATTTAACCAAAGACATAACTTACAAAATTAAAACAAACAGGTTACATTTTTATCAAAAGGCTAGAAGAAAAAAACAGTTTGCAGTATTTAAATCATTATTTGTGAAACTGGCAATTTGCACACATTACGTTACAATTTACGTTTAGCCAGCGTCTGACTCTTAAGTAATTGCTTCTGATTCCAACTGCACAGTCTTGGATGCCACCAGTCCATTGAATGGCACACACAGTCGCTCCCACGCCTGGAGGATTTCATATTTAGAGCCTCTGAGTTGTGAGTCTCCACACAATCCAACTCTTATTACCCAAAATTGGGAAAGGTCCTTGGTTTATGAACTGGCACTCCAGTATACGTGTCTGTCAGCATGAGGTTGATATGATGAACGAATTGTATAGCGTGTCTTTTCACAGAGGGTCTACAAATGTATAGACCAGGGGTCTTCGACTCCAGTCCTGCAGGTTTTCATTCAAACTCTTTTCTTAAATAGTGACCAGTTTTTGCTGCTAGTTAACTATTTCCCTTTCTTTTAATGGACTTTTCTTGACCGCTGAATTGATTCTTTTTTCCTTAAACGGCACCTAAATATAAATTTGATGTGAAGTGAGCCAACAGATGACCAGCTAAGTTAAGGCCTCAAACTCCAACCAACTTCACTTCATTCAGTTTCTTAACTTGAAGCCAATTCTCGTTGCTAATTAAACCCGTTATTTAATTCCATGGCACATTTTGCCATGGCAGACATTTCCAAAGCTGTTGATTTTCTTTTTTAAGAGCGTGTGGACCCGAGCAGATCAAAATTACTGAGGGTCTTCACCTTTCTTGATTTTCAGTTATTGTGTGATGGACGAGGTTGTTGTTTATGTGTTGGTTTAATTTTGTGTCTTTAATATTGTTTGGTTGCTAATTAAAGAAAAAAGAAATAAGTAAGGGGCGGAGTCTTAAGTTGTGCATCAATTAAAATGAAGGCAAAGAGTTAATTAGCAGCAAAATCTGGTCACCGATTAAGAAAAGGGTTAGAATGAAAACCTGCAGCCAGGACTGGAGTTGGAGACCCCTGGTATAGACAAAAGTACAATGAACTGATTGCACTCATGAATAGGGCAGGGTGGGTTCCCAAATGGTACAGTAGCAACCTTTAATTTATTACATTTAATTAGCCTTAATTAAAGAGCTTTACGTAGACCTTGTGGAACCAGTATAGTCGCCACCAATGTGAAGCATCCACCTGGATAATGTTACGGCAGCCATCCTTGTGCCAATATGCTCACTCAACATTACCTGTTGGGGTGAGAAAGGCTGTCGCCTGGATATGGGGAGATGATTAAGTGCCCAGAATGGACAAGTCCGTGTTAGTCAGTATATGAGGAAACGCATTACTTTCTTCAAAAGATGCCCAGGGATCTGAAGGACACTGCCAATTTTTACTGCACAGTGTGCCCCAGAGTAGTGATGAGCATTGGGATCTGCATTAAGACCACAGGGTACTGGATAAGCGCCCGCTACTGGCCTCGCCAACACCCCTTCCAGCAGCAACCCAAGGTTTTTTCTAGATGGTCTTAGAATCTAAATACTGTCCAGGCCTGAATATGCTTATCGTCAGGTGAATTATCAGTCTGGAAGTGCAGGTGGCATGGCTGATGGTATTCTGCATCACTCAAGGGTTTATTGTTAAAGACAGATGATTCTGTGCAGTTGAAATCCTAAGAAAGGGGAGGTTGATCTTCACATTAACAATAGTGGAAGAAAATGTTATCAGACTTGTGGCAGATCATCTATTCATAGTCTGTGAAACAAACAAGCCTGGCTGCATTCTGTATCTCGTCTATCTATCTAGCTGCCTGGACAATCTCTGATGTAATCATCTTCTAAGTTATTTAACTGTCCCTGTAAGGCCCTGTCCAAACAGAAGTCTGAACTAAGTGTTATTCTGCCATCTGTAGCCTCAGGTGAGCACGCTAAGCGTTTTCCTGCTCATTGCAGCGAATCAGTCTGTCCATACACACAGGCTTTCATCACTTGTGTTCGGTCCAATTCATTGCATGCAGCTTTTTCTTGTTATCGATTTCTTACAAAATCCCCACGAGTGTGAAGAAAATGTCTTTATTGCGTTTACATATCGTTCAGTTAACGTTCTGGAGGACCGGATATCCAGGGCTCCAAGATAAGTAGGGAGCTGGGATCTGTGCCAAAGTCCTTGAGCAGTGTCGGTCCATAGCTGTTTTGTTGGCTCTGGCATGACAAGAGGATGGAGACATTCCCATAGCACATGACCTGTTTCTTGCACAATTTTCAGAATGGGTAGATGAAAAAGTCAAACTTTCATTAATCTGTATTAATCAGACAGACACCTTTAATCAAGACAACTTGCAGAAACGCGTCAATATTTGAATGTTTACCAGAAAACTCCAGATTACTGGGAACATAATTTTAAACCAAACAAATAAGCTTAGCACCGCAGTTAATTCCTAGGACTAGGTGACAAATTACCAGTACAGCAGTGCTTGAATCCTGTATCTCCTTCCTATCCATGTCGGGTTTTTCTTCAGGAACACCGGTTTTCCATCCCTTCTAGTTCTCAAATTTTTCAACGCTGGGGTACGTGGCGATTCTAAATTGGCTTCTAGTGAGTGTGAGTGTGCCCACTAGTGGGTTCTGCAATGGACTGATGTCCCCACCATGACAGCTGAATCAGCTGTAAACGTATTGTCCTGTGTACAAAGAAATTCTTACTTCCATGCCCAACCAGCACATAAGGTTGAGCCACACTCTGACAGCAAGAGAAACAATAAAATAATAAAATACAGAGCTACATTTTAATTTACAGAACACACAGATCAGCTTACCCCCTTTTCAGGTATGTGCCCAGTGCCTAAAACTTGGTGGGGGAAAAAAGGTTTCTGAGGAAAATTCCAGTGCGCTAATTTAACCAGTTGGTTCCAACACTGGGCTCAGTGATGTTGGGATTCTGACCCCGACTTAAATATAACAAGCTTGAGGGTTTTGTGTTTCAGCAGCACAGTCACAGGACAGGAGAGAGGGTCAGAAGAAAGTGTAGATGGCCAGAGTGCTGCACTGTGATGATTAGTGAAGGGGGACCCCCTTTAAGATGCACCTGAACCGCATTAGACCCCAGCTGGTACATATAGTTCAGGGCTAAGAGTAAAAACTGAAAAAGAGTACCAATAATTTGTTCATCTGGAGGGCCAGTTAAAAAATTAGAACCATACGAGGGAGTAGGGCTGTTCGATATAACGATATATATCGGATGACAATATGAAAACGTCTATCGCTGCACATTACGCTATCGTTTGTTTCGTGGTGTCGCAAAATAAACTGTTTACGGCAATATTTTTTTCATTGTTTTGATGGCCACCACGTGGATGCAGACACACTAGCATGGCTGATGAAGACGAGGCAACACCAAGTAGCTCCACACAGAAGGACCTTGTTCCTAAACGAGGGGCTACCTTTGTAGTATGGAGATGGTTTGGATTTGAAGAGTCTGACACGGACCAGAAAACGGTACTGTGCAAATTATGCTGCAAACCGATCGCTACCACAGACTCCAACACGACAAACCTCTTCTACACCTCCGCAAAAAGCACGTGAGCGAGCATGCAGAGAGTTTACAACTGAGAGGCAGGCCACGTAGGATATTACAGTTGTAAAGGTACTATTTAAACGAGCATGTTAAAAGCTTGGAAGATTAATTGCTACCAAAACAATTTGCTTAAGGCATAATTTTCCCTGCAGCGTTTGCTGTCAGCGTTAATCTTGTTAAAATTACGTTTACGCCACAACTGCATTAACGCGGCAAATCTCCGTTAACGAGTTACCGCGGATCGCCCGTGCTTGGGGCTGGACGGCATCAACACGCTAGCGCCATCCAGTCCCACGCACGGGGCGATCAGCTGTAACTCATTAACGGAGATTTGCCACACTACGATGTGCAAATTAACATTTTACTAGAATGTAGCCTAAAAATATTATATTTAATATTATATATTTAATATATTTTTGTCGTAAGCCTTATTGCTGCTACAGTTTGAAGTACAATGTTTACATTTGGTTTTGACAGTTAATGTTAGACTTGTATTTATTTTGTTTAAAGGGTTTATTGGCCTTATATAGTTTAGTTGTTAGTGCTTTGATCCTTTTATATTTAATATATGTTGTGAGAGTTATTGCTGCTACAGTTCACATTTTGTTTATGTCAGGCATTTTATATAGCAGTATTTTATATTAGGCCTTTAGTAATTTGTTTTTGAAAAGTGTTTTATATTTGCTACATTAACATTTTATGCTTACATTCTAAGTCAAACATTTGCTCAAATGTTCTAAATAAAAGAACAGAAATAATTACAAGTTGAGTACTTCTCATTTTTGATTTTTTTAATTTAAATGAAAAAAAAAAGGAGTGGTGATTATATAAACTATTCACTGAATACAAAGAAAATGTAGTATATCGTGATATCGGGATATGAAATGAAATATCGGGATATAAGATTTTGGTCATATCGCACAGCCCTACGAGGGAGGACTCGGAAGTTCCCAGAATCGCTCAATAGCATGAGAGTAGGGTGAAGTTCTTGAATATGTCACATAACGTGTGCTTACTCCATGGTTAATACGGACGCTGAGTTGATCGATTGCACATTTCTGTCGTTTATTCTACTACTATTCTACTTTTCTTGTTGGTCCAATGAAATCGCACACCAAGATGACGACAATTGCACTTTTTGACTGAGTTTGCTCCCTGTGAATAGTCTGTTAATCGGAGACGTTACACTATAGTGCCGACATCTCTACGGGAAAGCATTAGGGGGGAAAATAACCAGAAACGTGCCATGCCCTCCTCTGATTTTTGCACCATGACAATGCATCTGCACACACCGCACTGTCAGACAAAGAGCTTTTGTCCAAAAATAATGTGGTTCTTGCTACGCACTCCTCATATTTGCCAGATCTCGTGCCTTGTGACCAAATTGAGACTTGAGGGATAAGAACATTTGCTACCATGGGAGAAATCCAAGGGAAAAAAGCAGGGGGCTCAAGTCGTGGTAACAAAAGTTGTGTACAACAACAACAACATTTATTTCTATAGCACATTTTCATACAAAAAAAATGTAGCTCAAAGTGCTTTACATAATGAAGAATGGAAAAATAAGAGACACAGTAAGAAAATAAAATAAGTCAACATTAATTAACATAGAATAAGAGTGAGGTCCAATGGCCAGGGGGGACAGAAAAAACAAAACAAAAAAAAACTCCAGACGGCCGGAGAAAAAAAAAAAAATCTGCAGGGATTCCAGGCCATGAGACCGCCCAGTCCCCTCTGGGTATCCTACCTAACATAAATGAAACAGTCCTCTTTGGATTTATGGTTTTCACGGAAGGATTTGATGATGATGATCACGTGGACTTCTGGCTTTTAGTCCATCAATGCTGGGGCATCATGGTGCCTTGAGTAGGTTGGTGGTGGCGCAGGCCGCCACCACAGAGAAACCGGAAAAAGAAACAGAAGAGAGAGTAGGGGTCAGTACGGTGTATAGGAGTGAGAGAAGCACGGGGACAAGTGTATGCAGTATTTCAGAATTTTGGAGGTGACTTAAAGGGGATTTCCAATAATTTTATCTCTTATTTTTATTTTTATTTTTTTTTTAAACAATTCCAGGAATTTTTTTGGTCCCCTTTGGTGAAATGTATTTAGTGAACTAAGGATTGCTGCCTTAAAGCTCCAGAACCCGGGCCCTGGCACTACTGGTGGTATCTGGACATTCACATTCAGCTGGTATCTACACGGGTTCTTATTTACTACTCCAGTTTCTTCCCACATTCTAAAGATATACAGGCTAATATGAAGCTGCTGAATGAGGCCTGCGATGAATTGATGTCCGATCCTCGGTAGATTATTGTCTTACAGCCAGGAGGGCATTAAGTTAACCCAAATGTTTTCAAAGTTGTAATTGTTTTTTTTCCATTTGACAAGAAGTGGTTAAGTACTTGAAAGAAGATTAATCCACCGAGGAATGTTGGGGGTAAGTCAGCTGGTCAGGACAATACAACTGTAGGAAGGAATGTTTTTGTTAAATTTGGCCGAAAGAGGACAAATCTAAACCATGACATTGAGCGTGTCAGGAGGAACAGTAGAGCTGGGATATTTCTTTTAATGTGCTCCAAACAGCAGTTTCTTTGTTCTGCGCCTCACTTGTGTTCTTTTGCTGCTTTTCAGGTTCCTGCTGCTGCAGCTGAAGGAGTTTTGTGGAGAGTTTCTAAAGAAGAAACTTAATTTAACAAACTGCGTGGCTGTCCACAGCCTGGCCCATATGTATTCCTTGGACCAGCTGGCTCTTAAGGCCGCTGACATGATCCGGCGCAACTTCAACAAGGTCATCCAGGATGATGAGTTTTATGCTTTACCTTTCCATCTGTTCCGAGATTGGCTGTCAGATGCAGAGATTACCGTGGACTCTGAGGAGGTGCTTTTTGAGGCAATAGGCAAGTGGATTCGCAAAAACCCCGGAGATCGTGAAAAATATTTTGAAGAGCTGTTCAGGCTGTTGCGTCTTCCTCAGATTAAAGCAAGCTACCTAACCCGTGTGCTTAAGTGTGATAAGATGGTGGCTGAGAATGAGGCCTGCATGAAACTGGTCACAGAGGCAGTAGAAGGTCACGCTATCCGCTTCGAGAACATTAAGGCTGCAGACTTGGAGTACTGGGCCTCCTATATGGCTTCTTTTCAGCCACGGTTTGGCCAGAACATGGATGTGATCATTGTGGTTGGGGGGGTTTCAGAAGGCGGTGACTACCTAAGTGAATGTGTTGGCTACTTTTTAGATGAAGACCGTTGGGTCAACCTGCCCCACATCCACAACCATCTAGATGGACATGCAATTGCCAGCACTGAGTCTCATGTTTACGTAGCTGGTTCAATGGAGCCTGGCTTTGCCAAAACTGTTGAGCGCTACAATCCGAATCGCAACACGTGGGAGCAAGTGAACAACCTTATCACACGCAAGCATTCCTTTGGACTCGCCTGCGTCCGAGAGATTCTCTTCAGCATAGGGGGGCACGGCAATTTCAGTCCTGGTTTCAAAGATGTCAGCGTGTATGAACCAGATCAGGACAAATGGCACAACCTGGAGTCGGCCCCCAAAATTTTAAGAGATGTTAAGGCAATAAGTGTTGAGGACCGTTATGTGTACATCACTGCCCGCACTCCTGTGGACACTGACAATGAGGATGGCCTGAAAAACATCACCACCAGGTATGACACGGAGCTGCGGCAGTGGCAGGAGGTGGAGTCCCTTCCACTCATCGACAACTATTGCATATTCCAAATGGCAGTGGCCACTACCAACTTTTACCACACTGCTTCCTGCTGTCCCAAGAAGTATGATGTCCGAGACGAGGCTATCAAGCACAAGATCACTAGCAGGACATCAGATGAAATCCTGGAGAGCCTTCCTCCTGAAGTAACTAGCATTGAAGGAGCAGCCATCTGCTATTTCAAAGATGACGTTTTCATCATTGGTGGATGGAAGAACAGTGACGATGTGGACAAGCAATACCGCAAAGAGGCATATCGCTATTGTGCCGAGAAGAAGCGCTGGATGCTTCTGCCACCTATGCCTCAACCCCGATGCAGAGCCGCTGCCTGCCACGTGCGTATCCCTTACAGATACCTTTATGGATCCCAGAGGTACCCCATGCCACAGAACTTGGCACGGCAGCGGGATCGCATGCAACAGATGCAGCAGTTGCACCGGCGTACACTGACCTTGCGGAAGCAGCTGCAGTCTCAGATTGAATGCTAGAAGGGCGACTAGATTGTGCACCTCTAGTGGCACCTCGTGTGTTTGATTTTTTTTTTTTTTTGGTAAACCTTAAAAGTACTTTCCATTCAGCTTTTATCTGTGGTGCCATCTTAAAGAACTAGTGCTGCCCTAGGCCCGAATGACACTAGTAATGCTGGTGAATACGGAGCATGTCGTTGGGCAGGCCAATGATTGCACTTGATGCATGGCTCCATTCCTGTGCACCGTAATTCACACATTGTAGCTCATATTGACCTTTCTCTTGTTAAGACAAGATAACTCTGGACGGGAAGCCAAGCCTACAGAACTTTGAGAAGAACTTTACAAGATTTAGTGGTTCATATATTTGCTTTTGGATGTGCTGTAGCCAAGGTTCAGCATACGTCAGTGAACCTTTTTTGATGGCCTCGCTCTTCTTTATCACCGCTTCTTGTCACACATTCCTTTTCTATTGAGTTGGCAGCTGTTGTAACATTTTTAGGAGATCCTGCTCTTATTCCAAGCAACCAATGCTAAAATAAGTGCACTTTTACCTTGATGGCTGAGCATGTAATGCCAGTATTACTGATGCGAGTTTTCAAAAGTTCCTTGAAGTGTAATATGAGGAAGGACACCCTTCAAGATCTCATTTGTGGGACTGTGTGAGCTTGGACCAAGCGTGTAGGCTCTGCCTAGCATTGTAAGGTGAACGAGACCAACCGTGACTCTTGACATTCGCTCATGACGGTGCCAGAAGAGATGACGTACCTCATGGCTCCGCTGCTTGTCTGTCTGAGTTGCACTTCTCACCTCTCCCTCCTTTGTACTCCACTGCTTGTCAGATACGTGACTTGACATCCACTCCATTTCTGCAGTACCGCTGCTGTCAGCAAACAGGTAGATGAGGTCAGACATGGCACTTCTCACATGCTTAATTGAGCTACTTGTTTCCTGGCTTGTGAGCTTTTAAACATGAATTATCTAGATACTGTATATTCTAAGAATTGTTTCATATTTCTACTAAACAAACTGGCTATGATTGAAACGTTCTCATATAAATTGGTATTTTTAGATTGCTTGTTCTTAAATTAAGATGCATTATAAGTTATTTTCTGTGCTTTACTCATCCTTGAGCACACGATGAAGTGGCTACATGATATTTACAGACCAAAAAAAACAAAGCAGATGTGATTAGTGAAGTACACAAGCCCCATATTGGTAGGAGAACCTGTCTTACCCAATAAAGTTACAAAGTTATTTGAAACCTAAATGTGAGTTTTATTTTCGCTTTACAGTCACACTTGTCCTTTCTTAAGCTCCCATCACACTGCAGAACCTTTTAAAAGGGGCCTGAGTTGCCTTGAAAGCTTGCATATTGTAATCTTTTGGGGTCATTTTGCTTGACTTCTCACTACGCCATAATGGCTAACACGGTACAACACCCTAGTACTGCAGCAATCTGCAGTTAAACCCTTTGTTTGCCTGTATGAGCCGAAGGCATTTGCTCCCATGACTTCCCTAATGACGCAGTCACCCTGACAAAACAAACTGGTTTGCGTTGCACTTGGGGGGGCTTGTTTGTGCAGCAGGGCTCAGCCTGAGGTACGATACGCAGACAGACAAGGAAAGCAGGTGTTTTGGTCTGTGCATCTGTCTGAGAGGGTGTGCTTGTTGCACCACAACAGAATGAAAAAAGAAAGGGCCGCGACTGCAGGTGGCACCTGAAAAGCTTTTGTACGGGCGCTGGTGGCGTCCGAATGCAGCGAGACTGCGATACAGTGTGAAACTGAACTGGAAAGTTGTCACAAATGATGTCATTTGCTAGTCGTGTATCTGACATCCGTAAGACAAATGTGATGAGCTCTCCGACTAGAAGCTGTGTAATGGGCTGCCAGTTTTAGTTAAGAGTAGTGTAACTAAAAGGAAATGAGTCTTGTGAATACACAATGTACTGTGCAACACTGGCTGCATTAATCAACACGTGGCAGCCATTTTGGACATTATTTACTGATTACAGCCCAACCTGTAAGGCAGGTGTTCTCTTTAAAATAGTCCTGAAATGTCCACATCTGTCAGTCTGCCGCTAGACAGGATTCTTTTGCTGTGTTTATGAGTGGCCAGGCAGGACAATTGCTGAGCTAAAAAAGCCTCATTTATCAAACACACAACAGTAAAGTGTGTACACACAAAAAAATTCATAAAATCTGGTGTATGCCCATTTCTACACAATTTACCCCTCATAAACCACACTCCCTGTGTAAATGTGTGTACCTCTAAGACTGGCCTGAAACTTGTGTATGCTCGTCAACCTTAGGCTTATGCAATCCCGAAGCTGCAGAACTTCACTGACTGGTAGAGCAGCCGCCCACCTGGGACCCCACCTGGTACACTTGGGGGTATCTGGCTGTGCACTGCAATTGAAAGCACAAGCTCATGTGTCGCATTATAACCTCTCTCCTCTGCATTCTGGGCACCAGCAGGTACCAGTGTGCAGCAGACGGGTCGGAAGCATGGGAGTCGATCATCTTAGTGGGTGCAGATTCTTTTGGAGGCAGCTGCACCAGGGGGCACTGACCACAAGCAAGTGGGCAAAATGGTAATACTAGGTATAAATAACATTCTCAAACCCACCTAGTCGAAATTGGACTTGTGGCTAATTAGGAATAGTTTGTAAAAAATCTCACCAAGAAATAATGCATCAAGATTTCAGCTCAACAAAATGGGAAACTTTGGGAGAATAAAAGGGAGCATCTGCAATATAAAGCACACAATCGCGTTGTCTCTCTACCACAGTCACAGTCGTTCAAGGGGAGGCCCCTTTATGGTGGCTGCCGTGCTAATGTTCTTTATAGAGCAACCATTTCTGATAAGTGAACACAGGAATCCTGACTCAGAGCTGCTAATCTGCCTCCGCTTTTCTTGAATAATCGCAGGAACAGTTCAACCAGTCACACAAATACTGGGCACCTCCAATTGCCAGGCATGTTGAAACGTCTCAGAGTTCATGGGCACTGGGGTGTCCTCCACCATTATAGTATTAAGCAAGGCATTCATCTGTCATTGCATGTGTCAGGTGGGAACGTCGGGGGTTTAACAGAGTATATCCAAATCAAAAACCCAGTGAGTTTGTGTAAATCCCAGTAAGTAACTTTAACACCCTGTTTTACTTAAAGCCAAGTACAGTGCCGGCATTTAGCGTTCTGTTTTAATCAATGTTTCACTAACCACAATGTTGTGGCAGCATTGGCAGGTGTGGTGCAGCATATTCACTGTATTGCTTTCAGTGTGAATGCCCCCCTTTGTTCTTTTTTATCTACACAGTTCTGATTGCTGATTCCTTTTTTCTGTTTTGCATCTGACTTCCTGTACATGGTGCGCAACACAAGCTTCCAACAATCAGTGCTGTTATCATGTTGAGAAACATTTCACCACGTGTTGCTCTTCGCTTCTCTATTGTGTGTATAAACCTGCAAAGTCTTAGTTCAATATTCAGGGCTGTCGTGCTCTGATTTCATGAGTTTCTGTTCGGATGGTTCAGCCGTGTTTCATGTTGCAGAAATCTTCCATACACACACCAATTCACTGGTCCACTCCAGACGTGGTGGACTTGCCACTTTCACAATGTCTGTGATGCTCAACTCCATATTTTTATTCCGACCTTGAAGGTCTGACAGTATGGGACATGTACATTTGTGTGGATTTGTTCTTCTTCCACTGTTTTTTAAACATATTGTCAATCATGTACTTAATCCAGAGGAGCCAGCATCAGCATTATTACATCATCTATTCATTTTCTTGTGTATATATATATATATATACCCTGTATATACAGTACACCCTGCATATATACAGTTATATATATATATATATATACACTAGCAGATCACCCAGTGGCTTCGCTCACTGAGTGGAAGGGAAAAAATAAAATGCAGAATCAGGAGGAATTTGTGGCTCGCATCAGGCAACTGACGCCTGTGTGACGGGGTAGCCTGTGAATACTGCATGAGTCGAGTCCGATTCTGTTCATCACGTTGTTCGGGTGTTTGCGAGGCCCTCAATTATGGTTGCCGTATATGTTGATCAGCGAGCCTTCCCTCTCGATCTGCTTCTGTCTCACTTTCTCTGTGTAACCCGACTCTTTTTGTCGATGTTGACGGTTCCTGAAGTTCCCCAATAATTTTTTTTGTTTTTTGGGATTTGCCCCGGTATTTCAAATGGCGATCATAAACCTAGACTGTTCGGTAGGAGCCGTGCTGCCAAATGATGTCATCTGAAAACACGAATTGTATTTCGTAATGTTCTGTAGATAATGAGTTGAATGTGGATTTGCACCAGAAATAAGAGACAACAACGGTACAGGTAGATGGCTTAAAGATGTTAATTTCACGTTGCCGTCTGACCAACACATCCCACGTGATTCAAATTTAAACCGCGCCTCCCAGCGTCCACTTTCTTCTTACGACCCGTCGCCGCCGAAGGCGGTTTACAGCTCAGAGCAGTTAAACAGTGGAAAGACGCAAAGCTGTTTTCTTCATGTCTTCTACTATCAAGTACTGGGATTTAAAAAAAAAAAAAAGTTACAATGTGGCAGTTTTGTCTGTTTCTCAGCGCTGGACTCCAGAGTGGAGGGCTGGGACAGGGCAATGCGGGGCGCACTACGTAATAAGTAATTTCCATATCGCGTGGTCATACTTAATTTCCGTTTCAAACACATAAAGAATATATAAAGAATATATATAAAACTTCCTGGTAGACGGCTGCGTTGACCTTGGACCTCAGAAAACACAATGGACCAACACCAGCAGATGACATGGCACTCCAAACCATCACTGACTGTGGAAACTTTACACGTGTGGTAGATAGGGGGCGCTCTCGCTCCCTTGTACCCCTGTCCACGACTCCAGACACCTGGTAAAAGTCCTCAATTTGTCTTTATTCTTCAGCCACAGTGTACAAAACATCCTCTCCTCCACAATACTCATGCAAATCACAATACTAACAATAATACAATCCTCCAGCTCCCAGACGCGTTGCCACCCTTCCACCCAGCTCAGTTCGCCGTCTGGGAGCTCCCACAGTCCTTTTATATCTCCTGACCCGGAAGTGTTCCCAATCCCCAGTTCATGTGATTCTCAATCACTTCTGGGTCAGGTAAAAGCTCTTCTCTTCAACCCGGAAGCCCATCGCTCTTCCTATGATGAAATTCTGGGTCATAGGGCACAAAGAAGTCCTCGGTCCCCCCTGCAGCTCCCTCTTGTGGCCCCCATGGCATCCAGCAGGGTTGTGCATAAAAACCACATTGTCCATGATGCCCTGCTGGTCTTCTGGTGACCTCCATGCTGCAAAGAGGGCTCCACCTGGCGGCTTGGGGGTATTGGCCAGGATAAACGGCCGGCCACACACGGTACCTCAAGCAACGTGGATTCTGTGCCTCTCCTCTCTTCCTCCAGACTCTGGGACCTTGATTTCCAAAGGAAATGCAAAATTTACTTTCATCAGAGAACATAACTTTGGACCACTTAGCAGCAGTTCTGTCTTTAGCCCAGGCGAGACGCTTCTGACGCTGCCTCTTGTTGAAGAGTGGCTTGACCCAAGGAATGCGACAGCTGAAGCCCATGTCTTGCATACGTCTGTGCCTGGTGGTTCTTGAAACACTGACTCCAGCTGCAGTCCACTCTTTGTGAATCTCCCCCACAGTTTTGTTTCACAATCCTCTCCAGGGTGCGGTTATCCCTATTGCTTGTACACTTTTTTCTACCACATCTTGTCCTTCCCTTCGCCTCTATTAATGTGCTTGGACACAGAGCTCTGTGGACAGTCAGCCTCTTTAGCAATGACCCTTTGTGTCTTGCCCTCCTTGTGCAAGGTGTCAATGGTGGTCTTTTGGACAACTGTCAAGTCAGCAGTCTTCTCCATGATTGTGTAGCCTACAGAACGAGACTGAGAGACCATTGAAAGGCTTTTGCAGGTGTTTGGAGTTCATTAGCTGATTAGAGTGTGGCACCAGGTGTCTTCAATATTGAACCTTTTCACAATATTCTGATTTTCGAGATACTGAATTTGGGACTTTCATTAGTTGTCAGTTATAATCATCAAAATTAAAAGAAATAAACATTTGAAATACATCAGTCTGTGTGTAATGAATGAATCTAATATACAAGTTTCCCTTTTTGAATGGAATTACTGAAATAAATCAACTTTGTCATGATATTCTAATTTTATGACCAGCACCTGTATATAACCCCAATTCCAAAAAGTTGTGACACTACAAAAAATGTACATAAAAACAATGATTTGCAAATTTCATAAACCGATATTCTATTCACAACAGAGCATAGAAGACATATCAAATGTTTAAACTGAGAAAATGTACCTTTTTAAGACAAGAAGAAGACTTCAACGGCAGCAAAACATCTCAAAAAAGTTGGGACTGGGCCACGTATAGCACTGTGTAGCATCTCCTCTTCTTTTAACAACAGTCTGTAAATGTTTGGGAACTGAGGAGACCAGATGCTGGACTTTTGGGAGAGCAGTGTTGTCCCATTCTTGTCTAATATAAGATTCTAGCTGCTCAGCAGTCCTGGGTCTTCTTTGTCGTATTTTTCGTTTCACGTTTTCAGTTGGTGAAAGGTCAGGAGTGCAGGCAGGCTAGTTCAGCACCCAGACTCTTCTACTCTGAAGCCATGCTATTGTAACACATGCCGTATGCAGTTTAGCATTGTCTTGTTGAAATATGCAAGGCCTTCCCTGAAAAAGACATCATCTGGATGGGAGCATATGTTGCTCTAAAACCCATTTATACCTTTCTGCATTGATGGTGCGTTCCCAGATGTGCAAACTGCCATTCCATTGGCTCAGAGAAGAAGGCAGTGTTGTTGGATCATGTTCATATATGGCTTCTCCTTTGCATGAAAGAGCTTTAACCTGCATTTGTGGATGGCACGGCAAACTGTGTTCTCACACATTGATTTCTAGTGATGTTCCTGAGCCCATGCAGTGATTTGCACAACAGAATCCTGACTGTTTCAATGCAGTGCAGCCTGATGGCCTGAAGATCACGGGCATCCAACATTGATGTTCGGTCTTTAACTGTGTGTACAGAAATTTCTCCAGATTCTCGAATCTTTTGATGATGATATGTACCGTGGATGATGAGACACTCGGGGTCTTCACAATTTTACATTGAGGATCACTATTCTGAATTTGTTCCACAATTTGCAGATGCAAGTTTTTTCAAATTGCCGAACCTCTGCCCGTCTTTACTTTTGAGAGGCTCGGCCTCTTTAAGATGCTCTTTTTATACCCAAACATGTTGCCACTTAACCTAATTAGTTGTAAAATGTTCCTCCAGCTGTTTCTTTTTAGTACAACTTAATTTTCTAGCCTTTTGTTGCCCCATCCCAATTTTTTTGAGACGTGTTGCTGCCATTAAATTTAAAATGAGCTAATAGTTTTCATGAAATGGTAAAATGTTTCACTTTCAACATTTGATATGTTTTCTACGTTCTATTATGAATAAAAGATTGGTTTATGAGATTTGCAAATCATTGCATTCTGGTTTTATTTACATTTTACAAAGTATCCCAACTTTTTTGGAATTGTGCATGTATAAATATCTGCCTATACATATCTCTTATACAAAGTATATATTTCTCTTCTTGGCTCGTCCTGCTTCCTCTTCAAACCCGGTCCCGCCCACACGACATTTCTTGATTCCTATTCGTCCTCTTCCAAACCCTTCCTCACACTGCCTGTGGCCTCCCATACACTCCCACACCACCGCGTTCCTCGCTCCTCTCTCATGACCCCATTGGTGTCACGTCACCGCCCGATATCTAGCCTGACCGCGTGACCTTTTACTTCGGCCATGTCTGCGCCTGGTCTGTAGCCTGCTACAGGAAGGTACTCTCTCGACCATTGCCATTGGTTTCGCTCCTTGCTATTTTCGTTATACTGCGACGGTTCTTCCCTAAGCCTTTGTTATAAAATGAACAACAGTATCTTCTCTGTCGACGGGTTTTTGTTCAACGTCATCTGTATTCCAGGATCCGGCAACTGCCTGTTCCTATCAGTGGGTTATTTCTTGACACGAAGACAATGCACTCTCACTACAACATAGGGCAGTAGATTTCGTTGCATCACTTTGGGACAGATTTGGAGACGTTCCTCCTGTTATTCTTTCGAGTCATCACAACAAGTCATGAGTACTAGCAATACATGGCAACATCTACAGTTTATGGTGGTTAAGCTGAAATTCAAGCTCTTTCCGAGATTAGATCTTTCGACTCATTATCTGTCATCTCCAGCAAAACACCTATTCACAACTACGTCTTTCAAGAAGTACTTCTTTGTTCTTGATTTTTGAATCCCTTTCTCACCGTTTTCTGTTCCTATTCTTACACCGCCGTATGCTATGGCGGCGTCCACTAGTGTGTCTATCTATCTATCTATAATCTATCCATCCATTATCCAACCTGCTATATCCTAATAACAGGGTCATGGAGGTCTGCTGGAGCCAATCCCAGCCAACACAGGGCGCAAGGCAGGAACAAATCCTGGGCAGGGTGCCAACTGACCGCAGATATATGTAGTGGTAGCGCTGCTGCCTCGCAGTTAGGAGACCCTGGTTCGCTTCCCAGGTCCTCCCTACGTGGAGTTTGCATGTTCTCCCCGTGTCTGCGTGGGTTTCCTCCGAGCGCTCCGGTTTCCTCCCACAGTCCAAAGCCATGCAGGTTAGGTAGATTGGCGATTCTAATTTGGCCCTAGTGTGTGCTTGGTGTGTGGGTGTGTTTGTGTGTGTCCTGCGGTGGGTTGGCACCCTGCCAGGGATTGGTTCCCGCCTTGTGCCCTGTGTTGGCTGGGATTGGCCCCAGCCGACCCCCGTGACCCTGTGTTCGGATTCGGCGGGTTGGAAAATGGATGGATGGATATATTATATATATATATATATATTAGACTGATTGCTGTGATTTGAGAAATTGGACAAACACTGTTACTTGAGATGTTCAAACATTGACCATTGTACAGAGGGGTTTCAGAAAAAGAGGTGAACATTATGCATAATGCAGAGCTCTACCAGTGGAAAGGAGGCATTTGAGTTTAAATTGCGATACTCCTGATTTAGTCCCCAATGTGGAGTTGCTCTATGTGACCCTGTGCAAGTCACTTATTCAATATATACAATGACTTGAATTATAACTAAGTACATGTAAAGTGAATTTGTCAGGTTATTCGCTAGAGAAAAACCTTCTACTGAATAAATGCCACCAGTGCAAATGGCAAGATTTCACAAGACAGGAGAGCAAAGAAAACAGTGGTGCCATGAGCCATATTAACGTACCTTTGTAATCTGAAGCCAGTTTTGTCAAAGAACGCCCCAGCTGTTAATGTAGGCACAGCATCTTCCTCATTTCTGTATGTAATTAAGCCGAAACATGGCTTGCACAATAATAAGCACTGCTGCCTTGCAAGCTTAAGCAGACAGGTACTTGGTTTGCTTCTTTATTCAGTCCCTTCCTTTGTGGAGCCTGTATGTTCTCCATCTCTTTGTATCAGATTCCTCTCCTATCAAAAGTTGTGTGTGTTTGATTAAATGGTGATTCTAAACTGTGTGCGTTTTGCATCTTCCAATGAAACTGCTTCTTGTTTCAAATTGGCTGTTGTCTTACACATTATGAGTGTGTAATAAGTAGTCAAGCAAAATGACACCTTTAATTGGCTAACTAAAAAAATTACAATATGCAAGCTTTTGAGGCAACACAAGCCCCTTCTTCGGGCAAGATGTAGTCATATCCTTATACTGTATATAATTTGATACTATCCGTATGTATGGTGTTCGCGTCAATACCTCGACTCAATACACGTTTGAGCCATGCAATGGGACTCTGCCTCTGTAGTTAGAACATCACGTGACAAACGCGGACACAGCATTGCATGATTGGCTAAGAATGTTCGAATGCTTCAGTGACGCCGCTGGACGGCCGAGTATAGTAAGTCGGTGTTGGTTCGAGCAGATAACAGTAAGTTCGGTTGGTTTTTGGAACGTTGGTTTGGTGGGGCGTACTCTCCAGGACTAACATCGTCGACTGACTTAAACCCTTCAACAGCTCCAGAACCGTAAGTAAGTAATCGCCATTTGCTTGGTACGTCGAAATCTATCTTTGGGCAGTTCGGTTTTGGCATCCGTCCTTCTGACATCTATTGGCAAACTGAGTAATGACGGCTGGGTATTAACAACGGTTATTGTTTAAATTTTAGCCGATCTCAGATCTAAAAAGACCACGCCAACGTAATTATTACTCAGACCCTGATTAGAGTTGTAAAATACGGTTTGTTTTGAAAATTTGTTTGCCAGAAAAAATCAAAATGAGGTGCGCCGAAGAGCTGAGTTCACGTCTCGCAGCCCCGTTTAAACAGGAAGCTCTTCATTACATCGGCCGAAAAGGTCTTTTTTAAGCACAAATCAGTGCCATGATAACAAAATCATTTCAAGGACTTAGAAAAACAAATAATTCTTTGCAAAAAAAGTATGGATTACCCAGTCTCTCAGTCGCTAGCATGTGTATAATAGAATGTATAATAGAAAATACATCTTTAAAAGCTAATTCTGGTTAACAGCTGTATTAAAAATGATTCAGTAGATTAGACAAATCACACCTTATATCAAGCAAAAAAAAAAAAAGTCAATTCAAAAAATGTTGTTTATTATCCAGTCAGTAGGCAGCACATTTAAACGACAGATCTTTCCATGTAAAATGTCACGACAACATCAGAAAATACAGTACATTTAGTTAGAGATGCATTTCCTCAATCAGTTTAAAGTCTTCCCACACTCAACCCCTCTAATTGATCATCTGGTTTTATAACATTTACTGGAAGATGAAATATTACACTCAAAACTCCATAGTGTTTGTCATATAACAACCATAAACCCTTTACAACTTTCAAACCCACTGCCACTGTTGCATCTCTAAGCCAGTTAGCCTTGCTTAGCCAATCGGTGCTTCCTGTTACCTTTGACACATACCGACTGTCGTGCCAGAAGGACGGTGACACTGCCATTTATTTTAGAGTGCCTATTTGGCTCCAGTTTTTTCCGGCATGTTCCTCTTTGTCGTGCATATTTACTTTTCCTCCATTTTAATTTCTTGGAGGTTTCAAAAGGTGCTCTCCGGCCTATAGTGATACCCTGACATTTTCTATTTTCATTTTTGTGGTCTGTCACTGTTGATTGGACAGGACTTGCACACTTTTTGAATTTACAAATGTCTATCACTGCATATCTATTCAAACAAAAAAGTTATGTTTAGCCTGAAAGGGAAGAAATACACAGTTGAACCTCAATGACTATGTAAAGCATCTACACGGGCATTCAACTGGCATCAAATAGATTTTTAAATTTTGCATTCACAACAGCCCTCTGTGTGAACAGGAGAGTGACGAGTTCTCATAGAATCCATTATAGTGAACGGAATTATTTAAAAATCAAACACAGACTGACTAATCAATAAGTTCAAATCAGAAGCATTCACAACTTTCAGGCAAAAATGGTACTAAATGGTGATTGTAGCTGCATTTTCCAAAACTACCAAAGTTCAGCAGCTCTAACTCAATAAATGGGATTCAACAAAAGCCTGATGCGTAGAAATGATTCCACAGATAAAATATCTTTGTTTTTAAAAGTTTAGTTAAGATTCAACATAAAACAGTTCACAGAAAAAACAAAATTAAAATAGCAAAAAGGGAAAAAAAAATAATGTTAAGAAAAGTTCAGTTCTAGGCTTAATCTTGTTACATCTCAAATCGTTACTCTTCACTTATCATTTCCATACCATTTGTAAACGATCAGGAAACTGTATGCTTATCCCATTTCTAAGTTGAAAGTGAGTCTTTCAAGTCCTTCTTTACTGGGACCAGTTCTAAACACAGCTAAGCTTATTATCACACTGTATCTCAGTTATAGCAAGAAGGTTCGATCTCTTACTAACAACTATACCGTTGTCTAGGACTATGGAAGAAATTGATATTCTATTCAAATTAAGCAAACATTAATATGAGTTTAACTCAAAACTTTAACTTTCTAAGATTGGCTCTTACAGTGATCCTATACCATTATACTTAACTCCTGCACATGAGCAATACAAGAAGAGATATCTGTTTCCTAGTCACACTTCACATAAGAGGTAAAAGGTAATATATATAGTAGCATTATATTTATAAAAGTAATAAATATAGTAGCATTGTATATTTATATATAATATATATATTTATATATATTGAAGCATCCTGGCCAGGGCAAAGCCTGACACCTGAAGGACTGTTGATCCTAGTGGGGAGAGTGGAGGGTGAAGGAGGACTGCCTGCTGTCAGGGAAATGATTGACATTGCAAGGGTGAAAAGGGGTGGCGCCCTGAATGAAAGAATTGAAAATGGAGGCGGGGATTTCAGGATGGATAAGAGTGGCAACGGGAAGGCAGGGGTGACCTGGGCAGTGAGGCGAAGTCTGGGAGCAAATATTTGATTTGTTTCTGCGTGTTTATGGCATCTCTCATGGCTGTGACTAGGAGAAGTTTATAGATGATTGTAAATTATAAATACCGGCTCAGTCCCAGCTGCTTTTAAACATGCTGCGGTGCAGCCTTTAACTAAAAAACTAAATCTGGACTTTACAGACGTGTCAAACTTCAAAACCATCTCCAAGTTGCCCTTTCTTTCTAAAGTTCTGGAGAAGGTTGTCTTTCTACAGCTGCAGACTTTTTAAAATGAAAACGGCATTTCTGAAGTTTTTCAGTCTGGTTTGAAGACAGGACAAAGGAGCGGCTTTGAAACGGCACAGGGGCAGATGTTTTTCAGTCAGCCTGGGGAATCTCTCCTCATCCCCGGCCCCTATCATCTGTGGGGTCTGTTCTGGGACCTGCCCTTAGAATCAATTTTTAAAAAACAATACACTGGTATATATTTTCCATTGAAACAAATGTGCTTAAAACCTTTATTGAAATGTCTGGAAAAAACATGGATGTCACTACACTTTCTTAGCCTAAAGACTAAGAAACAGCTTGTTTTGTGTTTTGGAACTTCTGATACATGTGCTACAGAAATTAATCTTGGCCCCTTGACAACCTACCTACTGTAAAACCTTTGCAAATGTCTTGCTGTGACTTTTGATAATGATCTCAAATTTGATAAACAAATTAACTCCATTGTTAAAACCTGTTTCTAGCTGCTCAGGGTACTGGCTAAGGTCAAGCCCTTTCTTTCTGTACATGATTTCTGAAACACTAATTTAGGCATTTTCTCTTCTCGGTTTGACTACTGCAACTCATTATACATTGGAGTTAATATGTCATCCCTTGTTCATCTTCAGCTAGACCAGTACACTGCTGCCAGGGTCAGAGTCGCATCACACCAGTCTTCGCTTATCTTCACTGGCTTCCTGTTCACTACAGGACTGAATTTAAAATACATTTACTGTTCCTGAATGGTTTAGCCCCCTTTTATCTTAGTGACCTCTTACACTCTTACTCTCCTTCAGGATCACTGATGTCCTCTGACCAGAACTTATTGGTCGTAACGAGTCTAAGACTTAAGCTTAGAGGGAACCGTGCTTTAGCTGCCCCTATGGTGTTGAATAGTCTGCCTTTTTATATTAGGTCAGCACCAACTTTGGTCACTTTTAAATCCCACCTGAAAGCCAATCTTTTTTACTTAACTTTTTAAATTTGGGGCAGCATGGCGGCGCAGTGGGTAGCGCTGCTGCCTCACAGTTAGGAGACCTGCTTTCGCTTCCCAGGTCCTCCCTGTGTGGAGTTTGCATGTTCTCCCCATGTCTGCGTGGGTTTCCTCCCACAGTCCAAAGACTTGCAGGTGAGGTGCATTGGCGAGTCTAAATTGTCCCTAGTGGGTGCTTGGTGTGTGTGTGTGTGCGCCCTGCCCGGGGTTTGTTTCCTGCCTTGTTTCCTGTGTTGGCTGGGATTGGCTCCAGCAGACCCCCCGTGACCCCGTAGTTAGGATATAGCGGGTTGGATAATGGATGGATTTTTAAATTTGTATACGAGTATTTATTTTTGGTGTATTTATTTACGATCGGTGGATTGAACAAAGACAAAGTTCAAATTTCCTGTAATATTTTTCCTTGAAAATGCATCTTTAGTTTCATACTGTTACATATAACTGAGGGCCTCATGGACAATAGATTTTCACTAAAAAAATCCCAAAAATCAAATTATGCTGCAACAATAAAGAATATATCAGTGAAATCTGCTATTAAATAAGTACACGGTGGTCCAGATCGTCTGGATGACTTTGATTTATGCGGCGACGATTCCAGTTTGGTACAAAGACGATTCTTCATGTCGTCAGTTTGCACATTTCTCGATGGTCCGGGATTTTTCTGGTGATTTTCTATGTAATAAACTTAATAAGTTATAGCGTAATGAAAACTGCATAATTACATCTGGACCACCCTATATTTGACCCCTAATAGCTTGGAGACTGTATGATTGTTAACAATGCAATAAGGGTAATGAAAACAGATGTAAACAATCAAGCAATTAATCCTCTAGCTTGTCGACTGGTCTTTATGTGATTATTTAGGCCAGTTCTTAGGAACATACAACTGAGAAACCAGTACAAGTGGCTTATTTGGTGAAACCGCAAAAACTGACAAAAATGAAGACAAGGGAACTTTCTAATGACTTGAGAACCACTGTGATTAAGAAGTTTAAACATGGCAATGGTGCCAAGAAGACTGCCATGTACCTTAGTCTCAGGGTGTCCACTGTGAAGGCCATCATAACAAAGTGGAGGACAACTGGAAGCATAGTGAACTGGCCCAGGTCAGGCCGCCCTGTTAAAATAACAAACAAAATGTCAAGAAAACTAGTCAGAGAAGTAAGAGCAAATCCTGAGGTGACTCTCAGTGACCTGCAAAGCTCAGTATCTGGAGCTGGAGTGGATGTGCACAAGGCTACAATATCAAAGGTTTTGCACAGAGAGGGGCTGTATGGCAGAGTTGTCAGAAAAAAAGCCACTACTAAAAAATGTCATCTGAAAGCTCAATTAAAATTCGCTAACAGACATCTTGACAAGAGTCCTGCATTCTGGAGTCATGTACTTTGGTCTGATGAGACAAATATTGAACTTTTTTAGCCTCAACACAAAGGCATTTGTCTGCCGGATGGAAGGGACTGCCAATGATCCAGCAAACACCATACTTACCATCAAGCATGCTGGGGGAGCGTCATGCTTATGGGGCTGCTTCTCTAGGGCAGGCACTGGGTCCCTTGTCCGTATTGAAGGAAGAATGGATAGTAAGAAGTATATCCAGATTTTGGAATAAAAACCTTCAAACATCAGCTATGAAATTGGGACTCGGACAGTGACCCGAAACACTGTGAAAAAGTAACCAAAGCATGGTTGGACAAAAAGATGATCCGGGTTTTGAAGTGGCCTAGCCAGAGTCCTGATCTGAATCCGATTGAAAATTTGTGGTGTGATTTCAAAATTGTAGTTCATAAATAAAAGCCTTCAAATGGGAAAAATTGCCTCCATCCAGATATCCAGATGTGCCAAGCTTGTAGATGGCTATCCAAAGCGATTGCAAACCGTTATTGCCGGAAAGAGTGCCGCTACCAAGTGTGTCATGTGAAGGGGTCAATTACTTTTTCACAACATGACTGTCAATTTGCATTTGTTTAGTTCACCAAGCTCTAAATGTTTCAAAATATGTACACAGAGAAATGAAAGTTCACTGTGATACTCTGCATTTGTGATTTTTATAGGTTGTAATGATGTAAGATGGAAATACAGTGGCTTTCCACTGAATACTTTTTCAACCCACTGTATATATACAGTACCTGTATATACAGTGATCCTCGCTATATCGCTCGACTTTCGGCTTCACTCTATCGCTGATTTTAAATGTAAGCATATCTAAGTATATATTACAGATTTTTCGCTGGTTCGTGGATTTCTGCAGACAATGGGTCTTTTAATTTATGGTACATGCTTCCTCAGTTTGATTGCCCAGTTGATTTCATACAAGGGACGCTATTGGCGGATGGCTTAGAAGCTACCCAATCAGAGCATGTATTACATATTAACTAAAACTCCTCAATGCTATAAGATTTGTTTCCTGTGTGGCGCTTGTTTGCTTCTCTCTATCTTTCTCACTCTCTGCCTGACGGAGGTGGTGTGAGCAGAGGGGCACAGAGGACACGGACGCCCTCTACAAAGTGCCGCTTTATCGCGGTGCTTCTGTATACTTAAAAGCACGTATTGATTTTTGATTGTTTGCTTTTCTTTGCGCTCCCTCTGACATTCTCTGCTCCTGACGGTGCTCCTTTATGACAGCGCTCCTTTGAAGATAAGATATGTTTGCTTTCTTTTAATTGTGAGAAAGAACTGTCATCTGTGTCTTGTCATGGAGCACAGTTTAAACTTTTGACTAAAGGGTGTTATTTCATGTCTAGAGGGCTCTAGTAATGTTAACAGTGTGGGAGAGTTTATAAGGGCTTAAAATATATACAAATAACTATACAAACATATGGTTTCTACTTTGGATTTTCACCTATCGCTGGGGTTCTGGAACGCAACCCCCGATCGAGGAGGGATTACTGTATTTGCTGTATTTATGGAAGCTGTACAGCACTAATATACATGCAATTCTTTGTCTTGCTGTCTTTTGCTTATATATATATATACTGTGACAATCAAGGGTCCAAGACATCATAAAGGTTTGGGGCAGCCACCCGTATATTGTTTTTCCCAGCTGCAAAAGGGTTGAAATAAGCAGCATGATGTGCATATAACAGAGTCCAAAACAGAACTGACTATGGTAGCCCAAGATGGAGGCTTTAAAGGCCTGTAGAGGAACTGATGTCATCAAAATGGCCGGAAGCGGAAGTGACGTCAGCAAAGGGGCCGGCTTCGGGAGGGATGTCAACAAAGGGGCTGGCTTCAGAAGTGACGTCAGCAAAGGGACCGGCTTCGGGAGTGATGTCAGCAAAGGGGCTGGCTTCAGAAGTGACGTCAGCAAAGGGGCCGGCTTCGGGAGTGATGTCAGCAAAGGGGCTGGCTTCAGAAGTGACATCAGCAAATCCGGAAGTGATGTCTTCTGAGGCGCTGGAACCTTGCAGGATTTCCTGGGAAAGGTCTGTAGGGAACTGAGAAAGACAGTCAGCGCACTCCGCCGCCCCCTGGTCGGATGTTTTATTACACTTACTCAGACCCTTCAGCTACATACACACACACCAGGGATGTATGGTCAGGGTAGGCAGGTGAGGTGTCATCATGAAAACTAAAAAAACTAATAATAACATAAAATAAATGTGTCCACTGGTCTGTGCTATAAATTTGTTTTCTGTATGATCCCAATAATTTTGATCTTTTTATAGTCAAAAATCGCTAAATTTGCACATTTTCTGATCAAATACAGGGGACTGCCCTGTCCTTCACACAAGGGGTTGATGCACGCGATTGTTGCACGCCTGTTGCTGTCTCTCTCTGCATGTCGCCAATATAATGTTTGCAGACACATTTATTATACACCCTGACTTTCCACAGTCTGGCTACTATCTTTAATGAATGTGTGTGACACATATTTAGTCTTGCTGATCAGACATAAAACCGCAGTGAAAGGCACAAAGTGAGGCAGACAGTACTGTGCCGCCCTGAAGGGGGCGCATGTGAGCCCAACAGGTGCTTGTTGCTGCTGTTCTACGCAGAGGCTCTGGGCGCCAATAAGTTAGCGATATCAGAAAGTCAAATGCACTGCAGCGGCCTGTTTATTTTTATTTTTTCTTTTCTGACTAACTGACAAAATGGGAAATTAAGATTTTTAAAACTAAAGGAAAATAAGGAGGACACTTACAAGAAAGTGACACAGATTTTTGTGGAGAAGGATAGGCGCATGGACTTCATTTACAAATAAAAGTAAGACCATAAAACGGTTTTCAATTTTATAAAAAAAATTGAATCAGACTAAGAAAAAAAAAATCCAATATTTAAAAACTAAATTCTGACCTTAAATAAAATATTCTTTTGTTTTTCTTTAAATCATTTTGTTGAACAACCTGTGTTAAAATTGATTAAAGCATCGTAATTAAAAACTTTTAAAAACAACTAAATATTTCAAATAACTTCAAAATTGAAATCCATTTTTTGTACACCACTCTATCCTTTCATTTGTATTGAATCAGCATGAATTGTAAAATTGCAACGGCAAGTTTAGAACACATGGAGGGTGAGGAGCAAATGCGCTCTCATGCCCCTATAAGTGTAACGTTCTTTCTTAGCCAAATATGCGCCTTACTGATGTGCGTGTGTGTAAAGAATGCTGATGAGATATGAAACATAACCAGTAGTCAATGTCCAGGCTGCCAGCTAAATAGTGAATAAGCTACTCTTTTGGGTTTATACAGTTAGGTCCATAAATATTTGGACAGAGACAACTTTTTTCTCATTTTGGTTCTCTACATTACCACAATTAATTTTAAATGAAACAACTCAGATGCAGTTGAAGTGCAGACTTTCAGCTTTAATTCAGTGGGTTGAACAAAAATATTGCATAAAAATGTGAGGCAACTAAAGCCTTTTTTAAAACAATCATTTTATTTGAGGGGCTCAAAAGTAATTGGACAAATTAAATAACTGGAAATAAAAATTTCTAATACTTGGTTGAAAACCCTTTGCTGGCAATGCCAGCCTGAAGTCTTGAACTCGTGGACATCACCAGATGCTGGGTTTCCTCCTTTTTAATGCTCTGCCAGGCCTTTACTGCAGCGGCTTTACTTTCAGTTGCTGTTTCTTTGTGGGCCTTTCTGTCCGAAGTTTAGTCTTCAACAAGTGAAATGCAGGCTCAATTGGGTTAAGATCAGGTGACTGACTTGGCCATTCAAGAATTTTCCACTTCTTTGCTTTAATAAACTCCTGGGTTGCTTTGGCTGTATATTTTGGGTCATTGTCCATCTGTATCATGAAACACCCGCCGCCCAATCAATTTGACGTCATTTAGCTGGATTTGAGCAGACAGTATGTCTCTGAACACCTCAGAATTCATTCAGCTGCTTCTGTCCTGTGTCACGTCATCAATAAACACGAGTGTCCCAGTGCCACTGGCAGCCATGCACGCCCAAGCCATCACACTGCCTGACTCCACTGTGTTTTACAGATGATGTGGTATGCTTTGGATAATGAGCTGTTCCACACCTTCTCCATACTTTTTTCTTGCCATCATTCTGGTAGAGGTTGATCTTGGTTTCATCTGTCCAAAGAATGTTTTTCCAGAGCTGTGCTGGCTTTTTTAGATGTTCTTTAGCAAAGTCCAATCTAGCCTTTCTATTCTTGAGGCTTATGAGTGGCTTGTACCTTGCAGTGCACCCTCTGTATTGACTTTCATGCAGTCTTCTCTTTATGGCAGACTTGGATATCGATACGCCTGCCCCCTGGAAAGTGTTGTTCACTTGGTTGGCTGTTGTGAAGAGGTTTCTCTTCACCATGGAAATGATTCTGCAATCATCCACCACTGTTATTTTCCGTGGACGTCCAGGTCTTTTTGCGTTGCTGAGTTCACCAGTGCTTGCTTTCTTTCTCAGGATGTACCAAACTTTTTTGCCACTGTAATATTGTAGCAATTTCTCGGATGGGTTTTTCTGTTTTCACAGCTTGAGGATGGCTTCTTTCACCTGCATGGAGAGCTCCTTTGACCTCATGTTGTCTGTTCACAGCAAAATCTTCTACATGCAAGCACCACACCTCAAATCAACTGCAGGCCTTTTATCTGCTTAATTCATAAGATATAACGACGGACTTGAACACACCTCAACATGAAATAGCCTTTGAGTCAATTGTCCAATTACTTTTGAGTCCCTGAAATGAAGAGATTGTGTTCAAAAAATACTTTAGTTGCCTCACATTTTTATGCAATCGTTTTGTTCAACCCACTGAATTAAAGCTGAAGGTCTGCACTTCAACTGCATCTCAGTTGTTTCATTTAAAATTCATTGTGGTGATGTACAGAACCAAAATGAGAAAAAAGTTGTCTCTGTCCAAATATTTATGGACCAAACTGTATATTTGTAAATGTGACTCTGAAGGAGTCCGTGCCTCACCAGCAATGAACATCACCACACGTCACTGACACACATAGAGTAAAGAGAGAGAGAGAGAGTGTGCTACAGTTCATTCCAAAAGTATTCAGAACCTTTCACTTCCGGTACAATTCATTGTATTGATTTAATTTTAGATAAACGTTTGCCATTTGCCATCCATCTCCACTCAATAACCCATAATGACAAAGTGAAAACGTTTTCCAAAAGGTCTGCAAATTTATTAAACATCTGAAACTGAAATTTCTCAGTACCAAACACCAGAACAATGGCTCCCCAAGAAGCAACGAAAAACGGTTTACTGAGAATTCCCTATACTGTAGCACTCATTCATTGAACTACGGTCTTTGAATATTTCTGGCTACCAGGTCAGAGTTTATACACAATACGAATGCCACAAGGTTTACGAAAATGCGTTATTAAATATAAACCTACAGCTGTTAAACACGTCTGGTGAACGCAGTAAATCAGTGTACACTTACCTTGTGCTTTTAATGCTATTGCAATAAAAACATCAACGTACTTCTAAAGTTAACGGGAAACGCAAATACTCGAAGATGCAAAGCTTCTTGGGATAAGGCGAGCAACGTTATCTACTCCCGCCCTCTTTTTCAGATTGCGTGGGCGGAGCTTTTTACCTTTCTGCTCCTCCAGTTGCGTATGCATACCTGTCGACAGGATCCTTGTCTGCGTCTAGTTTTTTGTTATTGTTATTAATTTTATCATAACGACTTATTTGTTTTAATTGCTTAGTATTTTATACTGCAACGTAAAGACGACTTCCATCACGGTGAGTAAATGCTTCAATGACGCTTTATATTTGACTAGCAAAATACCCGCGCTTCGCAGCGGCGAAGTACTGCATTAAAATTTTTATTACGAAGAAAATTTAACCTTTTTAAACTGAGGGAAAATATGCCAATAATTATTTGTTAAGGATCTCTTTGTATACCACATTGTGAGTTCGCCCTCCGTTGTAATATGACCAAGCTGTGCGCTGAGCTTACTCTTGAGCATGTAACTTACAGTTGGCCATGTGAACAGTAATCTTGTTTCAAATCTCACAGCTTGGATTGCTGCTGTCATAATCGGTTTGAGTTTCATGGTTTGTTTCAATTACGACAGTATTTGTAGGACTTATGTTGAAGAGACATTCGGCATCTGTCAAGCGTTGTAAGCACTCAACCGGCTTCAGCGATAAAATCACATCCAGCTTTTGAGAGTTTAAACATTCATAAACATCAAAGTGTCCACTACTGAAATCGTCACCTGTGAATCTAAGATGTTTAAGAGGCATTGGCGGTTGTCGAAAGGTGTAAAATATTTGTCCATTTCGTACACTTGAAAGCGACAACCGAACAATTCAGCAGCAGACATCAACTCACATGCAGATCCATAGGTGAAGGGCTTAAGCATTTCACTCTTCTAGTGCTCCTGTGTAGTCTAATTATCTCCTGTACCGTCATCAGTCCACACCTTGAACCTGTCCCAGTCATTCAATACATAAGACACAATGTTCCTCCGGATATCAAGAGTGAGCCTGATATGGCCGTGCAATATGTAACAAAGAGAATGGAAAAGGCAGGTGCCATCTCCGGCATGGAAACCACTCGTAAGTGACAGTTCTTTGATCGATGGTGATCACCTCGATAGACATGTTAATGGGGTACAGTTGGAACGATAAAGGAAATGGGTACCTGAACAATGTAAAGTAAGTCTAAAATACCTATACAATAACTATAATCGTAATAAATGAACAATAAAATAGCGGAGAAGCCGTGGATTAAATAAAAAGGCTGTAGTTATCAGTAGGGAGACGTGAATCCCGTGGCGAAGCAAGGAAGGGAATGTAGAGACTGGAGCGATGGACGGCCTTATATAGGCAGGCAGCCAACAACGTGGGAGGTGTTGGGATGGTGGACCCAACACCGCCTCACACGGTGACCGAGCTGCAGGCTATGGACGTATATATGTACGCAAGTAGGATTCAGTTAGCGTTGGGAACCCGTGTACCAGATTTCTTGAAGATGGGCCCATAAGTAACAAAGACTGTTGAAAAGTTCAATATGGGGGCTGACAGTGGCATCATAACACTGAAATAAGTACGTACATTGGTTTCGGTTAGCTCAGGGAAGCCACCTACCAAATTTCGTGAAGATGGGGCCGTAAATAAGAAAGTTCAACATGGCGGACGTTGTTGACCGTTATGACTGTTACGCGTAGAACTTCTAAATGAAACCTGCTTAATTGTTGTAAGTAAGCTGTAAGGAATGGGCCTGCCAAATTTCAGCCTTCTACCTACACGGGAAGTTGGAGAATTAGTGACGTTGGAAAGTTCAATATGGCGGCCGACAGTGGTGTCATACTAATGAAATAAGTACGGACATCGGTTTCCGTTAAAAGTTCAATATGGCAGCCTACAGTGGCATCATACCACCGAAATAAGTACCAAATTTCAGCCTTCTACCTACACGGAAGTTGGAGAATTAGTGACGCTTGGAAAATTCAATATGGCGGCCGACAGTGGCGTCATACCACTGAAATAAGTACATACATCGGTTTTGGTTAGCGCAGGGATGCCACCTACCAAATTTCGTGAAGATGGGGTCAGCCTTCTACCTACACGGGAAGTTTGAAAATTGGTGACGTTGGAAAGTTCAATATGGCGGCCGACAGTGGCGCATACCCTCAAATAAGTAAGTACATCGGTTTCGGTTAGCGCAGGGAAGCCGCCTACCAAATTTCGTGAAGATGGGACCATAAATAAGAAAGTTCAACATGGCGGACGTTGTCGATCGTTATCAATTGTTATGACCGTTACGTGTAGAATTTCGAAATGAAACCTGCTTAACTTTTGTAAGTAAGCTGTAAGGAATGAGCCTGCCAAATTTCAGCCTTCTACCTACACGGGAAGTTGGAGAATTAGTGACGTTGGAAAGTTCAATATGGCGGCCGACAGTGGCGTCATACCACCGAAATAAGTATGTACATTGGTTTCGGTTAGCGCAGTGAAGCCGCCTACCAAATTTCGTGAAGATGGGGCCATGAATAAGAAAGTTCAACATGGCGGACATTGTTGACCGTTATGACCGTTACGTGTAGAATTTCTAAATGAAACCTGCTTAACTTTTGTAAGTAAGCTGTAAGGAATAAGCCTGCCAAATTTCAGCCTTCTACCTACACGGGAAGTTGGAGAATTAGTGATGAGTCAGTGAGTCAGTCAGTCAGTCAGTCAGTGAGTCAGTGAGGGCTTTGCCTTTTATTATTATAGATAAATTTGACGTCTTTGTTGCCAGCATTTGAATGCAGTCGCGTTGCATTTATTGGTCATCTGAAAATGGATACATTAAACATAAGAAACGGAAGTATATATCGAGCAGTTCGTTTGCGGCTTCGTATCCGGGGGAACCTTCCAATTCTGATTGTGAACAGGGCGACTTTTCATCTCGGAATGTGATTTAGTGAGTATGTGAACAGTGAGAATAGAAAGACGAAGCCATGGCTTCATCTCACCACAGTACTGACAGGTCACTCTGTGAAGTATGTATCTGTCAATGACCCGGACCAGTTTTGAAAGGAATTATTTGATAATTCTATTTAAAGTAATCTTGCTAGTTGTTCTGAGGAGTAGTTACTAGGCAGTTGGCCCCTGTTTTAAAGTTTGAGGGTCAGCTGCCAGGGACAAAAGTACTTGAGAGACCAGGTTGGATTGTTATAGTAAGAGAAACAGAATATGCTCGAGGCCATGGCAGCTGTGGTAAGAGAACGGGTTTTACCTGCTGTGTTTATGAGACCCTCGTACACTATTTAACCTGACAGTTTTTACATAGTGCCTTTCACAGTAAGCACCTGCTCAAAATACAGCTGCAGTGTAAAATAACCCGGCAATGACACAAACTAGGAACTGCATGTTCAGTGTCCTTGAGTGTTTGAAAGGCGCCTATAAATAAAATGTATTATTATTATTATGTCACAGCTGCTGCTGTTATATGAAATATCAAGTTTAAGCATCACATGAAGTTCAGAAAAACACCAGAGAAGAGTTCAAACTTCAACAATTTGTTTCTTGTTTCGCCCAAAATCACACAAGGAATATCGCAATGGGCTATAATAGGCAATGTTTTTGACAGCACCCCAGATCGTTGCTTTTCTCCGCAGCTATCGTCTTAAAAAAGCAGAGGCATTTATATCTGAAACGCTGGACGAGAAGTTCATGGCAGAAGTGTTCTTCATGAGTGGCATCTTCTAATATTTAAACGGAATTAATCTTAATTTGCAAGGAAAGGGCAAAACAGTCGTTGATCTTATTAAAAAACAATGGATTTAAATAGAAACTGAACTTATTTTCAAATTATTTAACTACAGATTTCCCAACACTGTGTGATTTAATAAATAACTTGGCATCTGGACAAATTATTGTAATAATGTCATTGATTGATGGGGGAGGCAAGTTTGCATCAAAGGCTAAACAGGTGCTTATGTCACGTGAGGAACGTTCCCTGCACCTAAAACTGATAGACATGTAAGAGTCATCTAAATTGGAACAGGCACTTTGATCTGTGGGATGTGTACTTACTTATTTCGAGGGTATGACGCCACTGTCGGCCGCCATATTGAACTTTCCAACGTCACCAATTTTCAATTTTCCCTTGTAGGTAGAAGGCTGACCCCATCTTCACGAAATTTGGTAGGTGGCATCCCTGCGCTAACCAAAACCGATGTATGTACTTATTTCAGTGGTATGACGCCACTGTCGACCGCCATATTGAATTTTCCAAACGTCACTAATTCTCCAACTTCCCGTGTAGGTAGAAGGCTGAAATTTGGTACTTATTTCGGTGGTATGATGCCACTGTAGGCCGCCATATTGAACTTTTAACGGAAACCGATGTCCGTATTTATTTCATTAGTATGACACCACTGTCGGCCGAACTGAACAATGCCCAGTTGCCAAACGATAAATGGCTGTTTTTATTCTAACAATGTTTGCTGTGATGTACACGTGTGAGTCAAGCTTTTTTTATATGAATGCAATGAAAATGAATAATTGTTCCCCTTTATACGCACCCATCCATCCATGAATGTCTACAAACTCTTCTCACTTCGTTTGAACCTAACTTTAATGCTGTTGCAAAGTCAAGTAAGTACAATTTTAGTCATTAGAAAACAAATATAGTACTGGTTATTAAATGTGTATCAGATAGAAACAAGGCAAAAGAGAAGTTTAAGAAAAAAGAATGAGCGTTAACTAATATTGAGAACATCTTGTTATTTCACATGTGGTCCTTTGGAGGAATTCTGTATTCTTAAAATTAAAAGCGATAGTAACAAATGTATAAAATGTAATTACAACAAATGTAACAAAAAGTAATATATTGTCAAGGGACTCATAGTCCAGACCATTGTTAAATGGCATTCCTAGGTAAATTTATGAGATTTCTTTTTTGTAATACAAATCAGTTTATTATTCTTTATTATTATTATTAATTCAATATTAATGTCAATAAACACCCATTTAGTTTTGTTCCTCTTGTTCACATGTGAATGCTAAGAGACGATAATTATGCTTGGCTCTCCCAAAGTTTAACGTTTCGTAGTCTGGCCCTCAAAAGAAAGTATTTGAAGAACCCTGACATGGAGTGTGTTCTAGTCTGGACATTCTCTCTGTGGAAATTGCCCAGGTTGCCAGCACCAGAATGCAGAGTTTGGGTTACAATAACCTTCTCAGATGCGGCTCCTTAACACTTTGAGGAATAGAAGAATCTCCTTCACAACCAACATTAAAGTTACAGCAAGCTGTGCCCTTCCTAGCAAGCTCTTAGTCAGCACCACCTGACGGCAACAGGGTGAGAATCTCTGCGAGGTATATTTGGATATTTTTAGAGGAGTACCTGAGTTGCGGTGGTGGCACTAAAACAGACCAGACGCTCAGGTCTAGTCACAAACTACAAGGTTATAGTCTCATCACATTTGCTCAGATTTACGAGTCTATTGATAGCATTTTGAAGCTGGTGGATTCTCCTTTAAAATGAAATATCTGTAATTTAAAATAAGTTATCCAGAGTTTCAGGCCTAAACCATAGGAGCAGGTCTTGGCTTTAGATGATGGTTTTACTCATTTTTTATAATGTCAACAAAGCCTTTCATTATAATGAAATGTCCTGGTTTGTGCATTTTGAAAATGTCAAGTCAGTCCAGGGATTTGAAGCCTGGCACCCTCGCCACTAGACTAAACTGATTTTCAGAAAGGGAACACTGGCACTAAATCTGCCTGTGGGGAAAAGTTGGGGTGCCCATGCCTAGGCAAGTCGAAAGTCATTGAAACTGTGCCCCAGAGGAGATGTTCACACTGACAAATGCACAGTTTTCACCTCTCAGGCCAGTCTGCCGCAGGGTGGTTAGCAACTTGGGTGTATGTGGATGTAGAGGAATACGCCACTGTTCATCTTCATTGCTGCTCCCCTTTCAGTTAGCTGGTAGGGCAAGGGTGCCCAACTCCAATCCTGGAGGGCCGCAGTGGCTGCAGGTTTTCATTCTAACCCTTTTCTTAATTAGTGATCTGTGTTTGCTGCTAATTCACTTCTTTTGAATTGATTTTAATTGTGTAGGTTAGTTGTATTGGCGATTCTAAATTGTCCCTACTGTGTGCCGGGTGTGTGTGTGCGCCCTGTGGTGGGCTGGCGCCCTGCCCGGGGTTTGTTTCCTGCCTTGCGCCCTGTGTTGGCTGGGATTGGCTCCAACAGACCCCCGTGACCCTGTGGTTAGGATATAGCGGGTTGGATAATGGATGGATGACGTGGTGTTTAAGAAATGTTCTCTTGAATTTCTTCATTGTTCCTCTGAATTGCTTCATTTCTTTCCTTAAATGGCACCCAAACAGAAGTGAAATGTGAAGTGAGTGAGCCAACAGAAGACCAAATAAGTCAGGGCCTCAAACTCCAACCAATTTCACTCCAACCAGTTGCTCAATGAGGCGCTGAGTCTTGTCGTTAGTTAAACCTGTTCTTTAATTCTACGGCTTGTTGCTGCTCTCATTGTGCAATAGCAGACATTTCCGAAATTGTGGACTTTCTCTTTTCTAAGAGCAGATCAGCATTCCTGAAACCTTCACCTTTCTTTATTTTCAGATATTGTGTGACGGTCACAGTTTGCTGGTCCTGTTTTGGCTCATTTTTTATCTCATTGTTGTTTGGCTGCTAATTAGGGAAAAAGAAACAATTGAGGGGTCTGAGTCTTCAAGAGCAAGTCAAATAAAATGAATTGAAAAGAAGTGAATTAGCAGCAAAAACAGGTCACTAATTAAGAAAAGGGTTAGAATGAAAACCTGCAGCCACTGCGGCCCTCCAGGATTAGAGTTGGGCTCACTGGGAACAGCATTCAGCTGCCACTTGATTTCTGACCTTAATTCACATTTCATTTAGCCTGGCAAACTGCACTACTCCCAGCACTTGTTTCTGTGGTTTGAACATCCAGATGTGAATGTGCCTGCTGCCCAAGACACCCCATATTAATGTTTCACTTGTTTGTGCTGCCAGTTCTCATGGAGGATTGTCTTTGGTACCCATTTAGGCCACACTGTGTGCTGCTGTGCTGCGTGCTTACCTCTGTGCATAATGCCTATGCAATCAGGCGTGCATGTATGCTTATCCAGACATCACGTAGTGCATCCATCCTTTCCTTTGTCATCTTTTCAATTTGCATTGTAAATTAAGGCTTTTTTCTTTTTGCAGGTGCCAGAGCTTCATAACATGTCAGTCCATATACTTAACAGGAAGAAGGTAGAAGACACATTAGAGTGCTTTCGCAAAGGAGGACCCAGCAGAGTGCAGGTAGAGTCGTGTGTCCAAGTATTCAAGATGTCCATGTGGCACTGCAGCCCTGCACCAATTCTAACTTTTCTAGATGTATTTTGTTTTTTATTCACTCAATGCTTTCTGCCACTTTCAGGTCATTTCCGATTTTGACATGACTCTAACTAGATTTGCCTACAATGGGACACGTGTCCCCACTTGTCACAGTAAGTGAATAGGGGACAAGGGTTACATCACCTTAGCATGATCCCCTACCTGTGCTCAGCTAGCGTTGCTTTTCTTTTTAGGTATTATTGACAACAGCAGGCTGATTTCAGAAGAAGGGAAAAAGAAGGTATGGCTTTACGTTCAAATTAAGTGTCCTGCTGTTTTGTGATTTTGGTGGATGGATTTTTTTTTTACCTAAACCTCATTTTGTTGAAGAGTGTGCACTTAAGTGGGCCCTATGTGTGTCTGTGCTAGGTGTTCTGTAACCCCTGAAATTTGTGTTTTTCAACTAAATAAATTTAAGTTATTAATTTTTCATATGTTCTTGTTTATCATGACACTAGAGCGTGGAAAGACGTGGCATTTTTTTTGGACATGCAAGTAGGAACTTCACTGTAATGTATACACATGGCAATCCTACTACTACTACTACTTAAATCTTACACATAACATTGCAATTTCTATTAAGCTTACATGGACATGATTTGTACTTTAATGTGCAAGTTACTGGTTTACAGGGTCTTTAGTGTCCCACGTACACACACAGAGTATAGTGAAATGGTTAACTTGCATGTGGCAATGTGCACCATGTCATCACTTTGGGGTAGGACATGCACTTCAAGCATGCTGTGTGATTGGTTTGTTTAAGCAATATACAAACATAACTGTACAATGTTCATCTTAAACTATATTGCTAAAATATAAGGGAACACTTAAAGCACACATCAGATCTCGATGAACGAAATATTCATGGGAAAGTCTTTACTGAGTAATACTGTGTATTAATGTAACAACAGTCAATGGAAACCAAAATCAACTCATCGAGGGCTGATTCAACATCACACCAGAAAACAAAGTCTGTATGTACTCCCAACAACGTCTAGGCTTGCTCCTGAAGAGACAGCAGATGGTGTCCTAGGGGTCTCCTCCCAGATCTGGACTGGGGCACCAGTGAGCTCTTAAACGGTCTGTGGCATTCCTTGGCGTTGTTGGGTGCACCAATGCAGAACATCCCAGAGATTCTCAGTTGAATTCAGGTCTGGGGAACATGCGGGCCAGTCAATGGCATCAATGCCTTTGTCATCCAGGAACTGCCTACACACTCTGGCCACATGAGGCCTGGCATTGTCCTGCTCAGGGTACCACTGCCTAGCACATGGAGATCTGTTTAACCCTTCAAGGATATGTCTCCCTAGACCATCACTGACCCAATGCCAAACTGGTCATGCTGGATGATGTTGCAGGCTGCATAACATTCACCAAGGTGTCTCCAGACTGTTTCATGTCTGCCACATGTGCTCAGTTTGAACTTGCTCTCATCTGTGAAGAGAACGGGGTGCCAATGGCCAAGCTGCCAATTGTGGTATTCTCTGGCGAATGCCAGTCAAGATGCACGATGATGGGCTGTGAGCACTGGTCCCATTAGAGGATGTCAGGCCCTCATGCCACCCTCATGGAGTCTGTTTCTGACAGTTTGGTCAGAGACATACACACCAGTAGCCAGCTGGAGGTCATCTGTAGGGCTGTGCCAGTGCTCCTCCTGTTCCTCCTCACACAAAGGAGCAGATACCAATCCTGCTGCTGGGCTGATGCCCTCCTATGTCCAGCTCTCCTCATGTAACAGCCCATCTCCGGGTATCTCCTCCATGCTCTTGAGACTGTGCTGGGAGACGTAGCAAACCTTCTTGCGAAGGCACATATGGACGTGCCATCCTGGAGGAGCTGGGCAACCTGATTTGGCTGCAGCTACCACCTTTATGATACCAGTAGTGACAAGGACACTAGCAAAATCGCAAAACTAGAGAAGAATTAATCAGGAAGGATAAGGAGAGAGCCACTACCTGCAAAACCATTCCCTTTTTGGGGGTGTCTTGCTACTGCCAGTCCAGTGCTCCTGGTGTCACTTTTCATTTGCACTAAAGCAGGTGTAGTTGATTCACAATCGCTTATGCTTCCTAAGTGGACAAATGTATATCTCTGAAGCTTCATTGACTGTGATGATTAAGTGTTCCCTTCATTTTTTCAGCAGTGTATTTACACAGGTAACTTTAAGTACCTTGAATGTTTTATCATGTAAAAGTGTTCCCAAAAGGCACTTTAACCTCTAAGGTTCTTTTATATTGGTGGACAAGTTAATAGTGGAAATGCTTAAATTATTGGCCATGATTTCAGTGTACACCCCTCAATACTTATCTATGTGTCATTCACTTTTCACTCGTTCTCATCACAAACAGCAGTGGCTAAGGCTGGCCACCTCAGCTTCAATACCTTAGCAAGAGTCACAACTCACTGCTTACAAGCGGTACTCCTGTCAGAATCACTACCCCTGAAAAGGCTTCATTTCCAACCTACCTCCGCAAAGGCCAAGAGCCACTTCAAGAGCTGCAGTCCTCCTTTGAAAGGGCTGCACATCTGTAGCAAGGATGGCTCGCACCTGAACACACATACAAGACATACTCTGACAAAGCCAGGCTACCTTCACCGTTCGGCTTCCTGTTAGCTGTCTTTGAATGGGCTGAGCAAATGATGAATTGCTCGAACAAGTACTGCTCACATTACACTTACCACTGGGACAGGTGCTATCAAAAAACAAAGCAAGTTTCAGTTACATAATAATGTTTGTTTGCAAAGAAACCAGTCAGTAAATGCCGGAAGTCAAAAGTACAAGAAAACTTCCAACCTGAACAGTTTAAATCATACAATGTCCATAAAAGAAAGCTTTAGTTATAGTGTAACTGAGTGAGAGATGTTCATTCTTCCTAATACAATGAAAGCGTTTTTTTGTTTTTGTTTTTTTAAGTATACAACGCCGTGACACAGCCTTCTTCTCCATTAGGGTGCATTTTTGTTTCGTAGGTAGCGTCATACTTTTGTCCTTGGGCAGCATGATGTGTCATTCTGGCCTCAGTACTGCCTACACTCCCCCTCTCTGTTAGACCAACACTGCATTCTCATAATAAAAATGGAACGTCATCTGCCTCCCTTAAAAGGTGTACAGAGTCTGCGTCATGCCAGTTTGTTTAGCTGATGGTTTAAAAGAAGAACAGAAATAACATATCTAACGGACCTCTCCCCTAAAGTAGTTTCAACCTGGACCTACGATGTCCTACTTCTCTTGCTAGTCCTTAAAATACTTGTCTTCATTCACAGTTTCAGTTGCTGCAGGTTCTCCCCTCACTCCCAGACAACATAATGTAATTGCCTACCTGTCAGGTTTCCAAACGTTTTTGCTAAATATCTATTGAAATACACACAATCACAAGAAATAGTAGTTTTCAGTTGTGATCTCTATAATATAGTTATAGTCTTGGTCACGCAGCTTAGTCAGTTAAAAGTTACATCTTAAATTATCCTAGAATAAAAGCACACAAGTTAAATATTACTTGTGTTATTTAATAAACTGAAGAAACTTACATTTTTATCCCCCATTACAATAAACAATATATAATATATAATGATTATATTGACAGAATGTTACTAACTGCTCATTGTTTAACTTATATGCCAATCTTAGTTTGTTGTTTAAAGTTTTTTTTCATAAAGCACCTATTGATCTATCATATAGTGCCTTTCCTATCTATCTATCTGTCTGTCTGTTATATAGTGCCTTTCATATCTATCTATCTATCTATTATATAGTGCCTTTCATATCTATCTATCTATCTATTATATAGTGCCTTTCATATCTATCTATCTATGCCTTTCATATCTATCTATCTATCTATTATATATTACCTTTCATATCTATCTATCTATTATATAGTGCCTTTCATATCTATCTATCTATCTATCTATCTATCTATCTATCTATCTATCTATCTATCTATCTATTATATAGTGCCTTTCATATCTATCTATCTATCTATCTATCTATCTATCTATCTATTATATATTACCTTTCATATCTATCTATCTATTATATAGTGCCTTTCATATCTATCTATCTATCTATCTATCTATCTATCTATCTATCTATCTATCTATCTATCTATCTATTATATAGTGCCTTTCATATCTATCTATCTCATTGTTCCTTTCCAGTCTGCATATTTCTCTAGCAGTATTTCAGCTGGTTGTGTTTTTTGAAGGTAAACCATTAATACACACTTGATTTTCATGACACTTCACGCTGTAAACAAGTGCACTCCATTAACTCTCTAGTTTCAAGATTTCCCTATTGGATGAAATGCTTGTAGGAAAGTCTTTCAGATGTGTAGACCTGGAAAGAAGGCCAGCTAGGGACAGTTTGTAGTGGTGATGTCCTGGGATCCAGAGTCTCAGTTTTCATTAAAATAAGGACACACAACAGATCCACATTTTAAGGAAAACTCGTCAAAAATTTCAAAAGACTTTGCTGGACAGTTATTTTATTAAAACATCTTAAATATACAAGACACATTGTTCTCCTCTCCTGCTAAATGAATCCTAGGCTGGAGAGGTCTGTTAACTTTTGATATTGAAGATGACCCACTTAAAGGGTTCTGAATGCCATTTCATTCCTAGTGTATTCATAAACACAGGCAACTCCAGTTTCTGTACTACCACTTGCCTGAAGAAGGGGCCTGAGTTGGCTCGAAAACTTGCATATTGTAATACGTTCAGTTAGCCAATAAAAGGTGTCATTTTGCTTCACTGCTCATTGCATCAATAATGGATAACTAGGGGGCTCTGCCCCCTGCTCGCTTCGCTCACCAGCCCCCATGCGGGCCCTACACACTACTCATTTCCCGGATCTGTCTTTGATATCTCCATCTTTCGAAACTATTATCGCTGACAATTCGTCACATGCTGGTTTATTATATATGCCAGTGTGATCTTTCGGATTCATATAGAAATACAAGAAAACTTATTTGTTTTTTTCAGATAAATTTCGTATAAAGTGCGATACTTTTGGACGTATGGATTTGTATCCATTATTGGCAGTAGGATTTCTACTCTTTCGATTCTATGTTGCATCACTTCTCCATGCTTATAAATATAAAACTGACCAGATTGTGGTTTATTTGAAATTAAATTTGTAGTAGCTTTAATTGTTGCGGGAACACAGATTCTCATAGCATATGGTCCTGAATCATGTAAATCTACATTTTGGGCATTGAATGATGCAAAAGCGAACAGATTATTGTAGATTCGGATATTTTACCTGTGGCATTTGTGGATTTCACTTTCACTAAAATAACAAATCTTTTATTTCTCATGGATACGCCTCTTCATTGGGAAGAAACACTACTTTTCCCCGATGGCAGCATGAATTTGACGATCTACAAGTCTCTGACTTAAAGTTTAAAGCCAAACAATATCTACATATTTCTGTCATATCACATATGTCCATATATTCAATCTCTTTTCGCTGTTCCGTTATTTCACTGAGTAATAATTTCCACTTGTTTGTGCTAATGCGATCTTTACTATCAGTTTTTTGAGACTTTCAAATTTTAGTACTTTCATAATCTCTGACCTGCTCTGCAACGTTTTTGAACCTCTTCACGATGTTCTACTTTGAATCTCTTTACGACATTCTACTTTGTCTTCTACTCTTTGTCTTTTATTTCTGCCCTTGCTTGGACCTGTTAGGTTTTTAATTCATCTCTTGGCACAAAGTCTTGTCTCGCGGGACTTGAAATTATCTCTCTGAAAATGTGTCGTCTTCTCCCAGGATTTTTTTATATAATAGAGAGACATGGTACAACACCCTACAACTACAGGGGTACGCTAAAAGAATTAACTGTCTCTATTTCTGGGTTGCCAGGTTATTAAAATCACCAGTCACCTCTAGAAGACAGCTTTATTGCGGTTTGGTTCCTACTCTAAGCAAGTTCTCAGAGAATGTGCCACCTTATTTATGGAGACTTCTTTGTTGTGTCTTAGGGCATTTTGCAGGGGTTCAAAGGTGATCTCATTCACACGTACAACAAGCATGAAGGAGCTCTGAAGAATTCTGGCCATTTTGAGAAACTTGACGATAAACGTAATGTCATCTTGTTGGGTGACTCCTTGGGAGACCTCCAGATGGCTGATGGAGTTGAGAACATGGAAAACATCCTGAAGATTGGTTATCTGAATGACAAGGTATGTGAAGATGAACACCAACCCTAAATGTCTGATTTCTTTTTGTTGTTATGCGTGGGAACCTTTGGCACAAATGGTTGGAGAGAGAAGGAAAAAGTAAAGGATATTTGTTTAAATTGGGATAAAATTGACCAGTTATAGTTAAGGGAAACCTGTTGCCAAAAAAAAACCATCTGGCGCTGATAAAGGTGATTGGTGTGAAAAGTCTCTTAAAAACCTCTCTCCACAGGTGGACAAGCTTAGGGGCCAGTATTTGGAGGGTTATGACATTGTGTTGGAGAAGGACGAAACGCTGAACGTTGTGAACGCCATTCTGCAGTACATCTCGGCTCAGAACTGAAAAAGGCCAGACGTGCGTACCCTTTTAATCTTCATCTGCTTCAAGAGGAAGCTCACCAGACCAGCACCTAAATATGAAAGCCAGCATTCTTCCACAGTGGCCTGAAAGCACACGGTTCCACTCCATGTTTTAAAGTGACTCAGGTCATGGCTGCTTATCTGAAGAGAAGCACTTTAAAAACCGCACTCTTTAACCTGCACGTGAATATATAGTGCTAGGGAAAGATAGTCACGTGCTAGGGATGGATGGATAGATAGATAGATAGATAGATAGATACTTTATTAATCCCAAGGGGAAATTCACATGGATTCACAAATGAAGACACTTCAAGCTAAATTCTTTTATTTATATTTTAATAATGGAAAAAAAATATTTTGGATGGGATTGTTCTCTATATCAGTATTTGGTATGAAGTGCATTATTGAAAGTACAAATGTCTTGTCATGGACAACAACAGAAGAGGAAATTCGGTATTGTATGTGAAATGTCAGCTTGCGAAAAATTAGAAAAGCAGTTGAACTTGCCTAAGCCATACTGTGAGGTCAAGGCTCATGGAAGCTGCGTAACTGTCTGGCTTCTTACCTGAAGGAAATGGGTAAGTTTTAAATTTCTCAATCACAGATGTGAGCTCAAGCTTCACTTAACACTCTTTTTGTGCCCCTTTATAAAAGTGATCTCTATGAGAGGAACTTATCTGAGATTGGCGAGCTGGTAATGAAGCTTATTTACATCATTGTCATTCTTGAGTAATTGATTTCAAATTCTAATTATGTTTCTTAAACCCATTTTTGACAAATATGTTTTAAATGCTGTAGCACGGTATTCATTGTCAAAAATAAACAAACTTCCTGCCTTTAAGAAAACAGCTCATGAATAGTTTTGAGAAAAATAGAAAAAGTAAAAGTGCTAAAGACACAGTTTTTAAAACAAAAAAAAGCAATATTTTTATTTTAGTTCGTCTCAAGTTCATATTGTGAGACAGTGCCTGGAGGCACACGTACAGGAGACTTCAAATTGTGCACTTCTAGAATTACACTGCGGCTCCCTGCTGCTAATAAAAACATGCAGACTGAACATCGACTGATTGCCTCGTTGGTACGTTTTGGCAGAAGAGGGCTGTACGTTTATTATAAGGGTACATGAAATACACAATCCACTCCTCTATTAAAAAAAAACAAAACAAAACATTACAACAGTGCTATGAGAAGTCGTTCCCAGCTCCCCTCTAACTACCCTCGCCCCCATCCCTCCTGCCCACCAACACCATTTACTTTAATACCCGTAGGCCAGTTGTAGTTTTGGTAAAAAGCTCAACCTGGAAAAAAAGTCTTACTTGGGTAGAATCCTCGTAACGGTAATTTCCAAGTGTGTACATATCTGAAGTCTGTTACAAAATAAGGAAATGTTTTTCTGATTTACTGCTTGAAAAAATGTGATGCCTGTAACCACAGAATATGTTCTTAAAGGAGCTACCCAGTCAAACCAGGGGCACAATTCATTCATTGGAAAGAAGCAGATATTTATTTATTTATTTATTTATTTTACCTGAACCTCTCTGGAGTGCATTGCTGTTTCTCCTGATTTTAGTAGAGCACCCTGCTTTTCACCCGGCACTCACTTGTCTGCAACTCGCCAGCTCCTTGTCTCCATTTTCTTGATGTTTACAGCTCCTCGTGCCTCACTTTTTCTGCATCCTCATCAGTCTTCAGCTTAAGTTCTTCTGCGACGATACGTCCATCTTTGTCACGGTCCTGGTTTACAAACATGTCTTTAATGTTGGCTTCTGCATCCTCTCCTGGCTTCAGTCTGCCTATCCCATTATCCACCTGATTCTTGATAAACGTGGAGAACTATGAAGGTAAACAAAAAAAATTTAGAGAGAAGACCACAGATGGATTATTGTGACACGAGACTGCTAATTGTGGACTGACTCCCAGAATTCAGCAGATGGGCATTGATCTCAGGTCATAATAAACACTGAAGGACTCTGTGTAGAAATGAAGTCGCTCTCTGGTTCTTCACTGAAAGTCCCAGTGATTTCTGAATAAATGTAAAAGCCATGTCGCATTACATGAATGTTCTAGCGATTTTCAGTCATAGTCTTCATTTTCAAAATTGTAGCTGTCAGCGGCAGTCGTCGCCATGCCTAATGTGATGCACCTAGCGGCTCACTCTACCTAGTCAGAGATTTGCTATGACAAACCTCAAACTTTTATTATTTTTTCTAAATACATTGCCTTTACCTAAAGATACTTTTAAAATGAAGATCAAATCTTAATATATCCACGTGTTAAAAAAGAAAAAAAATGTCATTAGGTATACTGTTTTGTTTTGTATTCATATAATTTCATCATTTGAATGAGCAGCCTGTTAAATAAAATAAAATAAATACTCTCAAGAGTCTGTATAGCAGGCAGTAATGCAGCCCTTCTGCTCCCTGGCACATTTCTACCAAATACACTGCTTAGCCCCCCATAGAGAGCTTGACATCTGTCTAGTATTGCACTTTTGTCCTGCACAGCATAAATAGGAAGGCCACAGCCTGCAATTAAATAGAGCAGAGTGCCAGCTAGCAGTAACACGGATCAGGCTACAGAACACTAAGACTAGATAGATAGATAGATAGATAGATAGATAATGAAAGGCACTATAAGATAGATAGATAGAAAGAAAAGACTATATGATAGATAGATAGATAGATAGATAGGAAAGGCACTATATGATAGATAGATAGATAGATAGATAGATAATGAAAGGCACTATAAGATAGATAGACAGATAGATAGAAAAGGCACTATATAATAGATAAAAAGACTATATGATAGATAGATAGATAGATAGGAAAGGCACTATATAATAGATAGATAGATAGATAGATAGATAGAAAAGACTATATGATTGATAGATAGATAGATAGATAGATAGATAGATACTTTATTAATCTCAAGGGGAAATTCACATAACCCAGCAGCAGTATACTGATACAAAAAAACAATATTAAATTAACGAATAATAAAAATGCATGTAAAGCAAACAATAACTTTGTATAATGTTAGCATTTACTCCCCTGGGTGGAATTGAAGAGTCGCATAGTGTGGGGGAGGAACGATCTCCTCAGTCTGTCAGTGGAGCAGGATGGTGACAGCAGTCTGTCCCTAAAGCTGCTCCTCTGCTTAATGCCCGTTGCTCTGCCACAGATGTTAAACTTTAATCCTACAATGGAGCCTGCCTTCCTAACAAGTTTTCCCAGGCGTGAGGCGTCCCTCTTCTTTATGCTGCCTCCCCAGCACACCACCGCGTAGAAGAGGGCACTCGCCACAACCGTCTGGTACAACATCTGTAGCATCTTATTGCAGATTGTTGAAGGACGCCAGCCTTCTAAGGAAGTATAGTCGGCTCTGACCTTTCTTACACAGAGCATCAGTATTGGCAGTATTGGTATTAACTAAACTTAGCCTTTGTTATTGTATGCAGTAAACAGTCCTTCTAAAATCAGGAACCCACTGGTGTTTCACAAATCTGTGATCATCTATTCATGGTTGTTTCTGAAACCTTTGTGGACTGTTCTTTTGGAAACCAAAAATGGGCTCCCTATGGCATCGCCCTGAAGGACCACCTTTACTTTTGACAGTTTAGCTCCAATCACACTTACCCCTTATGTTTGCATTTCTCTAGGTCAGAGAACCGAGCTCCTTTTAATTAACAGCAGTTTAACAAGAGTTGCTAATATCGTAAGATGCATAATAAAGTAAACACTATGGACCAGCTGGAGAAAACACCACACCACTGTCACAATTCAGACTGCATCCTATATCTACAAAGTCAGCTCTTGTAAATAGTGCATACTGTGCCACATTCCTTATGCTTATAAGCAATCACATTTTTGCCCAACCTTTGTGGAAAAGCAAACATTTCTTTTGATGCACAGAATTTCAATGTAGCTCTGTTTATTTAATACATTTTTGAGACTGGTAGGGAATATTTCGATTATCTCCCCATTGCTTATTTTGTAACTGAGTGATTGAGCTTGTGTTCCACCTTATTTTTGTGTGTTCCATCTAGTGGTCTCCATCTAAGTTTCTATGCAAGGTTTGACTACCTACTTATAGTTAGTGACGAGCGAGACAGCAGAATCTCGATATGCACACAGTTTTGCAAAACTGCCACTAAAATGTACATTTCCATTTGATTTTGCAATTGCAGAATGGAACACTCACTAAATATGAGTTGAGGATTTATAAAGTTGTTTGAGGAGTAAATCAAGGAATATTGCTCTCTGAGGGTTATTCTGTGACCAAAACCGTCGTTTCCTCAAACTTGGCCACCCTCAGATGCTGCTGTGACATCCACTGCCCCTTTCATGCGCCTCCATGTACTCTTATCTGCCTCACACACTGCCTGCTCCTTTGCACTGACTTTCCCAGCTTTATATGTTGATCCATGCCAGGACCCTTCTGGAGACTCACTGGTGGCCACACGCCCAAGCTAATGGATTTTAGCAGCTGTGAAGAGCTTGCAGGTTGGGGCTCTCTAGTTGCCTTCCCTTTCATGTTCTGCACCAGAATAAACTTTTGCCATGCCTTAAATGTACACCAAAATCTCTATTGGAGAAGTCTAGTCAAGAAAATAGTAACCCCATATTAAAATAGGATTAGCCAATTAAGGCAATTAAGAAGAAGAAACAAATGGAGGAAAAGAGTACAGGTGACATAAAAATATATTATATAATATTTGTTGGTTCTGAAACACAGAAATATTTCTGCAAAGCTAAACTCCCAAGTTTTACTGTGAATTCCATTTTGTGTGAATATTTTTGCTCATCTCTATGTTAAATAGCACGGCCCAAACTAGGAACTTTACAAATTCTCTTTTAATAACCACTAAATGGTGTTGAATATGATTTATTTTAATTTTACATACAAATGTTTAGGAATGTTTCTTTGATTTCTTTAACTTGCAGTGATTTACTCTTAAAGCCTAATAAAACCAAAAAAAAAATTCTGTTTCCAATTGTTTTCTCTAATACCATAATACAGTATATATGAAACTGTTATTTTATGGTTATCTTCTGGAATTGATACTGTACATTTTATTTATTGCTATAGTCAAAGAGATAGTGTAGTGAATACACTGCTCTATTAAAATGGATATTTTTATTTTGCTATGCTTTATTAGTATTCATTAAAAATAATACTGAAATTCAGATTTTTTAACTAGCTATTCATTAGCTCTTCAGATTCAGCACCTACAGCACAATGTTACTTTATCAAAGCTCAGAATTTGTGCATTCATTTATCCTTCCCTCAATTGTGAACAGTCTCCCTGCCACTGTGGATAAGAAGCTTCGCCGTAACCTGATGCTACCATAGACAAAGAATAACTAGACACCTCATGACCAGCAGAATCGTACGTCAACGTCGCCGCCATATTGGTGGAGTGAAGTGATGGATAAGATGCCTCACACATGTTCATAAATGTTTCATTTATGTTAGGTAGGATACCCAGAGGGGACTCGGCGGTCTCATGGTCTGGAATCCCTACAGATTTTATTTTTTTTCTCCAGCCGTCTGGAGTTTTTTTTTTGTTTTGTTTTTTCTGTCCCCCCTGGCCATTGAACCTTACTCTTATTCGATGTTAATTAATGTTGATTTATTTTGTTTTTCTTATTGTGTCTTTTATTTTTCTATTCTTTATTATGTAAAGCACTTTGAGCTACTGTTTGTATGAAAATGTGCCATAGAAATAAATGTTGTTGTTGTTCTGCTTGGGAATTTACAAACCGCTGTACGCTCCAAACCAGATCCCGGGGATCACATTTCATAGGTAAGGCTGAACAATTGTTTTGGTTATATTTGAAAATCCCGTTTTATAATCTCTACTGTAGCTACGCCAGGCTAAGATAGCAAAGTTATACATTTATGTGCTCAAGTGAGCCTCCAAACAACGTTTTGGCTAAACGTATTTAGTCACTAGCTATGAGACTGTTGTTAGCTGTTAACTTTTCTCAAACTTGATGATGTGTTTTTTCTCAAGGAGCACATCGAGGAAACGCAGTTTGAAATTGGCAATCATCATTTTATGCTCATGTCTTTAGTTGTGTTTGTCTTCCACAAATTAAGGCTGCACCATATTGTCATATTGACTGAATACTCTTAAATTACAGGATCTGAGTGAGCGAGCGGGAGTGTCAGTCTGGAGGAGATCAGTGAGGTAGGGGGGAGCTTTAAATGTTCAGAGTGGGATTTAGTATCGTATTCTGTAGTGAACAGGGAGCCAGTGAAGCTGAGAGAGAGTAGCTTTAATATGTTCAGTGGATTTAGAACTGCAGGTTATTATCCTGGAAGCAGAATTTTGAAGACGTTGTAAGCGATGGATACGTTTTTGTGGGATGCCAGATAGAATAGCATTACAGTAATCTATACGTGAGGTGACTCGGGCTTTAACCGATACTTCAGTACAGTGTGGTGTAAGAACAGGAGGAAGTCTAGAAATGTTTCGGAGATGGAAGAAGGCAGCCCGAGAAATGTTACTTACATGGAAGGAATTATTTAATAATAGTAATAATTATTATTTAATAATTGCCATTATTGGTGTATAAATTAATATAAATAATTGCATTTAAGCGATTCGCCAAAATCTGTTGTATGTAAACCATACTGTTTTAAACGTTATTTTTTTTCATCAGAAAACCCAGTTTCCACATCTACCTGTATTAGTTTAAATGGTACTTGTGCCACTCGCAATAAGGCTGACGTATCGTGTCGACTGGGAAACACAGTGAACGCGGCGTCTATCGATATATATCTATGGATGCTACCTCCACCGTGCTACACCATGGGACAGGTGATGAGCATTCGCCTGGTCTTCAACAGACATAGTATTTGGAGTTTTGCCCAAAGTGGTTCAACTGCTTCCCCATTACACCAAAGAATCTTTTTCCTCAAGCTTTCAAAGTCCTTTAAATTGCCATGCACCTTTTACTCAAGAGAAGCCACTATACCATAAATTCCACTGTCATTATAGCATCACAAAACTTCACTACTTGTTTCCGCGTTGCCTAGCCGATCCCCACGCGCATGCGAAGCGCGAACACTCCAAGGCGCATAGCTTCTTGGGATAAGGCGAGCGACGTCATATTCTCCCGCCCTCTTTTTGAGATAGCGTGGGCGGAGCTTTTTGTCGCTGTGCTCTTCTCCGGTTGTTTGTGTAGCTGTCGGGAAGAGTCTTGTCTCTGTCTAGTTTTTTTGTTGTTATTATTATTATTTTTATCATAACGACTTATTAATTGTTTTAATTACTTTAAATTTTATACTACAAAGTAAAGACGACTTGCATCATGGTAAGTGCTTCGATGAGGCTTTATATTTGCACTGTTTGACATGTTTGCCGTTGCCGGTTAGAATTCATCCACGAAACATGTTTTGGCTATCTGAAAATGGTTAAGTCAACCATAAGAGTCTGAGATTGATTTACCGGTTCGACTACCGCCTTTCTTCAAACATCGAGCAGATCGTTTGCGGCTTAATATCCGGGTGAACGTTCCGATCTTGACGTGAACTCAGCATGCAGTTGCAGGGCGTGAGGAGGGCGCCTTTTCATCTCGGAATGCGATTTAGTGAGTATGTGAACAGTGAGTCTAAAAAGAAAGACGAGTGCGTGAACGGTGAGACTAAACAGAAAGACGCAGCTATGTCTTCATCTCCCAACAGTTCTGAATGTGGCAAAAAAATGAATAACTCGTCTTCATCTGGTGACGCTGGTTGACTGAGCAGAAAGTTGCCGAAGGTGAGGAGGACAGATCTTTACTACTACAAACGAGGGCAGAGTAGATTACTGCAGAGATAAGGAGATTACTTCATCATTTAATGCAACTGGCTTTCAGTACATAACTGCTGATGAAGATGTAACGATCTGATCCTTGGGAAATGGGTTATTGGGCCAGGGGGCTGCACAGGAAAATGAAAGTAGCTCTTTACATCACACTTTTCCTTGTGACACGGCACTGAGACAAGGGGAGCGAATCCTTATGTCCCCAACAAGCTTCACAATATGTTTGCTGAATTCTAAAGGCTGTGAAGCTACAAAGGAGAAGTGTTCTCTTGGTTTAACTTGACAGGTCAGAATGTTGCAGAGCTGGGAGGTTCGCTAAGGTTAGATGGACTTCTTATTCTGGAGGGGAATTTGTTTTAGCTTGGAAGTGCAAAAAAAGTGGAGGACAGCTCTGCATCTGAGCAGGTGGACTATCAGGGGAGTGACGCTGTGGAGGACAGTGTGGGAAGATTTACAGAGTTACATCTAGACCAAAAAAAAAAGAATTTTGGAAACTGGAGATGCAGAGGACAGAGATAGCATATCTGTATGAAGAAAATAAATGCAACATGATGGAGCAAAGGATTCATCTTGTCAGGAAACTGGTATACGGGGCATCGTGCAGGGGAGGAAGAGTAGAATTTTGTTTATCTCTATTGAGGAAAAGTATGTATGGGCATGATGATACAGAGGTAGGTTACAAAAAAGTAGACCATCATCTCTCCAGCACATTCCTTGAGAAGAAAACAAGTGCATGTCTTCATCTACTCTGATCAATTGAGTGCTTCACATGGATCTGTCCACCGATTAGAGCACAGCACTGGAGAACAAGAGGAGGCACCATAGCAGGCTGAAAGGTGACAATGACTGACCTTAGAAATGGCCAGAGTGCGGCAGTCTCCTGTGTCCACGGGTCTCTGTTCTGCAAGATTCATTCATTGTCAGCCCTGCCTCATAAATTATTGAGTTACTCTCTTAAGGGCTCTCTTCCACATCCATTCTGTCCTGGAGAAATTGTTCTGAAAAGTAGCCACAAGTTTGATGAACTAGTCCGCAACAGTGTGTCGGTTCTGTTGGAAAATAATCACACCACCTTTCTTCTGATGATCAGCCCTGCTCTAGCGAGCCAACAACAATAACCACACTTTCCATATCAATATAAAGGCACAACGGGGTGACTTTTCAGTCCCTTACTTTGTGGAAAGCACCAAAGGCATTTATGATTTGAAGCTGAAGCCATTGTAATGCTATGGAGGAGTACGTTCAAGTGTTAGTTTTATTCAGGACACTACACTACAGAAGAAAGGTGCTGCCTACATGGCTCTGTGATTCTGAGCTTGTCTTAGCATATCAAGTGTACGTCTTTTTTTTTTTTTTTACTCCCTTTTCACAGACATGGTTTTCACTTTACGGTCTGGATTTTTAAATGGCTTTCGTCATCTATAGGGTGCACAAGTGCTCATTTTTGCTCATCAGATAGACTTAATGTCCATCCATTGTGCTCTCTTCAATGCCATACTCTGCAGATCTCTGCTTATGATTTTCCAGAAAAACTAAAATCTTTAAAGCTTTCTGATTGCGTTGTGCGGCTTAGCTTTTCGTCGTGTCAGCTGGCACAAGGCAGGGTTATACTTTAAGACGGGTATACATAGTAGTGGCGGAGTGGTGGCTATCTGGCTAAAGGATGTGTGCTGGTAGCTGGGAGGCTGCCAGTTCGAATCCCACCGCTGGACCCTTGAGCAAGGCCCTTAACGTGCAATTGCTGTTACAAACCTGCACTGTACAAATGACTGACCCCGAGCTTTTTTCTTCCTCTCTGTACGTCTCGGGAGATTAAGTTGGAGTGTGTGAAAATGACTAATTCCTAATGCAAGAAATTGTCAGTCAGTCATTATCCAACCCGGGGTCACATGGGTCTGCTGTAGTCAATCCCAGCCACCACAGGGCGCAAGGCAGGAAATGAACCCCGGGCAGGGCACACACACACACCCACACACGAGGGACAATTTAGAATCACCAATGCACCTGACCTGCATGTCTTTGGACTGTGGGAGGAAACCCACGCAGACACGGGGAGAACAAGCAAACTCCACGCAGGGAGGACCCAGGAAGAGAACCCGGGTCTCCTAACTGCGAGGCAGCAGCGCTACCCACTGTGCCACTGTGCTGCTGCAAGAAATTGTTTATTTCAAATAAAGGGAATTTTTATAATGTCCTCATGGTATAGTATTTGTAATCTCCGTTCACAACATGGCACTGAAAGGCAAGTGGACAGATGGCTGTGGTGTCCATTCTTGTGGGCTCGAGATGAGCAGCGATCAGCATTACCTCCCAACATGTGGTGTCAGCTAGTGGTATGCATGATGTCCATCAGGGTTCAAGTAACCTGCTATTATGACATTGGGTTCCAAGTGTTTTGTGTTTGCTAACATTTCTGTAGACAGTCTGACCAGCAGGCGTTGTTAACCTCTGTGAAGTATGTATCTGTCAATGACCCTGGCCAGCAAATCTCCATTCCAGCTTGATGCATCTCCTGTGCTTCTGCTGTCCAGATATACAGGGCACAGTGGGCAGTCAATCCCCTGAAGATGGCTATAACTATTTGGCAGCACCTGGGCAAATACAAGGTCAGGGAATTTTCGCATGTCCATTGATGTGAATATATCGGTTGCTTTATATTGTCATCCACTAGAAGTAGGGCTACTCCTCTGCATTTTATGAGTTTTTTTGTATTATGTGGGCATTTGTGTTCATAATTTTATTCCAAAGTATCTCAAAGAAATTGTGATTGGCGTGATACTTCATTTGTATAGCAGAAGTCAGGTTGATTGGCAACTCTGAGATACCCAGGTGTGTGGGTGCCCTATGTAGGACTGGCACCATACGCAGCATTGGCTATTCAGAGCCGCCATGATAGGCTGTGGTTGCGAGAGACCCTCTACTGGACTGAGTGAATTTTGAAATGAATCAATTGATTTCAATCCTATTTTCTGTAAAAATGGATCGATTTGTATGGAATGATTACAATAAAATTAAAAAAAAAGAATTCTATTTAAAGTAATCTTGCTAATTGTTCTGAGTAGTTAGTAGGCAGCTGGCACCTATTTAAAAAGTATTTGAGAAACCAAACTGGATTGTGCTAATAAGAGAAACAGAATATGCTCAGGCCATGGCAGCGGTTGTAAGAGAACCTGCAGTGTTTGAGACCTGACAGTTTTTACACACTGTAGTGCCTTTCACAGTAAGCGCCCGCTCAAAATGCAGCTGTAGTGTAAAATAACCCGGCATTGACACAAACTAGGAGCTAGGATGCCGAAATAAAGGGTTGTTATTTCCATTTAGGCCAAAACCTTATAAGGAAAATCAATGGAGTTGGTTTAAAATCGGACTTCGAAGTCAACGTCAACACAAAATGAATGCTAAAATCTCGTGTTGCATTATCTTTCGTTCCGTTAGAAGACGTAAAAAATACTTTTACCAGGCTAGCAGAAACTTTTCCTGATGAAGAGAAGTTCAACGATGTCCTCACATATTTTTTTCCACCTATATAGAAGGTGCCTCAGGAAGACGTCCTCAGTTCCCTCCAAGAACATGGAACCATTACGTGGCCGCTCTTTGACGAATCGACAAGAACTACTAATTGTTACGAAGGCTTCCATAAAGCCTTAAACTCCCTATTTCATTGCAGTCATCCGTGCTTTACGACGGATTGCGGGTGGATTTAGCATGCCATAAACTCGCTTTAGTGAACGCCCATGCTAACAGACTGGATCCTACCAAAAGGAAACGCGCTTGTTTGCAGCTCTGTAGAAAAATATAACGAAACTGAGGACAAATTGCCTTACTTGAGGAGAATCGCTAATTTACAATAATACTGTTAATCAGGGTGTGTTAATCGTTGTTATTTTATTATAATAACAAAACGTCTAGCAGTATAGGTGGTGTATATTTTCTATTTGTAATAGTTCTATGTCGCCGCCGTGTGTTGTTTTTTTGCGCGTGCGCACATTACCGTATGCGTATTCTTCAACGTGCGGTTTTTCCGTGCCCGCATTTTACAGTGTGCGGTTATTTCCCGTGCGCTTCCTTCCGAGATTCGTTTTTGACAGCACCCCAGCCTTGGTTCTCTAAGAAGACAAGAAAACTCCCAAAAAACCTTGTAGGTGGGAAAAAAATATTGGGAAGGACAATTCAGGGAGAAGCCCCCCTTCTAGGTAGCTTGGTCGTGCAAGGAGTATAAAAAATGGGTCAAGAGCAACACAAAACAGAATACAGGTGATCCTGTTCACAGAGCACGCTGGCCAGTCTGACATGGTCACCTCAGAGATGCACAGCGCGCCTCACCAACTGCACGCGTAGAGCGCCATGATGACTCTGAGGACAAAGTGCAGGAACGGATGATATCACTCAGAACTATCACGTGACGATGCAGACGTTAACCAAAAGAAGAAACAAAATACGGGTACAGTGCATGCTGGGTTTTAAAAATTAAACTCTCACTCACTTCAGGAGCACCATGTGGAGGTTTCTTTACAGGGGCTATGAAATGAGCATTTCAGATGGGGCGCCCCCTCTAAGTGAGTATGTAGGTAGCATTTGAATCCAAGGTATATTTGGATATTTTTAGATTGAGTACCTGAGTTGCTGTGGTGGCACTAAAACAGACCAGACGCTCAGGTCTAGTCACAAACTACTTATCACATTTGCTCAGATTTTGGAGTCTATCGATAGCATTTTGAAACTGATGGATTGTCTTTTAAACTTAAATATCTGTAGTATTAGGGTGTTGTACTGTTTTAGCCATTGTGGATGTGGTGAAAAGTCAAGCAAAATGACCCCTTTTATTGGCCAACTAAAAAGATTACAATATTCACGCTTTTGAGGCAACTCAGGCCCCTTCTTCAGGCAAGATTGGGTTGCCTTGAAAGCTTGAATATTGTAATCTTTTTAGTTCGCCAATAAAAGGTGTCATTTTGCTTGACTTTTCATTACAAACTTGAATATCTGTAATTTAAAATAAATTATCCCTAGTTTTTCAAGCTCAAACTATAGGAGCAGATGTTGGCTTTAGATGATGGTTCTACTCGATTTTTATAATGTCAGCAAAACCTTGCATTACAATAAAACGTCCTGGTTTGTACATTTGGAATTCCCCGGTCAGTCCAGGGATTTGAAGCCTGGCACCCTCGCCACTAGACTATACTGATTTTCAGAAAGGGAACACTGGCACTAAGTCTACCTGTGGGGAAAAAGGTGAGGTTGCCCATGCCTAGGCAAGTCAAATGTCATTGAAACTGTGCCCCAGAGGAGATGTTCACACTGACAAATGCACAGTTTTCACCTCTCAGGCCAGTCTGCCGCAGGGTGGTTAGCAACTTGGGTGTATGTGGATGTAGAGGAATACGCCACTGTTCATCTTCATTGCTGCTCCCCTTTCAGTTAGCTGGTAGGGCAAGGGTGCCCAACTCCAATCCTGGAGGGCCGCAGTGGCTGCAGGTTTTCATTCTAACCCTTTTCTTAATTAGTGATCTGTGTTTGCTGCTAATTCACTTCTTTTGAATTGATTTTAATTGTGTAGGTTAGTTGTATTGGCGATTCTAAATTGTCCCTACTGTGTGCCGGGTGTGTGTGTGCGCCCTGTGGTGGGCTGGCGCCCTGCCCGGGGTTTGTTTCCTGCCTTGCGCCCTGTGTTGGCTGGGATTGGCTCCAACAGACCCCCGTGACCCTGTGGTTAGGATATAGCGGGTTGGATAATGGATGGATGACGTGGTGTTTAAGAAATGTTCTCTTGAAATTCTTCATTGTTCCTCTGAATTGCTTCATTTCCTTCCTTAAATGGCACCCAAACAGAAGTGAAATGTGAAGTGAGTGAGCCAACAGAAGACCAAATAAGTCAGGGCCTCAAACTCCAACCAATTTCACTCCAACCAGTTGCTCAATGAGGCGCTGAGTCTTGTCGTTAGTTAAACCTGTTCTTTAATTCTACGGCTTGTTGCTGCTCTCATTGTGCAATAGCAGACATTTCCGAAAATTGTGGACTTTCTCTTTTCTAAGAGCAGATCAGCATTCCTGAAACCTTCACCTTTCTTTATTTTCAGATATTGTGTGACAGTCACAGTTTGCTGGTCCTGTTTTGGCTCATTTTGTATCTCATTGTTGTTTGGCTGCTAATTAGGGAAAAAGAAACAATTGAGGGGTCTGAGTCTTCAAGAGCAAGTCAAATAAAATGAATCGAAAAGAAGTGAATTAGCAGCAAAAACAGGTCACTAATTAAGAAAAGGGTTAGAATGAAAACCTGCAGCCACTGCGGCCCTCCAGGATTAGAGTTGGGCTCACTGGGAACAGCATTCAGCTGCCACTTGATTTCTGACCTTAATTCACATTTCATTTAGCCTGGCAAACTGCACTACTCCCAGCACTTGTTTCTGTGGTTTGAACATCCAGATGTGAATGTGCCTGCTGCCCAAGACACCCCATATTAATGTTTCACTTGTTTGTGCTGCCAGTTCTTATAAAGAATTGTCTTTGGTACGCATTGAGGCCGCACTGTGTGCTGCATGCTTACCTCTGTGCTTACCATGCCTATGCTTACCCAGACATCATGAGGTGATGCATCCATTCTTTCCTTTGTCGTCTTTGCAATCTGCATTGGGAATGAAGGTTTGCTAACCGCTTTCTTTTTGCAGGTGCCAGAGCTTCATAACGTGTCAGTCCATATACGTGACAGGAAGAAGGTAGAAGACACATTAGAGTGCTTTCGCAAAGGAGGACCCAGCAGAGTGCAGGTAGAGTCGTGTGTCCAAGTATTCAAGATGTCCATGTGGCACTGCAGCCCTGCACCAATTCTAACTTCACTATGCTTGTGTTATGTTATTTTATTTACTCAATGCTTTCTGCCACTTTCAGGTCATTTCTGATTTTGACATGACTCTAACCAGATTTGCCTACAATGGGACACGTGTCCCCACTTGTCACAGTAAGTGAATGGGGGGCAAGGGTTACATCACCTTAGCATGATCCCCTACCTGTGCTCAGCTAGCGTTGCTTTTCTTTTCAGATATTATTGACAACAGCAGGCTGATTTCAGAAGAAGGGAAAAAGAAGGTATGGCTTTACGTTCAAGTTAAGTCCTGGGGCCTCATGTATAACGCCGTGCGTAGAACTCGCACTATAACATGGCGTAAGCACAAAAGCCGAAATGTGCTTACGCACAGAAAAATCCAGATGCAGGAATCTGTGCTTACTCCAACTTCCACGTTCTTCTGCTACATAAATCCCGATCAGCGTGAAAACTAACGCCGCACGCGCTATGTAACGCCCCAAATCCTCCCAGAATTACGCCTCTTTGAATATGCCAATCAATATAAATCACCCTTAAACTCAGCCTTCTGTGAAAAGACAATGGGAAAAGCACGGGGAAAATATAAGAATTTCAGCGAATACCAAGTGGAGGCAAAGGAAAAACATACTATTTGTTCAAATACAGTAAACCGTGGTATAATCAACAAAATGAAGTTGATCGAGTGACATAGCGTGTTGGGGAAACTTGAAAGCTCACATTCACAAAATCGCACAGTGCCGGAAATAAAAAAGAAGTCAAATATCAAAGTTGCCGTGAAAAGAAGAGTTGTAAGCCCACTGTCTGAGTCTCATATGAAAGTTTATTAGGGTACAGAGAAAAAAGGCACACTGTGGGGAAAAAGTACGAAATGTCAACTTCAATCTCGACATTTCCACTTTAATCACGTAGTTTATTTTGTCATTAAAGTAGAACATCATAAACTTCATCTTAAAATCGTATAATTAACCAGTTTCTCAAATCACATCGTAATTAAAGTAGCACGTTAAATGCTTTGTTTTGTATTTGATCTTCTATGTGCTCTATGTGTGTGAATCACTACTTGCTTCTTAAACTGGCTCTCTTCCTCCAACTGGACACAGAGTCCATTACATTCGTGATATTACAGCTCTCTGAATAACTAAATTACTGAGATGTATACGTGATGTCATTTTCATGATGATAGGAGCTAAAGCACGTTATTAAACATGTGTTTTACAGCGCAATGATTGTGCACGACCATCGATGAAATAATTTATTGCAGCAGTACTCAGGGGCGGCTCTAGACTTGTGGTGGCACTGGGCAGAGGTAGAATCGGTGGCTCCTTCGCCGCCAATGTCAGTAAGGTAGCTTATGCACGGTGGATGGCCAAGTCCATTGCGGACACTGCATAGCCGCCTCGTGCTCATTAACTTTTGCCGAAATTTGTCGCTGCGTTTTTAGCTGTGTTGTTATTTTCTCTTTCTGTTTTATATTCAATATATATTGGCGTAGCCGCCCATGCAGTTCTTGCGCCGATTCTTCAAAACGTTTAAGGAACACTGAAATATCTTCGTAGTACATGTTTAATTATTCTATCCTTCACGACACTCCCAGTGAAGAATATAGATTATTTAAACGAAGTTAAAGTTTTATCTGTATAATATAATAAACATATTTTGCTGCATTTAACCTTAAAAATGATATTGTCATCATATGTAAATACGCGCTTTATAAAGTGGCTCAGGTTGTGCGATATTATAACTGTAGTGCAAGTTTACAGTGAGGTGATTGTACTTATAAGTACAAACAGTTCTACAAGGAGCACTTGATTGGCTGCATTTAAAGTTCTTGGGATTAAACTGTTTTGAACCACGAGGTCTGTACAGGAAAGGCTTTAAAACGTTTTGCCGTGGCAGAGACAGCGTGTGCTTAATGCCGTATACCGATAATTCTCTTTCCGATCAGCTGCTGCTGATTCACACTCAGATACAGTGATATAAATACTCCGAGTGGTGCAGTGAGAGTAATATGGAAAAAGATGATCCGCTGTGGCAACTCCTAACGGGAGGAGCTGAAAGAAGAAGGTGCAGTGAGGGTAACGACGCTAAAGCAGTTATGGTATTTGGAATACTATGGCTGTTCCCTGGACCATTATATTGTTACAAGTTCATTACAATCAGATGCGTTACACTAATAAACAATATGCGGTTAGTTTCGGTGTATTTATAAAGCCGCGTCATGAAAATAAGGTGTAATCACACAGGAACAGTAGCACTGCTTTGATGCTGGGTGCCGTCAGTCTGCAAAACCGAGCGGAGAACTTGCATACGACAAGGTATGAGGTACCGTGGAAAAGTGCGTGGCTTTACGCCAAGTGTAGGTTTTATACATCGCGATTTGAACGTGGAAAAGTTCTTACGCAACATTTCTGTGCGTACACACCGTTTATACATGAGGCCCCTGGTGTTTTGTGATTTTGGTGGATGGACACATTTTTTGCACAAACCTCATTTTGTAGAAGAGTGTGCACTTAGGTGTGTTTTTCAATATATTTTTATATATTCTTGTTTATCATGACACTAAAGCGTGGAAAGATGTTGCATGTAAGAATTTCTTTGTCTGATTGCTTTGTTTAAGTAATATGCAAAGATAATTGCACAATGTTCATTTTAAACTATACTACTGAAAAAAAATTAAGGGAACAGTTAAATGATACATTGGATCTCGAACGAAATATTCAAGTGGAGAATCTTTACTGAGTAATGCTGTGTAATTCGTTGAAAACAAAATGATGTAACAATGGAAACCAAACTCCCCAGCCCATTGAGGGCTGATTTAAACATAACACCGAAAACCAAAATCTGTATGCACTCCCGACAAGGTCTAGGCTTGCTCCTAGTTAGATGGCAGATGGTGTCCAGGGGATCTCCTCCCAGACCTGGATCGAAGCATTAGTGAGCTCCTAAACTGTCTGTGGTGCTGCTTGGCACTGTCCGGTGCACCAATGCATAACGTCCCAGGGAATCTCAGTAGGATTCATGTCTGGGGAACGTGCGGGCCAGTAAATGGCATCAATGCCTTCGTCATCCAGGGTCTGCCAACACACTCTGGCCACATGAGGCCTGGCATTGTCCTGCTCAAGGAGGAACCCAGGGCCCACTGCTGCAGTGTAAGGTCTGACAATGGCTCTGAGGATTTCATCCCAGCACCTAACAGCAGTCAGGGTACCATTGCCTAGCATATGGAGGTCTACGTGACCCTCCAAGGATACGCTTTCCCAGACCATCACTGACCCACCACCAAACCACAGGCTGCATTTACCGCGACACCTCCAGACTCTTTTGTGACTGTTACATAGAGAGAAAGCAGAACCACGAGGTGTGGGCAAATCGGCCGTTTGGTCCATTTCTATAAAGAAGGAACACACTGGTGAACTCGGCAAACCCAGAAGGTCTGGAAAAGCACAGAAGACAACTGTTCTGGATGATTGCAGAATTCTGTGTTTGGTGAAGAAGAACCCCTTCACACCATTTAGCCAAACCAAGAACACTCTCTGGGAAGTAGGCCAATCATCGCCAAAGTGTACAAAGAAGAGAAAACTTCATGAAAGTAAATATAGAGGGTTTACCACAAAGTGCAAACCACTGCTAAACCTCAAACACAGGAAGGACAGATTAAAGTTTGCCAGAAAACATTTTTTAAAAGCCTGACCAGTTCTGCAATCATTTTCTTTGGACAAAGGAAACTAAAATCACTGTAGAGCAGAATACTGGAAAGAGAAGAGCATGGAGAAGAAAAGGAATGGCCCATGACCCGTAGCATACCACATTATCTGTGAAACATGGTGGAGGCCGTGTTATGGCTTGATGATGCATGGCTGTGAATGAAAGTCGGTCACTGGTGTTTATTGATGATATGACTGTTGGCAGATGTTGAAGGATGAATTCTGAAGTGTCCAGGGCTGTACTGTCTGCTCAGATTCAGACAAATGTTGCAAAACAGATAGGACGACTCTTCACAGTATAGATGGACAATGAGCCAAAACATACTGCGATGACAAACCAAGTGCTTTTCAAGGCAAATAAGTGGAATATTCTTCATTGGTCAAGTTAATTAACTGACTTCAACCCAACCGAACATGCATTTCATTTATTGAAGACAAAACTGATGGCGGAAAGTCCAATGAACAAACAACAACTGAAGACAGCTCAAATAAAGGCCTGGCAAAGCACCACTAGGGTGGAAACCCAGCATTTGGAGATGGTCATGGGTTCCAGAATTGAGTCATTAACTGTAAAGAGTTTTCAACCAAATATTGAAAATAATCATTATATTTATAATTATGTCTGTCCAAATATTTTTGAGCCCCTGAAAGTAGGGGGACCATGTATAAAAATATCTATCTATTGTATAGTGCCTTTCATTATCTATCTATCTATCTATCTATCTATCATATAGTGCCTTTCATATCTATCTATCTATCTATCTATTATATAGTACCTTTCATTTATCTATCTTTATATAGTGCGATTTCCCTATTGGATGAAATGCTTGTAAGAAAGTCTTTCAGATGTGTAGACCTGGAAAGAAGGCCAGCTAGGGACAGTTTGTAGTTGTGATGTCCTGGGATCCAGAGTCTCAGTTTTCATTAAAATAAGGACACCCAATTTTCAAACTTTTCTTTGCACAGCTTAAGGACCTGTTAAATACGTACTACCCAATTGAAATTGATCCTGCCTTCACTGTTGAAGAGAAGCTGCCATTCATGGTGGAATGGTGAGTCTATGGTTCTCCTTTTATTATTATTTTATTTATTTATTTTGGTTTTGCTCTTTATTTGCTTTCTTGTTGTATTTCTAATATTTTTGATCTCCTTCTCCTTAGGTGGACAAAAGCACATAACTTTCTTGTTGCCGAGAAGATTCAGAAATCTCAAATAACTCGGGTTGTAAAGGAGTCCAATGTTATGCTCAGGTAGGCCAGGGTTTTGCTTTATCTTTTTGGGCAGTGGTTAGCTGGTGGGGTTGAGTTGGTGGGCTGGTAAGGTTACATGCTGATCTGCCTCCTGACTCTTTATCTCTTGTGTCTGAAACCAATTAAGCATAAAATTGTACCCTTTACTTCATTATGGAGTACTGTACTGTAATTTACCAGTCTGCCACATAAACCCCAAGAGTTAAGAGACTGATTGGAAACATTGAGGTTTGAGTTAGAAGGAGTTTGTATTTAGCGCTTTATTTTGGTAAGAAATGGAGAAAATAACTGAAAAGAATTATGGGAGACACTAACCTAAGGCAGGGAACAAAGCAAGAGTTTCTATGTTGCGCCTTCTTACACTCTCTTGGACATTCTTGGATAGGAACAGAAGTAAACAGCTGGTTAGGTCTGCAGATGATACCAAGCTAGGGGGATAAAGAGATCATCAGTAGAATTATCATAGAGGAACTTGGACAGCATACAAGCTTGGGCAGTTTGTGGCAGTTAAATTTAATGCAAGTAAATGTCAAGTATTACACATAGGAAGTAAAAATGTTAGATTTGAATACACAATGGGAGGTCTGAAAATCGAAAGTCCACCTTATGAGAAGGCTTTAGGAGTCACAGTGGACTCAACACTCTTAACTGCTGGGCACTGTTCAGAAGCCATTAAGAAGGCTAACAGAATGTGAGGTTATATAGCGCCTTGACGTGTGGAGTACAAGTCTATGAAGGTTATGCTGAAGCTTTGTAACACACCGGTGAGGCCTCATCTGGAGTCCTGTGTGCAGTTTTGCTCTCCAGGCTAGAAAAAGGACATAGCAGCACTGGAAAAAGTCCAGAGAAGAGCAACTGAGCTGAGTCCAGGACTGCAGGAGATGAGCTGTGAGGGCAGATTAAAAGAGCTGAGCCTTTTCAGTTTAAACAAAAGAAGATGAAGAGGAGACCTGACTGAAGTGTTTAAAATTATGAAGGGAATTAGTCGAGTGGATCGAGACAGTGACTTTAAAATGAGTTTATCAAGAACACAGGCACACAGTTGAAAACTTGTTAAGGGTAAATTTTGCACAAACATTACAAAGTTTTTCTTTGCAGAGAGAACCACAGACACAAGAAAGAAGTGACAGAGTACTGTGGTAGACACGAGGACTTTAGGAACTTTCAAAATTAGAATTGATGTTGTTATTTTACAAGAATTAATAGGATAGCACTGGCAAGCTTTGTCGAGCTGAATGGCTTGTCCTAGTCTAGATTGTTGTAATGTTCTCTCTAGCTGTTATATACAAACCCTGTTCAACAATTGTGTGGAGCTAAGAGGAGACAGCATTGATTTCTTGAAGCCTTTTTTTCGAGTGCAGGTTCATGGAGAGTTAAAAGGGAATCCTTAACAATAGTGGGTGAAAGCTCATTAAAGAATATGCAAATGCACACCAATTTAGAATCACAAATTATCCTAATTACACTCACCTAAAAGATTATTAGGAACACCTGTTCAATTTCTCATTAATGCAATTATCTAATCAACCAATCACATGCCAGTTGCTTCAATGCATTTAGGGGTGTGGTCCTGGTCAAGACAATCTCCTGAACTCCAAACTGAATGTCAGAATGGCAAAGAAAGGTGATTTAAGTAATTTGAGCGTGGCATGGTTGTTGGTGCCAGACGGGCCGGTCTGAGTAATTCACAATCTGCTCAGTTACTGGGATTTTCACCCACAACCATTTTTAGGGTTTACAAAGAATGGTGTGAAAAGGGAAAAACATCCAGTATGCGGCAGTCCTGTGGGCGAAAATGCCTTGTTGATGCTAGAGGTCAGAGGAGAATGGGCCGACTGATTCAAGCTAATAGAAGAGCAACTTTGACTGAAATAACCACTCGTTACAACCGAGGTATGCAGCAAAGCATTTGTGAAGCCACAACACGCACAACCTTGAGGAGAATGGGCTACAACAGCAGAAGACCCCACCGGGTACCACTCATCTCCACTACAAATAGGAAAATTTGCACGAGCTCACCAAAATTGGACAGTTGAAGACTGGAAAAATGTTGCCTGGTCTGATGAGTCTCAATTTCTGTTGAGACATTCAAATGGTAGAGTCAGAATTTGGCGTAAACAGAATGAGAACATGGATCCATCATGCCTTGTTACCACTGTGCAGGCTGGTGGTGGTGGTGTAATGGTGTGGGGGATGTTTTCTTGGCACACTTTAGGCCCCTTAGTGCCAATTGGGCATCGTTTAAATGCCACGGGCTACCTGAGCATTGTTTCTGACCATGTCCATCCCTTCATGACCACCATGTACCCATCCTCTGATGGCTACTTCCAGCAGGATAATGCACCATGTCACAAAGCTCGAATCATTTCAAATTGATTTCTTGAACATGACAATGAGTTCACTGTACTAAAATGGCCCCCACAGTCACCAGATCTCAACCCAATAGAGCATCTTTGGGATGTGGTGGAACGGGAGCTTCGTGCCCTGGATGTGCATCCCACAAATCTCCATCAACTGCAAGATGCTATCCTATCAATATGGGCCAACATTTCTAAAGAATGCTTTCAGCACCTTGTTGAATCAATGCCACGTAGAATTAAGGCAGTTCTGAAGGAGAAAGGGGGTCAAACACCGTATTAGTATGGTGGTCCTAATAATCCTTTAGGTGAGTGTATATGTCTTTGAGATATTACATAACATGTAAATATGTGAAAGGATCCCAACAAAGATACTGGGAGAGCCTGCAAATTTTGCATAGATACCCTTGGACCACAGCAGCAGCACTAACCACTGCAGCCCTGTGCTGTCTCCATTACCATTTAGGTCGGTTTGTTTGATGCTTGAACATGTTAAAACAAGAAGAAAACTTTTACTTGAATGTACAGATATTAGCAACAGCGAATGATTCATACACTCCAAAAGACAGCCCGATGTGATTCAAGTGTTTTATACCGCAGAGATGTGATCCAGAGGTCACTGAACTAGTCTTCCTCCAACCCTTTGCTGCATCTAGAAATTCTGTGCATAAAAATGATGAACTGGATTGGTGACAGGGGCAGCCCTGGCAGACTCCCAAACTCACTGGAAGAAATTCTGACACAAAGATGGAGTAGCCCACAACACCAGGCCCGGTAGCCCATATTCCCAAAGCATCCCTTATAGGATGCCTCGAGGGGACACAGCCATATTCCTTCTCCAAGTCCGCAAAAAACACGTAGGCTGGTTGGGTACACTCCCACGAACCCTCCAGAACTCTCATGAGGGTCAAGGGCTGGTCCAGTGTTCTGTGACCAGGCCAAAATCCACATTTTTCCTCTTGAATCTGAGGTTCGATCAACAGATGAGCCCTCCTTTCTAGCACTCTGGTCTTGACCTTCCCAGGGAGTAGTGTGATACTCCTAAAGTTGGAACACACTCTTCGGTCCACCTTCTTAAAAATTCCTTCCAAGCTTTGGGTATCTTGTGAGACATCAGAGGCAGCTGACAGGTACTGACAGGATAACCAGAATATGGCGATGACACTTGGCTGAAGCAAAAATTCAGCTGTGGCAAGAGTTTAATTATGTCATGGATAATGAGTTTCAGGTTGGCCTCAAAACAGTTCTGAAAAACCATGAGGTAGTTCAGAAGGAGAAACTGTGCTTCACCCATCCCATGTATAGCAAGGACAGAGAGCTTCTAGGCATATAGTCGGGCAGTGAATGTAGCAGTTCAGAGACCTCCTGAATTCCACCGACATGCTTTCTGTTGAGGAAGCCGAATCAGGGGACTCTGAAGGTACTCGCCTATCAGTGGAGTGGAGGTCACTGAAGTAGATAAAGTGGTGGCAAAGCAGCGGAAAGAGTTTACTCCTGGCTTCCTGAAGCTCTCAGGGTTGGTCACTTGCGCTTCCCTAGATTCATACTCTATAAAGGGTAGTTAAGAAATCAGGATGGATATCTTCGTAGCTTTACTGGAGAGCCAGTGCTTATTGAACCCATGGCCTTGGAACATTTACAGTGTTACTAGAAACCTGGTGGGGAGAGGAGGTGCAGAGCTGATAATTTGAATCTGATTTGAGTTTAACACACACATTTGCTGTTTTATCCTCCCTACAGGGAAGGTTTTGAAGTCTTTTTCAGGCAGCTACACAAGAATGGCATTCCTCTGTTCATTTTCTCTGCTGGAATTGGAGACATCCTTGAGGAGGTCATTCGGCAGGCTGGTGTTTTCTACTCCAACATCACTGTTGTCTCCAACTACATGGACTTTGATGGAAATGTAAGTGCTCAACTAAACCAGTAGAGTTGTCCTACAATCGTTTCTATCACCCTGTGATGTTAAATAACTCAATTGCTATTAAAAATAAATAAAATATAAATATATAAAATAAAATAAAAATAAACTTACAACCTTTGCATTTTACTCTAATTGCCTAATCAGTAGTCTGCATTGCCTGACGTTAGAACAATCTGGACAAGAACAGGCCATTCAGCCCCCCAAAGCTCGCCAGTCCTATCCACTTAATTTTTCCAAAATAACATCAAGTCGAGTTTTGAAAGTCCCTAAAGTCTTACTGTCTGCCACACTGTTTGGTCACTTATTCCATGTTTTTGTGGTTCTCTATGTAAAGAAAAAGTTTGTGAGAAAGTTTCCCTTAACAAGTGACCTACCAGAATTTCCATCTACATAAACCTTCACCACACACGGCTATTTGAACTCTACACGCTCTCCCTGATGATGAGATTGAAGTTGTTGTGCTGTCTGCTCACACACTGGCAATCTGTGCTCTTCTAAACATCATCTCGAGCGAAGGAGATTTTTTTATTTTATTTTAAATTGGTTATCATGCGAAGGAATTTCTGTGCATCACATGTCTGAGCTGGGGTGCCAAGGTTATTATAGTTCTGCCCTTTTATATTAGGTTTTATTTCTCTATTTTTTCTGACCTTACTTGGAAATTCAGTTTAGTTTTAGTTTTCCTTCATTGTGTATTTTTAGTTTTAGTTTTATTTTTATTTCACAAAGACATTTCTGTTTAGTTTTTATATCTGTTTGTTTCAGTTTTAGTTTTAGTAATTATGGCATGGAGCTCCTACGGAGTTTAGTTTTTTGTCACAATCAGACAGAACTCTACACTTAACAGACTGGATATGAGTTTAATGTTAGTGTAAGCTTACACGGTTTACTATCTGGTTTTGCTTTTGACTGATAAAACAAGCATGATCAAAACTAGATACTGAATATTAACAGTTTTACACACATTTTTAAAATATTTTCTCATGGCTCTTAGACTTGAATCTGTGTGTAGACCCCACCTAGCAGTACTGAGGGAAACAGAGAAAAACAAGCATGTAGTGTCAAGGTTAGGGTCAGTGAGACTTGAAAAGCCCAACCAAAAGGACAGTAAACCCATAATGAGCATATCATTTTTATATTATGTACATTAAGGAACCATCAACCTCAAATCAAATGAATAATATGTTATTCATATTAGAAGAATTATTATAAAGTTGAATTTTTATTTTTGTTGTAAAGTTGAATAAATTGGACTCTGCAGCTGCATGAATAAAAAAAAATCGAGTATGTGTTCAGGTAAAGTACCACGTCCGTGTGATGGATTTGATCCAAAAGTTAATACAGATCTATAATTGTGGTGTAACAAACGCATGCTGAATTTCATCCATCTATCTAGTTGCGTTTTTAAATTAACGTGTTTATACACACACACACACAGACACGCACACACAATTCCAAAAAACTGTACTTTTGGACTCTGGGAGGTCTATAATGTCAAGGTTCATCAAAATATTGAGGTTGAATTTTTTCATGATTACTATACGTTTTCTGTACTTTGCATATGAGAAAGTAAAAAATGATTTCTCCTGTGCGAAGTGGCAGTTGAATTGCTGCCAACAAAAAGCAGTCATCTGAGAAATAAACTGAAATGTTACTCACTCGTGATTTTGCTGTCAATATGGTAAATGTTTTGTTGACCAGCACATTCTGATTTCCATCCATCCATTATTCAACCCACTGTATCTTAACTACAGGGTCACAGGGGTCTGCTGGAGCCAATCCCAGCCAACACAGGGTGCAAGGCAGGAAACAAACCCCGGGCAGGGCACCAGCCCACCGCAGGGAACGCACACACACACACTGTGGGAGGAAACTGGAGCACCCGGAGGAAACCAGCGCAGACACAGGGAGAACATGCAACTCCATGCAGGGAGGACCCAGGAAGCAAACCCGGGTCTCCTAACTGCGAGGCAGCAGCGCTACCTACTGCGCCACCGTGCCACTCACATTCTGATTTCAGTCGTTTGAATTACATCTTGATATACAACAAGCACAAAGAAAGGCGGTGCGTAAATCGCTTACTTTTACGCACCCACATTCAGTTTGCTCTGTTACTGCAAATGCTGTGTGAACACCTGCCCTCCATCACCAGCCGCCGTTCACTGGATGAATATGTGCAGGCGGCTCATGAGAGATGACTTTCTGTTTTAGAGTTAAAACTTACAAGGGTTAAAGACTAATGGCAAGAATAATCATTCAAAAACTGATTAGTAAATTATAATTTTATTTCAGTTAGTCTTTCCAGCTACTTTAATAGTTTTGTTTAGTTTTAGTTTTTCATGTCGGTTTTAAGTATTTTTTGTCAGTTTATGAAAATGTTTTTTTAATAATAGTTTCAGTTTTGATTTTAGTTTTCGTTAACTATAATAACCTTGCTGGGGTGTGGGTTTGTTTTTTGGTAGATGTGTTTATTTGCAGAGATTTGCTGAAGGAGTCGACGGTCTTCATTTCTGGGTTGCCTGCTGATTGAAAGCGGCAGTTATCTCTAGAAGACAGCTTCATTCCTACTCTAAGCAAGTTCTCAGAGAATGTGCCACCTTATTTATGGAGACTTCTTTGTTGTGTCTTAGGGCATTTTGCAGGGGTTCAAAGGTGATCTCATTCACACGTACAACAAGCATGAAGGAGCTCTGAAGAATTCTGGCCATTTTGAGAAACTTGACGATAAACGTAATGTCATCTTGTTGGGTGACTCCTTGGGAGACCTCCAGATGGCTGATGGAGTTGAGAACATGGAAAACATCCTGAAGATTGGTTATCTGAATGACAAGGTATGTGAAGATGAACACCAACCCTAAATGTCTGATTTCTTTTTGTTGTTATGCGTGGGAACCTTTGGCACAAATGGTTGGAGAGAGAAGGAAAAAGTAAAGGATATTTGTTTAAATTGGGATAAAATTGACCAGTTATAGTTAAGGGAAACCTGTTGCCAAAAAAAAACCATCTGGCGCTGATAAAGGTGGTTGGTGTGAAAAGTCTCTTAAAAACCTCTCTCCACAGGTGGACAAGCTTAGGGGCCAGTATTTGGAGGGTTATGACATTGTGTTGGAGAAGGACGAAACGCTGAACGTTGTGAACGCCATTCTGCAGTACATCTCGGCTCAGAACTGAAAAAGGCCAGACGTGCGTACCCTTTTAATCTTCATCTGCTTCAAGAGGAAGCTCACCAGACCAGCACCTAAATATGAAAGCCAGCATTCTTCCACAGTGGCCTGAAAGCACACGGTTCCACTCCATGTTTTAAAGTGACTCAGGTCATGGCTGCTTATCTGAAGAGAAGCACTTTAAAAACCGCACTCTTTAACCTGCACGTGAATATATAGTGCTAGGGAAAAATGAAGACACTTCAAGCTAAATTCTTTTATTTATATTTTAATAATGGAAAAAAAATATTTTGGATGGGATTGTTCTCTATATCAGTATTTGGTATGAAGTGCATTATTGAAAGTACAAATGTCTTGTCATGGACAACAACAGAAGAGGAAATTCGGTATTGTATGTGAAATGTCAGCTTGCGAAAAATTAGAAAAGCAGTTGAACTTGCCTAAGCCATACTGTGAGGTCAAGGCTCATGGAAGCTGCGTAACTGTCTGGCTTCTTACCTGAAGGAAATGGGTAAGTTTTAAATTTCTCAATCACAGATGTGAGCTCAAGCTTCACTTAACACTCTTTTTGTGCCCCTTTATAAAAGTGATCTCTATGAGAGGAACTTATCTGAGATTGGCGAGCTGGTAATGAAGCTTATTTACATCATTGTCATTCTTGAGTAATTGATTTCAAATTCTAATTATGTTTCTTAAACCCATTTTTGACAAATATGTTTTAAATGCTGTAGCACGGTATTCATTGTCAAAAATAAACAAACTTCCTGCCTTTAAGAAAACAGCTCATGAATAGTTTTGAGAAAAATAGAAAAAGTAAAAGTGCTAAAGACACAGTTTTTAAAACAAAAAAAAGCAATATTTTTATTTTAGTTTGTCTCAAGTTCATATTGTGAGACAGTGCCTGGAGGCACACGTACAGGAGACTTCAAATTGTGCACTTCTAGAATTACACTGCGGCTCCCTGCTGCTAATAAAAACATGCAGACTGAACATCGACTGATTGCCTCGTTGGTACGTTTTGGCAGAAGAGGGCTGTACGTTTATTATAAGGGTACATGAAATACACAATCCACTCCTCTATTAAAAAAAAAAAAAACATTACAACAGTGCTATGAGAAGTCGTTCCCAGCTCCCCTCTAACTACCCTCGCCCCCATCCCTCCTGCCCACCAACACCATTTACTTTAATACCCGTAGGCCAGTTGTAGTTTTGGTAAAAAGCTCAACCTGGAAAAAAAGTCTTACTTGGGTAGAATCCTCGTAACGGTAATTTCCAAGTGTGTACATATCTGAAGTCTGTTACAAAATAAGGAAATGTTTTTCTGATTTACTGCTTGAAAAAATGTGATGCCTGTAACCACAGAATATGTTCTTAAAGGAGCTACCCAGTCAAACCAGGGGCACAATTCATTCATTGGAAAGAAGCAGATATTTATTTATTTATTTATTTATTTTACCTGAACCTCTCTGGAGTGCATTGCTGTTTCTCCTGATTTTAGTAGAGCACCCTGCTTTTCACCCGGCACTCACTTGTCTGCAACTCGCCAGCTCCTTGTCTCCATTTTCTTGATGTTTACAGTTCCTCGTGCCTCACTTTTTCTGCATCCTCATCAGTCTTCAGCTTAAGTTCTTCTGCGACGATACGTCCATCTTTGTCACGGTCCTGGTTTACAAACATGTCTTTAATGTTGGCTTCTGCATCCTCTCCTGGCTTCAGTCTGCCTATCCCATTATCCACCTGATTCTTGATAAACGTGGAGAACTATGAAGGTAAACAAAAAAAATTTAGAGAGAAGACCACAGATGGATTATTGTGACACGAGACTGCTAATTGTGGACTGACTCCCAGAATTCAGCAGATGGGCATTGATCTCAGGTCATAATAAACACTGAAGGACTCTGTGTAGAAATGAAGTCGCTCTCTGGTTCTTCACTGAAAGTCCCAGTGATTTCTGAATAAATGTAAAAGCCATGTCGCATTACATGAATGTTCTAGCGATTTCCAGTCGTAGTCTTCATTTTCAAAATTGTAGCTGTCAGCGGCAGTCGTCACCATGCCTAATGTGATGCACCTAGCGGCTCACTCTACCTAGTCAGCGATTTGCTATGATGTCTTTAGTCGTAGGGATGGGTTCTGTGTGTGTTCCAGCTGGCAACTACTGCAGAATTACAATGCCACGATGATGAATACAGAATGTGTGCGTTTTGGATGTCACAAACAAAAAAAAAAGCTTGTCTGTCTGATGTCTTGTGTTTTATATATCACGGCAGAATGGAAAAAAGGAGAAGAAATAGGGATTGCAGCCAAAGTCGCCTTATCTGTTAATCCTTAATACAGCACTGGCTTCATCAGGCCCCATTCTATTGGCTGGATTGTCAGTGCACAGTCTCATAATTTGACATGGTCCGAAAACAAGATCAGCAATGGCAGTCGGCAAGTCTGACATATGTAACAACTAGACGCCACATAATGTGACATCTGCTTAAGTCAGCCTTCAGTACCCATTTCTTAGCTATACAGATCAGCTTCCAGAATAGTGCAAGAAACCAGAATTGAAATACCATTAAGAGAAAGTCGTGACAAGTGATTAGAAAGACAGAAATCAGAGGCTTGTCAGATGGAGGATTTTGTATATTCTTGTATAAAAGTGAATCTCCTCTGCATGACATTCAGCAGCTCCGTCTCATTTAAAATTAGCATTGCCTCTCATCCACAATTCCATTTACAGATCACTCACGTTCGTTTTCTCCATAAAAGTTAAAAGGCCTCCCTTCTACCCACAGGCATTCAGAAGAAGATGACCCGCGTTGAACACGCCTGCTCTAAAAGTTACCAGAGAAACACGGGGGTTAAGTTTTGTTGTAATCGTCTCCAGGGATGTCTTTCACCCCGACATATTTTCACAGATAAAGGAGAGATAAAACCCCTTTCTTAATCCTACTTTCTTTATGTTTTGTAACTTTTTCTGTGAGAAATGCGGGCAGAAGCACAAACAGTTGTGCAATATAATACACCAAAGCATTGAATGGTTGTCCTGGCTTTTTAATGAAAAAGGCAAAGATTAAGTGAATATCACACTGCTCACCTCTTCAAGAGGCACCTCGCCATTCTTGTCCAGGTCCATCGCTTCAAACAGATTTTCGGGGGCGTCACGCAGCCACACAAACAGATAGCCATTTGGGACTCCCTTCTTAAAATCCACCAACTCAAGCTCAAAGTGCAGGACGGCACTACCAGGGACACCACGTGCTTGAAGTGACACAGATGTGGAAAAGAAAGCAGCAGATATGGTAAGACTGGGATTTGCAGCCTGAAGCAGCATTTGTAGGCTTGAGTATGAAGACAAACAGACACTTGAAAAATAGCAAAGCTTTAAAACAAATCCAGTGGAATTGGGCCCACACAAGGCACCTTTTTTGCACAGTTTCCATGGTGGCCTAGTGGTTCTTTTAAATTCTCAGGCTATGTGCACACTACTGCGTTTTGAAACAAATGATCTGTCTATCTAGCATTTTCACATAATTTCAAAAGTATCTCCATTCACACTAAAAAGACTGAAAATGCATAAGATGTAGATGTTTGCTTACATTGGTGTGTACACAAAAGTCCTTGAAGGGGTGGTAGCACTGCTGGCCACAGTATTTATAGCAACACAGTAGCAACCAGTGAATTATTTGCCTTTTGTGTATTTACGCAGCATTCAAACTGTACAAAACACAATTTAAATGCATACAGGTGAGCAACACAAGTACCATGGAAAGCAGCTCTTCTTTGTCTGCTATGTTGGAAATAGGTTGTCTTCCATGAAAGGTGACCAATCAGGGAATGATGTGCAGGATCCAATGAGAAAAGAGCCTCACATTAAGCATGAACCAATCAGAATGCGACTAGAGTGCGTTTTCAAATATCTATGTTTTCACCTGCCTACATTACAAAGCTGAGGCTGCATTTTAAGAAGTACTGGACTCTGGATTACATTTTCAAAAGTCTTCCATTTTTGGAAGTTGAAAATGCTGGGGTAGTGTGGAGGAAAGGTGAAAACAGAGACTAATATCTGAGTTTTTAAATGAAAAGCCTGAATACTTTTGTACAGTGGTTCCTGTTTTGCTTTGGCTGTTATCTGTTTTAACATAAAAGGAGTTCAGAGGAATGGAGTGGTCATCAACTGTATTTATTTTTTGCTACGTATTGCCTGTATGGAAGTGACCCTTTGTACTAGATGTGTGGCCAAAATCCCACAGTCAAAGTGCATTTGACTCCCTATGTTCTTTCCATTTGTGTGTTTTAAGGTGTTAACAATAACAGCATGCAAATAAAAACCTCTTTCTTACCTCCGTTTTCTCCATGTCCAAGATGGGGAGGGACAATGGCCACCCTCCGTTCACCAGCACACATGCCATGCAGAGCAGTGTCTAGACCATCGATAACTTTGTTGGCTCCCAGGATGATTTCTTGGGGGTTTTTGTAGTCATGCCTGTGAAAACAGTACAGTACAGTACATCTTTTTTCCCCCAATAAGGTTCCTTAAGTAAAGCTGACCACTGATTAAACATCACACCATCACACTTACGAGGAGAACAGCTGCGTGCCGTCCAGCAGGGAGCAGTTGTAGTGGTACCTGACAAGGTCATCTGTTTGTGTGGTGTCATTGCAGCTCTCTGGTTTGAATGTAGTGGTGACCTCAACATTGTCTTTGGGATTGTGGAAGTCGATAACATGGACGTCAAACACCAGTACGGCTGAGCCTGGAATGATCTTGTCTACGAAGCAAACACAAACAGGACTTTAGTTATATTATGAGAGAATCTGGGGGCTGCACTGGATTCTCTGTAATACATATAGTGCTGTGTGAGACACTATAAAGTAACAAGCTGATGATAATGAGTCTATGGTAATGTCATATATTTCAGTTCATCCCTACTTACAGTGTATACACTTTTACTTTGGCTTATTTCACTTTATCATTGGAGCTAGTTACTTTGAATTTTACTCATTTGCTTTGAATCATCTATAAAAGGCACTATAAAGTCCGGTCAGCACCATAAGCTAGGAGACCCTAGTCAGGGGACTTCCACTATGGTGCGGTGTGATTCATCAGGTAGCACTCCACTCTGAAAGTGACCATCTCCCTAATGAAGCTGACAAAAAGAGGCCATGGCAGGAGACAGAGAAGAAAACCCAGATTTAAGGAAGTGCCAAATGGAGCCTTTTATTCGTGCTGTCTTCCGTCCCTTATGTCTTGTGCCAACAGCACAGGCTGGTTAATGTTTTCTTTGCACACATTATGCCTCTTACTACTAACTGACCGTCACTTGCATGCCACAGCATACCCCAGCACTGTTGCTGACCGTTTATGGCCATAGTCTGCTATTTTTTGAATGTACCACATTGTATCACAAAGTTCCTGTCTTTTCAAGATGGTTTCACACAAATCACGGTCACCTTGTGTTAACTGCAATAGCCCGCCTAGTCTCCAGGTGTTAGTCCAACAGAGCACCTCTTAAATTGTGTTGCCACAAAATCTATAGGAACTGTGTGATGCCATCAAGTCAGCCTGGCTCAGAATCCTCACCTATGTCTCCAAGCATTCAGCCAAGTTCTGCAGGCTAAAAAAGAGGTCACCGAGTGTGTCTGTGTGCAGAATAGCTTGTATAGACATAGCCACTCATTAGAAAAACTCTAATATTGTTTACGCCACAGAATTAATAAGAATTTGTAGATACAGTGGAACCTCGGTCCACGAACGTCTCCATACACGTACAAATCGGTTTACGACCAAAAAGTTCGCCAAACTTTTGCCTCATTTCACAACCACACACTCGGTATATGAACAAGCCAGTTTCCCTTTTGGTTTGCACATGTTCAGTCTCTCCCTGTGCAGCGAGCGAGCAAGAGAGAGAGAGCGCGACACACATACAGGCGCGCGAGAGAGAGAGACACACACACACAGGCGCGCGAGACAGACACACATGCGCGCGAGAGAGAGGCACACACAGGTGCTCCAGGCTAGTGAAAGAGAGACACACACAGGCGCGCGAGAGAGAGAGACACACACACACACACACATGAGACAGACACACAGGCGTGTGAGAGAGAGACACACACGGGCGCGAGAGAGACACGCACGAAAGAGAGAGGGAGCAAGAGAGGGAGGGCTGGACGCATAAGGTAGAAAAGGCTTGTTTTTGTTTTCAGTTCTGCTTACAGCGAACAGTTCGTAGTGTGCATTGTTGCAATGTGGGCATTTCTTGGTGGTTTATTAAATTATGGATTTTTCAAATGTTCATTTTTTTCCCTGTGCTTAAAACTCATTAAAAAAAAGTGATTTTAGCAAGCGGTTCCGGGCACTATAGCTTGAACTATTGCAGTGTTAGTTTTCTCTGTTGTTCAAGGTTTTCTTAGTGTTATTCAATATTTTTACATTTAGTTTACTATTACGCTGTGCATTCTATGGTATAATTAACAATATTTGTGCTTAAAAACTAAAAAAATATATATTTACATACAGTTCGTACGGTCTGGAATGGATTAATTGTATTTACATAAATCCTATGGGGGAAATTGCTTCGGTTCACGACCAAATCGGTTTACGACCAGAGTTTTGGAACGAATTATGGTCGTGAACCGAGGTTCCACTGTATAGTGTGGTTAACATTCACTGGAATGATTTCATCTTATCACAACTCCGTGGGTCTGTAAGCACAGCAGACGGCTCTCCTTCACTTGTGTGTTCTTGTAATGAAAAATGATGTGGCTTCCCAAGTCTAACATATATGACAAAATGTGTAGCAGCTACAGAGTTGATTAAAATAGTGGAGGGTTTATTGTAAATGGATTTTAACTTCATACACTCTCAGGTCAGGTTTGCTTGTACCTGTTACTGTTATCTTCAGGATTTAACACCGTACATGGACTCCATGACACCACACTCCCATTTCTAAAATACAGCACAATCCAACCTGATCCATCATGGTTGAACCAGTCCAGACTCTCTATGAACTCTAGTTTTCTCTTTATCATTAAGATATGGCAAGTTGCAATTGGCACCTCTGTTAGTAGGTTTTTGCAGCCCACCATGGTTCCTGTTGTGGATTTTATCCATTAGCCTCACCTGTGTTGATACTCCTATTTACGTAAACAGATGTTCTTCACATTGTGATAAAAAGGAAGAATGTGTGTAAGGAATCAACTGTTAAGTTTAATCTCGGACATTGCATTGGTTGCCCGCAGGGACCACGTGAGTTGCCCACAGGGCATGTTCTAAAAATAGCACTAGACACCATGGAGCTCCATCTAAAAATTGTATTTAATTGTGTTGCTGTTCTTTTTGAATCAATAACACTTGCATTGATGGAGATTGGGGGGTAGTCTGCGGTCAAAGTTCAGTATTGTGCACAAGACAAACCTCCATCTCACTCTTCGGTGAGACAAGCAAACAGGCGTGGCTACAATGGGGAATAAAACTCCATTTTTACCCCCTAAATATAAATAAAAACATGACAGAAATGCTAAGGAAAATTTCCAGTATATCATTAATAATATCATTAAAGGTGAACCGTGAAACTTTGTTATTCAGGAAGTTTGTATCAAACAACTAGCCCTTCGTATTACTCAGTACCCTTGAAGTAGCACTCAGTTTAAAAAAGGCTGGTGACCCCTGTGATAAGCAGTTAGGAGGCTAGGGTGGCATCATGTCATCTACGTGAATGTATAAGGGTCAACATGTTCATTCCTTTACTCATTTGAGATTTCAAATTCCTCTTAAGAAAAACCTACATGATCCTTACGAGTTTATTCCAGTTACAAGCTCTTCTTCTGTTCTTTGACTTTGTTTAACATCCCCATTTGGCAACTAAATCCCACACTGTATCCCGACTTTGATGTTTGAATCATGTCCTGAGCTTTATTAATTTCACGTCTTCGCAGTTTTCAACCTTTTGCTTATTATTTTTGACCTGGTGACATCTTTGGATTCCTTTTGCACTTAAAACATCTACTACCTAATGTAGGCAGTGCAGTAACCAGCTGTCACAGATTTGACCAGTTAAGCAGGCTGTACCCACAGACTCAAAACATGCCGCACCTAGCATTGTCTACTCCACACCCTGGCCCTGGCATGCATGGTCGCTTTAAAGATTTGTTTGAAACTCTGTTTGTACGTTAAAAACTTCAAAAAGATTTAGGAGTACTACTTACCCACTCCAGTCTCACCATAGGCCATATGAGGAGGAACAGTAACCCGCATCCTATCACCAATGCACAGGCCCTGTAGGGCCTTGTCCATGCCAGCAATAACATAGCCCATCCCAATATAAGTGTTGTACGTCTGGTTTCGGGAGTAGCTATTGGGAAAAGGGCATTTACAAATTTTGTGAAAAATGTTTTCTGTAACAGAATCGGACAGGTTGAACAACATATTTGTTTAGGCCAGCTTATATAGACATTAATGAAAATACCAGTACCCTTTTACTTAAAAATGTTTTTAGTAGACATGTTTACTCCAATAAAAGAGCAAGAGAAACTGACAGACCGAGGTTGAAACTTTACCACTGCGACCAAAGGTACATGAGGGGAAAGCTGTACACCCAAACCAAACACAATCATCAAAAAGGTGCAGATAATTATTGGCTTTCATTCAAAAATTAAGCATTTTTCCTTAGGATTACCTGGAATCGAAGGGTGTTCCATCCAGCAGGGTGGCATTGTAGTGGTATCTTATGTAGTCACCCGCCACAGACCTGCGTGTGCAAGATTCTGGAGATTTCTTTGAGTCAATGGTAATGTCATCCTTTGGGTTGTGAAGATCCAGCAGCAGTACATCAAACATCAGGCTGGCATTAGGGGGTATCTTGGTACCTATGTGCACACATGGACAGCTTGTGAAGATAGTGACAAGTGGAAAAATGGTATTATCAGTTGAAGCTGAATAAGGGATTCATTCAAGGGTCATTACCTCAGTTTAGACAGAGAAGGTTCAAGAGAAAGAAAAATAGCAAAACCCAATAATCCTATCATTTGGCCCCTCAGCCTGGCCTCCACTCAGAACTCCATCTCCGGCCCACACCCTCAGTAAGAAAAAGGCCCTCCTTGGCCCTGTAGGCACACAAATCTAGCTGGACCGCCTTCCTCACAGCTCCTCAGCTCTCTTACCCCCAGGATGACCCAGCACTATGCGGCTCTTCCCTTTTTATTAGTAGCGCCCACCTGTAACCCCTAATGAAAAAAGGAAACAGCAATAAATAAAACTTCTGCATGCATTATAGGCACCATAAAGAAAATAATAAATAAATAAATAGTGCAAATATTAAATGAAAGCTTTAATACGGACAAACCAAAGCACTAAGAGTTAGCCCAGTTGGCCACACCATTTCAGGCACTGCAGTAAAACAAGTCTGTAAGCATACTGGGTGTCATATACCAACTAAACTACTCTGACCATGCTGTCTCTGATCCCAGAGACCAATACACCACTTAATGCACCCCTCTGTAGCCCACTAGGTGTCCCTGTGCACTTCCCACAAAGATGCCCTAGAATGACCCTCTCACCTCCCTTTGGTTCGCCTTACCGAATCCCTGCTCGCCATAGGCAAGAAAAGGTGGCATGATGATGCTCCTCCTCTCCCCAACACACATGCCGATGAGACCCTCATCCATGCCCTTGATAAGCCAGTCTTGTCCAATATAGGTGTCGTATGTGTGGCCCCTGCTGTGGCTGTGAGGAACAAGAAGCAAGAGATTGGTACAACTAGAGAACACACAACATCCACAACCAGGTAAGTGCATCTGGACATACCCCCATTATGGTGAGGTGGAACCTTATGAGAATGACATAGTTGATGGTAAAAGTGGTGTCCAGCAGGGGTAAGTGCTGGGCTATACTGCTGCTTTTAATATACAAAAGTAATGTGGACAAGAAGCTAATCAGTAAGATGGTTAAGTTTGTAGATGATATCAAACTAGGTGGGAGGGCAGATAACATAAAATCAGCTAAACTGTTATGGAGGAACTTGCATACAGGCCTGGGCATATTTGTGGCAGATGAAATTGAATGGAGGTAAATATAACATAAAAAATGTTAAATCTGAATACACACTGGGAGGTCTAAAACTTGAAAATACCCCTTATGAAAAGGACATGGAAGTCATAGTGAACTCGTTACTATCAACATCCAAACTGTGAGCAGGAGCAATCAAGAAGGCTATATAAGGGTTATATAGCGCCCTGATGTGCAGAGTACAAGTCGAGGTTGTGCTTACGTTATGTAACACTCCGGTGAGGCCTCGCCTGGAGTACTACATGCAGTTTTGGTCTCCAGAGTACAGAAAAGACATAACAGCACAAGAGAAAGTCCTGAGAACAACAACTAGACTGATTAGAACTGAGAGTTGAAGCTTCTCATTCTAAGGAAATGGAGATTAAGAAGGGGACATGATTAAAGTGTTTAAAATTATGAACAGAATTAAGTGGATCACAGCTGTTACTTTAAAATACATTTTAAAAAAAAGAACATGGAGTCATTTTTGGAAACGTTCACACAAATGTTAGAAAGTTTTACTTCAAGCAACACACAGTGCATACAGATACCTTGAGTCAAACTCGGTGCCATCTAGTAGTGTTCCATTGTAGTGGTAGCGGACAAAGTCAGACGACTCGACTGTGCGATTACATTCTGCTGGCTTGTACAGCGTATGAATCTGGACCTTGTCCTCGATATTCCAAATATCCAGCATGTGTACATCAAAGTAGAGAGTGGCATCTGGTGGAATCACACTACCTGCCCAAAACAAGGGAAAAGTCTTGTTGTATAAAGATGTATGGCAGGCACAGCCATTGGCCTCTAAAGCACAACGCCTCAGATTCCATCCCTTCCATTGACTCTCTAATTGACCCAGAGTGAGACACTACATCTGCCTGAGAGGCAGTTGTAATGTTAACACACTCGTATTAGGCAGTTATGATTCAGAAACTGCTTTGAAAATAAGCAACTGATTGCCAAAATGAATGTGTTGCTCTGCAGCAGCATATCCTGAGTAAAAAAATATAAGATTTGACTTCTCTACAGGTCAGATCATCCAATGAGAAGTGTCTAGCTGCAGATCTCCAGAGATCTGAGATTCAGCTTCTTCTCTGAACAGCCAATTGAATTGAACATTTGTATCACATGATTTACACAGAGGAAAATCCAAGAAAGGTCTGTTTGTGGTCGGTAGCACTAGACAACACTCATACTAAAAGACACACCTTCTTAACAGATGTTATTACTTATAAGTATGCTAACCCTTATACAACCCTAATCTTAATGATACTGTTTGGATGTTTTATGACAACGAACCCCAAGATATACTTTGAAATAAGCGTGTAGAGAAATACATAAATGACCAGGGGCCTCATGTATAATGCCGTGCGTAGAACTCGCACTATAACATGGCGTAAGCACAAAAGCCGAAATGTGCTTACGCACAGAAAAATCCAGATGCAGGAATCTGTGCGCATCTCCAACTTCCACGTTCTTCGTTACATAAATCCCGATCAGCGTGAAAACTAACGCCGCACGCGATTTTGTAACGCCCCAAATCCTCCCAGAATTACGCCTATTTGAATATGCAAATCAATATAAATCGCCCTTAAGCGCAGCCTTCTGTGAAAAGACAATGGGAAAAGCACGGGGGAAAATATAAGAATTTCAGCGAATACCAAGTGGAGGCAAAGGAAAAACATACTATTTGTTCAAATAAACCGTGGTATAATCAACAAAATGAAGTTGATCGAGTGACATAGCGTGTTGGAGAAACTTGAAAGCTCACATTCACAAAATCGCACAGTGCCGGAAATAAAAAAGAAGTCAAATATCAAAGTCGCTGTGAAAAGAAGAAGCCCACTGTCTGAGTGTCATATGAAAGCTTATTAGGGTACAGAGAAAAAAGGCACACGGTGGGGAAAAAGCACGAAATGTCAACTTCAATCTCGAATTTTCCACTTTAATCACGTAGTTTATTTTGTCATTTAGTAGAACATTATAAACTTCATCTTAAAATCGTTTAATTAACCAGTTTCTCAAAATTACATCGTAATTAAAGTAGCACGTTAAATGCTTTGTTTTGTATTTGATCTTCTACTGTATGTGATCTATGTGTGTGAATCACTACTTGCTTCTTAAACTGGCTCTCTTCCTCCAACTGGACACAGAGTCCATTACATTTGTGATATTACAGCTCTCTGAATAACTAAAATACTGAGATGTATACGTGATGTCATTTTCATGATGATAGGAGCTAAAGCACATTATTAAACATGTGTTTCATGAGCCTCGTGCTCATGACAAGCATTTATCTTTTGTCGAAATTTGTCGCTGTTTTTAGCTGTGTTGTTATTTTCTTTCTGTTTTATATTCAATATATATTGGCGTGGCTGCCCCAAGAGTCCTTGCTTTTCTTTCCCCAAGTAACCGATCGCCACACAATCAGCTCTGTAATAGACGTTAAGCCATCTGTAAGCTTAGCGCAGATTCTTCAAAACGTTTAAAGAACATTGAAATATCTTCGTAGTACATGTTTAATTATTCTATCCTTCACGACACTCTCAGTGAAGAATATAGATTATTTAAATGAAGTTAAAGTTTTATGTGTATAATTTAACAAACATATTTTGCTGCATTTCACCTTAAAAATGATATCGCATCATATGTAAATACGCTTTATAAAGTGGCCCAGGTTGTGAGATATTATAACTGTAGTGCAAGTTTACAGTGGGGTGATTGTACTTATAAGTACAAACCGTTCTACAAGGAGCAATTGATTGAGTGCATTTAAAGTTCTTGGGATTAAACTGTTTCTGAACCGCGAGGTCCGTACAGGAAAGGCTTTAAAACATTTTGCAGTGGCTGAGACAGCGTGTCCTTAAAGCTGTATACCGATAATTCTCTTTCCGATCAGCTGCTGCTGTGATTCACACTCAGATACAGTGATATAAATACTCCGAGTCGTGCAGTGAGAGTAATATGGAAAAAGATGATCCGCTGTGGCAACTCCTAATGGGAGGAGCTGAAAGAAGAAGAAGAAGAAGAAGTGAGAGTAACAACGCTAAAGCAGTTATGGTATTTGGAATACTATGGCTGTTCCCTGGACCATTATATTGTTACGAGTTAATTACAATCAGATGCATTACACTAATAAACAATATGCGGTTAGTTTCTGTGTATTTATAAAGCCGCGTCATGAAAATAAAGAGTAATAACACAAGAACAGTACCATTGCTTTGACGCTGGGTGCCGCCAGTTTGCAAAACCGAGCGGAGAACTTGCGTACGACAAGGCATGAGGTACCGTGGAAAATTGCGTGGCTTTACGCCAAGTGTAGGTTTTATACATCGCGATTTGAACGTGGAAAAGTTCTTACACAACATTTCTGTGCGTCCGCACCGTTTATACATGAGGCCCCAGGTGTATGATGTAATATCACTGAAGTATAATCCAAAAGCCACTAAATCTCATTGAATGTGTGCAGTTTGAGTGACAACACGATGGAGGGGACCTCTGGAGGTCTGTCTCCAGGTAGACTCTATTGGATCCATCACAATCTGAATTTGTGGATATACTACACAAAAAACTCTTTGTGCATGCAAATACGTGTGACATAGTGTTATTTAGATTTTTCCAGTCCCTGACGTTTGACTTCAGTTTTTTTCCTTTGATTCTTTACTTACAATTTTGATTAGAATAATTTAGGCTTGACTCATGGTTTTGAGCTTCTGGCTTGTTCAAGGTTTCCTCTTCTGGTCATCTCAATGTATTCTGTTTGCATCTCCTAGGGCGAGGCACATCACTCACTGACTTATGTTTTATCTCCTGCATTCTACATTATAATTAGCCTGTTAGATGTGGCAGTACAACACTAAACATGTTAAGTTAATTGGCAACTCTAACCTGGCCCCAGTGTAGCGGTGTGTGTATGTGTAGTGATGCTGAAGTTTAAAAAGCCCACTGTAAAAAGAAGATACCTTCACAGTCACAAGTCCGACTGGTTACATCGGGGTTCCTATTTAACTTGACTGGCTAAGATATCTGTACCCTGCACATTGAATCCAAGAGCCCAAGCTGGCAATCAGAGGCTCTCAATAAAGATCTTCTACCAAGAGGAGTGCTGCATGAGCAGGAGAGATTACCCAGGATTCACTCAGGTGAGTGTGGTGAGACTGAAAGGAAGAGAACCTACTGAAAAACACAGGTGCCCTCATAGTCAGGAGCCTGATTTGTCACTGGAAAGTACCCTTTTAGCTCTACTGGTGGTACTCCGCACTCTGAATGCAGTAGCCCAATTCCACATCCAGAAGCTCTGAATGAGGACACTAAACTGATAGGGATGACAGCTGAACAAATTTCTAATTGGTGACAGTATATACAATATGTATCCTGCTATGGACTGGTGCCCTGTACCATATCTGGTTCCAAACTTACACTAAGTGCAACTAAGATAGGATTTGAACATTTAAAAAGCTTGAACTGCCTTTCAGAAAAATGAAGTAAACCTAACTAAGGCTGTCCACTTGCCACTCACTACATGCACAGGTCAGCTGGCCTTTTCTAAACTGCTCTGCAATTTACTTGCACCTCCTCCATGGCTGCTTGCTATTTTCTGCATGACTCCACCAAGACAGACATTGTCCCCCACACCCCTGAACTGAATTATGGATGTTTCAATAAAGGATCAATAGACAGACAAGAATGACTGCTTTGGCAGCTGACATAACTGGTTACTGCTCACACTTGAAAGGCACAAAGAGGTCTCAAACAACTGCTTACTCACCTGCTCCTAGGCTACCATATGCTAGGTGGGGTGGCACAATGATTTTCCTCCGCTCATTCACACACATGCCCTGAAGGCCACGGTCCATGCCAGTAATCAATCGTCCAATGCCCACCAGTCCACTAAAAGGATACCCCCGGTCATGGCTGCAAAATAAACATAACAAAGATTCAGAAATACTACCAATACCAACACCACACATTGACTTTAAATCATTGGTGACCAGATAGACAGATAGATAGATAGATAGATAGATAGATAGATAGATAGATAGATAGATAGATAGATAGATAGATAGATAGATAGATAGACAGATGTGAAATGCACTATATAATTGATAACTGCTTTTTATTATAACAAACAACAACTCCCTAGTTCAAATTCACACAAGAATTACAAAAAAGAAGAAAACTTCTAATTTTATTCAAAATAAGGCATCATAAAGGTGTATTCACGTAGGGAGGAAGGAGCCCCAGCAGCATTTCTTGATACACAAACACAATTGGTTAGGTGAAAGTCCTTAATGCTAGTATGTCAGAGAGGGGATGTACAGTATTGTTCATAATGGCTTGCAGTTTTTTGTTCAATATCTGCTCCACTAATACCTTCAGTGGGGCCAAAGGGCCTTCAATTACTAAGCCTGCCTTCTTAATCAGCTTGTTGATTTGGTTGGCCTCTCTTGGTGTGATGTCACAGTCCCTGCACACCACTGACTGGCCATCACAGAGCTGTAGAATGTGTAAAGGATGTCACTGCCCACATTTAAGGAGCTGAGTCTCCTAAGAAAGAAGAGTCTGCTCTGCCTTTTCTTATAAAGCCCATCTGTGTTTCGAGACCAGTAAAGCACATCACTGATGTGGGCCACAAGTACTTGTAGCAGTGCACCACATCCTCTCTGTGAATGTGACTGGGCACAGAGGCCTCCCTGTGGTGCAAAATTCAATAAAATATGCACTCAGTGTCACAATGTCCAGCAATCTTGGTGTTCACTTCCACTCCGTATGTTCAATTTGTTAGCTTTTAAACTGAACACTTGAATTTTCTTCTCATTCACTGGTCAAAAGTCCTGTCTTTAATGTAAAAGCGTGTTCCCTTGTGAATGTGTTTCATTTCAGTGTTCACAGCTCTAGTTTTCTGGAGTTATTTTATTTAACAATATTTTAGCTAACAATGCACGCATTTCTCACATGACATTTTCTCATAGACGTTTTTGGTATTTCTTTTTTGCAATTATGCTGGTCATCATAGATGCCCATTCTTTTAAAAACCTTGTTATCTCCATTCACCATGAAAACATGAGATTATGTTTTTTTCTCGGGCATCACTATGAAGCACTTGCAGTATGTAGCATTTAAGAAAATATCATTTTTGGGGTAGAGTATCCCTTTAACTGAATTTTATCTTCACAGTGGCAGCATTCAGTGAACAAAAATAAAGTTGGTAAACTTCATCTGTTAAAGAGACCTTTCATTCCAGCTTGAGAGATATAATGGCTCAAATGTGGTTATCTTCTGGTAAACACAGAGGACTCAAGGGAGTTCTGGGTCTACAGCCAAACATTATTTATTGTGAATTTACTTTTTCATGTTTTCTTCAAAAAATTTTGAAACACATTGAGAGGCTCTTCCATTTGAACCTGTCTTATTTAAACCTCAGACATTTAGTTTGATTTGTTCTTTGGTGTGCCATGTCTCGATTAAAAGAGTTCTCTGAGACCTTCAGAAAAAAGTTACAGATGCCTATGTGTCTGGGAATGGATTTAAAAAGATCTGCAAACAATTTAAAATCAATCATTCCACTGTCCAGAAGATCATCTACAAGTGGAGAAGATTTCAAACAACTGCCAACTTGTCCATGCCAAGTTACCACAGCAAACTGGGTCTGTGAGCAGAACAGAAGATGCTGAAGGAAATCTCTAAGAACCCAAGAATTTCATCACAGGACCTACAGGTAGCTGTTAACACTTCTGATATCAAAGTGCAAGAGTCTAAGTTTAGATGGAGGCTGCACAACTTTGAACTGCATTGGAGGTGTGCCAGGAGGAAACCAGAAAAAATACCCTGGCAAAGACAAGAACTTAAAGAACAGACAAGGCAAAGACCACCATAACTGAAGACATGTTTTGTAAAGCCAAAGTCAGCATATCAGCTTTAGAACCTGACACCAACTGTAAAGCATGGTGTGGAAATGTTCTGCTCTGGGGCTGAGTTGCTACATCAAGGTCTGAGCAGCTAATGAATTCTTCATTAAACCAGAGGGCGCCTGAGGATAATGTGAGACCATCTATCAGGTGACTGAAGCTCAAGAGACCTTGCAACATGACAGTGATTTGAAACACACAGTAAATCCAAACAGGAAAGGCTAAAAAAGAAAGAAATTGAGGGTCCTGGAATGGCCAAGTCAAAGCCCAGATCTGAATCCCATTGAGATACTGTGGTGGACTTGAAACAGGCTGTGCACACAAGACACCCTTCAAATTCAACCTCGAGGAGTGGGAAAAGGCTTTCTCCTGATGTGAGAGATTGCTTGGCAGTTCCAGAAAACACCCACTTGAGGGGGCAATACCAGCCGTTAGAGACAAGGGGGTACTTACTTTTTCCACAGACAGAAATGGCATATGTTCATTGTTTTTTTTTTCAGTTAAATTCCCTTTATGTATATATCCTGTTAAAAGAATGATCACATCTTAATATGTCAACATATGCTAGAAAGGAAAAATGTGGGCTGCACTTTTTCACAGGACTGTTTTTTTTTTTAATTCATGTAACTTCAACATTTGAATGAGCAGCCTGTTAAATGAAATAAATAAGCAATAACCTCTATCTCTGATTTTATATAGCACGCAGGAACGTACACGTCCTGCTCCCCCAGCACGTTTCTATTAAATACACTGCTTAGCGCCGAGAACCCTAACCCCTCCTCCCCCCCAAGTACTTGACACGTGTCTAGTATTGCACTTTTGTCCAGGACAGCATACATGAGAAGGCCATAGCCTGCAATTTAATTCGGCAGATTGTCAGCTAGCAGTAACACAGATCGCATTAGGCTTAAAGTTCCTCTGGCTTTACATTTGAAAGAAAATTAGATTTTAAAGTAAAACTTGCTGAAGGAAGCACTCTGTGACTTTTGGTCGGAGCTCTCATTAGGAACCCCAAGCCCCCTAATTCCCTTTCATTTTTGCGATAGCTAGCTACTTTTAGCTGGACCAATTTACCTGTGTGCGTGTGTCAAGAACCTGTATAAACGCATGCACGAATGCCAGACCCCCCAGCTCCAGCAAACTTTAACACGTTTGCATCCACGGGTTAACACCAAGTCAGTCCGGACCGAGACACTCACCTAGAGTCGAACTTTTTCCCGTCCTCGAAACTTCCATTGTAGTGGTATCGTACGTGGTCCCCTAGCGTCACTTCTCGGGGGCACACCAGAGGGATGTGATACCTGTCGATCACTACATCTTCCAGGGGCCCCGTGCTGCAAAACACACAGAGGAATGCGAGGTTCAGCAAGGCAGACAGCGGCGGCAGGCGCATCTCCTCCGGAAAATCTTTTTTTTATACACAGATGGAGAAAAGAATGTTACGGAGAAAATGTGCCCGAGTGCGTGTCTGCGTCTGCGAGTGGAATGGGGATCAGGAACGGGAGCGGGGGCGGGGTGCAGCACTTCAAGGCGCCTTCTCAGTCGGGCAGCCCTATGTAACCGGGGCTGGGCGGAGAGCGAGCGGGGGCTAAGGGGTGGAAGGGAAGTGGGGGCTGAGATCCGAGAGGAATTTTGTAAACGTGTAAAGCGGTCGAAGGGGGAGGCGCGCAATTTTAGGTGTCCCGGATTTTCGGGGCGGACCTTAAATCTCTTTAGTTGTCCTCTCGCCGAAGATGTACTTTTATAAGAGAAGAGTTTTTTAAAACAGAGACGGGTTAGAGAGTTCTTTCTTTAAGTGCTACACGGATACCAAGAACCAGAGAGCATAGACTTCTAGGTCCTAAACAGTCCAACCGTGGAGAACGGATGCATACAAATATATCAGTGTCAGCCGAGCTCTGCACCGTTGCAGCCCTCGAACCGTGGCTTGCTGAGGTGGACTTTTCCACCACCAGCAGCAACAATTGTCAATTGTATCTTGAGCTGGAGGACTTTTAAACCCACAATGCCGGACTGCCGGACAGTCCTTAGCTGATTCTCGTCCAAGACTTACACGTCTGGACACGCATCCATCTATGATGTATCCAATTTCTAAACCCGATTAGCCACAACATGTCGCAAGAAAGCTGGAGCCTATCTCAGCAAGCATTTGGTGTCAGGCAGGAACAATACCTGGACAGGTTCCCAGTCTGTTGTACCTTGAATAAGCACACACCGATACACAGAACTCACACACTGTTCAGACCCACACACTTTCTGCAAATGTTCTTGTGTTTTGTAGATTCCATGTAGTAAGAGAACACAAAGCTATCAAGTCAATATAAAAGAGAAAATCTCTTCATCACTAAAGCCTGATTTTTCTGCAATAGGGAAGGCATAAAACATACACTGGATTCAGAAAGTATTCACACTTTCAGAAATGGATAAACTGCCCAAATCCATGTGGTCAAAACCAGAAGGAACTGACTGAAGAAGACTCAAAGATGGAATTGCTGCCAAATGGGCTTCTACAAAATACTGGATTAAGGGTCTGAAAACTGTGGCAGATGGCCGGAGCCCTTACCTGGCTGGGACGACCTGAGTATGGAAGGTCTAGGGGAGAGAGTATTTGCAAGACTGTTTCCACCCCAGACCAACAGAGGGCAGCCCCCTTGTCTGGCAGCAGGGTCATGGCCGCCAGGAGGTGCCTGGACTTTTAAAGGGATATTTCCTGGTGTGGTGGAAGTGCTGCTGGAAGATTCTCATTGGGTACCTGGACTCCTTTTGGGTGGCCTATTAAAGGAGCCAGCCACCACCACTCAATTGTGAGATTCGGGAGAAGGAAGACAAAGCTCTTAAAGGGGAGGGGAAGCAGAAGGACTGTGTTGTTTGTGCTTGTGTGCTGTGAAGGCAACAGTGTTGATAAACCGTGTGCTGTGTGGACTAAAACCTGTGTCTTACCTGTCTGTGTCGGGGTTAGGGCAGCTGTATGTGCCTTTGGGCACCACAATACTTACAGTATATGAAGGAGAGATTTCAGTGTTTTGATTTTGACTAACTTATTAAACCTTTCTGAAAACATGGTTTCAGTTTGTCAGTACTTGATTTTGCGTGTAGAGTGATGGGTAAAAATGACAAATTTATCAATTTAAAATTAAATCTCCAACACAATGAAGTGTGCAGAAATAGAAGGTGTCTGAATACTTTGTGCATACACTGTACTTCACGGGCCGGTTTAACATCACCAGCCTGCCTAATCTGCATGTCTTTGGACTGCAGGAGTTAACAGGTTATGACATTTGATACTAAAATATAGAATCTGCATTGTGGCAGCAGGATAAGCTTTTCATCGGCACTCACATTGCCATTTTCTGTATTTTCACAGCCATTCTTGTTTTAATTTTGTTGTGCTCAGGAAATATTACATATTTAAAAATCTACTGTATTTTCAAAGCAGAGGTACATGTGGCTAAAGCCTGACCCTACAGCAACCTATCTAAGGCAGCATCTGAAACCCTGTCCTGGGATGGTGGAAGTAAAGCTTGAAAAGTCACCCAATATATGAATCAAAACTGGGTATAATTCAATTGATTAAGTGCAACACAGGCGAAATGAATAAGTCAGTATATAGTACACACAAAATATTGTTTTGACTTCATATTTGCATTGAACTCATTTCATTCTCCTTATCTCCATTTCTTAAACCCACATTATGAATATTAAAGATCTAATGGAGACATCAAGTTCTTTGCCCTCTATAAAGTACACTTAAAAATGCTGCTTCTAAAGTGTCAATTTACTGCATTGTGTGGTTTCTCGTAACCCATTTGCTTAACAAAGCTGGGAAGACTCCCACACAGATAAAATGAATTCTTTGGACTTTGAAAGTGTTCTTAATATGTGGACAAAACATAAGTCTTTGATGTATAATAGGCTACAGGTTACTAAGAGCAAATAAACTTAGCCTTTGTTATTGTATGCAGTAAACAGTCCTTCTAAAATCATGAACCCATTGGTGTTTCACAAATCTATGATCATCTATTCATGGTTATTTATGAAACCTGTTTCAGATCTAAATAATAAAGGTCATTTCTGAAACCTTTGTGGACTGTTCTTTTGGAAACCAAAAATGGGCTCCCTATGGCATCGCCCTGAAGGACCACCTTTACTTTTGACAGTTTAGCTCCAATCACACTTACCCCTTATGTTTGCATTTCTCTAGGTCAGAGAACCGAGCTCCTTTTAATTAACAGCAGTTTAACAAGAGTTGCTAATATCGTAAGATGCATAATAAAGTAAACACTATGGACCAGCTGGAGAAAACACCACACCACTGTCACAATTCAGACTGCATCCTATATCTACAAAGTCAGCTCTTGTAAATAGTGCATACTGTGCCACATTCCTTATGCTTATAAGCAATCACATTTTTGCCCAACCTTTGTGGAAAAGCAAACATTTCTTTTGATGCACAGAATTTCAATGTAGCTCTGTTTATTTAATACATTTTTGAGACTGGTAGGGAATATTTCGATTATCTCCCCATTGCTTATTTTGTAACTGAGTGATTGAGCTTGTGTTCCACCTTATTTTTGTGTGTTCCATCTAGTGGTCTCCATCTAAGTTTCTATGCAAGGTTTGACTACCTACTTATAGTTAGTGACGAGCGAGACAGCAGAATCTCGATATGCACACAGTTTTGCAAAACTGCCACTAAAATGTACATTTCCATTTGATTTTGCAATTGCAGAATGGAACACTCACTAAATATGAGTTGAGGATTTATAAAGTTGTTTGAGGAGTAAATCAAGGAATATTGCTCTCTGAGGGTTATTCTGTGACCAAAACCGTCGTTTCCTCAAACTTGGCCACCCTCAGATGCTGCTGTGACATCCACTGCCCCTTTCATGCGCCTCCATGTACTCTTATCTGCCTCACACACTGCCTGCTCCTTTGCACTGACTTTCCCAGCTTTATATGTTGATCCATGCCAGGACCCTTCTGGAGACTCACTGGTGGCCACACGCCCAAGCTAATGGATTTTAGCAGCTGTGAAGAGCTTGCAGGTTGGGGCTCTCTAGTTGCCTTCCCTTTCATGTTCTGCACCAGAATAAACTTTTGCCATGCCTTAAATGTACACCAAAATCTCTATTGGAGAAGTCTAGTCAAGAAAATAGTAACCCCATATTAAAATAGGATTAGCCAATTAAGGCAATTAAGAAGAAGAAACAAATGGAGGAAAAGAGTACAGGTGACATAAAAATATATGCTCAATATTTGTTGGTTCTGAAACTATAATTTTTTTCACAAATATTTCTGTAAAGTTAAACTGCAAGTTTTACTGTGAATTCCATTTTGCATGAATCATTTTGCTTAAAGGCGGCGCAGTGGTAGCGCTGCTGCCTCACAGTAAGGAGACCTGGGTTCGCTTCCTGTGTCCTCCCTGCATGGAGTTTGCATGTTCTCCCCGCGTCTGCATGGGGGTGCTCTGGTTTCCTCCCACAGTCCAAAGACATTGCATTGTGGATCCTAAATTGTCCCTAGTGTGTGCTTGGTGTGTGTGTGTGTTTGTGCCCTGCAGTGGGCTGGCTTCCTGCCTTGTGCCCAGTGTTGGCTGGGATTGGCTCCAGCAGACCCCCGTGACCCTGTGTTAGGATATACAGTAGCAGGTTGGACACTGACTGACATTTTGCTTATCTCTACAATAAATAGCACAGCCCAAATTCAGACTTTAAAAATTCTCTTTTCATAATCATTAAAAGGTAATGAATATGATTTATTATAATTTTAAATATGAATGTTTAGGAATGTTTCTTTAGATTTTTTTTTACTTGCTGTGATTTGTTCATAAAGCCTAATAAAACCAAAAATGAAAATTCAGTTTCCAATTGTTTTCTCTAATAACATAATACAGTATATATGAAACTGTACAGTTATTTTGTGGTTATCTTCTGGACTTGATACTGTACATTTTATTTCTTGCTATAGTCAAAAAGATGTAGTGAATACACTGTCCTATTAAAATTTATATTTTTATTTTGCTATGCTTTATTGGTCTTCATTAAAAATATTGAAATTCTGATTCTTTAATTAGTTATTAACTAGCTCTTCAGATTCAGTACCTACAGCTCAATGTTATTTTACCAAAATTGAAATTGCTCATTTTCTCAAACAAAAACTCTAAGCCAGCTGGTGCAGTATGGGTGATTATTGGGTGCTCCTTACAGGGCTGGTTTCTGCTTTGCACCCTCCTTTGACCTGAAAATGGAATAAGAAGGACATAAAATGGGATGTTTTAAACTGAAAGGCATATTGTGAAGTCTGCATGTGTTTAGGGGTTTTACATATGGCTGGTCAAAAATGAATGTATACAGTGGATTCAGAAAGTGTTCAGACCCCTTCACTTTCTGCACACTTTATTATGTCCATCCATCCATTATCCAACCCGCCTTATCCTAACTACAGGGTCACGGGGATCTGCTGGAGCCAATCCCAGCCAACACAGGGCGCAAGGCAGGAAACAAACCCTGGGCAGGGCGCCAGCCCACCGCAGCTTTATTATGTTGTACATTTAATTTTACATGGTTTCATCTGCTATTTTTACCCATCAGTCTACTGAGTAACCCATAGTGACAAAGTAAAAATATATTTTCAGAAAGGTTTGTGAATTTAGTAAAAATCTAAAATTGAAACTATAATTCAATGAAGTATTCAGACCCTTAGTTCGGCACTTTGTATAAGACCATTTGGCAGCAATTGCAGCTTTACGTCATCTTGGATAGATCTCTACAAGCTATGCCAACCTGCATTTGGGCAATTTATCCCTTTCTTCCTAGCAAATCCTGTCAGGCTCCATCAGATTGGATGAGAACAGTTTGAAATCGGCCATTTTCAGGTCTCTCGGCAGATGTACTATGCTTTTTAAAGCTGGGCTTTCCCTGGGACACTAAAGGACAGTCTAACACTTGTCGCAAAGCCACTCCAGCATTGTCCTGCCTGCATGCTCCAAATCACTGTCATGCTGAAAAGTCCTATCTGTGGTGGAGTAAACTCTGGAGCAGGTTTTCATCAAGGACCGCTCTGAATTTGGCTGCATTTATCCTTCCCACAATTCTGAATGGGCTCCCTGCCATTGTGGATGAGAAGCATCCCCATAACATGATGCTACCACCACCGTGCTTCACCATGGGGGTGGTATTAGACAGATGATGAGCATTCGCCTGGTCTTCAACAGACATAGTGTTTGGAGTTTCGCCCAAAGTGGTTCAATTTCTGTCTCATCAGACCAGGGAATAAATTTCCTTAAGCTTTCAGAGTCCTTTAAATTGTCACATGTCTTTTACTCAAGAGTAGCATCTGTCTAGCCAATATACCATACATTTCTTAATTATACTTCCAGAATACAGTGTTACGTTCATTTGCCCAGTCATTGCCATGTGCCCCGTACAGGCAGGTCTTCTGGTTTTTAAAGCTGCTGCAGTAGGCTCCGGCTCGCTACGAACCTATTTTAGGAAAGCAGGTTCATATAATAGACGGCTCATGCTGCTACTGTCTGCATCCTGATTATCTTACAAGTGGTGAAATTCTGATTATGATCAGTGTTCGTCTAGCATTTATTTACTTTAATTACTGTGCAGATGATTTTCCCAATCCCAGTTTACCGCTTTTAAACACATTCGCTTCCATTTCATCAGGCAGTAGGGTCCTTGCTAGCAACAATCAATTGTGTGTCACTGCAGTTTAATGTCTAGATACTGCAATCGGAATGATAAGCACAATAACATTAAAAATGACCAAATTGTATATATAAAAGTCATCGAGAAAAGTAACAACGAGGATTTCAAAAATTGCCCAAGAGCTGATAACCATTAGGGTCCTAAAAACGAAATTCTAAGCATTCCCTGACAATTCTCAGGCTTATTAAGATCACACGGGCTCTAGGACCCATCGGAGACAAGGATATGCAGAGGGCCTGCCAGTTCTTCAAAAGCTCCAGGTTTTTTTTTTTTTAACTTTCCAAAATTCCTTCATTCATCCCCGAGTCCTTCAGTGTACGTGCGAGGAGGCATGGCCATCTCTTTCTGACACAAGGAGCAAAGACACGAAGCAACATGGCACTGCGTGGCGCGGAGCCGCGGCTCATCGCGTGTGTTTTTGTGGGACTTCTCGTGGTCCTCCGGGCGCAGTACGAAAAATATAGTTTCAGGAGCTTCCCCGCCAATGAGTTAATGCCACTGGAGAGCGCCTACGGCTATGCACTGGACCAGTACCAGGCTCAGAACTGGAAGGAGGCTATCCGTTACCTGGAGAGCAGCCTGCGACTCCACAGGTTATTGAAAGACTGCCAAGCGTTCTGCCACCAGAACTGTAGCTCTGCAGGGCGCCAGGAGGAGATCCAGTTTACCGACTCCGAGCTACGGGTCTTCAGCCACGTCCTCCAGCGGGCGTCCTGCTTGAAGAAATGCAAAAGCAGCTTTCCAGTTTTCTCTGTCACGCAGCCCAGGAAGGAGATCCTAGACGCGTTTGAAGCCCGGGTCCCCTACCGCTATCTTCAGTATGCCAACTTCCAGGTGGGTATGGAAAGCACGAGAAACGCTACACGCTTTTTAACGGGGGTATTTAAACTAGGGCGCGTCGAGCACATATAACGTGTTTAGAGTTTACTAAAAATACCGAAGTTAATATCGTCTAAGTTTGTGTAAGTCACGCCCTTTTTTGATTCTTGCTCGCTCCTTTTAAGAGTCGTACAATTTGATTAACAACGTCTTTCTTTCTTTCTTTTACACATACATGGCTGGAGCAATGTTACTCATTTTAACCCCAGTGTCCTCAGCGATCCGAATCGCCCCAGTAGCTCAACGCTCAGCTTTCCCGAGTGAGCGCCACAGACTGTCGGACCATACAAGCGAATCGCGATGCTTCCTGTCTGATTTTTAATTCGCCGATTAACCAAAGGTGTTCCAGCAAACTACTGGATCAGTAGCCCTCATCTTTTACGGGTCTGTTTTGGCCTGCACACGGGTGCCCCCTGGCAGGCAAAAAAGGGAAACAAAATTGTAACAAGTTGCCACGTCCCCCTAACTTTCAGAGCGTCAGCGGGGGGCAATTTAATGAGGTAGGAGACCTTCCCGAGTCTGCTAAATAAAAAAACAAAAATGTGTGTGCTTCTCTCCACGACCTGCGGCAAGCAGCCATGTGCAGGATTGTGTTCATATTTATACCAAATATTATTCAGTTTTAAGAGGTCTAAATACACACTGCATTCTTTAGTAATATCACACTTTGCCCGCACCTGGGATCAAACGAGGCTGGAGAAAATTCGATGTTTTAAGTCTATCCTCGGTTTTTTATTCATTCCACCTACAGTCTGTATTGCTGTGGTCATCAATTACAATCCTGGAAGGCCGCAGTGGCTGCAGATTTTCATTTCAATTAGTTTTTTTTTTTTTATATTTGAACCCATTTGTAGCTGTGCCTTTTTCAGGTTCTCAAAGTCAGGCTACTGCTGAGTTGGCAAGGTAGTGTCCAGCATAGTCAAACTCAATTACTGTCCATACAGAATAAAAGGCAAAAAGGACAAAATGGTTTCTGTTCTGTTTCATTACAGCTTTCACCTGTTGAACGTCTGTTACTTTCTATACTTAAAGGTTGTTACTTTTCTTTGGAAAACTTACATGGGCTTTGCCTTAGTACCTCAGTATGTTCAGTACATTCATTGTGTTCAATATGTTCTGTATGGTTTGAAACTGTATGCCTTACCAACTGCAAGGCAGATCTTAAATTGCACTAGTCTGTAGTCAGAATGACAAGAAATAATCAGAATATTCCATTTACAATTTAGCTTGTAGGAGTTAATAGAACCTGCCATTAAATTTTCACTAATACATAGGGAAACATTTTAACATAACTAAGAAAGTACTTCTATCAACTTAATATAACCTAACTAATTAACAATTGGCTCTTACACCATTTACTGCCTGCTAAACCAATATGTTTTTTGGGCTAAATTTTCATTAACTCATTTGTTACGATTCAGAAACCTTAAATATCAATTTTAGTTTCAAATAACTGCATTTAGGTTTTATTTGTTTCCTGTTTTCATACCTAGCGTCCAGCTAATAAGAAATGCAAATAAAGAAAGCACCAGCTATCCAGCTAACTTTGTTCCATTTAAAGCTCTGAATATAAATCATGTGTTAGTAAATTGGGGGAAAAAGGGAGAGACTGTGAAGTGCAAATCTGTACTGGTCTACAAAGTATATGGATAATGTTATCAGAAAAGGAAACTCTACAATGTAAATAAAATTGGTCTTGGAAGCATGAAAGAACTAACAAGCCATATATAAATACCAAGTAACACTATCAGCAGGGACTGTCTTTTAATTAGGAAACTATTTGGAATGAAAACGTGCAGCCACTGTGGCTCTCCAAGACAATGATTACAGATCCCTGCTTTATTAATTTGTCAAATTCATTGACAGTAGGTATTACTGGTCTAATCTAGTTTTTCAAAGTTTCTTTTTGATGTGACTATTTCCTTGTGATATGTTCAACTCTGTATGCTTAGCTTTAACTAGCACGTTCTGCATCAACAGGACAGCAATCTGGAAAAAGCTGTCTCTGCAGCTCACACATTTCTACAGAAAAACCCTGAGGATCCCATGATGTTGAAGAACATGAATTACTTTAAGACATTGTTTGATGTGGAGGAATACCTGATTGACTTGGAAGAGCGCCCATATGAGGTAAGAGCTGGTGTTGTGAAAGTACCCTAATAAAAAGCCATACAAATGTTGGTGGAACATGTAAACATCAAACTGATAAGAAACAAAGCCATAATTCTAAACCTGTCTGTTTGAGCTGCTGATCATTATGCCAGTGTTAGGCTAAGAGATTTAGCACTAGCATTATTACATTAAGTTGTCACAGGTTATTTTTTAAATTAGCCAATGTGCTACATTTTTACGTACATAAATCGTGTAAGCAGAGGTGTCATAGTACAGCCACGTGTAAAATAGAAAATGGCAAAGCCAGATGGGTAAAAATTGGATCTTAATTTTAAACTTCAATTTCATTGAAAAATTCTCCAAGGTTCACTTCATTATAATATGTAATATTTTTTAAGCCATTCCATTTAGGGGTCTGAAGGTGCTGAAGCCATTCCTAACAACTTTATACACCAGAAACAGACACTGGATGAGGCTCTAACAAACTCACAGATTTGCATATGGCCATTGCAGAATTGGCAGTTAACCATGTAGGAAGAATATGGAAATAAATAAATGTGTACATAGTACAACATAGTATAAAAAGCCTGAAGCCGTTCAAGGTTAGCTGCATAAGTCAGTTGGAAACACAGTCAGTGTCTTAATAAAAAAAATGCTTTGAAAGTGTTTTTTTAGTTAAGTGAATTTACATTATTTTTTGCAATCAATTGTTAATTTTATTTAACAAAGTCAAAAAGAAATCAATATGTCAGAATGACACCCCACTACTCTATCTCCCGTGCCAACTGACCATACCATCATACCTAACCTTGGGAGTGACTACGTCACAAGTCTATGCACATAAAACACTTAACTGTGGAAGCAGCAGAATCCCAGTTGTGTATGGATTTGCTGGGTGCTCCTTTAATTTATGATGTAAACCGTTCCAGAAGGATCAAGTTGTGAAAGGCAATCCACTAATTCTTCATTATAATTAGATCCCACCTAGAGGCAAGAAGAAGTTAGGCTAGGTTAGTTTAGCATCTACAGTGCCCAGGCATAAGAATTTGCACTGGTGCACTGACAGAACAAGGCCTGAACATATGTAAGAATAGGCAAGAGAGAGAATAGGAACTGATAGCATCGAGGAGTGTGAGTAAGACAAAAGCCAAAGATGAGGACAAAACCAGACATGCGTACATATCCCAGGAGCATCACTGAGGCAAAAGTGACAGAAAGGATCTATTTCCATAGTTTGATATTAAGACTAGACTGATAAAATCATCCTCATATAAAAGGGCCTCATTTGGTATTGTTGCATAAACAAATGCATATCAGAGTTGCCCAATTTAATTTATTGACATGGAGCATTATTTGGTATTTATTATAGCAAAGGGCAGAAAACTGTTTAAAGTGGACAAAACCCTTTTTATAAATCTTTAAATTCTAATGTTACATGTGTGTTGTTTACATGTTGGTTTGGCAACTTTATCATTAACATAAAAGCTGTCTAAACAATATTGTCAACATTAGTAGCAAAATTATTGGTTTGCAGCAACCCTTTGTTACTGTGCCATACCACAAATAAGTTAAAAAAGGCTGACTCAATTTTGTCAAACAGTAGACACCCTATTTTTTCTAAAATTCAGCTATTGCCTTAGGCTACAGATTTAGGTTCCCAAGGGTAAAGAGCAAAAGATTTAAGAACTCTTTCATTCCTAGAGCTATAAGAATTTTGAATTCTGGTTGTTGTAGGGATCCTGCAGAATTCTGAATTATTATTGTGAAGTGTAAAAGGTAATTATTCTTATTTGCAGAAATCTTGAAGGTGTGTGTACTGATTGCAACAACATAATGTGTATGTTGGTTTATTTTCTTGAATTTGTGTAGTTATGTACTTTCCAGCTGCAGACACATTTCCCTCTCTTAGCATAACACTGGTATAATGATCAGCAGCTCAAACAGACAGGTTTAGAATTCTGGCTTTGTTTCTTATCAGTTTGATGTTTGCATGTTCCACCAACATTTGTATGGCTTTTTATTATAATCTACCTTCCTTCCATATCTTTAAGACTGGCAGGCTAGGTAAATTGGCTCTTTAAATTGTCCCAGTGTAGGTGCAGGTGTAACCATGCCCTGCCAGGACAGGCTCCATATAAACCTGTAACTGAATTAAGTTGATTAAAAAATACATGAATACTATGAGCATTGTTTAAAATACTTAGCAATGCTTTCTATACTTAAGCGGAGCATAATAGTAAATGTCTGAAGTTAACACTGTAGTTAATTTGAAATGTGCTGTTTGCAGCTGTAACATCTCAGAACAGTCTATTTCATAGTCTACTGTATATAGAAGAGGCCCTCAGAATAAAGTTATTCGAAGCTTGTAGACATCATTTTGTTGCTGAATTTCTTATGGCGGAAAAGGAATCTGTGACAAATGATCACTAACAGATAAAAATGTATAGAGAGAGACAATGCTGTTTATAAAAGTATGGCTTCATGAACTGTGGATTCTGAGAAAGGCCAAACAAAGCTCATTGATGCACTTTGTGCTACCCAGCCAACAACAGCAGTCACTGCAGTTCTACGTCATTGTGCATGTGAACTGATCTGGCAGAACCAATGGATAATCAGAAAGTTTGAAAAAGTGCTCCCAGTATACAAGGAAAATCAGAACAACACCATCAGAACAACAATATGAATTCTTCAGCATATTGAAATGTCTGTGCATATTGGGTTCCACAAAAATCTGTCATTGATCGCACAACTGTGCAGAAAGAGATGTGTTCATATTTGCTTTCCTGTAACAAGGCTGAAAGTAAAAGTATGTTCACTTTGGACAATACATGGATCTATTAACTTTGAACTGTAAACCAAAAGACAGTCAACTGAATAGTATTATTTAACTTTTGCTCAGAAATCATTTAAGGTTACTCCATCATCAAGGAAACTATAGACACTGTTTTTGGATGTGGAGAGGTGATTTAAGTAGACATTATATCATGTAGGGAAACCATTGACTCAGATCTATACATTAAAATTATTTCAGAAGAATATAGGTAGAGTTTGAAGTCACAAAAATCATCCTTCAATATGACAAAGCATGACTACACACACGTTGGAAAACACTGGAAGTAATAAAAAATCTCTGGCTGACTGCTCTTCAAATCCTACATCATCATATTTTGACCTCTTTGGAGCCCTCAGAGATGCTTTCAGTGGCATAAAACATTGGCAAAAACATTTAAGAGTGATGATGAAGTTGTTGACCAAGTGAAGAAAGGGGTATTAATGAAGGATTTGGACTAGTACAAAGAAGGTGATGCATACTAATGTTTCATTTCATTCTAGCACAAACGTAATGTTAAAGGAGATTAAGTAGAAATTATAAGAAGTGTAAAATATATCCTATATATATATATATATATATATATATGATTAAATTATTAGCATTAGCAAATTTTGTTTTAAAACTTTCTTGGCAACCCTTATATAATGTTATTAGTAGTTGAGAAATTTGCCTAGTTGTTTATTTGCCTTTTCATCTATCCATTTTTGTGTATTTTAGTTCAGTGGACAATGAGGACATTGAGATTAACCTGGGTGCAAGGCAGGGACCAATTCTAGATGGGCCACCAGTCCATTATAGGGCACAATTATCAGTACTACCATATTTACTTAATGCAAATTGTATGTTTTTGGAATGTAGTGAAAAACGAGTGTATTCAGGGAAACACAGACAATATTATTATTTCAATATATAACATAACATTTCTAACCCTTACAATGTTTTTAATGAGTAACAGCATTCTAAATTTGATCTGTTCAGGGTCATAGCATATCAGCCCATCATGGACACTGTCCCAAAAGGCAGTTCTCACACCCAAATCCCAGTGATTTGCAGGCTAGGCTGATTTAAATTAACCTGATATGAGTAAGGGCCTTCTTTTAGGGTGCTAGCTACACATCCAAAGTAGGGTGCATTTGCCCAGTTACCCCACTTAAAATTTTGCACATGTGAAAATGGATTAATAATAATAATAATAATAATTAATAATGCAAGTTTGCCTAAATAAAGACATTTAAATTACAAAAGACGAAAAGTAGTTTGCTTCAATAAAAATGCTTGCCAATTTACAATAAACACTCACATTAATAAAGTTATTTATTCAATTTTTGTATTATTTTGAATCATTCCAACCCGTGGCCAGAGTCTATTCATCAAATCAGTTAAGCTGTACAACACTGGGGACTTCAGCAGCAGTGTGCGTGACATGGAGCAGTGTCTTGTGGAATACTTCAAGAGCTATGAGCTTTGCCTGGCTGGCTGTGAAGGTGCTTATGAGGTGAAGGAATTTAAGGATTTCTACCCAGCAGTGGCAGGTAAGGTTTTTGCTCCATTCAAGAGTGCTGTCTATCCCAGGTGCTGTGCATGTGTGGGTGTTAATACAAAGGACAGCGTTTTAAGGGGTCAGTGTTTAGGGATCAGGTTACAGCAAGAGTACAAACAGGAAGAAAACATGTGATATTAAAAGCACTGAAGCAAATATTCCATACTTATGTTTATAACAGCCTTGCTGGGAAGTAGTTGTTACAATGCGATTTTCTCATTCATGTGATCATGCAGCTGTGTGGCCTGTGGCCAATATAACTTGCTGTGTTTGGGTAGCTTACTCTCCATTCAGTAAGATATCTGACAGGTGATGCTATTAACTATTGAGATTTACTTATTTAAAAAGAAAATTGTAGAATTTGGCCTTTAAAGGTTTGTTACAATACACCTAATAGTCACTAAGTGCTATATAACACAAAGAAGGCCTTTGTTAAGCTCTAGTTACGTACATAGCAGTAGGAGACTAACAGATGCATTTTAAGTAGCCCCTGTTCTAAAAAGGCCTCATCTCTTGAAATACATCAGAGTAAAGGAGGAGAACATCTACAGCAAGCAGTCAAATGTGAGGTCCCCACCTGCTGTCATTGGCTATTTTGAGCTTACTCTTCAGCACTGCGCCCAGAACCTTTCCCCTTCTTTACAAATTCCTGGCTGCTGGGAATGGAATGAAAGGCTCACATTGAACTAGTCTATCTCTAACTACTTTTTAAGGATTTTATATTAGACTTTAGGGGCTGGACTGCACAATGATTATCTTGGGCAATGTGATCTAAATAGGCATTAGATATAAGTTATACACTCTCTTTTCAGATCACTATGCAGATACCCTCAAGTGCAAAATAAAATGTGAAAACAGCCTAGTCCCCAACGTGGGAGGCTTCTTTGTGGAGAAGTTCGTGGCCACCATGTTCCACTATCTTCAGTTCTCTTATTACAAATGTAAGTAAATACATTTTGATATGGGAGTGATAATCACAGAATGCAGGCTGTGTTTAGGAGTCCAGGAATGAAATGTAGCTTTGTATGCAAGTTTATTAGTATACTAGAATTTGTACCGCCTGTCTGAAGTTTGCTGATTTAAAAGGAATGTGAAGCATAATGTGGAAAAAGAACTGAGAATGGAAGGGGGGAGGATTCGGGTGGGAGGGTATAGGTTGTTACAAGCGCTTTGAAAAAGAGGTGTTAAGAAGAATAGGAACATTCAACAGCAACAATAAACACAGTCACAGCTCAGTGTAGTCGTTAAAAAATCTAGACAGGTTGACTTAACTATCTGTAATTAACAATCTTGTCCTACTGTGTTTCTCTTACCAGTGAATGATATTAAAAATGCTGCCCCCTGTGCAGCTAGCTATTTGCTCTTTGACCCCAGTGATGAGATCATGTTACAGAACATGGTGTATTACAGATTTTACCGGGAGAAGTGGGGCCTTGACGATGATCATTTTAAGCCGAGGACGGTAAGTCTCAGGGCAGTTCCTCACTTGAATATGATTTAGCAAATTTGGAACCAAGACAGAATGATACAGTAAATATACTTCTTTGACACTTGAACCCTGCTGGTTTGTTGGGGCATTGGAGTTCTAAGGGAGCTTGTACTTTGGTCTTTGTTTATTTTTTTTTTTGTCTTAGTTATCCCTTATTCTGGTGGTCAACTTCCATTTTGACTTTACTATTACGTAGAACACATCCTACACCTTTGGAAGGTGGGACAACTATGTTTTAATAAACTTTTTGCTTGTTCTGTATTTTAGGAAGCATTGAAATATTTCAATGTAACCACTATGCAAAGGCAGATGCTGGAATTCATAAAGAACTACATGCAATCAGACGATGAGGTAAGAGAACAGCAATTAAGCTAAAGTATGAATGAAATGGCTTAGGCTGAAGGGTAATATGGCACAAGGAGAGGAGGCACAAGGCTGGGAAGAAAGTTGTGGTAGAATCAAGGGAGCATGGAATGGTGGTTAGGAGCAGGGAGGAAATATGTCCTGGACTGAATGTGGAGGGAGCCACAACACAAGCAAAATCAGAAATAGGTAGGAGCCAGAAAATATTACACAATCAGAAAAATAAATTACATGTATAAATTAAATTATACATTTATTTTTTAAGCTAACTGTTTTGTCCATTGAGACCTAACCAATCACATGTCACAAACCTTGACAACTGTTAGACAGTACCTTGGGACAGCTTAGCTAGTAAGTAATCAAATAAGCCTAACAGACTAGCAGACACAGTCTCCATCCATGTTATAATGGGCATCGTCCTGAAATGCTTTGTGAATGTTTGGTGTAGGATTTGGACAAGGTTTGTGCTTACTCAATTTTTTATTTTAACTGCCTGAGAGGTCTTATGCAAATATTTATTTTGCTGTACAAAATGTTTTTGAGTAATTGAAAACGATTTCAAGTTTTACTGTAATGCCGATTTGTTTTCATGGGACACAACCATTTTCCACCTGTTAGTATGAATTCCCTGTGATTGTGTGATGGGTGACATCATCAAAACGACCATATATAAGACCCGGCGCATGTTTTCTAAAATTAGCCAAGATTAGGATCTTGTGAGCAAACCTTTTATTATTTTTTTTGTTTTTTTATATTACTGTATAACTCTGCTTTTGTTGTGATCTTTCATTTTTTAATAAGTATTTTGGGCTTTGATAATTAATTATTTCTTGACCATGTCTTTTCTTCCGACCCTTTTCAATTAAAATTATTCATTGTCCTTTTCGAGACAGTACACTTAATTTGTCCAAATTCTTATGTTGTAGGCCCACAGTAAAATGTTTTTGTATTTCTACAGTGTGATTACTGGCAGTTGAAGTGACATTTTCATGGTTGCGGAAGGCAATGCAAGTCAAAGCCCATATAGAGCCCTAGATTAGTGTCCAGAGCACATGACCCTTCGGTTACAAGGACAGCACCCCTCAGTGTCCACAGCATGGACTATGAGATTAGGGACTTGTAGGTCTGTTTGATTTACATAAACAATGTGCCTCAGTGTTCATAGCACAGCCAGGAGGTTAGGAATAACTCATTCACTACAGCTTTATTACTGGCAAATATCAATAAATAAAAAATGAATGAAATGAAAATAACAATTTCTTTAAATTGTATATCTGGATAGCCAAACCGGGGGTGGGCGAGCAGGGCATAGCCCCCTAGTATTATATATAATAAACTAGCAAAATACCAGCGCTTTGCAGCAGAGAAGTAGTGTGTTAAAGAAGTAATGAAAAATTAAAGGAAACATTTTGAAAATAACGTAACATGATTGTCAATGTAATTGTTTTGTCACTGTTATGAGTGTTGCTGTCATATATATATATATATATATATATATATATACACATACATACACACACATTATATATACAGTATATATATCTCTAATATCTATATATATATATATATATATATATATATATATACATACACACACACACATTATATCTATATCTATATCTATATATATATATATACACTCACCTAAAGGATTATTAGGAACACCATACTAATACGGTGTTTGACCCCCTTTCGCCTTCAGAACTGCCTTAATTCTATGTGGCATTGATTCAACAAGGTGCTGAAAGCATTCTTTAGAAATGTTGGCCCATATTGATAGGATAGCATCTTGCAGTTGATGGAGATTTGTGGGATGCACATCCAGGGCACGAAGCTCCCGTTCCACCACATCCCAAAGATGCTCTATTGGGTTGAGATCTGGTGACTGTGGGGGCCATTTTAGTACAGTGAACTCATTGTCCTGTTCAAGAAACCAATTTGAAATGATTCGAGCTTTGTGACATGGTGCATTATCCTGCTGGAAGTAGCCATCAGAGGATGGGTACATGGTGGTCATGAAGGGATGGACATGGTCAGAAACAATGCTCAGGTAGCCCGTGGCATTTAAACGATGCCCAATTGGCACTAAGGGGCCTAAAGTGTGCCAAGAAAACATCCCCCACACCATTACACCACCACCAGCAGCCTGCACAGTGGTAACAAGGCATGATGGATTCATGTTCTCATTCTGTTTACGCCAAATTCTGACTCGACCATTTGAATGTCTCAACAGAAATCGAGACTCATCAGACCAGGCAACATTTTTCCAGTCTTCAACTGTCCAATTTTGGTGAGCTCGTGCAAATTGTAGCCTCTTTTTCCTATTTGTAGTGGCCACTGAGTGGTACCCAGTGGGGCCTTCTGCTGTTGTAGCCCATCCGCCTCAAGGTTGTGCGTGTTGTGGCTTCACAAATGCTTTGCTGCATACCTCGGTTGTAACGAGTGGTTATTTCAGTCAAAGTTGCTCTTCTATCAGCTTGAATCAGTCGGCCCATTCTCCTCTGACCTCTAGCATCAACAAGGCATTTTCGCCCACAGGACTGCCGCATACTGGATGTTTTTCCCTTTTCACATCATTCTTTGTAAACCCTAAAAATGGTTGTGGGTGAAAATCCCAGTAACTGAGCAGATTGTGAATTACTCAGACCGGCCCATCTGGCACCAACAACCATGCCACGCTCAAAATTGCTTAAATCACCTTTCTTTCCCATTCTGACATTCAGTTTGGAGTTCAGGAGATTGTCTTGACCAGGACAACACCCCTAAATGCATTGAAGCAACTGCCATGTGATTGGTTGATTAGATAATTGCATTAATGAGAAATTGAACAGGTGTTCCTAATAATCCTTTAGGTGAGTGTATATAGCAAAATACCCGCGCTTTGTAGCGGCGAAGTACTGCCTTAAAAGTTTTATTAAGAAGAAAATTAAACCTTTTTAAACTGAGGGAAAATATACCAATAATTATTTGTTAAGGATCTCTTTGTATACCACATTGTGAGTTCGGCCCTCCGGTTGTAATATGACCAAGCTGTGCATTGAGCTTACTCTTAAGCATGCAACGTACAGTTGGCCATGTGAACAGTAATCTTGTTTCAAATCTCACAGCTTGGATTGTCATAATTGGTTTGAGTTTCATGGTTTGTTTCAATTACGACAGTATTTGTAGGACTTGTGTTTAAATGATATTCGGCATCTTTCAAGCGTTGTAAGTATACAACCAGTTTCATCGATAACTTCACATCCAGCTTTTGAGAGTTTAAACATTCATAAACATCAAAGTGTCCACTACTGAAATCGTAATCTGTGAATCTAAGATGTTTAAGAGGCATTGGCGGTTGTCCAAAGGTGTAAAATATTTGGCCATTTCGGTACACCTGAAAGAGACAACCGAACAATTCAGCGGCAGACATCAACTCACATGCAGAACCATAGGTGAAGGGCTTAAGCTTTTCACTCTTCTAGTGCTCCTGTGTAGAATAATTATCTCCTGTACCGTCATCAGTCCACACCTTGAACCTGTCCCAGTCATTCAATACATAAGACACAATGTTTCTCCAGATATCAAGAGTGAGCCTGATATGGCTGTGCAATATGTAACACAGAGAATGGAAAAGATAGGTGCCATCTCCGGGCATGGAAACCACTCAGTAAGTGACAGTTCTCTGATCGATGGTGATTACCTCGATAGACATGTTTATGCGGGTACGGTTGGAATGATAAAGGAAATGGGTACCTGAACAATGTAAAGTAAGTCTAAAATACCTACACAATAACTATAATCGTAATAAATGAACAATAAAACAGCGGAGAAGCCGTGGATTAAATATAAAGGCTGTAGTTATCAGCAGGGAGACGTGAATCCCGTGGCGAAGCAAGGAAGGGAATGTAGAGACTGGAGCGACGGAAGGCCTTATATAGGCAGGCAGCCAACAATGTGGGAGGCGTTGGGATGGGGACCCAACGCGCCTCACACGGTGACTGAGCTGCAGGCTATGGACGTATATATGTACGTAAGTAGGATTCAGTTAGCATTGGGAGCCTGCATACCAAATTTCTTGAAGATGGGCCCATAAGTAACAAAGACTGTTGAAAAGTTCAATATGGTGGCCGACAGTGGCATCATACCACTGAAATAAGTACCAAATTTCAGCCTTCTACCTACACGGGAATTTGGAGAATTAGTGACGTTGGAAAATTCAATATGGCGGCTGACAGTGGCGTCATACCACCGAAATAAGTACGTACATTGGTTTCGGTTAGCGCAGGGAAGCCACCTACCAAATTTCGTGAAGATGGGGCCATAAATAAGAAAGTTCAACATGGCAGACGTTGTCGACCGTTATTGACCGTTAGGACCGTTACGCGTAGAATTTCGAAATAAAACATGCTTAACTTTTGTAAGTAAGCTGTAAGGAATAAGCCTGCCAAATTTCAGCCTTCTACCTACACGGGAAGTTGGAGAATTAGTGATAAGTCAGTGAGTGAGTGAGTGAGTCAATGAGCCAGTGAATCAGTCAGTGAGGGCTTTGCCTTTTATTAGTATAGATATACCCTCTAGCACCAAGGTATTAGAAGAGGTAGGGGGTCTGAAAGGAGGAGTCCTGGTTGCTAGTGCAACACAGCAGAACCATTCGCATCTGAGAATAGATAGCATAAAACAGCCACAGCAATATGGTGGTGGGACTACAGCCAACAGAATTCTGGTGCATGATTGACTATTATCTTAATAAAACACAAAATACGACAGACACACAAGAATGAAGCAGAAACATGGCACCTGCAAAAACGTGAAAATAAAACTGTGTAAATCATAAGAAAAAGGCAGTAGAAACAGGTGTCCATAAAATGTTCATGAAGGATTTTATACCCTGAGTGGGTATCAAATGCTAAACAACAACAGAGAAGAAAATGTGATCTTTTTGCAGCATGTAAAGTGTGGACCTTTATATGAGCTATGGTATTCAGCTTTTACTACAAAGCAGGCCTCTTGGACCTTTGAAAATATGACACATTCTGTGAAATCGAATCATTTTTGGTCAGGCAATAAAAGTGTGTATTTTTCTGATTGATCTCTTCTTCCATCCAGGGAGTGGTGAGCCCCGAGATGTCATCTGTGCCACCTGTTGAGTCTCCAGATGCAGAGTTTGATGGTCTTGGAGACTATGAAGAATCCTTATATTCAGTATGGTGGCAAGAACCCAAATCGAAAGGCGATACAGGGGAACCAGCTTAATGATACCCTCAGTTTTATTTATCACACCAACCAGCAGGATTAAATGGAAATTCCCAAGTGACTGATACTTCCATTATAAGCCTCTCAAAGAATCAGCAAGGACAACAAGACATTACAAAGCACTGAAATAGGAACATTCAATTATGTTTAGAAAATGACATAGCATCTGTCTACACTTGGGCAAGACACTTCTTTTCAGTAGGGCAGCTTTTCAGAAAATGATTCTCTAAAACCTCCTGCCTGTAACTGTTCTGTTTAGATTAAGCAAACAGACCTAGTACCAAGTCTTTCAAACATGGCTACAGTACATGATGTATGCCACTTCACTCTTCCAGATGCTAGCTTGATTCCTTCCTTCTTTCCTTCCTTTATCTGGCATGGGTCTATGCTGCAACCACTAAACCAAATTGTACAGCTAATATAAATGTTATATTGTGGCCTTCCACTTTAAAAGCATAAAAAAGGAGGAATTGCCTTGAAAACAGTGTGAACCTGTTTTTTTACTACGATTTTCCTTTATGCCATTTGTTCCTCTTGAAACTAATCAATGTAAATAAACTGCTATGTACAGAAAGCATAGATATTCATGTTGTAAATAAAAACTGTGACGTCCATAAATAAAACAAAAAATAAACCACGGTGTCTTACTGTCCAAGTTACTGAGGCTTCTTTATAAAATCCATTGAGGGAAGACAACTCAAGGCCATCAATAATATGTCCAATAACACCTTAGTGTCACTTACAGGGCATCATAAAGGTTTGCTAACACTTTACTTTCCCATTTGAGGTTTTCAGTTTTAACACATTGAACTGAACTGATCTGATCACTCTGTGGCTACACACAGAAAAAACCAAGGGACCAGATGAAGTTTGTCCTCGAGTGCTTAAGGCGTGTAGTGACCAACTTTGTGGTATCCTCTGCTACCTGAAAATGCCACTGTTGTGCAAAATAAAATAAAAAGGCACCTCTTCAATTAATCACTACAGACCAATGGCCCTTACATCCAATATCCTGAAGACTTTACAGAGTCTGGTCCTGGACTAAATTCTTCCAACAAAAAACACTTGGATCCACTGCAGTTTGCCAATGGGACAAAGATTAGAGTGGAACATGCAATTACCTGTCTCCTCTACAAAACTTACCTCCATCTGCACAAAGCTAGCAGAACAATGAGGATTATGTTTTTTGATTTCTCCAGTGCCTACAATACCATACAGATATCACTTGTAATGTATAACCTAAGGCATATGTAAACGGACGAGTTAACAGTGTCCTAGACCAGTCCAGCATCTGCAACACAAGGCACAGTCATGTTACACCAGACCATGTCATTTGAAGAAATTCTCTGTTGGTTCTACACTAATGTGGTTTATTGACAAGGGGTATGAGACAGAGGATAAGAGTCAAATGGAGAACTTTAGGAATTGTCTGCAACTAAACATCAACAATGACATGCTAGTCATTTCTAGTACTATACAAGAAAAGGCAAAGAAGACTCTTTTTTGTAATAGGAGACTGTGTTTCTTTAATATGGGTTGTGATGGCCTTCACGTATTCTGTAATTATAGATATGCTAACCTGTCCACATAGCATCTACATGATGTGCTAAACATGCAACGAACGAATGAGAATACTAAGATACCGCATAATAAAATAACATTTCATTAACAAAACAAATAATTTTTTATCTAATAAGCTGACTATATATCCACAACTTACCTTCAGGGCAGACTTGTCTTTATACAGCCGTCGAGAGGCACTGGCAGCCCCACTTTTTTAGGCGGCAATGTATTAACAGCACGGAAGAGCCAATAGCGTATCGGACTCATTTGATTGACAGCGGTAAGTGCCATACACAAAACAGTATTATATTTGAAGTCCTACGCCGGGAACATTCCGGGCTGCGGCAATACATACTTGGATATCCTGAGCGTTGTGCGCGAAGCTGAGTGCCTTTATTGGAATTGTGAGGTATGAATTACTTTCATGTTCCCTTGTTTTCTAGTTTTTAAGTATTCGCATTTATAGAGAAAGGCTGTTGAAATGGACGTGTCAACCTGCTCGGGTAAGTTAGCGTGTGGCGCAGTTTGTTCTTTCCTGCGGCAGTGTTGTCAATGTTAAACAGCAGGTGTCAGCAAACGTCTTTAAAACAAACTACTTGCTTTACTAAGTCGATTTTACAGAAGTCGTTATCGTTTTAACTCAGTGCTGAGAGATGTCACTTGCAGGCTCAAGTTGCAAAAGTATTTTGGAATATGTGGGATAACTGTATTGGCAATTGAAAGTACAGTAATCATATAAAGCAAAACGTTTACTTTGGGATATGTTGGATAACTGTATTAGCAATTGAAAGTAATCCTGTAAAGTTTACCAAATAAAACACGTTGCCAGTGTCTGTCACCTGATCCTATCAGCCCTAAACTTGTGTACAGTACCCACCTGCAGGTTTATGTGTAATTATACTGTACACTATTTTTTTAACTCTTATTTATTTATGCTGTTTATTTATTCATACATTTATTCTCTGGTACTGCAACTTATTTGTGCATTTATTTATACATCACTGCAACTGTGGCACAAGAATTATACTGTGCTCTTGCTGTGTATGTGACAATAAAGATGTCTAATCACTAATCTAATCTAATAATCTTTATTTTCCTTGAGAAGGTTGTGGTAACAAAAAGCAGAGTCGGCCCGATCAAGCTATCCTCTCCTCAGCCATTCCTGATCAATTGACAGATATGTCCAGGCTAACTGATAGATCTAAGCTGTCCAGCATATGAAGGGTCAGACCTGGGTCTTTTCTCACTGGGCATGCTTTGAGTTCCCCCTGTATTACCAGACTCCTTGCTCAGTCATTAACAGTGAACCCAGCAACCTTGCACAGACACCCCATGTCAGTACTCGGTATGTACAATCGAATTTGCTCTATTACTACCCAGAGTTTGTGACTATGAAGGTGGGGATGTAGACTAACCAGAGTATTGAAGGCTTTGTCTGATGACTTTGCTTACACTTAGCTTAGCGGTCCCAGTATAGCATTTGTGAAACTGTGTTCTCCACACTGACTTGTTGACACATTTCATGATCATTCATCCCTCACTCATGAGCAAGACCCCATAGTGCATGAAATCTTCCTTTGGCAGCTGCTATTTGCCATTTTATGAATTCTTTTTCTTAACAGATGATGCTATTTTGTGATTATTTTTTACAGAGCCTGCATTAAGGGCCAGTGGGATACAGTCTGATCAGCAGTTGTACAAAATAAGTAATATGCTTCCTTCATTATTTAAACTTATTACTAAAATGTTTATAACAGACTTCAGCTTTGTCTTCCTAAGCATTTTTTTCCATTTTTTATCATATGCACAGCATAATTACTATGTAGAAAAATATTGCTTCTTATAGTATATGAAATTGCCTTCATGCCAAGTGCTGCCTAGCTGTTTCCAGCTGATGGGCTAGACCATTTGGACCTGCAGGGTTCTCTATAGCACTGGCTCTGTGTACTCATACACAACCTGAATTTTACAGTTTAAGGATGGGGCTTGAAGATCATTAAAGGATAAGTTTGGTATTTTTCAGGCCAAAGTTATTTCTTCAGAAACATGGTATATATGCATTTTCCATAACAAAAGGGTGTTCTGACGTTAAGCAGTTACTATTACTTTTAAAAAAATTCTTGCCTGCACTGGCACTTTACAATGGAGGGTATGGGGGTACAAAGGAAAAGCATACAAACTTACCAAATACATCAATTTTTCAAGTCAGAGATTTTGTATCTGGAGCTTGGATGAGGAAGTGAACACTTGGATGACTTTTGAAACTGTTGTGTTGCTACCTGAAGATCATGACTTCTGAGGACGTCCCTAGCAATGCATGATGCAGCCCTGAGAACAGAAGGGAGCAAAAATGGCAGTGATTGTAAGAATGCAAAATAGTGGTCAAAATAGTCCAAAATAATAGATAACAATTTAAAGTGAATGTGGAATTAAAAGAATGTCAGAATCAAAATCTGTGACCCCAAAAGTCCCAAAATGAGTGTCAGATCTCTGGAGAAAAGTATCTAAAAAATCTAAATAGAAACCAAATCATAACAAACACCAGTATTAAAATGAGGAATACCTGTTGTTGTTGTGTTGTTTTTTTTAAAAGCATGTGTTTGCCAGTTTAAGTGTTTCCCAGCTGTGGCCATGTAGCACACACTAGCAAAGAAATATGAAAAGTCCAGTAACTTTTACTCCCTTAATGCTATCCATTATTATTTGGAAAAAAAAGAGGAAATAGATCAACATCAGGAATGCGTTGCTCTCAAGACATTACACCACATCTTGATTTTCACCCAGCAATGAGGAGGACCACCCTAAATGTGAAAAAGCCACCGAGTAAGCTCACGTGTGTGCCTTCCACTTTGTAGAAAAGAAGCAAAAAGTTTGATGCTCTTGCTTCAAAGAACCACAGAATCCTGGTAAGGAAGGAACAGGTATGTATGTAGAAAATCGTTTTTTTCAGTTGTTTGCTGGCCTTGTGCTGACCACCTAACACCAGGCTGCATAGTGGTGAGGGCTACTACCAGATGTGCGTTGTGCATTTCAAATTGTGCAGTGCATGTACTATGCATGTTTTGTTAGTTTTATGATGGCTTGTCCTTTTTTATTTCAAAGCCGTGAAAATGCCTTTCCATCTTTGGCAGTTCATAGCCAGTAGATTTTCCTGAACAGCAAATGATTGTGAGGTACTAACTTTACTTAACATTTTAATTTATATTGCTTTATTTTGACAGACGATGATGATGTCAGATTTGATGATTACAATAATCTGATACCAATCAAGATAGACCAGGCACCAGCATCCCATTGTGTGATAGATTTTTTTTGATGTGAAAGGTACATGATCTTGCATGTCTTGCTACTCATTAGCTGAAGAGGAGAAGTTAATGTTTGCGTTAGAGAAGTTTGTAAACAGAAAGGATAAGACTGGAATGGCCTCACCAGAATTTTATGCCATAAAAACCTTTGTTTGTAACTCATAATGTCTGTTGCTGTTCAACACAGTTATTATTTAAGACGGTAGGGCTTATGTTTTGTCTAAATTTTGGATGGTAAGAATCCTCTTTAAACAGGTTTTGGAAAAAGAGTTAGTTTGAAAATGGATAGCTAGTTAGTTTTAGGATTTCAACCTTTCCTTCTTTTGACTACAAGTTCTGTTTTTTGATAATTGACAAGGGTATAAGATAAAGGGCCTGGGGCACCCAGAGGCAAGCCCCATATATTAAAGTTATGCAAAAGGCCTAAAAATAAAATGTGTGGTAATGCACAAAACTGAGGCGTCCTTGAAATCAGTCAGTCTGCCCAAGATGGCATTGGTTCCTCTTATGATGGATTCTGAGAGGAAGAGGTCGGTCCAGGTTGTCTGACCCTGGAAGTGACATCACAGTAAGAGAAGTGTCAATCTTCTTTTCTGCAGGAGGGGTGGGGGTACAGAGAACATTATTATACAGTGCCCCCTCTTGTCTTAGCTGTACGTTACACTCACAAAAGCCTTTAGGTTGCTCAATAAGCACACATATATGAATATATATATATATATATATATATATATATATATATATATATATATATATATATATATATACTGTGGTGGGCTGGCACCCTGCCTGGGGTTTGTTTCCTGCCTTGCACCCTGTGTTGGCTGGGATTGGCTCCAGCAGACCCCCGTGACCCTGTAGTTAGGATATAGCGGGTGGGATGATGGATGGATGGATATACAGTGGTGCTTGAAAGTTTGTGAACCCTTTAGAATTTTCTATATTTCTGCATAAATATGACCTAAAACATCATCAGATTTTCACTCAAGTCCTAAAAGTAGATAAAGAGAAACCAGTTAAATAAATGAGACAAAAATCTTATACTTGGTCATTTATTTATTAAGGAAAATTATCTAATATTACATATTTGTGAGTGGCAAAAGTATGTGAACCTTTGCTCTCATTATCTGGTGTGACCCCCATTTCCGGTAACTTTTGATCATTCCTGCACACCGGCTTGGAGGAATTTTCGTCCATTCCTCTGTACAGAACAGCTTCAACTCTGGGATGTTGGTGGGTTTCCTCACATGAACTGCTCTCTTCAGGTCCTTCCACAACATCTCGATTGGATTAAGGTCAGGACTTTGACTTGGCCATTCCAAAATATTAACTTTATTCTTCTTTAACCATTCTTTGGTAGAATGACTTGTTTGCTTAGGGTCGTTGTCTTGCTGCATGACCCACCTTCTTTTGAGATTCAGTTCATGGACAGATGTCTTGACATTTTCCTTTAGAATTCTCTGATATAATTCAGAATTCATTGTTCCATCAATGAAAACAAGCCATCCTTGCCCAGATGCAGCAAAACAGACCCAAACCATGATACTACCACTACCATGTTACACCGATGGGATAAGGTCCTTATGCTGGAATGCAGTTTTTTCTTTTCTCCAAACACAACGCTTTTCATTTAGCCAAAAGGTTCTATTTTGGTCTCATCCGTCCACAAAACATTCTTCCAATAGCCTTCTGGTTTGTCCACGTGATCTTTAGCAAACTGCAGACGAGCAGCAATGTTTTTTTTTCAAGAGCAGTGGCTTCTCCTTGCAACCCTTCCATGCACACCATTGTTGTTCAGTGTTCTCCTGATGGTGGACTCATGAACATGAACATTAGCCAATGTGAGAGAGGCCTTTAGTTGCTTAGAAGTTACCCTGGGGTCCTTTGTGACCTTGCCGACTATTACACGTGTGCCTTGCTCTTGGAGTGATCTTTGTTGGTCGACCACTCCTGGGGAGGGTAACAATGGTCTTGAATTTCCTCCTTTTGTACACAATCTGTCTGACTGTGGATTGGTGGGGTCCAGACTCTTTAGAGATGGTTTTGTAACCTTTACCAGCCTGATGAGCATCAGCAACTCTTTTTGTGATGTCCTCAGAAATCTCCTTTGTTCGTGCCATGATACACTTCCACAAACATGTGTTGTGAAGAGCAGACTTTGATAGATCCCTGTTCTTTAAATAACACAGGGTGCCCACTCACACCTGATTGGCACCCCATTGATTGAAAACACCCGACTCGAATTTCACCTTCAAACTAACTGCTAATCCTAGAGGTTCACATACTTTTGCCACACACAAATGTGTAATTATAGTATAATATTTTTGTCTCATTTGTTTAACTGGTATCTCTTTATCTACGTTTAGGACTTGAGTGAAAATCTGATGATGTTTTAGGAAATACAGAAAATTCTAAAGGGTTCACAAACTTTCAAGCACAACTGTATAATATATATATATATATATATATATATATATATACACAGTGGGTACGGAAAGTATTCAGACCCCCTTCAATTTTTCACTCTTTGTTATATTGCAGCCATTTGCTAAAATCATTTAAATTATTTTTGTCCTCATTAATGTACACACAGCACCCCATATTGACAGACAAAAAAATAATTTTTGAAATTGTTGCAGATTTATTAAAAAAGAAAAACTGAAATATCACATGGTCCTAAGTATTCAGACCCTTTGCTCAGTATTGAGTGGAAGCACCCTTTTGAGCTAATACAGCCATGAGTCTTCTTGGGAAAGATGCAACAAGTTTTTCACACCTGGATTTGGGGATCCTCTGCCATTCCTCCTTGCAGATCCTCTCCAGTTCTGTCAGGTTGGATGGTAAACGTTGGTGGACAGCCATTTTTAGGTCTCTCCAGAGATGCTCAATTGGGTTTAAGTCAGGGCTCTGGCTGGGCCATTCAAGAACAGTCACAGAGTTGTGAAGCCACTCCTTCGTTATTTTAGCTGTGTGCTTAGGGTCATTGTCTTGTTGGAAGGTAAACCTTCGGCCCAGTCTGAGGTCCTTAGCACTCTGGAGAAGGTTTTTGTCCAGGATATCCCTGTACTTGGCCGCATTCATCTTTCCCTCGATTGCAACCAGTAGCCCTGTCCCTGCAGCTGAAAAACACCACCACAGCATGATGCCTCAGCATCGCCATGCTTCACTGTGGGGACTGTATTGGACAAGTGATGAGCAGTGCCTGATTGTCTCCACACACTGAAGAGAGGCAAGACACATGACAGCCCACATGGAGTTTGCTAAAAGACACCTGAAGGACTCTGAGATGGTGAGAAATAAGATTCTCAGGTCTGATGAGACCAAGATAGAACTTTTTGGCCTTAATTCTAAGCGGTATGTGTGGAGACAACCAGGCACTGCTCATGAGGAAAAAAAATAATTTAAATGATTTTAGCAAATGGCTGCAATATAACAAAGAGTGAAAAATTGAAGGGGGTCTGAATACTTTCCGTACCTACTGTATGTATGTATATTTATATATATATATATATATATATATATATATATATACAGTGGTGTGAAAACTATTTGCCCCTTCCTGATTTCTTATTCTTTTGCATGTTTGTCACACAAAATGTTTCTGATCATCAAACACATTTAACCATTAGTCAAATATAACACAAGTAAACACAAAATGCAGTTTTTAAATGATGGTTTTATTATTTAGGGAGAAAAAAATCCAAACCTACATGGCCCTGTGTGAAAAATAATTTCCCCTGAACCTAATAACTGGTTGGGCCACCCTTAGCAGCAATAACTGCAATCAAGCGCTTTGCGATAACTTGCAATGAGTCTTTACAGCTCTGGAGGAATTTTGGCCCACTCATCTTTGCAGAATTGTTGTAATTCAGCTTTATTTGAGGGTTTTCTAGCATGAACCGCCTTTTTAAGGTCATGCCATAGCATCTCAATTGGATTCAGGTCAGGACTTTGACTAGGCCACTCCAAAGTCTTCATTTTGTTTTTCTTCAGCCATTCAGAGGTGGATTTGCTGGTGTGTTTTGGGTCATTGTCCTGTTGCAGCACCCAAGATCGCTTCAGCTTGAGTTGACAAACAGATGGCGGACATTCTCCTTCAGGATTTTTGGTAGACAGTAGAATTCATGGTTCCATCTATCACAGCAAGCCTTCCAGGTCCTGAAGCAGAAAAACAACCCCAGATCATCACACTACCACCACCATATTTTACTGTTGGTATGATGTTCTTTTTCTGAAATGCTGTGTTCCTTTTACACCAGATGTAACGGGACATTTGCCTTCCAAAAGTTCAACTTTTGTCTCATCAGTCCACAAGGTATTTTCCCAAAAGTCTTGGCAATCATTGAGATGTTTCTTAGCCAAATTGAGATGAGCCCTAATGTTCTTTTTGCTTAACAGTGGTTTGCGTCTTGGAAATCTGCCATGCAGGCCGTTTTTGCCCAGTCTCTTTCTTATGGTGGAGTCGTGAACACTGACCTTAATTGAGGCAAGTGGGGCCTGCAGTTCTTTAGACGTTGTCCTGGGGTCTTTTGTGACCTCTCGGATGAGTCGTCTCTGCGCTCTTGGGGTAATTTTGGTCGGCCGCCACTCCTGGGAAGGTTCACCACTGTTCCATGTTTTTGCCATTTGTGGATAATGGCTCTCACTGTGGTTCGCTGGAGTCCCAAAGCTTTAGAAATGGCTTTATAACCTTTACCAGACTGATAGATCTCAATTACTTCTGTTCTCATTTGTTCCTGAATTTCTTTGGATCTTGGCATGATGTCTAGCTTTTGAGGTGCTTTTGGTCTACTTCTCTGTGTCAGGCAGCTCCTATTTAAGTGATTTCTTGATTGAAACAGGTGTGACAGTAATCAGGCCTGGGGTGGCTATGGAAATTGAACTCAGGTGTGATACACCACAGTTAGGTTATTTTTGAACAAGGGGCAATTACTTTTTCACACAGGGCCATGTAGGTTTGGATTTTTTCTCCCTAAATAATAAAACCATCATTTAAAACTGCATTTTGTGTTTACTTGTGTTATATTTGACTAATGGTTAAATGTGTTTGATGATCAGAAACATTTTGTGTGACAAACATGCAAAAGAATAAGAAATCAGGAAGGGGCAAATAGTTTTTCACACCACTGTATATATATAAATCGTATATCTTAAAATAGTCTTTTATGCCTGAACTTTCAACACCTACCAGGTGTCATCATCAGATGAAGTCACTCTCAATAGAACCTTCACTTTCAAACAGCACCTGTCCAAGGTTACTGCGAAAATTAAGATGAGAAATAATCTACTGTCCAAGGTGGCTGATACATCGTGTGGGGGGGCAAGCAAATGTATTGAGGTCTTCCTCCTTGTCTCTGTCATACTCGTCTGACTACTGCTCTCCAGAATGGGACCATTCATCTCACTGTAAAATGGTGGATACACAGCTCAACAAGTCTATGCGCATCATAATAGCCGCTCTCCGTTCAACCCTTCTCAAGTGGCTACCAGTGCTAGCTAACATAGCACCTCCTCACAGTCACTGTGATGCTGCTACTACAGGCTTTTTAACAAAATATGAGAAGCAAAACCATACAATTTGGTTGTGGCCTAGGGACGTTATTGTTGCTGACCCATGGAAAACCTATGGGAGGCAGACCCTTCTGCAAACTCTTTCCTATTCAGCAACCTGTCAAAACACGTGCCAGGTTTGACCTTCGCAGACGGGACTGGGTCATGCTGAACTGCTACCAAACAGGGGTTGGCAGAAGTGCTGCAGACCTACGTAGATGTGGTATTTGTTCCTGAGGACAACAGCAAACCATGGTCCACATTCAATGACTGTCCCATCCTAAAGTTCAGTGGTGGTCTTGATATGCTGCATGCAGCCTTGGCATCTGCTATTAACTGACTGAGACAAGACAACTGTATTCGCTAAACAACAACAACATCAGAGGAAAATGATTAGACATACTGGAATTAAAGGCAATATAGAGAAAATGAGAGGGGTAGGTGGGATTCATTTTCTCCCTTTGTGGATTTCTAGCATTAAATATATAATATATATGTAAAATACATTTTATTCTAATAACAAACATTAAATGATTGCTCCTTAAAAACCAGTCATTTCCAAGTTCAGCTATTAACTTCCTTTCTCCTTTTGGGCATTTATTTCTTTTACCATTCCTGGAGTCTAATCTCTACACTATGAGATCTTGCCCTAATTCCAAATAGGAGAATACAAGTCTTGCTTTGCATATACAAGACAAGAAAAGTAGACCAGGATGTAATCTGCATTGTTCCTCTTGGACCTGAGGTTCAACTTTAAGGCAGAGCATTTGTTTAAATATCACTTTTCTAGAAAGACTGCATAGTGTGATCCTCAGGACATGGAATGCAACCCCCTTGGCCACATTTTTATAAATGGGGATCTCCACTATTGTCTGCCTGTCCTGAGAAAATTAATGTGGTGAATTTGTTGTGAATCTTAGTTTTGACACCCCTGGCTTTGTTTCTGCCATTATATTGTGCATTTATTTGTTTCTTTAATCTATTGATATTTGTAATCATTATTTTTGTAACTTCACCACACTGGTATTATGATAAATCCTTTTAAAGACCTTTGCTACCATTATGGGGTTTCAAGGCTAAGCTCAGGTATGTTTTTGTTTGCAAAAATGTCTGGTTGCTAATATATGACCACCAAAAATTCAATGTGTGAGATCATTGCTGGGTATTAACCTCCACATCCAAGTTTCTGAATAAAAACAAAATGTCATGATGTGTTTATCTGTTTAAATGTCTTTGGTAGTTAGTAATGTTTTGTGATTTCTTACAATGATTTGTGCTCAAGGTTTCTGACTCTGACCCTTGCTTGTTTTTGACTTTTACCTTTTCTCTCCTTTATCTCCTTTCCATTTTTCACATTTTTCCCTGCCATTTTTTCTTCATTTGAAGTACAGCATTCCTCAGAACACCCCACAATATCCTGTATTTCCAGAATTTCCAGTTGGATCTCATTCACTCCTGTGGCCTTGCCACTTCGGCCTCCTCAGCCTCAGAGATTACCCCAATTCCATCCAGTGCGTTTGGCAATGTTTCATTCAAGGAGGACATGGTCGCTGCGATTAAATAGTTCTAATACATGCTCTTTCTTTCTCTTGTTAATATCAGCATTCCTCCAGTCTTGCTAAGAACAGATTGTGCAACGTCCCACCAAACTGTGGGATGTAGAACATGATTTCTTGGGTGGGAAATTAACCAGATCTTGTACGTGAGGTTGAAAAATATTGTTTAGCTCTAGTTGTACTTAACTCTGTGCACAACACAGGGGCAGACTGGCCATTAGGGCATTTGGGCAATGCCTGGTGGGCCGCAGACTCTGGTCTGGTTATGGACCGGCCGTTTCATGAAATAAATTTTATGTACTGGTTACTGTTTGACATTAAAATTAATTTTCGAAAATACTAAACTTTATCTGTCCGGTGCTGCGACTTATATAGTCAGATATAATGTACCATATTACGTCATCAAGTTGTTTTAGTTGTCAGAACACAACGACACAGCGAGAAATTTGGTCAAAACTGCCTTTTGCTGATTTCTGTTTCAATACCACTATATTTCGGTTAGCATATACATTATTGCAGTTTATTTTATCTCATATCTAGTATTTAAATTCTTTGGTGCAAATAATTAGTTTAGATTATGTATTATGCATATTATTGTTCTCTGGTTGTCGTTGTGAGTGATAATTAGTGGTTTTCAGCTGTGGTTATTAGTATGATAAAATAAAGTTATAAATCACAGGATAGGAATTTTTCATATTTGGACAGAACATGTATAGTTTATCATTAAGTTAATGGAACATTTCAATCATGTGAGGTTTTCATTATAACCTCGGTTATAATTTATTCCATTGTAAATGAGCAGTTTGATTATCGAGTTGAAAATAATTGTTTCATACCTGTAATCACTTACTTAGCTTTAGGCTGCCTAACCGCCTATATGGGTAATTATTTGGCATTGAATTAAGTAAAGTTCTTTTAACACCCACTCATGACCTCATCCTCGTTTGACCTTGTATCATTGTTGTTCATTTCAGCCATTCAGTCTGTTGCCAAATATGGATGAAGCAAAACAGACAAGGAGAAAAGGTTAGGCTCAGAAAGAATGTGATCGAAAGAAAAAGAAATTGGCAGAAAGTGCTTCAAAGTGCAGAAATCTTGTGGTTCTGTTCAAAGGTACTAATACTGGCCCCCTGTGAAACGGCAAATACAGCGAAAACCCATGGATGGCAAACAATGCACAGATGAGGGTACATCAGCTTCTGATCCACTGAACAAATATTGAATTCAAGTGTACTACCAGACAGTGGGCACTATGGTGAGCAGTATTGAGCGACGATTTGACACATCAACAACATCATGGAAGAGCTGCGTAGACATTTGCTCAGATTTGATGATGGCGTCATTGCTGAACAACTACAAACAGAACTGCAAAGCTTTGGACAGCAATGGTCAACACTTAGACAATCTGTAGCAGACGCTTATACTGAGGAGGATGACAATGACAGTGACCGTGAACAAGATGGGACAACTGTGTCAACTTGCAAGTCTTGTAAAGACTGTCCTCTCTGCTGCTACAAGGTGCTACTCCAGTTGAACCTCTTATGTTGATGTCGGTGGAGAAAAGTATCCTAGCCAAACTTGACACTAACAGTATTGTTGATGATGTGGCTGCTAAAAGCAGTGAACTGCGTAAACTACTAGCCTACCAGGGTACTGGCACTTGGATGTGACATTGATATTTGACATGTACTGTACTCTAATAACATGTAAGCCGTGTTACAAAATTTTTATTTTTCATTAAATTTTATTTCTAAGCATGTTGTCAAATTTTAATTTGTGCCTGAACAACAGTGTACAGATTATGTTTGGCAACAGTTTAGATAGAGTTCATATCATATGCTCATAGCAAGTAGTGAGCCGCGTACTCTCACAAATTTTAAGAATATTACAATGAATAATGGGCCGAGTGGGTCGACCTCATCACCTCACTTGTTGAAGGATGCCGGGACAGTTTTGAAACCCAGTCTACTCCTGGCACAGTATTTCCACTGGAACAGGTTTTTCAATGAACATTTGGGTGTTTCTCTCTCTCTCTCTCTCTCTCTCTTTCTTTTTCCCCCATCCCATGTCTGGAGTTTCTCAGTAGGAAAGGCCCTGGACGCATGTGGCTAATACTCACAAGCCTGTAGCTGGGTATTATATTTTCTGAGATTTTTCCTGTGGCCAAGAGAATCAACTCAATGTGACTTGAAGTTGCAGAGAACTTTGAACATTGTTTGCAGAAGTTCATGTAACAATTGTGCAGGGTATTTGGCTTTTTTGGAGAAAATTGGATTCCATGATCCAAAAAGTATCATGTGCTGACTCTGTAGTCCTACTGAAAAAGTAGTTAAGAAGTATCATTTCAGAATGTGATAAATGCCACTTCACCTTTAGTCCAAACTGCTATATCGGATAATTAAAAAAAAAGGACGACTTAGAATATATACACCATGGGACCATACAGCTGTCATAGCGCTCAGGAGGGAGACACATTCTGTCATACTGAAGAGAAGTAGTTAAGAAGTATTACTTCAGAATGTGAAAAATGCCACTTCACTTTTAGTCCAAACTGCTATGTCAGATGATTTAAAAAAGAAAAACTTAGAAAAGTGTAAACCAACGTGTAAAGAATCTCCCACAGCTTTTCCTTAATCTTACAAATGCTCAATATGTGCCCCTTGTGTCGCAAAACAAACCTCAATCCTGCAGGCTAATTTCTCCCAGAGCTTTTGCTGCATTTTACCAGCAAATTTTTTTTTTAAAATTAAGGACTTCTTTACAGTTTGGCGCATACTCCATAATGTGGCTACTTAGCTACTGAGTAATGCATTTTTAAAAGTCATTTCATGTTCTAACCTGCTTCATCCAGATCAGGGTCGCGGGGGTGCTGGAGCCTATCCCAGCTAGCATAGGGCACAATGCAGGGGTAAACCCTGGACAGGGTGCCAGTCCATTGCAGATTTTTGAAAATGCTCATTTCTTTTTGATTTACCCTGTATATACATTTAACTATACAGTGCCCTCCAAACATTCCAAGGTTACACTTTTGGCAACATTAGTGAAGAACGTAATTTATTTTTATTGAGTTATTTATTTTTGTAGTGATAATCACTGTGCTTGAAGCACCAGCTCATCTGTCCTCAGGTTCATAAGAAAATGCAGAGTCTTCCTGTGTAATGAACTATTTCTAGATATGCGCAATCAAATGTTTATTTACTAGATGTATTGTGATATGGTCTGCTATGGCAGTTGCTTAATTTGTTGCCAGAAGGCATCCAAGATGGATGTGAAGATCACCCAGACCATTACTGGAACAGATGTTACACCAATTCAGAACATCTTTATAGTTTTCTACCTCCAGAAAGCAGGTAACATTTTCCTTTCCTTCCTTCTGGCAAATACAATACTGTAGAAATTTTAAACACTACTTCATATTGCCCCTCTGTCAGTTAAAGGCATTTTGTATTGTATTCATTGTATCCAATTATTATGAATGGTCAGCTAAAATCCATAACTGTTTCTTCATTTTTCAGCACTTGTGAGTTAGCATACAACAAGGCCTTTTGTTATCATAGAGTGTAAGTGTAAAAAAAACTTTATCTTAAACAGGACAGTTTTAGACTTGTAATCTTTTCAATTAATATGTTAATTTACCAAGACAGAATGAAATACTGCATACATTTTCTTTTCACTTTTTTGGAAATATTGACTGTTAGACGTCACTGCAACGACAACTATGTCTCTGAAATATTCTGAGGCAAAGGAGATGCAAAATGGTCAGAAAGGGGCGGTAGAGATTGTAACTAGAGAGACAGATAGAACCATGCAAAAAAAAAATATAATCAAAAATCAAAGTTGAGGACAAAAAAAGAGGTCAAAATGTAATGCTAGGGTCTACTTTGAAAAGAAGCTAACTATAATAGAGACCTTCATACATTTAATTTTGTTTTTTCCATTGATGGATAACGAATGAAGCAAATGCTGTGTTTTTATATGTAATTTCTTATAATATTATTAGCATGATCAAATTGATCGCATTGCCCTTTCATGGAGCATCACATAAATAATTAAAATAAGACATGAATAAAATATACAGTAACTTCCACTAATAAAATTATACTAAAATATTTGCAGAAATAAAGTCTTGACCTAAAAATCATGTTCAAATTGTAATTGCTAGTGTAAATAACTCCAATAATATCATAGCCACAGCCTACCAATCTGACAATGATTGTAAATCAGGAATCAAGACAGATCTCAATCTCCTTGGAACAATGTAAAGTTTCCAATTACCTTAAAAATATATCTTTGAACTGTGAGTGAAAAATGAGTGACCACAGAGGAACATCTCTGTCACTTGACACAAAGATTACTTGACAGGGAGAACAAGACTCTGATTTGGATTAGGCAGGTTTGAGGTTATCATCAATAGTTTACGTTTCATCGATGAAAATGCTAAAGGCTCAATTTTTGGTTATTTTATAGGTGTGGTGAGGGAGGACATGAAGGTAGATGGTAGATCAGAAAATGATGTGAAAAACAGGGATAGATGGAGGCGGATGATCTGCTTTGGCAACCCCTAAATGGATCATTCTAATAAAGGACAGTATGTTGGCACAAATATTAATTCTGCAATCACACAACTCCAGGATCTCACGTTGGATTCCCACCTATGTTACTGTCTATGCATATTTTGCACATTCTGCCTATGTCCATGTATCTTTTTACTGGGTATTCAATCTTAATACTTGCAGATTAGGTTGGCTAACAGATCTAAGCTGGCCCTGTGTTTTTAAGTTTGTGGGTGTGTACACACCATAACCTCTGCCAAATGGTAGTTATGTGTTACTCAGATACTGTTTTCTGACACCAAGTATAAAACCTTTTTGAGTATTTTACCCTGGAATGCACCTTAACTAAGAGGCCCAATGGTCCTTTGTTGTAATGTATTCCTTAATGGTATTTAATTAAAGGGAAAACACTGTACTGTTTAAAAGCCTCAAGAATGCAGCATCAAGTTGCCTTTTCCCAAATAGCATTAACTTACAGGAATCTGTATTCTTTAAACGTTTCACATCCTTCATCTTGGGTGAATATTTGAATTTTTAATAGAGTACTCCTTTCCTTTGGAATGCATTTCGCATGGAATTATTAGCCTCTGTGCTTGGTTAAGCAAATCAGAAGTGCAAGTTGAGAAGCGTTGCACTAGCTTTAAAATCAATGTCCATTTCCAATATGTTTTGCTTCAATATGTTCCATTCAGCACTTGGCACAGTGATGATAGTTTTAATTAGACTTATGCCAATAATGAGTTTTTCAATACTACCACTGGGCGAGGTTATAGAGGACAAATGATACAGTGAATTCCTTTTGTAAAAGTGCATCAATGAGTGCTATTAGACAGGGCAAAGCATATCATTTTTATGACCTGTGTAATTATGCGTCTAAATAAAACCGCTTTTTATTTAAATTCCTTTGATTTCACCTACTGCCAGTGTAGATAGGAAGGTAAAGGAATATATCAGACACAGAAAACAGTTTGATATTCACTGAGTGCACTGCAATTTTGAGTGTTAGGAACATGTTAGAGCCTTGTCTGCTTCATTTTGTTTATTTTGTTTAACATTTATTGGAGTTTTTTTGTATTGTTGCTCAAGCGACTTTATAAATTTGTAGGGAAATCAATTTTAGCTTTGAACTTTTTTTTTACGAGATAGTGTTTGGTTTTGGCAAAAGATGTAATGAATCTCTGTGTAATAGGCGCTTGCTTTGAAGCTGACTGTCTCTGCTGTGCTATAAATGAAACTGGGTCTGACTAGACTTTTCAGTTCACCCAATTCAAAGATTACATTAACAACCAGTTTGTCTAAACACTCATGGTGTGTGTTCAAGGTAAATCTACAGTACATGTTTGACTGAGTGCTGAAAGACCATGCCAAGAGAGGCACTCCATTGCACAGATCAATTCTTGTTATTGTGCCACAGTAGAATAGTAGAGAAGGAGATGAATACATAACCAAAAAACAACAATAGTCAGGTAGGTTGTGAACCGTCACCTTATCGTGGTGGAGGGGTTTCCGTGTCCCAATGATCCTAGGAGCTATGTTGTCCGGGGCTTTATGCCCCTGGTAGGGCCACCCAAGGCAAACTGGTCCTGGGTGAGGGATGAGACAAAGAGCGGTTCAATAAACCTCCAATGAAAAATAAAAACTGTGGACGTTTTCCCTTGCCCGGACGCGGGTCACCGGGCCCCCTCTGGAGCCAGGCCTGGAGGTGGGGCTCGATGGCGAGCGCCTGGTGGCCGGGCCTGCACCCATGGGGCTCGCCGGGCACAGCCCAAGAGGTAACGTGGGTCCTCCTCCCCATGGGCTCACCACCTATGGGAGGGGCCAAGGAGGTTGGGTGCAATGTGAGTTGGGTGGTGGCCGAAGGCGGGGACCTTGGCGGTCTGATCCTCGGCTACAGAAACTGGCTCTTGGGACGTGGAATGTCACCTCTCTGAAGGGGAAGGAGCCTGAGCTAGTGCGCGAGGTCGAGAGGTTCCGGCTAGATATAGTCGGACTCACCTCGACGCACAGCTTGGACTCTGGAACCAATCTCCTTGAGAGGGGCTGGACTCTCTACCACTCTGGAGTTGCCCCCGGTGAGAGGTGCCGAGCAGGTGTGGGCATACTTATTGCCCCCACTGGAGCCTGTGCATTGGGGTTTACCCTGGTGGACGAGAGGGTGGCCTCCCTCCGCCTTCGGGTGGGGAAGGGTCCTGACTGTTGTTTGTGCGTATCGCAACAGCAGTTTGGAGTATCCACCCTTTTGGAGTCTCTGGAGGGGTTGCTAGAGGGCATACCTTCTGGGATTCCCTCGTTTTGCTGGGAGACTTCAATGCTCACGGGGCAATGACAGTGAGACCTGGAAGGGCGTGATTGGGAGGAATGGCCCCGATCTGAACCCGAGCGGTGTTTTGTTATTGGACTTCTGTGCTCGCCACGGATTGTCCATAACGAACACCATGTTCAAGCATAAGGGTGTTCATATGTGCACTTGGCACCAGGACACCCTAGGCCTCAGGTCGATGATCGACTTTGTGGTGTGTGCCGGACTTGCGCCATATGTCTTGGACACTCGGGTGAAGAGAGGGGCGGAGCTGTCAACTGATCACCACCTGGTGGTGAGTTGGCTTCGATGGTGGGGGAAGATGCCGGTCAGACCTGGTAGGCCCAAACGTGTTGTGAGGGTCTGCTGGGAACGGCTGGCAGAGTCCCCTGTCAGAAGTAGCTTCAACTCCCACCTCCGCAGAACTTCAACCACGCCCCGAGGGAGGTGGGGACATTGAGTCCAATGGGCCATGTTCCGTGCCTCTATTGTTGAGGCGGCTGACCGGAGCTGTGGCCGCAAGGTGGTCGGTGCCTGTCGTGGCGGCAATCCCCAACCCGCTGGTGGACACCGCGTGAGGGATGCCGCAAGCTGAAGAAGGAGTCCTATAGGACTTTTTGTCCTGTGGGTCTCTGGAGGCAGCTGATAGGTACCGCAGGCCAAGCGAACGCGGCTTCGTTGTTGCTGAGGCAAAACTCGGGCATGGGAGGAGTTTGGAGAGGCCATGGAGAACGACTTTGGACGGCTTCGAGGAGATTCTGGTCCACCGTCCGCGCCTCAGGAGGGGAAGCAGTGCAGTGTCAACACCGTATATAGTGGGGATGGTGCGCTGCTGACCTCACTGACGCTAGGGTCGGTGGGAGGAGTACTTCAAGACCTCCTCAATCCCACTAACATGCCTTCCACGAGGAAGCAGAGCCTGGGGACTCTGAGGTGGGCTCTCCCATCTCTGGGACTGAAGTCACCGAGGTGGTCAAAAACTCCTTGGTGGCAGGGCCCCGGGTGGATGAGATACCGAGTTCCTTAAGGCTCTGGATGTTGTAGGACTGTCTTGGTTGACACGCCTCTGCAACATCGCATGGACATCGGGACAGTGCCTCTGGATTGGCAGACCGGGGTGGTGGTCCCCTCTTTAAAAGGGGACCGGAGGGTGTGTTCCAACTATAGAGGGATCACACTCCTCAGCCTCCCTGGAAAAGTCTATTCGGGGTTCTGGAGAGGAGGGTCCGTCCGGATAGTCAACCTCGGATTCAGGAGGAACAGTGTGGTTTTCGCCCTGGTCGCTGAACAGTGGACCAGCTCTTCACCCTTAGCAGAGTCCTGAGGGTGCATGGGAGTTTGCCCGACCGGTCTACATGTGTTTTGTGGACTTGGAAAAGGCATTCGACCGTGTCCCTCGGGAATCCTGTGGGGGTGCTCGGGAGTATGGGGTACCGGACCCCTGATAAGAGCTGTTCGGTCTCTGTACAACCGTGTCAGAGCTTGGTCCGCATTGCCGCAGTAAGTCGAGCCCGCTTCCAGTGAGAGTTGGACTCGCCAGGGCTGCCCTTTGTCACCATTCTGTTCATAACTTTTATGGACAGAATTTCTAGGCGCAGCCAGGGTGTTGAAGGGGTCCGTTTGGTGGACTCAGGATTGGGTCACTGCTTTTGCAGATGATGTTGTCCTGTTTGCTTCATCAGGCCGTGATCTTCAGCTCTCTGGATCGGTTCGCAGCTGAGTGTGAAGCGGCTGGGATGAGAATCAGCACCTCCAAATCCGAGAGCATGGTCCTCAGCCGGAAAAGGGTGGAGTGCCCTCTCAGGGTTGGGGGAGAGATCCTGCCCCAAGTGGAGGAGTTCAAGTATCTCGGGGTCTTGTTCACGAGTGAGGGAAGAATGGAGCGTGAGATCGACAGGCGGATCGGTGCGGCATCCGCAGTGATGCGGGCTCTGCATCGGTCTGTCGTGGTGAAAAAGGAGCTGAGCCATAAGGCAAAGCTCTCTATTTACCAGTCGATCTACCTTCCTACCCTCACCTATGGTCATGAGCTATGGGTAGTGACCGAAAGAACGAGATCGCGAATACAAGCGGCTGAAATGAGTTTCCTCCGCAGGGTGTCTGGGCTTTCCCTTAAAGATAGGGTGAGAAGCTCAGTCATCCGGGAGGAGCTCAGAGTAGAGCCGCTGCTCCTCCGCATCGAGAGGAGTCAGATGAGGTGGCTCGGGCATCTGATCAGGATGCCTCCTGGACGCCTCCCTGGTGAGGTGTTCCGGCACGCCCAACCGGGAGGAGGCCCGGGAAGACCCAGGACACGCTGGAGGGACTATGTCTCCGGCTGGCCTGGGAACGCCTTTGGGATTCTCCCGAAGAGCTGGAAGAAGTGGCCGGGAGAGGGAAGTCTGGGCCTCTCTGCTTAAGCTGCTGCCCCCGCGACCCGACCTCGGATAAGCGGAAGAGAATGGATGGATGGATGGATGGATGGAGGTTGTAAAGGTAAAAATCGGGAGTGGTCTCCCCAAGACTTTCTTGTATACTCAGATATGGGGATGAATATTTTAAGGAGTAAACTGCAAGACAGTGATTTTATTTTTATATTATGTACATTAAAGAACCATCAACATCAAATCAAATTAATAATATATTGAACAACTATTATAAAAGTAAAGTTGAATAAATCAGACTCTGCAGCTGCATGAATAAAAGGTAAAGTACCACTTCCAATTAGGCCCAAAATATGAAAGAAATCTATTTTTTGTACATAATACTTGTATGCAAAAAATTTGGTTGAGCTAAGTGAAGGCGTACTCAAGTTATCGTGTTTAAATACACACACACACACACAGACAGACACACAGATATAATTCCAAAAATTGTCTTTTCGGACTCGGGGAGGTCTAAAACATTGAGATTCATCAAAACCTTGACATCAAATTTTTGGACGATTACAATAGTTTCCCTATACTTTGTATACGAGAAAGTGAAAAGCACAGTACAGACAGACTTATCCAAATAATTAAAAAAATATTCCATCCATTTTCCAACCCGCTGAATCCGAACACAGGGTCACGGGGGTCTGCTGGAGCCAACTCCAGCCAACACTGGGCACAAGGCAGGAATCCAATCCCGGGCAGGGTGCCAACCCCCGCAGGACACACACAAACACACCCACACACCAAGCACACACTAGGGCCAATTTAGAATCGCCAATCCACCTATCCTGCATGTCTTTGGACCGTGGGAGGAAACCCACGCAGACACGAGGAGAACAAGCAAACTCCACACAGGGAGGACCCGGGAAGCAAACCCGGGTCTCCTAACTGTGAGGCTAAAGAAATATTCAAAATACTAAACAAAGTAATACACTAGAGAAAGCTAAATAGCTTTTAAAGAGGCTGAAAGACACAACACTAGACCACTATGCACAGCTGGAGGTCTACTTTTAGTTCTCCTTGTCTCTCACATTATATTAATGATGCATGATTTAGTACCTAGCAAAACAACCAAATAGGTGGAGGCCGAGACAAACTGCAATTTTTTATGCCTTGCCCTAAGAAAGACGAATTGAGAGTGGGAGAGGAATTGTAAACCAAAACCAGAAATCTGTCTTATCGACTGTCACTACTTAAATGCTATTCAGAAAATGTTAAAAGAAGAAAAAGCAAGAATCGGAAACCAGGGAATTTAAAGCGCAAGAACTAAACAAACACACATAAGCTTCTTTTTTGAGGATATTCATAAACCTGGATAATGATGTGTCTGATGTGCCGATTTTTATATTGTCAAGTCGATTATTTTAATCGTTTACAGAAACACTCTTTGTAGCAACCAGCAGCATGTCAGAATAATGGGAACTCAAAAAATGTCCATACAAAATCTAAACTACTACAGAAATGGCACAATTATTTTCATTAGTAATTAAAAACAATAATAATAGAAGGTAAAACGGGCGCTCAAATATTAAAGTACACAGAATCATAACACACAGGAAAGGAGTGACAAAGAGTAGAACTCAGGCCCATACCTCACACTGAGAACTTAATGCTGAGATTATTTTCTGGAGTTTAGGATTCAATTTGGAAGTTGTATCAAGAATCAATGACTAAAAACAGCATTTATTTATATACAGTAGCACTTTTTTGTACTAAAGTGTAGTACAAACGGTTACAGATTGATGGCAATAACAAATAAAAGGTAGAAATGGAAGAATCTTTAAAGGAAATTAACATTAGCTACAGTTAAATTCAGGTAGTTTAGTCTCTAAAGAGAAAGAGCCTTGTGAGATTTAACTTTCAGTTCCTATCAGGTATGAAGGGAAATTCCACAAGCAAACTCTAGACACAAAACAAGAGGAAATAACAATGTTAAACAGCGAACTCACAAACAAGAAACATAATGCACAAGAGTCTAAACGTGACATAAATGATACGTTCATAATATGTTTAATAAATATATTTAAGAAAAATAGGGTATGCTGTAAAGTCCAATAACAAATGGTAAAAGTGTAGTGATCTCTGGACCCCAGTGGTAATATCAGCTTTGTTCGGAAGGTGCTTCCTAAGATACCTTCATGTCTTTGAACTGTGGGAGGAAACCGGAGCACCCGGAGGAAACCCACACAGACACGGGGAGAACATGCAAACTTCGCACAGGGAGGACCCGAGAAGCGAAACCAGGTCTCCTGACTACCAGTGCACCACCGTCACAATATGCATCAATAATGATTAGGATGATTAAACCCTAATTTTGCCTCTGAATTGCCCTTTTTCTAGCCACACAGCATTAATCAGGGGCAAATGATATAAAAGGATCTTGATAGAAGCTAACTGTGCATCCTTCTTTGGTGAACGCTGCTTGCTTAATGCATCTGTGCTTTTGCATTATAATGTCTAGTGCATTTTGAGCCTTGCTTTCTTTTTCTGCTTTTTTATTTTTTGCCTAGACAGTTGGAAACTTTGGTTAAGTTTGTTTTTTTTTTTTTTTTGTAATTTGACTGCTTGCCTGTTTCTCACATTTCTTTATTTCAATATTCAGTTCACATGCTTGCAATAGCTCTGAAGTCTTCAACTACACCCCAGCCTTTTTGTGCACTGCTATTCATGCTTGATAGGAGTGGAGTTCCATGCTACAGCTCAGTACTTTAGCTTTTCCATACTGAAAGCTGATGTTTATCGATTGTGTTGCACATGCTGCCATCTCTGTGATCAAGCTTCGATGGAGGCAAACACAGACTTTCCAAAGTCCTAGGCAAAAACCAAAAGCAGTCAAATTAGACTATTGTGGTATTACCTGACTGAATTACTAACATAAATCGGTGCTAGCAGCAGTAAAATATTATAGGTCAAATTACCCAAAAGTGCAAAACCATTACCTCTATAGAGCAAAATCTATTAACATTATTTTGCTGTAAATCAATGGGATTCTAATATGCTACAATGCTAATAGCTTTCATCTGGATTGACCGATTCAATTTTTAGTTACCACATCCATAGACCTTCCTGATAAACACATCCAGATACACAGGAGTTACCTTTAAAGTGGTCAGATTTTCTTAAGAGATGCCTTAAGACAGGGGTGCCCAGTGCGTCGATCGCGATCGACCGGTAGATCGCGAAGGTAGTGCAGGTAGATCGCGTTACATTCCAAAAAAAGAAAAAAAATAAACGTTAGTCTATCATATATCCTCCCTATGGCATTTGCCATTGGATTGACATACAGGGCGGCCAGTCTGAGATCTCTTATCTTCTAACACACTGGTCATCCCGCACGCACGATCAAACGCGCGAGCTACTGCAAAACTCCGGCTGTCTAGGTGATCTAGTTAGCCTTCCAATTTATATCGACTAAAGAAGGGATTTAAAAAAAATGTTTGGGGTGGGTATGGGCTGGATGTGGAATTGGAAGAGGATTTTTTTTTTCTCACAATGTCACAATCGAAGTGCGTTTGTCTGATCTGTCAATCTATCATTGCTATTCCAAAGAAGGAAAATGTGGAAAGGCACTTTCGCATTGTTCATAAAAACTACGAAACTGACTTCCTTCCGAAAAGCGGTCTGAGAAAGAGAAAGGAGAGGGAACTAAAATCGCAGTTAATTGGACAGCCGTCATTTTTCACTCGGCTGAATTCAAATCTCCTTGACTGCATTATTCGGCTCTACTTATTTATGCGAGTCAGCCTTTTCCCACATGAAGATTATTAAATCCAAATACCGTAATGACTATAAATGTATTGAATTGTTATTGTGCCATAAATGTTATTTAGTTATGCAAGGTACGACAACATATATATTATTAAAAAATATATGTATAATTTTTAATGTAGGTAGATCATTTCAATCTGGTTATTTTAAAAGTAGCTCGCAAGCCGAAAAAGTGTGGGCACCCCCTGCCTTAAGGTGTACATTATACTGTACTCTGTATCATGACTATAATGACCTTATAAAGCTATACATTGTTGAATAAATTAAGTAAAAATGTTGACTCCATCAACATAGCTTACATAAACATGTACTGTACCTATGGTATAGGAAAAGTAAGAAGAAGTCGAACATTTTCATTTGAAATGGTAATCCCACAAAAAGCTACCATTCCTTGATAACTTTGGTATCAATTGGGCATCACATGCAAGGCTACCAAGTCTACACAGATGCCAAGCACCCTGCCTATTTTATGAATTAGGCCTGGGTTTAGGGGATGATGGACAGTTACTGACATTCCATTTAACTAATTCCAATACCTACTATTAGAGTGAAAATACATGAACCGTTTTATTGCTAAAGACATGCAGGTTAGGTGCATTGGCGATCCTAAATTGTCCCTAGTGTGTGTGTGTGTGTGTCCTGCAGTGGGCTGGCACCCTGCCAGGGATTTGTTCCTGTTTTGCGCCCTGTGTTGGCTGGGATTGGCTCCAGCAGAACCCTGTGACCCTGTGTTAGGATATAGCGGGTTGGAAAACGACTGACTGATTGTTTATTGCTAATGGGCCACAAAAAGTAGTAGAATGGCTTTCCCACCACTGTGGTGGCACAGGTGTTAGTGCTGCTGTCTCTTAGCTTCTCGAAAACTGTGTTGGATTCCTACTCCGGTCACTTTTTTATTATTATTTTTTATTTTTTTTGCTTCTCTGTTTACATCTCAATGTGCATGTGAGTCCTTCAACAAGCCTGCTACCTATCCAGTGTCCAGTGAGATCAACGCATGTTACACATACACAAACTCACTCACACTGAGGGCAATTGAGAGTATCCAGTTGAGCTGACATGCAAATCTTTGGGGATGCGGGAGGAAAACCCACGTAAACACAAGGAGAATAGTCACATTCCATACGGACAAAGGCGGGCAGTAGGGATATGGTGGTGGCATAATTGCCCACATTTTTTTATTCTTACTAATAAATACAGCATTTGTATGTTTTATTTATACATGCACATTTACTTTTCCTGTCTTACTTTCAAACCTTTCATTACTTAAGGTGGACTCACAGGTGAGTGGACAAGAAGCTGCAGGTCCTGTTCAGAACATCAGTGTTGACTGTTAACTAGCCAGAAGCTAACCATGTTTGGGCTCAGCCAGTACTTGGTTGGGAGACCATGTGGGAAAGCTTGGGTTGCTGCTGGAAGAGGTGTTGGTGAGGCCAGTAGCGGGTGTTTACCCTGTGGTCTGAATGTTGATCACAATGCCCCAGTGTAGTGTGCAGTAAGAATGTCAATGTCCTTCAGATGAAATGTAAAACTAAAGTCCTGTCTCTCTCTGGTTATAAAAGATCGCTGGGCATCATTCATAAAGTGTAGGGTGTATCCCAAAGTCCAGGCTAAATTGCTCACCATGGCCTAGTCGTTCTGGCCCCCTAATCACCCCTTGTGTCTGATTGGCTGTCACTCTCACTCCTTCACCACCTAACAGCTAATGGGTGATGAATGTACTTGAGCAAAAATGTCTGTCATTGCATCATTTAGGTGGATGCTACACATTAGGGGAAGTTTAAATGGCTCCCCTCTCACTGAAGCATTTTCAGTAGTGAGAAAACCACTATATAAATGTAAAGAATTATTATTATTATTATTAACAATCATTTCAAAAATACAGTATATAAGCCATTAAGTCAGCAGACAGTTAAAAAAAATATGAACAAACGAGTAAAGAGCAGGTCCTGTGTGTTTGAAGTTCTCACAACACATTCACCAATTCATTTTCTATATCTGCTTTCCCTGTCAGTGCTGTGAGCAGATAACATTTATGGAGATACATTTCTTCCAAATGTTGAGCACACAATGAAGCCTGATGCTGACTGTACAAAATGATAGCAGAAATGAGACAACTAATTAAACAAAGAAAGGATCAGCCTCTGGATAAAAAAGTGGTGTAATGAAAAGCAGCAACCACAGCAAATCTGGGAAATCCGGCTGTATGTCACAGTTATATACTACACTGCTAACTGTTAATTACACGTTAGTTTTACATAATAAAATTAGATTGCTGATGTCGCCTGGCCAAACATATTTCAGTAAACACAACTTCACACTTTTTCTGTGCTCCATTCCATCCATTTTCCATACCAGTTTTTTTCAGTTACAAACTCATACTGGTCAATTTATCATAACACATACATCTTGTGGATTTGGGAGCAAACTGAAGCACAGATAATTAAAAACAAAAATAAAGTGACAGTGACCAGGAAGGGAATCAAACTTGTAGGTACTGGGGAAGTAAAACAGCAGCATTATTCAATGTGCTGTCCTTTGTCTCACTTGTATTTTATTTAATTGTTAATTTTGATTGTTTTACAGTTTTTTCATTCCTACCTGTTCTGAGCCTCTTATTTCTATTTCACCGATGTGGAGAGCTAGGAGCTGTTCTCAGATCACTGGGTATAAGGCAGGAGCCACCCCACAAGAAACATTGATTTATTCCAACCAATTCAAGAATACCAGCAAAATTAATAAAAATGTGTTTGAGATTTGGAGGGAAACAAGAGAATCAGAAGAAAGCCCATGTGAACAATGACTGGGTTGGTAGTTAAACCTAGAGTCATTTTAGCTGTGAGGCCCAAGACCTCAAAACCACATGGGTGTACAGTCGTAATCTTCTTTTGTGGTACTTTTATGCATTTATTTCTGTTAAATGTTTGTTTATAATGTGGGTGGCACAGTGATTAGAGGTGCTGCATCAGAGACCTAGTGTCCTGGGTGTCATTATCATGTCTGGTTGTTGTCTATGGAGTCTGCATGTTCTTTGCATGTCTATGTGGGTTTTCTAACTGCACCTTCAAAGACATGGTTATTAAGTTAAATGGCAAGTATGAATTGGCCTTATGTGAGTATAGCTGTGGGCATGTGTGAGAGAGGACCCTATGATGGATTGGCACCTTGTCCAGGATTAGTTACAGCCATGTACCCAGTGATGCTTGGATGGCTTGAGGCTTTAGGTGGGCTCCCATAACCCTCTGTATTAAGCAGGGTTAATATTGTTTTTTTTTTCTCACAGTGTATTTTGTGTAATTTTACTTTATTTTCTACTCTTCCGCACTGTATGTAAGGTGCTAAAGTTGTGAAAAAATAAAGTGAATCTAATGGTATGTATAGGGTCGTTGTCATTTTGCAAGGTCCACTTCAATCTTCTGACAAACAGTGTCACATAATCCTCAAGCACCCTCTGGTACATAAATAATTCACAGTGGTTTCTATGATGGTGACCTGCCCAGGCCCTGATGCAGCAAATCAGCCCCAACCCATAATATTTCCACCACCATGTTTTATAGTTGGTGTCAGGTACTCCTGGTCTTTCTGTGTTGTCTTTGGTTTTGGCCAAAAACATGTGTTCTGGTACTGTGGCCAAATAACTATCTTTGCTTTGTCTCTTTAGAGTACATTATTCCAGAAATCCTGGTCTTTGCCTGGTCTTTTGCCTAGCTGTTCATTGGCAAACTTTACTCATGCTCTGGGCAGCATAGGCTCCCTCCTGGCACACCTTACACATAGAACTACTTTATATAGCCTCTTTGTAATGATAAACTCATGCACTTTGTCTTCAACAGTAGCAAGAGCTACATTGATGTTATGAGAAGGAAACTCTGGAGTTCTCAGGGACGCCTGCAGTTTCCTTCGGCATCAATAAAGCATCTATCTATCTATCTATCTATCTATCTATCTATCTATCTATCTATCTATCTATCTATCTATCATATAGTGCCTTTCATTATCTATCTATCTATCTATCTATCTATCTATCTATCTATCTATCTATCTATCTATCTATCTATCTATCTATCATATAGTGCCTTAAATTATCTATCTATCTAGAGGCAGTTCTTGAATTTCAAGGTTCAATTCTATGTGAATGAGTTACTGCTGCATGCACTGCTCTGATTTTCTGGAAGTACATATACAGTATAACAATATTTTAGCAAAAAATGTATGCATTTTGCCCATTATGAGCATATGACTGGATGACTCAAATATGTTGATTAAGTTACACTATTAACAAGATTTTTTCATTTACATGTTTTAATTGTTTGCTGTGGTCCAGTCTCCATAGACACCCATTAGAAAGTTTATCTTCGTTCTCCTTGAAAACATGAAAATAAAACTTTTTCTTGGCCACCACTACAAACCACATGGGGTAAGTAACAAAAAAATAAATGTTGCTTTTTGGATGGAATTTTCCATTATGGCGGCATAGTGAGCAGGAAGAGTAGGAGGGGTGACCCATCATTCTTAGTTTACAAGACCATCTACCATATGTCGTTATAAAACTGATTTAATTTTAAAAATGGCATAGTGTAACATGTTTTGTTTAAATTTCTACAGTGTGGCAAAGGAGAGAATTACAACAAAACTGAGTGCCATTATGAACAACGCTGCATATCCTCTCTCTGACTCTCCAACGTGAAGACTTTTAACCAATGAATTATTCAACATAAGTGTACCAAGAAATGCTTTATACCAACAGCAATACATCTGCATAACACCTCACTGTGACTGTGACAGCCAAGTAAGGACCTTTCTTTCTTTTTAACTTTCTTGCCTAATAGTCATTCTTGTGTGTGTGCAGAATAAAGTGTGTGTACATTTATTTATTACTTTAAAGAGCTTATGTAAAAAAAAAAATTCCCAATGGATACATATAAAGTGTGTTCAGTCTATCTAAAAGTTGAACAACATTTATTATAAACAGTACAAGAATAGTGCACTTATAAAAGGAGATGTGCAAATGATGTGCAAGTGACAGTACAGTGTATGTGTGTATGCACATGCAAACACATAAATGTACATACTGTATAACATACATACACACACTCACAACTTCATACAGTATATGAGAGAAACCTAATTATTATGCTGTTTGGAAGGGTTGTGTGGCCGATTAGATTGTGCATGCCAAGTGGACAGATAATAAAACACTTGTAGGCAGTGTGGCGTAGTGGTTAAGGCTTTGGATTACAAACCCTGAACTTGTAAGTTCAACTGACTGACACTGTGTGACCAGAAGCAAGTCACTTGACACGCTTGTGTTCCAATTGAAAAATCAAAAGAAATGTAACTGATTTTATCATAAATGTTGTACGTCACTTTGGATAAAGGTGTCAGCCAAGTAAGTAAATGTAAATGTATATTAGTGGGTGGTAACAGCAGGAGGACTCATGAATCTCTCAATGGCAGACATACTAAGTCAGGGGTGTCAAATTCAAATTCTGGAGGACTGCAGTTGCTGCAGGTTTTTGTTCCGGATACTTTCTTGATTCTGAACTGATTACTGCTGCTGATAAACCTTTTTTTGCCATAATTATAATTGAGTTGTTTGATTGTTGTTTTTCTTAGCCATCAGCACAACCACTTCAGAAATACAAAGCAAGCCAATAGATGACAAGCTAACTCAAGGGTGTCAAAACAATTCTGGAGGTCCATCATTTTTACTGTAACCATCTCCTATTTAGACATTATAACAAAGCCCATTATTTAATTCTAAGGGTTATTAGCGTTCTCATTCTGCTAGACCAGTCATTTCTAGAACTGATTTTCTTTTTTCTGAGCTCACCATTCAAATGCTTTGCAGATCAAAGTGGTGCTTGTCAGACTTTCACTTTTTTCTTTTCAAAATTCTGCTGAGACAGATATTATATGAAAAACACATTGGGAAAAATGGGTTCTGTTTGTTTACTCTGTATCTAATTATTGTTTGAATGCTGGTTAAAGAAACAATGAAACAATTAAAATGCAAATGAGTTAAAATAAAGGCATCATAATATGTTCCATTAGCATTAGTAATTGGTTACTAATGGAGAAAAGTGGCTGGAATAAAACCCTGCAGCCAATGACCCTCCCACACACCAGGAGCCGAGTGTGATACCCCTGTGCTAAGTGGAGAAATAATAAAATATAATACTCTGGGCAGTAACACGAATGAGAGCTTTGCGGCTGCTGAGCGTATGCATGTGGAGTGATCAGGTAATAGTAATGCAGTGCTTCAAGGCAGTAGGTTTGAGCGTAGGTGGCCTGACTGGACAGTAAACAAAATGCAATACAATCAGCTGTACGGTAATCCTTGTGGGCATTGTCTGGTTGGCATGAAAGAACATGTGAAATGGACAGGTAATAAAATCTAATGCTATTGGGTAATAACACTAGGGGTGGGCAAGTAATAAAATTCAGTGGGTTGAACAGTAACATTAGAAGGAATTGCGTGGTTTGTGTAGGAACGCACATTGGATGTGCATTCATCTATTCGTGTTCTAGCCTGCCTATAAATTTCATGGTCTCAGAACCAACACCATTAAATGCAAGGTGGGAAGAAGTCTTTAGTGGGGCACATTTCCTTTGCAAATCATACTAATCTCTGTATCATTTGCCATCCCGTTGTCATCTGAGAACTTTGTGGCTGGTGAGGACCAACAAGTAGATTAGACAGATACAAATTCCTGTGCTGCTGGGCAGTTACATCAGCATGGAGTTGGGCAAAGTGGACATGAAATGCTTCTGCCTGCATAGTCTCTAATGGGAGACATACAACCTGCAAGTTCAGGCACAGATTCCACATTCAGCTGTTGTTCTGGGGTGTGAAATGTCATTTTCAGGTCCCGTGTGCCTTGTGTTCTATTATCAGATTGATCAATCCTCCCATTTTCCCACCTCTCCTGTGGCTGTCTCTGCAAGTATTTAATTTGCATGTTGCCCACCTACCCGTCTGTACTGGCCTCATTACATTTGAGGCCTTTGCTTTTTTAAAGCGTGAGCCAATGCTTGCAGCAGCAGATCAGGTGAAAACTACCACCCATTCCTGCAAGTCAGCACAGGCTACAGTGAAGTACAGTTTTGGAAGGTCAGCCACACCTGGCAGGCATGTAAATGAGGTGGGATGGCTCCATTTATGGTCGCTTGTTTTATTTAATTTTTTTTGTTTATTTGCGCAGAGCTGACGAGTCAGGACAGGAATGAAGGCGGCAGATTCCAGACACAGTTTCCTTTGCTAGAGCACGTCTTAATATGTCAAGGCCCCAGAGCCTCTGCTGTTCCCTCAGGCAGATGGGCTGTAGCTTGGCGGCAGTGAGATCTGTGTGCACCTGGCAGAGGAGCCAGTTTCATAACCGGATTCTCCGGTGGTGTTATCAGATTCATTTTACCTGAAACATACTTACTGACAGCTTAAATCACTGTTTGGGCCTTTTTCAAAATCTGTAGCACCTATAAGGGCAAACCTGAACCTTTAGGTCTGTCTGTGCATAGTAATGAATAGAATAGAAAACGTATTTGTGTTCAGTTATTTTAGGAAAGGGTGGCACTCCAACACATTGATTAGGATGGCTTCACGGCTACAGGGTAATGGTGTTGTGAGCACTCTATGAAAGAGGAAATGCTCACTTTAAAAAAAAATAAGAGAAAATGATCAGTAGATGAAAAGTTTATGGGGCCAGGCAAATTCATTGCCAAGCAATCTGAGTAGAGTGTTGGCATGCTTGAAGGCCTAAATTCTAACATCAAAACTGAAATGCCAAACAAAATCAATGAGGTCTAAAGGCTAGCAAAAGTTTAGCAGCTAAATCTTGGGAAACAAATTTCTCTAACCAAAAGAAAAGCATGTGGCATCCAAGAGGTTTGTATGTAAATATACAAAACTTAGGATGCAAAGCGGGATGACATAAAGTGCCATGTGACTTCCACGTAACATGACCAGCAACAGGACTAGCAACCTATAAGCAGTATGGCTGTGACCAAGCAAACCGACATGAACACAAAATAATGTCATGAATAGCAAAACACAAAGTGGTTGTGAGTTGGTGTCAGTGTTATTAAAATAACATGATAACATAATATTCATATTCAAATTAGTAATACAAGATAAATTAGAGGGATTCACAATACCTGGACTTACCTCCTGTTTCCCAGAAAATGCTTATGTGGAGCATGTTCCCCCATGACTGTGTGGATTTTTTTTTCTGGGCATTTCAGTTTACCCCAATATCCCAATATCCGTGCAAGCGTATACTGTTTACTATAGCATTGTGACCACGTGTGTGTGTTGTAACGTGTGAGTCCTTGTCTTGCACCCCAAAACACAAAGCTGAGTCTCAGTATTTTTGCAAAACCAGCTTTATTCAGCTTGAAACAGGAACAGCAGGGTTATTTATTGCAGCGGGATCTGCCACTCTCTTATACACAGACACAGTAGCCAGGAAGGGTCGTGACCAGGTTAGTGACCAAGTAATATTGTGCCCTGCGCATTTATAATGTTCCTTGTATCACCCATCAATGGCAGACGATTATAACATGTCCGTGATCTTTTCAGATTCGCTTTTACGGCGAACTGCTACAGCGCTGGGAGCCTGCGGTTGCTTCAGGACGCTCTTCCACGTGTTGTCCCATTGGGTGGAATCCCAAAAGAGTTTAGAAACCTTACAGTGCGTAAAGCATTTTTTTTATTTTGTGTCCAAGTGTAGTGACTCTTCAGGCAAAAGCAACTGTCATTGGATAGGTTTTCTTGTTAAAGTCGCAAAAAAAGAAGAAGATTCCAGTGAGCCAACAGATAGCAGGGATTCTGTTAGTTAGAGTGAAAGTCATCCTACACAATAACCTTCCTGTCTCATGTCTCCCTCACACCAGCCATGATTCTTTTCAAGGGTAAAGTGCAGTTTAATTTATTTTATGTATTTTTACTTTATATTTTGTATTAATCATTTTTATATGAATAGTTTTGGGTTGTGGAATGAATCATCTCAGTTTCCATTATTTCTTATGGGGAAATTCGCTTTGATATACGAGTGCTTTGGATTACAAGCAGGTTTCCGGAATTAATTGTGCTCATAATCCAAGGTAATACATTACATACAGTGGTAGTTTAAAGTTGGTGAACACTTCAGAATTTTCCATATTCCTTCACAAATGAGACCTAGAAAATTGTCAGATTTATGTTTGCCCTAAAAATAGGTGTACAGAACACAATTGAACAAATGAGACAAAAATATCATACTTGACCATTTATTTATTGAGGAAAATTACCTTATGACCTGTGAGTGGCATAAGTATGTGAACCTTTGCTTTTAGCATTTGGTGTGACACCTTTTGCAGCAATAACTGTCACTAAACACTTCTGGTAGGTCTTGATTAGTCCTGCACATCGGCTTGGAGGAATTTTAGCCCATTCGTCCACACAGAATTGCCTCAAGTCAGGGATGTTGCTGGGCTTTCTTAAATGAACTGCACACTTCAGGTCCATCCACAACATTTCTGTTGGGTTAATCTCAGGACTTTGACTTGGCCATTCTAAAACCTTTATTCTTCTTCTTCAACCACTCTTTGGTAAAAGGGCTTGTGTGCTTTGGGCCATTGTCTTGGGCCGCATGACCCAGTTTCTCTTGAGATGTAGTCACGGACAGATGTCCTGACATTTTCCTTTAGAATTCAATGGTATCTTTGAGAATTCATTCTGCCATCCACAATGGCAAGCTGTCCTGGCCCAGACACAGCAGAACAAGCCCTAAGCAAGCCGCCACCATGTTTCACAGATAGGATGAGGTTGTCATGCTGGAATGCAGTGTTTTTCTTTCTCCAAAGTTTAAGCTTCTCATTTGAACCAAAAACTTCTATTTTGGTCTCATATGTCTATAAAACATTACTTCAATAGCCTTCAGTCTTGCCCACGTGCTCATCAGCAAACTGTAGATGGAAAGCAATGTTTTTTTTGGAAGGTAGTGGCTTTCTCCTTACAACTATGGATGCACGCCACTGTTGTTGAGTGTTCTCCTGATGGTGGACTCATGAAGAGTAACATTAACCAATGTGAGAGAGGCTTCAGGTTGCTTAGAAGTTACCCTTGGTTCTTTTGTGACCTCATGGACAATCACACGCCTTGCCCTTGGAGAGATCTTTGTTAGCCGACCACTACTGGGGAGAGTAAAAATAGTCTGAAACTACCTCCATTTGTACACAATCTGTCTGACAGTGGATTGGTGCAGTCCAAACTCTTTAGAGATGATTTTGTAGCCTCTCTCAGCATGATGAGCATCAACAATTCTTTGTCTGAGGTTCACTGAAATATCTGTGGCATGATACGCTGATACCGCACAAACGTATCCGAAGATGAAGCCCTTGGTAGAACCGTGTTCTTTTAATATCAACAGATTGCCAACTCACACCCAGTTGTCATCACATTGATTGACAACCATGACATTGATTGACAGCACTTGATTCTAATCTCATCTTCAAATTACCTGCTAGGTTCATATACTTTTGCCACTCACAGATATGAAATACTGAGTGATTTTCCTCAATAAATAAATGACGAAAGTATGATATTTTTGTTTCATTTGTTTAGCTGAGTTCTCCATATCTACTTTTAGGACATGTGTGAAGATCTGATGATGTTTTACGTCATATTTATGCAGGAGAATGAAAAATTCTGAAAGGTTCACATTCAAGCACCACTGTACATATACAGTGAGATGCAAAAGTTTGGGCAACCTTGTTAATAGTCATTATTTTCCTGTATAAATCGTTGGTTGTTATGATAAAAAATGTCAGTTAAATATATCATTTAGGAGACACACACAGTGATATTTGAGAAGTGAAATGAAGTTTATTGGATTTACAGAAAGTGTGCAATAATTGTTCAAACAAAATCAGGCAGGTGCATAAATTTGGGCACCGTTGTCATTTTATTCATTCCAAAACTTTTAGAACTAATTATTGGAACTCAAATTGGCTTGGTAAGCTCAGTGACCCCTGACCTACATACACAGGTGAATCCTATAATGAGAAAGAGTATTTAAGGGGGTCAATTGTAAGTTTCCCTCCTCCTTTAATTTTCTCTGAAGAGTAGCAACATGGGGGTCACAAAACAACTCTCAAATGACCTGAAGACAAAGATTGTTCACCATCATGGTTTAGGGGAAGGATACAGAAAGCTGTCCCAGAGATTTAAGCTGTCTGTTTCCACAGTTAGGAACATATTGAGGAAATGGAAGACCACAGGCTCAGTTCAAGTTAAGGCTCGAAGTGGCAGACCAAGAAAGATTTCGGATAGACAGAAGTGACGAATGGTGAGAACAGTCAGAGTCAACCCACAGACCAGCATCAAAGACCTACAACATCATCTTGCAGTAGATGGAGTCACTGCGCATCGTTCAACCATTCGGCGCACTTTACACAAGGAGATGCTGTATGCGAGAGTGATGCAGAGGAAGACTTTTCTCCGCCCATAGCACAAACAGAGCCGCTTGAGGTATGCTCAAGCACATTTGGACAAGCCAGCTTCATTTTGGAATAAGGTGCTGTGGACTGATGAAACTAAATTGAGTTATTTGGGCATAACAAGGGGCGTTATGCATGGAGGAAAAAGAACACAGCATTCCAAGAAAAACACCTGCTACCTACAGTAAAATATGGTGGTAGTTCCATCATGCTGTGGGGCTGTGTGGCCAGTGCAGGGACTGGGAATCTTGTCAAAGTTGAGGGACGCATGGATTCCACTCAGTATCAGCAGATTCTGGAGACCAATATCCAGGAATCAGTGACAAAGCTGAAGCTGCACTGGGGCTGGATCTTTCAACAAGACAATGACCCGAAACACTGCTCAAAATCCACTAAGGCATTCATGCAGAGGAATAAGTACAACGTTCTGGAATGGCCATCTCAGTCCCCAGACCTGAATATAATTGAAAATCTGTGGTGTGAGTTAAAGAGAGCTGTCCATGCTCGGAAGCCATCAAACCTGAATGAACTAGAGACGTTTTGTAAAGAGGAATGGTCCAAAATACCTTCAACCACAATCCAGACTCTCATTGGAACCTACAGGAAGCGTTTAGAGGCTGTAATTTCTGCAAAAGGCGGATCTACTAAATATTGATTTCATTTATTTTTTGTGGTGCCCAAATTTATGCACCTGCCTGATTTTGTTTGAACAATTATTGCACACTTTCTGTAAATCCAATAAACTTCATTTCACTTCTCAAATATCACTGTGTGTGTCTCCTATATGATATATTTAACTGACATTTTTTATCGTAACAACCAACGATTTATACAGGAAAATAATGACTATTAACAAGGTTGCCCAAACTTTTGCATCCCACTGTATATATTAGCAAGGGTACCTGGTGCTGCCCTGGGTGGAATGAAGTACATGTCCGCTCACTAAATAAAGAATGAAACACAGCTTATGATCTTTCCCTGTACAAATGGGAATCTTTACAAAATTTAGTGAAAAAATGTTGAATGGTGTGGAGCTGCATACTTGACAAAGAAACAAACATGTATTTAGTTTTCTTCATTAGCTGCGGGAGAGTGGCGATTTGTTGAATGTGGAAAGGATGAATTTCACTGTACTATTACATGCATGGTGGGTTAATTAACAACTCTAAATTGGCCCAGTGTGATTGAGTCTACCCTGAAATGGCCAGGCCTCCTTGCCGCAGATGGTTTCTAGATAGTCAAGATCAGGGGTCGCCAACTCTGGTCCTGGAGGACCACTGTGGCTGCAGGTTTTCATTCTAACCCTTTTTTTAATGAGTGTCCTGTTTGTCTTGCTAATTAACTTCTTGTGAATTAATTTTAATTGAATTGCTTTTTAAAGATTTGTTCGCCTGAATTTCTTCATCATTCCACTGAATTGCTTAATTTCTTTCCTTATATGGCACCCAAACAGAAATGAAATTTGAACTGAGGGAGCTAACAGAAGACCAACTAAGTCAGGGCCTCAAACTCCAACCAATTTCACTCCAATCAGCTGTTTAATGAGGCATTGATTCTTGTTGTTAATTAAACCAGTTCTTTAATTCCATGGCTTGTTGCTGTTCTTGTGGTGCAGACATTTCCAAAATTGTTGATTTTCCCTTTCTAAGAGCACTGTTAAAATGTTTTGAGGACTGGAGCAGATCGACATTCCTGAGACCTTCATCTTTCTTTATTTTCGGATATTGTACAATGGACAACAGTTTTTTGGCTTGGAACTCCGAGTCCAGCTCATGGTGGCGAAAGAGCAGTACAGGAGAAAACTTGAGCAAAAGTTGCAGAATAACAGCATGAAGGAAGTGTGGGGTGGGATGAAGATCATCACTGGCTGCAGCTCGAAGTGGGGTGCCACCATTGAGAGAGTCGTGGAGAGAGCAAACCTGATGAACAATTTCTTTAACAGGTTTGAGCATCCTAACCCACTCTCACCTCAGAGTACTGCACCCTCCACCCATCCTTCTGCTGATACCAGCATAGGATAAAGTTTCCCCCCAACCACAATTACAGTAGCCCAGGTAAACAGAGAGCTGAGGAGACATCATGCCAGCAAAGCAGTAGGTACAGATGGAGGATCGCCACGACTGTTTAAGGCCTGTGCGTTGGAGCTGGGGAGTCCTGTACAGTGCATCTTCAACCTCAGTCTGGAACATGGGAGAGTCCTGAGGCTTTGGAAAACATCTTGCATCACCTCAGTCCCAAAGATATCACGTCCTGGTGAGCTGAATGACTTCAGGCCTGTCGCCCTGACGTCACATGTGATGAAGACCATGGAGCACCTGCTGCTTCACCACCTGAGGCCACAGGTCAGCCACGCCCTCAACCATCTGCAGTTCGCATACCAGGAGAAGGTGGGAGCAGAGGATGCCATCATCTATATGCTACACCGATCCCTCTCCCACTTGGACAGAGGCAGTGGTGCAGTAAGAGTTATGTTTCTGGACTTCTCTGGCGCCTTCAGCACCATCCAACCTCTGCTCCCTAGGGACAAGCTGACAGAGATGGGAGTAGTTTCACACCTGGTGGCATGGATCGGGGACTATCTTACAGAGAGACCTCAGTATGTGCGTCTTGGGAACTGCAGTTCTGACATTGTAGTCAGCAGCGCAGGAGTGCCACAGGCGACTGTACTTTCTCCGGTCCTGTTCAGCCTATATAGATCGGACTTCCAATACAACTCGAAGTCCTGCCATGTGCAAAAGTTCACTGATGACACTGCTATCATGGGCTGCATCAGGAGTGGGCAGGAGGAGAAGTATAGGAACCTAATCAAGGACTTTAAATGGTGTGACTCAAACCACCTACAACTGAATACCAGGAAAACCAAGGAGCTGGTGGTGGATTTTAGGAGGTCCAAGCCCCTCATGGACCCCGTGATCATCAGAGGTGACTGTGTGCAGAGGGTGCAGACCTATAAATACCTGGGAGTGCAGCTGGATGATAAATTGGAGTGGGCTGCCAATAGTGATGCTCTGTGCAAGAGAGGACAGAGCCGACTATACTTCCTTAGAAGGCTGGCGTCCTTCAACATCTACAATAAGATGCTGCAGATGTTCTATCAGACGGTTGTGGCGAGTACCCTCTTCTACGCAGTGGTGTGCTGGGGAGGCAGCATAAAGGAGAGGGATGCCTCACGTCTGGACAAACTGGTGAAGAAGGCAGGCTCTATGGTAGGCACGGAGCCAGACAGTTTGACATCTGTGGCAGAGTGGTGGGCGCTGAACAGGCTCCTGTCAATCATGGAACAGGATCATCTCCAGACAGAGGAGCAGCTCCAGCGACAGACTACTGTCACCGTCCTGCTCCACTGACAGACTGAGGAGATCGTTCCTCCCCACACTATGCTAGTCTTCGATTCCACTTGGGTGGGTAAACGTTAACATTATACAAAGTTATTTTCTGTTATACATGCTTTGCACTCTCCACCCTGCATTTTTTTAACTTGCACTGTATTTTTATCACTATTTAATTAATATTGTTTTTATCAGTATGCTGCTGCTGGAGTATGTGAATTTCCCCTTGGGGATTAATAATCTATCTATCTATCTATCTATCTATCTATCTATCTATCTATCTATCTATCTATCTATCTATCTATCTATCTATCCATCCCCTATTGTGCCTGAGGATTGTTGAAAGTAGAAAAGATGTTATTTCTTATTGTTGTGTCTCACTGAAGGAATTTTGTAAACCTTTTGCAAACCGACTTTAATGGAAACTAGGGATTGAAAGTTTCTTTCAGAAAAGCCTACCTTTAATGGGACAAAAAGGCTAACAGAGGGGCAGAAAAATAGTACACAGTCAACAGTGTTTGTGCATTACCACACCTTATACATGTAATTGTTTTTATCCTATGCATTATTACTGGAACGATCTAAATGAGTCAGAGAGGGGCCCAGCCCATTATCTGGAAAGTTCACACGATCAGAGCAATGCACCAGCTAAAGGCTACAAGTATGCCACATCATATGACTTTTCCATTTTTTCTAGCCTTCATTTACATAATCTTAGAGAGTCTGAGGCAGTTGGTGCATTGTAGTTAAGGGCAGTCGCCCAGCAACTGACACCAGCTGTGACTCGCTACAATAAAATCAAACAGGTTCGATTTTGTCTTTAGTCTTAGGGCTGGACTTGTGTGCATGAGACATGGCAACCAATGATTGCTTATCCGGAAGTACAATGCATAGAATGCAGCAACAAGGAATAAGTAACATATCTGTTTTGGACCTCAGAAACACAAGAGAAACTTGTCTGTCTAATGTTGAGTGTTTTATGTGCCATGACAGAATTAAAAAAAAAAGGGAGGCAGAGGTTGTGTCTGAACCCACTGTCAGCAATCACGTTATTGGCTGTCAGAAAAAGGCCAAGCATGACTGTGCTAGAAGGTCAGGTCTCAGTCAGTACGTGTGACATGGGTAGCGATTTTTCAGTCATTTAAAACTGACATTGCCCAGCAATAAGATCAGCAATTCTGTTCCGTAAATCTGACATACCCTGTGACTTAAAGTTGCATAATATGACATTGGCTTTAGTAGAACATAAGAAATGCTAGAAGAAGCTGAAGCATGTTGTGTACCAAGTGCTGAAGAAATGAGAGAGCTTCACCAATGACAATAAATCACTCATCTGCCTGAAATAGTTGCTATAGCATTGGCACAACAGGCAGCTGTCATAGGTGGCTTCATCAATTAATAACCCAAAAAATGACTTTGTTTGAGTTTGCTTTTGTCCATTATGTTTGATAAGAATTTTACTAGTTGATACAATAACAGAGCACATAGCAAGTATAACACTACTAATGGTGGCCATGTTTGCCTAATATTTCACTGATGGTTTTATCTTTGATTTGTTTTTCCATTTCACTTTTCATTTCAAATGCAAACTAAAAAATTGTTTTTCACAACAAACCACAGTGTGGTTTTTAGTGACATGGATTGCAAAACTCCCATTTATTTTTTCTTGCAGTGTGTACTCTTGACATCCTGGAAACACTCAGTGTTTTTTTTTAAAGGCAATTTTTGGCTCAAAGACTATTGTCATTTTTTTCATATTGACAATTTTTGATCATTTTTGTATACTGATATTTTGTTTTCCAATTATGCATTTTGCTCATTAGTGAAATGATGCCAATCATAGATTACTAGTCCCAAAGCACATACTGTATATACTTGCGTATAAATTGGGTCTTGAAATCTGAAAAATCGATCATAAAATCAGACCCCGACTTATACGCCCGTTCAAAAATACGACACTTAATTTTATTTTTTACATCTTTTATGCTTCCTCCAATCTTGCACTAGTTTCTCAGACACATTAACTTTTGTTCAAGCAGAGCAGTTACCAATTTCTTTTGCCAGTTCAACGACTTTTAATTTAAAACCAGCTTCATAATTTCTTCTGATTGAATGCTGTATCGTAGATAAGGGATGCTCTTACGATAAAGGTGCATAAGGGTGTGAGATACAAAAAACACAAAACAGTGCAAACATCGCTTTGGAATAGTTTGGGTATTACTGTGTGGTCACGTAGGCACAATACATAGAAAAAAGGTGGTTACTTACTCTCTCAGGTGGGCATTAGCATTTCATAATCTCTTGGACCGATAGCGTGAGTTTTCCGCATTCGACTTATACAACCGACATTATAAAATACCGGACATTATACGGTAAAATCAAGCCCTGACTTATCCACTGGAGAACTTAAACGTGAGTATATGCGATAAGTCCTAATAAATTTGAAAATAACTTCCAAAAAATACACACTAGAGGGGGATGTCACTGTTAAACCCTGGCTAATGTGATGAACAAGCACCAAATCTTTATTAAATTAAAATGTTTATTCTTGCAAAATGCTCTTCAATAACAATGAAGCTCCTTGGAGCAGCAAAGGAATCAAACAAAAACACCAAGGCAAATGAATGCAAACAAACTCCCAATACAGGAATCCAGAAACGAAATCAAAGAGCAATCAATCAAGGTTGTAGCGATGCTACTGGGGAATGCAGTTCCTGCAGTGGCTCTGATTGGTCATCTGCTGGTTGTGCAGAGGCTGCTGGGCACAAGGAGGCCAGCGTAACATTTACAAAGAGGCCAGTTCTCGAGATAAAAAAGTCCTTTGTGTTTTGTGTCTGGAGTTGCCAGTTTGTTTGCCTTCCCGTTTTGCTACTTGTGGATTCTTGTTTTGTCTTGGATCGTCTCTTGTTTTGAGTGTATGGATTATCTGGTGTCTTCCTGCTGCATGAGGACTGTCTGAGGATTTCACACGTCATCATCTCATCAGGAAATACCGGTAGAACTGACTTTTACATTCATATACAGCATGCTGATCTCTGGATTATCTAGCTCCATCATTTTATTTCATCAGTTGCATTTTCATGGACTTCATATTTTGTGTTTTTTGTTAGTGGTTTGTTATTGTTGAGTTCATGTTTATTGTATATCACCGTAAGGTGAACTGAGGTGGTATCATTGTAGTTTCATGTATTTCATTTATTATTGTTTAATTTCTGTTTTATAAACCGGTTGCTGTTTTGTCTCTGTGAGGGAGTGTTTGTGAGTCGGGCCATGGCTGGGCGCGTTCCTGGGATCCCCACTGAAAAAATAAATAAATCACGACGGTGTGAATCTTAGCTGGGTTTTAGTCTGCTACAAGGTCAAAATTCCGAACTACACCAAAGTCACAGGCACAGCAAAAGCACAATTAACTCACGACTCCTGAGTGCATTCACAATGAACCACCAGGAACTGTGGGTGACCCTCCAGATTTAAAGGGTGTAGGGCAGTTCCTAGTGATGATTGGCAGGTGGCCCATCCTCTTAGGGGATCACCAACAAAACACATGGGACGCAACACAGGCAGTCTACATACATAGTCAAAATCAAAAACAGAAAATTATACACATAACCACCGAAAGTAACATTAATATAAATAAAAGAGTCAAGAATGAACAATCTGAATCCCAGACAGGAGAGGAACCCTAGCTGAGACATGACAACGCCATTTTTCTTTTCGGTTTTAGTATGGTTGCCACCGTTTTGTGTCAGTCCTGGCATGGTTGCGGCCATGTTGTTTGTTGTTGCTAGGTTGGTTGCTGGTCATGTGGCATGTTATGTCATCACACCACACAAATCTAAAATGACTGAACACCACTTTAGATATCCAAACGTATTATCAGACAAACATGGGTTGCTTCACATTCAGTTTTGGTTGAAGAAACTGGTCTATTAGCACTGGTCACTTGACTTTTGCACGGTTGTTTGACCTTTGAGATTTGCCCAACATTCTGGGTTTGTTGTCAGTTAGGTGCTTTACTTTTCACAAATCTTTGCCTCTTGAGATTTTGTGTCAGCCTGCTTCTTTCTCCTTTTATCTCCTAGTCTTTCCCTAATTTTATTTCCAATGTATATATTATCCATCCATCCATTATCCAACCCGCTATACCCTAACTACAGGGTCACGGGGGTCTGCTGGAGCCAATCCCAGGCAACACAGGGTGCAAGGCAGAAAACAAACCCCAGGCAGGGTGCCAGCCCACCGCAGATGTATACATTATTCTTATCACAATGCATACAACTGCATTTTATCAAAATCATCATCATATTTGAGTTCACCACCACAGAACACCCTAATAATCTGTTTTGGCAGTTTTTGGGTACCTGTTCTGTTACAAGGAATTTGCATGCTTTTAGGATTATGGAACTTTATCCCATTATATAAAATCTTCTAGTCAGTCTGGTGCCATATCAAATTATATCTTTGTAGTTTTTTAGTAGCACTTTTTTTATTAATAAAGTAATGATGAGAAAGGAATGCTTCATCTTTGTAATGTTTATATAGCGCCATTCATCCTGACCCATTCTCTCCATTGTGTACAATAAGGGAGCCTGTAGCTGTTGACCAAAGTGATGACTCCCTCTGCTTTTCTCTTCAGCGTCTATGCTTATTGTAAGGTCAATCAACTGCTGGTCATAGTGCCATGAGCTAACTACCCAAAGTGCATGCCACACAGAAGTCGCCAAGAGGGATCTCCACGTGAGAGAACAAGCACCTCTGCTTTCCCAGCTTACACTACCTGGGAAAGAGGAGCGTCTTTACCCGTAAGCAGGATCCACCTAGGTGACGATGAGCTGTAAAACTCAGATAGCCGCACCCTGTGGCATGGCCACACCTCACAAAGTAAACATTACGTTTCCAGGCGTGGCAGGAGGGAACATGCCGCAAGGTGAAACTGGCAATCCTGGCTTCATAATCCGAGACAGACAAGGCTGCTGACTGTATCATCTGAGCTCCAATATAAACACTTGGATATAATAAATGATCAGCATGGTGTTATGTGGTAGTGGGACTTTGAGTGGCTTGTGATGTAGGAGGGCTTCATAAGCCTGCACTTTGTGCAAGGAGAGACATCTTAGGCATAGTTATGTAAGCCAACTGCACTGTGATGCCATGTGAGCCTGGAGGTGTCACAACGCATTTGCAGCATTAGCACAGAGTGGCTGTCAGCTTGCCTGTGTGATCCTGGCACTGGCGTTCTTTAGGAGGAGGTGGTGAGAGGGTGGCGACTGGCAAGAGTACACTGTTCTCAGATAGAGGTGGTCAATTTAATGTTCCCAAGTTACTGCTTGAATAACAGCATGGCATACTTGAGCTTGATTTGGAATTAAAAATAAAACTAAAAACTGCACGGACTCTCAAATCTGCTGTTAACAAGAAATGGGGTGGAGTATTACCACGTTTCTCCATTTCCATTCATTCAAAGCGATTGCAGTGTTTCTTAGTAAGTGTGCAAAAGGCATGCAAATAACCTTCCACAAAAAATGTTATTCCAGCTGCTGACACCCTGGAGTACTTTTGTACAACAAATTGCAGCACTGAAGAGCAAACACATGTGCTTACTATGCTGGATGACTCTTGAGTGTGGAAATCTCACCTGCAGTGCTCTGTTGGTTCACTTCATATAAACCAGGCAACCCCTGCCTGCTGAAATTGAATGCCATATATTTCCAAAGTAAATATTCAGAGCCTCAAATGGTGAAAGACTGAGTGCCCCCATAACAAAATTGTCTGTCAAACACCCTGAAGGCTTAGTGCTGCCCAGTCAATCAAATTTTTCTTTACTTTCTTTAGTACAGTGCCTTCCGTGGTCAATCACAAAGTAAACAAGCACTGTTGCTTCCCACCAGATCTCTGAAGTGCCCCGGTACTGCCCAAAACTGAACCTAAAAGCTAAGCCTCAAGGCACTCAATAGTCATTAGGCAGAAGGACTGTTGCCTTGCACATGTTTAACAGCTGTTCTCCAGCTTTACTGAAATAAATTCTCCTTCAGTGCCCCCTCCCCATCCACAGGCCAAAGTCACCCCCATGAGGGGGGCATTCTCCTGTGAGCTGAGAACCACAGTGTGTCACTCTTTAATCACTCCTGTCTAGGCATGACTAATCTGCAAAGTCTGTCATGGACCGAGTGCCTGGCACTGCCTGGAGAGCTAAGTAGCCCGTGTGACTTGCAGATGAGTAATACAGTTCTGATAAGGTCTGCCTTTGTGCCAGTGTGTGTGTGTGTGTGTGTGTGTGTGTGTGTGCGTGTTAATAAAGCTCAAAACAAAAGATAATGATCCACGTCACCACTGGCACAGCTGCAGGCAGTCCTACTTACTAGGACGGCAAAACGACTCACTCCCTTAATCAGTTGGGAAGGGAGAGATCAAAAATGCCGATAGTCTACTATGCAGCATTCCGTTCATTTACTAAACCAGCAGTCTGTGCATTTTAGGGTCATAGGGAGCCAGAGCCTAAACTGGCAGAGGTGGTCGCAAGGTAGTAACCAACACTGGATGGGGTGTCTGTCCATTGCAGGGAATACAAACATCTACACTTTATAATACTGAGTCATCACAGGCCTTCTTTTCACCCTAACATGCACTTTTCTGGAATGTGGGAAGACACCGGACTGCCTGAGCTAAATTGACACAGACGAGGGAAAACATGCATACTCCACAAAAGCTGTGGCTGGGCCTTGAATTAAAGTAATTTCTCTGAGGGGGCTAGAAAAATAGTATCCACAGATGCCATCTTAACAGGAATTGACAAATTATACAAGATATGTACTCCCCCCTTTATTCCTCTATTGGTCAGAACTATTAGGCCAAGCATGAGAGCAATATTCGCTCTTGTAAGAATACAATATTCTGTTCTTTCACATCTCGGAATGAGTCAAAAGCTACAATAATCTTCCTCCTCTTCACTTGTAGAGACCAGAATAATACCACATCCCCTGTCCTTCTGCTCTGCTTCACTATGGAGGGAGCAAGTACAAACATCCATCCATCCATTTTCTAACCCGCTGAATCCGAATACAGGGTCACGGGGGTCTGCCGGAGCCAATCCCAGCCAACACAGGGCACAAGGCAGGAACCAATCCTGGGCAGGGTGCCAAACCACCGCAGGACACACACAAACACACCCACACCAAGCACACACTAGGGCCAATTTAGAATCACCAATCCACCTAACCTGCATGTCTTTGGATTGTGGGAGGAAACCGGAGCACCCGGAGGAAACCCACGCAGACACGGGGAGAACATGCAAACTCCACACAGGGAGGACCCGGGAAGCGAACCCGGATCTCCTAACTGCGAGGCAGCAGCGCTACCACTGCGCCACCGTGCCGCCCCAAGTACAAACACTTTTCCTCAGATTTGCTTCATCTGGGTAACTACAGGAATATGAATGCTTACCCTCCTAATCCAGGATGAAAAACATCAATATAAATACTTACCTTCTTCTACCTTCAGCTAGTGTAGAAGTTAATAAATGTTCAGTCTGGTCTATCCGGGGCTCAAAAAAGACAAATATTAATTTTCCTTCCTCACTAGGGAAATTAGAAGGTGATAACTGCCTCCTCTTGAGCTTCCTCGCTATGAGTTTAAGTATTTATTCTCTACTTTGTCTTTTCTGTGGGGACCAACAGGATAATTCACTGCATATGCAACAATGCCAATATAGGACAAAGCTATGAGCCTGCACAATCAGCTTGAACTACAATGTATGGCCTCCTTGAATACAGTACATTGCCAGAAAATACTCAACACATAAGGTGATGAGATGTCCCTTGTTTCCGGGGACAGTGCGTTATCCCTTCTTCTATTCTGTCCTCTCTGTAATTTCAAAAAGACTCACACGCTTATCCTCCCCATTCTCCTTCTGGAGTGGGTGGATATGAGGACTATAAATACTCGCTCTGTTCTATATGGTGGCCTCAATAGGTGTGTTTACGTGCACCTCAATAACCCAGTTATTCACAAAAACCTGGTTTCTAAAATGCTATGTAAACCCTTATTCTGGTTTGAGAAACCAAGTTATTGGCCTCTGAGGACCCTGGTTAACAGAAGTATTTTTGTCCAGTAATAATCTGATTATGTGGCCATGTAAACCCTCAACTGGGTTACTGTTAAGAATTTTGTAGTCTAAGCATGTCTAATACACTCTGTCAGCCTACACATGCATTTGCTTTGCACGTGCTTTCAGCAACCACTGGTAGAAACGTTCACAAAATAAATTTCCAGGTGCCGATCTCATAATTTCTTCTCCTGCCTGAAATAATCAGTGTCAACATTATAGAAAGTGCTACATTTATGCTTATGAGTTGAATGTTCAGTACTAAACTCAGCAACACAGCACAATGCTGAGAGCAGTAGGGCGACATGTTAACCTACTGCAATACTAATCTGCATATTTGAGGAAAAATACATGTGTTGTTATTATTTCAGTAGCACTGGGTATAACACAAGAAGCACACGAACTGGTATCAGGGACATCATCACCATTAAGGCAAATTAGGCATTCACCTATGGAGCAGAACATAATGAGGAGGAAACCAGCCGCAGAAGTTAGCTACCAAACAGTCGGTTGGTGCACTAATAAGCTTGGCTTAGGGCACAAAATATCCTAGCAGCGGCACTGACCGGTATGCCATTCTTTTTGCAGGGTTCATTTTTCACAAAGAAAAACTCCAGAAGATCATTTGCACATGTACAGCTTTTTAATAAACCAGGTTTCTGCCATAACCGGGTTGTTCACCTTTACCCGGTTATGTGTGTGTATGTAAATACAACAATGCAAATACTGACTGCCTCTTGTTTCATGCAGGGGCTCAGAAAGACATGAGTTCTTTTCAGGAGCTTGGTAGGATAGATCACAACATTCCTCCTCTTCTCCTTCAGATTTATTAAGGTACAAATATTCATCCTTCTATTTTTATCGGGTAATAAGGAATTTGAAGATTACAGCATGGCCTACTGCAGATACCTGTATGTTGTAGGCAGACTGAAGATAAGAAAAACAAGCAGGGCCCGATTAAGACCTTTAGAGGCCCTAAGCACTTAAAGATTTTGGTACCCCCATATATATCTAGGTCAAAATGGAAACAATACTAAACCGTAAACATAAAATCGAAAACTCCAATACGTGTGGCAATGCTGCACTGAACTCACTCTCAGTGGATGACTGAACCGGACAGCTTGACATGAACAAGATAAGAACAACAGCATGACCGTGTGGCAAATACCAGATTCTAATTTTGTTGTATTCCTATGATTAATAGATATCATCATTAACCTGCATTATTACTATTTTATTATTTTTATTATAGTATATATATATATATATATATATATATATATATATATATTGTGAGACTTGCCCGGAGACCACATCTTTATAAAAACCACACGTTTATTATTCATTTAAATAAACACAGGAATAAAGTCCCAAACAACACACGATGCACACAGCAATCAATTACCACAATAATTCTCTGTCCTTGGCCGCCAATCTCCTCCTGGGAGCTTCATCCTGCTCCCTCTCCCGACTCTAGCTCTCTGACTGTTAGGAGGCGGGCCCTTTTATTCCCGCCCGAATGCATTCCAGGTGGCTGGAAACGAACTTCCGGCAGCACTTCCTGGTGTGGCGGAAGTGCTGCCCTTTGCCCCGGAAGCACTCCCTGGCAGGTTCCTCCGCCATCTTGCAGAGTGTGGCGGAAGTAAAGTTCTCCAGGGTTCTAGGAGGCTTAAGGCGCCCCCTGGCGGTGGCCACGGGTCCCAACGAGTTGGAAAGTCTCGCCTCCTCTCCCGTGGTCCTCTCCTGCTCCAGGGCGGTTGTGTCCTCCTGACCTGGAAGCTTTTAATGTCTCTATTCGGTCCCTCCAGGCATCCCGGCCAGGTAAGAACCCCAGACATCTGTGACAATATATATATATAATATATATATATATATATATATATATATATATATATATATATATATATAGTGAATAAGGCGCTATATAGTGCCCGACCCGGCACAGACCACGCAGAGGCACGTGTTCACACTCAAGGGTTTTTATTTTATTTCTTCAGCCGTGGGCATACATCTTCCCCGTGTCCCACAGGCCCAACACAGTCCAAGCACAAAAACCCACACAAACCAAAGGCTTCCTTCCTCCACCATTCCTCCCAGGAAACCTCGTCCTCTTCCTCCCGATTCTGGCCCTGATTGCTGGGAGGCAGGCCCTTTTATACCCCACCCGGAAGTGTTCCAGGTGCCTGACCAGCTGGTCTTAATTGCACCTCCGGGTGGGGCTGATAAACCGTCCAGTGTGGTGGCTAGTTCTCCGCAGCACCCCCTAGCGGCCACCCCATCTCCCAACCGGGCTGCTGTGGTGAACTCCATGTCCCATGGAGCCACGGGGGAGATTGAGGAGGGATCCACGGCCAGGGAGACTGCCCCCAAGCACCACGGGGAAGGTACTGCAATGTCCATGATGGCTCCCCCAGGACGTATGCAGCAGAGGCGTCCCGGCCGGGCATGGGACCCGGCTGTCCGTCACAATATACAGTGGGATGCAAAAGTTTGGGCAACCTTGTTAATAGTCATTATTTTCCTGTATAAATCGTTGGTTGTTATGATAAAAAATGTCAGTTAAATATATCATATAGGAGACACACACAGTGATATTTGAGAAGTGAAATGAAGTTTATTGGATTTACAGAAAGTGTGCAATAATTGTTCAAACAAAATCAGGCAGGTGCATAAATTTGGGCACCACAAAAAAGAAATGAAATCAATATTTAGTAGATCTGCCTTTTGCAGAAATTACAGCCTCTAAACGCTTCCTGTAGGTTCCAATGAGAGTCTGGATTGTGGTTGAAGGTATTTTGGACCATTCCTCTTTACAAAACATCTCTAGTTCATTCAGGTTTGATGGCTTCCGAGCATGGACAGCTCTCTTTAACTCACACCACAGATTTTCAATTATATTCAGGTCTGGGGACTGAGATGGCCATTCCAGAACGTTGTACTTGTTCCTCTGCATGAATGCCTTAGTGGATTTTGAGCAGTGTTTCGGGTCATTGTCTTGTTGAAAGATCCAGCCCCAGTGCAGCTTCAGCTTTGTCACTGATTCCTGGACATTGGTCTCCAGAATCTGCTGATACTGAGTGGAATCCATGCGTCCCTCAACTTTGACAAGATTCCCAGTCCCTGCACTGGCCACACAGCCCCACAGCATGATGGAACCACCACCATATTTTACTGTAGGTAGCAGGTGTTTTTCTTGGAATGCTGTGTTCTTTTTCCTCCATGCATAACGCCCTTGTTATGCCCAAATAACTCAATTTTAGTTTCATCAGTCCACAGCACCTTATTCCAAAATGAAGCTGGCTTGTCCAAATGTGCTTGAGCATACCTCAAGCGGCTCTGTTTGTGCTATGGGCGGAGAAAAGTCTTCCTCTGCATCACTCTCGCATACAGCATCTCCTTGTGTAAAGTGCGCGAATGGTTGAACGATGCACAGTGACTCCATCTGCTGCAAGATGATGTTGTAGGTCTTTGGTGCTGGTCTGTGGGTTGACTCTGACTGTTCTCACCATTCGTCACTTCTGTCTATCCGAAATCTTTCTTGGTCTGCCACTTCGAGCCTTAACTTGAACTGAGCCTGTGGTCTTCCATTTCCTCAATATGTTCCTAACTGTGGAAACAGACAGCTTAAATCTCTGGGACAGCTTTCTGTATCCTTCCCTAAACCATGATGGTGAACAATCTTTGTCTTCAGGTCATTTGAGAGTTGTTTTGTGACCCCATGTTGCTACTCTTCAGAGAAAATTAAAGGAGGAGGGAAACTTACAATTGACCCCCTTAAATACTCTTTCTCATTATAGGATTCACCTGTGTATGTAGGTCAGGGGTCACTGAGCTTACCAAGCCAATTTGAGTTCCAATAATTAGTTCTAAAAGTTTTGGAATCAATAAAATGACAACGGTGCCCAAATTTATGCACCTGCCTGATTTTGTTTGAACAATTATTGCACACTTTCTGTAAATCCAATAAACTTCATTTCACTTCTCAAATATCACTGTGTGTGTCTCCTATATGATATATTTAACTGACATTTTTTATCATAACAACCAACGATTTATACAGGAAAATAATGACTATTAACAAGGTTGCCCAAACTTTTGCATCCCACTGTATATATATATATATATATATATATATATATATATATATATATATATATATATATATATATACACTAGTTAGGATGCCTGACTGTCACTCTGGTTGGAAAAAAGTGAGTTTCCATTTATTATTTGACAATTAATTTAGTATTCTAATATTGTTCAAAAGTCAAACTGCCATTATTAATGAATAACAATACAGTTGCTACAAATCATTTAGAGTGCCTTATGATACAGGATGTTTTTCGTTTCGCCATTAATGGCAAGAATGTATAAATTCTTTCCTGATCCTGCTCTGGAACAGGTGACATATATAATGGCTGTGTGAAAAGCACAGTTCTTTGTGGTAAACCCCAGTCACTTTAAGTAATTGTCATTGCACTTTACTTATGGAAATCAGAAATGCAAGACGTACTGGGAATTGAACTCATTTGAAGGGAGTTCATTGGAAATCATAGGTGTATGTGGAACAAAAACCTCCATTCCCATTCCAGTTAGAAAAGTCGCTTCAATTACGTGTAAATGATGTGAGTGTTGCCACATTTCTCACAACCTTGGTATATATATTTTTACCTGAATTAAATTAGAATTTACTGTTTTAGGGTTTTCCTTCATTTTTCGAATCATGTTCACGCATTTAAATTTTTTTTATTAATCGCTGAAACTGTAACTTTTGGATATTTACTCTTCCTCTCACTTGGTGATTGCGTTGTGACGAACTTCGGGACAGATAAACGTTCTTACTTATCCATTAGATGTATGTAATTTTTTTCCTTTAATGTGGAAGCTCCTTTTTTTGGAATCTGGTTCAGGTGCGTCATTTGCAGTTTTGCACCATATGGTCCATGGTAAATCCGGCAATGGAAAATTTCTGTGGTGCTCCCCTTCCATTGATGTCCTAAGTAAGTGCTTATTTTGCTTAATGGTTATTCCAGCCCTAAGTAGATGTCTTCTTATGCCTCTTCAACACCAGATGAGACTTGAGGATTGCAAACAATCTCCACTCCATGTCTTCCTTCTCCTTCTCATAAAGATGTCTCGATGGACATACTTTTTATTCTGGGGGGGGGTTATCTTCTCCTTCTTGAAATGTGTGCCATTAAGCTGAAAACAGAGACCCTCCTTCAGTCTGATTAGTTACCGGTTAGACTGGAGTACAGCATGGCCTCTGATCCTGTCTTCCTCGTTAGCTTCTGTGCATCCTTGCCTGTCAGTCCCTGTTGCCGCTCTCAGTGCATACACTTGTTAAAAGCCATTGTTTGATGTATTTCTCCCTACAGCTACATATTGACATTCCTAGAATATCTTGTAGGATCTTCTTTGTCCTCTTTTAATGGGCAAAAAATTCAATCACACTATGTAATGATCTTTTATATTTTTCCTGGTATGACAGGGCACTGGTATGTCAAGTCAAATTAATCACATTTATTGTCAGGTTTTCAGTCTATAGACTATCGTAAGAAGCAGTCTGGTAAAGAGACCACTCATAAAGACAGTAGGGAAGAGAAGCTGCTTCCGGCTGGCCATGATGGGTGTGGCGGGCAGTTGTCGGCCAGTAGACTGTCAGCCTGAATGTATGTCTCTGTTCCTGAGCGTTAATAATTCACTACTGCATATTATGCTATGTTATCTGCTAATGCGAGCTGAACAAGGCCCTCTCCGCACACTGCCTGCGACGCCAGGCCTGACCCTGACAGCTGGATGGGCAACAGATGCCTGAATATGGAAAAGACCACAGTATTGTCTGAAGTCAGTGGACTTCACTCAATGAAAAGGGCTTTTTTTCTCTGTCGTTCCTTGCTAAAGAGAATCTACTGTATTCCCTTGGGATGCAAACCAAGTGGCAGCAGCCTCTCGAGGTGACGTAATCACTTTGCTGTCTTTTACATGTGAACTTGAACTGTCACCCGGCAACTCCAAGACTTTCATGTGGAAAATATAGTGCACGCTAATGCAGTTGGAAGGTGAAGTCACCAGTGATCTTTAATAAATGCTGGTGTCTTGTTCTGGCTGGGGTCTTATTCTGTTATATTGTGAAGCCTGGTAGAGTGAGGCTGGTAGGTCTCAGAGTCCTGCACCAGTAGTGCCAGCTAGGAGTCAGGTAAATGAAGGCTGTCATTTAAATCCATATAACTGCAGTTTCTCTATAAAGGCCTGCAGAAATCTAGTGCTTTCAAATCTTAGACTGCCTGCTGCTGTATTAACTGGGAGTTAAGAGAGTTATCAAAACCTCTACACTTACAGTTTGGAATGCAAACACTGGCAGTTTTAGGAAGGCTTCAGTTTTACCAGCATGAAGCAAGATAATACCTTGTCAGATCTCAGGGGCCTACAGCTTTACTAGACAGTAGTTTGACCTTGTCAGTTCTCAGGGGTTAGTAGCCTGACTAACTCAGAGACTCATCTTCTCAGTACAGCAGAGGTCTCTAGCTTTATCACACTGGAGACTCACCCTGCATCTTAACTAACTTGGAGTCCCATTGTGTCAGGTATCAGAAATGTATTGCTATACCAGCCTAAGATTGATCATTCCCTAACACAGGGGTCACCAGCTTTTCCAGACTGGTGTCCCATCTTATCAGCTCCCATAGGCCCACAACTTTACCAGCTTGGAGACTAATCCTGTCAGATACCTGAAGCAGATTTGCCACCTAGTAAGTGAAACGTTCAGACACTAAGGGGCTGCAGGCTTGCTTCCAGAAGCACCTGAATTTGTCTAATGGAAGGCAGTAACGCCAAGCAGATAAGGAGCTGAGCTATAAGTTATAAGGGTGTCAGTTCAGTCCCCACTAATGGCTCATTATGTGACACAGAGTGAGACATTAACCTGCCTGTGCCCCCATTGCAAAACTTTAAATGTGTGTGGAAGATTATAATGAATCCTTAATTTGTAAAATGCTGTGAGGAGGCTGTTCACTATGGGTAGGCACTATGTAAATAAAAGGGATTTAATTGATCTACACTTTTATTTCAAATGGAATGACTTATATTGACAAATCTCACAGCATTATTGTCCATAACTCAAGGTATGGAAGGTCAAAGGCTGCACCGTCCTGCAATCTAATAACATTCTCAAGCTTGCTTGCTACAGTTGCCATTCCTAGAGGACTGATGCAATCGGTGTATGGCGGGAACAAAACTTAGAAGGGGTGACACTCCATCGCATGGCCCTTTTTATGCTCACATGAGCAATTTAGAATTGCCGATTAACCTAATCCCCGTATTGTTGAGTTGAAAGCTGAAGTACATGTTAAAAAAATCCACATAGACATATGTATGTATACACAGCATCTGAGTGTGGAATCTGGGCGGCAGGAGAACTAACCACTAAACCACCATGCCATCCATCTGAACCTGATAAATAATTAAAGACCTACAGCTTTGCCAGGTGGTACCTAGACACTGCTCAGTATTGGATGCTGGCAGGCTTGCCAACATAAAGCTTGATTCTCAGCTGTGTCTTTCCCAAACTGCTGTCTGATGTTGTTAGATATCAGAGAAAGTCCTCTAGTTCTGTAAGCCTGAAGTCTGATCATATTACATTTAAGCAGCATTAAGCTTTAATACCACATGGATAATCCTGTTAGAAAATTGTAGCTTTGCCTTAGCAGCGACTGGCCAGTATGTTATTAGAAATGCCACTGGCTCTTGGGCTCCTTGTTCAGCTTAGCCCTCTTAAAGTACACATACATGCATTAATTTCCCAAGTTGCTTATTTAGATCAGATTTGCAGGAGTGTATTTTGGCAGCACTGCATACAAGGTAGGTACCAAACATGGATGTGGTGCCAGTCTATCACAGGGCACATTTGCAATACGTTCACAACCACATGGGCCTATTTAGAAATATCAGTTAACCTAACATGTACATCTATAATGGGTGGTGGGTGGAAAAGTGGAGTTCTTGGATAAAAACCCACACAGACATGGCTAGAACATGTGAACTCCACATAGACAGGATGCAGGACTATGGACTTGTAAGACAGTAGTGCTAAAAGCTGTGCCGCAGAACCACCTACTTCCAAAGCAGGCTTGCTGAAATGGAGCAGAAGAGCTCGCCTTTGTTTAATACTTCCGCCTCAGGGTCAAAGCAGAAAGCAAGTGAAGAGACAACTAGCAGACACATTTTGTCAAAGTGAATCCTCTGGCGATACTGGCCGTCTTTTCCATCACTGGGACATTCTTATTATTTTCACACTCCAGTGGCAGTAACTTTCAGGGTGGAGTGAGGTGGGGTGGCGGCAGCTTGTGATAATAACTGGCACAATGCAGAGGCAGTCATTTTCTTTTCTTGGACTCTTGTGCCCTTTTTTTTCTTTTTCTCTGGAAGGCAAGATTCCTTTCAAAGAGCTTTAAACTGACTAGCCTGGTGTAACAGACATCATCTAATTTACCAGAGCACGCTAATCTGTGAGATGGTTCTCTTAGCAGATCAAGTTAAGCCTCCCCCAACCGTATAAAAGTGAAACTGCTGGCCTGCATGTTCATTCCTGCTCCTGGTAGGGGGAGTGTTGATAATAGTGCTGCTTGGAGGGGGGGGTTAAGTTAAATGGCTGGAATTTCTCTGTGGGAGCTCCTCTTCGTCTTCAAACCCCTCTTTACTGGCTCGTACAAGAGTACACTCCAGGGAAAGTGTAAAAAACAGCAGCTTGCCTGTCTGCACTCGGTAGTCTGCTGGCCTTGGAGAGAAGGAGAGGCGGGGGTGGCGATGGGGAGCTAGAATTGCACAATGAGATGCCAAAACGATGGCCTGGGTCCTCCTGCTATTAGTAAGGGGGTGAGTGGGCTGCCTTGCACATTCACCTCAAGGCGGATAAGGAGGGTCAGCCGAGAACTTCACTGCTCTTTTCGCACTTCTGGGATCATCTTTGCCTCTCTCCTGGGACCCCCTAATCCTCTTCCAGCTATGCTGCCAATCTGGTTTATCTCCAGGAAGCTGCATTTTCAACGCTGTGTTTTTCACTTGTCAGAGCAGACTTCAGCTGTGACTCACCAAGACTTAAGGACAAAGCGCTGAATTAGAGCTTTGCACTTTGTGTTTAAGTAAAAATTGATGAAGATAAAAGGCTGTTTTCCTGTCTGGTCTTCCAATTTGGCAATCAATACTCCCCACCTGCCACTAATTTATTCTCATAACACCTAATGAAAATCCATTGCTTCCTGTAGATCCTTAATATTTGAATAATGAGTGTAGTGTGTGTGTGTGTGTGTGTGTGTGTGTGTGTGGGGTGGGGGGGTGCGGGCTCTTGTCTATTTCTGGTCGACTTGGCTACAAATACAGAACATCCCTATCCCCCCAGTTATTACCTGTAGCACTGTCCCACAAAGAAGACGCCCCTACGAAATGCCTCATGTACCAGCATATTAAACTTGACTTGACATCGGGCTGTTACTGATATTTTCATCTTCTTGTGCTTGCTGATTTGCGCTGCTCACATTCCAGTACAATGATTATGATTCCCATGTAAACCATGTGGTTGTGATGAGGGGTCCAATATACAATGCCATGACCTTCCCTGAGTTCCTCTATTATAGAACATTTTTTTTTTTTTGCTCTCGGACAGACGGTAAATCCAAGTCGTTGAGTCAGTAATACCACATTAACGCTTGGAGATCTCGGAATTACAACTCGGACAAAACAAAGCTACCTAAATTGTCCGACTTGTTACATAATGATGACCTTTCACCTTAGTCAATTGTTTCAAATAAAACATATAACCTGGTCAGCCTGAAATGCCATTTTTTGTGCTGAAGCGAAGTGATACATATTCAATACAAGCATGCCATTTATCTTGAATTGCTTTTTTTTTGCAGACCTCACAGTTTTCCGAATAGTCTGACTGGAAATCAAGTGGGAAGGTGAAACATCACAACTCGGAGCTCTGAATAGTCAGAGAGCACATGAACGCAGCATAAGTATCCAACACTAAACTAATATTGTGTGAAAAATTCATTTCCTCTTATACTTAACAACTGGTTGTACCACCTCCACCATCATTAGCTACAATGACCACAACCAAATGCTTTTTGTAATACAATATCTGTCTTTCCTGTTGCTGGAGAGAATTTAAAACTGCTTTAGTTCAGAAATATTGGTGGTTTTGGGAGTATAAACTACTAATTTCAGGTCTTGCAACATAATTTGTAATCATTTTATACTTTGACATTGACTAGTGCAGTCCTAAACTTTAATTCCTTTTGACATTTAGATCATTGTGTTGCAACATGACATTTAGATCATTGTGTTGCAACATGAATCAAGAACATTCCCATAAAGCATTTTCTGAAACAGAGTAGAGTCCATGGTTTCTTAAGGCTAGTTATCCAGACCTTCAGACAGCAAAGCATTCCAACACCATCATGTTTGACTGTTGGTATGACCTTATTAATATGAAACGTTGTGTTTGTTGTATGTTGGACAAAATGAGACATGTGTCTCTCAAAGCGTTCCACTTTTGTTCATAGAGCGTTCTCCCAAAAGGCTTGTGGTCATCCAGGTACAACCCAGCACAGGAGAGCTGAACATTTCTGTTCTTGGTTAGCAGTGGTATCTGCCTTGGTTTAGCTTCCCATGAAGCCCTTTAATGCCTGAACACTGACCTTTGCTGAGACATGGGAAGCCTGCAGTTCTTTCCATGTTTTTTTAGGATCTTTGGTGGCTTCCTGAATGATTTTCTGCTGTGCCCTTGGAGCAATTTTGGCACTCTGGCTACTCCTGTAAAGATTCACAGCTGTCACAAGAGTTTTTTTTCTGTATCTGGAGATGATAGCGGTTCAGCTCAATGGAGCGTCAGAATCTTAGAAATGGCCTTGTAGCCCTTTCCAAACTGATAGATATTAATGTCATTTTTTTTCTCCTGAAATTTTCAGGAATTTCCTTTGATCATAGCATTCCGCACTTATTAATTTTTTTAATGGAACTTGACTTTGTGATATAGTTTCAAAATATATCAGGTTTATATCGAGCAGGGCTAACCATTCAGTCAGCTGCCTTAATTGGTTTATTTAACTCTTGCTTACTCGCACAGTGCCATTTATGTAGGGTATCTTCATTCATTCAGCTAAACAAAAAGATATTACTTGTTCACTCAGAGGCTATTTATTTAAATTTAGATTTTTTTTGAAGACCTGAAAACACTAAGTGACAAAAATGTGTAATAATAGAGGAAATCAAAAACACTGCAAATCCTTTTTCATGCCACTGTAGCTAAGGCCAGGTTAAAGACGGGGTCGACTGAGATGTCTTGATGGCCAATGCAGATTGTCGGGTTTCTTCTCCCCTTTCATGATTGTTTTAACTAACAAGTAGAGGTGGTCCTCTCTGATTTTACAATGCTGCAGGTACATTTCCCTTTGGCCTACATGAATGCAGCAACAAAAGGAAGCAAAAAATGAACTTAAGACTTTTGTATAAGGGCAGCACAGTAGCACAGTGGTAGCGCTACTACCTTGACGTAACAAGACCAGTGTTCGCGTCCAGGGTCCATCTTGCATGATGTTTGCATGTTCTCCCTGTGTCTGTGTGGGTTTCCACCAGGTGCTCTGGTTTCCTCTCACCATCCAAAGACACGCAAGTTAGGTGAACTGGCAACTTTAAATTGGCTCTAGTGTGTGGATGCGTGTGTGTGTTCACCTTGCGATGAACTGACATCCTGTCCAGGGGTTGTTCCTGTTTTGGGCCCTGTAGCTAGCTGGGATAGACTCCAGCAGATGCCTGAGACCTTGTGCAGGACTCAGCTGGTTAGAAAATGACTGACTGACTTTTGTATAAATTAATTTAGATTGAGTGGTGGCTGTGTGGCTAAATGATCTGGGCTGGTAACTTGAAGGTTGTTGGTTTGAATCCTGGCAGTGACAGAAGGAATGATATTCTATTAGGCCCTTGAGCAAGGCCCATAACCTACCATTGCTCCTGGGTGGGAGGATGCGCTGATAGTGTTTTGCCGCACCCATCACACAACGAACCACCTAGATTAGGACCTGAGCGAAACAGGTGATACCTCAGCACCACACTGGGACAGTGTGATGTCTTTTACAATGGCTGGAATGCAAATTTTACCACCCACCCCCAGGTTTTTCCTTCAAGTTGGAGGACCAGCTTGCAGGTTAACATCATACCCAGGACACAGCAATAGCAGGTTAAGGGCCTTACTCAAGAGCCCAATGGTGTAGAGTCACTTCTGGCATCTACGGGATTCAAACCGGCAACCTTCTGATTGTCAGGGCAGATTCCTAACCTCAGAGCCACCACTCCACCTCAAATGCTCCAGGGGTGCTGTACAAATAGCTGACCTTGTGCTCTGCCCCTAAAACTCTGAGTAAATCGGGTATGCGAAAAAGAGAGTTTCTCTTTGGGGATTAATACAGTATACCAAAAAAAAAAATAAAAAATTGGACGTGCTGCTGGTGTTCAGGACTCTGTTTATCCCACACCAAATATTGACCATCGGCTGCCACAAGGAGCCCAGAAACAAAAAAACTGTACAAATATGTGGTGCAGTCAGAGGTGCACACATGCAATTATGTAATGTTGGGTAGGGTTAGTGACCAGAGGGTGTGTTACAACTTCAGTGGGCTCAAACTCCTAAGCCTACCAAGTAAGGCAAATGCAAGGGAGTTGAAGGGAAAGTTCTGTCTGATGTTTGAGCCAAACATACAGGAGGAACAATGTGGATTCCATCCTGGTTATGGAACAATAGACCAGTTCTTCTCCCTGGCGCAGCTGCTGGAGGGTGCATGGGTGTATGATAACCCAGCCTACATGTGTTTTGTAGATTTGGCAAAAGCCTATGACTGGGTCCCTTGACATCCAAGAATATGGAGTAACAGAGCCCTATATGAAAGTAGAGAGAGTGCTGTGTCTGAGTCAAATTTGTTCACTGTGGGTTTCAGGCTGTGTTTTGTCATCACTTCTGTTTGAGGTTTTCATGTGAAACAGCTGGGATGAGGTTCAGCACCTCCAAGTCTGAGGTCATGGTTCTCTCCCAGAAAACAGTGGATTGCTTTCTCCAGATTAAATGGGAACAACTACCCTTAGTGGAGGAGTTCAGGTACCTCAGAATCTCGTTCATGAAAGATGGAAAAAGAGAGTGGGAGATCAACAAGCGGATTTCTGTTTGGGAAATTCTGGGATCCTCAAGCTTGTCTGCCATGCTTTTTTTGGTCACATAGTCACTCCTAGAAATACGCTTGCTCGTTTAATCTTCTTTTTGGAAAAAGCACCATGCATTTTCTGTATGATCATTAAATTGGTAATGCTCATTGTTGTAATAATTAAAATAGATAATTAAGACAGGAGGTGAAAGATGGAAAAAGACAAAGGAAGATCAAAATGCTCATTGTTGTAATAATTAAAATAGATAATTAAGACAGGAGGTGAAAAATGGAAAAAGACAAAGGAAGATCAACAAGTGGATTAGAGTGGCGGCAGCTGTCCTGCATGTTCTGTACCAGTCCATGGTGGTGAAGCTGAGTCTAAAGACAACACTCTCATTTATCAGTTTACATCTCTACACTCACCTATGGTCAACAGCTGTAGGAAATGACCAAAAGAATGAGATTGTGAGTATAATGTGGTAGAAATTAGGTTTCTGTGCAGGTTCACACAATGTTACAGGGTGAGAAGCTCACTGATTCTGGGATACACCAGAATATAGTTGCTGCTGCTCCAAGTAGACAGGAGCCAGTTGAGATGATTTGAGCAAATCATAAGGATGTCTTGGGTGGCTCCCCCTAGAGCTTCTCCAGGTGCGTTCCACTCTACTCAGATCCTGCATCAGATCCAGGATGTGCTGAAGTGACTGTATGTCTCAGCCTGCTTGGGAACACCTGGGAATTCCTCAGGAAAAGCTGTAATATGTTGCTTGGGATGGGGAAGTCTGGGATGAACTGCTTGGCCTGCTGCCACTGCGACCCTCACCAGGAAAAGCAGTTTTAGAAAATGAGATAAGATGAGTGAAGTGTTGTGACTAAGTCACTGGATTTTAAAGCACAAGGCTGAAGGTTCAGTTCACAAAGTAATCTAAATTGCCTGAGCTCAAGTTCTAAAAAAGAGCATCTAGACAATTGTACTTTATCATTATACATTTAAAGAGCTTTGGGATGGTGATAAAAACTATCATTGTTGGCAAAGATGGACTGACCAGATTACATACTAGTGGCCAGAATTCATTTTAATATTCTGCCATTGGCAAGAAGTACAAAGCCTGCTATCTCGTGCCCAGGAAACTGTATGGTAAGCACATATACTTCTGGTGTCCAATTAGCATTCCTCATTTTTGGTGCTCACTTTCTTGAACAGCACGCTCTCCTCATGTTGGCGTGCTGTTTTCTTAGTGATGTGAATTTTCCCTTCAGTCGCCCATGCATGCAGCTCTTGCTTGGAAACATAGTAATGTGTACAGTGTGTAGGCCTCATTCTGGTATACAAATATTTGTATGGAAAGTACAATACATTTTTGTATCCCTTTATCTGGGTGGGATTCATGTCTAATTTCTATGCCCTGCTCCTTGCAGAGTACAGTTTTGTTTGAGCTGTACAATTCTCATTCTGCTGCCCACATCTCTTCTTCTCAGAGGTATTCATCAAGTGGCTTGCAGTTTGCCATTTAGCACCCAGTAACAAGGAGAGGTCCAGGAATCTGTATAGTAAACAAATGCCATTGTGATGATCACTTATTGGGGCAGTATTTAGATCAAATGTTGTTGAATGGTTGCTTGCAATGCTTACACATTTCTTTTTGGTGCTCCATTTTTAGTGTATTTCATTCTGCTGTTCATTTATCTAAATGCTGTGCATGTCTCATTTTAGCAGCCCTTAATGTACAGCGTGATCATGTCTAATTCTAATGTGCATTTATCAAACTGGTTTGTAAGTGGCCATTTAGTCCCTGGTAAACTGTTTAGTTAGCATGCCTTACTGTAATTCTCAGTTATCTAAGCAGTGTGCTGGTCTCATTCTGGTGTCCAGTAACTTGTGGCGTAAGTACATTTTATTATGCCATCCAGTTACCTGAGGAACATCCCCATTTCATTCTAGTCCTCACTTTTGTGCGCCTTTTGTTTAAATGCCCAATTACTTATCCAAGTATCATTTTGATGTTCTGTTACCTGGTCGTTGCACATGACCTCTCTGTTATGCTTTTGTCGAAGTGGCATGAGTGTTCAGTATTGGCATCTAGTAACCTTTGTAGTATATATGCTTCATTCATGTGCACAGGTAACTTGTTGGCACCATCACCTTATTTTTGTTTCTTTTGTTTTTTGACCAAAACCATTTCATTTTCTCAGTTCACAGGGTCAGGGGGCTTTGAGCAGCACACATTGACATATAATAGGTAGGTAGGTCAATAGGTTGATTTGTTTGCTGCCGTAAAGCACAAAATATAAGGCATTGTTGCACAGATGCAACAAAATAGGCAAAGAAACAACAACAGAAAACTAATGTTATCATAAGTACACACACTCAAGATTAGTGCAAATTGGAATAATTACCTTTAACAGTACACAAAATGACAATTCAGAATTCAGCAACATCTGTATGGTCATAGGAATAAAAGAGTTCTTAAATCTGTTGCTATTTACCTTTGGGAACCTAAATCTGCAGCCTGATAGCAACAGCTGAAATTTAAAAAAAGAAGGATGGCGACTGTCTTGAAAGAATTGAGTTGGCCTTCTTTCTAACCGTTTTTGTGATACAGCTCAGTAACAGAGGTCTGATCAATGATGAGGCCAAAGCCTTCAAATGGTAGGAGCTGAACTGGATAGTGTAGAAATGAACAAAGAAAACTGCACAAGAATTAATGTACCACTTTCATGTAAACAGAAATCAGTGTCCAAATAAGCCCCTCAAAGTTTAATTTTTAACAGATCACTCAAGCTAGTGATGATACAGCAGAAACTACCTTGGCATTCTCTGATAAATTCTCACTCTTTCACTCAATAAACAAAGCTTTATTTATTCGACCTGGGCTATGGCCAAACTGAAGTTGATAAAGGCACTGCATTTACTTGTAAATGAACAGCAAGTAGTGAAGTTCTACTTATTAGTATGAAGTTTTCCCCTAGGTCTGGTAGGAAACAGCCGACATAATCTAGAAGGATTTACTTTATTTTCCTTCATTGGATGTACATAATAATACATGCTGCATGGTGATAGTGTATGGTAGTCCCCTGTGCCACTTTAGTCTACTCAGTATTAAACAGTTTAGAAAAATGCATGGATGAAACAGAGACTTAAAAATGGAGACATTTCATTTTCAAGCTGTACATGTGTGGTGACTGTCAGATTTATATGGTACTTTGAAATTAAATTACAATATATATTTGGAGGTGCTAGAGGCACCTACTCATTATTAACATTTAATACTCCCACCCTTGATTACCCTCAATATTTCTTACACCAGCTGTCAGCGCATGCATTTCCAGTACTCACAGTTGTAACCTGAATAGCTCTGCTTTGCATTTTATTTATTTTCCCTTTCTTTCCATTTTACCTTGTAAAGCCTATATGTGACAGACAAGCTCATGCATCATGTGGCACAATTAACAAGTATGTGTTGCTTAGTAGAAATGCCAAACTCTGCAACCTCATAGATCATGATTATAGATCATAAAAGCTTTACTCAACTGGTGTCTGAAGCATGCTATGGAAATATATTTGAATGATTACCTGCCGAGTCATGCAGCATTCCTTCTATGTGCATCTGAAATGGACGAACCAGTGTATTATTTCACAAAAGTCTTCTATTAGACTGTCAAGTCTATTATTATTATTATTATTATCAAAGTTTATCTTAATAAATTTGTGGGTAGCACTATGAATACAGCTTTTTAAAGAATTCTGGCAAATAATATACCCTGCCTGCTATGGGTAGTAAAGGTGTTTTTGTTAGTCTAATCCGCTATACATGCTATGTCCTAGCCTACTTTTCTATAAGCCAAATGGCCAGTCATCATCATTCAGCCTTGTTTGAACTGATTTCTGGTTCAAAATGGCTTGGTGTGTGTTGTAACAAACCCCCTGTGGGCGTCATTATGGCTTTCTGATAAATGTCATAGCATACAGTACAACAGAGTAAATAAAAGACTTTTATTTTACATTAACAAACCCTGGGTTACAGAATGTGATGCAATATACGTCATATTTACAGCCTGATTTAATTTGGAGGAAAACAAGCCAGTCAGCATTACATATTTACGTTGTCATAAGATTTGTGGATTTATATATTGCCCCCGTCGTGGTTTAAAATGGCTCGGTAGCCTTAATGTCTTTTCCGTTAATTACTTAATATAAGAACAGAATGAACCCAAAGGGTACAAAACTAAATGAGTCACACTAACAAGACAACAAGAAACTGACTGATCGTAACCGTTCAAGGTTACTACGTGTAGGGAAAAAGTCATGTTTTTCGGAACAGTTGTTCACTGATCTCTTGGCTACGACATTCGGTTCTATTCCCCAGTCAAAGACTTCCTTAATCAATATCCTGCCAAACAAACCACTAAATAGATTTTAGATTTTGCCATTCTTTCTCATTGCTGGCTTTAAATGTATAAATCTGCAGTATTCCATCTTGCAATCTATACCATACATTACAATAAAACTATTGATGTGTTCTCAAGTTGCAAAGTTCCCATTCAGCATTCTGTAGCGCTTTTGTTGTACTACAACGACAATCAAATGATGGAATGTCCCCGTCTAGCGCCTGACCAACTCATCGTGTACAGAATTTCACCTGCTGAACAGACGAGGTCGGTCGAGCTTTCCACTAGTGTGTCGTTGAGATCCAATCGAAACAATTCAAAGCTTTTAAGTGCGTACTGTAGGAAATCCAAACACTGCCCCACAACAGGAAGAGACGCCGCAACTTGCAGGTGCGGCTCTTACCTTTGTCAAGTGTCACACCCAAAATGGGCGGGGCACACTGAAATTCTGCTTTCGTTCCCGCTCTGATCCAGTTACAGACAAACGCTCTCAGGGTGTTAAGTTGATTGGTGAAGCACGTGTCGCTCACAGCCCCGTAGCACCGCCTCCAAGCTCGTTTGGAGCCAATGACCTGGCGTGGGGAGGCCCGCTGAATGGGAGCTGGCTGTCACTCAGCTATTGTTCATTAAGTCTGGTGAGGAGTTGGTGGACGGAGCTGGACTTAGTGCGCGGAAGCGGGTTTTACGTTTGTTTCTGTTGTGGACCGCTTCGGGCAGAGTCATCGCGGGAGCACTTCGGAGCAGGTAACGTTTTTTTTTTTTTTTGTCGGCTTGTTGCGATTTAAGTGGGCTGGAAGCGTGTCGAAACATTAGGTCAGGTGTTTAGTACTGTCCTTTGGAACAGAGGTGAGGCTGCTTGCTAGTCAGGGCGGATTGACGCTGGTCGACGTTGATTTGGCCGAATACTGTAGCTTCGTACCTAATATATGGCATAGAAAGTCAGTGGGGTGCCGGCTGATATTCATACAGGTCGGGAGCTTTGAGAATAGTGTGGTGTTTGTTCAGGACGATTACCGGTGGCCAAGGGTAGCTTTTCAAACGTTGAAGAAAAGTTTTTGTTGCCGAGGTGTATTCGTTCGGAGGTGAGCTGCGCCCAGCGCAAAGTTCACTTGTTTGTCTGTTTAAAAGAGAAAGATGTTTATTGTGAGAGGTTCCCTTCCCACGCCTCGGGCTTCCTGAGAGAGCGAGAGAGGGACAGGGGTGGGGTCGATGGATTTCTGTCCTTCGCTAGCTTCACCTTTTATAGTGGCGAAGGCCTTGTATACACCAGCTCTGTCCCATACCCCCATTCCGCCCAACATCTTTTAAGAAAGGTAGGGTTGGGATTTAGCCAAGAGCTGAGTCTACATAGTAATCCACCAACTGCCAGAAAACACCTGGTTGGGAATGACGTGAGCTTTTCGTAGTCGTCTTGATCTTAACATTTAACGCCCGAGCCCAAGGGGCTGAAAAGGCAAAGTGGGGGGTGGCAGCTTAAATTTTCATTTTGTCTTTCCCTGATGGTTTATAATATGATAAACAAGTACATCAGGTGAAGTTTTATATAACAGATGGCAACATTTTATTTAGCAGCTGCATTAGTGAAATTTAAAGGTTACAGCAGTTTTTACTGTAATGGAGAGTGAGAGACACATGGGGGGGTGGTGAATAGGGTAAATCTGGCAGAGCTGCTATCTTAGCATCTGCAGCTTTGTTAATCCAGATATTTTATCCATGAGAGGGCTGAGTAGCAGTAATCACAGTTCAAACAGAAAGCCTGAGTCTCGCTGTTGATACTATGCCAGGTTTTCACATTTCTGTCTTTCAAACGAACAAGAAGTGAAACAACCTAGAGTGAAAAGTACATAGCTGGGATCTTGGGAGGGGTACAGTGTGCAAAGGCATAGAGAAGACAATGTAGAGTTGCAGTGAACCTGGTTTGTCTTCAGTCTAGAGTGCCTCGTTGAATAACCCATGGATCGTTTTCATAATTTCATATGAAGTTTGAGTTATAAAGTTGTGGTTGCAGAGACAAATCATCGTAACTTCAGCCAAATTGTGAGAGATTCAGCCAGCATTTGCAAACATTATGCAAATGTATTTTTATCTCTGCCTTGACCAATGGAAAGTGCATCTCCTAAAGTAGAAACATGAAGATATATTGATTTCCTTTACCAAACTGGATCTTTTGTTTGTTCCTGTTCATATTTAGATTTATTTTGTTATCGCATTCTTCTTTAAAACGGTACCCCTAATTTGCTGAAGCGGCTGATTTAATTTGAATTCAACAGTACCACGAGAAAATGAGTCAATTGTTTCTTGCATGAATGCGCATTTTCGTACTACGGTCCTGGTTGAAAACTACCGATGCTGCCAAATACACCATTGGAATTTTAGTGTTTCTGTGTACTGGTGAAAACATTTTGCAGACTGTTCAGGTCAAGAGAAGATTTCAGTTCAAGGTGTCCTAACATTGCTAAGACAGTACTGCTGAGTATTGGTCATCTTTGCATGTTGGCTTAACAGAAGAATTTTAATACTCTGCTACTTTAGGGTGTTGTACCATGTTAGCCATAATGAATGTAGTGAGAAGTCAAGCAAAATGGCACCTTTTATTGACTAACTAAAAAGATTACAATATTCAAGCTTTCAAGGCAACTCTGGCCCCTTCTTCAGGCAAGATCTTGTTTGACTTCTCGCAATGCTCTGTGCAAATGACACTCTTACTACTGCTGTCATTCCTGAGGCAAAGGTGACCCGTGAACCAGAGTGCTTGATGAAGTGCTATTCGCACACTTCAGAGACCTCTGGTAACCTTGGGTCTGAGGAATATTTGAAACCTAATTTTTGTATGGGAATGTTCATTTATTTATATATGTGTAATGATACTCTTGAGTATATATATCCATGCTGATTAGATCAAAACATTAACTATTCCCATTGTTTCAATGTGTTGTTGACCTGTAAAGTGTGCAAGAGTATATATATATAGTCCAGGAAGGTTTGACACTACAAAATGGAGAGGGATCCTATGTACTGGAATGCAGGTGAGCAATATTTTGTGAGCCTAAACCATTAATAAAAGTAAATGGCTATTTGAAGCATGGTCAGAACATTTCTCTTAATTTTGATAATCCTCTGCAAACTTTCCACATGTCAACTTTTGTCAGAAAATGGAACTGCCTTAATGGTTATTACAAATGGGGTGTGGCTTCATATAGCTGTTTATGCGGATGCTCACACAAATCGTTAGAGAACAGATGATTTACCATATATCTTTGGTAGTAAATTAGGTGCATAATTGTTTGAAATGATGGTGGGTTAGGTATTCCACTGTGCACAGCCTGCCAGCTCTTGTAAATTCTTTGTAGTCAGTCTGCACAAACTAGCAGAGCACAGTGCCACACCTTTTTTAAATGGCGGTTTTTGGTGTCATTCCATTTTTTACTGTTTAGGGGTTCTAGAAATTTTTGGTGGAGGAGGGAAGGTTAAGACACAGAAGAGCATTAAGCACTGGCATAGGCTTGTGGGGTTGCTGTTGGAAGGGTTGTCATTGAGAGTGGGACACATACCTCAGTGCCCATACACTGTTGCTGTACTGTCTGTGCAGGTTGTTGTTTATAAAACTGTGGCAGTCATTACGAGTGTAGGCCCAGGCTACAGACTTGACTGGCTTTCAGTTCAATGTGCTGCTGCCCCACCTGACCTGCATGTTGTGGTTGTGTGTTTTTTGTTTCGTTTTTTTTTTTTCTTTTTTGCCCCCCCTCCCCCAAAGCCTTAATGTAAAAGCAATGGCCAGAGGCACAACTTCCTGCATGGAGCTTCCTGATACTGCTGTTAAAACTTATTTGACAACCGTGCAGGAAGTTTATTTAAATTACTTTTGGGGGTGGGGGCAGTTAGCCCTAATGACAACTTCAAAGGAATGCACTTTGTGTTCACCGCCTGCTCACTCTGTAATAATGCTTATGGCAAAAAGAATTATCCTGCATTGTTTGTTTTCTGCAATGATACTGTGAATACCAGATAACACCCTGCCTCCCCCACTTTAATAAGGTATTTTGTTGTCTTCTGAAGCCCCATTACCACTCAAAAGCTGCTTAACATGACATTTTAAGGCAAATGTTTTTAATCAACTGACAGCCGGGTCTGGAATGCACTGTTACATTGCATGTTTGAGCAGAGCTTAGTCTCATGGTAATCACTATGGTTTCAGGCAGAACCGTGTTCAAGGCCCTTCTGATAAGATGATCGCAAAGGGTATCAGTCTGCATGGTATTCAGATCACTTTTCGTAAAGGGGCCTGATGTCACTGGTTTCTCATGCAACCCAAACCCCAGCATCTAATATATTAATTTTGATTCTTTCAGGAATGGGCAATAATTGGCACAACTGCCTTCATGGATGGTTTTACATTGGTTGACGTTGCCCATGAAAATAGGTTTGGGATACCCCCTTGTGTGATGAAACTTCTGTTTGCTACAGGTTATTATGAAAGAGTGCTATAAATGTAACTGTTATTATTACTGCACTCAATTCACCACTAATGCTGATGACTAGTTGCCTAAAGCACTACTTTGAATCTGAGGAACCTCAGCCAAATGGTGATCAAGGATGCTTCTTAGGACGTTCATGTTAAATCTTTGTTGATTTCATATGTGTAAATCTAAGGATGCAAGCTATGTTAGTAACTGCAGATAAGGGCAAAAATGTACAAGTTGGTGTGGTGCTAAAAGGAGTATTCGTCAGGTATAGTTCATGCATTAACCCATTTGATTAAATATTGGAATGTCACCAAAAGCAATTCACAAGGAATAGCTGAGAGAACTGAGGGCTTCCCCAAAAAACATATCCTTCTGCTTTCAGTTGGGAGTACAGACAGCAATTTCTGACTGTGGCCAAAACTAGAATTCTGGTTACACAATTGCCCAGAGGTTCAAAGAGGTTTGCATTGTCCTTGAATTCTTTTTATTTTCCCCTCTTCATTTTGCAGGACGTCCTACATCACAAACTAGCTTTTACCGTACCTACAGTCATACCGGCACTTATAGTGCAATGTAGGATTTTTATTACTATTAAAGTAATAATAGAAAGGTGCCTGGTAACTGTTGGATAAATCACACAGTAGCGCTTTACATTTTTTTGCACTGGGCAGATCCGTCGGCTAACCAGAGAGTGCTGCATGAGAGCACCCTGTGCATACTCTGCTGTTGAATGCACCACATGGCGCACCAGTGTTCCATTTTCTTGAGAGCCCCTGGCGGCGGTCCAGGCTAGTTGTGAGTAAGCAGGTGGCTTGCAGCATAGTTCTGCATACACTGCTTCTGGCGATTGTCACCCGATATTACAATGCCTCATGGATGAAATGCGAGAGTGTTCAAATTTGCAGTTTCTTTGCTGCTTGAATGTGTCTGCTCAACACCAACAGCTTACACCATGGAAGAGGTTTAAAGCTTGTCCACATGCAAAGGAGCCAAGATGAGGCAAGTCTTACTATTTAGCTGGAATATACAATATAGTAGAGCATTTTTTGAAAGTCGTGCCTGACTTTTTTTGCTGCATATCCAGATTTTGGCATTGTGGGATTGTGGCCCAGTTCAGTTTTACCTAAATAATGTTCTTTTTGATCATATTATTGTTCAGTTGTTCACAAAGCCCATTTTTATTGCCACTTTGAAGCTTATTGAAGATCTTTGGTGCAGGCATCTGCAACTTTCCCTGTCTGCTTTGGACACTACAGTGGAGATCTGCAGTTGTTTATGTGATTGTTGTTTGAGGACAGCATTTTTTTTCAATTTTGGAATGGTCTCTTATGTTGACAAACTATACCAAGCATAACTTCTAAATAATCCAAAGGTATAGTTGTCTAATTTCTCTCATTCGATATACTCATTAGAATGTGCTGCATACTTTATTTTGGAGAATGAACAGAAAGTTGTATGGAAAGTTTACCCCCTGAAATCCTGCGGCACTGCTTACACTAGAATCCTAGAAAAATCTTGGGGAATGCATTGCCAGAGGTGACGGCTTACCAAAACTAAGAAGCCTAGATTCCAGGAACACCCTTTATAATTCCAGTCTTTGTAATGTTTGTAAACTTCAGAAAGCCTCATTTTGTTTTTCAGGATAATGGAGGCGACGCATTGGTGCACAGGAAGTGCTCATGTCATACAGGAAGGGAGCTGTTCCTTATCGAAATCTCATCTAAAGGCCATTGCACTTGCATCAGTACTTGCACATCACTTTTGCTGGTCCTACATGTGTTGACTGACTTAGCTGTACACTTGCTGTAGTTCACCTTTTGCTTGGGAGGGAAAAAGGCATGTAACTGTAGAGTTTTGGTAGGATGTGTGTGTGTGTAATTTTTTATTTACTTATTTTTGACTAAGCTGTCGGCTCCTTGTAAAGTCCCTGTACACCTCCTTTTCCCCCTCTATGTACTACCTATTATGTGCAAACAAGTTACATTTTTACTACAAGTAAGAGACCATTATTTGAAAAGAGAACATTTGAACATGAGAACACAAGGGTGATTATGTAAGAAAAGTATACCACTCTGCTTGATCTTTGTATTTATGATGTTCCTTGCTATCTTGTGCATTTTGGTTTTTGTCTCTTATCCCCTCTCAAGACAGATTTTGATGTAGGCTGTTTCATTTGTCTTTGGTCTACATTAGTTGCCTTACTGACGGCTTATGATTGGCATCTAGTTAGATTGGCATCTTAGCTCTGGAATCATTTTATCGCTTCCGTGATTTATGCTGCCACCATGTCCTTTTCTCTTTTAAAGTCATAATGAACACTCACTTTTTAGTAAGAGTGTGTTGTTATAATTTGTGAAACGGAATAAAGGCAAGTCTGCATAACTCACAACAGTCAGTAAAGACACATATTTAACATATAGGAGCAAAAGTCATTTAAATTTTCCATCTTAGTAGTAATGTGCTAGCAGACAGAGAAGTGTAGAGCTGGGTTCTTCTTGCAGCTGCCCCACAAAGCATTTAAAGAATGACCAGTCAAGTGTTGAGAGTTTGAAGGAGGCAGAAATTCCAGCAGCTGCACTACTCTCTTCTAACCTTACTTACTCTTCGTCTGAAAATCTCCCCTTAATGTTGATGAGCCGCATTGACAAAGCTAATTAAATTCTTTGAGATACCACAACATGGTAAAAGATTTATTTTAATGCAGTAAAGTGGCAAAATTCAATTAAGCTAAATGCAGTCTAAAAACCCAAGATTTTTTGTTTTGGTTTCATGTCTGTTTCTTTGGGTTAGTGGTGTGCCAGTCTGTTTAGACTGGACATGGCAGTCCTTCAGTAGTCCAGATTGATGCTTGCACTTTGGGAGTAGGATAGGTGATGATAGTAGAGCTGTAGAATGATTACTTTCTTTGTGTCTTGGAAAAGGAATGAGTTACTGTATCGAAATTACCAGCAAGAAGGAAGTGTAGTCAAAGCCCCTCCAGAGTTGTAGGTGGCTAGCTATTATTTCCAATTCAGTTTCAGAATCTCTGTCCTCATGAAAGGTACCTAGCTGATTTGTTTTAATAATGCAAGGTAGTGAATAAAATATAAAGTATAGCTGAATTTCTCAATGCTCCCAGTTCAACATAAACCGTAAGAAAAATACTAACAATAGGCCTTCTAAAGCTCTCATTTATTGTTTTTATTACGTTCAATAACTTTATAGTTTGTGTTACATTTTGGGGTGAACCTATAAGTCAGATATAACTTGTAATCAAAGTGAGAATTGAATGGGACACTGATATCTAATTAGATTTAGCTGGCAAGGGTGTGTCCTTGTCTTCGGCTGATGGCCTAAACATTTGTGTATTTTTCCTTTTCCTATTAAGATGCCTTCATAGATAGAGAAAGGGAAAAGTGGAGTCTGTGTTAAATGGTCTCAGTCACAGGGTTTTGTTTGCATATTTGTTTTAGGCATAGGACTTTAAAGCTGTTTTTGGGTAATTATCATTAACGCTGACTTGTTTAATCAAGATGGATGCATATATGCAAATGGTGCTTAAGAGGTGACATGATTTAAATTTTGTAAGGAATTATTAGTACAGTAGATCTAGACATTTTAAATTAGTTCAAGAACACAGGGAAACTGTTAGAAACTTAAGGGTAATTTTTGCACAGTTAGAAACTTAAGGGTAATTTTTGCACAAACAATATCGTTCTCTGTGTGAAAGAAAAAAATACTAGAGATATTAAGTAAATGACCAAGTAATGTGATAGAGGGTAGGACTTTGGTGACATTCAAACCTCATCCTGGTGTTAGTTTGGAGAAATTGGGTAGATAGTGTTGGTCAGCTTTGTTGGGCTGAATGGTCTGTTGTCAACATTTTTTGATTAAGGAGAAAGAGTTGGAGAAATTGGGCATTGGGAAAATGAAATCCGAACAAATTAAATAATGTACCTTAAAGACTCGACTACAATGGAATGTCAACTCAACCTTTGTTTGGCTGTAAGGTGGAGAAAGCACCTATACTTTTAAACTAAGTGTTGTATTATCTGTCTGTCTCTGATTCAATGATAAGGATCTTGAGAGCTCCATGGGGAATTCTACCCTTTTTGTGTTAAGTTTTTCTAGTGTCATCAATTTGTACATTTACATGCAGACACATACCAGGGATAAGGAAAGTAACTCAGTTAAGGCTGAAACACAGTTTCATAAAAATCAGTTTTAACTGTTCCAGTAATCTTCTGGAGTTCTTCTCTAGCAGAACACTCCAAAGTCATTAAACTGCACAGAGAGTTTCCATGGATCCAAAAACAATCGCTGAGCCTATGATAATTTTCTTGTGTTTTATAAATGAGTTTTAGTCTTTCATGTACTGTGAAGTAAATAACATTCATCTTCTTTATATATATCCTCGACCTGAGCCCCTGAAGGATAGACGTATGGCCACTGTCTGTTTGTCATCTCATACCACTGTTTCAACATATCCATAGCAAATGGCAGGATTAAAACAAAGCTGACACTTTAATATTTTTCTGCTACTGGATTGCATGCAGCACACTCTTTCCTGCTTGACTGTGTGATTGAGCTCCACAAAGGAACAGGGCAGCAGCACAAGTGTTTCTGTGATAGCAATGCAGGAATTTTTAATTCATTAAATTACATTTTGTGTTTGGTTACTTGAAAAAGTAATCAGACTACTTGCACGCCTTGCTTTTCACATGTTTCCCTACTGCTCTCCTGATTGTGCTGCTTGTGTTAAAATGAAAAGTGGAATTTTACTTTAAGTATTTGCTAACATTTTAGTGTCCCTTTGAAAATTTAAATTTTGTAAACCAGTTGTCAATTAAGTTTGGGTTCATAATGGGTTAAAATTAAAGAAGGGATAAGTATTGTGACTGGTTGATTGTTGGTTGTCCTATAGTCATCAGATAAGGTACTGGTGTAAACATTACTTGAAACTGAAGAGTGCAAAATGTTTTTTTCCTCAGAAAAAGAAAAAATGAGGTCCTGAGGCCTTAGTAGGAGGGTCAGAGGTGTAAGATTATTCTGAAAAGAAGCTGTTGCCTAGAATGGGCTGCCATATTTTATAAGACAGGTGGGGTTGAACCCCACAGAGTTTTCTCTATGTTCGCTTAATATTGGAAACCTCTAAGCCACTATAAAGTAGATGTTGTATGTTTCTTACTGAACAACATTACGAAGTGAGTTAACAGAGTAAACGAGGCATTAGAATTAATAATTTACTGAATCATCAGCATTCCATGCAGGGTCATGGAGTTCAGGATCTATGTGTGCCCAACGTCTCAGATGGCATTCAGAATAAAAGTCCAGAAGTCAAAGGCAAATGTGCTATTGGGTACCAGTCTTTAATACCAAAGTTACACATCTCATTGGCGAGAATCTAATCTTGGGCAGATTTTGTAAAGCCTGATGTTAAATGGGTGCACTCAGATGTAATTTGTGTGAAGGAGGAGGAAGAATGTATCATTTGAAGAGTGCTTTCTGCTCACCTGTTTTGTTTTTTGTGAAAATAAGATGTTCCTCCTAGCCGAGTTTTAAGGAGTCTATTAGTGTGCCGTTGAGTAAACATTGATATAATTTTGAAATGAATCCTCTATCACTAATCAGATTAACTCATGCTGTGACCTGAATTTTTCTCCTCTTTAGAGCATCTGTTTTCCTGTGTATGCACTTTAAGTGTTGGGGCAGAATTAATATTATCAACATTCTTTTTCCACACAGATTGTTTTAGTTGGTTGTGTTTTTTTCTTTTTTAATACAAGCACCCAGGAGTATTTATATACTCCTGATAAACTAATTTGAATATATTACCACTAAGTTTTTATCAGATTCTGTCAACAAAGTGTGTTGCCTCTCCATGTTGATGCAGTGAACACATAATAGGATTGCTGAAACTGAGGAAAAAATGTAATCTACCATTAAATATGATCAGATGCAAAATTTCTACTTTTTAGCTACACCTTAGCTGTTAGTTTGGCTGAGAGTGTTTTATCTTATCCCTGGATGTATTTCGTTTTGTTTGTCACCCCTCTCCGCCCCCAATCCCACACCCCCAACCCCCCAATCTGTAGTACTGGGATCCGTAGAGGAGATTTGCATTATCTGACAACAGAATGCAAGTGGATAAGTGGTCTGTCCTTGCTCATAGTTAATCATTCATTGTTTAAGGTCACGGTTGTGTTTGCTTTTGAAAGTGGTCAAAGCAGTGAACACTAAAGCTATTTTCTGTGATCTTGCACTTTTACAGGGCCTGTTATTGCAGGCTGAACTACTGCTTGCAGAGACAGCAGTGCTAGGAGTCAAGTGTGTTGAGGACCGTGACCTATGAAAATATTAAAAAGCATAATGTTGGATAGCTCATCTAGCTACGTCGCTCTTAATGAGAATTTTCAAGAATCCCCCTTCTTATACTTGCGTGTCTGCTGGTCACAGGTCTCCCCTCTGCATCCTTTAATTGGTTTAGTCCCAGGTACCATGTGGGACTAGGGTATTAGGTTTATTTATTTATTTATTTTTTTCCTTGCAGATTCATATTGTGAGCTAGTAGAAAACACAGCTTGTCTGTACATGTTCTCTCAGCTTGGCTTGTTAGTGGAGAAGTGCCTTAAGACATTACTTGCAGTAAATACTTTCAGGGCTCCACTCTGAGTCTTCCCAGAGTAAGAGACCATTGCTACTTTGATTTGACGTATCCACCTTGTGGATATAAGGACCTTCATTGTTCCATCCAGGTAGAATGATGGCTCTCTAAAACCACTTGGGTAAAACTCTTGCGCCCTCTGCTCTTTAAAGCTTCCCTAATATTTTGTAGTAACACAACATGCTTTATACAATGCAGGGCCGGCTATGCTCCTTGCAGCACTGGGAACAAGGGGGGTGGGGTAGGAGGACCAAACTTAAACAGAGTGCCAGTCCATTTCCGTGCCCAGTCCCTACCCACTCACTTTCCTTTGGTGATGTGGGATGAAAACCATTAGGACGCAGAAAATGTGAATGCTACACGTGAACAATGACTGAACTTGGGATTGAAACTCGCAAGTCCGCCATACAATACAATACAATACAAGACAGTTTATTCTTGTATAGCCCAAAATCACACTGGAAGTGCCGCAATGGGCTTTAACAGGCTCTGCCTTTTGACAGCCCCCCAGCCTTGACTCTCTCGGAAGACAAGGAAAAACTCCCAATAAAAACCTTGTAGGGAAAAATGGAAGAAACCTCTGGAAAGGCAGTTCAAAGAGAGACCCCTTTCCAGGTAGGTTGGGCGTGCAGTGGGTGTCAAAAGTAGGGGGTCAATACAATATACAGAACAGAACAATTCCTTAAGACAGCATAATAATAAAAATTTTAGAAGTACGGTTTAACAGTAGATGATATGACATAATTAGGTTTGGATATTTTAAGAGTCCTGGAGACCTCATCCATCTAGCTGCCTCCCCATTTGGCCATGCCACGGCTGAAACGTTGCTCCGATGAAAGGACTCCTCTTTCCCATGATTCCTGTGATCCTCCGTCAGGGATGACTTTACCATAGGCAGGCAAACAACTTGGCAGGTGGGCTGTGGCACCAATTGCCACATTTGGGTACCGAGAAAAGAAACAGAATAGGTGAGGGTTAGTATTCAAATATAATTATCATGTTACTTATGTTTTAGTGCTAATGACTAACAACAGAGATGCAGTATGTACAGTTAATCAGCAGCTCTAGTCAGGATATGCTAAACTGAAGTAGTGAGTCTTCAGCCGGGATTTAAAGGCTGAGACTGAAGGGGCATCTCTTATAGAAGCAGGAAGACCATTCCACAGTTTAGGGGCCCTGTAACTAAAAGCTCGACCTCCCACTGTTATTTTATTAATCCTTGGAATCCTAAGCAGACCGGCATCTTGAGATCTTAATGTGCGCTCAGGTTTGTAAGTCATGATAAGTTCAGACAAGTAAGCCGGACCTTGGCCATTTAATGCTTTATATGTTAAAATCCCACCCCTCATATTTCAAGGTGATATGTGTTTCCGAGTTTAATCCTGATACTGACACGGTGTTACTTCACCAGCTTGTGCTTAAATTGGAAAACCAAAAAAGAAATGTACCAATTGTATCATGAATGTTGTAAGTTGCCTTAGATAAAGATATCAGCCAAGTAAGTAAATGTTAATGTATCTGCATTTGTGGTGAAATAAAGCATTAATATTATTCCTACTTAGTTCAGATGCTTAGGCATTTGCCCTTTTTTAAGTTTTTGTTTTTGCCACATTGTACTGTATTACCCACTTATTAGCACTACTAGTTGGGCATTTCCCAAACTTTATATATTGGGACATTTAGTAACCCTGTACGTTTTTTTTGGGTTTTTTTTTCCTCCCCTCACTATATAGTATAATGCAGGGGCCAGCAACCTTTGGCACACAACGATTTTCAGTGGGACTCTAATTGAATTGAAATACAATAAATAACTATATTTAATTACAGTGCATGTGTTTGCGCCCTCACCCATGTTTTGCGTATGCGACTCCCATGCAAAGGGAAACCACGTGTTCTGTGCAGGCCGTGGTATATTAAAACAAACCTTCTTCTTGAATTTTAATTATAGTGCATGCGTTCATGCTTTGCGTCCCCACCTACGTTTTGTACATGTAACTCGCATGTAATGGGAAACCATGTGTTCAGTGCAGGCCGTAGTACAATAATTTGTGCATTATGCTGTGAAAGTCTTGAGTGTCATACGTCAAGTGTACAAAGACATTATCAAACTAAACAGTCCATGTTTAAAAACTCTGAGAAAAGTAAAGCTTGTAACAAAGGCACTATATAAGCGCCTGACCCGACACGGAGGCACGTATAAAAACACAAAGACTTTATTTCTTTCTTCACCCGTGGGCACGTCTTCCCCGTGACCCACAGGCAATACACAGTCCCAAAGCACAAACACTAAAGCACAACACACACTTCTTCCTCTACCACCACTCCTCCACAAGCGTAGTCCTCCTACTCCCGACCCTGGGTCGTTGAGTGGTGGTGGCTGGCCATTTTTTATAACCCACCCGGAAGTGTTCCAGATGCTTGACCACCTGGTCCTAATTGCACCTCCGGGTGGGGCTGGAGATTCGTCCAGCCAGGCTGCTGAATCCATGCAGCTGCCCCTAGTGGCCATCTGAGCCCCCAGCCAGGCTGTGGAGGACTCCATCTCCCATGGAGCCCTGCGGGTGGTTGGGGAATCGCCGTCAGCCATGGAGGCTGCCACCAAGCATCCCGGGGGAGGTACTGGAGCAGCCCTACCGGGCATGGGACCCGGCTGTCCTTCACAAGCTATACAAACGTCTGTTTCTGGCTTTAAAAAAATATTTTAGTCAAATGATTGGAACCAAAAATGAAAGCCCCTGAAATTTGAGGATCATATGTGAATAGAATGTTTTCTATGTAGTTTAAAATGCTGAATTACCAATAGTATACGATCTGGGTATAACGGGCTTCTAAAGTATGTACTTTTGAAGCCCATTATAACCGGACCAATTTTGTTACTATATATAACAAAATTGGTAGAATTATGTCGGCATGCAGAATAACATTGTAACATAGGTTCGGCACGACACTGCTGAAAGGTTGCCGACCCTGGTATAATGTAATCTGTGTCAACTGTCTCTGTTGCTGATTTTTGAATTCAAAAGCTTTGTTTATGGTTTTGAGATGCAACATATGAATTTCAGTGGAGGGTGGCATACCTGCTTTCTGTCTGCCACACGTTTCTGGAATGTCTACTCAAGTGCATAGTAACCATAAAGTGCTCCTGGCATGCAAAATGTGCTGGCATGTGAAATATGTTTATGTACTTGCAGATCAGCCCCATAGCAAAAAGGGTGCGACTATAGAAACCTTCCTGGTAAATGTTCCCCTGCCTTCATTGTTATCAGTTTCATGATGTCATTAAAATGAGGAGTAAATGGCCAGAAAACAATGCTGATTTGAAGGAAATGACCTTGGCGCAAGAACAAAAAAAAAAGTGCAATAGCCTAACAAAGAGGAAATGTCAACTATTTACGTAGAGACGAGGAGAGCATGAATTGTTTGAACCAGTTTTATAATGCCCACCATATTAAATTAATATACTGCAGACTTTTATGAAGATTTTTTTTTATCCTTGGAAATGCACCTATATTTTCTAGGTCTGTGGCAGGTCACCTGTTTTGTATCAAATTTAGGACACAGTTTTACAGTCCTTAATTACACTGTTTCTTACCATTCAAAATATTGTGCTAGTAGTCCTTTGCATATCACTTATCACTGCAAAATCTGGGGTAGCAAAGGAACCTACTGTTGGCAAGTTGGTTCCTAATGAAAGAAGTTGACATGCCAGCTTTGTGTGAAGTCTCTTATCCATGACAGGAGAATTCGGATTATTTCAGCATACATGGATTTTTCACGTAATGTTGAATTTTGAAGACTGGAAATTTGCAGTAGCAAACCTTGGACATTTTGAGCAGAAATTACTTGCCTCTCTGTCCCATCAGTTGCTAAATGAGCAGCAAGAGGGGGTGTCAGTATTTGGCTTCCAGCCAGTTTGAACTTAGCTTATACTTGCTTGTGAAGCAAAATGCTGAAAAACATTATTCTATTTTTCAATGTAAGTTGTGATTAAAGGCATTGAGTGCCTGCTATACACTTCTCTTGGTTGTATCCCAACTAGGTACAGTTTTCATGGGTACAAAACTAAGCTGGAAGTTGACTCTGGGGGGATGGTGGAGTGTCTGAGTGCCTCCAGTGTGCGTGTGTCAGGGTGCCTGCTGATGCGTGTGAAAGACACGTGCAGTCATGTTTGCTTTGTGCGCTTCATCAAAGTGACATGTATTAGTTGTGCAGAAGGTTACATCTCAAAGTAATGATGCACAGGGCAAAAGCTTTCTTTTGCTAAAATTATTTTGAGATGATGCTCTGCAAATTCAGTATCGCTCTGACTGACTATGCACAGTTTGACTTCCTTCATGAATTGTAAGATTAAATGACACGATCTGCCTTATGCCCCTAAAGCTTTTTGTGCATGTCTCCATGACACTGACGGAGAAAAAAGGGTTCAGAAAACGATTGGAGAGATGTTTCCGCTGGAAATACTTTTTGAAATGGTCATTTTTCAGGTAATCTGTATCATATAAATAACTAAGGCTGCCTTAAAATAAACGTACACAGAATTTACCCCATTTAAGTCTTTTGTGGAATCTGATTGTCCCAAAGTGAACAAGGCAAAATGTGTAGTGTTGTCACTTCAACATAAATGCAGAACAAGGCAAGAGACGCATCCTTAAAACTGTAATGGGGTCATCTGCACCAACTGCATTCTTTTGTAACCGTTTTTCACCAAATCCCTCTTTCTACATGTATTTAAAATATCCTGTCACCATGAAACCTAAGTCAGCCTTGATGAGGTGCACATCCAATGGACTTTTCCAAACACAGGACACACATTTGTAACCTGGCCCATTGAGAGGTGCAGGTGACGTGAACTGCTACTCTTATCTGTTGAGTTTTCTCCATGCAAGCAGCTTTTACGGTAAATGACATTGGCTTCTTTAGTTTATATTCGTCCAAAGTGAATGCAGAATGGGAGTAAAGCAACAGCAATGATTATTGCTGTTAAACAAGGAGCAACAGTGTATGGCGTTTTTTCATTTCATCTTGTATGCCTTATAATTTAAGTTACTTCTGTATTATGTGGTCATGGGGACAACTGTTAATTTTAGTATCAAAAATACAATACTGTATGCAACATTTACTCTGCTTCTTAAAAAATGTAGCCTGCATTTTCTATTCATTTTATTTTTCAATTAAAAAAAAAAATTCTGCTAGACCAATGCTATACTTATTTATTTTTTTCCTTTTTGTTGTGAATGTATATATTGGAAAGAGTGAATGCATATTTTTTGTAGTTTGATTTGCTACTCCTCTAATACAAAGGCTATAAAGATTACACTGGCTCACTGGGGTAGGATAGTGTGAATGTGTGTTTGTGTTACTCTTTATTGAAGGCAAACTAAGGAATGCTATTTTATGGAAAAAAAAAAAAACAATGTTTTTTGGGTCTGGAAGATAAATGGCGGTATTGCACTATATATTTTTAACTTGTTGGTTCATTGCATTGAAAGTAGCTCATTTCCAGGCAGAGGCATTTTTAGCTGCTTGTTTTAGCTCATTTTATTCATTTGTATCGATCATATCTTATTGCTACTCTGACTGAGCCCAAAAAGCAGATTATGTAGTAAGGGTGTGTGTGTGTGGGTTTCTCCCCACGTCGCCTAAATTTGTTGTTGAGATATGTCTTGCTGAATCCACCAGTACCACCCATCCAGGTGACCACCTGAGTGACTAGCTTTAGGCACGGTTAACTGAGTGCATTAATGGATTACTGCTTGTGTGTAGTTGTATGCAGGCTGCTATTTACATGTTAGTTTGGTTATCAATGCAAGTTTAAAGCGCTTCAGCCTCTTCCGTATTTCTTCCTCTAGCTTCTGGTTGTTGATATGCAAATTAGATGTTGTTTTTGACTCCCACCTGCTAATCTGCTTTAAAGCATCTGGAATTATAGCGTATCTAAAATACATCCATTCATTGATTTTTATTATGCAAATGTAGGCAAAACCCTTTTGAAAGGAAATGTTCTTATTTTTATTGTAAAATTTCCTTGCTTTTTTAATAGACGTTAAAGAGGGAACATCTAGTCTTAAGCAGCAATCTGTTTAATAAAAAAAATGCTTTTTACTGGTTGCCAATGTTACGCAAAATCATAATTGAATCTGTGGTGCCTGTGTTTCATTAGCTCTGCAGTTGCTGAAGAAGCACTGGCTCCAGGAGCATCCAGATTCATCCTGAGTTAATTGGTGAGGATTTTTATTTATTTATTTTTGCCCGTGAGCTGTCGATCTCCATTTTACTTGAAAATGACCTTTTTGCTATTTTGCTCTCTTTTCAAACTTGAAGTGAGCAAGGACACATTTGAACTTTTAAGTGCATACAATGTACAAAGGAGTTGTGTTTTTATGATTAAACGTTTTGCACTACTCAAAATGTGTTTCCATTAATTTATTGTTAGACTTTTTCTGCCCACTTGCAAAGGTTTAGATGCTGTCAAGGGAGAAGACATGAAATAAAATAAAATGTCACTTTCCACTGGTAGAAATTAGTTCACCTGTTGCAGAGTCATGTTCATAAGAATAGAAATATGTATAATGTTGAGCATGTGATTGGCTTACAATCAGATCTTTTTGTAAATGAGGATATGTTAGACTCTTGTAAAACCTCTTCTGAGAACTAGAGTCATCAGTCTGTTGCACTTTTATGCACACCATATAAAGTAGTGCTAATGATGAAAAATCTGTTTTGCTGTGTTATAGAGTTGGATTGACTGCTAAATGTTTATACATCAGTTGATCCCATTGGAATCTCTAAATCGCCTTTCTGAAGGGACCCCTCTGTTCTCTTGCATAAGAGAGACGCCCACAGTACATTGTGGTCGTATCCTTGCTGTGTCTGCTACTCACAAGGAAGTGTGGAATGTCTCTTACTGTTCAGAAGCATCTGAATTCCTGACAGTCTGATCAAAGTTTCAAAAATATGAATTGTGAATGAGTGAGAAATTACTCACTGTGTGTTTTTTTTTTTTTTACTTCTCCTCCTTATTCTTTTTCCCAGACAGATCTGTGTGTTTGCGTGCTGTGTGTCTGGAACAAAGGAGAAGGCTGTTCTGATTTTTAAAATCCCTCTGTCAGGCTAAATTAAAACAGGAAATGGTTTTCTGATGACCATATGCATGCCGTTTTAAATGATCTTTTTAACAGTACCTTTTCCACATCCAACGCTGGTTGACATAAAACTGTAAGGTCATAGATTTAAATCTTGTCAATAGATAGATAAGTATGTGACCCTGTGCAACACCCTTGATCTGCCTTAAGGCAAAATATGACTTTTATTTAAAGTTATTGCTATGAAAATCCACATGACCACATAGACAATTAGATCCTTAATCTTGGTAAACATGGGGCTGGTCTGTGAATTACTTTTGATGCACTATGGTTAGGCCGAAAGGTTAACTTGCAGAAGTAGGTTGAATTGTTCATTAGAATCGCTTTTTTCCTCTTGCTTGTTGAAAAGGAACTCCTTGGAGAATGGTTGGGAGAATCTACATTTATGTTTAAAACAACTTGCTAAGCAGTTGGAGTTGGACAGTGAAGTAATCATGATTTTTGTGTACAAGTAGAAATCTGTAATCTACATCTACTACAAATGAAAAAGCTTGCATAGATTGAAAAAATAGCTTACAGCCAGACATGTCGAACAATTAAATGTCAAATGCCAAAGGGCCTTCCTGGTTTCTACATCTCATTAGCTACTTATAGGGAGGTAAAATATTATACTATAAGTTAACATATATACCTGTAAAAATAGAATGTTAATTAAGGCAGTTAGAAAATAGTCTCACCTTTAGAAGCATGGACTGTTCGTTTTCAAATAGGACATTGGCATACAGTTTTCTGACTAAGCTGACCATTTCACACGTAATATGACGTATGACCAAACTTTGAGAGATATTAAACCAGACAAGTAAGCATTAAATAGAACTTTCTTTAAACAAGAACTTTTCTTTGTAACATCAGTTTATTTTTGTGTGAAATGTTTTGCTTTGAATTTTACTAAAACTTCAAAAATAAAAATGCTTGGATTGTGAAATTATTTAAACGTGCAGCTACAGCCTGCGTGACGTGACCCAGACCAACTGAAGAGGCAAGTTGCCACTTGTAAGATGAAGAAGCTGACTTCTAGCTTAATGTTCTTGTTAACTGCTCCCTACAGAATTCACTTGTAAGTAAGGTACCTCTTTCAAACCCTTTTCAACAAATACAATCAATAGTTAAGGTGATGACATCAACATTTTATTTGAGATTTTGCTCATGAATGGACATTCTTTTGAATGGTGTGTCTTGGTGTTTGAGTTGGAACAGTCCTAGAAGTTTGACTGGTTATGATACTAGCATTCAGATCTCAGTACTGCTACCAAAACAGTTCCAAAGCAATTAATGAGTAACTCCAAACCCCCCAGTATCACCCCCCCGTTCTTATTCCAGTGTCCAGGCTGCACACTGCTTTCCTCTTGGTAGTCTTGGTAGCATGAGGTGTGCAATCGTCAAAGCAATAAAATTTCCGATGAAGTCCTGATATTGTTGAAGCCTGTGGTTTTGTTTCAAGAATGACACTGAACCGATGACTTTGCACGTTTACACTTCCAATTGCCAAGGGACGGGAGTTAGGGGGTGGTATAGATTGAGAGGAAAGCTGATGTTTACCTCCAGTACCGAAATGGTACTGTACCATTGTAAGATTTGGATTTTTTGTACTTTTCAGTGACAGGTATACTTCAAACCTTTTCATGGCATATTTTAACATATGGTAGATCATAAAATACAAAAGTGATATTCATTTTGCTTATCTGGTCATTGTACTTTAGAAGTTAGTGTTGCTGTACTAGCTGGCAATTACATGAGGCAAATCTAATAACAATAGGTGCTGGCTTTAAATCAGTAAGACTACTAATGACTAACAAGCCTTATTATTTTTATGCCTGGAGAAAGCCTCGCAAATCATACGTGAACCTGCACTTCAGGTTTTTAGGTTGTTATGAGTACTCCTGTTCATGAATTGTATTTCCAATTGATAATTAAGTTCTGTATATGTTTTTCCAGTCTTTCCACAGTCTTGCTCATTAAATTCTGCACACTGTGGATTTACAAATCCCAAAAAAGACAAACACAGCTTGATGAACTTTGTGAACGAGGTTGGAATCGTGGTGAATCAATCAACTTCTTAGGTGTTTCCTATTTGAATTTTAAAATACACAGGTATTCATGTGCCTGAAAAATCTTAATCCTATTTGTGCATCCTGTCTAGAAAGAGAGAAAATATTTCATTACTTTTTTAGGGAGGTGTAGACAAATTATTATTATTATTATTATTTTTTATTTTTTTTTAAATTAAGTGCTTGGAACGCCTGAGTTCACACAGGCCTTGGTGGTATTAATGATAATTATCAAGCATTTTGAAGTCCTGTGATTGTGGTGTTTTGCTTTTCCCCCGATAAAGTGGTCTGCTTGGGAATACTTCTTAACCCATTTGTGCTGTAAAGATTTCATTCTGCTCACTTAAACACTTAATCAAGTCCTATTTGCAGCACTAATACTGCATCTCATTCTATGAAGGAATTAGTTCATGTTGTGTAAGAACTACAGAATTTCAATCAGGATTTATGCATCTAATTATCAATCAAGCCTGGATAAATTCAGTAAAATTGTTTTTCCGTAACATTTATATTGTCGAATATCCAGAAAGTTCATATTTTTTAATTCACTCTTTTTGTGTGTTTATTGTAAATGTTTGCTTAGTTTCTTTACAGTGACATACATGTGATGTAGCTGACTTAGTTTCTTGCATGTTAAAACATAAACATCAAATAAATTAGCTGATTTCTTCACTAATTGGTAACCATTGACAATTACTGGCGCATGACTGATTTTCCTTATTTTCTTTTTATTTTAATGGAGTTAAAGTTGTGATTTTTGAGAACTTTTTCCAAGTTTTATAGGCATTTTTTTAAGTGTGTGTGCTTTTGACCATGATGAACACTTCCTCCTAATCTTCTGTTGTGCCCTTTTAACTCAATTTCTGAAGGGTGTGGGGTAATGGAAGGAGACAACAACTACTTTAATCCAAAAGTTTATTCCCCAGGCCTCAATGCTGCAAAGAATGCAATGCATGTTCCGTGAGCACTCAAGTCCGCATGCACATACAGTCAGAGCTGACGCAATGAAATTCAGCTCAAGCACACGCCAGGCAAACAGGCTGAGGAGTCATGTGTGGTCGTGTTGGCTTTAGAGCTACCAAAAGTAAAAAGTGCAGGTTAAGTGTAGTCTATCCAATTTTTACAGGTATGTTAATTCACATTCTGCCTATGGAGCATGGTGTTGTAATATTTACAGAATACAGTTTGGCATTGAAAAAGATGACGTCTGGATGGCAGCATATGTTGCTGAAAACCTTTGCCATTTGGCAATCATCATGTCTTACTAGATGTGCAAGTTACCCATGCCATGTGCACTAATACACCCCTATTCCATCACGGATTCTGGCTTTTGATCTGTGAACTGATAACAAGCTGGATGGTCCCTCCCCTCTTTAGGTCAAGTGACGCATTGCTCATTATTTGCCAAAATAATTTTTTATTTTGATTGTCATACCACAGGACTGTTTTTACACTTTCCTTTAGTCCATCTTAAATGAGCTTAGGCCCAGAGAAGGCAGTGATGTTTCTGGATCATGCTTACAGTCATGGCCGAAATTATCGGCACCCCTGGAATTTTCCCAGAAAGTGCACCATTTCTCACAGAAAATTGTTGCAATTACAAATGTTTCGGTATACACATTTTTGTTTGCCGTTGTTCCAATGCATATAAAAGAAACAATCAGACAAAATTGTCATCTTTTCAAAATTGTGGGTAAATCGTTTTATTTCAAGCATATGATGCTCGTTTGAACTCACCTGTGGCAAGAAACGGGTGCTGGCAATACAGCAATCACGCCTGAAGCCAGTTAAAGTGGAGAAAAGTTGACTCAACCTTTCTGTTGTGTGTCTGAGTGTGCCACACTAAGCATGGAGAACAGAAAGAAGAGCAGAGAATTGTCTGAGGACTTGAGAACAAAAATTGTGGAAAATATCACGAATCTCAAGGCTACAAGTCCATCTCTAGAGATCTTCATGTTCCTTTGTTCACTGTGCGCAACGTAATCAAGAAGTTCAGAACACATGGCACCGTAGCTAATCTCCCTGGGTGTGGACAGAATAGAAAAATTGATAAGACTGCAACAAAGGATGGACTGAATGGTGGATAAACCATCCCAATTAGCTTCAAAACATATTCAAGCTGTTCTGCAGAATTTCAACAGTGTCAGCTCGAGCTATCCATCGACATCTGAACGAAATGAAACGCTATGGCAGGAGAGCCAGGAAGACCCCACTGCTGACACAGAAAGATAAAAAATCCAGACTGTACTTGAGGAGGCCAATATACTTCTGGGCGAATGTCTAGTGGACAGATGAGACCAAGGTAGAGCTTTTTGGTAAAGCTCATCATTCTACTCTTTACAGAAAAATGGAATGAGTCCTACGGAAAAAAAAAACACACAGTACCTACAGTCAAACATGGTGGAGGAAGATGTTTTGGGGATGTTTTGCTGCCTCTGGCACTGGATGACTTGACTGTGTACGAGGCTTCATGAAATCTGAAGACTACCAAAAGATATTGGGGTGCAATGTAGGGCCCAGTGTCAGAAAGCTGGGTCTGCGTCGGAGGTCATGGGTGTTCCAGCAGGACAATGCCCCCAAACATACCTCTAAAAGTACCCCGAAATGGTTGAAGACAAAGCGCTGGAGAGTTCTGAAGTGGCCAGCAATGAGTCCAGATCTAAATCCGATTGAACACTCATGGAGAGAGATCTCAAAATTGCTGTTGGGAGAAGGCGCCCTTCAAATCTGAGAGATCTTGAGCAGTTTGCAAAAGAAGAGTGGTCGGAAATTCCAGTTGAGGAGGTGTAACAAGCTTGGTGATGGTTATAGGAAGCTCTTGATTTCCAAAGGGCGTGCAACCAAATATTAAGTTGAGGGTGCCAATAATTTTGTCCAGCCCAGTTTTTGAGTTTTGTGTGACATGTCAGATTTGGCTTTTTTTCTGTTTTTTTTGTGTTGTTCCAATGCACATAAAAGAAATAAACATGTGTATACCAAAACATTTGTAATTGCAACAATTTTCTGTGAGAAATGGTGCATTTTCTGGGAAAATTCCAGGGGTGCTGATAATTTTGGCCATGACTGTATATATAGTTTCTTCTTTGCATGGTAGAGTTTTAACTTGTATTTGTGGATACAGCACCAAACTCTTCACAGAGAATTGCTTTAGGAAGTGTTCATGAGCCAGTGCAGTAACTTACTTTGCAATATTGTGTCTGGTTTGTAATGCAGTGCCACCTGAGGGCCCAAAGATCACAGTTATCCACTGTTGGGTTTCGACCTTGTCATTTGTGTACAGAATTTCCTCCAGATTCTCTGAATCTTTTAATATTACATCCTGTAGATTAGGAAATCTCAATTCTTCACTTTTTTTTCGTTGAGGAGCTTTATTCTTAAATGGTGGCACGCTTTTCCTGCGCAGTCTGTTTCACAGTGGTGAACTCCTCCCTATCTTTACTTATGAGAGACCCTTCCTCTATGGAATGCACTTTTTATACCCAATCCTATTACTGATCTGTTGCCAATTAACCGAATTAGTTTTGAGTTATTCCAACAAGTGTGTCCGGGTGTTTTTTTTTTTTTTTTTTTTTAAGTCTTTTGTTGCCACATTGCAACTTTTTAAAACCTGTTTCATAAAACAAACACTTGTTTTTTGTTTTATTTTCAGTTAAATATGCATTTTAAAGGATTTGCAAATTGTCACTTTCAGTTTTTTTATTTGCATTTTGCAAAGCATCCCAAGATTTTTGGAAACGGGGTTGTATGACTACTTCTATATCAGACTGAAAGTAACATTGATGACACCAAAATATATTTCTACCAAGTCTCCTACCATACCTACCCAATTCCCTGTTCCATTCCCAACTTTAATCTTCTGAGAGAGACTCCTTTTTTAAAAAAAAAAAAAAAAAAAAAAAAAGTCTGTGATCCTTGTGTCTTAACCTCTTCTGTATGTACAGTATATCCTCGGCACTCCTTGTGTGCCTTTTCTTTGTATTCTTGTATCTTAACTTTCTTTTGTTTGCATTCCCATAGAGCCAACACTCAGATTTTACTGTTTTAATGCAGTTTGCTTGCCTCCTGTCTGCTTTTCTGACTACCACCAGTAGTAGATCGGCCCCCATTCTTCACTGTGAAAAAAAAACATAATTCCTATTCTCTTATGCTTCCCATCTTTGAATGTTACTTGGATTGTGCCTTGTTAGTATTTAGCGAGCCAATGTCACTTAGTAAGAGCAAGTTATTCACTCTGTTGTCCTTGAAATGCTCCATATAAAACAAAAAGGTCATAATCCGTGATTGGACTTTGTACCCCTCAAGTAATGGCATTTTATATATTCAGCTTATTTATAGGAAATATTAGGTTGAATACAGTTAGGTGTTAATATATAAGCAAGTGAATATAACACTACTTTTGCATTTAGTTTCATTCTTTTCAAGCATAGGTGCTCTATTTTTTTATTTATTTATTTATTTTTCCTGCATTTTTCTGCATTGTATTTTAATTGAAAAGTCATGCCTTTTCATCTAGAGTATGTAACCCATTATTTATTTCAATAATCGGAATCTTATTTTCCTTTGGTTAACCTTTTTGGCCATATTGTTCACCTTAGTGGAAGATCCAAAAATCATCCTTTACCAGAGTGACACTTTTGGCCAAACAATGTATTCCTGCTGCCAGCTCTGCCTCAGATAGTATTTTGAACATGGTTTGAGAATATTGTATTCTGCCACAGATTATCCTGAAGCCACCAAAAACTGACAAATTTAGGATTTTTTTTTCTTATTTACAAGATTTTCATTAGAAATCTTATTAACTACATGAGGCTAATATGCCACACTATGTACCTCTTATTATTTGTACTGACCTAAATCTCATTCATTTATTTTTGGTTGTTGTATAGCAGTTGCCAAAAGGACAGTTTATACTGTTTTAATTCTGATAATTTATTTGTTAGAGTGCATTGCATCATAATATGCCTTTTGGGTTTATGGTAGGTTCAAAATATGTTTGAAACTTAATTGAGCATCAGGAAATGTTAATCTGAAATTTGGTTACATTGAGTCAAATGGCCAAATATGTTTCTGTATCACCCAGTCATAATTTCTTATCTTGCTGTGTTTGGATTTTCAGCATGTCAATGGGTGTTTGATTTTTCTGTAAATTACCATCACCACCTGCTACACACTGATCACAGATTCCGCATTTCAATTTGCTTAATAGTAGAAAAAAAATTGATATATAGTTTTTTTTTTTTTTTTTTTTTTAAAATGACTTTCACGTCACAAGTGCATGGTGCAAATGTCCTTTTAGTTGTATAGTGTGAGCAATAACTAGGTAAGTGTTTTTGCTTATGGTTGTACAGGTTAGTCAAGTCAAGTTGGGGAGCATGCACTGGTACAGTGTGTTGTGTTGCCGCACTCACTACGTGATGAAACAACTCAGGATCCCGGTTGGCAACCCCCCAGACAGACACACGGTCCAAACCCACCCTCCGAAATAACCTTCTATCTGCCGCAGCCAGGTGTGACGTGGGTGACCCCTTGGCCTGGTCCAGCCACTTGGGTCCCCAACAATGAGAACTCTGTGAGCCGGATCACCCCCCAGGGAAATGTGCCACATGGCCATAGTGCCGTAATTGATGCTCCCTCACAATGCAGGTAATATGCCTCATTCGGGACTCCATGAGCAACCGCTCATTTGACACAAAGTCAAACCAGTGGTACCCAAGGATTCTCTGAAGAGACACAGTACCAAAGACTCTAGTCTTTCTCTCAAGTCACTGGATAGTGTCCATGTCTCGCAACCATGTAGCAAGACAGGAAGCACCAGGTCTCCAAAGACCTGGACCTTTGTCCTTTTGCATAGTCATCAGGAGCGCCACACACCCCTTTCCAGTGACCTCATGACCCCCCATGCTCTCCCAATCAGTCTACTGACTTCATAGGAAGAGTCACCAGAGACATGAAGTAAAACTCTCGACGAGGTTGACATTCTCTCCTAGAACAGACACACTGCTGATGGCTGTCCCCAAGAGGTCATTAAAGGTCTGGATCTTGGTTTTTATCCAGGACACTCGGAAGCCTAGACGATCAGACTCCTCGCTCAGTCTCTGGAGCTCCTCGATCAGAGTCTCCATTGGCTCCACGAAGATCACAGCATCGTCGGCAATGTCAAGATCCGTGAATCTTTCTTCACCAATGGATAACCCACATCCGCTGGACCCCACGACCCTGCCGAACACCCAGTTCATACAAGCACTGAACAGAGTAGGCACAAGAACACACCCCAGAATCAGCTGGGAAAAACGCAGAGGTTCTGCCTCGACTCTGCACAGCACTCACAGTTCCAGTGTACAGGCCGGTCATGATACCCAGTAACCTTGAGGGGATCCCGCGAACCCTCAGGATGGCACAACAAAATATTCACCTCAAAAAAAAAAAAAAACATTTTTGCAAACCTAACTGAATTATTGCAATTAAAAATAGTACTTTGCTTTCTTTTGGCCAATAATAATGACATCCATGTAGCTGACCCTCGTGTCGCTCCCCCCCAACATTTCAACCCCCACCCATTTCAGAAGTGACTTGCTTACAATTCACAAGAACAGGACACAGTATTGACAGTTTTACCCTACTACAACTAGCGGAAAAATTGACTCACTTTATGGCAATAATCAGGACTGATCTAGCAGCTTTGTTTTTTTACAATACAGTGCCTTAGGTAGTTGTCCCACACTGCCTGTGCTTACATATGCACACAGCAATGTCAAACATTGCTGCAAGTGACAAATGTACCACATTGTTTTGTGACAAAATAACCCATTTTCTATAGCAAAAATGCAGTTCTTGTTAAACTCCATCTCTGTACCTATGCGATTAAACAACAAAAATGTTTTGTTACAGCTGAAGAGTTTTAAAGTTAAGCTATTGCACTGCATAGTGAGTCAAGTTTTATTAATGTTTTAAATATTTTTTGGAACCAGAATCTTATTTCATAGGTAGTATTGGAGAGATGGAGATGAGATTATGGAGGCTCGCATCCGCGCAAGAACAGTACGAGTCCAGCAGTTAAAGGAAGAAAGAGTCAAATCTATTGTTTTGAAACTGCTGCTCATCTTAAGGTCGTTGATTTAGATGCAATCTGTCTCATACCAGACCTGAGTGTGTGCATTTTTATTTTATTTTAAAATATTAAAAAAAAAAACAACTTGTCAACATGCATGTGTTTGTTTGGATAGAAATTTGCCTTGCTAGGCATATCAAGAAGATGGTGCCTAGTAATTTCTCATGGTGGGTAATCCACCTGCCACCCCCCAACCCACTTCCCAATGCACATGACCCTGAGTATCTGGGAAATGTCATTTCAGTACAGGGACACAACATTAAGCACCCCCTTCTACTTCATATTCTTAGTAAAAGTTTCATTGCTACATATGCTGTATTTATCAAACCTGGGATTGGATTCCTTGAGCTTTTTGATGGTAGTGCCCTGCATTACATAGCTAGCTAGGATTGCCAAGTTTGTCGAACAAACCATCGTTTTGGTTCAGTCTATGTGTAACCTTTAAGATGTTCATATGATTTTGCATTAGTAATGGGGGTATCCGCTAATCTATTTGTCCTATGGATTAATTTACAGTTTAATCCAAATCTGTCATTCCTGTAATAGTAGTCTTGTGTGAAACACATTGTGAAATGTAGTCCCTACCAAATGGCCACCTGAACATTTGTGGTTTAGTTTAGCCTTCAGCATGATGGGGGTTGAAAGGGAGAAACAGTTTTCTTTTGCTCAGACTCCCAGCTTTGTAAGTGATGTCCCTAAGTGCTCCTACTACACATTGAAGGGCTCCAGCCAGGCTGCTAATGGATTTTCAACAAATGCACTTCTCTCTGAAGCAGGCAGGCAATGCTGTGGTGTGTTGTGCGCTAAGCTGCTGTGGGCTTCTTTTCATGTTTCTGCACACGTGGATGCTGGAAAAGCACTCTGGCACCATCAAGGCTAACAAGTGCTGCTTTAACCCTACGGCCTCTGAATAAGAATGTTTTAAGTTCTCACAAAACCTTATCTGCATGCTTTACATTTGCCAGGATGTCTCTGCTGTAGTAATATGCTCATCACTCAGTGTGTTTTTTCTGATGTTAAAGAATGTGTCGCTGATCTCTTTTGGGCTGTATTCTTTTGACTCCCCCACATGCTAGAGATGGGTTCCTCCTACTTATAAATTCCCTGCGTAGTCTGCCGGCGGAGATGTCCGTCATATGGTGACAGCTGTGGAATGTGCCGGTGCACCAAATCTTGTAACTGGAAAGCCATGAGAGGCCCTCCAGATTCCGCAAGCTATTTTTGGGGGATGGTGATGGATGCAACCCCTCCCCCCCACAACCATATACTTACTACATTTAATCTACCCTGGTCATGCAGGTGATGCTCTAAAACTAATAGTGGTAAAATTAACTTGGGGTGTAGTGTGGAGGTGCCCACCTCTGCTTATCGCATCATGATATCTGTATGACCTTCAGTGATATGACAAGCCTGTATGAATTAATGTCCCTGATCATACTTGAGTTATAGTCCGAGTACATGAAAACAGGTAAGCGTCCATAAACCAGTCCACTTGTCCCTGGTGCCTTGTGATGTTTTTCTTAAATATAATATTTATCGGTAATATGAGATGATGTTTGCTGTGTTCCTGGGCTGATTTTTGCCAGATTCCAATTAATACATAGGATACACTTGAAAATCTTCGATTAAAACCTAAAAGTGAATGTAGGTATGTATTTGTGTTTTACAGCATTTAATTATCTATTGATTATTGGTCAAAAGTGATGTGGTTTGTTTAAGGCAAAATTTGACATCCGTTTCTTCATGCCCTCCTCTCTATCAGGCTTTGAACAGTCTTGACCAGAAGTTGCTAGGGGACGCATGGCTGGACAAGGTAAGCAATGATAAATCTATCTGGGGAAGAGTAAAATAAGTTGTGACTTCTAATAGAGTTGTTCAAAGAACATCTGTTACTGAAAGCATACTATGTTTAAAACATAAATGCTCATTTTTTTCCATTGAGGTATAATCGGTACAACTCTCCAAATTTAGAGAAAAATAGAACTGTAAATTCTTAGGTATGAAAGGGAACTTTTATTTTGTGATTGTCACACTTATTTTTAAATAGCTTGCCTCAAATACTCTTTAAAAATAAATAACAAAAATTGCTACTACATTTTAATTTCTGGTGTTTTGGAATTGCCCATTCACAAACTGAATTATACCAGCTTGAACAGGAAAGTCAAGAAACAATTTGGTGTTTTGCTGTCTGCTTTGTGGTGTGTTATTGTTGAAGGATGTCTAACCTATATGAAGTTTAACACAGGATCTACAGTCAAAAAATTTTAATTTATGACTTTATGCCCATCACATTTTGTCATTTTCAAATCTACTGGGGGTTCTACCCCTTGCTGGCAATGCGTGCCCGCTACCGGGGGCAGGCACAGAGTGCCCACTCTCCATTAGAGAAAGCGATTGTATTTTAAAGAGTTGGTATATAAAAGAATATGTGGGGTGTGGAGGGAAGATGGTTTCATCCTTAGTTATTATAGATAGAAAATCCGTTGCTTTAGTATTTTCACCACAGCTGTCTTTTTTTTTTTTTTTTTTTTTTTTTATTACTAATGAATAATTAAATGTAGTTAAAAGTAAAAAGGAATTAAAAGAGTAAAACGCAATAAAAAGTAAATAAATTGCATTAATGCCTCATCAAAAACAGTGTTATGAATTACTTCATCCTCATAACTTACATTTTATGAACTTTATTATATATAACTGTTTCTATAGACCACAATGTTACCTTTTCACTTTTTCATTAATAAAATTAAACTCTGTAGGCTTGCCATTTAGTGATCATAAAAATGCTAAAATATTTCACTTAAAATACTTTTTAACTAATAATATGTATAGAGAATATGTATCATAAAGAAAATAATCTGCTTCTCATAATTTCAACTGTCCTGTTGCTTAATTTCTTCTGTAATGTGCTTCTCTGAAACAAAGCTTACTTTAAAAGTAGCTTTCACCATTTGTCTAGCAAAAAATAGATTCACCAGCATTGTTTCAATTAATTGGTATTGGCATTTAAGCACTGCTTACATGTAAGCAAACGTGCACTTGTAGGTTTTAGTTGTTTTTAATCATTAATGCACTACAATTTTTTTGCTGTTAAAATATACATTTGTATACATGTGTGGTGGAATAGCGCCCTACCTGGGGTTTGTTCCTGCCTTGTGCCCTGTGCTGGCTGGGATTGGCTCCAGCAGACCCCCCGACCCTGTGTTAGGATATAGCGGGTTACACAATGACTGACTGACAGGTCCCACAAGGTGTACCAACTAGACATTCCTGATTCTTGAGGTCTAATTATAAATACTCTATAGATTACCATTTTCGTTAAGCGGTACTTGTATTTTTTGCTAAAACCTATAATGTGTGACACACGGACAACAAATGCACGCTACAAACATTAAAAAAAGTTGCAAATCTGTCAAATTTTTGTTAAGAGCTTCTCAAGAAGATAGCTAACCTAACATGCTTAACAAGTTTGCGAGAAAAATAGGAAAACTTTGGTGTTAAGCTAGCAAACCTATTGTTTACTAAGCTTTTCCAAATTCTTTTTTATCCTACTGAAAATTTGAGCTGCAGTACTAAAACATAAGCTCACTGACCCTCCAATGTCAGAAGGGCAGTGGTGTTTTTTTTTTTTTTGGGTGTTAATTTTAGTCTTTAAGTTTAGCTTGGCTCCTTTCATTCATGGTTGGGGAGTTTTATGGGGGTTCCCTTGAATATGTTTGGCTCAAATGATCGACATTTGATGATTAACATTAATGAAAATGAAGCTGGAGTGTGGTGTCCTGGTTTCTGAATTGGGGGAGGGTGGGGGACCATAGTTTTGCCCCTGCTCCTTAGATTGATTTTTCTCAGTTTTACGTCACTGTCTTTAATAGGCAAATATTGCCATATTCTCTCTTATCTGATAAAGTCTGCCTTACTGCTCTCTATTTATAGGAAGTTGACATCAAAAGGAGTGAGCGAGCTCAACTTCATAACATCTTGTGTAAAGGACCACCAAAACTAAGTTAAAGCTTAGAAAGAAAGATGCTGGAGAATGTTTTTTGAGATCTGGCAATATACTGCTCATTGATAGTGTTTTGTAGTGAGAATCGGCTATTATATATAGATTGGTGGCAAATCAATTGGTGCATGAGTACCAAGAAAGTGTTCTACTGAGCAGTTAAAAAAAAAACAAAACAAAACAAACAAACTTTGTCATCACCCAAACCTTCAGTGATTGCTTTGCATGGATATCAGAGTTTTAAATGATGACTCCATGAAGCTTTGCATGTTTTACCCAGCAATTTTCTGAGTTTGTTTATACATATATGCACCAATTTAGAAAATCTGTACAAATTATACTACAGTAAGCTGCAATCCTTTGAATTTGCTTTCCTAAGAATCTTGATCCATATAAATTCCAGTTTCTTTGTGTGCTATTTTAAACAATCACTTTTGTTTTACTGTGGGCAAAATGTGGTCACATTTCTCTGGATTACAGATAAATACTGCAGTTTGAGTGTGTGACACTATTCTATGCAAAATCTTCTTTCATGTGCCATCTTTTGTGCTTCACTATGAATTAACACAGAATAAACCGTAATCTTGTGTAGCATGCAACAGTGCAAAGAAAAAACTAAATTTGCTTAAGTACCTCAGACTAATGAACCAGGTTATTTGCAATACTTCACATAAAAAAATGAAGTAGAGTCCCAAAGTTGTTTTCCCACAAACATAGTGTGTGGATCTTTTTGTGTACTTGCATATCAGTATCACGTGTACACAGAAACAATCCAATATATTAAATTAAAAATCCTACCATATTTTGAATTCAAAATAAGGGGATTCCTGTGGATCATAAAGGTTATTGTAAGACAATTCGAGGTTAAATTTTGTTCTCCCCACCACTCTTAACAGTTGACTTGTACGAACTTGATAAGGAATTGAATGAGCACTTGACTTCTACAACATTGTAGACTTTTTTTTTTTTGTTTCTGTCCTTCTTTTGTAGGTTGTGAATAAGCTTTTATGTGTGGTTTTATTTTATTTTATCTCAGGACTGAACATGGCAGAGCTGGACATGGTGTTGGAGGGTTCGGGTAAAGTAAGTGATTGGCAGAAGACTTACGCCTATGATTCAGGGATCCAGACTGCCAGCCATTCTCTGCATGGTGTACCAGATGATGATGAATACACTCAGAAGTACACCACATATACCACAACGACCTATACACAAAATACCCTGCCAGGTAAGCCCTGTTGTGTCTTTGTGCAGATTTCAACAGAAATTATTTCTTTAAAGTAGGTTTTGTCTCTTGCTATAACTTTTTTTTTTTGACTGTACAGAAATGGATACCCAGTTTGCCATGACCAGAGCTCAGAGAGTGAGAGCTGCCATGTACCCAGAGACTCTAGATGAAGGCACACACATACTTTCTACTCAGTTAGACCAAAGCCAGCAAACTAATGTCCAGCGACTGGCCGAACCTTCCCAGATGTTAAAAACTGCCATTGTCCATCTCATCAATTATCAAGATGATGCTGAGCTGGCAACACGTGCCATACCAGAACTGACCAAGCTGCTGAATGATGAGGACCAGGTACAGTGTGGTTAGGGATGTCCATACTCTAAAATCTTGAGTGAGAGTCAGTTTTCACATGTCATTTTAAGCCTGGCCATACATGAGATTGTATTTGTGGAGTGGAACTTTAATAGCGTAGGATCCAGGTTACTATACGTGTATGTGTGGCTAGAACCTATGGAAGAACATGATAAAGCTATCAAGAATCAAATGCCTGTTTCTGTGCATACAAACATGATGGATGCATTTGTTTGAGGAGCACACTATGAATTCAGAAATGTATGACTGACTGAAGTTAAATTGCTCTTGGCCTTTCAGGTGGTGGTCAGCAAGGCAGCAATGATTGTTAATCAGCTAGCACGGAAACAAGCTTCACGACACGCTTTGATGCAGTCCCCTCAGATGGTGGCTGCTGTGGTACGCACCATGCAGAACACCAGCGACATGGAGACTTCTCGCTGCACTGCAAGCATTCTTCACAACCTTTCTCATCACCGTGAGGGCCTCCTGTCAATTTTCAAATCGGGTGGCATCCCTGCACTTGTGCGCATGCTGAGGTATACTTTTCCATAATCTTTTTCTTGCTGGTAAACTATTGCTGTGCACGGAATTGTCTGTAATTTCAGTTTTAGGTAGCAATTAATTAATTGTGCTATCATGACTCAATTTTAAAACTGTTTTGTTTTAGTACAGGTTATGCCTACACCATGTACTTTGGTTTATCCTTGGAGTGATTTTATATAGCATAATATACATTCTTATTTATCATGGTGCTTGAAAATCTCAAAATATTGCCTGTTGGTTAGATATTTAAGTAAACAAACATGACTGAACTCTCTATATATGACAGTATTACTACCATTTAGTAGATGCTGTTTCCCAAAATTGAGTACAAAAGGTAAGTGCATTCATAAATGTGCTTAATCCAGTTTTGGGTTACAGGAGACTGGATTCTATTCTAACAGCTGAAACTGTGTGGATGCAGACAAGCAAGGAGCCAGTGTAGTGGAGATGCTCAAAACAATACAATAATGGAGCATAAGCATAGAAGTGACTTAGTCAGGATCACACAGCGACAATTGAATCTGCAACCTTGTGATTTTCAAGCTCAGCTTCCAACTCGCTACACCGTAGTTCTTCTATACTATAATATATACTATAAGTTCTGGTAGTAATGTTCAAAACCAGTAAGACTGCATTGCTTTTTAATATTGGTATTTGAAGTTTGAGTAGCATAATGTAGAGCATCAGAACCAAATGCATTTGCAGAAATATATATGACATGCACACAAAAGCTTTTTCTTCTGCATCCTAAATCTTTTTCTGAAGGAGATGTATACATCCTTGGATGCAGTCTTCTTTATCAACTCTCATGTAATGGTCCAACTAATGATCCATCCTTTTCCTTTTTACACACCAGTTCTCCAATTGAAGCCGTGCTCTTCTATGCTATCACTACCCTACACAACTTGCTTTTACATCAGGAGGGAGCAAAGATGGCAGTTCGTTTGGCAGATGGCCTCCAAAAGATGGTACCTCTACTGAGGAAGAACAATCCAAAATTCCTTGCTATCACCACAGACTGCCTGCAGCTGTTGTCTTTTGGCAACCAGGAAAGCAAGGTAAGGCTTGGTTTAAAATACAGTATTTAACTTGGGTAAATGATTAACGAAGCTCAGTTAAAATGTATGGTCTTAAATAAATTTGGGTAATTATTGTGGTGATAAAATTCTGCCTTACTAAATTGTTTCAATTATTTTGACAGTAAATAATGGAATTGGGGAAATTTGCTAGGTTCCATCCTAGTTACGTTGGGTGTAAAGCAGATACTAGTTTTAGATGGGGTCACATGATACACTTGTAGGACCATCTTGGGACCACCTGTCACTGTAACCTGCTTTTGGGATTTGGAAGAAAACTGGAGTAACTAGAAAAAGCCTATCTAGGCATAGGAAAGATGTGCACTCTCCATTGACAGTTTGTGGATAACCATTTGAATCTACGGCTTAAAAGCTATGAGGCAGTGGAGCAAACCACTGCATCTGTGTCACTTACTAAAAACCTCAACAGTAGTAGCATTTGTGTGATAAAGGTGTCCTCTGAAATGCTTAAGAAAAGTAAAATATGTAACTTTTGAATTGGAGTGATAGGGGCGAGTGGTGTGTGTAAAGGGTGAAATGTTTAACTTTCCACATCATGTATAGAAATGATGCAGGCAAGTGGTGATATTAAGGAAATCGGAAAGTGTTGGTGCAGCTTTGTTTTGGCCAGGATCATATTTTATTAAACCTCAAGGTTACCAGCATATATGCAGTATTAAAATCGAGACACTGCTGGAGGTGTTTTATTATGAAACAGTTCTCACTAGTGGGGGACATTTTTTGCCGACCTGGAACCAGTAATCAACGCTTCATTCTTCTGCCTTTGTCTTTTTAGTTGATCATCCTGGCAAATGGAGGCCCTGAAGGCCTGGTACATATCATGCGCAACTCTGATTATGAAAAGCTTCTCTGGACAACCAGTAGAGTGCTGAAAGTGTTGTCTGTGTGCCCTAGCAACAAACCTGCCATCGTTGAAGCTGGTAAATCTATTTATAAAGGTGTTATTTTGGTCAACTGAAAAACATTTTATCCAACAAGAAGTAACATAGTGCAGTAGGCAGTTCCATGGCTTCACAGTGCCTGGACCCAGTAATGATTCTTGGTTGGAGTTCTGTGTAAGTGTGTGAAATCTAAAAATTCCATGCATAGGAGTTTTTCCTTCAGAGATGCTTGTTTTCCCCACACAGTTTACTCTTTCAGGTAGACTGCTAACACTAAATTGGACCTTGTGTATCCTGCAAGGTACTCACTTGTTTTAGCCTCATGCCTGATAATTCTGGTATTGATGCTGGCTCTCTGCAGCAGTCTCCTGGGTAAAAACTGATGGATGTGTTTTAATGTCTACTTGTGGGTGGACTGACTTTGCTATAGTTGCCTTAAAGTCTATGGGACAGAAGAATTAAGTACTTAATGTGCACAGCAGCCGTGTTATAATGCCTCTCGGAGGAATTACATTACCGTCAAAGTGGTTCTGATGCAGGATGATGCTTAAAAAAAAAAAAAAATTAGAGAAGTGTGGATTTTAGGTATTTAACTCCAGGCTTGTTCCTGTTTTCCTAAGATATCTTGTCTAACCCAAATCATTCAGGTGGCATGCAGGCTCTTGGGAAACATGTGACAGATGGAAAGACCAGACTGCAACAGAACTGCCTGTGGACAATGAGGAATCTCTCTGATGCCGCCACTAAACAGGTGCAAAAAGATGGATATAGATAGTTTTACCACCAATTCGTCATGTGCACCCATACTGATCACTCTGCCTCTTGCTTTATAAGGACGGCCTGGATAATTTGCTTCAGATGTTGGTTAATCAACTGGAGATGGGTGACTTGGATGTTTTGACCTGTTCCACGGGCATCCTTTCCAACTTGACCTGCAACAACAGTCGCAACAAAACCATGGTTACCCAGTATAATGGAGTTGAGGCACTGATCCACACCATCTTGCGTGCTTCATCAAAACAGGATATCGTTGAGCCAGCTGTTTGTGCCCTTCGACACCTAACCAGCCGTCATCCTGATGCTGAAGTTGCTCAAAATGCTGTTCGCATCCACTATGGCATCCCTGCCATTGTCCAGCTCCTTCAGCAGCCAAATAATTGGCCAGTGATCAAGGTAAAATGCTGATGTAAATACAAGTCCTTATTCAGCGGTGTGAGAAGTTGCTAGTCTGTTAACTTTGTTTACTTTTTTTTAACCCCTTCCCCCTCAAATCCCTACCCCACTGTTTCTAGGCAACCGTTGGACTGGTTCGCAACCTGGCATTGTGTCAATCTAACCAGGCTCCGCTCAGAGAGGCTGGAGCAATATCTTACATTACTCAGCTGCTGGTCAAGTCCCATCAGGATATTCTGCGTCACAACACCTCACAGCAGACATACCAGGTAATAAAACTTTGGTTACAGTCCATCAGAGGTTGGTGGTTTTTGGGTGCAGGACTAAATGTATATTGGGGCTTGTGTAAATGGGGTCTTTTCTGCTTTGCATAGTATTAAATAAGTGTCCTCTAACTAGAAACTTAGCAGGAAAGTCATGAACCAAGGAGCAGGGGGCAATTGGAGAAGATGAAATTTGTCTTGTAATATTGGTTGATTGATAACTTGCTGCTTTATACGCAGGATGGAGTGAGGATGGAAGAGATTGTAGAAGGCTCCACTGGTGCATTACACATCCTTGCCCGGGATCCCACCAACCGTACTGCCATTGCCAACCTAAATACTATTCCCCTTTTTGTGCAGGTAAGAGACTGCTTTACTTGTTCTTATAGACTGTTTTGTCACTATCCCTGAAAATCAGGTAAGAATCACTGTTTACAAAAAAAGAAAAAAATGAACCACTCCGCTAAACTGAATCCTTTGGCACACAGCTCCTGTACTCTCCGATTGAGAACGTGAAGAGGGTGGCTGCTGGGGTTCTCTGTGAGCTTTCTCTGGACAAAAAAGCAGCTGAAGTTATTGATGGTGAAGGTGCCTCGGCTCCACTAATGGAGCTTCTGCATTCCAGCAATGAAGGCATTGGTGAGTTCTTCAGTCTTATATTTGGACTCATAAGTGTGTGTTTGTTAATTTGCGTGGGGAGTGTGGAATGTTTAACCTTGCTCTCCTGGTTGTCGCCATGGTAATTTTGCATAAGACAAAACATATGTTAAACTAACAGACCTGTTGCTCTCAAATGCCCTTGTTTCATCATAGCTACCTATGCTGCTGCTGTTCTTTTCCGCATTTCTGAAGACAAGAATTTGGACTACAAAAAGAGAGTATCAGTAGAGCTGACCCACTCTTTGTTTAAACATGATCCTGCTGCCTGGGAAGCAGTAAGTGACACTTCAAAATCTTTATTTATTGTTGAGCCCTATAAGTAAATTAGAGGCATGTTGATATAGACAGTGTTGCAGTTATTCCAGATCAGCACAACACATCTACTGCAACTTCAAACTCTTGTCTGTAGAGTTGAATATAATCTATAAACCCTGGCCTTTATCATTTTAATAGATCTTGGTGTTTACACCAATTAAGTGAGAAGTTAGTGAAATTGCTTTGGTTAAGAATTATGTACAATTGCTGTTTTCCAGTTGACAAACATTGGGACCACCCTACTGTCTTCCTACTCTTAGGAAAAATTATATTTTGAACCTTCGTTATGATGATCCCTGAATGTGGAAGGATTTTGTTTTTAAAATACATGGTAGCAAATTTAACTGTGAAAAATGTGGCTGACGTGTAGGCTTAGATACAGAAAGTCCACTGGACCAGAGCTTTTAATGTCAGCTGTAAAAAAAAAAAAAAAAAATCAGGCCCTTTTAGAAAGGGTTATCCTTTTCCCTGTAGTTACAGGTGTCATAATGTAAAATGTTGCAAAGTTTGCTGTTTTCTTCATTGCAATAGTAGTGTATGGTATGTTGTCACCATTGATTTCATGTATGCAGTTTAGTGTAATTCTAAAATGTTGTAGATTGTCACTAAAGATTTTTTCTATTTCCCTTAGGCTCACAATATCAATATGGATCATTATCAAGATGGTAAGTTCCAACCACATTAAATGATTAATTTCTTCCTTCTACAGTCTTAAGTGCACACTTATAATGGGTTTATGATATGTTATAACTTTTTTTGGAATTAATAATTTAGCTAAAAATCTGTCTCTGAATTGCCTAAAAGTTGTTACCTCAAAGGTAGGTGGGTGACTCTCCAGGCCAGTATTCGCCCAACTGGCCCAGTTACTGCAGGGAGATGTTGGTTTTAGATTTCTTTTTTTTTTTTTTTTAAACAGATAAGATGGCTGGCTTAGAGAAGTATTAATTGGGGTGCTATTCCATTCTTACTCTCTAGGACAGGGGTGCCCAACTCTTGTCCTGGAGGGCTGCAGTGTTTGCAGGTTTTCATTCTAACCATTTTCTCAATTAGCGACCTGTTTTTGCTGCTAATTAAATTTTGAATTCATTTTATTTGACTTGCTCTTGAAGACTCAGACCCCTCAATTGTTTAATTTTCCTTAATTAGCAGCCAAACAATTATGAAATACAAACTGAGCCAAAACAGGACCTGCAAACTGTGACCATCATACAATATCTGAAAATAAAGAAAGGTGAAGTCTCAGGAATGCTAAACTGCTCTTAGAAAAGAGAAAATCCACAATTTCGGAAATGTCTGCTATTGCATAATGAGAGCAGCAACAAGCCATGGAATTAAAGAACGAGTTTAATTAACGACAAGGCTCAGTGCCTCATTAAGCAACTGGTTGGAGTGAAATTGCTTGGAGTTTGAGGCCCTGACTTAGTTGATCTTCTGTTGGCTCACTCACTTCACATTTCACTTCTGCTTGGGTGCCATTTAAGGAAAGAAATGAAGCAATTCAGAGGAACAATGAAGAAATTCAGGGAAACATTTCTTAAAAACCAATTCAATTCAAATTAATTCAAAAGAACTTAGCAGGAAAAACACGTCACAAATTAAGAAAAGGGTTAGAATGAAAACCTGCAGCCACTGCTGCCCTCCTGGACTGGAGTTGGGCACCCCTGCTCTAGGACAAACCAGCATAATTATAATAGGTGATTAACAGCACCATTTTCTCCTGTATCACAGCAATTACACAGCACCATTTATTGACTGCTGAGGATCCAAAGTCTCTTCCTTATTTTAATGTTTCTTGTCTGTATTTAAACAGAGTAGATGGCTCAGTATTCCTTTACTTCTGTAGATAATTTTGAGTATTTCTCCCCTTGCAGAAATGGATCAGGCATATCCTGTCAACTATGGCTACCCAGGTGACATGGGTATGGACCACCTAGAAAATGATATGCATAACATGGAAGATGTAGACTTCGTACAAGATGGGTATGATTCCATGCACTATCCAGATCACCGGATGACTTAATCCTTAATTCAGCATTGATCCAGGTATACAGATTGAAAATGAGAAACGGGAACTGGTTCTTTAGTCCTGTTAGTTGTCTCTCTGTTGCTCTTAGCACTTTTAAATAGCGTTCATATTATTAGAATCGGTTCAGTTCAAATGAATATTCACTATAGTTTTGTATCTTTCAAGCCCCTATATATACCATGTCATTATAAACCATCTCACCTCAGTTAAGAGGTATAATTAATGGATAATAGTTGTTTTAATACAATTTGTATATTAAAGTTGTTTTCCCTCCCCTTTCTTGCAGATTTTTTTTCTCTACAAAAACAAAAGAACTAGAAGAGCTGCCTAGACCACTGAGGAATTAGGCTTGCCAGAGAAGTGCCTGCCAGAATAAGAAGCAGTTTTTGGGAACTATTTAAAAAAAAACTCTGGTTAATTTTTTTTTTTTTTTTTGTGTTTCATGAGAATTTTAATGCAGATTAAGTAATTTTCCTATATATAAATATAAATATATATATATGGTTTAAACCTATTTTTTTTATGGTTTTAAAAGCGTACATCCATAAATGTAGTAATCCAGTTTCAGTTCCAGCTTACTCTACAGTTTTTTTGTTTTAGGAAAATGTATGCTACATTTGTCTGTCCTCTATATATTAAAAAAGGAACACCATCTATTTAAAATTTGGCATTGCCATTTTAAATTATTTTTAACAGGTTCCAGCACCTGTAGACTGGGCGTGAGTGTCCGTATATGTGCGAGTGTGTGCGTGGGTGTGAACGTGCATGCGCATGCGTGTGTTTTTTTTTTTAATCTGCCTTGTGGTGGAGGTGCTGGATGTATAACATGGCCATGTTTATTAACAAGGGTGCAGCATAGTTGGGCGTAGCTTGCACAAAGCAGGTCTGAGTTGGCACCAGTCCATTCAGCAGGCAATGTGAGGTGACAGATATGTGCGGGAACTGTTTGGAAAGGAATTTGTGGTCTTGGTGTGACTTAATAAGCCACTTCAATCTTGCTGATCTCAAGATTTTTTTTTAATGAGAAATTTCTGTCATTGTAGTCTCTGTTGAGGATAGATCTTGGTGGTGTACATGGTTGACCTGATATTCCAAAGAGATTTTTTTTATTACACTGCATTTTATATATAAAATGATTATTCCAAAGTTTTTTTTTGTTTTTTTTTTTTTGTTTAATGCCAATAAGAAATTTAAACTACAAAGTGTACAGGTGTTTTTTAAAAAAAAAAAAGACCAGTCATGGCAGGATTTTTCAAAAAGATAGGACTGTGAACTGGGAAGCTCTGAGGGACGTGAAGTGAAGCTCTGAAACTCCTGTCTTGAGTAGAGTGCAGATATTCGTTGTACTTCCTGATGACACCTGATCATTAGTAAAGGGCAGTAAATGCCATTCTCCCATTGCTGCACAGACACGGTGCACCACCCATCCCGCAGAGTTGGATTGCTCCTGATCTCTGCAGATCTAGAGTGCATGGAGAGAATAGTATCTTTTGAGTTATACAAAGAAGTGGTGCTGGTTTTGGTTGGGGCATCACTGACTTACAAAGTTTAGAAACTGCACTGCTCATGCATTAGTTAATTCATTTAAAATGTTTCCAACTTTTTCCACTGCTTCCCATGAAACACTTACTGAAGAACTGTCCTTGATACTGATTGGTCTTTAGAGTTGGATATTTTTTTCCTTTTTGCTTTTTATGTGAGTTTTTTTTTTTTTTTCTTTTGTATAGATTGTTTGGGGAATGGTTTTTCAAAATTTGACAATTCTATTTTTTGGTGGGGGGAGGGGGTCTCGCTGTGAGAAAGTGTGGGATTCTTTAGAGGTGCATCTTTATGGATGATTTCTACTAATTTACACACAGTTCTCTCCAAAACCCATTCTCCCCTACTTTGAAAGGGTGAGATTAGCTGCAATAATTTGAAACCTTGAGAATGTTTTTTCATTTGTATAGAAAAACTGTAAAACAAAAAAAAATAAATAAAATAAACTGTCCTTGAACTGTCACTTAGTGCCTAATTTGAATCTTCCTTTCCGCACTGCACTTGTGCAGCCCACTGTTCTTTTACAGATATTGGGACTTTGCTTTATAGGTACTAGCAAGCACCACTGAGAGAAAGTCTTACTCACAAGGAAGGGTGGTCTACTCTTCTTTATATATAGCAAAGACCTAAGAGATTATAGCTTTCAGGGTGAAACCTTTCTAAGAGGTGGGGGTGATGAACAAGATTCAGCACTGCACTGGAGGATATTGAGATTTAGTTGCTTCCTTATCTTTATTTACTGCAGGAAAAACGAGGCAAAAACTTTTTTTTTTCCCCCCCAACAACAAATGTTCTGTAACAGAAGCATGTAAATACCAAACTGTCAACGTAAATACAGTAGAAAATGTGTGTCTAGTGTCCACTACTGTACAGATACAGATTTAGTACATGTCATTTGTCATACTTTTGGGACCATCGCCAATGCACTGCCCAGTGTTACATTTAGGACAGTAGAAGCGCATTTCTTTGCACACTTTTCTTATGGTTTTTGGTTGCTTTCATATGAATAGGGTAGAATGTCAATGCCTGACCTGCACAATTCATGTGCCCCTTGTGTTATAGCAGGCTATCGCGGTGAAAGGCTTAGTTACTTGCACACTTCTCTTAGCTAACTTCTTTCATGTCCTTGCAGTTGATCTCAATCATTTTGCATTTTTGTCATGCAGATACTGTTGCACCACACAACCAAGTTCACTGGACATATCCTGGTGGTTTGATCGTACAGTGCCGTGTTATTCGTCAGCGTCACTTTCTGTGTGAACGTCTGATAACCATTCACATTGTCATTACTATAGCTTGATTTCAAGGAATGGTTCAATTTCTTCGTTCTAAAACTGCCTTTATGGCTCATCGTTTGCCATTGTCTTTAGTTGGAGGCTGTGCCCCACTTCTGGATATTGCTGAGTTATCTTACAGTGGCAAACTACATAGAAACTAGCCAACCCGTGGCGTAGCATACACCGCATAATTATGTATAGATGGGTGAATGCCTCCTGAAAGACACAGTTGTCGAAATGGGGTTGGTTTTGAGGATACGACTGTAGGTGAATGAAAAGGTGCAACTCTGGAGAGGGCAACATACAATGCAGCGTTTTACACGCCGCATACTGCGATTCACATTCGCAACATATGATATGAATATCGCTGTCGCGTCCACCCACGCTCTCAAAGCATACACACTGCCTGGTCATGTGCCCGCTCGCAACAGCAACCAACAGAGACCTACCCACCAACTGTAAGACCATGGGACACACCTTGCAAGCTGTTCTACACGCCGCATACAGCGATTCACATCCGTGACATGATTTTTCCTAGATGTTCCTGTCGCGTCCACCCTCGCACTTGAAGCATACACACTGCCTGGTCATGTGCCCGGTCACATGCCGCGTCCACCCTCGTTTTTCGAAGCATACACACCGCCTGGTCATGTGCACTCTTGCAAGAGAAACTCGCGGAGAGCCGGCCACCAGCTGCCTGTGTGTGTGCGCGGCTTTCTCTCGCGCTGCCTCTGTGTGAACCGGTCAGGCACAGAAGGTCAGCTGCTGAGGGAGCGTGTCGACTGTTGCAGGGCCTGCATTGGTGAAGCAGGTGAGACGGTAATGAAACTGGGGCACAGGGCTTATTGGTTTTTAAAGACTACTTCCTTCATTGTGTTTTAACCTCCGTTTTAAAGGATTGTTTTAAGGATCCCCCTCGCAAACTGTTTTACACGCTGCATATAGCGATTCACTTCCGCGAGAAACATGCCTCTATGAACAGTCAACGTGGCTCAGAGTTGCATGTGGACTCTACGACAGACGAACATAAATGACTCCGGTTTTCCTGTGTCGTCTCGTCCGAGTTGGTGGGCGTGGTTCTGCGAGTTGTCGTATCCAATGGTCTTAGAGTTGGTGGGCGTGGCTTCTTCCTGCATGTGCCATGGGCGTCTTGCTTGTCGGCGGCTTAGTGAATCCACACCCCTTCCGGCGTGCTTTCCATGGGTGTCTTGCCTTAGTGAATTATATATATATATATATATATATATATATAGATATAGATATAGATATATAGATATTCATGACATTTTGCAGCATGATATTTCATCCACAAGATGGCAGTAGAATACTGTCTTGGGCCATAAAACTGTAGAGCAGATCACTACACAACATGTTGCCTCGAACCCGACTTGTGGTTAACTGTAACTGCATAGAATTCTGAGCCATGCTTAGGGTTTATGCCAAAGAGGTTAAAGGGCCCTTGACCCACTTACTTATTTCTTATAGTATAGAGCAAGGAAATAATGAAGCTTGAGAACTGAATGAAAAAAGTCCCAACAGCAACTTTTGATTGGCAGTATGATTAATTATATTAAATAAAAATCGGGAGTGCGCTCCCCTCGACTTTCTCGTATACTCAGAGAGGTCATTGGAACCATTTCCAGTTGAGCAGTATTTCTCAAATATCATCGTTGTTTCTCATTGCTAATTGATAATGTTGCTACACTATCATTTATCTCTGTTATCAAACTTTATATTAAAATACTTTTGCACTTAGGGAGGTCAAATGGTGGTGGAATTTTTTCATGATTACTAGGGCGCTTCGCTCACCAAACCCTGTGTTTGGTTTTCCGGATACACACTTGTGTAAGATTATTTTTTTTATTTTTTTTTTTTCCTTTGAATTATTGCTATTTCATTAGTTTCACTTTTATTTCAGAACTTCTGTTAAACAATATTTGGAATCTTTTGTGTCCCAATATGCTGAATCTTTTAAATGAGGTCTGTGAGACTTGTGTTTAATGACTTTGTACCATAATTTAGGATAGGTTTCTCTGTTTGGAATTTCAGCACAGACAAAATGATCCACATCATCAGCAGTTAATATTTTTTTTGCGAAGTAACCAATAAATTCATGTTAAACCCCATTTTTGAAATTCTCTGACTTAAACTAATTTCCTTTTGTTTGCGTGCGTCAATGTGATCTGTGCTATCTTTTTTTTTTTTTTGATACTGTAGCAAATGACGTAATAAAGAGTCACAAAAGTTCTACTTTAACAATCGCCGACTGCGTAACCCCAAACACAACTTTCTAGCACCTTCTCCAACCCCTCTTCACACGGGTCTCGCCTCCCCCTTACCGCATCAATCAGCACCCAGCTATCAGTCTGCCGTGCTGAACTCTGCCTTCCCTCGATCGGACCGAACAGTCACTTAAAACAAAAAAGGCTTCAGCTTGGCTGGGACGCTACAATACTTTCAACTGTTACTGCTTTCATATTCTGTACCTTTCTCTGTATGCTCGTATGTATCGCTCCTTGGGTCTCTTTTCTCCGCACTGTTCTTTCTTCTTTGCTGAGAGCACAGGATCTGTGTGTGCCACGTGGCTTTACATGACTGAATGTTTTGCTGGCTGGCTGTGGTCTTATTTGATAAGAAGAAGAATCTTATGTTCCACGTCCCCGCGAGACGGCCCTGGGATAATCTCATGGCACCAAGTCTCATGTTTACGGTTCCGCAGAGCCATGTAGGTGGCCAGTCTTTTTGTCCCTAAATGGTCTTCAAAATGTCTTCCGAGAAGATCACGTATCGTCACCTTGCTTTTCTTTTCCAGGATTTTTTTTTTATATATATATATCGAGAGACCTATGCATTACCTCGATTTACGTGCAAAGCAAAAAGAGTCCCCTAAAAACATAGGAAAAAGTGTAAGTATTATATATTTGTTGCATTTAGCGACCTTTAATTAGAATTTAAAAAAAAAAACAAAAACATAAAATTTAAATGTATTACCAGAAACACGGCAGGGACCTAGCAGCTTATTGCTCTGTTCCCATTACATCTTTATATTTACATGGTATGTTCACTGTGTACATGTTGTTGTTAAACTGATATATTAAAATTAATAACCGTTATTGAAAATGTATTGAATGCAGTTTTTAATGTGTACATATTTATATTTGCATTGATACAAAAAATTCAGATGGTGGTTTTTAAATAAGGATACAAAACATTCAGAACATTCAGATGGTGGTTTTTAAATGAAATACTACTTCCGGTTGAGTAATTTTTCAAAAATTTCATCTGTTTCGCTTTTAATCATCATAAATATACAAAATTTGAATCCTCTATCCTCTGTCTGTAATAGTTTACTTGAAAATTCAGAAGTATTCAGTTTAAGTACCACTTTTGGTTGCACGATTTTTCTCAAATTTCATATCTACTTATTTTTCATCATTTCTAATATCTACATAACATTTGAATCATATTTTTATTTATAGCCATAGCTTACTTAAAAGAATCTGAAACGTGTTGTGGAAGTGGCCCAAAAGTTGATAGGATTCCTTATTTCTGTTATGAAGCAGGTGTACAAAATCTTATTGACCGAGGTCGGAGCGTTTTTGAGTTATCATGTTCTCTCACACACACACACACACACATTGTATATCATTTCAAAAATGAGATTTTCAGCAGGTCTAAAACATCAAGATTCATCAAAATGTTGAGGTGAAATTTTTTTTTTCACGATTCCTATTTCTCTATATTATGTATACGAGAAAGTAAAAAAGATGTAGATGTGTGTAGATGAACAATAGGCTCTGTAACATGCATGCTTAGTTGTCTCTGTGCATTGGCAAATGTGAGACTGATTAAAATCTTCAATTCAGGTTTTCTTCATAGCAGTAGTAGATGTGTGAACATACAGACTAAGAGCACATGAAGTCTAGCTGAGCCATATCTAACAATTGCTGTTAACTGTTTAGTGCATCAGAAGGGCAAATAGGGTGTGTGTATTTAAGGGGTATTGCGGCTCGTCTGGATCATTTCAGATCCACACCTAATCTTAGGTGAAAGGGACCTTTACCAAACCAATCGTATCATCTCGGTTAGTGGTTACTTACTAACGTTTTGCTCAACCCAGTGCCTTGTGTGCAGACAGAGTGTCCTAGAGCAGGGGAGTCGCTCTCCTTGGAGGGCCGCAGTGGTAGCAGGTTTTCATCCCAGCCACTTTCTCCATTATTAACCAATTACTAATGTTAATGCAACATACCATGTCTTGGTTCTAACTGACTTACATCCTAATTGTTTCATTTGTTCTTTAACTGCTGACAAATACTAACAAGATAAATGGGAGTTGGCATATGACCAGGCTAACTCGAGTTCCATGTCTTTCGTACAAAATTTGTCTCAAAAAGAAAGTGAAGGTCTCAGAAAAAAATTAAAGGTGATCTTGGCTTATTTTTGGAAATGACTGGTGTGTGAGAATGAGAACATTAACAAGCTGATGAATTAAGCAAGTTTCAGTAACTGCTAAATGGGAGACTAATTGGACTGAGAAAGGTCAAGTACGTGAACAGTTTGACACCCTGAGTTAGGTATCTGTTGGCTTGCTTTGCATGTGTTTGGCTTCTGTTTAGGGGAAACGTGAATCTGGTAACATGAAAGTCCACTTGCTTTATGGCGCAAAATAAAAGGAAAAGTCTGTTCAGTTAGCTGCAGTGACTGTTCACTAATTAAAGTGGCTGGAACAAAAACCTCAGCCCTCCTGAATCCGAGTTTGACACCCCTTGGCCTAGAGCAGGGGTCCTCGGTCGCAGTCCTGTAGGGCCGCAGTGGCTGCACGGTTTTATTCCAACTAGTTTCCTAATTAGAAAGCAGGCCATGCTGATAATGAAACTTGGTATTGAACTATTTAGCTTGTTAATGATGGCATTCATCCAAGAAGGAATTTTAATTGTACTGTAGAGTTTCCTTTTGTGAGAACATCATCCATAGGTTTTGTGGACCAGAATAGATTTAAACTTAATGGTCCTCTCATTCATTTCTGGACATTTTGTATCGCAGATACTTCATGGTAAGCACGTTAGCGGAGAGCTGCTGGTTTATTAGTTATCTGCATCTCATTATTAACTAATGTCTGATTAAGAAAACTGGCAGCAATTAAAACTTAAATGCAGCTGCAAAAATCTAAAATAGGCAATAAAGGGTTCTGAATGGTAACAGGCAAGAGAACTAAAATGAAGCCCAAAAAAAGTATTGCTTTAGTAGTAAATAAAGGGTTCTAATTAAGAAATTGGTTAAAGTGAAAGCCTGCAGCCATAGCAGACCTCCAGGACTGTAATTGAGGACCTCTGAACTACAAAGTAACTAAAATTTGCCTTTGATGAATAAAGGCGCTAACAAGACATAGAGTTAAACACCAACTTTAATTATCAGCCAGGACCGAGTTCTAATTAAAACTCATAGCCACTGAGGATCCCTGGCCTAGAGGCTCCAGTTATCAGAAAAGATTTCTTTTCAGAGTTGGGGTCAATGCTATTAAAGCCGTTTTTTTTCACCTTGTGGTCCCCGGCCGGGACGCCTTGGAGGACGTGAGGAGAGCTTGTGCCTCCTCCAGACCGCGAGGGGGCGTCCGTCCTGGTTCTGTTGGGGGCCACGGGTGGAGGGCTTGGAAGGCCAGCCCTGTAGGGGCCCGTGGTCACCGCCAGGCGGCGCTCCGATGCCGGTTTATTCCGTATGGTCCTCGGCTGGGGCTGGAGCCCGCCGGACGCCTGGAGGATCAGAGGAGGGCGAGTGCCTCCTCCAGACAGAGTGGGGGCGTCCGTCCTGGTTAGGCAGGGGGCCTCGGGTACAGGGCATGGAAGCCCAGCCCTGTAGGGACCCGTGGCCACCGCCAGGCGGCGCCCCAGTGCCTAATTATCCCGGAGCCCGGCACTTCCGCCACACCAGGAAGTGCCGGGGGGGAAGACTTTACGTGGCGCCCGCAGAGCTGCCAGGAAGACAGCCGACACTTCCGCCACGCTGGGTCGTGGCTAAAGAGGGAATGCCGAGAACACCTGGGGCTCATCCGGGAGCCTTATTTAAGGGGCCGCCTCCCTCCAGTCATGGGTGGAAGTCGGGAGGAAGCGGACTGAGCTTGAGGAAGGACTGGAGGCGGCCAGGAGTAAAGAGGCACAGGACTGTGTGGCCTGGACTTGGGGAAATCGGTGCAAGAAGGCACTGGGGGTGCACGTGAGCAAACTGTAAATAGTGTATATAATAAAGAGTGTGTTGGGTGCAGAAATGTTGTCCGTCTGTCTGTGCCGGGGCCAGCGTTTACAACCTCTAAATTGAATGTTCATGAATTGAAAGTCTTGCCTCTCTTCCAAAAACACTTGGAGGGCCTACGCTGTAGGAGGACGTAAAGCTCCCCACAACTACCAGTTAGAATGACGAAGGGTAACTCGAAGCGTCCTAATAACTGCCTGCTGTGGTGCTGCCCTGCAGGATTTGATTACGTTTTACATTATAGGCCATTTGAGCTGGTTAGGATTGCTGAGTAATCGCAAAAGCAACTCCCGTCTGGGCTGGGGTAATCGTATGCTAGTCCCTGCTGCCTGACTGAGAAAATAAAAGAGAATTGAGAGACTGAATGAATCAGCCACACTTGACTGGCGCTGTGTCGATGTGAAGCAAATTCGAAAAGGTGTGGCAGCCTTACCTAATCGTGTGTCAAGTCTGCCGTTTTAAAAGTAAACTGATGGGGTAAGGCAGGAAGTGCAAACAGAGCCATCGAATTGCCATTTAATTGGACTTTTCGTATAAATGACGAGGTTTGGTGGCGCGAGGTGGGAGTTTTTATTATTGTCACATTCTTTTCTCGCACTTCATGCCTCATTTTGAAGGCTCATAGCAGTGCTATTTAAAGTACCCAATGGCCATACTTGAATAAAAGTCGAGTTACCATTTTGGAAAAGAACTTAAGTAACCATAACACTTAAATATGGGGAGGAACTACTCCAGTAGAAAAAAAAAAAAACTTGTATCTGATATTAAGTGTACTTAAATATCCAAAGTGCAAATAAATATCGGATCTCTGCCTGTGTGTGTTTTACACCGATGTAAATGGAAGTTTGGTGATGGGGTCAAAGGTTCACGATTTTAGGACGGTGTGTGTGTGTGGAGACGATGAACAATGAGGACATCCAGAAACATTGACCTAATGTTTTCAAACAAGTGGCATCATGAAGGTCTTGTTACAGGCACCAGGGTCCGGTGCTGATTTCTATATCCTTCAAGACACAGTTTGACCTATGCGCAGTGAGAACTGCCATACAAAATGGGTTAATTTAACTGGGAGTTTTAAGCACAGGGCCAGGTACATTTTGAACAAGTAGTTTTGGAAATACATGTACAGTATATTTAAATAAATGATGTACACTCACCCAGTGGAAAAAAAAATCTTTAAAGGTAGCGGACAGCTTGTTTGTCCTTTCAGAACACATGCTGGATGATAAGGGCAAGAAATGAACGAACACACACACACACACACACACACACACCGCACACACACACACACACACACACACACGCACACACACACACTCGCACACACACACACACACACACTCGCACACCCACACACACACACACACACACACACACACACACTCGCACACACACACACACACACACACACACTCGCACACACCCCTGGACAGAGGCATTAAGTCTCTCTTGTCTGTGCAGCTTGTTTACTTCACTTGACCGACTGTGTTTAGTGTCAAATTAAATCATTAAAGATGTTCACTGCATTGTTTCCTGTTTATTTTTCTCTACATGTATTTATGGACACAATTAAAGGTAATTTACTTGATTGTACTGAATAGTTGTAATACCTGATTTCTTGCAGTATCATTAAAGTTTATGTAGAAGTACTACGTGGATCACGAATGTCAAACTCCAGTCCTGGTGGGCCGCAGTGGCTGCAGGTTTTCATTCTAACCGTCTTCTTTGTTAGTGACCAGTTTTTGCTGCTAATTAACTTTTTTCTTTAGTTTTAATTCACTTGACTCAGGCCCCTTAGTTGTTTCTTTTTTCTTAATTAGCAGCCAAACAATAATGAGAGACAAAAACGAACCAGCTCATCTGTGGCCATTGCACAATATCTGAAAATAAAGAAAGGTGGAGGTCTCCGTAACGTTGATCTCTTGGCTCACCAAACCGGCTTGATGGTGTTCTTTGACAAAAACAGAAAATCAGCCGCTGTGGTAAAATGAGAGCAGCAACAAGCCATGGAATTTAAATAACAAGTTTAAATAACAGCAAGATAATGAATGGGCTTCTTATTAAGAAACTGGTTAGAGTTTGAAGCTCCAATTTAACTGGTCACTTACTGGCTCATTTCACATCTCATTTCTGTCATTTAATGAAGGAAAGAATCACTTTAAAGGACTGAATCCTTAAAAACAAGGCTATTAAAGTGAAGGGAAAAGAAATTAATTAGCATTGAAACTTGGTCACTGATCTAAGAAAAAGGGTTAGAATTAAAACCTGCGGCCCACCAGACCTGGAGTTTGACACCCCTGAGATAGATCATCTTATAGAGCTGTATGTCTATCTATCTATAAATAATATGTGTGTGTGTATGTATCTATCTATCTATATATTACACACACACACAGACTAGGGGGCTTTGCCCCCTGCTCGCCGATGCCAGCCACTTTGTGTCTCTGCCGTTCGCGTATGTGGATTTCACTTTCACCAACAAACAAATCTTTTAATTCTCGTGGATACGCCTCTTAATTGGGAAGAAACTCTACTTTTCCCTGATGGCAACGTGAATTAGATGATCTACACGTCTCCGAATCATAAATTAGGGCAAAGTTCTAGTAAACCTGCAATAAGAAGTCAGGCCACATTTTGGTTGCGAGTCATGTTGCAATCCCTCAAGTGAAGTGTGTGTAGCTTGAAGCAGGGACAGGCAGTATGAGCAGACATTTTAACGGTTGTGTCCAGTTTTCAATGGGCAGACTGTTAATAGGAAGGCATAGAGGCCTTCCTAACCCATTGCTGATAAACCTTTTGTCAAGAGAATACAATTTATCTAAACTGAAAACATTTTTAGCGTTCCCTAGCCCTCAAAATGGCAGGGCATTTTTGTTCAAATAACACTGGCACCATGATAATGAAATTAGGCATCACAACAGGCCCAAACAAGACCTTGCCATTCAGGATCTGTTTAATAAATCAATTTAGACTTCTATTCCATTCCAGTTTCAGATTCAAGGAAACGGCCTTTTTGAATTTTCTTGGACTTGTCTTAACTGTTTCATGGTTTGTTTTGGACGTGTGATACCCAGGATGTTATATAAGCGACGAGGGAGTGACCCACAGCCAAACAGCGCACACTGGAGCCTGGAAGTCGATCTCTGCTGTTAAGGACTGCGGGTGAATGGCACCTCCATGAGTTGTGGTGATAATGGGGGCCGCCGTCTGGCCCTGCCCTCAAACATCCAGCCTTACCCTGACATGACTGCCTAGGCACAGGTGTCACACTCCAGTCCTGGAGGGCCGCAGTGGCTGCAGGTTTTCATTCTAACCAGCTTCTTCATTAGTGACCAGTTTTTTTTTTTTGCTAATTCTTTTGTTTTAATTGACTGGACTCGGGCCCCTTAGTTGTTTTGTTTCCTTAATTAGCAGCCAAACAATAATGAGACACAAAATGTGCCGCCACATGACCAGCTCACCTGTGCCCACCACACGATATCTGAAAATAAAGAAAGGTGACGGTCTCAGTAAGGTTGATCTCACAGGTCACCAAAACAGCTTGATGGTGTTCTCAGGAAAAAAAAATGAAAATGAACAGTTTTGGGATTGTCAACTGTGGCAGAATGCGAGCAGCAACAAGCCATGGAATTCAATAACGGGTTTAATGAACAGCAAGTATCAGCTTCTGATTAAGAGATTGTTTGGAGTTTGAAATCCCAGTTTAGCTGGTCGTCTGTCAGCTCATTTCTGTTTGGTTGTCATTAAATGAAGAAAGGAATCAATTCGGAGGACTGAAACCTTAAAAACAAGCTGACGATGGATCTCGGCCATGGATTCGCGACACAAAGTGAGGAACTTGATGACCGAACGAATCTCGCATCGGCGGTATGTGGAGCAAACGGCCTCAGCAGAGGTTGACGAACTCGCTTGCTGTGATGACATTTCACAACGGACTGACGCGGTCCCGGCCTTATTTTGACCGTTAGGACCCCCCTACACGCAGGTATGCCAACCTTCGAAAAAAAAAAAAAATGCCCTGCACCCTCCAGGGCACTTGTAACCTTTTTTTCTGGATATCCCTCGTATTAAAACAAATAAGTTAAAGGTTGGGTGTATTGGTGATCCTAAATTGGCACTAGTGTGTGCTTGGTGTATGAGTGTGTGTGCCCTGCGGTGGGCTGGCACCCTGCCCGGGGTTCGTTTCCTGCCTTGCGCCCTGTGTTGGCTGGGATTGGCTCCAGCAGACCCCCGTGACCTTGTAGTTAGGATATAGCAGGTTGGATAATGGATGGATGGAAGTTAAAGGAACCAATTAGCAGATCAACAACAGAAAAACTATGAATATGAAAATGAATAGATTGGTACTAGAGTTACTCATGTACTGTACAGATAAGGCAATCGTATTTCAAGTCTTGATTGAAACATTTGGGTTGCTGATGCTGACCTCATTTCAGTTGGCCATAAATCTCATGCTAGAACTACAAAGGCACGATCACCCCTAGTCTTCATCTTAGACTTTGGCACAACCAACAATTGCTGTCGAGAGGAAAGTAGGGAGCGGACTGGTGTATACGGGACCAGCAACTCAATGGGGCAGCACCATTCAGTGACTTAAAAACCAAAAGTAACATTTGAAACTGAATCCTAAATTCAACTGGGAGCCAATGAAGAGAGGCCAGAATTGGGGTAATGGACACCACTTTCTGAGAACCAGTAAGAAAACGCACAGCCAGCATTCTGAAGCGTCTGCAGCCGAGAAAGATGAGATTTACTGATTCCAGAATAAAGTGAATTACGATAGTCGAGGTGCAATGTCATAAAAGCAATGGCATCCCTTCTTCAAATCTGAGTACCCCAGAAACGGTTTGACTCCAGCAAGCAGTCTTAAGCTGGAAGAAGCAGCTCTTCACAATGGACGAGATGTGTTTTTTTAAAAAAAAAGATTGGAATGAAGGATAACCCCAAGATTTTTGACGTGGGGTTTGCAAAACCCAGCTAATGAGCCGAGCTGATCGCCGACAGCCCCATCAGAAGCCATTGGTCCAAATAACCTCAGTCTTACTCTGATTGAGATTCAAAAAATGTACAGCCATCTAATGATTGCTTAATTGCTTGCTCGGCTGTCGATGTTGAACCGCCATGTCAAGTTCTCGTTGTACAGCCACAGAGGACGCCACTTCCAGAGATGAAGGAGGCTTGGAGGGTCCCAACCACGCAGTCTCTCCTTAGCAGCTGCTCTTCACGTGGGGTCTGCCCGATAACTGTCCTGGACCCTTTTAATGTCACTCCTTTCTCAGCTGCTGCATGGGCCTCACCTGCGTGGTCTCCCTGGAGGTCCACCAGTCCAGTATTATCTAAAATGTTCCATCCCGTGCAGCACAATGTACCATTCTGCTGGTTTTCAACTTGCATAGTTTTCTTTCTTCAACAAAGTGAAGTCTTCAGAACTAACATTTATGAGACAAAAGCATTTAAAGGACCACTAGTCACTCCGATACAAAGAGAACACGAAACAGCACCTGCAGGAAATGGAGACCCCCTGGAGCAGCGAGCCAGTGGCACCCTTTAGAGACTTGTCCTCCTCATTCCACCTCCAAAGGAAGCTGATTAATGTTAGCCATCCGTTCCCGGCGGTGCTCGGCTTCTCATATTGCCAAGTGGAGAGCTGGGCGCGCCAGCGGACCCTCAACCCGGAGAAGACACGTTCAGCTTTTAATCCTGAATGAATGAATGGAGAGAGCGGCGAGCAGCAGACGTTGAGGCCCCCAGAGGACTTGTGGCCGCCTACACCTCTTCCGAGTTATCATTTATTAATAGGCTTGAAAGCAATAGCTAAACGGCCAGCGTGTCAGGGGATGCTATTTACGACTTTCTGTGACTCATTTTATTATTATTTTTTTAATTGCTTCCCTAATGTCGGTAAGCGCTTCCACTCAAGTTTAATCCTGCATTGTGTGTGTGTGTTTGTGTGTGTAGGGCAATGGAGAGTCAAGTGGTGGCTAGCAGTAAATGTCCAGACATCTTCTGTACCTGCTTTGTGGAAATTGGGGTCATCATCAGGTACAAGAATGGAAGCACCCTGGGCGAGTCGCCAGTTTTACGACGGGACACACTGGGGCCAATTTAGTCAAACCCACAACTAAGTCTGCCATCCTGGATAGCAGCAGCCTGTCTGTTAACAGAGACACCCACGCGTCTGCACGCCGTCTGATGCGGGCGAGATCTAATTACAAGGCTGGCTCATTTGTAAATAAGACTCTTGTGTCGGGACGTTACCAAGGTGTCTGGAGTCAACTTCCACCTTCTGTAGCGACAATATAGGACAACTTTTTTTTTCCTCTGTACTCTTTGCATTTTTAGAAACTTGCCTTTTTTTAACCCCAAATGGCTGGCCAACGCGGGATCAATTGGCAGCCTGCATGGAGTTTACATGTTATTCCACCCCACCATGCATGTCAGGTTCACTCGCACATCCCAGTGCTGTCCAGGTCACATCGATTGGCGGTTCTAACAGACCTCATGTGGGTATCTACCTTAGGTGTGGCTCATGGCAGGTGGGCTTTGGTCTCGTACCCAGCAGTGCTCAGACAGGCCTGTGGCCCCTGGCAAACCTTCACCTTTGGTAACGGATGGCAATTCAAAAAATAACAAAATGAAGCAAAGCATCGATATGAAGGAAACTAGTAAGCCTTTGCGGACCCTCCACACCCCCCACCCTCCAGACCGCACACATCTGTGGCCATATACCAGTGTTGAAAACTAACGGAGTAAGAAAATCTTCTTCTGTTACTGCACTGGAGGCTCTTGAAGAATATTTCTATTTTGAATACACCATTTTGGGTTTCCTTTCACTTTTACAAACACAAATGGCTATGTTTACTTCAAAATATTCAGTACAACAACAACATTTATTTCTATAGCACATTTTCATACAAACAGTAGCTCAAAGTGCTTTACATAATAAAGAATAGAAAAATAAAAGACACAATAAGAAAACAAAATAAATCAACATTAATTAACATCGAATAAGAGTAAGGTTCAATGGCCAGGGGACAGAAAAACAAAAACTCCAGACGGCTGGAGAAAAATAAAATCTGTAGGGATTCCAGACCATGAGACCACCCAGTCCCCTCTGGGCATTCTACCTAACATAAATGAAACAGTCCTCTTTGGATTTAGGGTTCTCACGGAAGGGCTTGATGATGATGATGGTCACGTAGACTTCTGCCTTTTAATCCATCCATCATTGTTGGAGCATCATGAAGCTTTGAGTAGGTGGAGGTGGCGCAGGCCACCACCACATAGAAACCGGAAAAGAAACAGAAAAGAGAGTAGGGGTCAGTACGGATTTTAGAGCCACCATGAATAGTTGTTATGATGAATTGAACATACAGAGTATCAGGATTAAGTTAAATTACGATTAAAATGAAGTTATGAGAAGGCCATGTTAAAGTAATGTGTTTTCAGCAGTGTTTTAAAGTGCTCTACTGTATCAGCCTGGCAAATTCCTATTGGCAGGCTATTCCAGATTTTAGGTGCATAACAGCAGAAGGCCGCCTCACCACTTCTTTTAAGTTTTGTTCTTGGAATTCTAAGGAGACACTCATTTGAGGATCTGAGGTTACGATTTGGAATATAAGGTGTCAGACATTCCGATATATAAGATGGGGCGAGATTATTTAAGGCTTTATAAACCATAAGCAGAATTTTAAAGTCAATCCTGAATGACACAGGTAACCAGTGTAGTGACATTAAAACTGGAGAGATGTGTTTGGATTTTCTTTTCCTAGTTAGGATTCTAGCAGCTGCATTCTGCACTAACTGTAACTGATTTATGTCTTTTTTGGGTAGTCCTGAGAGGAGTGCGTTACAGTAATCTAGTCGACTGAAAACAAACGCGTGAACTAATTTCTCAGCATCTTTCAGTGATATAAGAGGTCTAACTTTACTTATGTTTCTTAAGTGAAAAATGCTGTCCTATGATCTGATTAATATGTGATTTAAAATTCAGATTACAGTCAACAATCACCCCTAAGCTTTTTACCTCCGTCTTGACTTTTAATCCTAATGTATCCAGTTTATTTCTAATAGCCTCATTGTATCCATTATTGCTGATCACTAAAATTTCAGTTTTCTCTTTATTTAACTTGAGAAAATTACTATTCATCCATTCTGAGATACTAGTCAGACATTGTGTTAGTGAATCAATAGAATCGGGGTCATCAGGTGCTATTGATAAGTACAGCTGTGTGTCATCAGCATAGCTGTGGTAGCTCACGTTGTGCCCTGAGATAATCTGACCTAACGGAAGCATGTAGATTGAGAAGAGCAGCGACCCAGGATAGAGCCTTGTGGAACACCATATAGATATCATGTGTCTTGAGTTGTAATTCCCACAACTAACAAAATATTTTCTCCCTGTCAGGTAGGATTCAAACCAATTTAAGACACTGCCAGAGAGGCCCACCCATTGACTAAGGCGATTTCTAAGAATATTATGATCAATGGTGTCAAATGCAGCACTCAGATCTAAGAGGATGAGAACAGATAAATGGCCTCTGTCTGCGTTCACTCAGAAGTCATTTACTACTTTAACGAGTGCAGTTTCTGTGCTGTGATTTGTTCTAAAACCCGACTGAAATTTATCAAGAATAGCATGTTTATTGAGGTGGTCATTTAACTGCATAATGACTGCCTTCTCCAGAACTTTACTTAAGAAGGCAGGTTAGAGATGGGTCTAAAATTTTCAAGAGTCGAGGGGTCAAGATTATGTTTCTTAAGAAGGGTTTTAACTACAGCAGTCTTAAGACAGTCTGGGAAAGACCCCCGTATCTAATGACGAATTTATTATGTCCAGAACATTATCAATTAGTACGCCCGATACTTCTTTGACAAACCTAGGCGCGTCTCAAACACTGCTAAGGAGAGACTGCGTGGATGGAAGTGCACTGCTGGATAGTGCCTGACCCTCAAAGCCTCCTTCATCTCTGGAAGTGGCGACCTCTGTGGCTGTACAACGAGAACTTGACATGGCGGTTCAACATCCACAGCGGAGCAAGCAATTCAGCACTAATAAGCAATGTCACAGATGGCCGGGGTCCTTGTCTGGCCAGAACGCCTCTTCACTGTATGGACCGGGGGAGCCAGGACACTACTTAAATGGGATGACAGCCCCCCTGGATTGCAGCGGTGCGTAGAACTCCCGCAGGGCTTCATGGGAGTTGGAGTTTGTTGCAGCCCTGTTAGGATCCGTTAGCCTGCCAGGGGGTGCTGTATCTGCTGCTGAGCCCTACAGAGCAGCTCTTCTGCCACACCCAGAGGTGCTGCTGAAATCAGGTCATCAAACACCTGGAGCACTTCCGGGAGGGCTATAAAAGGAGCCAGCAGCCACTATTCCGGGTGCCAGAGTCGGGAGGAGAAAAATTGAAAGTACTGTTATTGGGATAGTGCTGATTGGGACTGTGTTGTACCTGTGGGAACGGGGAAGGCGTTGCCCACAGGTGAAGAAAAAAGAAAACATTTATTTGTTTTAGCAGTGTGCCTCCTGCGTCTGTCTGTGTCGGCTTGAGCGCTGGTATAGCGGCTTTTGTCACAGCCATTACCGGTGTCTCTTCAGTAGTGTCTCTTACCATTGGGTTGTTACATTGGTGCCAAACCGTGGGATAAAAACCCAATAGCAATACCAAGACAGAGGACTGGTTTAACACTAACACTGGTGGACCCCTCGATCACAATCACGGTCAGGTGGAGACCGACCGTCTGAATAGGTAGGAATAGGAGTCAGCGATAAAGCGGCTCGCGAGCAGCAAGTAAATTGTGTGGGCACAGCAATCAGAAGAGCACTTTGATCGGCCTGTCCTCCTCAGACCGGACTCTACACTTGGGTATTTAGCACAGTATATATAGGCGCATCTCAATAAATTAGAATATCATCAAAAAGTTAAAGTATTTCAGTAAATCAATTCAAAAAGTGAACCTCATATATTATACAGATTCATTACACACAGATTACGTGATAATTCTACCGTCATGAAACTGAAGCACGTCGGTGCAGGCCATCTACAGAACTTGTCTTCTGTTATCAGTTCGTCTGTCTGAATCGTGTCCATCAGCGAATAAACTCCGTAGCATACTTTTGAGGTAGCCTTTCAGATAATTATGAAAATGTAGCAGTGCAAAAATACTCGCCATGATTTTTTTTTTACCGGCGAAATGTTTCTGCCCAATTAAAAAAAGCCGACAACACGCCCACATACATCTTCGACTTGTCTGCAACCTAAAGGCAGTGCCTACGCGGGGACTACAATTCCCATCAGGCAGCAGGAGAGCGAGATGGCTGGTGGGAGGGCGGCTTTCCCATAGCGCGCAAACTTGAAGTGTCACTTACAAAAAAGCGGCATCTAGATAGATAGATAGATACTTTATTAATCCCAGGGGGAAATTCACATAATTCAGCAGCAGTATACTGATACAAAAAAAAAAAAAACAACAAAACAATATTAAATTAAGCATCTAATCAAAAGACTGTATTTTTCTTCTCCTCTAATTCGGATTACACCTTTTGTGCTGGAGTGAGTCCTTTTGTCTCGTCCTAGGGTGTGTTGAGCCACGTTGAATTACTAGATGACACCTATTCCTCTGTTTAATATATGGATGTGTACACGTGAAAATAAACTGATGACCCATTTTTTATTACTGGAGAGCCTTACATGCTTGCCCATCGCTATTGTACACCAACATATCGTTAATACGTAGAGTGGATTTGAACCGCGATGAAACGGTATGGTGCGCGATTTCGTTAGCGACGAATATTGCTGTTCAGAATATGGCAGAGCGGGAGGGACGGAGAACGGCGTAAGTAACTTTTACAATTTCTTGCTGGTAGATATTCATTCAGTTTTGTAACGAGGCACTTATAATTTTTGGCTTTTTACGAACAGCATTGCGATTAGCTGCAAGCTGAGGTCAAATTTGAAGCCTCTTGTAATATTAAATACCACTGTTGTATAATAAAGAGGCTCCACTGCACATGCTTTCCGCCATTCTTGGCTTCACTGAGGGAAAGGTGCTCCTTAGATCAGGACTTCATATATTCACAAAGCAGTGATAACTTACTCAACCCTCATGCTAAGTGCTTGTTGAAAATGACGCTGTTAAAGACCAGTCGTTTGCCATTACAAAGTACAGTATATGAAAGTGACTCATGAAAATGGAAAGGGCAGCTACAGAAAGTCGGAAACCGAAAGAGAAAAAAACTAAAAAAGTATTTGAGTGCCATCTGCTGGTCTGCAGTGGAAAGAACAAAGAATTCCGTCAATTTGCCGCGCCCTCTAGTGACAATGTGAATGTGTGTATCCGAAGTAAGAGAAAACGCCAAGTTCAGGGTATTAAACGACAAAGACACGATACATTAGATTAGTTCTAAGCCCCTCTAAGCCTTTAATCAACTTATACCTCAGAGCTAATTAATAGCACATTGCTTACTTTATGTAAGGCTTGGCTCAATTTCTTTGTATACAGTAAAGAGAAAATTTATTTGAATCTGGCTTGAAGAGACAGCTACTCTTCTGATAGATAGATAGATACTTTATTAATCCCCAAGGGGAAATTCACATACTCCAGCAGCAGCATACTGATAAAAACAATATTAATTAAAGAGCAATAAAAGCTAAAAGTTAAAAAATGCAAGGTGGAGAGTGCGAGGCAGGTGTAACACACAATAACTTTGTATAATGTTAACGTTTACCCCCCCGGGTGGAACTGAAGAGTCGCATAGCATGGGGTCTCCTCAGTCTGTCAGTGGAGCAGGACGGTGACAGCAGTCTGTCTGTCACTGAAGCTGCTCCTCTGTCTGGAGATGATACTGTTTAGTGGATGCAGTGGATTCTCCATGATTGACAGGAGCCTGCTCAGCGCCCGTCGCTCTGCCACAGATGTCAAACTGTCCAGCTCCGTGTCTACAATAGAGCCTGCCTTCCCCACCAGTTTGTCCAGGGGTGAGGCGTCCTTCTTCTTTATGCTGCCTCCCCAGCACACCACCGCGTAGAAGAGGGCGCTTGCCACAACCCTCTGTATCCTCTGCACACAGTCAGTCACCTCTGATGATCACGGGGTCCATGAGGGGCCTGGGCTTCCTAAAATCCACCACCAGCTCCTTGGTCTTGCTGGTGTTCAGTTGTAGGTGGTTTGAGTCGCACCATTTAACAAAGTCCTTGATTAGGTTCCTATACTCCTCCTCCTGCCCACTCCTGATGCAGCCCACGATAACAGTGTCGTCAGCGAACTTTTTCACGTGGAAGGACTCCGAGTTGTATTGGAGGTCCGATGTATATAAGCTGAACAGAACTGAAGAAAGTACAGTCCCCTGCGGCGCTCCTGTGCTGCTCACCACAATGTCAGACCTGCAGTTCCCGAGACGCACATACTGAGGTCTGTCTGTAAGATAGTTCAATAGCCGAATCTGAGATTTTGGGCCTCAGCAAATGTAATACAGCCTCCCATTTGCATTGTTATTTTATTTAAACTACAATTACTTTAGCTGTTTCTTTACCTTTTTAATTTATTTAACTTAAAACCCTTTTATTGGGAATGTTTTTAAGCAAGTATAATAATTGATTTTAAAAGTGATTAATTCCAGGAAGTCCTGTGATTACCTATCCAGACAGTTTTGTGAGCGTTATATTATTCCATTACAGCCTCACAGGGAGCTCAGGCCAATCACAGAAGCATTGGGTGCACTGATGGGATGCCAGCCTACTGGATCGTCCACATTGACCGAGGTCTAAATTTAAGTGGTCAATCAACCTTAGGCTCAAATCTTTGGGAGGTGAGAGGCCCCGTGGAAACTCACAGACCTGAGGACGCCATTCTGAATTCCACAGTGTACAGAACTGCTCAGACAGTACTTTGAGGGTTAGGGTACCTCTGGGTAAACCTTGTTTAGTTCTGAAATGAAGACTAGTTAACAAAACAAACTGCTGTTTCGGTGGTTTAAGGTGGCCTTCTTCAGCTAGTGTATAAGAGCTCTATCTGTCGTGGTTGTCGGTCTAAGCCACCACTTCCACTTCCTGTGATTGGCCTGTACATAAAACAATTGCCCCCAAAGGGACAGGGTTTACAGAACTACCTCAGAAGTGAGTTCAAGTGTCTTTTGGGCTTTGCCCCTCAGAAAAGCGGACAGAAAAAAAGAGGCCGTTAGTGGTCATGGCCTCTCTCAGCCCAGAATGGAAGTGTTTACCTTGCCTTTAAGGTGTCCCTTCCAGAGAGTTTGTGTGTGTGTGACAACCGATTTGAACAGAATACACACCAGCTTCCTTGTGTTATGTGACCTATGGCTTCTTGAAATGCTTTGAGATATTCTGCAATATGAGGATGAATCTGGCCAGCTGACGATCAACCCAACACAACCGTCCCACCTGTCAGCTCAGTCAAGTGGCACTGAAGTGTATCCATGTTGGATTGTATTTGTCAGCCTTTCTGAAGACAGTGGTGCTGATGATCAGATCATTTCAACATAATAAGCTTAGCAGCATTAGGCCACTGGTGTACATTTTTTCAATGCCATTATTCTCTTGTAGCACATTTCTGTTTCTGAAGTCATTGCCTCCTCTGGTATTTGTTGTGTTTAGGAGTTACAATCACGATAAAAATGGTATGAGGTCTCCTAAAAATTCCATAAAGGCAGGCCAGGACCTTTACTGACCAACCCAGAAGAAGTTCACCTGGTTCAGCTTACTTCAACTACTAACAGTAGGCTTTCAGCCCGGCTAGGCCTAAAAATAGAGAAACTGGAATTTAAAGTCCAAAATATCAAAATATGCCACAATGAGAGGGAAACTGTGAAAAACAATGGATTGTGAATAAAAGGAAATCATAAATCTTTAAAAATGAAGAATGTATTAGCAAAAATAGAAATACGGAACATAATGATCAAAAGAGCCAAAAAGATGTGGCTAAAAGACAATCCAAGGTGAACACGTCCCAATATGCAAATCCAAAGACAAGAAAATCCGGAAATCAGCAAGAACAAATGAGAAATGAGACATAACAGAAAACTGCCAATACTACCACAGTGGTGATATCAGGGTGGCCATAAATTAAAAAAAAATAAATAAATAACAATATTGACAAAAATGACATCATAACAAAAGCTGATGTTGTTGGGAAGCTGAGTGCACTCGTAATAGTGAACATGTGTGAGGCCTGTAAAAGACTAATAAAACTGGCCAGGAACCCGCCCAGAAAGGGCCTCACCAAAGGCAGCTTGATCCCAAACTGTACTTGCCGGCTTTTGCTGATATGACCCTAAAAGGGGTTTTGACTTCAAAAAAGTATTGTTAATATCGCAAAAATACACAAAAATGCTAGGGAAATGAAAGCATAAAAACCACTGACCAGAGAGGCCAAACTAACAAGAAATCTTCATCATTAAAGAATGTACAGTAATCCCTCGCTATATCGCGCTTCGACTTTCGCGGCTTCACTCATCACGTATTTTAAATGTAAGCATATCTAAATATATATCACGGATTTTTCGCTGGTTCACAGATTTCTGCAGACATTGGGTCTTTTAATTTATGGTACATGCTTCCTCAGTTTGTTTGCCCAGTTGATTTCATACAAGGGACGCTATTGGCGGATGGCTGAGAAGCTACCCAATCAGAGCATGTATTACATATTAACTAAAACTCCTCAATGAGGAGTTCTCTGCGCCTGATGGAGGAGATGTGAGCAGAGGGGCTGTTTGCTTAGAAGATACTGACGCTCCTCTAAAAAATGTCGAGGCAAACTTAAAAGCACACGTATTGATTTTTTGATTGTTTGCTTTTCTTTGCAAGTGATCTCTCTCTCTCTCTCTCTCTCTGAAATTCTCTGCTCCTGAAGAGAAGAAGATATGTTTGCATTGTTTTAATTGTGAGAAAGAACTGTCATCTCTGTCTTGTCATGGAGCACCGTTTAAACTTTTGACTAAAGGGTGTTATTTCATGTCTAGAGGGCTCTAATAATGTTAACAGTGTGGGAGAGTTTCTAAGGGCTTAAAATATATAAAAATAACAACACAAACATATGGTTTCTACTTCGCGGATTTTCATCTATCGCGGGGGGTTCTGGAACGCAACTCCCGCGATCAAGGAGGGATTACTGTAATTAATATTCAACAACAACAACAACAACATTTATTTATATAGCACATTTTCATACAAACAGTAGCTCAAAGTGCTTTAAATATTAAAGAATAGAAAAATGAAAGACACAATTATAAAACAAAATAAATCAACATTAACATCGAATAAGAGTAAGGTTCAATGGACAGGGGGGACAGAAAAAACAAAAAAACTCCAGACGGCTGGAGAAAAAAATGAAATCTGTAGGGATTCCAGACCATGAGACCGCCCAGTCCCCTCTTCAGTAAGAAAAGAACAAAAAAGGCAAAGGAGTTTGACTAAAAAGGCAATCCAGAACAACCAACTTTCAATGCACAATCCAATAAACAGAATCCACAAAATGAGAAGCAGAAATCCAAGAAAACAAGAAGATCAATACTCGCTAATGCACTTCAGACAGTAAATGAACTGCTGCTCAATCCTTCCTTCTGGCCTCAGTTTGAAGGCAGAGGGAGAGCCCAACAGCAGTGACGTCAGGGCAGCTCTTCCTCCTGGGCTTCCACAGACAAGACATAAAAAATGGTTGCACATTTAAAGATACAGAATCCAAATTATATACGATAAATAAACACAACAAAAATGATAAGGAAACATGAAAGATGATTTCAAAAGCATTCAAATCAATAATAACACATTAAAATTCACATACTGTAAGCCTGAAACATAACAGACAAGAGACTTTATCACTTAGATAGATAGATAGATAGATAGATAGATAGATATGAAAGGCACTATATGATAGAAAGATAGATAGATAGATAGGAAAGGCACTATATGATGATAGATAGATAGATAGATAGGAAAGGCACTATATATGATAGATAGATAGATAGATAGGAAAGGCACTATATGATGATAGATAGATAGATAGATAGATAGATACTTTATTAATCCCAAGGGGAAATTCACACACTTCACTGCCTTCCTGGCTGTTGGATCCCACCATTGACTTCATCTGCCTAGCTCTCTGAAGTAGCTTTACCTGATAGGCTGTTATTAGCCATGAGGCGCCAGCTACATAGCCAGCAGGTTGTGTTCATGGAGTCTTCTCTAGTGGAAAAACAATTGAATGCAATGTGCAAGGCAGCACAGCTGAAAATAAAGGGTGCAGACCTATAAATACCTAGGAGTGCAGCTGGATGATAAATTGGACTGGGCTGCCAATACTGATGCTCTGTGCGAGAGAGGACAGAGCCGACTATACTTCATTAGAAGGTTGGCGTCCTTCAACATCTGCAATAAGATGCTGCAGATGTTCTACCAGACGGTTGTGGTGAGTGCCCTCTTCTACGCGGTGGTGTGCTGGGGAGGCAGCATAAAGAAGAGGGACGCCTCATGCCTGGACAGACTGGTGAGGAAGGCAGGCTCTATGGTAGGCATGGAGCTGGACAGTTTGACATCTGTGGCAGAGCGACGGGCGCTGAGCAGACTCCTGTCAATCATGGAGAATCCACTGCATCCACTGAACAGGATCATCTCCAGACAGAGGAGCAGCTTCAGCGACAGACTGCTGTCACCGTCCTGCTCCACTGACAGACTGAGGAGACCATTCCTCACTTACACTATATGACTCTTCAATTCCACCCAGGGGGGTAAACGCTAACATTATACAAAGTTATTGTCTGTCTGTTGTACCTTCATTGTTATCACTCTTTAATTTAATATTGTTCTTTATCAGCGTTATCTGCTGCTGGAGTATGTGAATTTCCCCTTGGGATTAATAAAGTATCTATCTATCTATCTAAAATGCACATTTTTCCTCTGCAAATATATACATTTTTTGCTAACACGATAAACTTGTCCTCCACAAAATGCACATTCTATCTACATATAATGTACATTTTGGCCATATCTTAAATGCTTCATGTTTATAATAATCATTTGCTCCCTGTAGTTTATTTTGTCAAAAGCACGCCGAGTCGGCATAATGCTGCAGTCTTCTATTCAGATCAAGAAAAGAAAAATATTTGATTTACTTGTCATGTGGTTTTTCTTATGTTGGAAAAAAATTTTTCTCCATAAAAATGAAAATTTCCCAAAGTACTTTCCTCACAAAAATCAAGATGTGGTTTTTAGATTTTAGGAAAACAGGAGAATAATATGCTCTGTCTACAGCTGGTTCCAGCTTTGTACTCTGTGCCACCGAGATAAGTCGAGGACTGGAGGAGCAGTCATAACACCGAGGACTACCAATAGACCCTTTAACACCGGACTGAATTTCCACAAGATGGTAAACTAAGGCGGCAGAAAACCACAAGAGTTAAGGAAGTAATAGCCAGGGCTGAAAGAGTCTGTGTGTCCCATGGCCATGACAGCTTTGGAGTGTACACAGTTGTAAAAACATCTGAACTAGCGTAAGCCGCCCTAATTCAGTTCATACGAAATGTAATGATTTACTTCATGAGGTTGGAGTACATAATAAACCAGAACAGTTAAATATTTGAAATACTTATACTAATATGTGTGCTTCAATTGAAAGTCTAAATATTCTTGATTGTAAAAGAAATGCGTCTTTTGTCACTGTCTGATTGAGGTTCATTGAGGACTAGATCCCTAGTAAAAGGTCAAACATCAAAAATAACGTTCACAATCAATGACCTTGAAGTATTTTAAAATGATACCCCACCTTCTTATGTTTGAAATTTCTCATTCTTTATCTTTTTGGTGTGGCACTTATATGAGTAGGACCACCGGTAAAGGATCAAGTATCAAAAATATGATCATATTCATGATCAGCAACCTCAGAATGGCATAAAACAACACTCCACATATCAATACTGTGTTACCAATCTCCTTTTTTTCTAAGTCTTGTTAAAAGTTGTAATATTGACCCCTCATATCCCATATGAGATGAATTGCTAGGGTTGGTTGATATGACATGCAGAACTTCAAATCCATCTGTCCATTTTTGCCAAAGACACCTATTGGTTTACACCAGGGGTGGGCAGAGTCGGTCCTGGAGGGCCGCAGTGGCTGCAGGTTTTTGTTCCAATCCAGTCGCTTAATTAGAAAACAATCCCTGTCAATAATTTAATTTCATAACTTGTTCATGCTTTAACTTTTGCATGTCAAGTCATTATCATATCCTAGATTTTTTTTCCTTTCTAAGGATACCATTCAGATGATTTGAAATGGAAGAGTAATTCTCAGTTCTTCAATTTTTTTCTCTTCACTTTCCTTCCAAGTATTTAATTAAACCCAATAGTGCATGATCAATACACACGCAGGTGTAAATGGAAACAAGCTAAATGGAGAAATGCTGGTTTCTTTTGTCATTTGCGTTTTATTGCTAAGGAGCCATTAAAAACTGAGAATACAGCTGACTAAAATAAGCAATAAGGGTTCAAAATCTTAATGAGCGAGACAACTAAAATGAAGCAGAAGTGTTACTTGAGTGATAAGTTCTTATTAAGCAATTGGGTTGGAACAAAAACCTGCAGCCACTGCGGCCCCCCAGGAATGACTTTGCCCACCCCTGGTTTACACTATAATAAGAGTGTAATTTCCTGCACAAAATACGATCCAAAAATGGCCTACAAATTGCTATTTTCTTTGGACTAAAGGACAAAAATAGGGGAACCCAAAAAAGCGTGACGTCTTGCATAACAAGACATCAGGACGAGTAGAAGAGCATATCATGTGGGGGTAGTCTATTAGAAAGTCAGGGAGAAGAGGATAAAAAACAGAAGAGATTTAAAAGTGTTCCTAAATAACTCTTATGAATGCAAAATGTACAAGTACTTTCTTCACAAATTTCAAAGGTTTCTGTTGTTTTTTGTTTGTTCATTTAGATTTTAGGCAAACTGGTAAACAAAACGTTCCGATAGTACAGCTGCTTTCTGCTTTGCATCCACTGCTGCCGAGATAGGCCCAGGGTTGGAGGTGCGGTCATAACTTTGTGGACTGCCTGTTGGCCTGTTTTAACACCGGAATGAATTTCCAAAGAAACAGCAACCTTAGGGGACCTGAATACTGGAGGAGTTGTTGAAGTAACAGCCAGAGCTGAAAGAGCTGTATCAATGGCCACGACAGCTTCGGACAGTACATAGTTATTATATAGTTCTAGCTAAAATAAACGGTATACAGCCTTTTAAATTCCTTACTCGTGTGAGCTGCATTTCTTTACGTAGCCAGGAGGGGTCGCTACAACAAATGCGTGGATGTACTTTGGTAAATGATTATTGTCTATGCGGAGTTTGCATATTCCATCCTCGGTTTTCCTCCTACATCCTGATGGTTTGGGTAATCCGGCGAGTCTAAATCAGCATTTCAAAATTATGTATTGGCGACGGGAAGGCATCGATACCCCCAACACCCTGAAAACTGGTAAGAGGTTTACAAAAATAGAGAGACTGTTCTTACGTTACCCTTACCGGTGTAGCACTACACTCAGTTGGCACTCGACATACGGCGACAAGGGATCCGCGGTATTTTCTGGGGCAGGAAGGATTCCTGCGACAGAAACAACGTGGTATGCACCACCTGCTGGCAGCCACTAAGACAATCTGGAAAGCGGGCTGCCTCGGTGTGGCACCTGCTAAACGTCGATAATTAAGAAAAACGAAAGCATTCGTACCTAGCGAGTGCACACCTGGCCATGTTCAGCAGAAACATATATGTAAGGTTTGGCTCTCAGGAATTTTGTTATTACTACTGTCTTCCGAGGTTGTCCTAGCAACATTATAAAGTTATGGAATTCATGGCCAGTACAGCAAAAGCCGCGTATGAGGAAGCTCACAATGAGCGCGCGCCTTGCCTCACGCAGGTGATTCCTCTGCACAAATAACCCACGCCTCTTTCAACGACTGGCATAAGGCCAGCTTACTTTGCATCTTGGGAGTTGTAGTCCTTTGCCTTTTGTCTCTTGGTTCCTGTACCGAGTTGTCTTCGGCCACTGGACTACATATCCCAGATTGCGCTGTCCTCACCCAGCCCGCTGTTGCGGCACCCGCAGGCGAGTTACTTTTGACAGCGGAGCCGAAGCCAAGTTTTCTCCTGTCGCTATTTCTTCTTCACGAGACATTCACCGGGACCTGACGACGGCGGTGAGCAATAGAAGTGGTACGACTGGATACTGACTTACACCAGTAAATTTAACGGAACGCGGCCACGATCGATTGAATTACTTTCTGCCGTTGTTAACGGTTTACGAAGATCTTGAAATTGTGAGTTGGCTCCGGAAGGAGGTTAGTTTTGAAGGACCGGAATCGGGTAAGGTCATGTGCCACACTGCAGGTTGAACAGCGTAGAGTCACCTATATGTCATTACGGACTGGACCGTCTTAGAGATGGATAATCCCATAAATAGTATTGGCAGATTGGATATATCCCCGTGATGGATAATCATTGAAGATGCGCTGAAATAACAAAAGTTATGATGGGCATTTATTGAATATAGTCTGATATACAAGAGTGTACCTGTGATGTACAAACACTGAAGGAGTGACGGATTATACTGTTCTTGTGATAGACCATCAGTTAGTGTCCTTGTGACAGACGACCACTAAAGGTGTGATGATAGACTGCACTGTTCTTGTAGAAGACAGCATAGATCCAGAGGGTTTAACAGACCATTTCAAAGCTGGTTAATCACATACTGTCCACTGACGCTCTGGCCTGAACGGTTTCTGTAAGAGATAATTGCTTATTGTGTCCTGTCAGACTGCACTGTGTCTATGAAGGACCCTTAGGATGAGTATACTGGGCTGTACCAGTGATGGACTCTTTATGAGTGTGTGTTGACAGAATTAATCTTTCCCCACAACTGACAGTCATTTAGGCTATGCTGTCAGAGTGGACAGGATTTCTAATAGACGAGTACTGAAGATACTCTGATATATCAGACTGGACAATCCATGTGATGGTCAGTCAGTATAGGTGTGATGTACGTATGTGTGATGGAAGATCGTAAAGAGTCTGGAGTGGAAATGAACTGTCATTGTGATGAGCAAGGGTTTGCTGTCAGGCCTGTCTGGACAATCACTTAGCATGCCCTGGTAGAATGTACTGAATCGGTGATGAACAGGGGTGGATTGCAACAATGATGGGTAATCACTGAGAAAGCACTGATACACTGGACTCTTTGAGATGGGCAGTCATGGATGGTGTGATGAAACACTTGACTGCGTCTAAGAGGGTCGGTGTCACAAAATGTGTTCTGACAAACTAGATTGTACCTGTTGTGGACAATGACTGAAGATGTATTGAAAAAGCGGACCGTCCGTGAACTGAACAGAACCGCGAAGGGCATGTTGAAAGATCTCAGCTGGAATAGTTGTCGGACATTTCTTGATACTTGAAGGCTGTTGTTTGATGTTTAACGTCATAATGGTTGTGTTGAAGGAAAGGGTGGGAATTTCAGGTTTTGTGATGTGTTAGTGACTTGTGATTACAACAGTTTAACAGATGGATTGTATGTTTATGGAGTCATGCAGGTGGCAGCTGTTTCAGTGTGTTAATCGATTTATTCAATAATCCTGCTGGACAACTTCATGATGTAACTAACCAAAGTCCATCTTGTCACTGCTAATTTTAATTGCTAAATTACTGAATTACCATCTTTTTGCACAGAAATTGAAATAATAGGTAATGTATATTGTTTCTTCACATTATATTTATCTGTGCCAGTGAAATATGAAGCCATTTAATTGAAGAGAAACGGTGTGAGTGATGTGCTTAGTAACAAAATCATGTTATTGCTGTGCTGACATAATTACTGTACCTTCAGGCAGTAAAGCTCAACCTTTTACTGTTAACTGTTCAAGGACCCTCATTGTTAGAGTGAAAGTGTAAGTCACGGCTGGACTAAGCTGGGAGTGGCACTGGGCGCCATATGTGAACATGTACTGGCTGCTCCTGGCTGGTTCATGTTTGCCTTCAGGGTGTTCTTTTTAAAACTTCTCATTTACTGTGTAGCTTGTTCAGTATTGTATGCCAGAAAAAAGTGCTCAGTTTCCCAGTGCTTGGCTTCAAAGTTACCACCATTTAATTCTGCAGCTTTGTGTGCTGGTGCCTGATGTAGATTTGTATAGGTTGTTAAGAATTATTCTCATTGGTGTGGGAGCAATAGCTTTAGTGATGGCGTCACCTATTGTCCTTTCCTTCTATGTTCAACAACAACATTTATTTCTATAGCACATTTTCATACAAATAATGTAGCTTAAAGTGCTTTACACGATGAAGAAAAGAGAAATAAAAGACAAAGAATTAAAATAAGACAACACTAATTAACATAGAATAAGAGTAAGGTCCGACGGCCAGGGAGGACAGAAAAAAACAAACTCCAGACGGCTGGAGAGAAAAAATAAAATCTGCAGGGGTTCAGGGGCCACGGGACCACCCAGTCCCCTCTGGGCATTCTACCTAACATAAATGAAACAGTCCTCATTGTAGTTAGGGTTCTCTTGGAAGGACTTGATGATGATGGTCATGTGGACTTCTGGCTTTTAATCCATTAATGTAGGACATCATGGTGCTTTGATTAGGTGGTGGTGGTGCAGGTCGCCACCACAGAAAACTAGGAAAAGAAACAGAAGAGAGAGTAGGGGTTAGTATGGATTTTAGAGCAACCATGAATAGTTATAATGAATTGAGTATACAGAGTATCAGGATTAAATGAAGTTATGAGAAGGCCATGTTAAAGTAATGTGTTTTTAGCAGTGTTTTAAAGTGCTCCAACGTATCAGCCTGGCGAATTCCTATTAGTTCAAAATATAAGTGAAAGGGTTGTCTTTATCATACTCTGCTTTTATGTTGCAAATTCCTTCCCTGATGTCCAAAAATAATTTGTGTCAAATTACTCTACAGTCTACCAGGGAGTCTTTTCATTTGTGTAGTGTTTTTCAGAAGTACAATACTAGATTCTTGTATCATTAAAGGATTATGGGAAGCATTAGACGCTAGTAGGCCCCTACCTGAACAGGGTGGAAGACAATTATTGCTCATGCTTAAGACACAAGGAAAAATGAGTGGTGGCTGGCATTTTAAATGCATGAGTGTTGTCAGTGAGGCGAGTTATTGTAAAGGGCGTCCTCTGATCTCATCTCCAGGATGGGGTATAAATTCTGTGGTGGTTCACTCTTACGGCTGGAGAACGGAGGCAAGTCAGCGTTGAAAGTGGCAGGCAAGAGAGCATAGTTTCTTGTGTTTTAGTGGCAGCACACGCCAGAAGGTATTAAAGTTCTAATCTTTTTTAATAAAGAGTGGTGATTCTATGGTTTCATTTCACTTTATTCATATTTCCTTCTGTTCATTTTTAAAAGCTATAACTATACGTAGAAACTGATAGTACTCATTTCTGACTTGTTGGTTGTATGTCACAATTTGTAAATGCAAGTAAAATGTCTCGTTTAGAGTTGTTTTGTTTCAGAATGGCAGGCCAAAAACAGTGGACGTGTCTCTGGACGCGTCTCTGCCGCACGTGTTGTGAAATGGGGGATGAATGCATGCTAAGGAGATGCGGTCTGATCAGCTGCTGAGCTGCGTGTTCTGCTTGTCGCGCTACGTGTCGGTCGATCATTTAAAAGCCTGTGCAGCAGCTGTCCTTTTGTCTCACTGCCGTGTCTCACAGGACGTTAAAGTGTCTCAGAGAAAATCACGTGTCGTCTCCTTCCAAGCCTTCCAAGTTTATTTTTTTAATAATATACATTATTAGTAACACTCAAACCTCAGGTCTGAAAAAAAAAAAAAGTGATCCAAGTACCTCTCGTGTAACACAGCACCCCAGATTGCTGCAGTGTTCTTCACAACCTTCTGGTGTTGCCGAGGCTTGTCTTCCTGATAGACATACTGGGTGCTTGCAAGGCTGTTGTTTTCTTGTCAGCCATGTCCTGTGGCTGGCTACAGTATGTGCAGAACCCAAGTCCAGTAACGTGACAGAGGCAGTCTGCACCGCTCCAGCTCTTTGGTCGTGTGTGACTTCCTTGTTGTGCTTAGAATGTAAGACTGGCATTTGTAATGAAAACAATCACTTGGCCAGTGTAATGTGCTTCACTGTCAGCAGAGCTCGCCGCAGTTGTGCCCGTGCCATTGTCTTGCTGTGAGAAGGACCTGAAGCCCACTTTCATTGTCGAGCTAGCCCGGATATCTAATTCATGGGTTATATTACGCCTAACGCAGCATAAGGTCTCAAATTAGACCAAGATCAAGGTTAATGGCCCAGTGGTGATTTTTAACTCTTTTGTAACCTTCTGCTTTAGTACTATGGTGAGCTCTTCTGCATATGTGCAGAAATGTGGTGTGGCTAGGTCTCCCTAAATTCCACGTCAGCATTTATGATGCTTCCAGATCATGTTTAACTTGCCTTCCTTTAGAATACCTTGATTGCTTTGTAAAACACCTTGTGATTGTGTGGCATTGTGCCTGTAATCAAGTGCGTCTATAGTATTCCTCACCTGTCTCAATACATTTTAAACACCTACTACATATACATGAATGTAATATTTGACATCGAAGGTGCTATAAAATGGACAGTGTGATTGACTGAAAATCCTTAAGGTTATATTCAATCACTGCTTTGAAGGGTCCAGGGGAGTCCATTCCATTTTTGTTCTTAGGTGACTTCATTTCCTTTTTCCGACCTCATGTAAACCTTGGACACCTCCACCCATTTCAGGATTCCCTTCCTGAAAAGTCTGAACTGCCGTGGTGCTGCATTTGTGCCTGTCAGGCTCATAATCTTTGCAGACTTTTTCATGTTTCACTGGGCCCTTTCTGCATGCTCATGGGTATTGTAGTGGTACTGATGGCATTTACGGTAGAGCTGTAATCGCTGGCTGATTGGCAAGCAGCCATAGAGGAGGGCACCATCGCTACATAAATAAACAGCGCTTCTGTTGTCCAGTGCACCTCTCTTCTGAAGGCGGTTGTGGAAGATTGTTGGGAGTGTGCTGTGTTTGACAGTGAGTGAGGTACTGCCTAATGTCTGTGTCTGTAGCCTCTGTGCGTCTCAGTGGTCTGGTGTGGCCTACAGTGGAGAACGTCCAGTAGCATAACAGGTGAGTATGAGTACCGTTAATTCAGCTCTCTTTTATAACTTGTAGGGCCGTCATGATTTTGCTAATAGGGGCTTCTGCATCATGGGCCGAAAATAAATGGGCTTTTTGTTACTTGCCAGCTTGCTTTTCCACACTTATGAAATACATTATGCACCCAAGTGTGAAGTGCTAATGTTTGTGTGTTAATTGTGAGCTGGACCAGCATATATTGAAACCGTCAGTAGTTGAAAGGTGAACATATGAGCATGATTTCTGTTGGGAGTCTTTTTTTTCTATGTTCCTTATTCTTTTATTGTGCATGACATGTCCAAATTCTATCAGTGGTTGGTGTGCCATTACCTTTGTTAGAGTCTGGTTCCTGTGGCGGAGATTTCTGTGGCTGTGCCCTGTGTTTTCTAAGCTTGTGACTCGTGACATAACAATTGTATGGAGGTACGCAGAGTCACATCTCCTGGTTACCCAGTGTCCCTCTACTAACAATCTGTATCTAACGTGGGCTACAGTCAAAGAAAGTGATGAAAGATTATAGACCAGGTGAACCGCTACTAAATGAACTGAGGAGGTCTGATGGCATAGCTGGGTGCCTTGTCAGAAGAGAGTTTACCTAGTCCAGCGAACAGATAACTAATATTTAGACAAGGAGAGGCAGTGAGTATGCCGCAGTGTATGGCCTCATACTTTGGATGTTGTATGACAAGATTATGCAAGAGTAGGTCATTGATGTTATGTTTTGGGAAAATTGCCATTGCAGATAACAGCCAGAACTTGGATGTCTTGGAGCTGGAGCATATACTCAAAAATGACAGACAAAAGCGATCACCTTAAGAATAAAGAGGTGGAATACAAGATAGTAATGTAATTACTTTTAAAAGAAACTAGAGGGCTCTGCCCCCTGCTCAGTTCGCTCACCAACCCCTGGGCGGGCGCTACTCGCTATCCACTTTGCGGATCTGCCGCTCACGTATGGGGAAGTACAATTTAAACAGATTATTATTTTCATGAGAATTGTTACATATACATAATAGTACTAATTATTTTACATTACAGCGAGTAATTAACCATACTGTATTAAAAAATAGTAAAACAATAAATTGAAAGTAAATTATGTTTCATGTTGCGTTAGAGGTTTTCGTTGCGTTATACGTTTTCATTCTGCTTGACTTTGAAATTAACACGCAAATACTTTTTAAACTTACACTTTTACTGTAAAACTTCAGTAAAAATTTTTTGAATGAACTTTTCATCAATATCACATTGAATTTTGATTCTGTGTTTATACATTCATCGTGACAACGCAACATATAACTGCCCGTGAGGGAATATCGTTTCTTTTTGGAATGTTTGTCCCTGTGATTTGTTAAATGTCACAGCAAAAGCTATTCTAACGGGAAACTGTAAACGTTTTAATAAGAATGTCATATCAAGATCTCCTTTGGTGTCTAATGTTATCCCCTGAAGATGTACTACTACATTACCTTTCTTGTCACCTGTTAAAATTTTACATGTCAGAATTGTTTGACCGATTTTCAATACAACTAATCTTATCCTATTGCATAGCCCATCACTCAGACATTAATTACGCAATCACATTTCGATATATCCTTCTTTCTACAGTTAGGCCTTGTTCATACGGGCGTTAAAATCGAGCGTTTTTTGCGTTCGTAGCGTCCGGTGAGCACGGATCAAGCGCCGAGTGTTTTCTACACGTAGGAGTCAATGAGAGTGTTCAGACGGGCTTTGGTGACGTGCAAACCGACATCCGACAGTAATTAAAAAACTTGCGCGGAAATTTTCGCATTTCTTCATAAAGCACAAAAAAACTTCCTTTAACCCGACGTTGTGCAGTCAGAGGATGAACCCAGTAGCGGCGGCGATTTTTTCTCTCCCTACGTCGCCGTATTACGAGTATTTTTAAAACAAGAAGATTAATATCTAACATAGCAAAATGGTCCATATTGAAAGGAGGCACCTCAAATAAAACGACAAGGGCTTTCATATCCAGTTCCCGACACTGCCTCCACAGGTTAACACACAAACTACAATTTGGGCTGCAGGCTGGCGTTAGACAGAGACAAACGAACGCCGGTGTAGAAGTCAATCGATCGCCACCACAAAATGCAACATAAACGTCTAGGACGTTCAGAGCAAGTTCGTTTATCCAAAAACTTAACGCCCGTGTGAACAAGGCCTTCCTCGGCCGTTGGATGACCGGACGTTGTTAACGGTTGTAGATATTCTTTAGGATATTGTAAGTTGATGTTTTCATCTTCCACACCATCACCACCAACTGTTTGAGCAGAGTCTATTGGTACGCATTTAACCAATTTGCCGTGTAACCGATCATCATTTTTGGCATTAATTCATTTGACTTCATCATTTCTCGTGTACTCATTTCTTCTGTTGATAACCCTTTGGGATTAAATTTATCTTTGGGTTCCAGGGCCCTATCTTTTGCTAGGGAAACATTCACCATGCCATCACTTTGACCATACTAGTTTGTTTAAATTGGATGACTCCAAGGGCTCAGGTTGCTTTTGTTAAATTCTGATCTTTCTATTGGCATGATGCGAAGGAATCGTGGATTCATCTGACCAAACAATTTTTTTCCACTCTAGTATAGTCAAGTTCTCACTGTAGACAAGCTTTCTTGTTTCTCGCTAACTGTGTCAGTGTCTGACATGGTCTTTAGCTGTTGTAGATCATTCGAGGCAAGTTCACTAAGTGATGTGGATGAAATTCTGCACACTTTTGTTGAATTCAGAAGTAATTTACCTTGTTACAACCTGTCTCTTTGTTTGTATAATTTTGTATCCTTCTCCTTTGAGCCCTCTGTTCCACAAACTGTTTTCATCCACAGGACCAACTATTAGTTGTAATTTTGGTTGTGTGTGAAAACCCATCACAGCAGCTATTTAGGAACTACTATACTGAAGTGGTTGGCCATTTTTAAACCCGCTTAATCCTGAATAGGGTCATAGGGGTGTGCTGGAGCCTAACCCAGCTAGCATAGGGTATAAGGCAGGGATAAACCCTGCCAGTCCAATTAGAGGGCAAATGCACACCCCAATTCACACTAGGGTCAATTTAGTGTAGCCAATTCACCTAACCTGCATGTCTTTGGACTTTGGGAAGAAATCCACGCAGACATGGGGAAAACATGCAAGTTCCACTTAGGTAGGACCCAGGACAGAAATCTTGGTCTCCTTACTGCGTGGCAGCCTGCCTAGAACTGAAACACCTAGAACCAAATATCAAGTCAGCAAAGTTCACTTGTTTAGCCGTTTCTAATACTCATTTAAACACGGAGTCTAGAAACTCTGGTCTTACTGATTTATACCACACACTGCTATCACATGACACATGACTCTCTGAAATGAAGAACTGGTGCGAAGGTGTGAGTGCTTTTAATAAACTGGCAACTCAGCGTCCATTCCATTTATGGGCATAAATTACCCACTGATTATGAGTCGAAAACAAATTGAACATTAGAGCAATTGTGATGAGAACCGGTCCAATAATGTTGTCAATCCTATTCACCTAGATTTTTCAAACTAACATCAAATTGAGACCTGCAGAGCCCTAAAGTTTTACTTTACCACACAGATTGTTAATTTATTTAAACGTGTGTGTTTTTTTTGGTAATGAAAAACATTTGTAACATTTACTATATGAAATCTACCCTTTAAAAACTGCATTTTGTGTTTACTTGTGTTATATTTGACTAATGGTTAAATGTGTTTGATAATCAACAAGTTTCCAATTGTGCCTCCGTATTCTTGAAATTAGTAAGGCAATCGCTGTACTCTTCATTAACTTTCCTAACATGTACATCTAGTTCATATTTGCCAAGAAATGGGCACTATCCTCGTAGTCCTAATTAGACCCCTAGATGAGGAGTCAGCCCTTTGCAGGACACACTCAGACATGCCTTCACACTTACTCACAAAAGAACCAGTTGAGAGTTTCCAGGTAACTCAACACACTTTTCTGTGGCATGTGGAAAGAAGACAAGAGTACCCAGAAGAACCCATTCAGATATTGGGGAAGACTTGCAAATTCCACACAGGCAGCACTTTGTTTTCTTATGCCGTTTTCAGTGCTAGGAATACAAAGCTGTTTTTGCTACAAATACTGCAGATCATCTTCTTACATTGTTAAGCAGGGTGCTTTGCTGGGGGCATTGGCACTGCAAATGCTGGGAGCACTTAACACTCATTAGGCATTGATCCTTTTCTAAATTCATCTTTGTTTTGTATTGTAAATTTCAAGGAGAGTTCTTCCAAAAAGCAAACCAGTTAATGAAAGTGAAAGACAGAATAGTAGGATTCTGGAAAAGGTATCATGGACTATACAGCTTTTGTGCACCTCCGGTTTCTGGTCTTGCCCTAAGCTGCTTTTCTGGTATGGCTGAAGTATGGTTATAGAGCTAAAATAGAAATCAATCCTTATTTTTAAAAGAATATTTAACTGTAGGGCGGCACGGTGGCGCAGTGGTAGCGCTGCTGCCTCGCAGTTAGGAGACCCGGGTTCGCTTCCCGGGTCCTCCCTGCGTGGAGTTTGCATGTTCTCCCGTGTCTGCGTGGGTTTCCTCCGGGCGCTCCGGTTTCCTCCCACAATCCAAAGACATGCAGGTTAGGTGGATTGGCGATTCTAAATTGGCCCTAGTGTGTGCTTGGTGTGTGGGTGTGTTTGTGTGTGTCCTGCGGTGGGTTGGCACCCTGCCTAGGATTGGTTCCTGCCTTGTGCCCTGTGTTGGCTGGGATTGGCTCCAGCAGACCCCCGTGACCCTGTATTCGGATTCAGCGGGTTAGAAAATGGATGGATGGATATTTAACTGTAAGTTCCATTGCAGGAATATTATGCCAGCGAGTTCAAGATGTAAAAATAAAGTGAATTTTTTTTTTTTTAAATCTGGAATGCAACACTTGCGCCTGATGCTAAACCAAATACACTTTGATTTCCAGTAGTCTTATCTTTCAGTAAGTGCTGACTCAGCTTTATTAAGAGGGGACGTCTTGCAACAAAGACAACTATAATCTAACTTATATTGAAATGTTTTTAGCTTTTACAGACACACGATACTAAAATGAAAGTCAATTGGTAATTATTAACTCACCTCACTTCAAACCTGATGCTAGTCTACAGCTTTTAATGGGCAGCAAGAACTTTCTGGCTTTCAAAGAACAAAAGTGAAAATAGCAAGTCAGCTGTGCTTGGCTTGAGGGGAATTAAGATGACAGCTCAAGCTGGCTACTCGGTCTTATTTGGATATTTAAACACTTCTTCCTGATGGGAATTTGCCTTTATTGACCAGGGAATGTGAGTTGCTGGGCTCAGGAGAGGTTAACATCTTTACTTCCTTATTGAACCTGTTAACTTTAGTGTCTCCATAGCCACGTGAAAAGACCAAGCCTCTGGAAGAAGGTAAGCTCCTCAACTTGTTGAGGAAGCAGGTGCTTTGTGAATTATCTGTGTTTGATTTAAAAAAATAATACCAACAATGCAATGTGTTAAAGCTGAACATGAAACAAAAGAGAATTGTTTGTTTAAGAAATTACTATTATCTGACAGGATTGCTTACAACCATGCTTTTGACAAAGTGTAAAGTCCAGGCCTGGGAAGGAAGTTTGAGAAATTAATTCCTGTCAGTCTGTAAGGGAAAAAAGTGTGGACTCCTTTTGTCTGTTTACTGCTTTTATTATCATTTTCTGTTTACGATGTTCACATAATCTTCATTTGTTATCAAGGAGGAACTGCAGTTAGGAGTTCTGCTCAAGATGCTGAAATGGTAGGATGAATTTTCTGGATTTTTAAAAGTAGCTTGGGAAAGTTGGTTTGACAGTAAATTGGCTATGCATCAAGCCACAGAAGAGGAGAGTGACTGTGGAAACTTCAGGTCAGGTTGAATGGTAATGCTGCTATCTCACAGTTTCTACACTAGTAATGTTGTGGAGATTGGATGTGTTTTTTATTTTATCCAGACACTTAAAATGCAGTCCAGTAACATGTATTGAGGTTGATCTGTGCCTCTAGGTGAGGGTGTTACAAGTGAATTTGTGGGTGTAATGTACTTCCTGTCTATGGCTGACTCCTGTTTTACACTCCTCGTTGCCAAGATTGATTTTTCAGTAATGTCAAAATGGGTTTTCAAAACGGATAAACAGATTGCTTATGCAGTCATCATTTCTTTTCATGCGATTGAAATCCTTTTTGCTATTCCATATTATTTCTATTGCTTTATTCGGCAATGTTTGCACAAAATAAAATGAAGATATTTAAGGGATTGACAGGAATACGGTCCATTCATTATTCTTGTGATAGTTTTCCGACTACTGCAGGTTTTCTAAGTGTTGACTATGTGCTTGTCCTGGCCTGTCTTCTTCTATAAAGTAGCTTGGCTTTGACTGCTTTTAACCAAAGTGCCTGAGATCCGGGCTGGTGGTAAAGGTGAACGCTGCCTGTTCTACGTGCCCCATTTCTCTGATACATGCTTCATTCACTTGACCCTGAGTAAATCTACAGGTGAAAGTGGGTGAAAACAGGTGATAGCTGAACAGAAATGACCACTAAAACCATAAATAGGAAGCTGCTCTTGCGACTGAACTTGATGTGGTGCATTTAATACAGCGCGAGTCTTTACCTTCACCCTTTACCTCCATGGCAGGGTGGCAATGGAAGGTGTACTGTGGCAGTGGCAGGTGCATTATAGCACGTATACACACTGCCATATCAGATGAATCACGTGTATATTTTACCTACAGCTTTATGACAGCTGCCGCAAGCAGTGATAAAGTGGAATGATTGTGTGCCATGTTAAGGCAGGCTTGTCTGAGAAGGGGTGAGTATCTACAAAAGAAAAACAGGGCTTTCTGCCTAGATGTAGCTGAGTAGTTTAATTAGCAAAGTGATTGTGACGGAAAAGCAGCCTTTGGGCTCACATGGGTGAACGAGCATTTTATTCTTAGTGAAATTACTGAAAACAACAGTGTTTACATTTGCTGCTTTTTAAAAAAAAATTTCTTACTTTACTCCTTTTGTATTTTCATGATTATGTGTATTGAAACTTAGAGGATCTGTACAAAGCTTTTTCAAAACCTGGAAAAATCTAATCAATAACATTTTAGAATAAGCATTTAAATTGAGGAATCAGGTTCTCTCCCCTCTTTTAATGCATTTATCTTTATTTATTTATTAATGTATCTATTCACTTATCTTTACTAGCATAGAATTTTACACTGCTGGCCTAACTCTCTCTCTCAGGGGTGGGTGTTGATATGGAATGTTATTTGATGTTAATAAAACTAAAACAAAAAGTAACGAGTGAACGGCAAGATGGCTGTATTAGAGTGTGGATTTTAGTGCCTTTTAATTTTCTTTGCTTTTGTATTTTAGCTTTTCTTGTTTTTCATTAAGTAAACATGTTTGGGCACACAACAACAGAAATGCGTTTTTTTGTATAGCCTAAAATCACACAAGGAATGCCTCAATGGGCTTTAACAGGTCCTGTTTTGTGACATCCCCAGCCTTGACTCCCTCAGAAAATAATACAAAAATCACCAAAAAAGCCTTATAGGGAAAAAAATGTATCTATCTATCTATCTATCTATCTATCTATCTATCTATTTATCTATCTATCTATCTATCTATCTATCTATCTATCTATCTATCCTATCTATCTATCTATCTATCATATAGTTCCTTTATCTATCTATCTATCTATCTATCTATCTATCTATCTATCTATCTATCTATCTATCTATCTATCTATCTATCTATCATATAGTGCCTTTATCTATCTATCTATCTATCTATCTATCTATCTATCTATCTATCTATCTATCTATAGTGCCTTTATCTATCTATCATATAGTGCCTTTATCTATCTATCTATCTATCTATCGATCTATCTATCTATCTATCTATCTATCTATCTATCTATCTATCTATCTATCTATCTATCTATCTATCTATCTATCTAAATGGGAGAAATCTAGGGAAAGGCAATTCGGAGAGAGCCCCCCTTCCAAGTAGGTTGGGAGTGCAACCACACAAACAGAGCGCAAGTAACCTTCTTCACAGAGCTAGATGGTCAATCTATCCTGGCCACCTCAGAAATAAAATCCGGCAGTACAAATGACTTTCATCTTGTGCAGAGCACCGCAACAGCTCTTAACTGAAAATGTAGGAATAGATGATACCACTCACGAAATACAGAACTACCACATATACTGTGAAAGACTAGACTCAACACACTTAAAAAGGATTGGGGAAGCCAGTTGGCTGCAACGGGTTGATTTGGCATACAGTAATATCTTAGTTGGAGTCCAGACATGAACTGATTGAGGTTTGGGAAGATGCCAATTTTACGTGGGATGACTGGAAGTGACATAAGGGAACCAGAAGTGCCCTTCTTCTGACATCATCGTAGGGGGCGTAACCGGAAGTGACCTCAGCCTGTGTGCCGGAATCGGAAGTGATATCGTCTCTTGCACCGGACCTGGAAGTGATATCATGTTGGGTGCTGGAAAACAGAACTGACGTATTCATTAATGGGTCAGATGGGTTTTCCCGCAGCTGGTCTGCTAAGACAACAGAAGCAGGTTTAGTGCACCCGCCACACCCTGGCCTGGTGTGAAATTACCCTCACTTGGTCCATACAACGTCCCCCTACTCACACGTGCTTGACAATACATATACAGATTTGTTCAAGTACATCAAAAATAAAGCATAAACTAATTAACATAAATGAAAAACAACAAGCTCTGTCCATCAGCTAATTGTAGAAAAAGAGTCAGACAAGCCAGATACAGTTAGAGTCCTGGAGACCATGGCCAACTAGCTGCCCCCCCACTACTGGCCATTCTACAGCTGAGTCAGTGCCGGGCCAGCTAATCTGATAAAAGGACCCTTCGACCCAGTGATTGTAGTGCTCCTTCTTCTGAGATGACTTTTCCATAGGAAGACAAACAGCTTGGCAATAGAGGAGAGGCACCAAGTGCCACATGAGGATTCTGAGACGGGAAACACAATACAGGAGGCTTAGTAACAATTAATAAATATGATATTACAGGTAATCAGCAGCTCCAGTCAGGGTGTGCTAAACTGAAGCCGGGAGACTTCAACCTGGATTTAAAAACCTGAGCTTGAAGGAGCATCTCTTATTGTAGCAGGCAGACCCCATCTTGGCAGACTGCCACTGATGGTTGAACCCAGACTGCAACCTCTACAGCACTGTTCTCAAGGAGTTCAGAGTACTGATTTTGATCTAAAATTAGGGTCTTGGCAGGGCCAGTTATCTACAGACTGCGAGTATTGTCACTTGGGTCATTTCTTCTTTGTCCTTCTGTTTTCCTGCTTCCTGCCTCTCCAGAGTTTCCTTAGATTAATGGCATTGTTAAGGATATGCTTTTAACTATCTCTTACATCTTGGTGTATGTAACTGTGAGTGCAATACAGTGAGGCAGGGGCTTTGTTCTAGCAACTGACGTCAGCACCACCATAGAAGGAGATGATGATAGCACTTTTTTATTTGCATTTTATAATAAAATGCTTTACTTGGAACTTTGCCTATAACTGATACGCCTGTTCTTTTGAAAGGCTGAAGCACCAATCAGTTTCTTTTATTGCTTTGTTCAGGAGCCAGTTGCCAAATGTCTGGTTTGCATTCTCAAACACCACAGCTCTACCAAAATACATTTCTGGGAAGAGAGGAAGAGAGATGTCTACCTTAGGCGATAAGTATTAGACTCGACCAGACAAAGCTTTGCACCTTAAAACACCGGAGGGTTAGAGTTGGGGCTTCGATAACCTAAAAGCAAATCTTAGTGGAAGGCATACTGAGGTACCTTGTGGATCTGTTTTATTTTTTTACTGAGGGTTTCTTCAGACATGTCTAATTGTGATAAATGGATCACTTATTTTATTATTAAAACAGCAGTGGTGGCCTTTGTGTTTTTTACCACCCAAAACTGTACAGTATTCTGTAACTTACATTTACTATTTTAAAAACATGTTAAATTATATTACTATTTGGTATAAGTTCCACTGCACTGATTTGCTTTTGTGAAATATTTTATACTAATTAGGAGCTAGCAGGAGTACTTGATGCTACCCGGAGGTGAAATAAAGGGCATGTGTGGTCACTAAATAAATTCTACAGTGGGAAACATTTTGTCAAAAAACCAAAATTTCACCTTAGCCAAGTCACAAAATTGCCTCTTCAGGACACTTTCCTAGTAAAGAGCAGTTGTGGTCACTAAATAAAGTTTCCCAAGGAGACACAATTCAGAATGAAATATAGCCTATTGTCTTCCCCTGTACAAATGGAGAATCTGTGCAGAATGTATTGGAAGACAGGTTCAATTGTGTGGATTTGTATACTTTGTACAAATTCAGCTTTATACAGTATATACAAAATAACAGAGCAATGTCATTCTTTAAAAAAAAATAGTTTCCATCGTATTCAGGGCAAAATTAGATCTCAAAGGAATATCCTAATTAAGGATTATCAAATGAGAAAAAAAAAAAAAATTGGCACTGACACTGGCATGGTGGTGCACCATTGTTATTGTCATAAATCCAGCATCTTGAGTTTGAATCCCATGCCTGGTTGCTGTTTTTGTGGAGTTTGCAGGTTTTCTCAGTGTACAAGTTTGACATTTTGGCATTGTGTGCATAAGCAGGCCCCACGATGCACTGCTACCGGTGCTTAGAGATAAACTCTGACCCAAGGCCCTGAATTGGATTAGGTGGGTCTGTCACGGTTACGTTATGTAATGTTATTCAACTATTTTTTCAAATAGATAAAGTGGTCTGGAATATAAGATTAACAAAAATAAATAAGGGAAAAATACATGAACTTTAAAATAGTTAAAATAGCTATACTTTTTTTCAGATAACCTCAGTTGTAGCAGAAATTGATAATGATGTTGTAAGCATCAGGAAGAATATAGTATTAAATTATTTGTAACAGAGGCTTTCATTTCCTCCCAGCTACGCTGCCAACTTTGTTATTCTGGTGCGAATGGGTGTGCATGAAGGTCTCTGCAGTTGGCTGTCTGCAAATCTGGCCCCCATTATTTTCTGTTTTGTATGAAGTTGCAGCTTCTCATCTGGTCAGTTGGCTAGTCTCCTTTTATATTTACGTTTGTTTGCTTTGCTTATTCTTTTATCCAAGGAGAGTGACAGATCCAAGGGTAAATGAAGACAGATCTGTGGGATGCGTTATTTATGCTGTATTGACAGTGCCCTTTCTCTTCAGCCTTATTGTCTCCTCAGTTACAGTGCTGATATCTCATTTGGAACATAGCACAGGACTTTAAATCCTTCAGACATCTGGAGTTATGAGATTCATGATAAAACCAGCCAGTCATTGCTCCTTTTATTCCCTTTGCTTTCTGTCAGCCTCTTAAGGAATCTAGTGATTGAAGTGCAATGTGGAATACAGAGAACTGCAGTGATGCCAGCTGTGTCTCTTGTCAAGTTTCCTTGTTGACTTAGGGGGCCTCATGGCTTGAACTAACTAGAGAACAGGCTAATTATGTGTGGAACTAAGCTGAAGAGCTGGCACAGTCACTTACAGCCAGTTCTAAAGATAGAGGTCATAATCTATACTGGTAAGGGCAGAGGGTAAAATCACCAATTGTGAGGTAGTAGCTTATCAATGAGCTGGCACGATTAATATGGCATAGGTTCTGTCCCAATGATTCTTGATATCTGAAGGGAATGATCCTTAGAGCTCCCAAGTACAGGATCTGTAGCACTGGACCTTTAGACATCTCGGGCATTGCATCTTCATCACTGTGTGGAGCTGTGTTGAGCAACATTTACTTTCTGTTTTAGTCCAACAGGTCAATTACTCCATGGGAAGCCAGATACAGCAGACAAACCCATTTTTGCTTGTAACACCTTAACACCAGGCAGAGCAGGGGTCTAGCTTGCCTAGACTGAAATTAGCTGGCTGAGTGCTTAGCAGTGAGAAAAGGTGCCTGACCTCAGCTTCCCCACTGTATGCTGTGCCCTCCCGAGTTCAAGGATCACTCAGTGAGATGTGTCTTATGCACACAACTTATCTCACCTAGCATGATGGGTAGTGCTGCTGAGAATGCTTGTCGAAAACCTCATAGTCCATTTTAAAAATAAAAAGTTATAATTAGAGTGGATTTGCTTCAAACATGCCTCATGCCTCACAGTTTGCCATCTTTAACATGTAGTGGGCCCATACCTGAACACATTCATCAGCCTAGAATGGAGTTACATCAGGTTCTTTTGGAAGTAGTGCTGTCTATGGTGGATGGGAAATGAATGATGTCTCATTAACGTATATTGAAATGTGCTACATGTTTAGCCATTTTGTTTGTTTATGTATTACCTAATCAAATGGCAGTGTGGCTCCCTAGTGGCTGGAGTATTATACTGTAAAGGTCAGGGTTGCTGATTCACTCCACACATTGCACATTGCTCTTTGTACTCTATTCTGTCATCTGATGAAATATGTAAACCTCGGTACCTGTAAAACTTGAAAACATAATTGACCTGGGAAAGTACAGTTTAACAGCACATGCAGTATTAACATTATATTAAAAAATATAATAAATAGTTAATTGGATTGCAAAATAACATTATGTTGTAAAAATGTACACACACATGAAAATGTGCATTTTCTAAACAGTGGAATTTGTATTTAATGTTTCTATAATGGGCGACACGGTGGCGCAGTGGTAGTGCTGCTGCCTCGCAGTTAGGAGACCTGGGTTTGCTTCCCGGGTCCTCCACACGTGAAGTTTGCATGTTCTCCCCGTGTCTGCGTGGGTTTCCTCCCACAGTCCAGAGACAAGCAGGTTAGGTGGGTGTGTTTGTGTGTGTCCTGCGGTGGGTTGGCATCCTGCCCAGGATTGGTTCCTGCCTTGTGCCCTGTGTTGGCTGGTATTGGCTCCAGCAGACCCCCATGACCCAGTGTTTGGATTAAGTAGGTTGGAAAATGGATGGATGGATGGATGTTTCTATAATTGTTAACACTATTCCTAAACATTCTTTTCATTGATATAATGAATACTTCCAAGCTGGATTTGGATTCCTGCACCTGGGAACAGTTTCGAGATTAGAACTTCATTTTTCTCACATCAAGTCAGTGAGCAAATTGAAATGAATGGTCATTAGGCCTTGTTATCTTACAATGCATTTCAGACATAAGTGTTTATCTAAGATAATAATGACTGTCCATAAATGTAAAAAAGAATAGAATACAAATAAAAGGTTATTATGATTGCCTAATTTTTGCATTTCTGTTTAATAGAAATGAAATACCATTTTATAACATTCAGTCCTTTCAGATGCTCAAAGTTGGTGTAATATATCAACTTGTTGAAAACTTTTTTGCTTTTTACTAGGTAAAGCAAAGGCTGCCATGTGTCTGGTCCTTTTCTGATCTGTTGACTTAGCCCTCAATTTTATCAGAACTCTTTTTTGGTGTCATATGTGCCTCCCCTTCTGTTTAGAACCATGAGAATCACAAAATGATTGCTTTATCATGACTGATCCTTTTTGTTCCAATGACCCCATGCTACTCTTGAATCTGCTGCCACCTCTCAAATTCCCCTGTGCTGCTTCTAAAATTGCACTTTACACAGCTAAGCAGGTACAGTAAGTTCAGTGTTGCATTGAGCACAAGAAAGAAACCAGTTAGGAAATGTGATACAGTCTTCTATTACGATGTTTCTCCACACGCGAGGCCCAGAATACCAAAAGAATCCTTATTGGCCTGAGTATGTGTTTCCAGTAGTAAAGGATTCTGGTAGTTTCATAATAATGTCAACTTGTCTTAAGGTTAATACTAATGACTACTTTATTATTTGGAATCATAACCTTAATGCATCATTGCACAATTCTCTCCTATCGCACAGAAAGGTCATTTTCTGTGGTGACTCTGAATATGTGCATTCCAGCACTTATTGACATGACGGTCATAATTGAATTACCTAAATGCCATCAGGAATTGTCTTCTCAATTGTCAGATATGACCCTAGCTTAGTATTTACTTAAACATTTTACAGGAGCATAATCCTTTTTTACGGAAGAATTGTGTTTCACCCTTCCTATCCAATTTCAGACATTGACTGATTCCAGACTATGGCATATACAAGCTGCCCTCACTGCCATGTTAATGTGACTTCCGATTGTTGTTTCAGCCTTTTCATCTCTTCCTAAAGGTAAAATATTGTTTACACATAATTTTGTTGATCTGTTTGTAATATATATAATACAGTATATTTCAGCTTTGACTCAGCTATCAGGTAACCTTGACAGATGACATTGCTAAAGTTTCATTCAGTATGTCCATGGTGAAGAATACTGAAGTAAGGACGATAAATGGGGCTGCCCTGTCAAGTAGAGAAAGAGGCTTGTGAGGTGAAGAAGGGCAGCGCTTGGCTAATCCTTGTATTGTATTTAGAGCAGCTGGACGGAGGGGGTGGGAGAGGAGAGGGGAGGAGAGGAGGGGAGAGGGGACTCCATTGTCTTTCTTCAGTGCTGGAAATAATCAGCTACTCTGATGTAGCTTGTGGATTGTGAAGAGCTGGTGGAGTATGGGTGGGGGTGGGAGGATCGAGGTAAGTCACAGATGATGCTGCTTCTTAGAGGAAGCAGATATAAACCTGAGGGTGCCACTATTTTATATCCATTGAGACTCTGTTTTGTTGTACAGACTTATAACTTTACTAATGTCTGGTGCATTACTGGTATATCTTGTCACCAGGGCTCTGCTGAGCACTTGATGGGAAAAGGCTGACGGTGAGGCAAAAAAAAAAACAAACATGGTAGAGAAAGCCAGAGGCTTGCAGCTTGGATGAATAGCAAGCCACCATCCTATCAGTTGACAGAACACATCATGATATGTACATGTATTTTGATGTGTATGGGATATCCTAGGTGTGAGAAAGAAGTGAAAATGAGCAAGTCCCATGTTCCCTTTTATATATGAGTCCCCTGGACCTCACTGTCAGGTGTATCAGTTCCTTTTTGCTCTGTATTTGACTTTGCAACCTTCAGATCAGCTGGCTGTATTCTTTTTCATCTCTTTCTCTCACTCTCCATGTGCACCTGATTTATGTGAATATTTTAGGGCTGACTTTGAACCCTTATATGCTACTTTGATTTATTTGTTATAGGCTTTGGTGCCTTTGAATTGAGAAGTAATGACAGTGTCACGAGCTGTTATTTTATTGGGCGGCTTCTCCGTGTTGGATGAAGAAACAGTGGCTCAGTAACGAGACACTGGGAAAGTCTAACAGAGTCCTCTGGTTGCCATGGGAACAAAGGCCAGAGTACAAAGCTGAATGCTTTCCTCTCAGAGCACAAGTGGCCTTCCCCTCAGTGGGGCTGTGTGACTCTGTTCACGTACGCACACTCAGAGATGAGCCTCTCAGGTCTGCCCAGTGCAATGTTTGTTCAAGTTCATGTGTTCCAGGATTACATAGCCTGATGGCACTGCTCCGCAGGGCAGCAGTGTGTCACAGCTCATCACTCTGATGGACTTTATATACAATGATAGTCTTGGCATCCTGGATGCAGGACTCTTTGTGAAACTGAGTAGTCACATTTCCATTGTACTGCAGAGTCAAAACAGTTTGTAGATATATTTAAACCTGTTTTCATTTCTTTTGAAGTTTCCACTTCCAGGCTAGACAGTGTGTCTAATAAATTTCATTTAGTTAAAATTGAATTTATTTTTATAAATTGCACTTCCTGTTATAAGCCTAGTATATAGAACTATTACAAATGCCATTTTCTTTCTTTTTTTTTTTAATGGTGAAGATCACAGTAGGAATACGCTGAACTTGCCTGATCAGGCATCCCTAATCCCATTAACTCCCTCTAGAATACCCAGAAGCTGCAAATTCAGGAGAGAGAGAGAGATAATTCCTCATGTGTGTCCTAGGACTGCTAATCAGTCCTCTTCCTGAGATCTGTTCTACTAGTGGCGTCTTAACTACATTAACTAAATTACTGCAACTGTTACCTCTTGATCTAGTAAAGCAGTGGCTCTACTCCAAGGTCCTCCGGTATTGCTGAGCTCCTCAGTCTGTAAAAGTGAGTGAACATAAGAACTCTGTACAGGAACCTTATTTTGACCACTTGTCCTCACAATCTCATTCTGTCAGTCATAATCTAGAACTCCAAACTATAGCCACATCTGTGGATGTAGAGTGACTGGTAAATCAACTATTATCAATATTGTATCAGATTCAGAAACCCAATTACTCTCATATAAGTTCTCAGTAGGTGAGGGCCTATATCAGTTACATTGTTTTCAAGGATTGAGGCAGCCTTGAACAGGGGTCCGGATCATCACAGACCCCACTCACACTCACACCTTCACATTGCTGGTTAAGAATTGCCACACAGACTAACCAACACATCTTTGGGGATATGGGAGGAGAACCCAAACTCTACATAGAGATTGACACATGGGTAGTATTAATAAAAAAGCTAGATCCTTCTGGAAGCAGCACTAACTACTGTGCATCTATCTATCTATCTATCTATCTATCTATCTATCTATCTATCTATCTATCTATCTATCTATCTATCTATCTCTCTATCTATCTATCTATCTATCTATCTATCTATCTATCTATCTATCTTTAATAGAATGACTATCTGGCTGTCTGTATGTTCCCTATGCAGTTGTACACTGATTAACTGATCTGGACAAAATTTTTCATAGCTTCTCTCTAGGACCATACAGACAAGATACAGACTTATATTGGAAACAAAAATGTTGACCCTGGTGGTTCCAGTATTTTTTTTTTCCAGTGTGCCACAGTTTGCACACCAGTGCCACCAGCTGGCTCAGAGGAAGTGAAACATCTGAACAGACTAAAGCCAGAGTAGCAGATAAAATGACCAGGGCTTATCATTACTTATCTGGGCAGTGCTGCTTCTATCTACTGTAATATAACAGAGAGCATCGTGTGCTTTTTCAGGTGTGGTGTTGTATGAGGTTTGATCGAGAGTCAAAGTGCATCACAACACAAAGGAGACTGAAAGGGTTGTTGTTTAACTCCTGCTTAATCAGCTTTTCTTCATAATTTAATTAGTATAAACTGTCTCTCTTGAACTAAAAGGATGAGCCAGACATGACAGTATTGATGGTTACAACCCAGCAAGGAGTTCCCGCAATTATGGAATCCAGTTTGATCCAAAAAGAACAAATTCTTGACTCACGAGGGCAGATACATCGATAAAGAGGCAGTGCTGATGACAGAAGGGATAGTCAGCAATAACAACAGGGTCATCATTTCAAAAACAAATAAACATCTGATTTCTTTTTTCCTTAACCAATTCCGCAGATAAATCCGGGCAATGTCGGATACTTCAGCTAGTTACAAAATAAAGTATAAATGTATATACAGTATAGTAGAACAACAAGCAACAAAAATACAAACAAAGCACGTACCATGCAATATGTACATAGACATATTCAGAGGATTTTTTTTTAACAAAAACATCTTAAAGTATCAACATTTATAGTCCTGAATTTCAACTGCCATAGGACATTCAGTCGACCAGTCCCATTTTGTAGTTCATCATGAGAAAGGACTGCAGCAGGATACCACAAAATGTAACAGTAAGTCCATCAGTGGTGACACACCTATGCTATGTATCTATCACAGAACAGTGAAAAGAGACAGTGAATGTGATGGAGTAGCAGTCAGTCAAAACAATTGCTTTAAATTATTAACAAGCATTATGTTTTGCCTGACCTGACTATGCTGTGCTAAAATAATAAGGCTTCAGGCTTGAGTGAAATGCGGAGGCTGATCTACTGTAGCTTCTGTAATGCTGATAAACTATTTCAGAGTTTATGGGGCCCAATAGCTAATGGCCATGTCCCCCGTGGTATTTTTGTGAAAGCTGCAAATTTTAGACCGACTTGCGACTTAAGATTGCAACGCATAGTATGCTGTGAAATATAAAGGGGGAGCCTAGTCCATTTGCAGTTTATATCAAAAGGAAGATTTTGAAATCAACTTTAAATGTACTGTAACTTAATTTAATAACTGGAGTTATATGCTTGTACTTCCAGCTCTAATGATGAACGGTGTTTCCATTAGGAGTAAGTAAATGATTCAATTTGACTATAATGTGTTGCCAGAGTCAGTTTTGGTTGGAACAAAAGAATGAGTAAAACGTCAAGATCCAGCACATTTTAAACCTGGTCTAATTTTGCAAATTTTCTAAGCTAGAAACAGAAAGTTTCTCAAAGTATGGATACAAGAAGACTAAGGTTTAAGTTCACGTCATTGATAATTACGTTTCTGATGGATTCATCCAAAGTAACATTAAAATCTTTTGATTCAAGAGTCCAAGAATTGTCTTAAGCGTTTGCAAGTTTTCAAATTTAAGAACAAGTCACTTTTACTTATTCACTGCTTCACATTACTAAAGTAGATAATTAATGATGCAATGAAAGAAACATCACCTTCTTTAACTGATAAAGGCATTCATTCATCTTCCGACTCAATCCAATCTCAGACTATGGGAGCTGAGGTCTAAAGTTATCAGTGAACAGGGTGCCGGTGTATTTCAGGACACGTCCATGCATAAAATTACACTGGGCCAATCCAGAGTCACCACATATCCTAACACTTCTATGTTTGGGATGTGGGACTTAAACTGGAGTACTGTACCATGAAAGTACACAGACAGGAACTGTGGAGTATTGCCTTCAGATCTGCACGTGTTCGAAATGGCTGAAAGTATGTAGTTGTAGAGTACTGTGGTCATGGTATTACAAACCGGATTCCAAAAAAGTTGGGACACTAAATAAATTGTGAATAAAAACTGAATGCAATGATGTGGAGATGGCAAATGTCAATATTTTATTTGTAATAGAACGTAGATGACAGATCAAACGTTTAATCCGAGTAAATGTATCATTTTAAAGGAAAAATATGTTGATTCAAAATTTCACGGTGGTGTCAACAAATCCCAAAAAAGTTGGGACAAGTAGCAATAAGAGGCTGGAAAAAGTACATTTGAGCATAACGAAGAGCTGGAAGACCAATAAACACTAATTAGGTCAATTGGCAACATGATTGGGTATAAAAAGAGCTTCTCAGAGTGGCAGTGTCTCTCAGAAGCCAAGATGGGTAGAGGATCACCAATTCCCACAATGTTGCAGAAAGCTAGTGGAGCAATATCAGAAAGGTGTTACCCAGCGAAAAATTGCAAAGACTTTGCATCTATCATCATCAACTGTGCATAACATCATCCGAAGATTCAGAGAATCTGGAACAATCTCTGTGCGTAAGGGTCAAGGCCGTAAAACCATACTGGATGCCCGTGATCTCCGGGCCCTTAAACGACACTGCACCACAAACAGGAATGCTACTGTAAAGGAAATCACAGAATGGGCTCAGGAATACTTCCAGAAACCATTGTCAGTGAACACAATCCACCGTGCCATCCGCCGTTGCCAGCTGAAACTCTACAGTGCAAAGAAGAAGCCATTTCTAAGCAAGATCCACAAGCTCAGGCGTTGTCACTGGGCCAGGGATCATTTAAAATGGAGTGTGGCAAAATGGAAGACTGTTCTGTGGTCAGACGAGTCACGATTCAAAGTTCTTTTGGAAATCTGGGACACCATGTCATCCGGACCAAAGAGGACAAGGACAACCCAAGTTGTTATCAACGCTCAGTTCAGAAGCCTGCATCTCTGATGGTATGGGGTTGCATGAGTGTGTGTGGCATGGGCAGCTTGCATGTCTGGAAAGGCACCATCAATGCAGAAAAATATATTCAGGTTCTAGAACAACATATGCTCCCATCCAGACGTCATCTCTTTCAGGGAAGACCCTGCATTTTTCAACAAGATAATGCCAGACCACATTCTGCATCAATCACAACATCATGGCTGCGTAGGAGAAGGATCCGGGTACTGAAATGGCCAGTCTGCAGTCCAGATCTTTCACCTATAGAGAACATTTGGCGCATCATAAAGAGGAAGGTGCGACAAAGAAGGCCCAAGACGATTGAACAGTTAGAGGCCTGTAGTAGACAAGAATGGGAGAGCATTTCTATTTCTAAACTTGAGAAACTGGTCTCCTCGGTCCCCAGACGTCTGTTGAGTGTTGTAAGAAGAAGGGGAGATGCCACACAGTGGTGAAAATGGCCTTGTCCCAACTTTTTTGGGATTTGTTGACACACCATGAAATTCTGAATCAACATATTTTTCCCTTAAAATGATACATTTTCTCAGTTTAAACTTTTGTTCCATGATTTATGTTCTATTCTGAATAAAATATTAGAAGTTGGCACCTCCACATCATTGCATTCAGTTTTTATTCACGATTTGTATAGTGTCCCAACTTTTTTGGAATCCGGTTTGTATTTCCGTTTGTATGCTAGGGTTGACATGGCTGGTTGACTGATTACTGGGTAAGAGAGATTTTACTTTTGGCTAGAGAGTTAGTGTCAGGTTCTTCTTTGTGGCGGTCCTTAACAAGTTCTTGTCAGACTTTGCAGTGCTGGCACGTGGGGAGCAGATTTTTGGCTGAGTAGCTCAGTCAGTTTGGATTCGACTCAAATTGTATTTTAGGTGAAATGGAAGTGCATCTAGCTGGATACATGTTAATGTCTTCAGACTGTGTATGAGAGTAAAAGTGAGCCCATTTCTGGTTATAGTATTAAGGGCATTAAATAAATAAGCAGTGCTTTAGTTTCTCTTGCCCAGATCATAGGATGACCATCCAGAAAGTCTAAATTTGGCAGTATCAATTACATTTTGTGAGGGAAATGATCTTTGTGAAAGTGTTACCTCATGCACAGAGTAAAAAAAAAAAGAATTGAGCGTAGATTGCATGAGTAATAGATTTAATATTGATGTTTGTTAGGTGATGGGGCAGGTGTTGGTAGCGTCATTTTAAAGATAGCATTTTCAGCACGGTCAGCACTGCCAGATGTATTGAATGATATAGGTCTAGCTGTGTTTGTGCCATGTCATCTTCTCCTGAAGGTCACAAACTCTTTTTCTCAGCAGTAGGCGGGTCATCACACCCCCCTCCAACATCACATGAATAGAGCAAAAGCTCACAGGAGGAGCAAACAGGAGTGAGAACTTTCAGAGCTGCTGGAACAGAGCAGGGGGCTGCCTCTCCTGAAGGAGGTGCACGCTGGCAGCCTTGGCAGGCAGGGAGCGTGCACACAACCTGGCAGAGCAGAGGAGAGATGGTGTTACCTCACCTGAGGAAGCTGTATGCTGACTCCTGGACAGAAAGCTGCAGGATCCTTCATCACAGCTGAACACCATGCATGTTCACATTGCACGGTCAGTCTTGTACTCTGTCCACTCTGTAGCACTTTGTAGATTAAAATGAGACTGTCCATCAGTGGTGTGATTTTTGCATGCTGTGTTTGCTGTTTGTTTTTTTTAAATTCACTTTGGATATGGGGATCTCGGAGGACTTGATGCATGCAGCATTGGCTGAGTCCTTCTGTGGTATTGTGTGTTCTCAATGACTGGTTACTCCCAGAGCAGGGGGCCTGGAGCTGACTCTAGAGATGCAGACAGAGCGGCAGCAGGATTTTATTTCTATTGTTACTCAGGTCCTCTTTAATTACCGTGGTTAACATTTTCTTTGCATTATGTGCAGTGGTCCCAGGCAATGTGATGGCTTAGCTAGTTTCACCCACTGTGAGGACTTTGGTAGTTAAGCCTTATAGACAAGCTGCAGTAGGCTTTGCTTGGAATGCTGGAGAGCTATGGAGCAGTATTTCCAAATTCTTTGAAAAGTTAATATCTAACCAACTAACAACACAACCTAGGAGCACAGGCAAGTCTTATCACTTTTAATCATTGCGTTGGCTTAATTTTGTTATTTTTAGTGTCTTTTTTTTTTTGAAAAACTACTGAAACATATGCTTTACAAACAAAGAGTGGCAATCATCTGGGACAGCAAAGAATGGCGGCTTCTAGTAATGTATTGTTTTGCTTCTTATTCTTTTTTTGGTAAAAGGCAAGCAGTTAATCTGTGCTGAAGCAGTTTTATGTTTACTTTGAGCTGGAGGATCGGGAGTTTGGGGGGCTTGTCGGAGAGAATGGCCAGTGGATCCTTTTCATGAGCCATGACAAATACCCCCCCCCATCCCACCTTGAGAATAGCCCACTACCCCCACACCACCTCCCACACGTACGCACACAGACACACACACACACACACACACACATCCCTAGAACTGCATCTCCCAGAGCACAGCTGAAAAATCGCTTTTGTTACATACAAATGCACATCAACTTGAGCATGAGCGTTAGAGGCAGCAGCCAGGGGCAACTGTCTGGGGAGCTCCAGCACTCTGAAACCCCCATCCCCCCACCCGCCACCTCCCCTCCCCCATGGCCACAACGGAGTGTTAACAAATATTAGCAGAAATGCTCTTATATTCGGGCTCATTTGTACTCCTTGGTATTTTACACACTTTGCACTGCAATGGCAATCTATGCTGCTGATTGTTGGGCATGTGGTTAGGGGGCACACTGATATCCTCAATTACTTTGTTGTTTCCTGGCTGTTATTCTTTTGTCTATCAACTATATTGCCTTCTTCTGTTTCTGTGGACAGGATCTCATAGGATCTCCCAAGAAGCACAAAATGAGCATCATTAATTAAAAGAGAACGCCAGGCCGCTCATTTCTGGGCTGGTATCAGACTTCTGGGGTTCTTAACAGAGAAACACATTTAGTTTGATTTTGCTGTACTCTCTTGGGTACTGGGGGAGCTACCAACATCTGTTTGACACTCATGAATGAGATGAACAAAGAAACGTTGGTGTTTCCCTGATTTTAAATGTCTTCAACAAATACTCTTCTGTTCTCTTGAAGATTGGGTACAGATCACTACAGCAGTTTGCATTATCTGTAATCACCATCTGAGTCACCTTGTATCAGAATCTGATATCTAATCTCACACATAACAGTTAATATATCAAAAATGTGGCCAAACACAATCAGTCAAATCTCTCTATTATAATAAAAAAAAATCCTGGGACGAGACGAGACATTTTAGCCTGGGATGAGACATGACTTTTTCAGAGAGATACTTTCACATCCCGCATGACGAGACTAAGTGCCAAGAGATTTACCCATGTCCAGGGCCGGAAATAAAAGACAAAGAGAAGATGACAAAGTAGAACATCGTAAAGAATTCAAAAATGTTGGCACGATACACATGCACAGCAGGTTAGAGATAATGGAAGTACTGAAATTTGAAAGTCTTCAAAAACTGATAGTAAAGATCGCATTAGCGCAAACAAATGGAAATTATTACTCGGTGAAATAAGGGAACAGCAAAAAGAGATTGAATATATTGTTCGGATTTAAACTTTAAGTTGGAGACTCGTAAATCGTCTAATTTGTGTTGCCATCAGGAAAAAGTAGTGTTTCTTCCCGATGAAGAGGTGTATCTGCGAGAATTAAATTTGTTGTGTGGTAAAAGTGAAATCCAGAGACGCAAAGTGGTGCGTAGTGCAGGGGGGTTGACAAGCGAAGCGAGCAGGGGGCAACGTTTGTAGTCCTGTTTATTCAGGAATAAGAGCAAATGCATCCAGAGTTTTTTTTTTCCATTTTCAGCTTTTGAGAATGATACAGAAAGCTAGCTGTCAATAAGATAGCAAAGAGACTCTAATTCTTGGAGAATTGTTATTCTCTTAAGTCGATGTCAGACGAAAGGCACACTGGAAACAACCATAGTCTGAACTGAAACTAATCAGGAAGATTTGTCCAACAATACTGCAAAAGTCTTCAAGTGTCAATAAAGTGTTTTCTCTAAACAAGCATGTCATTTTATAACAGTGAAATACCTGACGAGGAAGCATTATTTATGTTTTTGAATACCTTTTATTTCTTATGAACTTGTCCTGAATCAAACGTTTTTCATTACTATGTACATTTTTTACAGCCCATTTTATTGTTTGTTGCTTTGTTCCCAATGGATATTAGTGTGGAGTGACTCTGACTGTTGCCTGATCCCATTTTGTCGTAACTTTGTATGCATACAGGTACTTTAATGCTGGCTATTTGTTGTATTAAAACAGCAACCCCAGAGTTTAATTCTCCTTGGGCTGGTGGGATTCAGAGACCAAGAGTTAGTTCAGCGTTCACTTATTCTCCCTTATATAATGTATGCCTGTGTAGCCCCTTTGTAAGACTGGTGGTAGGATGTGAGCAGCAGCGTAGTGAGGAGTTTGCACTGGAGAGATGTTGTTTTTCTGCTGGTGCTCCTAGAATTCTGGACAGCAACATTAGGACCTGGAGGTGCAGCCAATTTATTCTGAAGTCATTTTAACAGTCTTTATTTTCAGAATGCTCCCCCTACAGTGTATCATTTCCAATTTTTGCAAATCAGTGGATAGTTTTCCACAAAAATAAAAAAAGACTGAATTGATAGAAATCCCCTTGTAGACCTTTCTTCCCATTTCTACTCAAGTTAATTTAGTTTTCTTCTAGCACAGGCTCTCCAACAAAAGTAGTAGAGACTGGATATTATATTAACTTTAACAGAGTTGCCATAGTGACCAACATGTCATTTAAAACAAACGTGTTTGTTTTAACTAACTAGCTTTAATGAATTGCTGATGTTTGGCATCTCTTAGGCTACGTCTCTAATGTTATGTTTTCATTTAAAAATGAGATTTTTAAATTAAAACAATCTCCAGCCATACTAGTTTTTGCATATTGTTAATGGAAATATCTTCATCACCATTAAAATGACTGAAACTCTACATGACATTTGCCTACACTGGGGATGCGTAAAAATCCTTGAAGGGATGGTAATGCCACCAGCCACAGGATTTATCTCAAAAATAGCGAGACTGGTAAATTATTTTCCTTTTGTGCATGTATAGAGCATTTAAACTGTACACTATGCAATTTAGATACATACAACAACAACAACAACATTTATTTATATAGAACATTTTCATACACATAATGTAGCTCAAAGTGCTTTACATGATAAAGAAAGAGAAAAAAAAAAGACAAAGTAAGAATTAAAATAAGAGAACACTAATTAACTTAGAATAAAAGTAAGGTCTTATGGCCAGGGAGGACAGAAAAAACAAAAAAAAAAAACTCCAAACGGCTGGAGAAAAAATAAAATCTGCAGGGGTTCCAGGCCATGAGACCACCCAGCCCCCTCTGGGCATTCTACCTAACATAAATGAAATAGTCCTCATTGTATTCGGGGTTCTCATGGAAGGACTTAATGATGACGGTCACATGGACTTATGGCCTTTAATCCATCAATGTAGGTACATAGAGGTAAGCAGCACAACAAGCACCATGGAAAGCACCTTTTCTGAAGCCACTATGTTGGAATGTAAAGGGTGACCAGTCAGGAAATGAAACGTAATGAGGAAAACCTAAGTAAAGAAGAGCTAAATAATAAGTGCGAGCATATCAGAGCACAATTAGAGTCTGTGTTTTTAAAAGTTTATATTTTCACCCCTTCAGTTTGTAATGCTGAGGTGTTTCCGGAGTTATAAGGCTGTGGAGAGCATTTTCAGAAGTCTTCATGTTCAGTGTTTAAAATGCTGGTATAGATTAGACATCAGGTGAAAACAGAGACTAATGTCTCCTTTTTAAATGAAAATGTAGTAAGGTGGAAGTAACCTTAATGTGCTCAAGCAAACTGCATCATGTTCTTGACTGATGAGAGTCTGGTCATTTGTCTATGTGGCATGACGCTTCAACAGTGTAGAGGAATAAGCAGTGAAACATAAAAATTCTTTTAAAGTTTTCATTAGGGTACTTAAAGAAAATGAACTCAACTTTAAACAGAGCTAATGATGTAAAATAATCTGTTTTAATTTGCTGATTTGTTTTTGGAGATGGGCAAAGCATTGGACAGTATAACACACTGTATAAAATATTATGTTTTTTCTTGTTTGTAATATTGGAGGAGTATGTGACATAATGAAGTAACAGCTAACATTACACTGCACAGTATTTTCCCCCAGCATTGCTTTATGAGGACTTTAATCATTGAAATTATAAAACTCTTTTATTATGTGTATGTAATTATACCCTGTGATCATGCAAAGTTTTTATTTCATATAGTATCATTAACAGCATGTACCATCACAAGGTACTTTATCATGCAATATTAAAGTTAACAATCAAGCTATATAATAGATATAAACACACACATAGCAGACATAAGAAGTGAACAATAGATAGACCCCAGCAGGAAACTGAAATATGCCTGACAGATTTGACAGAGCAAGTGTAGGAGCTTTATATATTGAATATAGCTACAGTGCAAGGTTATTATAGTTTTGCCTTTCTATAGTAGTTTTTATTTCTATATTTTTTCTGACCTTACTTGGAAATTCAGTTTAGTTTTAGTTTTCCTTTATCTTTATTATTTATCTTTAGTATTTTATTTCACAAAGGCATTTCTATTAAATTTTTATATCTATTAGTTTCGGTTTTAGTTTTAGTAATTACTAGTTGTTCCCTGCGGCTCTGCCCGTGCAGTAGTGAAACAGAACAAACTTTAAAAATCAGCAAAAAAAAAAAATGTTAAAAATGTAATTTGCATTGAGAAGAATTTATATTGATAGCTTTCGTATTTGAGGGCCTCTTGCTATACAATATTTTTTGTTTTGTTATTCGGAATGTAGCTGTGATCTCTTTGCCAAAAATGTACAAAGTTGGCAAGGTATCTCTGGCCAAGCGGAAGGTAGGTACATTCCATCGTCAAACATTGCCACTGTAACCAATCTTGTTCAGCTCTGATAGGAGAGCGTCCCCCATGTGAGGAGAAGAGCACGTGGCCATGATAACTCTGACAATGAGCAGGTACCCTCTAAAACACATGTAGCTTTGATCTCTCTCTCTCAAAAAGGTCAAATGTTACTCTTTAACAATCTCTAGATGATAATGTCTGATGAACAAACTGGTATCGCTAGCTAAGCGGAGGCAAGGTACGTTTCAACACATGGTGAGAGTTAGAACAACTCGAACAGAGGCCGACAAGGGCCCCGCCTGGCTCCCTACTCCTGAGGTCCCGCCTCCCCCTCTCCTCGTCCTGCAGCCTTTGTCTCAGATTTGCGCAAATAAATCAGTGTCACAAGCAAACTTTGATACTTAGCGTGATGAGAGGAGTTGCAAAATCAATCCGAATGTTCAAGCAAATTATAGAAAAAAAACTAAAAACTAAATCCGTTAAGTAGTTATCTCATGAAAATCGGGCATACATACAGACAGACAGATGTTGTATTATATATATATATATATATATATATAGAGAGAGAGATGGTATGGATAAAGAGCTCCTATGGAGTTTAGTTTTGTGTCACAATCAGAGAGAACTGTAGACTTGGATGGCTTGGATATGTTAGTGGAAGCTTATTACACTACATGGTGTACTATCTGGTTTTGTTTTTGTCTGATAAAAACAAACATAATCAAAACCAGATACTGAATATGAACAATTTTATACAGTTTTATTACATTCTAAAATATTATTCAATGCCATTTGTGCTGAATAAATGTGCGCTGATTGTTGGCACTTTTTATCTTTTCCTTTTATTGCCCAGGATGGGCCAATTTGTAATAAAATGTAGGTGAAGTTTACTCTAAATGTCTATACCACACAACATATCTCGCCACAAGACAATGTGCTTATAATGAATGCCTTCAGTGTTGCATTCAAAACTCTCCCATACTGAGCTTTTTATTTTCTACCAGTCATATTGATCTCTGATTCCATCTCAGGCACATATAAATTATAGACAGAATTTTGACACAGGCAACAGGGCTCTTAGGCTTGAATCAGTGTGTAGACCCCACCTAGCTGTATTCAGGGCCACAAAGAAAAACAAGCATTTAGTGTCTAGGTTAGGGGCAGTGAGACTTGAATAGCCCACCATAAGAACAGTAAACCCTTAATGAGCAGAGCAAGTGTAGGTAACAGGTGTATGGACAGGCACAAAACGACAGAGACAGCATGTGAGATTAGGAACAATATATATATTATCTAAACCTGTTTATCCAGAGCAGGAAGGCAGGAAAATTGGAGCCCACCCCAGCTGGTTTGGATGCAAGGCAGGAAAAATCCATGGTATGCAATTTGTATGATATAGCTGATGATAAGAACAAAAAGAATCTGATCTTTCAACTGTCTATTTTGAGAGAGGGAGAAAAAATTGAAAAAAGGGGGGGCAAATATTTTAAAACATAATTCTGTTTCTGGAATATTTTCACAATATCAGGTATTCTGAGCTGTAAATGTAAACTAAAAAGAGATAAATTTATAAATATATAAATACAATAGAATAAATACAAAAACACATTAGTATGTTTAGTTTTTCACCAGTTGGCAGACTCTCTTCACCTACCTACCTGTAGTTCAGTAGAGACATTGCCAATTCAGGAATTTTACAACATTTGTATCGTATTCGTTGTTAAACGACTTCTTTAAGGCAAAAGTGATTGGTCAGTAACAATATGCTGATTTTTTATGATGGCCTAGTCAGCCTCTCAATCAGCGCATTTTATTTTCAGAAAGGATTTCTCCTTTGCGAAGTGGCTGGTGAATTATTGTCAATGAAATGCATGCACCTGAGAAATAAACTGAAACGTTACTCATTTGTGATTTTTCTGTCCATACGGTAAAGGTTTTGTTGACCAGCACATTCTGATTTCAGGCGTTTGAATTAAATCTTGATATACAACCAGTACAAAGAAAGGTGGCACAGTAAATCACTTTCTGTCTGACATGCTTTACACGCCCGTATTTGGCTTGCTCTGTCACCGCAAATCTTGTGTGAACACCGTCCTCCGTCACCAGCCGCCATTCACTGGATGAATATATGAGGCAACTTGTGGTGGATTACTTTTTGTTTCAGAGTTAAAAGTTACAGTCTTTACATTTTAATGGCAAAAACGAAAACTAAAAATATTTTTAGTATGTTATTATTTTGTTTCAGTAAGTCTTTCCAAATACTTTAATAGTTTTGTTTAGTTTTACTTTTTCATTTCGGCTTTTTAATTATTTTATTTCAGTTTATGAAAATGTTTTTTTAATAATAGTTTCAGTTTTGATTTTAGTTTTCATTAACTATAATAACCTTGCTATGGTGTAAACTTACAAAAAATATCAATAGTTATAGACAAGACAACATGAGGTGATGAACTCTGAGGTTACTGTCTTATGCCCATTTCTGTCAGGATTAAGCCCTGGCTACCAATTATCATAAAGAGAAAAATGAAAAATTAATGCCTGAATGGATTATTGAAGGAAACCTGAGCTATTAAGCTAAATAAACAGACTTGATTTGCTTAATGGTCTCCTCACATTTGTCAAATTTCTTATGTTCTTATGTTCTAAGGTTGAGATGGCATTTTGTCTATAGTATGTGGAGTATCTCAACTGAGGTAATATTACTGCTAGCCTAGATAAAGCCATGAGCTTTGACAACATCTGATTAAGATAGCTTGTCTACAGAGAGGTCAAAGTCCACACATGAATGTGAGTAAATATGCCATTCTAGTAGGTGATTTTCTGGTTAAGAAAATATACAGGTTTCACTTTTATGACCCCAAGAAAGTCCGCTGTTTCACCCAGTATTTAATGGCATCTGGCAAAGAAAAGCCTCCATGAGACAAACAATCCTTCTGATTCTACACACACCATTTGTCAGAATGGCCAAATCTGAAGGAGAAAATAGAATACCGTTTACAGTGTTTCAATAAATAAATCTTAATAATCCGCTTATCATTGTTCAAAGTCTTGAATGTAGCCCGTCTTCAACAGTTCTCCACAACAATCATTGATTTCAGGAAAATGTTTGAATGTTTTCTCAAAGAACTGTAACTCAGCCCTGGAAAAGTGGAATATTAAAGATTTGTTGGTTTTTTTTTGGCTTCCTTTTATTTGGTTTGGCACTCCTTTTTATCAATTCCAAATACTGTATATACTTTCTAGCTTGCTAGGATACTCTCTATTCAGCTAAGCATTGAAAATCAGACTAATGAAATCACGTGTAGCTTTCCTTTGTCTTCACTTATTTCAATGACTTTGGCTTGTAAAATGTGCTTATTGTAGGCAGATATTCTCAAACTGTAAATTATTCATTCCTCCGTTGTACTTACACATTTGACTAAACTAAAGCCAACTAAGCACTAAACCACTTGTATTTACACCTTCTGTGTAGAAATCAGTGATGAATGAGATAGAAAGTCCTCTTGAAGAAGGTGTTTTTTGAACCTGATTATTAAGTCAGTTTCAGATGACCTTAGCACCCCAGCAGTATGCCCCACTCTGACTGAATGCTATAGCGATGAATTCTGATGAAGATAAAGGCTGTGTGTTGAACCCATTACCTGTTAGTGCATAATCAGCAAATCGTTTCACCCACAGCAGTTAGACACGAGAAGCTTTATGCTCCAACATGTTGCTTAATATAAAATAAATATTAATCAAATAAATAATTGACAAACAAAATAGTCTTTTTTTTCCCCATCATAAGAAAATAATTCTAATTAGGACTTTCAAACAAGAAAACATTATTCAACTGAAGACATTAATGCTTCTTCCTAATTTGTTGAAAATTACAAAATAAAAATTCCCTAAACTATTTAAATAAAATTGTACTACCCTCTGCCTGTCTTGTGAATTTATCATCCTTGTTTGATACCATATATCTATTTCACATACTAACAACCTAATTTCAACCCTCAGACAGAATCTGGTTTGTTTCTTTGTTCACCAATTACATGAAAGTCTCTGAACAGATTTTCATGAAGTTTTGCTTGTAGGATGCTGTTGGTCCAACTTGAAATACTGGCTGTATGCAGGGGCAGACCTACTATGAAACTAATGAAGCTTGAAGGCAACCCAAAAACTGCATTTCCCAAAACAGCTGAGTCAATATTAATGAAACTATTCATGTATAATAAAGGTGAACCAACCTAAAATCGAGTCCATATGGTGTTTCCAATTTTTATTCAGGAAGGGTGGTCGTAATGGGGGTGGGATGCAGAACAAATGAGTTGAAGCTCATGTAATTTTGCATGCCTATTAATGTTGATACTTGAAATCTAGACTAGTCTTTAGGACCTTTCAAAAGTTCCATCAAGAAACAGGGTTGTACTGGGGTAGGGTATGGCTCGCTCAAACCAAAACTGTGTTATCATGCCAGTATGGTTCAGCCGGTGGAATTGAATTTAGCATACTCTTCAGGTTTGGCACTGCTTACAGTGAAGGATCCCACAACAGCAATTCAAAGGAAACAACAGTGAGTGGGGAGTGAGACTGAACACAAAATTATGCATCACTCAAAAACTGCTACATCTGCTTTCATAAAATTTTGTATTACATTATTATTCCTGCAATTTAAAATTTCAATGGGGAGTCATAACAGGAGGACGAATCCCACAAAAACCATGCAGCACTGCAAAACAGCTGTGCGAATGTTCACGTAAATTTCCATGTATACAGTATTACAGTTTACTCAACGCAATGTACAGAGTTTATGAATCTTCTAGAGTTTCATCATGAATAAGGGTTCAATAATGTGGGATTAAACATCATTTTTTAATGTGGGATTAAACATCAATTTTTAAAACCACAGTAGACCAGGAAATAAAAAGACGTAGTGTAATAATTCCAAATCCAGCAGGAAGTTAACGCAATTATAGAATCTAATCAGATTCAAAATGAACAAATTCTACACTCATGAGCGTAGAAAAATTAATAATTATCAGACAGGTAGTGTAGCTGACAGATGGGACACTTACATTTCAGCCAACAATGACAAAAGTGGCAACCTATACAATACACACGTGAATATTTTTTTTTCTTACCTTACCCCTGGGCAATGCCTTGTATGTCAGGCAGCTGAATAATAATAATTAATAAATAAATAAATAATTAAACATATCATGATAAAATATTGATGGTGTGCACCATATCACCCCACTGTGAGGAGAAGACCACCCGAGTCTCTTTAATGCAGAATAGATGGTGTCTGCTGTGCTTTTCTTATTAAATCCATGCACACTGCTGCTTTGCAAATGCATCATGGCTGCTTGTTGGGTGTGGCGATGTGGGGCGGGCAGGGGGGTCTGATTGTGCGCTCCAGATACTAAAGGCCTTGTTTACACATCATACCTGTTTTGTGGTGCTTGACAACGCATATCTATTGCCAAGTGTATCAGAGCTGGACACGCTAGTAGAGCGTAACGTCATTAAGGGCACCTACAGTGGAGTCACAGTCACATGCACGTATTTTATGATATTGTTTTCACAGCTGACTTCTTTATGTTTTGTTGGAAGCAGATGCTAATTCAGCTCTCCCTTGAGGAAGTGCACATCTCCTGTCACAGTGAATTGTATAGTGGAAAATTCAGTGTCAGCATTGCACATTTGAATCTCACTAGGAGGTCATCTACAGAGTACGTGTTGTCAGGCAGGTGCTGGAATGGAGCGTATTTATTTATTAACTTGGGAAATGGTAATTAAATATATCTTGCCTACAAGGTTGATTATTTTTTTCATGTTGAAGTATAAAAAATGCATTTTTTAGCTGAGTCATGTGGGCTGGGTGATGCTGAAAAGACATCTGACTGGAGAAATATGAAACCTACTGGCATCAGACAACCAAAATATTATGGGTGTGTCATCTTCTTAATGTTTCCATGGCAGCACATTAGCCTTTATGTGTATTTACTTTTGTGGTTTATAGGTAAACACCATCCTGAAGGCCTTTGCTATTAGCAGCTAAACATGACAAACATTTAGATATTGTACGAGCATGGGAAGGTTAAGTGACTTACTAAGGATCAAACAGAAGGATTATGATGGGATTTGAACCTGCAATGTGGTGATATCTCTTCCAGCTTCCCAACCACAGGCTATAAAGGATTGCATGGTATGGCATAGTGGTAACACTGCTGTCTCAGATATACTGGGCTGGGCACTCTCTGTGTTTCTCGTTGCTTCTGCATAGGTTTTGTCCCTTATTTCACAAACGTTTCTTTAGTTAACTGGCATGGTATGTTTGAGTGTACGCTGTGATGGAGCATCTGTTCATTCAAGATAATAAGACAAGTAAACAGTTGAAATACGAGCACATCTGAACATGGGTTATTTAATTTGTGAAAAGCACACCTAAGTGGTTTAGTGATTGGACATAAAGTTCCTGGGTTCAGCCCTTCTGAGGAAGTCATTACCATGCATTTAACTTTGGTGGGTGTTTTTAACTGTGATAACAGAGTGAAATCATGCTTAGTCTTACTGCTTCACAGCTGCAGGGAATCTTCTTTACTTCCAAGTATGGTCACGGTGCAAAACTTATATATTTTCAACATGTCTCATTTGCTTGCTTCCAGGTACTCCCATTTTTCCTTTAATATCACAAACAAACATGTGTTGCTATAGCTGAACTTATGACTTTTAATTAACCTTGGCAAAGTGTGTTGTGTGTGTGAGTGTACTGTGTAGACTGGCACACCTTCAAAGGATGGCTCACTGCCTGAGCAGCACCACCGTAACTTTGAAATGGAAGAGGTGGATATTGTTTTTTTTCTTTCAATAATCTAAATTGGCCATCTCAGTTGGCCTAATTCTTCTGGCAGTTTTTGCTCCTTCCAGTTTCTTAATCATCTTGCTGTTAATTAGAAATGTTATTTAATTAAATGACTTGTTACTGCTGTCGTAATAATACCTTGTCAGACATATATTATAGATTTTCCTTTTCTAACAATGTCATTAGTATGCTTAACTTAGTTCTTCTTTTTGTATCTGTTTTCCCTGAGTATTTAATAAAAAAAGAATTTTATGATAAACACACCAACCTGCTTATTTTTTGGTTTGCTTGTTATTTGCAGCTCCAGCTTAATCAGTGGCTGCTTATGGAAAAAATATAAACTAAAGTAATCTGTTCAAGACTAAAAGAAGCCATTATGTTTTCTGAAACTTAACAAGTCACGCCAAGTCAAGTTAATGTTTTTTGTCTAGTGCAGGCTCAGGGTGCGGTAACAGGTTTACAGGTAAAAAACAAATTCCAAATTTGACAAATTACATGAGGTATATGCACAAAAATAAAAACTTCTTTAAACATGCAATAAACAAAGTAACATCAAACTGATTACCACATAAGGATCTTAACATTAAATGTCTGTTAATATTATTATTGAGATATGCCCAGTTGACAATGGAAAAGAGGAAAGCAAAAAGTCCAGTCAAGATCATCTCTTGAGAAAATAGATTTCTGGAGGGTCCACAGTCAGTTAAAACACAAAGTCAGACAGTCACAGTCTTGGACGCCCACTCCATCCTGTTGATTAGTATTATCTAAGTTTTGTACTGAGCATTCTAATAAGATGACAAAATCCTTTTCATCCTTGGATTCTAAGGTTCCTATTATCTCTGGTGTCTATCCCTTGGAAGTAGAGCTGTAGCATCCATCCATCCATTATCCACCGCTTATCCGAGGTCAGGTCGCGGGATCAGCAGCCTAAGCAGGGAAGCCCAGACCTCCCTCTCCCCAGCCACCTCCTTCAGTTCCTCTGGGAGGATCCCGAGGTGTTCCCAGGCCAGCCGGAGATATAATCCCTCCAGCGTGTCCTGGGTCTGGTAGCACAAATTGCTAAAACAGAATACCAAGAAGAGAAACAGGCTTGTAACACTTCAGAATTACTGCAATGCTTACAAACAGAACAGCTAATCAACAGCTCTGATCAGGGTATACTAAACTAAAGTAATACGTTTTCAATCTGGATTTAAAATTTGAGATTGAAAGGCATCTCTTATAAAAGCAGGCAGATCATTCCACAACTCTGGGGCTACTGTAAAATCATGGCCACCCACTGTTGTTTCATTAATCCTTGGAATCTTTAGTAATGTGGCATCTAGAGACCTATATGTTCTGGTGGGTACATTGGGGCTTAGCCATTTAAAGGTTTATGTGTAGGATGGAGGATTTCAACCTTAGCTCTAAGTTTAACCTTAAACCAATGTAAAGACTTTAGTTGTTTTATTAATCCTTGAAATCTTTAGCAAATTGGTATCTTGAGATCATAGTGCACACTTAGGTTTGTATGTAATGGTAAGTTCAGATACGTAAATGGGGCCTAGGCCATCTAAAACAAAACTTTATATGTAAGTGGAAGAATTTTTAAATCAGCCCTAAACCCAACTGGGATCCAGTATAACAGACTAAAGGTCATGTCACATTAGACACAGTTTCCAGTGATTTTAAGTTATAGACTTCATTTACATAATCTTAATGAATCAGTGGCAGTCACCAGCAAGCTCCCATCAAGCCACTAATGTGGTGTGACTCACTTCAACTAGTCCACAAAATCAAACAATCTGTGAGACTGATTTTGGTTTTGTCAGATTTTTGACAAATTTGGTTGTGTCTTTAGTCATATGGGCAGGCGGCTCTGCATGCATGACAGCAGACAACCAATGAATGCTCAGCCAGAAGTGCCGTGCATACAATTCAGCGAGGAAGGAACCTGGGTGTTTTGAATATCACAAACAGAAGAAAAGCTTGTCTGTCTGTTGTCTTGTGTTTTATGTACAATACAATGCAATTTATTTTTGTATAGCCCAAAATCACACAAGAAGTGCTGCAATGGCCTTTAACAGGCCCTGCCTCTTGACAGACCCCCAGCCTTGACTCTCTAAGAACTAAGGAAAAACTCCCAAAAAACCCTTGTACGGGAAAAAATGGAAGAAACCTTGGGAAAGGCAGTTCAAAGAGACACCCCTTTCCAGGTAGTTTGGGCATGCAGTGTGTAACAAAAAGAAGGGGGTCAATACAATAAACAGAACAGAAAAAATCCTCAATGCAGTATAAAAAATAAAAACATTACAGTTATAGAGCAGAATTTAACAGTAGATGATATCACATAATATGATTTGGATTTGTACCACTACAAAATGGGAAAAAAAATAAAAAAGGGCAGAGATTGCAGCTGAACTTTCCATACCTGTCAACCCTTCGTACAGCACTGGCTCCATCAGGCAGCATGCTATTGGTTGTCAGAAAAACGGATAAGCATGGCGGTGCTGGAAATTCGGCATGCAGTAAATGTGACATGCCTGTTGATTTTCAGTCATTTAAACTGACATTGTTTGGTGACAAAAGCAGCAACTGCAGTTAGCAGATCTGGCATACCCTGTGACTAGAGGTCACAGCTTTCAGAACAGGAATTATGTTGTCATGTCATGCCTAGTTCTAGTAAGGATTTATGTAGCAGTGTGTTGAACTAACTGAAAACTGCATTAAGAATCATTTGAACAGTCTTGTCCCCTGTGATTCAAAAGTGAATTAAGAGGTTTTGAGAACGTCAAGAATATTAAAATGTAGTGCAGTTTGCTTGTTTCCCGTGTTTCCACACACTGCATAGATTGGATAGACATGAATGTCACTTAGCAGTCAGTTTCAAGTCAGCTGTTAATTTATCTTATTTCTTTCACAGCTTAATTTCTAATTCCAGGTTGAATGGCATCAAATTCTATTTTGACAAAACAGGGTAAAATTCAGAAATTACCCTTGTAAGCGGCACCTCTGTATCACAGGACATACTCGCCCACTCACTTGTATGGTACCAATGTAAAGTAATTAATTAACCTAACATCTCCATCTTTGAGGATGTGGATGGAAAATTGTAGAAAAATCCATACAGACACAGAGAGAACATGGAAACATGCAACCTGTATCTAAGTCGGGACTTGAGCCTGGGACACTGGGACTATGAAACAGCAATGCAACTCTCTTTCTAACTAAACATTATTTGATTGATCAGTCGTCCAATTAAAAAAATGAATCTCACTCATGTAAGTGTAAAATCATTCAAAAGAGTATCAGCTCTTTAAATAATGTTCAGTTGTCACTCCTTCAGTCTACTCAGGTTTACAGAGTTAGGTTTACAAAGGAGTGAAGAATATCTTGGTCACGTGCCATGGTGTTAGCAATTGGACTGCCATTTTAAACTGGGGATTCACTGAGGAGACAAAGATCACCCTGATGCAGCAGGACTTTTCAACTCTATCTTGTTTGTGTCTGCACAAAGTAATGAATGTTCTTAGATGTGAAGTATATAATAGTGTTAAGAGTGCCCTCTACTGGGTTATCAATGGTAGTACTTCAGTCATTGTTTTTGTTTCCTACACTACTTATGGAAAGTATCAGGAAATTCTAATGCTTTTGCTGTTTAAATAATATTTTATCTTTCAGTTTTATAGGCTTCTACAAAACACATTTATACATATATCTTGAAAGTTGAATATTTTTTCAGTTGTGATTGTGCCGTGTTTCTTTAATGGTGGCAATGAATTCTTGTTTAATACTAATCAATGTGTTCAGTATATACCATAAAAGTAACACAGTCTTAATATAGAATCATGCATATAATATATAAAATGTGTGTAGTAAATGGCAACACAAAGTGTTTGAGGTGAGGAGTGGTGTACTGTAGTGTAGTTGTTAAGGCATTGTGCTCGAAACTACAAAGGTTCCCCACCAGTCCCAGCTTCTGAATCAGTGTGTGACCCTAAGCCATTTAACCAACCTCCCTGTCCTCAGCTGTAAGGAGTACATCTCCCGTATGTCTCCTTGAATAAAGACTTCAGTCAACTGACGGTTTGAGCATAGGAAAGGTGCTATATAAATAAAATGTATTATTATTATCATTATAATAATAAAATAATGATAATGTGTAAAGAAAAAAAAGCATCCCCTCCCCTCTCTCTCTCCCCCTCTCTCTCTCCCTCCCCCTCTCTCTCTCTCTCTCTCTCTCTCTCTCTCTCTCTCTCTCTCTCTCTCTCTCTCTCTCTCTCTCTCTCTATATATATATATAATCTTTATTATAGAAAAAAATCCTGGGACGAGACAAGACTTTTTTCAAGATATTTTTTTCAAGTCCCGCGAGACTAGACTTTGGCCATGAGATTTTTTCAAGTCCCGCCCTCCTCTCAACCATATTCAACCATGCACACGGCCCTCTCGCCTCTCATATGTGTGAATGCTTTTGACAAACACAGGTCCTGCAATCTCAGCTCTTACAAATTTTAATGTTTTCCTCACTTTAAGTTCCCAATTAAAGAAGACATATTATATCCAAATCTTATTGAAGAATTTCATTACAAAGGGTTATCAACAGAAAAATGAGTACACGGGCAATCATAGCACTGAGAAACAATGAAGTCAAACGAATTTATGGCAAAAATGATGATCAGTTACACGGCAAATTGGTTAAATGTGTATCAATAGACTATGCTGAAACAGTAGGTGGCGATTGTGCGGAAGTTGAAAGCATCAACTTACAATATCATGAAGAATATCTACCACCGTTAACACCGTCCGGTCTTCCACCGCATGAATTACTGTAGAAAGAAGGATGTATCCAAGAAAGGTAATGTAGTACATCTTCTGTGGATAACATTAGACAACAAAGGAGATCTTGATATGCCATTCGTATGAAAACGTTAACAGTTTCCCATTAGAATAGCTTTTGCAAAGACAATTAACAAATCACAGAGCCAAATATTCGAAAAAGTCATTTTATTTAATAGAGAGAGAAACGAAATTTAATCACGGGCAGTTATACGTTGCATTTTCACGATGTAAGTCTAAACACAGAATCAAAATTCAATGCGATATTGATGAAAATTTTATTCAAAAATTGTTTTTGCTGAAGATTTACAGTAAACGTGTAAGTTTAAAAAGTATTTGCATGTTAATTTTAAAGCCAAACAGAACAAAATCGTATTACGCAATGAATGACTAACGCAACATGAAACATAATTTACTTTCAAATTATTACTTTTACTGTTTTTTAATATGCTTAATTACTCGCTGTAATGTAAAATAGTTAGTTCTATTATGCATATGTAACAATTCTGTTTAAATTGTACATCCACATCCCCATATGCAAGTTGCAGATTTGCAAAGAGGCTAGCGCATTGCTCAGGCCAGGGGGTTGGCGAGCGAAGTGAGCAGGGAGCAAAACCCCCTAATATATATACACAATAAGATGTAATTAAGAAAATAAATGTAATATACAGTATTACAAACAGTAAATGTATGCAGTTTTGTGGACTCTGAACTGGACTGAGCAGTTTTAATAAAGGAATGGATGGCATGGTCGTTAGCTTTGTTCTCTTGGTCTCTTCTTGAATCCACTGCATCAGAGATCTAAATATGTGGATCATTATGATTTTAATTGTTATTTTTGTATTTTGTTTTTGCTTTTTAAGTTTATACTTGTACAAGGCATTGTTTAAAGCAAGCTGTTTGCCATGTCCAGATGCACTGCTCATGCACATAGCAATCAACAGTCTAACATCATTGTTACATCTGTGACATTGATTACTTGCTGATATCTCACTCTCATCCATTTTGTTTTCAGGGACAGGACTACATGAATGAAAGGTTTAGGTGAGGCTGTAATGGGCCTATTGCAGTGACACATCTGAACTGATAAAACAGGGATTCCTTTAGCAGAAACAGGCATCTGATTACTTCTTTTTGCTTTCATTGTAGGACCCTGGCAGATGAGTGCTCAGACGGCCACATTGGTGTCTTGTGCTGTCTACCTGACCAGGTGGGGAGTTACAGCTCAGCACATGGCAGCCTGCTTTTTCCAGTGAACCCTACCAAACTGGCCACCTCCGGGATCTCAAAGAGCCAACCTGCTGCTCAGCTGTTACCAGAGCCTGCTTTAGACCCCAAGACCAGCCCCCTACTGCTCCAGGATGTCTCAACAAGCCATGTCTCTCAAATGGAGACAGAGGAAGATGACTTCCTGACCTTTACTGTACCAAAGACAAAGGATGAATTTACTGTGCCAAAGAGACCAGATGAGCAAGCCCACTATGACGTAAATTTCATAATTTGTGGGGAGGAAAGCTCAAACTGGGATCTAAGTTCAACCTCAGTGAGATGCTGCGAACAAGGGAATTACTGTGATGTTTCTACCATCACTGGTGAGTGGCTACAATATGCCTGCTGTGTTTTTCTGGAGCAGGTTGCCTGCTAACTGTGTACACAAATGCTTGGTTCTTTGCATCTTCCACCAAGAAAGTTTTGTTTGAAAAAGGGATCAGCAGCTAAATCCATGGTCAGAAAGTTATTATTGGGTGTTCCCTTTCATTGTTCTACACTGAACAGTAAAGTTGTTTTTTATGGATGGAGCATCAGAGAGGCTTTTGGTAACACTATATATTGCATCTGTCAGAGACTATTTACTGTATGTACTTATTGTTCTACATTCATGATTCTCTGATATTATAAAGAATACTAGCTGGAAATCTTAAAGCATTTGGGCATCTTTTATCCATAGATTCTCACTTCACTCTCCTTATACTATTCCATCTCTTCTTCTCTACTTTGTAAATCCCACCTGTATTCTATCTTCTCTACATATCAGTGCACATTTCCTTTATCTGTCTGTGTCTCTCTGTTATCACTTTGTCCGGCATCACTTTCCAGTTTTGCCTAAATGTGTGTGCAAGAGCTTTATGGTCTTTCCCTCAGTGCAGCATTACTCTTCTTTTTATCCCCTAACCAGATGTGTGCAACACTGGAAATGTTCCAGAAGTGGAAATCATCAGCTTACTGGAAGAACAGCTTCCCAGTTATACTTTGCGAGCAGACTGTGTCTTTGGCTATGACCATGATGACTGGCTTCACACCCCACTCATCCCTCCAGAGGTCAATATCAATCTGACCCCAGAGCAGATTGAGGAGACCCTCAAGTATTTCCGTGAGTAACTACATTCAGAAAATACTGTTTTTAATAACATCTGTACTACTTTGTACTTGACCATCAAATGTGTTTTCTAAGCTGATGTGCTGTGAAGGGTGCTATTTTAAAACAATGTTTGCTATGTTAAAAATGGATTTCACATGTGCAGTAGTGACATTAAGAACTTAAAATTACAAGACATGACCACATTTGTAACTGAAGACACAAATTTGAGCGTTCAGAGGCATCACAATGTCAGGCTTGGTGAGGCAAAAATTTAAATCTGGTTCCATTTTGAAAACTGACAAGGATTCAGTGGTCCTAACTGTGATTAGGAAATTTTTCCAGCACATCGGGAGCAAGAATGAGAAATAGTGTGCAGCAAACTTGCTATCCTGCGGCATTGTCATCATCAGGAGACCAGTGGAAGCTCCCCACAATCAATCAACATTTATTTATATAGCACATATTCATACAAAAAAATGTAGCTCAAAGTGCTTTACAAAATGAATAGAAAAATAGAAGACACAATAAAAAATAAACATAAGTCAACATTAATTAACATAGAATAAGTAAGGTCCGATGGCCAGGGTGGACAGAAAAAACAAAAAAAAAACTCCAAGAGCTGGAGAAAAAAAAAAATCTGTAGGGGTTCCAGACCACGAGACCGCCCAGTCCCCTCTGGGCAATCTACCTAACATAAATGAAACAGTCCTCTTTGTATTTAGGGTTTTCATGGAAGGACCTGATGATGATGGTCACGTAGACTTCTGGCTTTCAGTCCATCAATGTTGGTGCATCATGATGCTTTGAGTAGGTGGTGGTGGCGCAGGCCGCCACCACAAAGAAACCGGAAAAAGAAACAGAAGAGAGAGTTGGGGTCAGAAACCCCAGAAACCTGACTGTTACATACTTTGAGACAGAAGTTTAATAGTACAAAGAACTTGACTTTTTAATATCCTATCAGGTTTTAAATGTAATGTGGACCAAAACTATGAAGAGCTTTGAGATTCTGGTTCTGTACTATGTGAGTCCTCTTGTGGTAGATCACCAGAACCATCTGCAGTTTGCCTCTCGAACAAAGTTTGGAGTGGAGGATGCAATTATCTGTCTGCTCCACAAGGCTTATTCTCACCTGGACAAAGCTGCCAGCACTGTGTGGATGATGTTTTTAAATTTCTCTTCAGTACCATCCACCATCCCTGTTAAGGGGTAAACTCAGAGATATGCAGGTGGTTGAGCCTATGGTGTCCTGGATTTGGACTATTTGTCAGGCACACCACAGTTTGCGAGACTCAAGGACTATCCCTCTGATGTGGAAGTGAGCATTACTGGAGCACACAAAGAACAGTCCAGACTCCTTTTTTGTTTACTCTGCGCACCTCAAGCTATACATATACTGTAAGAGCAGGTTGTGTCACTTGCAGGTATTCTTAGATGATTCTGCAGTTATGTAATGTATTGATAATTGGGGATGAGACAGAGAGACTGTGTTCCTTTAATGTCAGTAGTGACATCCTTCAAATATTTTATTACTTTGTAATGGCCAGTGTGATTTTCTATGCAGTGGTGTACTAGGCTGGTAACATCACTTTAAGAAAGGCAGACTAAATCAACAACCGAATTAAAAGGGCAGGGTCAGTTATGGGATGTACTCTGGACCCCTCAATGTTGTAGCAAAGGAGAGAATGAAAAACTGAGTGCTGTTAGGAACAATGCCAGACATCTGTCTGACACACTAACACTGAAGACTTTCAGCCAATGAATTATTTAGCAGAAGTTTGTCAAGAAACACTACAAGAGTTCCTTCATACCTACAGCATATTTTATATGCCTGTATAGTGCCTCACTGTGACTGCCACGTCAGAAGTTTTTCTTTATATAATAATTTGATTACCGCAAAAAATACTTCTATTTTATTATGTTGTCTCTGACAAAAAATTACAAGTTGACCATTTTGTCACTGAACACAAGGTGGCGCTGTAATCCTTCTCTGAGTTAAAAAGAGTTAAAAAGAAATCTTTGCAGGCTTTTGCAGCAGGGAATAGGATCAAATTGCAGAGAACAGTCATTGGTCGCACTATACAGGTTTGAGTGTCATGTCAAACGTATTATACAAAATGTAAAAATTAATTCTGCTTTTTCCAAAACAATCCAAAACCTTTCTTTTTTCTTACAACCTCTTATTTGAATGGTTAAATTAGTTAATTTCAAAATGTAATTTATTTATTAATAAAAATATGATAAATGTTTCAATAATACTGCACAAAATAGCTATTAAGGCAATTTATATATCTATGAATGTTCATACTTTATAATTTTATTCAACTACAGGCCGACCAAGCTTAGAGCATTCACATATATTTACAGTTACAGGATGACTCATAAATCTGGAATAACTGGGAAACAAATAAAACACAATAAAAAACAGCGGCTTCATGACCTGAATTCTGTGTGTTAATTTCTGTGATCAATCACTTTCTAACTTTTGTTTCTTACAATTATTATCTGATCCATTCATCCTGAAACAAAGAAATCTCGGTGTTGCTTAGATAAAACTATAAATTAGTCTCCAGTCCCTATGATTCTACATTTGTGGGACCTCCTGTATAATGCACTAACAGTAAATTAATAAACTACTTCAACATTGCATAAACAATCAAAGGACATTAAACAGACCATAAAACATAAATTGTTTTAATGATAATTATATTAACAAAGCATGACAGTGTAAACAATCATTTGAGAGATCCATAGCTGTAGGTGTCATGTTCTTACTATGTGTCAATTACGTTGAATTTTATCAGATAAAAATATCCATTGATTTCTTCATGTGTTATAAGTATTTAAGGTTCACGCATATACTGTAGTTTACTTGCTTGACTACTCTTAATTATCCTGGTATGAGTGAATGTGGGTTGTTTCCTGCCTTATGCCCAATGATTGGGTGATAGGCACTGCTGCTCCATGATCCCGTAATGAACAGAGCAAATCATAAGATAGGTGTATGGATAGATGGAGGTGGATTACCACCTTCTAACTTAAAAAAGAGTTTTAACTGTGCATCCCAGCTCTCAGACTTTGCAGATAGCAGTTTCTTTAATGTGGATACCGGAGTTAACTGAGTATTGCACTCATCTTCTACCAGTATATTACAACAGAAAAAAATTACCTTTAATTATATTTTTAAACAGTTTTTGTATATGTGGCTATAGGCGGGCATATTGTTCTTTATTTTTATTCAACATGTTATCATTACACTACTGGATATTCATTATGACTTGCAGAAGTTTAAAATATAGCCCACAGAGCATATTTATTTTAGTATGTGTTCTATAACTTTTTTTAACCATAGTCTCCCTTTCAAACATTGGATTTAACAGTAACTTATAATTACTGAAGAGTGCGTGCAGAGCTTTTTCTTGCTCTGATCACTTGCTCTAATTTCAGATGTAGATGGTTATCATTTGTGAATTGAATAACCCATATCTGAATATTGAAACATACACCCATCAAAACCTTTGAACTCTATATTAATTGGGCAGGTAATGAGTGAAGCTTGTTTTGTGTATATCACTAATTCCCCTGATTTTCTATCTTTAAAATGACACCTGCACCAATAAAGTTGTTTGCTATGGGTGGGAATTTCAACTGAACAGAACTTTTAATTTTGTTTCTTTCTACTTAACAGTCACTATTAAATTTTGTAACAAACCAATTCTCATTATTTTTTATTAGTTTAACACTGAACTATAAGCAATTCATTAACTAGGCGGATACTTGAGAAGGAAATTTGATTTCTTTTTTCTAAATATTTCTTTAATTGGCTTTTAGCAGTGGAAAGTGTTAGCAAAGACGTGTGCAGTCTCCCTGAGGGCAGGTGAAGTGAGTTCAGGTGTGTGAACGTGTTGTTTGGCACGTCCTCCTTTTGATAACGTGTAAGGAAGAATAAAACAATTGCAACCTTCCTACCAGAAACAATAGGCAACATCAAAAGAATGTTGATGGTCTGGCATGGTAGGGTGTTGTTCTCTTTTGTGACAAAATTATCGCAGAGTTGTTTTATGCCTCAAAATCACAAACATACTCACAGAAGACATTGGCTTTCCCAGTCTGTATATAGAATTTGGTGCATCCTGCTGCAGTGCATCATTTGCATATTTGGTAAAAAAGGATTGTATGTCCTTTGAGAGGGCGGCACGGTGGCGCAGTGGGTAGCAGTTAGGAGACCTGGGTTCGCTTCCTGGGTCCTCCCTGCGTGGAGTTTGCATGTTCTCCCCGTGTCTGCGTGGGTTTCCTCCGGGCGCTCCGGTTTCCTCCTACAGTCCAAAGCCATGCAGGTTAGGTGGACTGGCGATTCTAAATTGGTCCTAGTGTGTGCTTGGTGTGTGGGTGTGTTTGTGTGTGTCCTGCGGTGTGTTGGCACCCTGCCCAGGATTGGCTCCAGCAGACCCCCATGACCCTGTGTTCGGATTCAGCGGGTTGGAAAATGGATGGATGGATGGATGTCCTTTGAGGCTCATATATAATTTAGAGTAAGGAAACTAATTCATCATATTCCCTTCTGGGGTCTACATGGTTGGGTTAGGTTTGGAGGCATCTTCTGGCATCCAGGTTTAACCGATTAAAATTCAGTGTCTTCCAACATTCATGTAACTATTTAAATGTTGTCTGTTTAGCTTTACTACTGTAGCCAATGTTCTGTACTGTAGCCAATCCTGCACTGTTATTTTCATTATGGAAAGAAGGAGGCAGTTCTTATTTTCACTCCAGTCAGGCCAGGGATATTTTAATAGCAGCATTGTGGGCAAAATTTGCTGTAGTCTGAATGGATCCTTGTCTATAAAAATGTGATTAAATTCTTCAAGCCTATCTAGAATCATTTCTGTCTTTCAATTTAAATTTCAATTTTAATTTCAGTTGCTTTCCTAGATATGGTGGCTTTCTTCAGATGGCTGTTGCAAAGGTCTAGTCATGTCAATTAAATATTTTTAGAGTACTTTTCACAGTCAGAATGCTTTAATAACTTTACAAGTAAAGTTTTATAAATTGCATGATACATGATTTATATGCATAAAATACAAATATGGATAGATATGTGGGCAGAGCGATTTCAAGGTGATTAGTATAAGATCATAGATCCTGACAGTGAGTGTCCATCAATGCTATGGACAGAGCCAGTTGAGAAAAGTCCCATCAGCAGATTATGCAAAGGTTTGTACAAAGTCATAGACTAAGGGCCAGTTTATAGTTTACACTCAGAATGCATACGTGCACACATCGTGGCTGCCAAGCGTTCCCAGCATTCATTTGCCTCGTCCTCTGAGCACATCCTCAGAAATTAATGTGAAGCATGTGCAAGTTGTGGTATCAGCAAAAATTTCGGGGGCACAGTGTATTCAAGTTGGAACATGAAGTCACAATCTCCCTGGTGTTCCCTGCATGGAGTTTGCATGTTTTCCTGTGGGTTTTCACAGTGGGTTCTGTTTTCCTTCCAAGGGCATGCAGGTTTTAGGTATTTTTTGATGCTAAAATGACGTTAGCATATGTGTGTACTTGTATTTGTCTTGCAATGAGCTGATGCCCAGTCCAGGGATTGTTTCTACCTCACGCCCGTTGCTTACTGGAAAGGGTGCGTTCCCGGCATCCTTTTCAGAGATATTGTGACAAGGTGTCCTGTGAATTTAATGGAGTGTCCACTGGAGAATGTGTCACGTGAAGTATAAACCCGACCTAAGTCACGTGCAGCCTTAATTCCTAGATCAACTAATCATCAACCCACAGTCTACAGTCTTGCACAACTTTGTGATGGAAGTCTAATGAATCCCAGTATCACTTTTGTCCTTGCCAAGATCAACAGCAGTATACAAAGATAAGAAACAAAAAAGAGTAGGGTTAGTAATGGTTTGTAATTACTGTAATACTTATATTTTTGTATATATGACTAACGAGCAAGAGATATAATAAGAATGGCTAATCAGCAGCTCCAGTCAGGCTATGCTACACTAAAGTACTGAATCTTTAACACGGATTTAAAAGTTGAGACTGGTGGGGCATCTCTTATACAAGCAAGCAGATCATTCCACTGCTTTGGGACCCTATAGCTAAGAGCATAACCTTCCACTGTTGCCTTATTAAGTCTTGGAATCTTTTTTAGTTCAGTATCTTTAGATATTATGCTTATATACAAACTTGTAAGTATGGCCTAGGCCATTTTAAATAAACCTTTTTATGTAAGAGGAAGGATTTTTAATTCACCCCTAAACCTACATGTAAGCCAATGTAAAGACTTAAGGACAAGAGTTATATGGTTGTACTTCTTAGTACCAAAACAGCTTTGAGGCATTAAGGCCTGCACTCTACAAGGCCTCTGAAGGTGTCCTGTGATATCTGGCAGCAAAATGTTAGCAGCAGATCCTTTTAAGTCCTCTAAGTTGCGAGGTGGGGCTTCCATGGATCATACTTGTTTTCCCAGCACACCTCACAGATGCTTGATCAGATTGAGATCTGGTGAACACCTTGAACTCTTTGTCATGTTCCTCAAACCATTCCTGAACAACTTTTGCAGTGTGGCAGGGCTCATTATCCTGCTAAAAGAGGTTGTTGCCATCAGGTGGTATGTGTGAAAGTAAAATCCACATTAGTGGCAGGTTTTCCGGGAGAACATTGAACAGGGCATCACACTGCCTCCGCTGGTTTGCCTTCTTTCCATAGTGCATCCGGCTGCCATGTCTTCCCCAAGGTAAATGCCACACATGCACCCAGCCATCCAAATAATCCACAGGAAAATGTGATTAATCAGACCTTCTTCCATTGTTTCATGGTCCAGTTCTGACGTTTAGAAAGAGAAAAATGTCATGATTTTTTTGCATCTTTTACTTTATCATTGTGTTTTTTTGTAATGCCATCATAGCTTTACCCAAGCCATTCTGTACTTTGCAGTGTATAGTACTGTATAAAGTTAATTGCATGAAAACAGTACTGTGGTCACTATTTCAATCTCTGTTTATCACTCATGCTTTTCCAAAGGCACTTAAAAGCTAGTGGCTAGCAATGGGAAGGTCTTGTGTGTTTATTTAACATTTCACCTGACATATACCTCTAAGAAATACCCCTAATAAATACTTGGAGCTGTTGTATATATCAGTAACACTAAGAACCAATCTTGAACTGTCTTTTATTTCAATTAACAACCAAGAAGGCAGTATATTACAAGGAAGTAGTAATACAGTATCTTTCCGACTGCCTTGGGAGAGCTGGTTCACTTACTGTTTGTACATGAAGTACTCCCTCCATAACGTACATTTTGCCTACAGTCTTTCTCACTTCCACTCAGTAGTTGAGCCCTTACCACTGCCTCATTTCCTGACTCCAAACTCACCAGTGCTGTTGACATAACAGACTTTTATGCCACTTGAAAATGACTACTGGAGTACAGATTATCGTGTACAGCCCACCATCTTAGAAGGGTTCAGATATTCTGCACACAGGCTACTTGGGGATTTTGGTTATGTATATGGAAGTTTCTCTGTGGCTTCCATTTATTTATTGGAGGTCTTCTAATACATGCCTCTTGATATAGTGTTATTATAGAAGGTTTAAGAGCTGTGTTCTTTTAAAGGTTCCTTCTACACATTCATCTAACCATTTTCGGAACCCTCTTTACCTATTTTAGGGTCATAAGGAACATGAGCCTGTCCTGGTAGCATCAGGCATATAGCAAGAGCCAACCTTGAAGAAGATGCCAGTCTATCAAAGTGCATCCTCACACACACACTTACAGAAGGACCATTTAGAGTTGCCTATACAGTACGCCTGAAATGCATCCCATTGGACTCTGTAAGAAAAGCAGAGTGCTCCACACAGACAAAGAGAAAACCTGCAAATTCCATTCAGACAGTGAATTAACCTGGAATTAGTCAGACTAACAATCATATTTAATGTGATATTAGTTAAAATTCCATTTTTCATTTTGTAAAGTGTTTTATTATTTTGAACTTGTCAGCCTAAAAGGCAGTCTATGAAGGGTATTATGCAAAAAATGAACTGAGAAAGAAAAAAATAAGAATGATCTTTCTTTCAAATAGACCTGCTGTTCAAAGCTGAGTCACTGTCACATCTTAGTGCATCACAAACATCTGTTCTCTGCAGCTCTCTTTCAGCATAAATGCCCCTCACATTCTTGCGTTAATTACATTCTTAGCAAGTTACAGGACATTAGACATTGCTGTATATTTGATCCCACTAGATAGTAAGAAGTGTTTCTTTGTATCTTTGTAGCTGTCTTCTAAGAAAACACACCTTCCTTATGAAGTGATATTGCAGGAAGTGAAACCACTTGTACAAGGTCACAGTAATCACCTCCTGTTTGCTTTCTATCCATGCTTTTCTTGCTGAGCATGGCCAGATGGAATCACTCTGTCACTGTGGGCATGATTTAGATGTTAAATATTCTCCTTTTTATATTAGGAAGGAAATGCATCTCGAGTGTTTTCAGTTCTTTTCCTTTTAGGTAGATCATAAAACAGTTGAGTCAATATTATAATTCTGTAGCCTGCACAGAATAATTGTACAACTTTTGATCCCAGTGACATCTCATACTTATTTTTTATGGGTTATAAGAAGGAGGCTGTATGATTTCTAAGTGGATATCCTAATATATGTATGTGAATAAATATAAGTGTTTAAGCAACCTGTGTTCCATACAAAAAAATAATATCAGAAAATGTTCTCCAGATGATCATATCTACTGCACTGTTTAGCAAGGATAGACTTACTGCATTTTACCATTAGCCTGTTCACAGTATATATTGTATAAGCAAGGTGTCATCATCTTTACTCTTTTTTTCTAGTTACACGTAGTGAGAAGTCATGCAAAATTACACCTTTTATTGGCTAACTAACAAAATGATAATATGCAAGCTTTGGAACTGAGTTGCCTCGAAAGTTTGCATATTGTAATCTTTTTAGTTAGCCAATAAAAGGGGTCATTTTGCTTGACTTCTCACTACATCCATAATGGCCCAACACGGTACAACACCCTAGTACTCTAGTTACACTGCAAGTGATCAGCCCAGTATAACCACATGTTTTGTCATCTAAGGGTGCCAGACCATCTTAGGTCAACAACAGCATTTCAGCAAAATAATAGAAAAGTGTGTAAGTACTAGAAAGGTATATAAATTGGTAGAAAATTCTACCAGTGACATTTCAAGCTTTAGATAGATAGATAGATAGATAGATAGATAGATAGATAGATAGATAGATAGATAGATAGATAGATAGATAGATAGATAGATAGATAGATAGATAGATAGATAGATAGATAGATAGATAGATAGATAGATAGATAGAGTGAGTGCAGGAATCTGACATTAATGTGAGAGAGCATGAGAATTATAGATGAATCAGATATGTTTATAGCATTCTTGGAAGTTGGTTTGTGTGCTGAATTACTAGGTCAGTACCTTTCCCTGAGCCAGTCTCAGTCCATGTCCTCTTCTGGATGAGGCAGAGACATTTTTGGTTTTTGGTTTTTATTTCAAAATCTGAATTTTCTTCTGTGTTCAAATGGGATTCACCCTATATTTCTAAACTAGTCAGCTCCCCATAGTTTCTTATTGTGAGTATTTGATGAGACTGGCCTGTATCGAGAGAAAAGTTCCAATCTGTTTTCCATTACCTTGCTTTCATGTGCCCCTGAATAGTAAGAGAAAATCCATCCATTATCCAACCTGCTATATCCTAACTACAGGGTCATGGGGGTCCGCTGGAGCCAATCCCAGCCAACACAGGGCGCAAGGCAGGAAACAAACCCCGGGCAGGGTGCCAGCCCACTGCAGAGTAAGAGAAAATGTGTACTAAAATTAGATAAATGTACAACTTTAAACATTGAATCAGAGCTGTTCAATTCTTTAGAAAACTTAGACAGCTGCCTAGGGCAGGGGTCGCCAACTCCGGTCCTGGAGGACCACCATGGCTGCAGGGTTTCATTCTAACCCTTTTTTTAATGAGTGCCCTGTTTATGCTGCTAATTAGCTTCTTGTAAATTCACTTAAATTGAATTGCTTTTTTAAGATTTCTTCATCGTTCCTCTGAATTGCTTCATTTCATTCCTTAAAGGGCACCCAAATAGAAATGAAATGTGAAGTGAGTGAGCCAACAGAAGACCAACTAAGTCAGGGCCTCAAACTCCAACCAATTTCACTACAGCCAGCTGCTTAATGAGGTGCCGATTCTTGTCCTTAATTAAACCAGTTCTTTAATTCTATGGCTTGTTCCTGCTCTCATGGTGCATTAGCAGACTTTTCTGAAACTGTTGAATCATTTCTTTGTCTAAGAGCACTGTTAAAAAGTTTTGGGGATCTGAGCAGACCAACATTCCTGATACCTTCATCGTTTTTATTTTCAGATATTATATGATTGGCACCAGTTGTTTTGGCTCATTTTGTATCTCTTTATTGTTTGGCTGCTAATTAAGGTAAAAGAAACAATTAAGGTGTTGTGAGTCTTCAAGAGCAAGTCAATTAAAATTAGTTCAAAAGAAGTTAATTAGCAGCAGAAACAGGGCACTCATTAAGAAAAGGGTTAGAATGAAAATCTGCAGCCACGGTGGTCCTCCAGGACCGGAGCTGGTGACCCCTGGCCTAGGACACCATCATCAAAGGGGATTTATTAAGTTAAGGGGTGCACACTCCAGACACCAAGAGAGACCCCAAATCCACCATCAGGCATAATGATACTAAGTGGGCACCAGTACCCCCTGGGTGCCATTTATTAAAGTAAAAGTGCATGTACTCCATACACCAAGGAGCTCTCACTCCTTATAGTCCGCTGTACATTCACAAAAGGACGCCATCTGTGCTGCTGAAGGTGCTCACTTTCCAAAATAGAGGGAGACACTAAAACCACACTCAGGCCTTATGATACTAAGTCGGTGCTGTGACTCACTGGGCACCGTTTATTAAAGTAAAACTGCACGCAATGGATGTGTACTCACAGATCTGCTGCATATGCACAAAGGGGTGTCGTTTGTGCTACTGAAGGGGCTTGTGGTCCAGACACCGAGGGGATTCGTCTATCCTCCCTGCCTAGGGCTCCAAATGGGCTTCAACCAGCACTGCTTTGAATGTACCTTTCTGATTTCCAAAAGCAATTGAATTGCCTCTTTCTTCTTAGTGTGCTATGCTCTGTCCTTAAATGATAATCGTATATTTAAATTTTAAATAGAAACTGATAAATGGTGCTATCTGGTGCACAGATTCTTCAAAATGTCACTAAACTGTTAGTTATATTTTCTATTATGGCAGAATAATATATTCATATAAGCTCACAGATGCGTTTCTGTGAAAATGTTGTGTGCCAAACCTAAGTGTGTCAATCTTTCAAAAGCATGGCTCATATTATCAAAACAACTTTTTAGAAGTTGCACCTAATCTTTCACATTGAAACATTATATAGCATGTTGAAGAATGATTCAGTTGTAATGAAACAAAATGGGGATTCACATTGTTTTGAACATGATTTAGCTTTGGTGTGTACTCAATTGGGTGTCTATTCTGTAATTCCTTTATACTTGAAAACATGCGGAGGTTTAGTGGGTGTCAGTTCACGAACAGAAAATGTGAGCCAAGAGACAGAGTGAAATGAGGTCATGGCTACCGATGTGCAAACCCATCAGACTCCGCTAACCTTGCCTGCATTTTATGCTGGAAGAACCTAAAAATACTAGTAGGAAAAGACCATGCAAGGTCTCCCAGGCCTGCCCAGACTAGCAATTAAGCTTTTCTGGCAGGCAAAATATTTCTTAGTTATAATTATCTCAGTTTTTAAATTGTATGTAATTTATTTTCTTGGCAAAATTACACACTTTTACTGCAGTGTGGCATAGTAGTTAAAGCTTTGGACTCTAAACCATGAGGTTGTGGGTTCAAATCCCACTACTGACACCTCTTTGACCATGAGCAAGTCTCTTCACCTGTCTGTGCTCCAACTGGAAAAAACAAAAGAAAAGAGATGTAACTAATTGTGCCTCAGATGTTGCATGTCACCTTGAATAAAGGCATTGGCTAAATAATAATAATATTTCTGCCATCAAACTCCTTCTGACATTCATCTTAAATTCTCTTCTTTTAAATGTTTCTTGTTGGGGTCTTGAAGCTTGTCCAAATTCAGCTTCATACCAATGAAATGCCCCTGATGTTTGTCATCATCTTAGAGTAAATTTTTGAATATATCTCATGCCTAAAGAAATGTTGGAAATCATGAGGTCTTAGCTCTTCTAATCAAAAAAGGTGAGATGTAGCATTTGGGCAGATTTTATCTTTCTAATTTGCCTTGCAATCATTTTCAGCAGTGAACAGAAAAAGGATATAAGCAAATGATAAAAATGCATTAATAGATCGCCTGGCTCAACTATTGCCAAAAAGAGCTGATAGAGATAATGGATTGCCAAAGGAAAGCCATATTTCTGTTGTTGTTTAGATTAAAAATGATTGACTCTGGCTTTTTTTTCCCTAACATATGCAAAATATGACTAGGGAAAAAAGATCCCTCAGGTGACAGGGCAACAAGCTGGACTTCATAGTTTATTAAGTGGCTGAGCTGCTTTCCTGCTTCCTGCATGACCCAACCTGCCACTTCTTATTAGTGGCCGTGAATCCTCACTACCCCTGTAAACGCCCTGGGGGCGAGTAGCTCTACCTGTCTTTAGATTGTTGCCGGACTCTGCCCCCCACTCCCCCCCAACCCCCCTATGCTTATGTTCCTGTTTTTTGTCCTCAGAGTGGTGTGTTTAAAGTTATTGTTGCTGTGTGCAGTCCGCAGTTTTCTGCTAAGCGGCCCCCCTTTCTTCCATCTGTCCACAGTAGGCTTCAGGGCAGGCAGGTGTACTCTGACTGCTGAGCAGTATTAGGTGGGCGGGTCTTGTTTTGATCCCACAGTGCAACTTGTAGAGTAAGCTGCTGATTTCTGTTTGTGGGAGGTCCCAGACCGCCCATGCTGTGCTCTCCTGCCAACTCTCCTGCATTTCGCTGAAAGATGGCCCTGCATACATTACTTGCTGGAGAGACGCTGGAGGACCTGCAGCTGTGAACAAGAAACCTGGGATCAAGGAATCTGTCATCATGGACACATGGGACACCTTGCTGCCCACTGATGATGAACTTAATGGCAACAACTTGACAAATGGCCAAGAGAGACTGTGCACTGATCTGGTTGAAGGTAACTAGTGGCCTGTGTTTTCGAGGTACAGGGTGCAGAGATAGCCCAGATTTAAAATTATGTCTGTGCAAGAGGCTAGCTCACTTCTAGCTTTTTAGTAAAATTTCATTAGATGAACTGGTAACAACTCTGGATCCTCCAGTTCAGCGAGCCAAAGCCAGTATAACTGGTCGTGAAGGTGTGTGTGTAAAATGCAATATAAATCTAGTTTGGGACAGAGCAGTTCTTCTTGTGTTTGTCTTGCACAAGTTTAGAGAGCACACACACATTGTTTACAAACAGGATGGCAAGGAGACTTATGCTTTCTGCCAGTCTCAGGTCATTTGTCTTGTTTTGGAGATATCAAGACACTTGAGCCGGTATTGGCTATGGCTGCCCTTTCTTTGTTAACAAGGATTCATTAGCATGTGCTCTTCATTTTCATGCAAATAGTTTGCTTGTGAGTGAAAAGCTATGGAGAGGAGAGCATTTCATTGTGCCTCGTTACTCCTTTGTAAACATTGAGGGGCTAGTGATTGCATATACACAGTGAACATTAGTATGCTTCTGTAAAGTATGCTACGATGTGAAAATAAACCAATAAGTTAACTAAATGTTTGAAATGACTGGCTAACTTTATCACGTTATTACCTTTTCATCAATCAGTCAGTTGGTTATATTGCTTAGTTAACAAACGTTGCAAACAAACAGGTGAAGATTAAAGTCCTTCTGGAAAAATAAAAACAAGGTGTAATGGAAGATCGACACCCAAAATGTCATGCTTCTGTGTTTTTTACGTTTCAGTTCTTCTTAACTTTTGCTAACACACGTTGAAGAAATTATTCTTAAACTGGTATCATTTCATCAAATCGGAATGACTTATGAACATGACAAAAATATCTAGGTTGACGTCTCATTGTGCCCAGCTTTATTTCTGTAGTCTCAAAGCCACACACAGTTAAAATTTATATTGAAAATGAATATTAGGAATATAACCCTAACCTTAATCCTAACCTTAATGTTCAGAGAGTGAAAAAATCCATAGAGCTAATACCTCAGGCGCTGAATTACAAGAATTGGGTTAATGTTCTACTCCTCAGTAACCCTTGTTTGGAAGAATTGTTTTCCTTCTTTCTGTGCTGCCTCTTTGGTATTGTTCCATAATGCCAAGGCTAATTCTATGCTTGTCACCTATGACCATGTGCTTCTAGCCCCAAGGTGTCAAAGCTGTTGATCTGCTTTTTTCGCCACATAACTCTGGTTATTGCTGTGTTTGTGTATTTGCTGCTCCAAGGTTCCAGTGTAGTTCCTGTACTTTTTGCCTCTTGGTTTCAAGGTTGCCCATCTGCTGTTGCTCTGTAGTGCCAAGATTGACCCTCTGCATCCTGTTCTTTGCTATGTTGTATATCATTGGTTCTTGACACTCTTAGATTTAGCATCAGGCTCCCAAGCATATTGACCTTTCTTTTGTAAGATGCCAGCTCAGCTTAATACCCCACGGTAAGAGGATTGTTCCTCAACTTGGTAACCCACATTGTTAAAGACTGAACTATCCAACCCATTTGATTAGTTTCTGTCTGCCTAGCTAGTGACTGTACATTCATCACTCCTCCTTAATAACTGCTTCTGCCTCTCCTTGTCATGTGTTTGTATTTATTGGCTTCCTTCATCTTTTTGGGTTTAAGTAGCACAAGTCTCCATCTCTTGTTGGTTATTTGGGACCCTGGCTGTCTTCCTCCTCACTGGTCACTCATATCACACATCTGGTAATGAGCACTAGATTGCCTCCACTACTTGCTTCAGATTCAATGTTTTATGCACACAGTGATGGAATTTACTATACCATCATATTGTAAAGGAATGCTTTCCACTGGAATGTGTTAAAACATCTTGGCCCCTGCTGAGAGGGTCGCTTGAAGAGCAGCACCATATTTACATTTTCCGTTGACATCACTTTTTTGCTAATGTCTCAGTTCATGCCCACCTCCTGTGCTTTCAAAAAATACTTTAGTGAAGAATGGCTGGCGCATATCTGTGTGTGTGTTTTCATTAATGGGGGAGGAATGAGGTCAGAGAAACAATGCAAATTGGGTTCAGCTTTGTGACAGGTTGTATTTGTGCCTCCTGTTGTTTGGGAAGGTCTGATGGAGTGAGTCTTTCTAAGAAGACCATCAGGAAGTCTGGGAATGCTTTATCTCTAGTCCTGGCAGGGTAAGCCTGCCGACAGACAGGTCAGTACATGGGCCTGTCATTTACGCCCCAGTGAAGATCGGCACAATTAGAAAAAATGGTCGGCCTCGGCCGGCATAATCACCATGGGCACAACACTCTGTGGACGTGCTCTCCAACACGTTGTCCACTGAACCCTGTGGGCGCGCAGTGTCCACCGCCAGAAGGCTGATCTTAGAATCCTGTACTGCGATTGGCTGCAACCTTACAAGCATCACACATTAAAATCTACTTTAAACGGAACCATCCCTGAGCTTAGCATCGCACAAGAGGATTAAATTGCGTCTTCTCCTATCTGGCTCTTGAATACGTAACAGATTTATTCTAGGACACTGGCAGCTGGGGGCTTGCAGACAGTAGAGTTGGGAGGGGGGTCATTTCTATCTGTTGTTCTCAGTTCTGTAAACAGCACTGGAAGGGGTGTATATGGCCTGCACAGCACATTCATTACATTTGATCGAAAGTACAACAGTCATTTGTCATCACAACAAACCCTCCCCCTTGCCAACTGTGTTTTCCATTTGTGATTAGTGAATTTACTAAGAAAACTCATTTTGATCTTTTAGTACACATTTAACATTATTCATTATGTCACTGTTCAGTGGTATTAATGTATTTGTTTGTAGTCTAGAATGGTTCATTTTAAGACAATCCTGGCGTTTTTGCATTAGGCTAGAATGGTGTTCACTGTGAAATAAGTTACAAAATACCTAACTCAGCTGTTTGGTGATAATATATTTCTTTATATTTCTAATTGAAAAATATTCTGAGTGTTAAGTGATTATGTGTATTTGTTTTTGAATGGAGCTTAAAAAAAGTTAGTCTACAGTATATAGTATAAGATTTTTTTCTTTTAACAGCAATGCATTGATTCATATTTTTAAAAAGTTCCTTCAGCAAGATCCCGATTGAAGGTAGCCTGAAATTTTATTGGAGGTTACGTATTTGTATTTTTGAAATTGTTCAGTGATAGTTATACATTTCTTTATTTTTAGGTAGAGTTCACAATGACAAGGACAATTTGAAGCATAATCTTACTGCTTAGTCATAGTTATATCCATTTATTCATCCATTATCCACTTCACTTATTCAGTTCAGGGACTGTGAGAGCTAGTGCCTATAGTACAGCATCACTGGGTATAAGGCGAGAATCATTACTAGACAATCCAGAGCCTCCAAGTAAACTAATATGCATGTCTTTGGATGTAGGAGGAATACCCATGCAGGCACAAAGAGAACTAGGATCAAGAGACATGCAGCACTAACCTCAACGTGTGCATTTTTATATTTTTTAAATTGAGTTTCTTCTTTAAGGTGCTAAATAAAAGTGTAAATGTTCAACCTAAGTTAACCACAGCCTGACTGTTTAGTGAGTTTTATACATTTACATATATTTTAAGATGGAGTTCATAGTGAATCTCACTGTGTGTGAAGTATAACCTGTCTAAAGGCTGTTTTTTTATTTCAAAACGAATTTCACAATAAAAATATGGTAAATACAGCATAAACTGATTGGTTGGTATTTTTTAAGTATCTTCTTATGTAATACACTACCGTGGCTGTTCGATTGTCTGTCCAGGATTTTAAATCACCTGTAGCTTGCAAACTGTTTCATCTATTGACTTGAAATTTGGTACACATATACTACGTGACGTCTTCTATCCGCTTTCGGAGTGATGATTTTTTATTACTCTTTGTATTTTATTGTTGAATCAACTCTTGGCTGTGCGCAGCAGTGTGGCCGTGCAGCGCATGTGTATGGGCGCCGTTCTCATTCCCTACCACCTTCGCTAATCATTCTTGAGGCAGATTGAATACTTAACTGCCAGCTTAAGTGAAAAATTAAAGAAAATGTACTAAGTAATTACAACACAAAACCTAACTTAATCAGTTAGAAAGCGAAAAGATGTGGATGAAAGAAGAGAAGTAGTGGGCCGCTAGGGTGGAGAAAAGAAGAGCTACTCAGGAAGCAGCAAGCGCATCAACCTCTGAGCAAACGAATGCTGAACTTGCAGAGAAAGAGGACGAAAACTAGGAATGCTCAAGTCAAGTGTATTCACTACACGTTATCGTGCAGTATGCCGTTAGTGGTTTGTTTATATTTTATAATCCAGATCATTATTAAATATGCTAGATACAGCAAAACTTGAATGTTTAGCAAACATACTTAATCTGCGTATATTTCATGATAGGCTTATTTTCAAAAGAACCATTAAAAGTTCAGTCTGTCTTTTTAGTAGATGTTATATACGTATGAAATGGCAGTTCCACATCTTTTATGGTATAGCACAGAGATTACTGCAAAGTGGACTATATAAAATATATGTCGAAGATTTACACCACAGTGATTGTAGCCGTATACAGCTTGATCTGACTGTTAGTGAGTGTTCTGTATTTGTTTGTATGTGTAACTTCACTGTAGTTAGGTTATATAATGTGCTTCACAATAAATGGTAACATGTAAGGCACAGATTAGTTGTAATATTAACAAGCATTATAGTTCTTTTGATTTCATAAATTAAAGTTTGTCCTCTCATGTATAAACTTTGACGATTTATACCTAAAGAAATGTTGCCTTCCTAAAGATTAACACTATTCTACTTCCCCCTCCTGCCCATTTTTAATACATTGCATTTACTCTTTTAAAGTTGTTGTGCTGTGTGGTAATTCATGCTGATCACAGGGAGAGAAGACTTGGCAGACATACATGCTTTTAACTCCATGCCCACTACTCTCCTCTGTTAGTGTGCTTCACTTAAATAACTGCCTGGTTACTACAAGGAGCATTGTAACCCTTAAGTGTGCATGCAGGTTGTCAAGTGTAAACTGCTGCCTTACTCACCGGCATTCTATAATACATGTCGATGGCCTGATCTTGGCCTGCTTTGAAATATTTTTGTTATTGTAGCTGTTTTGTGTGCCCGCCTCCACCCTCAGTATCCCAGAAATAGTGTGCAGACGGGTTAGGGGGAGGGGGGATTGGGGGGCTGTTAGGTTTGCCCTCATTAGACGCCTAGCCCTACTGAGATGAGGCAGATGGGCCCCTGCTCTCATTATGTCTTGTGTTCTGGAAGCGCTGGCATCTGAAATCCTGGATCGTGATAAAGGTTTGTTTCTTATAGCCCATGGCAAGAGACTGAATGGCCCATGCATGATGGGTTATGGGGCCTGCTCAGGCTCTGTTTGGATCTGCCTGTCTTTTCTCCCTTTGTCTTTCAGTTCAGTTTAATTCAGTTCAAATGAACTTCATTGGCATGAGAAATCTGCATTAGTTTTGCCAAAGCAGAAATCATAATAGGCAAGAATTGAAAAGGTATTTACAATGAGATCAATAGTTTTAAATATACAGATATGTTTTGGGAAGTTGCTGCATATTTAAATTTTGATAAAGAACTTACAGAACTGTACTGTTTATGGTACTGTTGCTGTTGGTCTGGTGTTGTGATGGCCTTCAGTCTCTCCGTCTTGTTTTCTACCTCTACTGGTTTCTTCCGTTGAACGCATAAGGTTTGAACAGTTTGTAAAGGTCAGAATGGGGATTGATTTAGTGGGATATCCTAAGGCTTATTGTTGATTCACCACTACTTGTTTATTTCTCAGAGCTTCATTACCAAAATAGTAATTGAACACCTGGCCCTGTCAGCCTTCATAGTCAAGCAGCTGTATCTTGAAGCAGGCGTCACTTGGAATTATGGCCAGAAGGTTAACTGTTCTTGCCCTGAGATGTCCACAAAATGGCAACGGGGCATCTTATTAATATGCTGGTTATAATGATGTATTTCATAGTGCTAGTGGACAGGGCACTGTGGTCACTCTTTTTCTTAATCAGACACCATTTCTGGACACCGTATTTCATTTATTTTGCAGGTTTCAGTGTTGGTTTCATTTCAACAGCCTTAGACAGCCAGACATTGTTTTTTGTTAATTCTTATCTCTCTTTAATGTCTAATTTAATTCTGATATTTTATGTGTAGTGCACAATGAACAATGCCCCATTGAGTAATTTAAGTGCTGGGTACTCTGCGATGGACTGATGCCCCATCCTGGGTTGGTTCCAACCTTGTGCTTAATGTTATCAGGGTGGCACTGGTGCTTTATGACACTTAACTGGTTAAGCAATTTAGGAAGTGAATGACAGAATTCACAGTGGTCATTGTTGACTGTTGTGAGGTGCTGTAATTTTCTTATTTCCTAATGGTATGGAAATCATATCAAAAAGCATGGCTAATGAGCACAGAGAAACATATATGCCCACAGCCACTTGACCCAGACATAAAAGTACAATAATGCTAAAAGACATTAACTTCTAATGGAAGACCAGGAATCAAGTGACATCAAGAAGTTCAGTTTTTAACAGAAGGACTTTATTTTCTTGCCATAAAGGAGAGACTACATAATGCATAAAATATTTTGAACCTGGAACTCTGAACCTTAAAGAAGGTGTAGGCAAAAGTCTGGTAGTTGTTGAAATCAGTGTCACACGTTTGAGGGAGAAGCATTGTTTGAAGTATGGCTCCTTTTCTTGCTAAGCCTTACTCACAAGGTAGCTAGCTATATGAGTGCTTACCTCAGTAAATAGGATGATGCACTTTGTTCTATATGGTGTTTTAACTTTCGAGTAACTATATGTTTTAGGTGTGGAATAAACTGTTGGTGATAAGATGTGTATGTCTTGCGTCTGAAAACTTCTTAAAGACTTTGGCATAGCAGTGTACATGCGTGGCGAGTGTCCAGTACTGAAATATTTCCTGGTAGCTCTGCTATCTCACCTCAGTCAGTCTTTTTGAGTTTGGTTTTATTTGGCTTATCAGCCTAAGCACAACTAGTTATCGACCTGTTGGCATGTACTCAAGATGTCATTAAGAAGCTTAAGGTTAGCCGTGAAAGGGTGTTACATGCAGAGACAAGTGGTTGATCCCTTGGCCTGTGCGTGTCAGCTTATTTCCTGTGGCCACACACTATAATAGCCTTAATAATTCCTTCTTCTCAGTGCTGTGAGCAGAGCAGCTCTGCCACCTCTTGGCAGGATTTGAAGCTGCATGCTTCTAAAACCTCCACTGAATTGTTTGCTGAAGGAGAGCAATGACACTTTTTATGCCATTTACTCATTTCAAAACCTTTTTTTAAATCAGCTTCTTCAAGACATCTCAGTTAACATAAAAAAGGTCCACCCTGTTTTGTGAAGTATTGCTGTGACAGCTCCTTTTTGGACTTCCTACCTGTGCTACTCCTCTCCATCACATCTTGAATCATTTCTCTGAGATACGTGTACTTTACCTTATTGTCAGTTGGTCTAAAGAACTGCTGGGAACAAACAGATGTAAAGCAATGGTTACATGATTTTACCCAAGCAGCGTTTACTGAGGCTATTTACTTGTAGCCCTGAGGGAGTGCTGGACATGAGGAGCACTTGTCACTTGGCCCCAGAGGAAAAATTGCACCTGCTCTTATTCGGGACAGCTATTCCATACCTGTCAACTCTCTGCCTTTTTCTGTGAATCGTAAAGATTTTTATTTAATTATGATTGTCTAACATCTGTAAAAAGAATTTTTTGAGGCTCTAGCCTTTTTAACTTTTTCAGTGCTCACTAATATGTCTTAAGTTTATAACCCTGTTGTCATTAAATTGTTAAATCAGGGCTTCCTGCCCCTAAAAGTTAAACAATTTAACCACAAACTGCATGTCATAATTTCATGTTTTGCTAGTCTGGACTTTTTTGTCAAACATTATGACAATTTGTTGTGCCTGCTGTTCAGCTCTCGAAGGATCTGGTGACTTATCTAGTGCTGTCAGAATATTCTGGGATTACTGGTTTGGAGTACTGATGCAGTTGCTAGGGAGGTTTTGTTTAAAGCTCAGAGATTGTGATGGAATTTGTCTTATGGGGATGTAGGGATCATCTTATCCTACTCATTTGATGTTCAGAGGATATGATGGATCTGTTTATGTGGTGTCTTTATCTGCTTAATTTGCTTATCTGGAGTCTAATGAAACCTCAATCACTAAAGGCTATGTCACAATACACAACTTTTCCAGTGATTTTCAGTTGTAAGAATGTCATATGCCCAGTGTCTCAGTCCAACTAGTCAGCAACTCACTTTGATGAAATCAAACAGGTTTGATTTTCCTTTAGTTGTGGGGATGGGCTTTGTATGTATGAGAGCTGACAACCAATGAATACTCATCTGGAGCAAATGAAAAAAAAGCAAAAAAAAGGTCAGAGACTGTGGCTGAACTCTCCAAAGCTGCTAATCTTTTATACAACACTGGCTCCATCAGGGAGCACACTATTGACTGTCACAAAAAAGAAGTGGCACCACTGTACAAGAATTTCAATATATGCAACATGGGCAGAGATTTTCAGTCTTTTAAACTGACAAGGTCCAGTGACAAGATCAGCAACTACAGTCAGCAAATTTGACATAGCACTAAAAAAGCTGAACAAGAACAGGGCATCCTGGCCAACAAAGCTCACCACTCCTATCCACTTAACTCCTCCAAAATAACATCAAGCCGAGTTTTGAATGTCCCTAAAGTCCAACGGTCTATCACACTACTTGGTCACTCATTACACATGTCTATGGTTCTCTGTGTGAAGAAAACTTCAAATGTTTGTGCGAAATTTATCCTTAATAAGTTTCCAACTGTATCCCCATGTTCTTGATGAACTCATTTTAAAATCACAGTCTCAATCCACTGGATTATTTCCCTTCGTAATATTAAATGCTTCATGTGAAATCTTCCTCTCCTCTTGCTTAAACTGTAAAGGCTCAGCTCATTTAATCTTTCCTCATAACTCATTTAATGCAATACTGGAATCAGCCCAGTCTCATCTCTGGACTGTTTCCAAGGCTGCTGTGTCATTTTTATAGCCAAGAGACCCAAACTGCACACAGTACTTAAGATGAGGTCTCACCAGTTTATTATAAAGCTTGAACATAACCTCCTTGGACTTGTACTCTACATATCAGGGTGCTATATAACCTAACATTCTGTTAGTCTTTTTAATAGCTTCTGAACACTATCTGGCAATACACAACTGGAAGTTGGTTAATGTGATATTGGCTTAAGTTTTTAAAAGCAATAACATTCCACTCTTCTCAGGTACTGATAGCCAACCTAAAAGACATAGCTGGAACTGCTTGTATGGTTTTACTGATTTCTGCTTTTGAGACATTGAACCCCTCTTGAGTGTTGTTTAGCATACTCCCCTAAAGCGTATTTTGTTTTTTTTTCACATTTTGTTATACTGTGTCTTGCTGATATTGTATGCCCAGAAATTGTGAATAAAATAACGTGTTGTCATTTTAGATATATTAAATGCAAGATGAACTGTTTGTGTCTTTTGTTGGTATTTAAGCCATCAAATAAAGTTTTGGGACTAACTGAGCTATTGTTTTATATAATGCAAACCTGAAGTGGGGCATTACATTTCAAAACTCTGATCAAGGGCCTGAAGATCACTGGCTCCAACATATCCTTCCATATCAATACTTTATAGTAGTCTCTGTCTTCTCATTTTCAGTGCTGTGTTCAGAGAGAGTCGGGCAAGTGACAAAGACTTACCATGACATTGAGGCTGTGACACATCTTCTAGAGGAGGTATGATGGAGATTACTGAACTTATGTTTAGAGCTATAAGGATATCAACAAGACTAAAGCCCTCTTTCCTGTGGTGCTTAGAAAGTCATTTCTTTGGCTTTCTTTCAACTAGTAACTCTCATTTGTGTACCTGCAGAAAGAGCGTGATCTAGAACTTGCCGCACGCATAGGACAGTCCCTTCTGAAGTCAAAACGCTCTCTGACTGAGACCAATGAACTTCTGGAGGAGCAGCTAGATGCTGCCAGAGAGGAGGTGAGATTTTCTGACATACCAATGATGGGAAGGTAGCAATGCCTACTTCAAAGATTTTATCCATGCTGACACTGACAGTCTGTTAATATATCCATATCCTTCTCAGATTGCCCAACTGCGACATGAACTCAGCATGAGAGATGATCTTCTTCACATATATACCAGTAGCGTTGAGGACAGTGACACATGCTCAGCTTTTTCCACACCGTGAGTCTGCACCACCCTGCCTCTCTGACCAACACCATCTTGCTGTTTGTGTATTCTGTCACCAGTGTAGTGTAGTCATTTACAGGAACACCTCTCTGCCTTCTTCCTTGCAGTTTGAGGCACAGCGAATCTTCTACTTCACTTCAGAGCTCCTTCCAGTTTGACTTCCTGCAGCAGAAACTGAAAGGATTAGAAGAGGAAAATCTAAAACTTAGAACAGAGGCAAGTAACAATAACATCTAGTACACCTGTTGGAACTCAGACTACAATGGCATGATGCATCTGCTCAAAGAACATTCTGCCATTAGTCTGTACTAACTACCCAAGGACTAGTGGGCTATTTGACACAGATGAGAGAAATTCTGATTGAACTGTTAAAGCTATATTTAAAGAGACTAATAGATATTATATTACATACCTGCAGTACAAAAATTTGGACTGTATGCTCACTCTTGCTGGCTGCTTTATTTTAATACCTACAGGCTAACGACTTAGAAAATGAGACAACGACCTATGAGGAACAGGAGCAGCGGCTAATGCTTGACTGCATGCAGGAGCTTGGTAAGTATCTGTGACTGTGGCTGAGAACAATCATGGGGATTGGCAGGGGTATGAAACCTACCTCATTTGAGGAGGAGAGAGGGGCACCCCATAAAACACCCGTTCACAGCTTAGCTAAAACACACCAGCATCAGATAACAAAATAAACAGAAAATATAAAAAGGGTAAGAGCAGAGCGAGCGACTGTCTATAAAACAGAGGATAGATACGTCTGAAAGGCACTATATAACAGATAGATAGATAGATAGATACTTTATTTATCCCAAGGGGTAATTCACATCTGACAGAATTTAGAAAAAATGTAAGCGTCGGTTTTTGGTAGAACATGGTATGCTTTGTGAAGCCTAGACCTGCTCTTCATGTTCACCTGCTGCTGTGTGTCACTACTCTGAAAGGTCCAGTAAGGACAATATAAATAGCATTTGCCCTGAAACCTGTAATGAAAGGAAGCATGGACACTTCTTTTATTGTGTCCTTGTACATTCAGCTGATGTCTTTATCCAATATGACTTACAAGAGTAGGCTACATTATAGTTGTTCGCTTACCATAGGAGCACTGGCAGGTAAAGTGACACACAATAAGGTTGAGGTACAGCTGGGAGTTGAGACGTTAACCTTGTGTTTTTAAAGTGTAATGCTTTGCCAGTACACCATGCTGCCTACTTTGAGAAATCCTCTAGGCTAACTCACAATGACCTTCCTATTTCTTCTTTAACTTCTCCAGCTTCAGCCAACAAACAGATATCTGTTTTGTCAGATGACTTGGCTCGAAAAGTGGAAGACACGGTGCGGCAGCAGGAGGAGATAAGTCAACTGTTAGCCCAAATTGTGGACCAGCAACAGCGGAACAAAATAGTAAGTGTTAGTAGTCCTTGTGATGACACTGGCTATATAAAATACTGGAAATATTCTGTAAACATAAATGACTGAATAAGAAGGGACTGAAATCCAGTATTCTCAGCCTGCACTCTCACATGTATTTAGCCTGTTAATGTTTTATTTTTTCAGCTGTCAAGAGAGAATGAAGAGTTAACCCAGCACCTACTGGCTGCCAGAGAGGGGCAGGAACAGCTGAAATGTGAGGTGAGAGAGTCCCTGTTGTCATCAGGAGTCACTGGTGCACTTGATTGTTTGGTGTTTATAGTCTATTAACACTGTCTATATCCTAACCCATTTATTATCCCAAACAGCTTTCAGATGTACGTGAAAAATATTCTGAATGCCAAGCCATTCTCCACGAAGCTCAGGAGGAGATTAAAAACCTTCGAAACAAAAGCCTACCCAACAGCACCATCAACCGTTATGGGGCACTCAACATCTTTCCTTTGGACTCACTGGCAGCTGAGATTGAAGACACAATGCGCAAAGGCCTTGACAGCCCAACCACTCCAGAATACAAGTAAGTAACCACATACAAGAATCCACACAAACTCAAAGACAAGCTCTCTGCAATACCCTTTACTTCATAAGAGGCCTGCTCATGGAATTTTGTTATCATTTATCTCTGCATCAATTTTTCTGTATCTCCACACTTTCTACAGGAATCATCAGAAACGTGTTTTTGAGACAGTCAAGGCAGTAAACCAGGTTGTCCGGTTTAAGTCCCTCTGCCCATCTCCACAAATTCCGGGTTCTGGTCAGTCCTCTACCTTACACTCCACTCTGCCCAGCCCGTTGAGCACTCCTCGTACCAGCTACTATGGTTCTGACTCTGCCAGCATGCTATTGGAGGACAAGCCCCCAGGAAGCCCAACTCTCCCTGGCAGTTCTCAGTAAGTAGTCAGTACACAAGGTTAAAAGGAGACCTGCATTACAGCATGTCTACATGAGGGGCAAGGTGGTTCTCTAGCTTTGTCAGAACACTGGCAACATACTGTATTTAACAGCTGCTGAATACTGTCTGATACTTTTTGGATGGCCTGTGGCTGAATTCAAGCCTTTTTTTCTGCAGCATATGTAAAACATTTATACAAATGCCAATTCAGTTGAAGTTGTGCTGTTGGCAGCTGCCCGTTGCTATTGGAGCTGCTTTGCAGGCTACTGCCTCTTGTTGTTTTTGAGTTGCCTGGAGGTATCTGCCTGATAATGTTGGTTGTTTTCTGTATGGGGCTGCTGATTACTGTTGACTGCATATGTAGTGCAGCTGCCTAACAGTGAAGGTAGCTGTCTCTTGCTTCCTATTGGGGGTTGACTTGTAGGCAGCTGCTGGCAGCTTCAGAGATGTAAAAAAGTAAAAAAAAAAGTAGCTCTGTCTTATTCCTCAAGATTTCCAGTCTTGTTCTTGAAGGTGTCCATTGGCTACAGCCATTGGATATGACTGGCAGTCTTGTTAGAGTTGCCCTACATGTTTTCCAATGAAGTCTGAAAGCATCCTACTCTTGGTATTGGAGATGAGCTATGAACAGTTGCCAACTGCTGCTGGAAATGATGTATAGTTGTAGATGGCTTTAAGAGACTTTCAAGCCATGATGTAATGACTGATGGATAGCTACATCCCACAGAGCCTTTGAAACATAAAGCATCTTCCCAGTATGTACCATATCCTCAAAAAAGTGTATAATGAAGTGTGACCAATTAGAAGTATGTAAATTCTAATTATACAACTGTGTAGGTAGATGGTCACCTCTCTGATGCTTTCCATTCTGCAGGCCCGAAGGACAGGACAAAAAACCTGGCCAGCCGGGCACCCCTGGGGGCCAAGACTTGGAGGCAGCCCTGCGGCGACTCTCAGCACGGCAGGAGAGTCACTCATCTGAGCGGCCCTTTTTTGAGGTTGAACGTGAGAGGAAGCTGCAAGCGCTGGCTGCAGACAGTGAGATATGCAGCAGTGGTTTCCTGACCCCAGATGAAAGTGTGTTGTCCACTGGAACCAACTACTCTGGCAGCTCTGAGCACAGTGGGGGCTCAAGCATCTCCCACAGTTCACGTTCATACTACCCAGATCGGCTGCAGATCGTCAAACCACTTGAAGGTTGGTAGTATTTGCTACCTCTGACTGTATATTCATGCTTCTATTGGGTGGACATTGATGTGCATAATCATCTGGGTCATAATATGCATATTACCTTCAGCTCTGTGAAACAGTGGGTAACTTCTAATGGAGCCTGGTTTGATTTGAGGCTGGAGTGCCTTTTGTATAGAGTTGCAATCTTTCCCAGAGTCTTTGTAAGATATTTCTAACAGCCTAAAGCTAACAACTCTCACCAATCAGCAACTCCAGTTTGATCTTCTGTGGATTAGCATGATTATACATCCTTAAAAGTCCTAAAGTAAAAGCAAGTGAATAGAAAGTTGTACGAATGGAATAGTGGTGATTCTTAGATAATTATGTGTAGATTTTTTGTTTCACTCATCAAAACATTGCACCTTGAACCCACAGGCTCTGTCACTCTTCATCACTGGCAACAGCTGGCTAGGCCAAATTTGGGGGGCATACTGGATCCACGGCCAGGTGTGCTCACCAAGGATTTCATGGAGCTTGATGTTGACATGCAGGAAATTTACAGCCTCAATGATCTGGAGGAAGATGAGATGGATCCAGCTTCCTCATTCACTCTGGCCGGTGCTTCTTCTTTGACCGGAAGGCAGGGCAATAGAGGTAAGTGGTCACCAACTTCTGTGATGTTGAACTGACAGACTGTACTGTCTGGTGCTTGTGTTCTGCATTCCTCCATCTAGCTGTCCATTTGACATTTCATGCCCATCTCATCAATTTCTCAGTCTTGTTAACCGTACCTTGTCCTGTCCTTCATTCTAGTGTGTCAGTCAGGTCACAATCTTCCCCAGACCCTGCCCACTCATACCATCACCATGTGCCGGATCATGCACCCCTTGGCTGAGCAGAATGGGTGAGTATAGTGCTGCTAGGCCTCCAGCTGTGCTGTCTACAGACCTCTCAACTTCAACATGGTCCTTTTTGCCTACCATTGTGATTTGGTGTTGTGTTTTCACTGTCTGCTTCCTGCCGGGGAAGATGGCCTGAAGCACATACAGTATCTTTGAAGCTCTGCATTGTTTGTTGCTTTTTATTCTTGCCATGATTATCACCTTGCTTTGCATTATGATTTATTTGCATGAATTATACTAACAGTACATTATGAAATAATGTTGTGTACATGTGTATGCAAGTATGTGTTTGTGAAAGTGAGTGTGAAATAGCTCCATCATCTCGTTTTCTGTTTGAGAATTTTGAAAGCAAGCTTTAACTTCTCACAATATATTCAGCAAGGGGGGCTTTTTCTGTGTAAGGCAGCATGAGAAGCCAACAGCGTAGTATAACACATCCTAATGCCAAATGCATTTTTTGAGATCACTAAATGACAAAAGGTATCTGCCCTATGTGGAGGTTGTGATGTACAAACCTGTGAAAAGCTTGTAATGCATAATCCTGTGGACTTCTATCAGGTCCATCGCTACTCCTACTACTACTTAGGGGAGCCAGTGATATGCTGAGCTTTTAATAGAGTTCAGCTGTTTAAAAAGCATAAAATAACCAACCAAATCAGATTGTAATAATTAATGTCATAGGATCTGTGGTGCAGTGGTCACTGCTGCTACTGCAAGTATCCATTGTCCTAGGTTCAAATCCCATGCCCACTTTTTGTCCGTACTGAGTTTGCATGTTGTCACCAAGTCTGTGTGAATGTATAAGTTATTTTAATTTCTGCATCTAAATTAGTGGGTGTGTCGGCGTGTGCTCTTTGTAAAAATGGTCCTCAGTCCCGAGTGTAAACTTTTTTAAAAATGAATATATGTCTTATGTTGGGAGTGGAGGTTTCCTCCTAATAGAGATAATTTATCATTACTTCCTGTGTTGAAGCATCTATGACCCACCTGACCAGCAAAGACGTTTACCAGTGCCGCCCAATGTCTGCATAAACTTTGTACCATCTAATGTCATCACTGGTTAAAAAAACTCAATCAACCCTTCTGTCATCTAATATCAACCTAACAATCTGCAAGCTACTGGAAGAGACTGGATTATATATGTATTCCCCTTGCTGTTCTTTTAAAATGCATTTTTATGTAATATATACATTTTTTTTTTTTCTCTTTTCACCAGACAGAGAAAGCCTTGGTACAGGCGCTTGCTCCACATCTAAAGGTTTTTTTGCTATCAAAGTAAGATTTCCACTGACTTGTTAACAAAGCATGATCACAATATCCACTCCCACCACTAATCATTTGTGTGCACACATGAGGCAGTCAAGGGGGTGCTGTGATCCACTTTCAAGAGACTGTTCAGGGCTGGGGATAGCAGTTTTCCGAGTACCTCTTTTTTCAATTGTTTCTTTTTGTTTTGTTGGTTTAATGACCTATTCATAAATGAGCGTGAGGAAGCTTTTTTAGAAACTCTTGAGAAATGTAGTGTAATGAAGCAGGAAGACAGGAAGCTGCTTTGTGAGGATCAAATGCTGTTTACTGTTTTCTGCCTCTGTGGTAAACCTTTGCTCGTGCATGGCATTTGTAGATGTGATGTCTCTGGCAACTCCAGCAACTGTAAATGCCCACGATTAAGGAAGCATATGAGATGAGTGTAGTAGGAATGGATTTAAATTTTCTATGCAGTTATGGGTTTGTGTCATTCTTTTATTTTTTTGCCTTGGTGTTCCAGTAGAGATTCACATTGAGGGCAGCATCAGGTGCCAGGCTAGAAGCAGCATTGAAATAAACTGGGCCAGTTTAGAGTACCTAGTCAAATATCCTGCATGTGTTCATAAAGAGAAAACAGATACTGACATGTAGAAAACAGCATGCAGTGTCCAAAAAGGAGCTGAACATTGTGACTCTGGGCGTGTATCACCAATTTGCCGTTATTTTCTTTTTTTTTTGACAGTATTACTTTTTTATAAGTATCCAAGGTTTTGAAAAAGGTGCAGTATGCAGATACAAAATCAGTAGGATTCAATTCAATTCAGTTCTTTATTGTCATGTTTACAAGTACCATGTATAATGAAATGCTTACTTGCGTGTGCCTCTGCAGACAGGAAACAAACACCAGAGACAAAATACATATAGAATAAATACAAAAAGTGACAGCAAGTGTATGTACTGCTCAAGGTAACAGTTGTAGTAGCAGTGAAGGTGACAAGATTACTGATTGTTCAAAAGCCTAATTTCAGTTGGGTAAAAACTGTTCTTGAATCTGGAGGTGCGTGTTCGGATGGACTTTAGATGCTTCTCAGATGGGAGGAGGGTGAAAGGTGACAGTGCAGCATGGCTGGAGTCTCGCTGGATATGGTTTAACTTCCTAAGGCAGCATGTAGTGTGGATGTCATGGATCGCAGGGAGCTGAGTGCTTGTGATCTGCTGAGCTCTGTGATCCTGAACTGAGCAGCTGCTGTACCAGGGTGTAATACATCCTGTGAGGATGGATTCCACAGCACACCTATAGAATCGATGAATAGTTACATGTCAATTAACTAATTACGTTGAGGTTATGTATTTCGGCGTTCAAGCAGTTAAACCAGTTTTAGTTTTATTTTCTTACTGGTACTTTGGGAGAGAAGTTGCTGCTCACCAGTCCACAGTGGTATCAATTCCCCTTTGGTTGCTTACTGTACTCCTAATTAGACCGCTAGAATCCTCTTAACGCCATCCCCTAACCAATCAGCTGTCTTAATCTTCACCTGCTGTCTGTCTTCTAACACTAACAATGTCCTGAGTCCTTTCACTGAACCTCAGTCTATAGCCTTAACATGGCATAAGCGTGGTGGCTAATATTGTGTGTCACATGGATTACAAATGCAACTGCTCTTCAGAAATGTCCAGCACATCAATCCATACTCGTCCATGTTTGGTATGGAGGCATGTGTTTCTTATTCTGCCTTTCTTTCTTTCCTTCCTAGCCTTCCTAATCAAGGCCTTTCCTCTCGTTGGAGTTCTGGAAAGTTAAGGGAGGCTGAAAGCAGCCTCCTGCATCAGTGCAGACCGTCTGAGTCGGTCACACGCCAACGGGCGCACACCTGGACACTGAGCACTTCGCTGGGATTGGCACGACTACTGCAAGAGCAGGGCATCTCGGCAGCCAGTGGCCGTAGGTGGGAGCACCAGCTGCTTTCTGGGCCACCACGGAACACTTCCTTCTGCAGTCCACCTGGAAAAGATGAGACATATGATGGAGCTTTTGCACAGCCTGGGGTAACAAAGCCAGCTGCTGCCACAGGCCCTGTTTTACATGCTCAAAGCTATAAAAATATTTTTAGCATTAACTTGTTGGAAAAGCTGAAGAGCCTTGGGTTGTACAAAGTGGCAGCCCGGGGACTGATAACCAAGAAAAGTGGAGCCAAAGAATCACCTGCACAAGGAGCTACAGGACAACACTACAGCCATTAGAGGGCACCATTTTGTATCTTTATATTTCAATCTTAACAAGTGGACACTTTTAACATAAACATGTGTGTATGAAATACACAGAGCTATGAATATAATGTTTTACATTCATACCTGGCAGATGGTTCGCTGTGCGGACGGGCATTAAAGTGGCACAGAATGGCATAGGGTTTATTGAAGCTTTGTCAGACTCCTAAAGCCTACAATCTCCTAGAAGAGGGAGTCACCTCCTGTTGTCACCCAACGTCACCCATTTGAAAGCTGCCTAATGTGCACACACACCAAAGACTCTTGTTGCAGCTCATTACATCAGGAATGCCACTTGACCTCAGGGCCAAAGAAGGATAGACTGGCATAGTCAATCCGTCTGTGATATTGATTGACTTATACATTTTGGGTGTTTTGATGTAACGTGCATCCTGAGATGGTCATCAGTCTGTTATTAGATGGCACAGTTAATTTCCACAGGAACTGTTGGTACAGCATGGCTTGAGATATTTTGCCTGTTGTTGAAGGACTGGGGGAGCCACACACTTTTTAAAGAAACTGTTACCTGTGACAATTGTGCCCTTCATGTTTTATATTAAAACGTAATGAGAGAGTATTCAGGGGGCAGAAAATATGTGATAGGGTTGCCAGATAGATGATCTGGGTTCACTTCCTGAGGAATAAAAGCCATTGGCATTGAAGTATCGATAACTTTTAGGAACAAAATAGTAATTGTGTCATTTGTTTCTGTTCCATGGAGCCAATAAGAATAATCACCAACAGCAGAGACAGTGTGTTTATTTAACAAATGGCACGAATGGGCAATCACACAAGTCATGAAAGTCCGACTCAGATAAGGGGATCAGAGTGGACTATCAGAGATTTTCTTGCCCCTTATCTGACCACCCCTAAAGTACAGTGTCTTGAGGCTGCACTTTTTAAATACCACATAAAGACTGATCTGGAGGCTCTTACCTGGCATTTAACTCCCGTCCATTTAACTACTTATTCTCAAAGGCCAAGGGTTCAACTTTTTGGGAGCCTTTACATCTCAAAACAACAATCTGAATAAAATGTATAAATATCATTTGTGTTAAAGCCTTTTATGTTATTAATCTTTGCTTGTGTATATCTGTGCTTCCTGAGTCTGTTTCTGAGGGCATGTCTACATCTTTGTGGGTCTTCATAGTTTGCATCGGACATCACCTGGGTTGAACTCCAGATGTGCTATGCTATCCCTTGATTGAGTGGTCCTGTCTTTGCCCTTCTCATGCACTTTTTTTCAGAATTTAAATTTCAGTTTATGTTAGGTGCCAAGTCTGAATTGAAAAACTACATTGGTTACCTTTATATCAGGTACCCAGTCTGAACTGAAAACTTTGAAGCTGAAAATGTGGTTGGTGCTCAGGGGATCACATTCTGTGTGCAGACATTCCACCAATCTAATCTCCCTTCCTCCTGTTCTCTAATGCAGAAGTTGAGGACCATTTGATTACAGTGTTGGACAACTGGTCCTTATAAAGGTGTGGTGAACTGCTCACTCCTGGTGAATGGGCACCATGGCCGAGTTAGTCTGCTGAAGCCACAACATGGTAGACTTACAGCTTCATTAGACACTCCTTCATGCTCTGCACATTTCCTATTCCCTTGACCAGTAAGTTGGCTCTGCTCCGCAGCCAGTGACTTACAGATACACATGAGGGTAACATGTGACTCCCTGACAGACATGCAAGTATAAATATACCCATGACAGAGCTAGCTGACTCAGCAACAACCTCAGTTTGGCAAAAATAACCCAAGATAAATCTATGAAGTACAGAATGTAAAGTCATTTTTATTTGAATACATTAGTGAAACAAGTGTGTATAGTGTATATTGCAGGTTGGTTGGAGACTCATTCTAGTATCACACCTAGGGCTTTTGGAACAGAACTTTGATTCCTACATCATCCTTCTCTTGGTGGCATGTTGAGGGGTGATCAGAAGTCTTGCTCAGGAGTCCTGCTCTCCATCACCTGTGCTGCGACGACCAAAGTCCATCCAACCGTTGTAGTCACGATCAATGATAGGGTGGACAGAGTTCATTACATGATTGTACCCCTCACTGTTGGAGAGCTCTGCAAGAGTGTACAAAAGTAAAAATGAGTTGTATTTAATATTTCATCTCTCAAAGAATCAAAAAGGGGAAAATAACTGAATTTGGCACAGCTCTCTGAGGATCAATGGGGTGTTCTGATGGAGGTTACAGTTTTAGATTGGTTATAGGATGTCATATGGTAAAATGGCAAAACAGGTATAGCTGGATTTTAATTTAAAATCGACCTGAAGCAGTTAGATAAAAACGCAGTAAAGATTTACTTGATGCTACCACACCAAGGTATCCAGCCATAAATACTGAAAATACTTTGTTGTACTACCTGTTGACAGGTGTAAAGTACTACATAACCTTATTGGTGTTACGTACCTGCAAGCATTTGCGGGATGTATTTGGACATGTACTGTCGCTCCTCTTCAGTCAGTGAGTCCATCCAGTCTCTCCGGACGATACGCGCTGGCAGCCCCCTGTCCTTCCCGCCGGTCCTATGTGCCACAGCCTTGCCAACTGCAATTAGAGATTCCTCCCGGGGGCGCGCTGCACAAATGGTGACAAGCGCGCACACGCCGAGCAGCGCACATGCGTACACCTTGCTGCTGGTCATTCTGTGAAAAGGCAGCGAACAGGAGGTGAGACACTTTCAAAAGAGGGTTCCGATGAATGTATCCACCCACCAAATAAGCCCGCGCTTCCGTTTTCGCTATTTTTTGATTGGAGAAAGCAACGAGTCAACGCACATCCGGTTTGTACTTTTTTTTAACTTTGTTTACAATTTGAGGAGTTTATACAGCGTTTATTGTACATGTCTTTGTAAATTGTCATTTTGCGTATTTATAATATATCTTATTTGATTTGCTTACTACATACTGTTCTTATTTATAATCTTTTCATGTTTTTTCCTTTATATCTGGTTTGATACCTGAAAGTCTTGCATACAATTAGAGTTATTTCATTTTATTCAGACTTTATTACAGTTCCTTCTGGCATTTGCACAGTGATTTACTTGACTTTTTACTTAATATGAACATTCCTGTTTACTATTAAATAAAACAGTCTGCTGTCAGATTTAATGCCGGATTTTGGGAAATGTACTCTTATTATGATGGAAATCCAGACCTTTTACATTAATTAGAGGGCTCCTTGCTTTCACAGTAATAAAATACAAAATACACGGTCACAAATACGCTTTGGGATCATTTCTGCATTAGCGTAAGACACCGTAAATCGGAGTGTTGATAATAAATGTCATGATGTACTGAATTCATGAGGCAGAAGTGCATAATAGACGAGAATTTTAGTTGCGTCAAGTATATGAAGTATTAAAATGTGTTTCAGGTGAAATGTTTAAAAGTCTAAATAGTCTCAATTAGTACCTATAAATGATCAGAAATCAATAATCGTTAACCTTCAAAAAGTCCAAAACGATACCCCACATGTTTGTTTGAAATTTGTCATTTTTAGCTTATACCGAGTGTCTCTAAGAGGGCTAGGAGCACCGGTGAAGAACAAATATAAAAAATATAATCAGTAACCTCGAAATATACTAAGACGACACTCCACATGCCTTTATTACCGATGGCAATTTTTCAAAGTTTTGTGAAAGCAGCAACTTTGACACCTCGTAACCCATTAGGGAGTGAACCCCTGGGGTCGATCGATACGACCTGCACAACTTTAAGTCCTTCAAGTTAGTTTTGCTATTAACCTCTTTATCGTAGGTGTGTACATTCTAGCGCAAAATATGGTCCAAAAATGACCTAAAAAATAGGCTTTTCAGTTCTAGGGGGCCAGAAAGAGAGGAATCAAAAAGCTCGACATCTTGCGTAACTGGTCATCAATATGAGTCGAACAACATGTCATATGGGTTTGGGTGATTCTGGAACCGGTGAGTCAGGATGCTCCGGACAAAAAACTGAAGTGATTTCATAAAGCGAACGTAAGTAAGTCTTACGAACATAGTCGATGTAAATAATTGTTTAGCATTTACTATATAATATAAATTCCTACATATGTATATTTTTTTTAAAACAAATACTAGAACGTGATTTTCGACCTTTGTAAAATGTTAATGAGGCATTTCTGTGTAATATTTTCCGTTTTCGTCTATGAGGGCAACAAAATCTGATAGGAATATCACTTATGTCTGCCCTCTTCCCTACTCAGGCTTTTGAGAAAATTTGATAAGGCAGCAAAACATGGCAGAACACCGCCTGTCCTATCTATGTGTCCGCGGTGTGTTTCTCTGGATTGCCATGTGTGCCACAAATCATCTGCAAAAGAGCAGTTTGGTTAACCTGAAGCGATATTTTGCCAGCTTTAGTGTTCTGCATATGACATTTAGATTTTTATATTCTGTACATACAGTATTTTAACAGCATGTATTGCAATTACAATATTCAACATTACGATTAATAAATGCGTTATGTACAATTTAGATATGGGACATCTCTGTCATTAAGATGAGCAAATGCAAAACTCCTAGTGAGAATGGGCTTCTCTGTGCCCAAGCCAGACGCCTTCTAGATTTTGAGGAGGGGTCGCGCTTAATGCGTGCTTTCTGCTCAGCAGAGTACCATTTATTTTACCAAGGGACCAACGCTCATCGGTAGAAATAAATCCCGGGACATCTGCTGCGCAAGTTGGCACACAACTTGAACAGGCACGAAATCTCCTGGGCCCGACTTCGCGTAAAATGTGCAAGAAGTCAACGGAGACGCGGCGTCCACCATTAGCATAGTAGATGAAGAACTTGGTGTTGTCGGTCACGTAACGGGGGTGTCAAATTAGGTTTGATTTCTATTATATTTTTCTACTGCAGGATCTGAAAAAATAAGAACAAATCTATTTGATAATCAGAGTGTTTAAATTGTGTACAGTAAATAAAGAGTGCGACTTTCAAATCCCAGCCTCAAGACCACATTGTTACTATAAACTTCATTTCGTATAGTGCCGTACTAAAGGCACTTCACGATTAATTATTTTCAACAATTAGATAAGTTCATTTTGATGTGCGTTTTACTGAGTTTTAATTTAGATGATCTAAAATGGTGAGAAGACGATTGGAGTGTTTACCGGAAAGCTAAAAACAAAAATCAACATAGTATAGAAATGTTCGGGTTGAAGAATATCTCGGCATAGCAAGTAAAAGCCAGTCAGCTAATGCTGAACGGGGAGAACAAACTACACAGAGGAAGACCCCTTCGGGATTCGAAGATATGGCTCGGTCCGATAGTAGCCCTGTCCATACATATATAATATTATATTGTATTATTATTGCGTCAAGCCGTCACTTATTGTAAGCACTGCCATAAAGTGTCAAGCTAAGTAATGCAAACTTAAATGATCTTTTTTCCCTAAATTGAACTCGGTCATCCTTGCCTTTTCGTTCTAAACTCCTACGCGTCGCCTTTTCACACATGCGCCTGTTCATATCAGGTTCTCCTAATTCCTAACCTCCGTCATTTTCATGTTGAACCCGTTCTTTTGATGCACATTCTCTCTCATACGCAGTGCCCTCCATCGTTCACCGCTATCGGGAGCGTCACTCATAAAAGTAAAAGTGCCAACGTGGTTCTTCAGGCTGTGATGCCATGGGGGGAACAATTTTTGGTTCCCAAACGAACCTTCCACCTGAGCGTTCCTGAAAGAGCCTTAATTTGTTTAGATCAGTAATGGGATCCATAAATAACCATGCATATAAGGGGAGTTCGTTTTTTCTTGATCTGTCCATATCCTTGCTCATCAGCCTACCTTACATTAAAGATTACTATTTTATTCGCATATTAGGAACTTTTTTAAAGCCCAAGAACCAACTTCATATACAAAGAAACCTTTCCGGATTCACATTTTCTTTTGTTTGTTTCTGTAAAGCAATGTGGCTACAAGTAACCACACAGCCCCGTGAAATGCCAATACGGACCGTTATTTTTTTTTTTTTAAGTGTGCGCATGCGCAGTGGCCGTGCACCCAGGCACCTTAAGACCTGTTATACTGTCTCCTCAGCCATCCCGCACCCCCAGCACCCTGCGCCTCCTTCGTTCACGCAGGTGCACCTCATGCCCACCATGTCCTTACCTGTAGCTTCCCGTGTCTGCCCTCGCGTTCTCTGCCCAGGCTCCGACTAGAGTTTGTGTGCGCTCTTCTCAGCCGCTGCCCAGCTCTTCTTATACCCTTGCTGATGACCCGTCCGGTAGCTCCTCCTCGCCGGCACCGGATAGCACCTTTCCGGTTTGGTTTACGTCAGCGGAGCACAGGGCAGCAGTGAAAAGACCGACCGGGTACCCCACACGGTCCCGCCTGATGTGTGTGACGGGATCCTAAGAGGGCACATCGCCTGGGACAAAGCCACTCATTTACGACTGCAAACTTCACTGGGTTTAAAGACCAGGAGCCAAGGGGTTAATTTGGGAGAACTGGGCACAGGGGCATGCAACGCAAGTTGAGAAAACCGTTAAACAAGACACAGTAACTTCTGAGCCGTCACTTCCAGAGATATTCAGACGGTGTTTTCAGAATTGATTTGTTAAAGAAAACTATCAACGAATAGATTACATCGATCGAGCTTCTGACGAAATCCCCAAATTATTCACTCGTTATTGAGTTTTAGGTTGTTGGCACAACATTTTAAGAGTTCGGTTCACTCAAAAGTTGACTTTAAGGATGGTTGGGGTGATGGAGTGATTAATTAAAACCCGGACGTGAGGCCGTTTCACGCACACTCTTTTCACGGGTCCCGAGAAAACTGGACAGGACAACGCGGCCACGAGCAGAACCTGCACCTGTTAAGCAGAATGAAAGTGAAAAACAATTCGATCGGCCCATATAGCGCCTTACTGCAGTGAAAACCTGACGAGCGATTTACGTGTAGAGTGGTGTAAATGAACGATCCCTGAACTTATGTCCTTCGTTTTGGATGGAGGTCGCAGTCCCCAGTTCTTCTTAGGACATTCATTTTAATGGGTTCTAATCACCGTAAATGATTAACCCCTTCAGTTGTACCCCGTGAGGGGAGCAAAAAAATCCTCGAAGTCCAACGCAGGTGTGGCTGTCACCCGATCAGAGACCCTCAATGCGGCATCAGGAACCGCGAGCTTCACTTCGTTTTTATTTGCACCCGTTGTCAGAGGGCATGTAAAGATTAAAAATACGTTCAAATAAAAATAGGAAATAACGACAAACTCATTTGATGGAAACTGCACACACACACAAGACTAAGTCAGCACACAATGGCAATTCCTGCGGGCAACCAAGGAGAAGAACTGAAAACTTCAGGAAAAAACCTTGCAGACTGGTACTTGAGGGTGGCACAGAGGTTGGCGCTGCAGCCTTTCAACTTCAGGGTGGCAAATGTTGCCTTCATGCCCAAGTCTGCTGTCCGTCCGGTGTGTTTTCTTGCCCTTTTCCTCTCCAATGTCACCCCCAAACCCCCAGAGACGTGCACGCGCGCGCATGTGTTTGATGAACTGGACACTCTACACTGGCACCGTGTAGTGGGCAGCTTCACGTCCTGCGCCTCCTGCTCCCGGGGCTGGCACTTTACCACAATCAGCAGGTTTAAGAACATTTGGGTGAACAGAATATGTAAATCTTCCTAATTTATAACACGCACCAATAACGTAAAACAAAAGAACATTCACAAACCCGGCTACTTCAGATCTGGTTCAGCTTAATGTAAAACACGAGTCTTAAAAAGCAAATCAAAGTAGCCGTTTTTAAATTTTTTTTGTTAATTAATGCAAATGACCGACAGGCACAGAACTTAGAACCGAGTTTGTACTGCTGAGAAGTTTCGAGGTGAGAATGACACATTCTGTAGTCATGGCTACGGCGGGCGGACACGCGTTGATTGGCACCTGAACTAAGAATTTCATTGTTCTCTGTATAGGACAAGAACAATACTAAAATAATTTAGAAAATGTACGTTTTAAGTCAATTCATCAAACAGTAAATATCTGAATGGGACTTGTCAAGCAATGTATACAGTTTACCTTCTGCTTGCAAGGGTGGCAAAGTGGCGCTTCAGAACAGTGCCATAGGGGCACCATTTATGGTCCCAAAAGAGCCACTGCTCTTGGTAGCCCCCCCACCCCCGTGAAAATAGCATCCAGTCTCGGGGGGGCCTCATGAAACAAATCGCTGAGGACTGCTTAAGTACTGTAAGTTGAAATGGGCAGAGGTGCCAGTGCCGAGTACTGGTGAGGAGGGTAGTGGCCCACTTCAAACACTGCCTAGCAAGATAGAAAAGATAGAAAAAACCTGTAGGGAGCCGCTGATATTGTACACAGGGGGACTGCTTTTTAAAACCAGGGACCCCCTTGGGATTATCATTTATATGTGATTATTAAAAGAGGAGGATTATGGAAGAAGATGAGTCAATGTGGCAACCCCTAACAGGAGCAGCCGAAAGACGAAGAAGATTAAAGGAGAAGGCTACAGATCTAAATGAGTGAAGGCTCTTTCATGGACCGTCATGTGGAAGGTTCTCCTATGGCACTGGCACCTTTATTTTTGTCAGAGTGGATGTGGCTTTTCCTCCCACTGGCTTGAAGATGTGTGTCTTTGAATAGCTACCCATCCCACCTGGGTGACTGTGCCCTGCTCGTCTTCCTGGGCACCACTGAGATGCACTAAGCAGCTCTGATTATGTTATGTGAATCGCCTTATTCCATCCCTCCGGCCCAAATGCTCCTGCATCTGCCATACCGCCATCCCTTGGTTACCAGTCCATTGCCCTCCTCATCGTGTACACTTGAAATACGTTTTGTGCCCGCTCCTCTGTGTGCCATCCACTTGTGACGGTGCACTCTGTCAGATCGATGCCGGCATAGCAGTCACACATTGTTGTAATTTATTTTGAGGCCCCAATTCGCAGTTCAGGAGGAACTCTGCGTGGAGATTCAGAATTAATGGCATCATTGTGCTTCTTTGTCTCTGCTAATTCTTATTGTGTTTGCGGACCAAAGCGATGCCATGCAGCCCGGGCCTTGGCGCTCCCCGGAGTCTTTGATCTCGTGTTTGATCTCATCTGACGAGACTCTTCATTTCTGTTATTTCAACGATTGCCTGCACTTTTGTGAAATTCTTCCTCCAGATGTCGGCCCCCGGTCTTTTTGCCCTGTTGCAGGCACTGCCACTTGAGCCCAGTTTATTGAAACCAAATCTTTTTAAGCCCTTGTCGTTCCGTTTATTAATGGCAGCATTTTAGGTCATGTCTTAATGATAAAATGTTTCTATTATTCAGGAAGCCTGAATGAGTAAACATGGATGCATCGATATAAAACAGTGGGGGGGAGTGAGTGAATTTGTGTATTTGGGGGTCCTCACCACAGGACAGAAAATCTTGATGCTCAGCAAGATGACAATAAAATTACAATGTTAGAATAACAAAGGAGACAAAGCCAGGAAAAGCAAACATCGGCCCCCCTGTTGCCCATGGCATGAAACCACCCACCCTTCATATACTGTATAATATGCCCTCCATAATGTCTGGGACAAAGACACATTGATACACGATGTAATCCTCTGCACCACAGTTTCAAATTACAAATCAGACAATTGAAATGTAATGAAAGTGCAAATCGCAGACATACAATTAAGGGGATCTGCTGACATTTTGGTCACACCACACTTATTCTATATGGTCTTCCCCCCATTTCAGGGCTCCATAATGTTTGTCCATCACAGCAGTTTGTGATTCCTTAGGTGGGTTTCGTTACTTCTTAACATACCTCAGTTGGCTTCTACTCTTTGGAGTCTGCAGTTTAACAAGAAGAGCTGTGCCATTGAAAGTCAAAGGAGCCATCATGAGGCTGACAAACAAGAATCAAACTACGAGAGACATCAGTAAGACTTCAGGATGACCCAAATCAACTGTCTGGAATATCATGAAGAAGAAAGAACGCACAGGTGAGCTCAGTAATCGCAAAGGGACTGATAGGCCCAGGAAGACCACCACTGCTGATGGCAGCAGAATCCTCACTATGGTAAAGAAAAAGCCCCAGCCACCTGTGTGAGATCAGAAACAGTCATCAGGGGCAGATGTGGACGTGTCAGGGACGACAATCAGCAGAAGACTTCATGAACAGAAATACAGAGGCCACGCTGCAAGATGCAGACCAGTAGTTAGCCAAACAAACAGGATGGCCAGATTACAGCTTGTGAAAAAGGACTTAAAAGAGCCTGCAGAACTCTGGAGAAAGGTCTTGTGGACGGACGAGACAAAGATGAACCTCATCAGAGTGATGCCAAGAATGAAGAGTGGAGACCATAATGAACTGCCCGAGAGCCAAAGCAGACCACCTAATCTGTTAAACATGGTGTTGGGGTCTGTTATGGTTTGGGCATGTATGGCTGCCACAGGTCCTGGCACACTTCTCTTCATCGATGATGAACTGCTGACGGCAGCGGCTCACTGAATTCTGAGGTGTAGAGAAACGTCTGATCTGTTTGAGTTCCAGGAAATGTCTCCAAACTCAAGAGGACGGCACTTCATCCTACACCACGATGATGATCCATACATACTGCTGAGGCAACACTGGAGCTTTGCAAAGGTAAAAATGGACAATTCTTGAATGGCCAAGCCAGCCCCCCGATTTAAATCCAATTGAGCAGGCCTTCCATATGCTGAAGAGAAAACAAGTGGACAACCAACAAAACAAGCAGGAGCTGAAGATGGCTGCCTTAGAGGCCTGGCAGGGAGCACCTGCTGACGTCTATGAATTGCATGCCAGGGATATGCGACAAAGTCCTAAATATGACGGCTTTAATAGACCTGCCACTGCTGTGTCCTAAACATCATGGGGACCTTGTAGCGAAAGTGTTGTCATTTCTACATGGTGGGACCAAAATGTACGCAAATCCCCAAAACTGAAAGTCTGCAATGTGCACTTTAATCACAATGTCTGAATTGTTTGGTTTGTAATTTTCAACTGTGGAGCAGAGGATTGAATCAGGGAAGAATATGTTTTTGTCCCAAACATTGTGGAGGGCACCGCAGACCACTGCTAGAAGATGGCTGTGTGATAACAGTGAGCCCACTGCTGCACATCCAGCTTAGGTAAAGAAATAAATAAAACAGACGCACTGAGCGCTCCACCCACTTTCAAATTCACTTCACCCAGTTCAGAGTTATGTGTGGCAGTTTCAGGACCCAAGCCTGGTCGGGACGCCACTCCAAATGCAGTGGCTCAGCCTGACAAACTGCAGCGGGCAACTTAGAGTCGCCAGTTCAGACAAATCTGGGAAGGTGGAAGGCCAAAATTAGTCATCAAAAAGTTCACTCACAAGATCTCCACAATCATGAATAAACACTCCAGTTCAGGGTCGCGAGAGGCCATGCTGCCCTGCACACCATGCCAGTTCGTTAGAGATGCCACTTGCAATCACTAAGGACCAGTTTAACATCGCCACCCGTATTCTTACCTGGCTTATCCAGGCCAGGGCTGTGTGGTATGGCAGGCCGTTCTAACATTTCATTCCTTTAGTTTGATATCTGCTTTCCAAACATTGATATGATGAGCTTTGAATTTGATATCAGGGCTATACAATTTGATTAACACGCTTTCAAAATTTGATATCAACTTTTTATAATTTATCGCACTTTTGAAATTTGATATGATAGCTTAAATGCTAATATATGCATTTTAAACTCTCACATCATATTTTGTCATTTTGATATTATGTTTATGAAATTTGATATCCGCTTTTAAAATCTGATTTTTATTTTTATATTTAAAACCTGGATTTCAAATTTCAAAAGCTGATATCAAGGAAAATGGATTAAACGTTAGAACGGCCTGCCATACTGTGGAAGCTGGAGCCTATCCCAGGAAGCATCGGGCACAAGGCAGGAGCAACCAGTGGACTGGGAAGGAGCGCACCGCAGATCACACACCGGGGGTTATGAGGACTACAGCCTTACCTTGATGTCAGCATTACAACACGAGGAGAGCCCTCCGTCTCCATATGTGAGCCCCGCTGCTTCAGATCCTTTGCAGTGGCGTAGCTACGGGTGGGCGGATGGGGCGGTCCGCTCCGGGCTGCACATTTTTGGGGGGCGGCATTATTGGCCAAAAGGCTCTGTACACTTCGTGTGTAAGCAGCAGGGTTCGGAAAAATATCACTCATGAACTAAATAAGTATTTTGATCCTCAAATCCTTCAAAAATCATTTTCAGCCTGTCCTTCTGTGACGGACTCAGAAACGGCAGTTGAAATTTATGAAGCAGTAACATAAATATATTAAACATTACACCGATAATAATTTCTAGGAAGATAAACAGCTAATGTAAAATGTATAATTTCGTTATCAATCCGAATGCGTTCTTGCTCTGCTCTGTCACTTGAACACTACACTGGTTCTGGTTTTCGCAGCGTAATTATGTTAAACTAATAATCAGAACACGGCTTATCAGTGCGTCTATAATATATTCTTGTATAGGTTGATGATTAGAAATAATTATATGCTATGTAAAAAATTATTGGTGTTTCCCTATATATGAATACATATATGCAAAATGTATCTTAATTTTTCTCTATACGTCATTTTAATTTTCTTTTTAAATAGGTTAACATATTCATATATGTTGGATGGCGGCAAATTGAAACCCCGCCCCGAGCGGAACGAACTCGAGCTACGTCACTGCTCCTTTGACCTCAATTGTGTTATCACACACAGAGAAGACTTGTACCATTTCATTTGGATGGTTGCACTTTTTGTCCAGTCTTCACACTAGTAATCCAGTGGTATGGGTGACAAAACGATGCATCTGTGTATCAAAAAAAATAATAAATTAAATTCTACAACCACACACAGAAAGCCCACGGCATAGAAGTCTGGAACTTTCTTTCCAAATCCACGAAGATGTGGAGTCGCCAGTGCGATATAGGGAGCGGAGCTTTATGCAAATCTCGAATAGTCACACACATTAATGTCGTTAATCAACGCGATTCAACTGCGTATGCTGAAAACAGTCACATCAGGTATAGAATATACAAAAAGCGTTAATTTTGTGTAAGATTAACCTAAAATTGGGAATGAAGACCTCAATCCTCGAGGCCGATTATTATCTTCTGTTATAAGAAAATCTTTTAATGGTTTTGTTTCAAAAATAAAACATCCAAGACAGCCATGTCGACATAATTAAAGGGTACGTAATAAATAAATAGAATTTTAAGTTGTTTTAACTTAAATTTGACTAATAAAGCCTACAATCCCTGTCAGCTCATTTTCTTGAGTGCACCAGGAGACAAAGGGGTCTCCTCAAGTTGACTGAGTAACAATACTCTGTACACCCCGAGAAATAATCCAGGGGTCTTTTAGCCAAGACGTAAGTAAATACAGGGCTGCCGATTCAGAAATTCAAATGTTCTGACTTTGCTACACTTTTTGAATTGCGCACATTCGTTAATACGTTGCGTGGACACAATAACAGCAGTCGTTCATTCACTAATAAAATAACAGAAGTGGTAACTTCATCAGCTTCATTTGAAACAGGACGTCCCGTTTACACGTCTACCCGAGTCCATGGACAACACTGTGGGGGGCGCTGAAGCCCTCACTTAACACGCATAAAAATCGGAATTCTTCAGTGCCATTTTATGGTTCTTTACTGTGCTGTGTGATTCGTCACTGATCCGCTGTTTGACCAGCCAACATGTGCTTCTGGGCGGAGGCGGCCTTAGTGGTGTGCGGGGCCTACGGCTGGCCAACCCCACGCGCGGCCGGTTACGTCAAACGCTGTTAACTGTATGTGTTGACTGAATTTAATAAAAATAATGTTAACATACGCCGGATTTCCTCATTACAGTATTCAGCTACATTTTTTCAAGATAAAACCAGGACTTTATCAAAATATAACGATATAATCTATTAAAAAAGTGCAACTCATAATTCATGACAATACCACGACAATGCGAAATGCGATGAAATGAGCAGGTCTCTTCCAGAAAAGAACCCAAATTCTCGATATGCAGGATGTCATAGTCATAACTCACGTTGATGTCATGTCAGCCGTCATGTAAGGTGACCAGAATATTTTGGGCCAATCCCCCTGGGGTGGGGTGGGGGTATAGAGGAGCGTAGACTACTCCCCTCGTGTTCTGTGATTGAAGTTCTCCCACCACTGCCGATGGAAAACTTTGAGTCGCACACGCTGCAAATCACAACAGATGCATCAGGGGTCGGTCGCAAATACGGAATTTCACGCTGAAGCCCATCATTGAACTGACACTTCCTTTTAGCACTCGTGTTGAATCACAGGGACCAATCACTGCGCCAAAATGCAGAAACAACAGGTGGAAGAAAAGAGCCGCCACGCTGCCTTCGCATCCAGAAGCAAGCCACGTGTAGACACAGCCACAGGCTGAGGCAGAGCACGGTGTGCCTCTCTTAGAAACTACAGATCACGAGTAGGGATTCTAAACACTAAAGAGTACAAAGCGAAAGCTTATCACGTGATTTCTCGCCAAAGTTGCACGATGCGGTAAAGCTTAACCTCCGTGAAAACACCGCGCACGCGCGCCGAGTTCAGATTATCGTGGTGATGAGATGCATTCAAAAAAATGAACCAGCTGAAACCGGGCATGAAATCTTAAACCGGGGACATGTTTCCGAGTGGGGACAGCTGTCCGATAAAGGGGACTGTCCCCGGAAAACGGGGACGGATGGTCACCTTACCGTCATGTCATTAGCAATACGTGTTTTTGTGCATTCATATTCGGACATGTTTATGGCCTACAAATAAAATGTGACTTTCAGTGTTTCGACAGGAAGTGTGAAATTAACGTAGAAGTACCGTTATGAAATCTCTTACCGGATCTTTCACGGCTGTATTAGCTCAAAAGGGTGCTTCTACTAAATACTGAGCAAAGGGTCTGAATACTTAGGACCATGTGATATTTCAGCTTTTTTTTAAATAAATCTGCAACAATTTCAAAAATTCTTTTTTTGTCTGTCAATATGGGGTGCTGTGTGTACATTAATGAGGAAAAAATTAATTTAAATGATTTTAGCAAATGGCTGCAAGATAACAAAGAGTGAAAAACTGAAGGGGGTCTGAATACTTTCCGTACCCACTGTATATACTGGGGCGGCACGGTGGCACAGTGGGTAGCACTTTTGCTTCGCAGTTAGGGGACCCGGGTTTGCTTCCTCCCTACTTGGAGTTTGCATGTTCTCCCCGTGTCTGCGTGGCTTTCCTCCTGGTGCTCTGGTTTCCTCCCACAGTCCAAAGACATGCAGGTTAGGTGCATTGGCGATCCTAAAATTGGCCCTAGTGTGTGATTTGTGCTTTGTGTGTGTGTGTGTGTGTCCTGCGGTGGGCTGGCACTCTGCCCGGGATTTGTTCCCTGCCTTGCGCCCTGTGCTGGCTGGGATTGGCTCCAGCGGACCCCCGTGACTCCGTAGTTAAGATATAGCGGGTTGGAGAATGGATGGATATATATACTGGAGAATATAACTTGACAAATCCACTCGAACGGGACACGCGGACCTCAAAAGCGAGGACCCCTTAGGCGCGGTCGCCACACTTACCACCGCCAAACGCCGCTGTTTGATTGTGGGACAGGACCTTTGTACAAGAAGGTGGTTCTTTCTGCTTTGAAAAAGTTCGTAATGTGAAGGGGAATAAATGTGTAACGTATGTAACCTGCATGGCAGGACACGAACAGATTAAGAAAACCCGAACTTATCCGCGTTACTGCATCTCACAAGTCCGTGTCTTCTGTTCCCGGTTAGTGCCTGTCACGGGGCGAAAGAAAGAAAGAAAGAAAGACCCAACCCCAAAATGGCTCCGCTATGGCATCTCTGTGGCGCCTCTGGGGTGATGAGGAGGACTTCAGGCACGAGCCAGGGCACGTGGTCAGCCCCCAGGCGAGGTGAGTCTGTTTGCCCAATAAACTGGACTTTTTAAAAATTAGCTTACCCTTTGTTCATTTTCAGCATATATGAAATATTTCCCTGGCTTGAGGGTTTGTTGTGAAAAAGTTCAAATAAACAGAGACATACGAGAGACTCCGAGCGCAGCTTTGTCTCTCATTCTAATTCTTAAAACAATTTCAAAGTAACACGCAGTCATTTTTTGTGATAAAACAAATCTTGTAAAATAGCTGTAAAACAGAAGACACTATTTAAAACTAAACATTATGAAACGCCACATTCGGTTATTATTCAGTAAGTTTCCATTTGACATTTTATTTAACATTGCCTTTTTATGGCTCTTTATATCTCATAGTTGGACTTTTCCAGACGGAAATTTCAAAATAGCGTATTATTATTTTGAGGTGGTCTCTTTTAAGCTTCTTTCGTCGCCCATCAATCAGTCAATCTGTTATATACACTCTTATACAGAGCGATGCCATTTTAGTTCCCAGCAGAGCCGCACGTGAAGAATCGAGAAGGAACTTTAATGTATTTAGATTTGTGACAGACGCCATGCAGCAGATAATCAGGGACAGATTTGGGAAATACCAAAGGGTCCCGAGTTTCAAAGTTCAGTTTGTTATTCTGCACATTCGGAAGATTTTCAAATCGCAAAGAACTCTTCTCACAATGAAACGATGTTTTGTCAGACAATAATATTTTATACTGTTAATTATTAAGTACACGGCCCGACCTGCTTTATTTCACTTTTAACACAAGTTGGCATAACTCCATTTATTTTTTTAACATTTTGTTGAATTTATTAAAAGCAAATAACATCCCATACAGGCAAGTCAAATTTTACAAAACTAAGTTCAAATCAAATCAAACCCCACCCATTTCTAACTTGATATATATTTTTTATTTTTGTAATTGACCCGAGCGTACCTGCCGTGACCCTCCACACCTCTTCATCGGCGCTTTAGTGGGCTGTTGGCCTGTTTCGTGTATAAATTTGGCGCTTTGGATATTTAATATGCAGACAAAACAGAAACCTTCAATGACTAGAAAACCCAAACTTAGCTGTTATTGTGTGCAGCCTTAAAACATCAGGAACCCAGTGGGATTACAGAAATCATCTATTCATATTTACTGAATCTACAGTTCTAAATGTTCTTCTTTTCTAGAACCTTCACGTGGATGGTCCTTTTGAGAATCAAAAATGGCTCTGAAGCAGCACTTATACAGGTGATGAGACCCCCGTTACTTAACTGCTCACTCCCCTGTGGCTCCTCTGAGGTCAGACCAGCTGCAGCTCAGTGAAGACATTCACACAATGAAAAGCAATGGTAATACTAATAACATTGTTATTATAACAGATTATTATTACTACTAGAGGCTCGGTTAGAATGAAAATCAGTAAGAACAGGAAATACGCAAACGTAACCAAGCGCCAGGCACAGGACTGACAGTCTGTTTAGGAAATGGAGCGTGACGAACAAACAGCTAAGAAACCCCTCCGATATCACCTGGACAAGAAAACACTCAGAGGGCCCCAAGCGTAAAAGCCGCTCCAGAACGCTAAGCTAATATTGATATTTAAATGGACTACTCTGTACTTTTTAAATAAAAGAAATCAATCCGCCTTTTCAGTGACATTTAAAAAATCGTCGTGCGGATCAGGAGCGCACTCGTCAATGGGCGGTGACGTCACGACAGACACTAAACGGCGGGCGACGGGGAGGATAATGGAGCGGGGAGACTTGGTGTGGCGTTCAGTCGATCTTGAGCAGGTGCGACCGCAAGGCTGTTCAATAAGGATGCGAACCCTTGTACTTTACTCTTCGCCTCATTATATCCTACCAATTACCCCGCAGTCCAAATGACCTCGTCCTTAAATCCATCCGTCAATTACGCAGTTCAGGGTTGCGGAGCTCTCAACTGAAGAGCGCTATAAAAAACAGAACTCGATTGCCATCAACAGAGAGACTGACATTCATTTCTCACTGCCTGGCATCACATCAGCTTCGTGTGGCCTGCCAAAGTCATCCCGGGGTAACAACCTTTGAGGCTTTGGAAAGTTGTGAGGTTTTCTATCCCTCAAAACGTGCGCTCGAGGTTAATAGGTCGATAGGAAAGGCACTATATAATAGATAATGAAAGTCTGTTTATGATAGAGTGATACTGTATATAAGGCACTGCATACAGTTATGAAAGGCACTATATAATAATGAAAGTTCGTTTATGATAGAGTGATACTGTATATAAGGCACTGCATACAGTTATGAAAGGCACTATATAATAGATAATGAAAGTCCATTTATGATAGTGATACTGTATATAAGGCACTGCATATCGTTATGAAAGGCACTATATAATACAGCGCTAGAGACGGATAATGAAAGTCACTATCTGATAGATACGAAGGGAGCATTAAGTAAGATAATTAAAGGCACTATACCTGTATAGTAGATAATGAAAGTCCGTTTATGATAGAGTGATACTGTATATAAGGCACTGCATATCGTTATGAGACACTATATAATACACTTCTACATACAGTTATGAAAGTCACTTTATGATAAATAACAAAATGCACTATATACTAGATACACTATATAATGAACGGCATTATATGATAGACATAAAAGTCACCATATAATAGATGAAAGGAACTATATGATATAAAAGCCAATATATGACAAGCTAGATTTAAAGGGCATTAAGTTAGATAATGAAAGAAACCAATAGATATGAATGTCACTACTAATAAATGAAAGTCACGATATGATAGCACTTAGTCCCCATTGGGAAAATTGCCCGTTTACAGAATCCCTACGTACTGGTCCTTTGTGACTGGTGCCCTATCCAGTGATTGATTCTGTATTGTAGATAAAATTAATCGGATTAAGGTCTGACTGTTCAGAATGTTATGGTCGACTATACAGCACCTGTTATTGACGGCTAAAATTTCATTAAAATGGAATCAGTAAGGATGGTCCCGATCTGAAGCACATCTTTGATAGTGTCACTGTCCTCTCCTGAACAGGGGCTCATTCAGTTGTGACTTCAATTAGTTAAGACCCCCGGTCCTCTCACCGTGGTCGTCACTGGCGTGCGCTACAGGCCCCGAAGGCCCACCCTGTAATATTACTGCCAAGTGAGCTCCAGCCGAGACCTTTCGCTTGCTATTTATCTGGCATCTGCGGCGGAGCCCCCATGTTTGATTATGCACATCAAACATCCAGTTTTATTAGAGCACTTCTCCAGAGGCTTTCTTCACCCAGACAGACTTTGACCAGGAGTGTTTTTGCAAGACTTGCAGGAGTTCAGATGAAAACCCGAGATTTGCCCTGACATTTGCACACAGGGTCATTCGGCACCACTGTTTCTTTATAAAAATCCCAGGGGTGCCAGTTTCCATAGCCTGCCTGGCAAAAATAAAAAGGGCCTTTTGTTGAAAATCAATACCTAAACCCAGTAATGTGCAATTGATCATTTAACAAACTTTCATTTTGGATAGTTATGACCACAGATAAACACCTGAATCAATATGCTATTATACCCAGGACTGGTCTTCACACGGGGGCCAGAAGTCTCTGCACAGAATTAATGCTAAAAAACCCACCAAGAGCTTAAAGCCCAGCTTCCTCTTCACGCTTCAAAAGATGTTATTTCATTGGGGGTCGTCTTTCCCTACACTTGATGCTCCCAATTTGAAGTTACAGAGAAGGGCTCACCAACCATCTGCATAGTCTTCAAATAGAGCAGCTGTTCTTTAATATACCGACAGACTACTACAAGACTATGGACTCCCCTACAATAGAAGCTCACTTCAGTAATGTTCACCTGTCATTTCATTGCCTTGATGGTTCCATTATGCTAAATAAGCCAATGCTGCCTCCTGGATGAGCATGATTAATGAAACCCCCCAGTACCCACTTTGGACACTGCTGCATCATCCATGTTCTAGATTAGGGACAGTAAAACCCTCACTTCATAGTTGAGCACACAAGAGACTGGAGTCTGCTGAGGGACCTTAATGTGTGAATAAAAGCTAACAAGTGAAGCCCCCCCCCCAGTTTGTGCAAAGCAGTCAGGTGGAACTAAGATCATGGAGGTAGTGTGTACCATCACTTCAGATGAGGGCCACAGGAGCCTAGCACTACTAAAACATCCAGGAAGGAATTGAACAATTCAGTACTTCCACAACCAAATACAACTACCAAAAAGACCCTGAAAACCAGCCCAGCTAAAATATTGCAACCAAAAAAAAAAATTTAAACCCACGCCGAGAGTGAATACTCCCAACTTCCCAGTAGACCATACATAGCATGACACATTTTTATTTTGAAACATACAAAAAAAAAATTAGTGCTCCAAAAAGCACAATCTAAATATCAGACAAAAAGCATTTAAAATTGAACAGAAATGCCAGTGTTTCATCCCAGAATGGTACTCCTCTTGTAGGCAGTTATCTACTTGTGTCCTTGAGTGCATTATGCAGGCCCCTTTTCCAAACTGGAGACGGGGTTAAGAGTCTTAAATAACAAGCCTTCATTATCTTAATATGCACAGGAGATCAGCAGAAACTGCTAGTTGTCAGCACTGTAATGTCATCGTTTAGAATCCGTGAACCTTCAGCTGCTCCTCCTTAGCCAAACCAATCTGAAAATGTAAAGTTAATATTTAGACTTTTCAGAAACCAAATCTTGTAGTTTCCACAACAAATCTACAGTCCAGCCACTGGGGCATTAAACCAAACCCACCTCAGTAAGGAACTGGCATATATTCTTGCGCTGGTCACCCTGCAGCTGGATCACTTCACCATACTCCGGGTGCTCAATCACAGTTCCGTTGCAGGCAAATTTCTAACGGAAAAAAAATCGCATATTAACTATTTAAAATGACTTCAGCCCTCATTTAAACTCAAGGGTTAGTTAGGTCTTACCTTCTTGAATGCTTTCACCAGCTTCTTTTTATCATATTCCTCTGCAATTCCCTGGACGGTCGTCAGAGTTTTTCTTCCGTTCCGCTGTTGAATTCTTATATGGATGTAGTCCTCAGTCCCAGCCGGGAGCAGGTCATCACCCTTAGTTGCATCAGCAAAGGGGTCTTTAAATAGAAGAGGAAAAAGAATAAGCGACATCTAATTTATGAAACCCCCGTACAATTTCCTACAGGAACCGACAAGCGCGCATGTGCCACACACCTTAAAAAAAGCAGCTCGACGCTGAGAGTGAAGGCCAGCCCCCCAGCGAGCCCGATTGGCAGACGTGTTTAAAATGGCTGCGAAACCCGACTACCTATTGGGCCAGGCTCAAGTCAGTCGGAAAAAACGCCTAGGCCAGCGGCCTTCTTGCCACACAATACTAATCTATTTATAATACAAATACAGTCGCATACGAGGAAATCAATCACGACTTATTTAAATTGAGCGTCACCTTTAGGTTACATCCAATAATTAAAGTACAAAAACAAACTGGCGAACATTCTAGTAGGCGTCGAGGGGCAAGGCCAAAAATCCAACATAACCATTCCTTTGAAGTAAAGAAATGTAGCATTAATACGCTGCTTTAGATTTAACATTTACATCATAAAAAACGTGCCAAACGCCTGCGAAATGTCCTAGCGGAAACACGAATACTAAACAATGGTTGGTATTAAGGAGACTCACCGAAGGTTTGGAGGTTCTGGATTGCGGACATACGATAAGATTCCCTTGACTTGCGGGAGATAATGGGTTTAAACGCCTTTGTAGGGTGGATTGTTGTAGAGCTCGATATCACCTTCCTCACTTCTCACCAGAAGCTACACCCGAATAATGCTGAGAAGATGGCGCCTGTAAGCTGCTGACGCAGACATCGTCTCTTTTATACCGTCCGTGACGCGATGACGTCATCAAACGTTTAGTCACGTACTGCGCGTGAACGTTAGGCCCGCCCATCATGCACCGGAAAAGCCAGGGGTTTCTAAGACAAGGTCTCCATGGAGTCCGTCAGCTGATCGAAAAAAAAACAAAACAAAAGGAAGTGGTGAGTTCAGCAGTTCTAATCACTGGTATCCTGCAGGGATTGCAACGAGTAAAATAGAAAGGAATGTGACAAACCTTCACCAGTCTCCAGAAGAATCAACCATTTGTGTAACCGTCTTAAAGATAAATGCGAAAGAAAGAAAAAAAAGAAAGGAAGTAACCAAACATGGACGGGCTGAAAGTCCACCACGAGCATCTCAGGACACCAATTAGCCCCACACCACTCGATTAAAGGGCAAAGTGTCAACTGTACAATCAGAGGGCAGGACCTCGAAAGAAAAAATAGTAAGGGGTGATTGAAAAAAAGAGCAACAAAAGAAGAACATTTATATTACACAGAAGTAATTAAAGGGAAGAAAGTTCAGAAAGAAATAAAAATACATGCAAAAGGCTTGTGAAATCTTAAATATCAAAAAAAAAAGAGTTAAGTAGGTAAAACAAGGAAAAGCCAAATGATTAAAAAATGAAAACTAAATGAAGTGTGGTATAGAAACGTCCATCTTCTTAACCTGCTTATCCAGGGCACTACCACAAGGTAGCAGAGGACCATCAGTGGGCACCGGGTAGAAGAACATATGGCCAGAGTGCCAGCCCTTCATACGGTGAACACACACACGCACACATCGGGGGGCCAATTTAGCATCTCCAATCCACCAAACCTGTGGACATGGGGAGAACATGCCAGCTCCGCACAGGGCGCATGCAGGAATAAAAGCAATGCAGATAAATGAGTCTGTAATACAAACAAAAATAAAACAATGGAAAGGGAAGAATATTATCATCATGTTTGCATAAGCATAAACAAGAAGGACTATGAAGAAAAACAGAATTAAAGAGTTTTAAGGGTCAGTATTACAAAGATGGGTGGCATAGTGGCATTGGCACAGTGGTAGGAATGCTGTCTCACAACACGGAAGCTGGAGTTCACATCATGGTAACTCTTTTTCCATATCCTCCTGTCCTCGTCATCTTGTTCTGTTACCCCCATCACCTGCATGTCCTCTCTCACCACATCCATAAACCTTCTCTTAGTCCTTCCTCTTTTTCTCTTCCCTGGCAGCTCTATCCTTAGCATCCTTCTCCCAATATACCCAGCATCTCTCCTCAGCACATGTCCAAACCAACGCAATCTCGCCTCTCTGACTTTGTCTCCCAACTGTTCTACCTGAGCTGACCCTCTAATGTCCTCATTTCTAATTCTGTCCATCCTCGTCATGCCCAATGCAAATCTTAGCATCTTTAACTCTGCCACCTCCAGCTCTCCTGCTTTCTGGTCAATGCCACCGTCTCCAACCCATATAACATAGCTGGTCTCACTACCGTCCTGTAGACCTTCCCTTTCACTCTTGCTGATACCCGTCTGTCACAAATCACTCCTGACACTCTTCTCCACCCATTCCACCCTGCCTGCACTCTCTTCTTCACCTCTCTTCCACAATCCCCATTACTCTGTACTGTTGATCCCAAGCATTTAAACTCCTCCACCTTCTCCAACTCTACTTCTTCCCTGCATCCTCACAATTCCTCCAACCTCCCCCTCATTTACACACATGTATTCTGTCTTGGTGGTCCTACTGACCTTTATTTCTCTCCTGTCTAGAGTGTGCTTTCCTCACACCTTTGCACACAGTTTGGGTGAGGAACTTTCAAATTTGGGTACGAAAGCCGATCCTATTGTGATGTGGGAGACCTTCCGTGACAAGACCCTGAAGGTTGCTGAGGGTTATGTTGGTGTTCCCGGTATTCCCAGGTGGAGGTGTTTCATCTCGTAGGGCCTCCTGGATATCATCGAGAAGAGTCGCAGCGCATGGCTCAATGGCAACTCTGGTCTGTACTGGGAACTGAGAAGGATGGCTGTGAGGGCTTTGAGGGCAGATAAAGAGGCGTTTGTTAGAGGAATCTGTGAGCAAGTGACACACCATCTGTAGTCTAGCGACCCACGTCCTGCTTACAGAGGAATCAAAGCATTACGCACATTCAAATCTGTTCCTTGAAGAGTCGCAGTCAGGGCAGCTGATGGAACGGTCCTTACGGATGACACTGCAGTTGTGACCTGCTGGGCTGGCTACTTTGAGCAGTTGTTCGAAGCTGATCCTCCAGCTTGGACATTGGATATCTCTGGGTACACGGTTCTTGAGGCTGATCCTCCAATTAGCTGTGAACCACCCAATCTCATGGAGATTGCACAGGTGGTGAACCAGCCTGGGGTTGTGGCTGCAGAGATCTGTGGTATCCGGGGTGAACTTCTCCAGGCTGGTGGTACGGTTGTCCTCCTGGCATTGCAAGCAATCTTTGCTTCCATTTGGGAGACTGGCATCATCCCAACTGAATGGAAAATGGGACATGTCGTACCTATCGGGAGAGGGAAGGGTGATCGCCTAGATTGACTGCTCTTGGTGCTGGGTTAGGTCCTTGCTAGGGTCGTCCTCAATAGGATCTGTGATCACTTACTTACCTACCAGCAACCGGAACAGTCTGGTTTTACGCCTTAGAGGTCACCCATCGACTGCATCCTGGCTCGGAGGGTTCTCATAGAGCGCATACGCAAATATTGGCAGAGTTTCTTTGCAGCTTTTGTTGATTTTCGTGAAGCATTCAAGTCAGTTGATCAAGCTGCCCTGTGGGACATCCTGAGGGTATGCAGGATCCCCTCGAGGTTGCTGGATATCATGGCCGGCCTGTACACTGGTACTGTGAGTGCTGTGCAGAGTGGAGGCAGGACCTCTGTGTTTTTCCCAGTTGATTCTGGGGTTCGTCAGGGGTCTGTTCTGCTCCTACTCTGTTCAATGCTTGTATGGACTGGGTGTTGGGCAGGGTCGTGGGGTCCAGCGGCTGTGGGGCATCTGTTGGTGAAGAAAGATTCATGGATCTTGACTTTGCTGATGATGCTGTGATCTTCGCGGAGTCAATGGAGGCTGTGATCGGGGTGCTCGAGAGACTGAGCGAGGAGTCTGAGTGTCTGGGCTTGTGAATATCCTGATAAAAAACAAGATCCAGGCCTTTAATGACTTCTTGGGCACAACCATCAGCAGTGTGTCTGTCTGCGGAGAGAGTGTCAACCTCATTGAGAGGTTTACCAACCTTAGCAGCAAAATTCATGTCTTGGATTGGTAGAGCATGGGGGGTCATGAGGTCGCTGGAAAGGGGTGTGTGGCGCTACCGATATCTCTGCAAAAGGATGAAGGTCCAAGTCTTTAGAGTCTTGGTGCTTCCTGTCCTGCTATATGATTACGAGACATGGATGCTATCCAGTGACCTGAAATGAAGACTGGACTCCTTTGGTACTGTGTCTCTCTGGAAAATCCTTGGGTACCGCTGGTTTGACTTTGTGTTGCTCATGGAGTCCCGAATGAGGCACATTACCTACATTGTGAGGAAGCGTCAGTTACGGCACTACGGCCATGTGGCGTATTTCCCCGAGGGTGATCCGACTCCTAAGATCCTCATTGTTGGGGACCCAAGTGGCTGGACCAGGCCAAAGGGGTCAACCACGTAACATCTGGCTGTGGTAGATAGAGGGTCATTTCCGGAGGGTAGGACTGGACCGCATGTCTGCCTGGGGGGTTGCCAACCAGGATCCCGAGCTGTTTCGACATGTAGTTGGTGTGGTAATGCACTGTACCAGTGCATGCTCCCCAACTTGACTTGACTTGACTCTCTAGAGCTTATCTCCACCTCTCTGGGGTCTCCTCAACCTGCTCCCTACTATTGCTACAGATCACAATGTCATCAGCAAACATCATAGTCCATGGGGACTCCTGTCTAATCTCGTCTGTCAACCTGTCCATCACCATTGCAAATAAGAAAGGGCTCAGAGACGATCCCTGATGTAATCCCACCTCCATCACTTCTACCGCAGACCTCACCACGGTCTCACTTCCCTCATACATATCCTGTACAACTCTTACATACTTCTCTGCCACTCCTGACTTCCTCATACAATACCACAACTCCTCTTGAGGCACCCTGTCATATGCTTTCTGCAGGTCCACAAAGACGCAATGCAAGTCCTTCTGGCCTTCTCTAAACTTCTCCATCAACATCCTCAGAGCAAACATCACATCTGTGGTGCTCTTTCTTGGCATGAAACCATACTGCTGCTCACTAATCATCACCTCACTTCTTAACCTAGCTTCCACTACTCTTTCCCATAACTTCATGCTGTGGCTCATCAATTGTATTCCCCTGTAGTTACTGTAGTCCTGCACATCCCCCTTATTCTTAAATATCAGCACCAGTACACTTCTTCTCCACTCCTCAGGCATCCTCTCACTTTCCAAGATTCCATTAAACAATCTGCTTAAAAACTCCACTGCCATCTCTCCTAAACACCTCCATGCTTCCATAGGTATGTCATCTGGACCAACGGCCTTTCCATTTTTCATCCTCTTCATAGCTGTCCTTACTTCCTTCTTGCTAATCCGTTGCACTTCCTGATTCACCATCTCCACATCATCCAATCTTCTCTCTCTCGTTCTCTTCATTCATCAGCCTCTCAAAGTACTCTTTCCATCTGCTCAACACACTCTCCTCGCTTGTGAGTACGTTTCCATCTTTATCCTTTATCACCCTGCTGCACATCTTTCCCAGCTTGGTCTCTCTGTCTAGCCCACTGGTCCTTTTCTCCCTCCTTAGTGTCCAACCTCTCATACAACTCATCATAGCCTTTTCTTTAGCCTTCGCCACCTCTCTCTTCACCTTACGCCTTATCTCTTTCTACTCTTGTCTACTTTCTGCATCTCTCAGACTATCCCACTTCTTTTTTGCCATCCTCTTCCACTGTATACTCTCATGTACTTCCTCCTTCCACCACCAGGTTTCCTTTTCCTTCTTCCTCTTTCCAGACGTCACGTCAAGCACCCTTCTTGCTGTTGTCCTTACTATATCTGCTGTAGTTTCCCAGCTGTCTGGTAACTCTTCACTGCCACTCAGTGCCTGTCTCACCTCCTCCCTAAACTCATCCTTGCAGTCTTCCTTTTTCAACTTCCACCATTTGATCCTCACTCTCGCCCTCTTCTTGATCTCCAATGTCATCCTACAGACCACCATCCTATGCTGCTTAACTACACTTTCCCCTGCCACCACTTTGCAGTCTTCAATCTCCTTCAGATTGACTCTTCTGCATAGGATGTAATCTACCTGTGTGCATCTTCCTCCACTCTTTTACGTAACCCTATGTTCCTCCCTCTTCTTAAAATACGTATTCACCACAGCCATGTCCATCATTCATTAAAGATATTAGCCAGATTGTGGAAAGTCAGGGTGTATAATAAATGGGTCTGCAAACTTTATATTGGCAACAAACAGAGAGACAGCAACAGGCATGCGACAATCACATGCATCAACCCCTTGTGTGAGGAGAGAGCAGTGCGAGGTGAGGCGAGAGTCGTCGCTGCCGCACCTCGTGTTTTTCCCCTGTATTTGAACAGGAAATGTGCAAATTCAGCGATTATGACTACAAAAATTATCAAAATAATTGGAATCATACAGAAAACTAATTTATAGCACAGACCAGTTGGACACATTTATTTTCTGTTATCATTATTAGTTTTTTTTGTTTTACTTTGTATGATGGCAGGAGGGTGGCACATTGGCGCAGTGGGTAGCGCTGCTGCCTCGCAGTTAGGAGGCCCAGGTTTGCTTCCAGAGTCCTCCCTGCATGGAGTTTGCATGTCCTCCCCGTGTCTGCATGGGTTTCCTCCCACAGGCCAAAGACATGCAGGTTACAGCAGGTGCATTGGTGATCCTAAATTGTCCCTAGTGTGTGCTTGGTGTGTGTGTGCATGTGCCCTGTGGTGGCCTGGCAACCTGCCCGCGGTTTGTTCCTGCCTTGCACCCTGCGCTGGCTCCAGCAGACCCCCGTGACCCTGTGTTAGGATATAGCGGGTTGGACAATGACTGACTGACTGATGACAGGTGCCAGACATACTGCCAACATTCACCCTTCACTTCCACTCTCTTTACTCTCCTCCTGCCACTGGATGTGCCTTCTTAATACTAGGATACCCAATTTTTAAAATGGTTCTGTTACCAGCGTTATTCTAATTTCAGTACCAGAGGTAAATTGTTTTGTATTCCGACTCCCATAAAGAAACCTCTCACCCCTTCCCACCCACACTCTTCAAATATTTCTTTATTGGCACACTTGAAATTCCAAGGTGGCCGCCAACTCCTCATTATGATATGTGTGTATCAGCACATAGGGGCCTGGTTCATGCCCCTAATGAGACGACAGATGGTGTCCTGGGGGATCTCCTACCATATCTGGACCAGAAGCCGAGCATTGTCGTACACCAGGAGGAACCCTGGACCCACTGCACCAGCATAGGCATTAGATTTCACCTAATGGCAGTCAAGGTGCCGTTGTCTAGCCTGTAGAGGTCTGTGTGTCCCTCCATGGATATGCCTCCCCAGACCATCACTGACCCACCACCAAACTGGTCATGCTGAACGATGTTACAGGCAGCATAACGTTCTCCATGGCTTCTCCAGACCCTTTCACGTTTGTCACATGTGCTCAGGGTGAACCTGCCCTTATCTGTGAAAAGCACTGGGCACCAGTGGTGGACCTGCTAATTCTGGTATTCTATGGCAAATGCCAATCAAGCTCCATGGTGCCAGGCTGGCAATGAGCACAGGGCCTACTAGAGGATGTCGGACCCTGAGGCAACCCTCATGAAGTCTGTTTCTGATTGTTTGGTCAGAGACATTCACACCAGTGGCCTGCCTGCTGGAGATCATTTTGTAGGCTCTGCCAGTGCTCATCCTGTTCCTCCTCGCCCAAAGGAGCAGATACTGGTGGGTCCTGCTGATGGGTTAAGGGCCTTCGACGGCCCTGTCTAGCTCTCCTAGAGTAACTGCCTGTCTCCTGGAATCTCTTCCATGCCCTTGAGACTGTACTGGGAGACACAGCAAACCTTCTAGCAATGGCACGTATTGATGTGCCTGCCATCCTGGAGAAGCTGGACTACCTGTGCCACCTCTGTAGGGTCCAGGTATTGCCTCATACTACCAGTAGTGACACTGACTGTAGTCAAATGCAAAACGAGTGAAAAAACAGATGAGGAGGGAAAAATGTCAGTGGCCTCCACTTGTTAAGCCATTCATTCCTGTTTTGGGGGTCGTCTCATTGTTACCTCTCTAGTGCACCAAAGCAGCTGAAACTAATAAGCCCCTCTGCTACTTAACTGACCAGATCAATAGCCCACAGGTTCCATTGACTTGATCCTATATTCGGATTAAAAAGTGTTCATTTAATTTTTTGAGCAGTTTATGTATATGTCGCATAATAAAAAAGAAGAAGATTGAGAAAGAGAGCGCGAGCATCTAAGGCCGGAGTCGACGCGACGCATGCTGCAGCGGACATTCCTGCTACGCAAGCGTTGTATGTGTTCATACTTGCGCGCGTACTTTACGTAAATCTGGAGGAATCCACCAGGTGGCAGTGCGACATATTATCACGGTGAGAACATGTTCGTGTTCTCTGTGTTGAGAATTGCCTAGAAAACTTATTAAATTCTGATGACACCTTACCGCAATATCTCTGAAAAGGATGTTTATTGATTAAATCCATCAATCCAGGGATGTGTCCATTCCAGGAAGCATTGGGCACGATTGACGAGGCCTCAGCTCATCGCAAGGTGAATACAAGCACACACATACACTAGCGTCATTTTAGCGGCACCACATCCCCAAATCTGCATATCTTTTGAAGGAAACCGGAGCACAGTGTGGAATACAAGCAGGAAATACCAGCAACATAACTCCCTGCAAGACAGCAGTGCTATCGCTCCGTCACCGTGACACCCCCATGTGTGTAATTAACAGTATTCGTTATTTAAACGAAATTATATGTAAAATGTCACATACACACTTTAATGCATTTCATCATGAAAGTGATATCAAGTATAAATCTAAAGATTCTAAATGTGCAGAGAGTTGGAATATCATACATTTAATTTGTTCTGTGTGGCGATCTATTGCTGCTTTCCGCTGCTGAAGCAAAATGCCGACATACAGATGCATTCGTGGTGCTTTTAAATTCAAGCGTCGCATATTCCCGATCGTAATGACACGATACATTTTAAAGGTCTCACATACCATCTTTTGTGCCGTCTATTTTTTATTTTTTTTACTTTACCTGCTGTCAGGTCCAAGAATCGGAAACATAATGTATAGCGCTGTATTTGAGCCATTGAGAAAAAACATAAAAGACACGGTGAAAACGTGTATGTCATTAAAGTGGAAATTTGGGAATTAGAGCTGCAACGCTCCAGAGACGCGCGATACGCGAGATCGGCGGCTGCTGATTACGAGTAAAAGGGCATACAGTTAGACGGTAAACTTTTTATTTGTAAATACGGAAAGTTCACATTACAATAACAACAAAAAGTGCGGTACAATAGTCTACTAGCAAGTCACTTTGTAAATAAGAGACGTGAACTACACGTGGTGTGTTCGCTACGTCCGGTTACTTCTGTCACGTCCCGTCATCTGTTCGGGATTTCTGAGCTCTTATGTGTGTGTGTGAGAGAGAGAGAGAGAGAGAGGGAGAGAGAGAGAGAGAGAGGTTGGGAGCATGCGCTGATAGGATCGCGAATGTCTGCGCTGGTCGGACGTTGCCCGATATAACGCTATGTGCATCTATCACAGTGCTAAGGTTGCCTCTTAGCCCGGGTGAGCAGAGGGCAGCAGGGCAGAGCATCCCGGACAAAGCAGCACAGAGCTGCAGGAGGCGAGGAGTTGTCTGTTATTTGCTTTGGTAACATTCCGGTACTGAGGTGCGAACAGAGGCGTAGTTAGGGTTTTCAGCGCCCGGGGACAACTGAAGATTTCGCGCCCCCTTCTGTTTGGCAAAATGCAATGGGGAAGGGGAAGAAATTTTTTAAAAATGTATTTAAAATAATAGTATTTTAAGAAAAAAAGTCATATTTTTTATTTTAAATAGTTTTACATTTTTAAATATTTTAATTTTTAGGAGCACTTTTATGAGTATATTTATAAAGATAGAACGAAGTAAAATAATTTAGACAACAGTTCGAACATATAATTATTCTAAACTATTATTCAAATCTAACATTGCAAAAACTTTAACATTACATTGGATATAATAATATAATAACCTGAAAATGAAGTTAGTATAAAGTAAAAAAAAAATAGTTTGATGTATAATGCTTTCAATGTAATTATTAACTTCAAAGAGACATTTTCCTAGGCTTTGCTGCTGTAAATTTATCGATTAGTTCATCACAATGTCTGCTGTCGGTAACCTCCGCTCCACACACTAATACCTCATGTCAGTCGCGCGACCTGTTTAATAACGTCAAAAATGTTTCTGGGTGGGAGTCAAGCATGTTAGAGTAGTGGAGGGGATAAATTATTGTCTGTTAGGTATACAGAACTAATACGTGCTTCGAAATCAGAAAAAAAAAGATATTTTCATACCGATGGAGTGATGGACTGAATATGGAAACGTTTTTATTTACTTTTTAGTGCATTTAAGAATGGAAAACATCCTTCCATCCATTTTCTAACCCGCTGAATCCGAATAGGGTCACGGGGTCTGCCGGAGCCAATCCCAGCCAACACAGGGCACAAGGCAGGAACCAATCCTGGGCAGGGTGCCAACCCACCGCAGGACACACACACAAACACACCAAGCACACACTAGGGCCAATTCAGAATCGCCAATCCACCTAACCTGCATGTCTTTGGACGGAAACCGGAGTGCCCGGAGGAAACCGACGCAGACACGGGGAGAACATGCAAACTCCACGCAGGGAGGACCCAGGAAGCGAACTCGGGTCCCCTAACTGCGAGGCAGCAGCGCTACCACTGTGCCACTGTGTCGCCCAATGGAAAACATTTCATTCTAAAATGTCTTAACATCAATTTGGCGCCCCCTGGATGCTGTGCCCGGGGACAGATGTCAACCCCTTACCCCACCCCCAACCACGCCACTGGGAGCGAACGCTGGTATCGGTGCTGAAGTCCAAAGACTTGCCGGTTAGATGGAATGGTGATGCGAACCCGCTATGGAGTGGCGGCCTGTTCAGGGATCACTCCTGCCTTACGCCTGATGCTGGTTGGGATGAGCTCCAGCTTCCCTGTCACCCTTCTCAGGATGAAGTGGGTTTGGAAGATGGATGGATAGGATTACAAAGATAAGAATGTATCCCACGCCATTAACTGGTGGCCATGACAAAACAGTGTCAGGGCTCATAAACACAAGCAGAGACGTGTACGTGTAAGAGCTGAACAGGAGCTGCTAGTGAGTAGACGTTCAGCAGAAAACATCGAGTGTGGGAGCTCACAGGATGAGTTCAAATGTGCAAACCTCTCACAGACGGCAATCAGGCTACGAACTGGAATGCTGGCAGCAGTGTCAGCCCTGGCACAGCCCATTCTGTATGCTGCCATGTCCAGGACACCGGCCTTGGAACCTCAAACACCTTAACCTGCCTGTCCTCCGGATGTAAAATGGCTCTCTGTCACCAGATGTAAGATATCCTCATTTTGTAAGTGACGTGTTGGCCAAATAGGAGACACCGTGGCACCTTTCCTGTCATTTCACAGCTGAAAAGAGCACAAGTAAACAGCAGGGCTTGGTGACATATGTAAGGTACAGTATAAAGATGTGAAAGGAGCTATATAACAGAACTGCATTGATCCCAAGGGGACATTTCAGTGTCACGCTGAGTACATCCTGGCCATCCAGAGTGACCCCTGATGTTTCAGCTCGTTTTGAGTGTCTTTGAATATTAAGGAAGCTGCGACGGAGAGAAGAGCTCTTTAATAATGCAAACCGTTTTTAGAGCAGTCACAGAGCTTCATCTAAAGCAGCTGCCATGAAGACGAATCCCAGGTCAGGCACACACAATCCAAGGAAAATTATGAACTCAATTATTTAGAAGTACAAATGAATGCTTTTCACGTTAACACATAGCAAAAAAATCTAAGAATGTCTGGGGGGCTTAAACTGATTTGGACCTGTTGTGCTCTTTAATACGGATGCTGTGCACAGCACTGGGACCAGTGACCTCCAGAGTCCAACGCTGGACTGCAAACATGATATGATAGGTGCTTGGACCCTGGCTGAAGTTAGCATCTGTCTGGATGGGCACTTTGTCATCCTAGAAGATGCCGCCTACGTCAGGATTACAGTGGTTCAAATGAAAAATCCTATGAAGCAGTTCATCTCTCAGGCCTTTTTACCTTGGAAATCCATGGATGGAAGTAATACCAGGAGAAAGGCGTGAGAAAGCGGGACATCCAGAACAGCAAGCATTTACTTTTTGAGAATAAACTGAAGGTCGTAATGGACCACTAGGCCTTTTCCACTTTTCAGTAGACCGCCACTTGTGTTCTTTGAAACATCTTACCAGCAAGAACGCATCTCGAGGTGTAACAAAGAGTTTCAAGTTCTCTGAAGTTCTCAATGGCCTGTTCTTAATGGCATTTCTTGCTCCTTCCTAGGGTGCACCTAATGATCCCCAGCTGCTTCTCCAGCTTTGCATCCATCATGAATCAAACAACAGAGATCATCTTCACAGAGGTCATGTGTTAGTCCGCTTTTGGAAAGACCAGGCACAGTGTTTCATTAAACACAGTTGTGGTTGGTGGCAGAACTGGCACTCCAGCCACCATAAAAAACCTCACACTGTCCCAATCCATCTGAACTGGTGTGGTGCTGGGGTGTCACCCGCTGCATGGCCGCGCTCAGGTCCTAATCTGGGATCCTGAGATGGTTTGTTGTGTGGTGAGTGCAGCAATGCGCTGTATCAGTGTGTGCTCCTAACCTGTAACTAATATTTCTTTAGTCAGGTTACCTTTTAAAACTTCAACTAATAGAAAAGCAGAAAAAAAAGAAAAATGAAAGAAAATATTTATGTAGCGTGGAACTTTGCTGCCCCCTACAGTGCAAAAAAAAAAAGTGAAGTGAAGGCCTCGAAACGAACAAACCCTTCGCGAAACTGCGCAAGCGGCGTAGAGGACCTGACTGAGTTATTATATAGCGCCTTTCCCGACTATCTATCTATTATATAGTGCCTTTCCTGTCTATCTATCATATAGCGCCTTTCCTATCTATCTACTATATAGTGTCTTTCCTGTCTATATATTTATTGTATAGTGCCTTTCCTGCCTATCTATCTATTATATAGTGCCTTCCCTATTTATCTATTATATAGTGCCTTTCATCTATCTAGAGATAACTGACACAAATACAGGTTGTCACCACTTGTCCCCACATTTTATTGAATTGTTTGACTTGTGTTCTCAGTCATGTTATATTTTTTAACTATTCAATAAACAAATGAAAGAAAAAAATAATCGTTTAGCCTGTGTGTTTGGTGTTCTGCTGCCCCCCGGAAGAGTGGCGTAGGCCGGTGGTTCTCAGCGTTCAGTCCTGGTGGTCTCCTGCGGGTCTCAGCTCACTTCTTTTCTTAATCGGGTAGCCAGTGATGATGCTACGTTTGTACTGAATAACGCGGTGCTCCGCTGTGTGTGTGTTCCACGGGCACGACTTTTACATTTTGCTCTTTTTCTGTTGTTCGATGCGCTGGTCGTTTAGTCAAACACACAAGTGGGTCTCAGTGCAGTTGCTGCTGCCTCAGCCTTTTATGTTGGTGTCGGCTCTGCTCGCCTTTATGCCTTAATATTCGGATACAATTAAGAAGGCAAACTCAATGGAAAGGTGAATTATAAAGAAGCATCTCGAGATACAGAAAAAAACAAATGAGACTCAACTGCGCTTTTCTAAATGTAAATTAAAAAGAACAAAAGGGTCCGCGGATTAAGCAATGAGACCAGTTAAAGGTGACAACGACTGGCTGAGAAACTGGTTGAGTCGAAACCGCCAGGGACACTGAGGATTAAATGCCAGGGACCACTGATGCAGGTGACTCCTCGGGTGTCGCGAATGAGACCGCAGTGACGTCCGAGTCAGATGGCAGGGCGGCTCACTGGCGACTCCACGGCCCGCCATATCCGAGTGGCCGCTGCCGCAACTGATGAAAGGAAGACGAAGTGAAAAAACTGGAAGTTCCAGTGCTGTGAGTTGTCCTTCGTCTTGAAGTAATCATTGATAAGAGAAAGTGAACTGAGGATTCTGCTGTGCATTTGATTTAATAAGCTGCTGTGAAGAAGGCTGGAGACTCTGGTGAGCTGTGATAGAACCACGAGGATGTCAGTTCAGTGAAGGCTCCTACCACACACACTGAAAGGTCTGGACACACACACACACGCACGTTCTGGTTTTATTATCAAGATGCCATGGCATTACTAGTGTGTATAATGGCCATTACTGTATCATTGTTCATTTATATCTCAGCATCCTAATGGTCAGCTCCCTTAGCTTAGCCTTAAGTAGGCATTTTAAATGCTAGCTGGTTATTAGAGAAACCTTCGTGGGTTGCATTAGCACCGCTGAAATGTGTTATTCTGTTCACCTGGCTCACAAGGTGCACTCCTAAAGTTCAGGTCTGAGGTCTGAAGAATGGCCAAAATGATCGGCGCTCGAGAGGATCTGCCAGAAAGAACGGGATAAACGGCCCAAATGCAGGTGTGCAAAGCTTGTCGAGACTTAGCCACATAGACTCGAAGCAGGCATTGCTGCCAAAGGGGTGTGGGGGCTTCTACAGAGTACTGAATTAAGTGTCTGAATATTTCAGTGAACGAAAAAGTTCGGTTTTAGATTTTTAATAAATTTACAAGCCTTTGTCATCAGAGGTTGTTGAGGTTAGACTGAGTCGAAAATAGCAAATCTATCCAAAGTAAAATTAAATCTACAATAGTGATGAGCGAGCATGTTCGGCCCGAGCATCGCTATACTCGGAGCTCGAGTCTCCGCCCCGCACATTTCGCGGGTTGGAGACAGCCAATCAAGGGGCAGGTAAGTACTGCCCACTGTAATGCTAGTAGCCATGTCAGGTGCTGGCATTACAGTGATTGGCTGGCCGGAACACGTCACCGGGTGCTATATATGCAGGCACTGTCATATAATGTTTTAGAGCGTCAGCTCACCTGCAGGCACCGGCATATAATGTTTTAGAGCGTCAGCTCACCTGCAGGCACCGGCATATAATGTTTTAGAGCGTCATTTTTCCTGTAAAATTGATATTTTGGGGGGTTTTGGCCGTGTTTTTGTCAGTCTGTAAAAGTGGCGTACAACTCGGACAAACTGGTTCCCAGCAGCGACTTGGGAGTCCAAGATGCATCCAGACATCGTCCCCATGCTGTTCCCGGTCCATTTGGGTGGTGTTTCTGTCACTTTCTGACCTTTTCCAATGGACCCGGCGCCCTCCCCTCTTCAGAGCAGGGGGTGCCTGGTTGTCTCCCATTGACTTACATTATACTCGGGTGTTCGGTGGAGCACACGAATATTGCAATGTGTTTGGACCGAACACTTTGGTGCTCGCTCATCACTAATCTACAACACAATAAAGTGTGCAGAAGGTTCAGGGGTCTGAGCACTTTCTCGGCCCACTGTACACACACACACATGCGCGTGCTGAGGTGGGTAGTGTAGCCAAAAATTGTACTCAAGTAAGAGTAACGTTACTTCAAAATAATATTACTCAAGTAGAAGTAAAAAAAAGTACTTGGTAAAAAGACTACTCAAGTACTGAGTAGCCATTTGATCATAATAAATGATTTATTTTTTAGAAATGTAATAAGACAACGTGCTTGTTCTTCACTCAGTGAAGTGATGGTTAAGCTTCAGCAGGAGTTGGCTCTCAAGGTTCTTGCAGTGAAGCTGCGACCGTTTAGCCGTGAACAGGAGCCCCGCTTGCCTAAAAAGTCTCTCACAGGCTGCAGACGCAGGAAGGCCCGTGTTGACTTTGAGTGACAGCTTCTTGATGCGAGGAAAGGTATGCAATAGATCCATACCTCCGACGGATGGACATGAAAGGTACCTATCCAGCTCTGCTGCTTCTGGTTTTCCTGACCCCATGGATCCAAAGAAGTCATCTTCATCATCCACATCTGTGTCCAGGTGATGTCTGATGAAGACAAGGCCTGTGGAAAGATGAACGGTTTTCTAAAGAATTAGGTCTGTGCATTATTCTTACTCTTCTACTGCATAGGCTGCTAATGTTCGACATGAAAAGCTCCCTGAGCTTCTAACTCTTGCCAGCCAGTGGTTTTGTCACCGACGCACTGTAATCCTAAATGACAGTAACATTATAAAGACTGATATATGTCATTGTCTCGCCCTTAAAATCATAGACAAGTATTTTAAACAAGTATTTACCAGCGTTTAAGATGCTCTCATCTGCGGTCCAGGATGTTCTGAATCTTGGTAGGAGTATTGCTGCTGCAGTCAGCTCAGGCTCTTTCATGACGTCTCCGAAACGTTTCTGGATCCCTTCCTGCAGGGCAGCAACAAGAGGTCTACACATATTGCAAGATGACTCCAGCCTCTTCAGCTTCTCCTGCAACTGGTAAAGCGTTGGCAGCAAAAAGCCCATATGCACAGACGATTCCCCTTGGAGGATGTTAAGGGCCATGGCAATGGGCTTCATCACAGCAGTGTATTCAGCCAAAAATCCCAATTCAGCAGGATTGAACCTACAAAAAGGAGTACAAATTAAAAAATAGAACTCATAGGGATTTCTAATACAATGTATTTACTATGCATTGTCCACAAATAATTACAAAATACGACAGTGACCGTATTTCATTGATAACATCCATTATTGTCATAGTCTTGCAAATTTACTTAAGACAGGTGGATTCACCCATTAATCATACATTAATATGTAAAAACAATACAAGTTCTGCCAACTTACATCTTTATCTTTAATGCTGAGCAAACATTGCGAATTGCTTTCTCTCCTTGCTCTTTCTGAATGCGCACAACCCTTTCCACAGCAAGGAACAGGGAGCTCCAACGGGCCGGACTGGGTCGCAGAAACTGCAGCTTGCATTCCCGCTCCACTGTTTCATAGGCCATGGTTGACCTGCTGGTTTTATTCCACAGAGCATGACATTTTGCAAAAGCAGACCGAGACAGCCTCTTGTATGTTTCATTGGCAGTCTCTGCAGCAGCTGCGTCAACTGTTGATATAAGATTGAGTAGATGACGTGCACACTTTTGGTGTCGTGGAAGTTGGTACTCAAGACCTGTGTTGTCATTCAAAACGGCAGACACGTCCTGATACTCCACCTCTAACTCATTCTCATCAAGGGTGGAGTCTCCATACTCCTGTCCATCTGGTGTTTCTTCCTCTTTCTCTTCACCATCTAATTGAAAGGCTTTCAAGAAGTTTGAACCACTGTCTGTTGTCGTCTTGGTCACTTTTTCCCTGATGTGATACTCAGAATGTATTTCCTCTAATTCTGCAGCAAGAACATCAAATGTGTGTGAGCCTTTAAGAGGTCTACAAGCCAGCACGGCAGAATGCCTCTCTAGAGAGGTTTCATCTATCCAGTGACAGGTGACTCCCAAGTAGATATGTTGTCTGGCAGACCAGCAGTCTGTTGTGGTAGCGACATAATTCACTGTGCTCAGCTTTTTGATGATTATGCTCTTCATGTTCTTTGCAGCTTCCCGTATTTCTGAGCATAACCTTTTACTTGTCATTACTGTGCACTGAGGTTGCAAGGTTTCCATCATAGTCTTGAAAGATGTTGTCTCAACTACAGAGAATGGCTGGTTGGCCTCACATACAAACGTTAGCACAAGCTTGTCAAACGTCGCCTGTGTTACCTGCCCAGAGCCAGTGAGGGAATCTGAGACTTTTGCATTCTTCCTAGGTGGTTCAGCAGAAGAGGTGGACTTTCGTTTTCTACGGGAGTCAATTAATTCCATATATGTCTGAATTTTGTTGGGGTGAACCCTCTGTTGACAGAAAAAATGGCAGGCCGTGAGGCTACAGGGGATTAAGCCACGAAAATACACAAATTTTCACAAATTCAGCTTCATTTGCTAACGTTAACTTAATTATACTAGGATTTGAGGTGATTAATGGATTAAATCTAAGCGTACAGTGATGGATGGACTACTGTGGTCGCCACAATTCTGTATCTACTTATCCAGCAGAACAAACTGTGTTTTTTTTTTTTTAAATAAAAACAGCTGAACTTTGATATGATAATGTTTTCTAAGCAGGCTCTGGCATTACATACCTGGGCTCGATTGTCAGTTACCAAAACCATCTTGACCATTCATAATTTGCGATAGTTGGTAGCCAATGCTAATTCATTCCTCAATGAAAAAAGTATTGTAGTCTGCTTAGCTTACGGCACCATTTAACAAAATGTTTACAAAAACTAAAAGGTCTACCAGGGCCGGAGTGGGACTCATTTTCATACTTCAGACCGGCCCACTATATACAGTATACACCCACGTTATTTTTAAAACTCTTAGCTCACCCTTTCTTTCACATGCGTGGCTGCATATTCACGTCAAGCTCCAGTCCTCTACTAGAGATCTGGGACATTGAGGGTTCTTTGCCGTATCTTAGCTGTTCCTAAGACTGCGCCCTTCTAGACAGAGATCTCCGAGGTTGTTTCTCTCTCTTTATATCTATATCTGTGTGTGTGTGTGTATATATATATATATATATATATATATATATATATATATATATATATATATACTGTATATCTATATATCTCTATATATCTCTGAATCTCTGTATATCTCTATATCTATATCTATCTATACACACACACACACATACACATATACATATACATATACATACAGTACAGGCCAAAAGTTTGGACTCTTGGAAAGAGCAGTACAGGAGAAAGCTGGAGCAGAAGTTGCAGAACAACAGCATGAAGGAAGGTGCTCTGCTCTGTTGCTCTGATGTCACATCTGTTGAAGACCATGGAGCGGCTGCTGCTTCACCACCTGAGGCCACAGGTCCGCCACGCCCTCGACCCTCTGCAGTTCGCATACCAGGAGAAGGTGGGAGCGGAGGATGCCATCATCTATATGGCTTCACCGATCCCTCTCCCACCTGGACAGAGGCAGTGGTGCTGTAAGAACTATGTTTTTGGACTTCTCTAGCACATTCAACACCATCCAACCTCTGCTCCTTAGAGACAAACTGACTGAGATGGGAGTAGATTCATACCTGGTGGCATGGACTGTGGACTATCTTACAGACAGACCTCAGTATGTGCGTCTTGGGAACTGCAGGTCTGACATTGTGGTCAGCAACACAGGAGCGCCGCAGGGGACTGTACTTTCTCCGGTCCTGTTCAATCTATATACATCAGACTTCCAATACGACTCAGAGTCCTGCCATGTGCAAACGTTCGCTGATGACACTGTTATTGTGGGCTGCATCAGGAGTGGGCAAGAGGAGGAGTACAGGAAGTTAATCAAAGACTTTGTTAAATGGTGCGACTCAAAGCACTTACACCTTAACACCAGCAAGACCAAGGAGCTGGTGGTGGATTTTAGGAGGCTTAGGCCCCTCATGGACCCTGTGATCATCAGAGGTGACTGTGCAGAGGGTGCAGACCTATAAATATCTGGGAGTGCAGCTGGATGACAAATTGGAATGGACTGCCAATACTGATGCTCTGTGTAAGAAATGTCAAAGCCGACTATACTTTCTTAGAAGGTTGGCGTCCTTCAACATCCGCAATAAGATGCTGCAGATGTTCTACCAGACAGTTGTGGCAAGTGCCCTCTTCTACGCGGTGGTGTGCTGGGGTGGCAGCATAAAGATGAAAGACGCCTCACGCCTGGACAGACTTGTTAAGAAGGCAGGCTCTATTGCAGGAGTAAAGTTGGACAGTTTAACATCTGTGGAAGAACGACGGGCATTAAGCAAACTCCAGTCAAATCATGAAGAATCCACTGCATCCACTGAACAGTGTCATTTCCAGGCAGAGGAGTAGCTTCAGTGACAGACTTTTGTCACTGTCTTGTTCAACTGACAGACTGAGGAGATCGTTCCTCCCCCACACTATGCGACTCTTCAATTCCACCCAGTTATTGTCTGCTTTTTTTTATTTTTGTTTTTTTTTTCATTTTTATTACTATTTAATTTAATATTGTTTCTTTGTATCAGTATACTGCTGCTGGATTATGTGAATTTCCCCTTGGGATTAATAAACTATCTACACACACACATATATTATATATATATATATATATACATACACACACACACACACACACACACACACACATATATATACATATATATATATATATATATACACACACAAACACACTACATTATCCTCTCCAGCAATGTTTTTCTTAAATATCACCTACCGATTAAAGGAAATACTTTACAAATTCTGATTTATTTTCACAAGTAAGCAAATGACTCACACAATAACGCAATGACAACATAAATTTCTTCCTTTTGTGCTTTACATTTCTAAATATCCAACCCTTAACCACAAATAGATCAAATAAAACAAAAATATTTGCACTGTTCTTTGTTTGTTTCACAGTGTAACATTCTTGTAAAATGTTTTTTCTCTGAATCTTCATGAACACATGGCTAACTTTAAAGGATTAATGAATGCCTGAGCAGCAAACTGGTTTCTGCAACCTTGTTTTAATAATCACATCATTGTCCAAAGACATGAGGATTTCCTTCTCAGTGCACATAAGCACATATCTCATTTAGGTGGCATCAGTGTCACAATAAGCAGTGCTCTAAACCAAATACTGCCTGCAGATTGCTGTTTAAGTTTATAAATGATGTAAATTAATTATGTGGCGTTATGGCATATAACGTAGTCTGTGTGATACGGACAAATGCTTTGCAAATTCGTAGCTTACTTACTTTCTTCACCGTCTCCACTCTCAAACCAAAGGTTTTTAATTAAAGAGACACTCCTTTTGGCGCATTTGGACGCATCATTTTCAAGTGCCTTCTGATGTTTTTTTTTTTTTTTTATTCTCGCCTTTTCGGCATCACCTTTGCTTTTTTTTTTTTACCATCCATCTACTCTCTGGTGTCTCTCAGGGGAACGTAGCTCGGTAACTGCTGATCCTCTCTACTATAAGGCTCTGGGTAACGAGCAATCAGCCCCACACACGTAAAGCAGGTTACACAGCGAGCGCTGGCTGGCCGTACCTGTAATGTATGTATGTGAAGTATGTGACATGTACAGTATGCGGATTCTGATTTTAACACCGGCCCTCGCGGCCTATAAACCCAGCCGGGGATCTGAAGATTTGTCCTACTTTGCCGAAGTATCCTACCGTAGTTTATTTGTTGTATTTAGAAGTCGTCTATCAAATTTATGGAAATGTTAACATTTCTCAATTTGTTCTATATGCATCATTTAATGCCCGAAAGAGACACAGCCTGATGCAAAGATTTCACAAGACGGTCGTTACTCGTGCATGGATACAATGGCTGTATAAGATTAAAAGTCTCACATGCAAAATATACAACTTATAAAATGTTGACAGTAGATACCTATGCAGTAAACTGTAATAAATGCATTAATGTAGTAAGGCTAAGAAAAGCATACATATTACGAATCAGTTGGTAAGCTTCGAGAAAAGTTGCGTAATTTTGGTCTGCGCATGCGTAGGTATCAGTGAGTACTGTAGATCATTTCGATGGGTAGGATGTTTCGTTACAACACTGGCGGCCCAAAGGGAATTTTCCCGTTTCTCCCGATTAGCCACTCCAGGCATGGGGTCTATATAAAAACTCTTTTAAGATTTGGATTCTGTAACCTAACAAGACTAACATCCGCCTAACAGCAAAAAATGAACTTATGTAAAACTTACCGCAACATGTTTCCTCAGGTTAGACGTTGAGTTTTTGTATGCTGAAATGTCCTTTTGTTTTGGCAGACACAGAAGACATTGCATTATGTAGCTGTTCGTTTGCACTGTGTGTAAGCGAAACATGCTTTTTATATGAGGCCAGGGGTGTTTATCCTCAGCCTCTTCAGTTTTAATATTTAAGACAGTTACCTCTGCCATTTTTCATGTACTCTCTTTCCTTCTCCACTGTCTATGAGGAGTTCATGCCGCTATGCCGCCACAGTTTGTGTGTGGTCATGTGACTGCATGGCTACATCTGATTGATGAAACTGAGTCATGTGATTATTGTTGCTACGTCTGATTTGTGAAACAGTCATGCAGTAGATCACTTTGTCGGCTTCTCTCTGCCAAAAATATATCTAATGTGTAAATGGAAAAAAGTAACGAGTCGAGTGTTGCCTAATGTAGCGGAGTAAGAGTAGCGTTTGTTTTCACAAATGTACTCAAGTAAAAGTAAAAAGTACGGTGCAGTAAAACTACTCTTAGAAGTACCATTTTTTAAAAAAGTTACTCAACTAAATATAACGGAGTAAATGTTACTTGTTTCTGTCTACGTCACCCACTGCAAACCTCACAAGGCAGACTTCATATCCATCGAGTGTTGGGCACCATCCAGACCCCAAAGCAGAGACAGCCCGCCCGCTCCATTCCCTGTTCTGTTTATGGGTTGAAGGACAAACCCGTGTAAGTCCACCGAAATGGTAGCCAGGACCCTTTGCCTTACCTTTACATGAAGGCGTTTTTACTCCGTCACCCTGTCGCTGCTCCGTTCGAATGGTCGCTTTGTGGACACCGCAGACCTCCTCAGCACCTGGTCTTGTGTGTCGCGTTTGTCATGCAGTGGTGTGGTTTATGTGGTGTGTCCCCGATGTCAATGTGAGTGTGTAATACAAACAATACAATTTATTCTTTTGAATAAGCCAAAATCACTCAAGAAGTGCCGCGATGGGCTTTAACAGGCCTTGACAGTCCCCCAGCCTTGACTATCTAAGAAGACAAGGAAAAATCCCCCCCCATAAAAAAACCCTTGTAGGGAAAAAATGGAAGAAACCTTGGGAAAAGCAGTTCAAAAAGAGACCCCTTTCCAGGTTGGGCGGGCAGTGGGTGTCAAAAAGAACGGGGTCAATACAATACAATACACAGAACAGAACAAATCCTCAATACAGTATAAAAATAAAATTTGTACAAGTACGGACCAGAATTTAACAGGAGATGATATCACATAATATGATTTGGATTTGTTTAGAGTCCTGGAGACCTCAGCCATCAAGATGCCTCCTCCTATTGGCCATTCCACAGCTGGGCCAGCCAATCCGATGAAACGACCCCTCTACCCCACGATTCCTGCGATCCTCCTCCCAGGATGACTTTACATTAGGAAGGCAAAACAACTTGGCATGTGGGCTGTGGCACCGAGTGCCACATTTGAGTACCAAGAAGAGAAACAGAATAGGTAATGAATGTTCAGGTGACAAAGGTACAATCGGCGGCGACCACAATGTCGAAATCAAATAACAGTGGCGTCTATGCAATGACGGTTGTGTTTTAGCAGTCGCAATTTGTATAAGTACGATGAGAATTGAAGCAGCGCCCCGGCCGACTGTCACTAATGCTGCGACATTCCGAGGCGCTGTTTGGTTAATGTTATTAGAAGAGCCCCTAAACAGCTGGGAAAAACAGAAAAATCTGACAATATTAGGCAGCTCCTTAGGCATCGTGTTAACTGTAAATCTGTAAGTATAATCCTAACGCCCGGATAATCTCAACATGCTTTCAGACAAATAAAAGTGACAGCCATCAACGTGAACAGCTCATCTTTAGTGTTCAGTTCAGTGACGGGCACTGGTAACAATGGAGCGGAGGAAACTGTGACATGCGCACATTAAATACATGCAAAAAGTACTGTAAAATCTGACAATACATACATAATGACAGCATGAAATGTGAGTATATATAAGGAAACCTGTCAAGAAATTTGTGCTGCTTATTTCTTAATGTATTTATTTAAATGGTTATTTTATGTCAGTGACATGCACTCCAACATGAACTGTCACTTTCACTCATCAAAGTTGAGTGGGCGGTCTCTAACGAGTAGTGTGTTTTGATTTGCAGGAAACACTTCAGATGTAAAGTCCTGGTGAGGAATTTAGAGTTTGTTGAATTAAAGTCACCACTTCGCACGGTCATTCTGGGGAACGTTTTCTTGCACTCATATCCGACGCACGCGGACACAAGTCTGAGCATGCGTAAGAGCCACAGGCTTCCTAAATCAATCAAGGACATACGGCCATCAGTGTGAGATTCACCAATCAAAATACAGTACTCGGAAAAGCCCGCCCTCGTAACGCCGACGAGTGAAAGTGACCAACCAAGTTCCGTGCGGCGGAAATAATAAAGTAAGTTAAGAACTGAACAACAAAACGTATATTTTTCTACCACATTTAATAAAGCATAATCACATTTCGTGTTATTATTAATTTATTATAAAATTTCACGGTACATGAGGGCGCTATATAAATAAAATGTAAATTATTTGCATAGTAATTAAATTTTTGTCTGTATACGATCAGGCTGGTGGACTGCATTAATTGTCACAACATCACATAACGTTCTCTTATTCTCTTACGATTATGGGGCGAGTTATGCCAATCCAGTTAAAAACTGATTTGAAATTTTCCTTTACTTTAAGTTTGACTTGATTGTATGGAATGTAATCTGCTTCCAATTAAAATCAATAAAAAAATTCTAAAAAACACACACACACAAGCTCAACCTGGAACCTCTACTTAACAAGGGGATTCGAGATAAGGATTCGGGATCCGTGGGACGGTGCTGCGGTGCGCCGCCCGGTGTCAGTATGAGGAATTGGGAAACGATGTGCAATACTAAAAGTTGGGCAGCAGATGGCGACTAAACAGAAACAGGCAGCTATACTAAAAGTGAGCAGCAGATGGCGCCGAATAATTAAAATGGACGCACTACTTAAACTGAGCAGCAGATGGCGCCACATTAGAAAACAGGCAACAATACCAAATGTCAGAATCAGCGTAAGGCGCCCTAATTCGGGGTGGTCTTAAGAAATGTAATGATTTACTTCTTGATGTGGAAATAAATAAAAATATTAATATGTGTACTCCAATGTAAATGTTTAAAGTCTTAATATTCTCAATTCAAGAGAAATGTGTCACTTTTCACCCTCTGATAGAGGTCCGTAGAGGGCTAAGACCCCCCTAGTAAAGGATCATAAATAACATTATATTCGTAATCATTGACCATCAAATAGTATTAAACGATAGCCACATACTTATGTTGGAAATTAGTCATTTTTAACTTTCTAGGAGTGACTCTTTCGGGTTAAGACCACCAATAAAGAATCAGTTATCAAAAACGACACTCCGCATGCCAATGTTTTTCCACGTTTTGTGAAAAGCAGTAACTTTGAGACCTCGTATCCCATTAGGGGGTGAATCCCTGGAGTCGGCAGATGCTGCTGCTGATCATTTTTTGCCGATGACACCAATTAGTTTACCCTTCATAATAAGGATGACATTTTCTGCACAAAGTATTGTCCAAAAATGACCAAATATCAATATTTTTCGGATATAGATGCTCTGCGGTGGGCTGGCGCCCTGCCCGGAGTTTTTTTACTGTCTTGCGCCCTGTGTTGGCTGGGATTGGCTCCCGCAGACCCTCGTAACCCTGTAGTTAGGATGTAGCGGGTTGGGTGATGGATGGATGGATGGATGGATGGATAATTGATTGATGGATGGACAGGAAAAAATAGAGGATGACCCCCTTTAAAAAGCTCAACGTCTTGCATAAGCAGAATTCGTCAAGACGAGTCGAATACTAAAAGCGAGCAGCAGATGGCGCCAGCACTCCCCGACGCTCAAGGCTGGTGCCTCTCCATTGTAGTGCAGCGCCGGGCCGGCACACCCCGACATGGTGGCTGCTTTGTGCCTTCGCTGTCTTTTGTATCGGAGTTCCGTATGGGTTTGCGTTCCTCACGATTCAGAGACACGGGGGTGTGTGTTTGTTAGGCAGTGTGATCGAAAGGGCTAATGGATTGAAGTTCCAAATCTCACCGGTCGATTGACTGAACCTGACGTCGTGGACGTTTAAAAGGCGTCATCCCACTCCAAGGCGGTGGACTTTGTGCCGAATCAGCCCTTTGTTTTAATCTTCAGTTCACTCGGCAAACTATGAAGCGATCGAGACTGCTGCGATTGCTCTCCACCCACCCATCCCCCGTGGGAGTGTCGTGGACTTAATTTGTTGGACAGAAAGAATTTCTTCCTGGTGAAAAATCCATTTGGGAGGTGAGGTCGCTGGGTTTGGCTCCCTCTGCCCGGCGCTCGTGCGCTGCATGAGTGGGCTGTGAAGATGGACGGATAGGTGGGCTCCATTTAGTTCATTTCAACTCGTGTCAGCTGGCGTTACTCCTGTAAATGCTGTATGTGCTCCTATAGTTTATTTTGGAATGTTTGATTAACATTCACTACATGGCGTCACAGTTCATGAGCCCACCCAGTGTCTGCATCATCCCTGAAGAATAACCACACCGAGGGGTGCTGATCAGGGGGGTTGAATCTGTTTGGCCCACTCTTCAGATCCCCCTGCACTCCAGGGACTTTACATTTTGTTTAACTTGATCAGCTGCTCCCTGAGTCATTGAAATGGGGGGTTTTGTGTCGGCCGATTGTGGTCTTATACCTGTGCCCACCATTTAAAGGACGTGAATTTGGGTGTAATGGCGTACAGTCTTTAGTCAAAGCATTAGCCCCATCAGGACACATTCATGCCTTACAGGGACTGCTCCAAGATTCGCCGGACCACCATCTCTAGAGGGTCTTGGCCCAGAGTGCGGGTGGCGTTTTCACATCTACTGAAATGAAATGAACTGTGGGGGCAATCGCTCTACGGTTCCAAAATAAAATGATGGGGTGTCAGCTGTGCCCAGCTTGTGAAGCACCTCGTGAGTGTGGTCGCTGTTGAAAGGCGCTATATAAAAATCTGAACCCTGAATCTGTGAGTGAGTCCTCCAGCTCTCAAACGTCCCATGGACGTACTGAAACAATCCCCCCGTACCAGTAAAGTGCCTCAACATGACGGCGGAAAGGTACTTTTGAACCAGTGAGGGGGGGGGTCTCTTCACCTGGGCCTGAAATACAAAAAGCCCCCATTGGAGGCCATGTCCTAAGTGATTACTTAGTGGTCTGCTCTCACTGGGGGGTCCGTTTGTTGGTACACAGCTACGATGGCTGTCAGATAAAGGGGGTGAGCGTGAAGGTCACTGCGATCCCCCATAACAAAAAGTCACGTAATGTGACATCAGCCTAAGTTGGAGAGCTGGTGGTCCCTTCGTCATTTGCACCTCATTAATAACTAATGGCTGCTTAAGAAAATTAAAGCCCAAGTGGAGCAACTAAAATCATAACAAGTGAGGATACGAAAGCTGAGCCCAGAAAGCCCCCCGTGTTGCTTTATTAGTCCATAAATGGGTTCTAAAGCCGGCAGCCACCACGGACCCCCATATCGTATTTGAGTGTCCCTGCTGTAGGGGGTCTACGTGAAGGGTCCTTCTGAATTTCTCATGTTTTAGATGGCTGACAGGTTCCATGAATGGAGGGTAACAGATTTGTGAAGACTCACGGGGTCGTGAAGAGCAACAGCATCGGGGGAGGAGGTCCCCCCGGATGAGACAGATGGCATACTTGTGCCATCTGCCCCTTCAGCCCCTCACGTCCTCTGCCAGTCAACAGGGAGTGCAAAGCAAACACCAGCAGCCCAGTCATGTGACAAGTTTAGCCAATAGGAGGGAGTGGCCTCGGGTTCACCAATCAGCTGCCTGGGCCTGAGTGTGTCCAGCTGCAAGTGGGTGTGAGGTGCGTAGTGGCACTCGCCATGTCGCCTTCGTTCTTCGCGGTTAATGCCCTGTGCCATCCTTCAGCTTACTGTGGAGGTGGGACGACCTGATCCCAATGGTCGGGGGGGGGCAGGGGGGTTTAACAGCTGCAAAGAGCAGGCCGAGGGTCCCAGATGAGTGCCCATCTTCTCCATTTTGACAGCGGCTGTGCCTCACTGAAGCTCATAAAGATCTTCAAATCGTTGGCGCGTATGACGGCTGCGCCCTGCCAGCGAGAGAAACAAATGTTTGATGTGCCCGAGGGGCGCACAATGTGTCGGAACAGAAGCCTAATTTGTCAGCTCACGGTAATGACGGTGTCACGCCTGACCTCGGAGTCATCGCGCCGCACGCTCGGCGGAAATGCTCGGCGGAAATGCTCGGCGGTGGGAGAATGCTAGCGCTGCCACTGAGTGGCTGTGGGGGTCCTCGCCTCGAAACCACCCGTGACATGTTGGCCTGTGGTACTCAGGACATGCTCCATAATCATACATAGCAACTGCAAGAGAAGTTGAACATGGCGCCTTAATTGTTTGTGTTATATTTTATAGCGCCTTTCACCATAATAAAGCCTTTCTCAGAATAAGCAGGTGGTCTTAATCAGTTACATGTTATTACTTAGCTGACAACTTTAGTCAAGATGACATCTGAGGCCCCATTGGCTACGTGTCTTCTGTCAGTAGTGGGATTTGAACCCACAGCCCTAACCACCTCGCCACACAGCCCACCATTCATAAAGAAGTTCAACGTTTGTAGCGGTCATGTAGCTTTAGCATCTCATAATTCCTATTATATAGCGCCTTATATAGCGCCTTGAAGAGCTCGCATGGCCACTGTCACTCAGTTTGAGGCTGGCGAGGAGATGAAGACCACCCCAGCAGCACTGGACACGAGGGAGGAACCACCTGTAGGTGGTGGGATGCCAGATTATCTCATGAATCAGCATAAAACACATGAGCACCATCAGGCCAGCGGGACCACCTAACCATCCCACCCTCCCCACTCTCAGCCGTGCAATTTCTTAATTTAGTTTCGGTTTCTGAGGCCCCCCAGTCCTCACCCAGTAGCTTTAGGCACAAAGCAGGAGCTAACCCTGGAGGCATACGGAGTGTGAGGGGGGTTTGGGCATTCCAGTGTTGAATCCCCCAAATTATATTGTATGAATGTTCAAAATGAATGATGAAGGTTGGAGTTAAAACTACCTGGGCAGGCGCCACTGAGCTCCTTCAGTCTTGGAGACCACCTGAAAGTCACTCGTTAATATGACTTCCATAAAACCAGTGAGTGTGAAGAGAAAAACACCTGGAAGACCTCCTCGGTGCAGTGAGCAGGACTTGAGACCAGAATTAGGGGTCTGTGAGGTGGTCTCTGTGCTACCATCCCTCCTGAACTGCTCTCCCTTTATATCATCACTTGGATTGATAAGGATAGGGTCTGAAACACGAGTGCTGCTACTGTATAGTGCCTTACATTATGAGAAGTCGAAGAAAACCCACGGATCGGTGGGGGGTGACAGGGGGCAGTCAGGGGGTTCAGTCAAAGATCAAAAGAATTTCAAATAAAAGGCTGAAAGACAAAACTGAAAGTGAGAATCCTGCCTGCCTGAAACAGAAGCCGAGAGTGCCACATGTTCAGACCTGCGCTAGTGAGGGTCCGCACTCGGCGGAAAACGTAAAGTCAGCATCTTTAATATGCACTCCCACCCGACACAGGCTGTGGTGTCGCTTCATGAAGCTTTTTTTATATCTGCCTAGCGCTAGCACCACCTCATCCATCCTCATCCTCCCTGATCTGTCCTCCACCTTCAAAGTCAAACATCAGACCCTCCTGGCCACCCCCTCTGAATTAGGCATCACTGGCACTGCGCCCAGATGGGCCACGTCTGACCCCTTGGGCAGGTCCCACCTTGTGTGTGTGTGCTGGACAGGAGAGGACAGGAGAGACGTCAAGGGAGCATCAGCCAGGCATGGGGTGTGCGAAGGAAATTATTACTTTCATCTATCTATCTATCTATCTATCTATCTATCTATCTATCTATCTATCTATCTATCTATCTATCTATCTATCTATCTATCTATCTATCTATCTATCTATCTATCTATCTATCTATCTATCTGTTATATAGTGCCTTTCAGATCTATCCTCTGTTTTATAGACAGTCGCTCGCTCTGCTCTTACCCTTCTTATATTTTCTGTTTATTTCGTTATCTGATGCTGGTGTGTTTTAGCTAAGCTGTGAATGGGTGTTTTATGGGGTGCCCCTCTCTCCTCTCGACACCCCTGCCTATCCCTCTTTCTCAATTCGCCATTGGGCAAATAACAACCGGACCACTCAAAGGTTTTTCTTTTTATCTAAAGCAAACAGGGTGTTTGCCTCCCCTGGTGGCCAGAGGTCAGGACAGACCTGATCTGTCCAGGTGAGTGCACTTTGGAGGATTGACCTTTGAACTCAAAGACAATGGAAGGAATGGCGCCCGAGGCGATGGGTGTGGCAGGTGACAAGCACCAACTGAAGCAAACGGCAGAGCTGTCATCAAGTTTCAAAGCAAATGATACGCTTCCCTGAAGAATCCCACAGCCGTGCCAGAGAGGTGCAATTATCCCCAGTGGGCCCTCTGGCATGTCCCCCCGCTTTGCCTTTTGTGCACACGCTTTCTTTTCTTCCTATGCTCCTGTATAATCACTTACAGTAATAACAGAGATTATGTCGGGTGACTCACTCAGGAAGAGACGCGCTCTTGGCTCCTGTCATCTCCATGTTTGGTAGATTAAAGCTGGGACTCACACTGTACATCACAAGATGGCCACCCACCCCAAATGTAGGACCCTCCACTGTTTGTCCTCCACCAAACCAAAGTCTGTTTGCAAGGCTGCCAATGAAGTGCCAGCACAAAGAGCAGTCACATCGCCTGCAGAAGTTCTCAGGATGCTCGGCACTTGTGGGGTGTATAGATATGTGGACAGGCCGCTTTTCTATTCATGCTGTCAGAACCCCTGACATGACAGCGGCCCGCAATCTTGAACCTCACACCGTCTCATTGTGTGAAACCTCGGAGGCTATGAGCGTTATGGAATATGAACCTGTGAAACCCCATTCAGACGCCTGAACAGGTGAGATCTGAGATGCCTACACCTTCACACTCAAAAGATTGGAAACTGCCAGAATCTTAAACGTTGGAGGCTTTGAACTGTGGTGTGTGGTGTACGTTGAGGAGGCTCACCATATTACATCTTGGGGCCTCAGGCTGGGGAGATGGAGCCTGTAATCTCGGAGGCTGCACTTTTGAACTTAATGGGTCTGATCTTGTGTGTAGCGTGAAACTTCATCACGCCCGAATCTGTGAAGTTCCTGGAGAGCCCGACTCGCTGATATTTACAACATCCTTTGGTTATTCATCTATGAATTCATCTTCTTGATCAGATCCAGGGGGTCGAAGTTGAAAGAGTTTTCAGTATGGAGTCTGAGACCCCCACTAATTCTGATCCTTTTAGCATTTACAGACCTTGAAGACTGGCGCTGAAACTGCAATCTCAGGTTTTGAACCTAATGGTGTCTGACCCCGTGAGATCCCAGATGAACGCAGCAGTAAACCGGATTGTACCTGAACGTATGAGATCTCAGAAGATGGAAGACGTATGCACATTCCGATCCTGTGGAATCTGAGAAGCTTTGAAATTAACAGGGCTGCGTGATGCGCCCACAGTCCTGCAGTTCTTCACCATGCACAGTCTGAAGCGAGGAGAATTAAAAGAGACCCTCCTGAGCCTGAACCAGAGAGATCCCATCAGCCTTGAACGTCTTGGAGATGTAAGCCATGAGATTTCAAAAATGACATCTATGAGGCGTCCAGAATCTAAACCTGTTAGGCCTCTGTGGTGCCTGACCATCTGAGATCACGTAGACCTCTATATAGGGGTTAGCCCGAGATATTGTAGGGGTACCAACTGTGCACTCCTCAAATGGTAACCTTATGACGTCTCACAGGCCAGCACCTGACCCTGAAGCCTGCAGTCTGGAACTAAAAGGAGTCTGAACCCGAACGTCGCTGGGCGTTTGCACTTCTTGAACAGTAAATAGTCTAACCCTGCAAGCTGCGGCTTCGAGGTATGCGCTGAGATCGTAAAGCGTGAACTCTGTGGCCTGTAACCCACAGTTCTGGACGCTGTCATGTCAGCACCTTGTCAGGGAAGGAGAATCTGGGAAATCTCAACAGCTTTGAAATGCAGGCCGTCTGACCCAGTGAAGATTTAGAGAGGTGCGTCTTCAAAATGTGAAAATGGGTAACCACAGTGGCCACGCGAATTTGGGCTGCATGGAACCTGAACTTGCCTTACAATACAGAAAAGACCACCAGGGTGAGCCCTGTGTGGACTGAACCTGTGAGATCTCAGAGGCCTGCAGCCCCCAAACCCCAGCAGGGGTCCTGCAGCTCTGACCGGCTATGAAGTCCGAGCCCGTGAGCTCTCAAAGCTCTGCGCTATTGAACTGACCTGTGAGATTTCAGAACATTAAACACGTGTCCACGCGGGATATCGAAGTCAACTTGTTTCTTTTTAAAAGTAAGGGGGCTCTGCCCCCTGCTGGCTTCGCTCACCCACCCCGAGGGTTTTGTTTACCGGATATGCAATTTAAAGATATTGGTATTTTCATGGGAATTGTTACATATGCATTATTTTCACTTTTACTTGAAAACTTTAGTAAAAACAAAACCCGGGCGTGGTTAAATCTTTCTCGCAGGACGCATAACGGTTCTCGTGTTGTGAAGGGGGGGCAGCCGAACGCATGCTAAGGAGTAGCCGTTGGATCATCTGCTGGCTTGCTGCTGCTGGTGAGATGCGTGTTCTGCTTGTCGTTGTTTTAAGAGCTGGGAGCACATGATGCATGTCTGCCAAAAGCAATCCAACAACTGCGAGGTTAGATGTCCATGAACTTGTTTTAAATGTTGTCTCATGTCTCGCGTGACGTTAAAGTGTCTCTCACAGGACATCAGATTGTCTTCCGAGAAGATTATATCTTGTCTCCCTCCCAAAGTTATTTTTTTTATAATACTGTAGATAAATGTCCAGTGGCTCGTTATCGACATTGAAAACTCCTCAGAATTCCTCACATTTCTAACATCGTGAGGATGGCTACGTTGGCTGAGATGCTTTTGAAGTCTTAACGGGATCCAGACAAACCGAGGCCCCCATTTTTTCTTCCCTCCTCCCCTGTCCCTGCAGGGCTCCTGGGCCGGGGGGCTCTCTGTGTGTTTTCTGAATGAGAACGCCACTGTCATCCCGTCATTCTCCGTTTCTCTGTCGGCCCCTCAGCGCCTGGCTATGAAGATGGATTGGCTGTCATCTCAGGTGCTGGGAATTTTAACTCCATAGAACCTGAGCCTGACAGACCCCCGGGGGCCACCTGCCTGGGTCTTTGAAGCCCGACAGTGAAATGGCGAATGCGCTGGTCTGACATTTTATTGAAGTTTAGAGTGAAGAAGTCGACGATCTCCCGGCATCACAACTGAGTGATTTGGAAATCGTAGAGAGAGAAGTGCTGCTGTGATTAAATACACTAAAATCAAACAAATCCCCAGGAGCAGAGAACATTTATCTAAGCGTACGTAAGGAGATTAGCGAGTGCAGACAGAAACCCCCAAAAGTTACTGCAAACCGGGGACATTCGTAAAGACTGAAAAACAGTGGATTGATAGAAATGAAAGGCACTATATACTCCTCCACTACCTTCAGAGTGCATCCCATAACTGAGGCCGCCCTTTTAATTAGTTTGTAGATTCAGTGGGCATCACTTGAAGTGACGTTAGCGGCATAGCACACCACAGACCGGCCATCACAGAGCTGTAGAAGATGTGAAGGGTGTCACGGCCCACGTTAAAAGCTCACAGTATGCTCAGGAAGAAGAGCCTGCTCTGCCCTTTCTTCTCTCATTCCTTCCGAGATCTCAGAGGTCCAGAATGCGTTGGGTTTGAACTTTCGGGCCTTTAAGATCTCAGAGGCTAACTAACGCTCGAAGGTGCAGGCCTTGGAGTCCTCACAGGTTCAGGCTTATTGAAGTCTCACATGAATGTTGCCTCAGCACTGCGGGCCTCTAAGAGCTGACAGGTTCACAACTGCAAACTTCTCCTGGGTTCAAACGCCACTGGAGTTATAAGTCACGTCCCTGTGGGACATCAAGGGCCTCAGACTCCATTACATATCAAACTGCTGGCATCTGCAGTCTCCTTGGCTAACGGAGGTGCAGGCCTCTCGGATCTCCCAGGGTCAGACCACAAAGCTTTCACAGTTTCAAGCCTCTGAGATACCCAGTGGAGTTATAAACTTCATGCGTCTGAGACGTCACTGATCCTGAACCCACTGTGGGTGTCTGAGGTCTCCAAAGCTAACGCTTCGAAGGGGCAGACCTCTGAAATCTTAAAGAGGCTCAAAAGTGCCCACCTGTTAAGGTCTGACAAAGTCGCCTCCATGGAGTTCACTCTGATATCTCACAGGTTTGGGCTTCCTAGATTTCACAACTGCGAACTTCTGAGATCTCAAGGGCTCAAATGCCAGTGGAGCTACAGACCACCAGCACGTGAGACCTCCCAGGTCCAGACACCTTTACATTTGAGATCTCTTGAGGGCAGCGTTCAAAGATGCAGGTTGGATTCAGACTCAGACATGGTGGGCTTCAGAGCTGCAGACTTTTGGGGTCTTGCCAGTGTAGAATTTGTGCTGTCAGGCGGCTGCAGGGCCTCTCTTTGCTGTCTCACACACACACACACATTCAGAGGAGGTGGACAGCTCCAAGGTGAGCGCTGACCACACAAGCCCCTTCACACCCAAGCCAGATCAGATAAGCTAATGTCTGAGGTGGGGGTGGTCCGGCCCTGGAATGCGACTCCCCCCCCAACCTCTGCTCTTCTTTTCATGGCCTGTTGAGGACGGAGCTCCGCCCGGCTGCTCCACGCCCAGGGCCATCAAGGAGCGGCCGATGACTGCATGGGAAAACAGACAAGCCGCATTCTTAGCAAGTCCCTTCAGGCAGAGGAATTACAGCTGAATGAACAGAAAGCAGGAGATGAAAGTGCAGCTGGCCTTTTTGGGGGAGACAAAGTGGAAGAAATGTACGGGCCTGGCTGATGGGGCTGGGGAGGAGGGTCGCGTGTCCCGAGAGGTCTAGACTCTTTCAGGTTTGAAACTGCAAGCTTCGGAGATCTTAGAAGTCCAGAATTAAAAGTGCGGGCCTCTGAGACCTCACAAGGGATAAGCAGGACCCCTTACACCAATTCCATTGGAATTCCATTCATCCCAGTTGGTGTCACCTCCGGGGTACACATCCTGCCTGGCAGTGGCCAGCTTAGCACCCACCATAGGTTAGGTGTTAGGGTTAGGCTCAGAAGGAGTGGTCACCTCAAATGCCATGGTGTCCATCTGGGATGACCCTGCACTAATAGAAAAGCAGTGCCTGCCATAATCTAATGAGATGGTGCCAACAGACGAGGAGGGGTATGTTCAGGCAAAAGAGGAGATGTACACTTGTGTAAAATTCAAACATCCGGTCATCTTCAGGGTCCCGAGGAGCTTAAGACTGGACTGGTCATGGTGGAGTCTCCAAATAAAGTGTCACTGAACTGTGCAATCCACGCAAAGCTGGAGCAGGGAGCAGACAGGAGCTTGGGGGGCATAACATGGCAGCCCCACCACCTCCATTACTCACCTGATGACAATTCATGAATGGACAAAGTGCTAATAAGGAGAACATGAAAGCCACTCGAGGAGAGCAGGGCTGCTGTGAAGAAGAAGACGTGCATGTCGTGGGCCTCGCCAGGGGTTTCTGTTGTGCCACACCGCACTGCTTTTGGCTTCATGTTGGGTCACATTGGGCTGTCCTGGTGTCCGCATTGTGCCCCATGTCACTCTGGTTGGGTTCATGTTGTTCCACACACTGCTATACCCACGCATCTGTATAGCATGGGGGTCAGAGTGTCATCCTATTGTATTCTCAGTCTTCCACTTTCGATGTCTACGGGGGTCACGTTGTGCCACACGTTGGGCCCCATGCTGTACCACATCAGATTCTTGAATTTATACTGTGCCACATGTCTCTGCTTTGGCATTTAAATGTTGCCACACTGTGCTGTCTACCGCTATGCAACAAAATTAACAAAGCGTAGCTCTGCATAGGATTGTGCCCTGCAATATTCTCTTGTCTAAACCATGCCACTCTTCACTGCTTCCTGAATTAAACCGTGTCAGGCTGTTTTGCTCTGCGACTGACACTATGCCACACAGGAAACTCACATCTACACTGTAGCAAAAGGCACTGCCTTCAGATTTAATTTGTGCCACACTCTGCTGCTCCTGGTCCCAGATTATGCCATGCTAGATTCTTGTGCCACTAGGATTTCAATTATGCCACACTGGTGCTGCTTTGCACAGGATTGTGCCAAGTTAGACTCTCATGCGCCACATGATTTTTGATTTAAATTGTGCCATACCATACCATTTCAGGTCCTAGATGATGCCACAATGGATTATTGTGAGTACTTTGCCACTTGGCGTTGTGATTGCAATTAAATTGTGCCACCCTGGGCAGCCCTGTACGAGAGGTGGACCACCAGGACTACCCTGGGTTACATTGGGGCTTGGTACAAAACCTGCAACCTGACATGAAAGGACTGAAGAATGAGAAGTCATCTGCATGGCAGAATTAAGGCTGGTAACCAACAATGTGCGCCAATCAAGAGGACTCGCTCCCGGGAAGTGTTTACAACACCTCATTGAATCACAGGGGAGTTCATTTGGCTTTCTTGGCAACTTTAATGCCAAAGTGAAAACCAAGCTCTGCAAAGTGGTCTGAATTAATTACAAATACAAGTCACAAACTAATGAATCACAGAAGCATTCAACCTCATCACGCCAGTGCTTAGTAGATGGCAGCCCCAGTCTGTGTGCTCAGGGCTTTACTTCTCTAGCAGCGGGTGTCGGGTGTCATGGTGGCTGTGAATGAAGAGCCTTTGTCATAAACTCTTCATTGCGTTCAGATCTACACCGCAGGACATTCACTCTGTTGTGTGGAGGCCATGCCTGTGTAGCTCTGGCCTTATCCTTGGCCTCGTTGTCTTGCTGGTCTTCTTCTCCCAAGGCCCAAAGTTTCTTGCAGACCCCAGCAGGTTTTCCTCCTTCATTCATTTTCCCTTCAGGACCCCCACCATGCTTCACCATGGGGATTGAGTGTTGGATGATGTGCAGTGTTCAGACATCTTGATCTCTTTAGACCACAGAACCTTCTTTAGCTGAGCCTCCCCTGTTGGTCTTCTAACAAATCTTCACTCTCCCCTAAACCAGTGAAGCAACCGGGCACAGTTGTTGTCTGCACGGCCACTTCTGTCTGAGCCACTCTGTCTTGTAACTCCTTCAGGGCTCTCAGAGGGTCTCCTGGTGGCTCTGGTGGGTGACATGGGGATCAGGAGTAAATAGTCACATCCAGCCAGTGGACTGAGAGTTTGGCCACTCCGGGTCACTCACATTGATGCTTTGACGTCATTCCTTTGTAGCGCTGACCTTATGATTGGGGTCTCTTTGGTCTCATTCACTGTGTCTTGTCAATCCTTCAGCTGGTCTCCCTCACTCATCTTCTTCAGTCTTTGAGAGCGGCCTGCTCTAGCAGATTCACACCTCTGTCATCCTCTTTCCAGCTCCCGTTGTGCTTGGTGGGCAAGACCATCAAACTGGAGGACATCTTATCAACATGCCAGGCAGGTCTGGTGGACAGAAGGTATAGATGGTGCTGTGATCAGGTTCAGGCCAAGCCGGCCAAGGGTCTGGAGAAGGAGAGGAGGTGAGAGCACACCAAACTCCAGGTCAGGGACTCACACTTTTATCTGCTTCTTCAGACCAGGGGAGAAGGCAAGTAAAGAGGCCATGGTGACAGGAATCCTGGCAACAGGAAATAACTGGTGGGATCTTGGTAGACAACTAAAATTTCCAGAAGAGATCACCAACTTGGGCTCCCAGCTTAATCTAATCATTTAGTCGAGAGCAATGAAGTAGGTGGTCCTGCAAGGAAAGGATAAAGGAGACTCACAGCTGCAAGCCTCCAAAAAACCAGACCCTCATCCAGGAGAGCCAGCAGAGGGGATGGAGAGTCTGGAACCTCTAAGTAGAGGTTTGGTGTGGGGGGATTTTCTAGGACAGTCACTCTGGGGAGTGTTGGGGATTCTTGGAATCAGTGGTCCAAGTCATAAGAAGTTGGTTACAGACACTTCAGGGTGGGCACAATCAGCATCAAGGTGGCGTTGGTGCAACCAAGCTGGTGGAGGAGAGGAAGGGCTGAGCTGAGGGTTGGAGGCGGTGGTGCCAGCTTTTGAGCCCCTCTGAGGTGTCTGATGAAACACTGATGGTTTGGGGTGTCATATTGGTTTGGGTGTCTGCTTGAAAATCCTGTGAAGTTCCAAAGGTTTATAAGCTGCAAGGCTCTGCCCAAAAGAAGGGCAATGGAAGAGGGGGTTGAGATATGAGAGCTAAGTCATGTAATGGGCAGGGGGGGCAGCGATGTGTCATTGTGCTTAAGAGATGGCAGAACTGAGCATTCTCAGCTACATTCCACAAATATTACCAGCAGAGCAACTAAAGGTAAAATGTGCTCTGAGATTTGTCAGGTAAGGAAGGCCGACATTTTATGGTTAGGTTGGTCAACTTATTAATCATAGTGCTGGAGAGTGGCACGGTGCTACATGCTGTGTGAGATGCCAGTGAGAAAGTCCCTGTACTCATGTGACAATAAAAAAGTAAAATAATGTAACATAATGCAATGTAAAATGACATAACATAACGTAATTTAACAACATATTGTAATGTAACATTTAATTGTAAAGTAACATATTGTAATTAATAGAATAAAGTAACAAAATGTAAACATAACTTAACCTAGTGTAAAGTTACATAATCTATTATGATATAACGTAACGTAACATAATATGACAGTCCCACTTAATCCAATTCAGGCTTAGAGTCTGTCCTGACTGCACTGGGCAGCATCGGGCACCAGTCACTTACCAGCCCTGGATGAAGTGCCACTCCATCACTTTATTGCTCTTTAAAAAAGACTAACATGTGCACTTGCTGGTATTCCTTTAATTTTAAATTTCTAGGGACCTTTGCAACAATCAGGAATTTTCATTTTGTTTGCAAAGCTATGAGTGAAATGTCAAAAAACCAGTCCGTCCAGGCCCCAGAGAGGTGTGGGTGTGTCGGAGCATAAACTAAAATTAAATAAAATGATAACAATTTAGATACAAATGTCAAGTTTCTTATTTCTTTGACATACCTCATGCAGCCTAAAGCCACGGCAACCTGAAATCATATTTTGTTGTCGCCAGGGGCTTTCCACAGCTGTAGAATTTGCTGTCACTCCAGTCAGTCAAAAGTGAAAAGAAACAGCGCTGATGTTGGAGAGGCCTGACTGGATAAACAGCTGGATGGCTCTGTCAGGTGAGTCCAGGATGATCGAGTCGAGCAGGAGCTGCGTGTTGTCTTGTGCTTCTCATTCCTGACACTTACGATGAGAGGTCACCCGATGTTACTAAGAGTCATCAGTCAGACATTAGTGATAGTGCCACATACAGAGACACAAACTACCGTAACATAACATAACATAACATAACAATGTAACTTAACAAAACTTAACATAACATGACATAATGTAACGTAACGTAACATGACATAACATAACATAACATAACATAATGTAACATAACAAAACTTAACATAACATGACATAACTTTACATGACATAACATAATGTAACGTAACATAACGTAACATAAAGTAACATAATATAACGTAACATAACAGCATAAATGAACGTAACATATAAGATAACAACGTAACGTAACATAACGTAACATAAAGTAACATAATGTTACATAATGTAATGTAACATAACAACATAAACTAACGTAACATATAAGATAAGATAACATAACGTATCATAATGTAGTGTAGTGTAACATATAAGTTAACATAAGATAATGTAGCGTAACATAACATAACCTGACGTAACATGTAAGATAACGTAGCGTAATGTACCGTAATGTAACATAAGGTAATGTAATGTAATATGACATGCTGTAGCGTGTCGAGTGCAGATTACAATGGCGGGCCCACCACACTCAGTCCGAGGAGACGGCTCAGATGTTCGCTCTAATGTCATGTATATAAACCTGTGAGTCCCAACCAAAAAGTGTCTCTCCGGATGCCCAAGATGGGTCCTTGGTTTACGTAGCAAATAAGTAAATAATTCAGCCCTGACTTTAATGTTTTAGGGGTGTGCTGATTACAGATTTCAGTTCTTCACCGAGCTGATACATTCTGCTGAACTGAACTGGTGAAAACAGAACAAGTTTTGAGACCAGGAAATGAATAAAACAAAATGAGAGTCGTGACTGGGACGACAGGCCAAGTACAAAATGAAAAACGTAAAAGCAAACTCGCAGTCAAAAAGGACACACCAGAGAATCAGACTAGAGAAGCACAACATGAATCAAAGGTCGTTTCTTTGCTAATCCCAAGACGGATGACGAGATAAGTGCCTCGCCGGTTTATAACGTGTCTCGCCAATGACATCATACGCTGTGCGGTGTGAAGGCCCTCCCCCTGGAAACTGCCCAGCACCCTGATGACTGATAATTACTGTAAGAGTCCAACGTGCACAACACAACACAACACAATAGCAGCGCATACCGACCAACAAAATCACGTTTATCAGTGCTATAAAACAGATAAATTTACAACACCAGTCAAGCGGACATTTTGCTCCAGCATACTCGGGAACTGAGTCGACTGACGTAAGTGCAGTAACGAGCAGGTGACGACCTGTTAACACCTCACATGCTTTATTAAAGAAAGCCAACAAAACCTGGACAAATTCACCAACTCCCAACTTGTCCAAATCCGCATCAGCCTCACAGGATTCATCCCATAAACCTGACGCAAACAGAACACGCCAGCCGGATTTCCTTACATTTACTTTGTGGCGGGCGATGGCCATTTTGTGCATTGTGTGGTAACGAAAGCGTCAGGCCATCCAAACATTAAAGACATTTGGAGGCAAAGCTCGCTACTTGCACAAGTACATTGTTTGACATTTGTAAATGACAAAAATAAAAGGAAAACCCCGAGGCTTCACAAAAAACTTTCGTTCAAGAAGCCGGCAGGAGTTCGAAGGTGTCGTCTCATTACATGTCGATCTGCTAAATCTGAGAAAAGTCACACAATGGCAGCCCAGCTCGTCCTGCTTGGTGCACCGATATCCCAAACTGGTCAAACTAAAACATCTTCCTCTCTGCCCTGACTTGGACTCGTGACTTGTGACAATCAGACAAGCCCAGGTTACCGGCTAACAGGACAAATGGACACTCGGACCGATTTGAGGGTCGAGTGAGGCGAGTGGTGTGCGTAAACGCCAAGTGTGTATTTACAGCGCTTTGCTAATGTGTGCCACTGCTACTGCTAAGAAAGGGTCATCACTGAGTCAGAACAGATAAAGCTAAGGGTCCCAACACCAAAAAGGTGGAGGACAACTTCTCTGCAGAACATTACGGCCCACCACAGACACGCAGGGTGGGGCAGCGAGCTGACTTCGGGTATTAATGGGAAGGCAATCGTAGGTGAGATGTACAGCGGGAAGGACATTGAGGTCCCGCATAAGGAGACGGCCCAATGAGGGCAGCTGTGATGGGCACTGGATGGGGCATTGTGGTCCGGTGCAGAGTCAGGCCTGCGAGCAGGCAGTGTGTGGCGCTCAGGTGTATTTCTGGGAGCACCACAAGATGAGGCCACCTCAGGTCTACTCTGTAAAGCGCCTTACGGCCCAAGAGTTATTGGCAGCAAAATGAAAAACAATGGCTGATGGGGCCATAAAGGCTAGAGAGACATGACAGAGGTAAATCACTAAAATGATATTTAAAAAAATTAAAATCACTTTGGGAACAAACACATTAATAAATAATTAAATAATAACTATAATCCTACAACATATCAGAGAGGAGAAGCAACTGGACAGTCCAAGTCACTGATGGTCCCTAACTTCAAATTGCAAGGGCAGGGGCCAAGCAGATGACCATATGGGAGTTATCGCTTTAACAGGCGGTGTCTATGAGAGTCTAGCGGTGCAGCATTGAATTCTGGGTAACAGTGGCCAACTGAGCCTGGTGGCCTGAGATGACAGAAAGGGCCTTCTTTCGGCGTCCCTAGCCCTAAATGTCCTGTACTGTTGAGCTTGACTCCAGTGACGACCTGGCTGCTTAATCCAGGGCCTCGTGGTCAGTCGCCACTCCAGACTGTGACACAGTGCCATGAAGAGGATCAGGAGGGGGAACGCATTGACTTTCCTCAGGCTCCTGAAACACAGAATGCGCTGCCGAGCCTCCCTAAAATGTCAGGTGATGCCGAGGAACCAAAAGAGATTCCTAAAATCATAAAGCTGCTCCAATCTTTCCATCTCATTCGCTGCATGTCCCCTTCCATCAGCTGCGGTTAGAGACAGATCATTACAGCAAGTGGGAGGGCAGCCATAAAGTGCAAAGAGATGCGTGTAACGACTTAATATAAAGAGATGTCAAAAAGCTGAGCTGAGGAGCACAGGCCAGAACATGGAGGCGAGCTCAGAGCTGCACAGGAGGAACATCACAGCCTGGCATATGGAGGAAGGACAGGGGGCTGAGCTGCTCAAGTACAACGGAAGGCAGATACAGGTGAATACTGAAAGGACAGAGCAGACCCCCAGGTTCGGAGTGACACCGTGTACCAGGATGGAGACATGTCCACTGGAAAGCACATGCAGAAGGAGGCCACTGGGAATACAGTAATGGAGACAGGCCTGGATGTCTCTGTCTGTGTTGTAAGGTTCTATAAAGATGAGGCCGGATTGTGCTGGTAAGCCTGACATGCTTAGCACAATCAGCCATTACAAAGAGGCAGGACTGTGACCTGAGCCAAGATGGACACTGCGTACCACAGAGATGAGCTTAAAAACAGTCCGGTATAAAGAAGGAGGCCACTGGCATTCCAGTAATGGAGATGGGCCTGGGAGTCTCTGTCTGTGCTACGGAGTGCTAGAGAGAGGCAGGGCAGAAAGATGAGCTGGAATGTTCTGGTCAGCACCTCATAGCCCGGTGACAGGAGACACAGCTGAGCTCTGGTCAGTCATTACAAAGAGGCAGGACTGGTCAGCACCTCATAGCCCGGTGACAGGAGACACAGCTGAGCTCTGGTCAGTCATTACAAAGAGGCAGGACTGAGGCCTGAGCCAAGATGGTCACTGCGTACCACAGCCGGGGCAAAGAGACAAGCTTAAATGACAAGAGGAAAGCACAATGCAGTCCGGCATAAAGTGGGAGGCCACTGGGAATGCAGTAATGGAGTTAGGCCTGGGTACTGGGCATACTCCAGTCTGTCTTAAAGGCGCTATAAAGAGACAGGGCAGCAGGTCGAGGTTTAATTGTGCTGGTCAGCGGTGAACACTGAGCTTTGGCCAGCCATTACAAAGAGGCAAGGCTGCGGCCTGAGCTCATGTTGACGTCAGTGCCAGGATATGACTGGCATGAAGACATGAAGAGGAGGTGCTGAGAGATGAGCTTTAATGTCCACAGGACAGCAGAGTGCAGTCTGGTATAATCAGGGAGACGATTCGGAGTGGAGTAATGGAGACAGGCCAGGGTGCTGGGCAAACTCCAGTCTGTCTTAAAGGGCAGCAGGTCGAGGTCTCATTTTACTGGTCAGCACTGAGCACTGAGCTCTGGTCAGCCATTATAAAGAGGCAGGGCTGCGGCCTGAGCTCACGTTGATGTCAGTGTCAGGATATGCCTGGCATGAAGAGGAGTCGCTGAGATATCAGCTTTAATGTCCACAGGACAGCAGGCATAGTGCAGTCCGGTATAATCAGGGGGGCGACTCGGAGTGCAGTAATGGAGACAGGCCTGGGCGTTAAACTCGAGGGCACACTTAAGTCTGCGTCACAGAGCGCTGTAAAGAGGCAGGGTGGCAAGTCGAGGTTGGATTGTGCTGGTAAGAACTGCTTAGCCTAATAAACGTTGGCATACGTAGCTCGTTCAGCCATTATAAAGAGGCAGGGCTGTGGCCTGAGCCGCCGGGACAAAGAGATGACAGCTGAGCCGCTAGCTAAACAAAGGGGCCTGATGGACTGAAAGGTCTCCTGCCCTTTGTTTAATTTTCGTATGCTCTTAAGAGCTTAAGTTCCACAAGCAAGCACATGCAGTCCAGTGTAAAGAGGGAGGCCAGTGTGAATCCGTTAATGGAGTTGTGAATGTTATAAGGCACTATAAAGAGGCAGCACTGCAAGCTGAGGTCGCATGGTGCTGGTCAGCGCTGCATAGCCTGGTAAAAGGAGACACGGCTACATGTTGGGCTCTGGTCAGCCTTTAGGAAGAGGCAGGGCTCTGGCTGACGTCAGTGCCAGGACACGGCTGGCATGAAGAGGAGGCGCTAAGAGATAAGCTTTAATGTGAATGTCCACAGACAGTGGAGTGCAGTCTGGTATAAATGGGGGGTGGCAGTGTGAATGAGCAATGGAGACAGGACTGGGAGTTGTCAGAGTTATAGGGTGCTATAAAGAGGCAGGGCAGTAGGTCGAGGTCACATTGTGCTGGTCAGCGGTGTACAGCCTAATGAATGGACACACGGCAGCATGTTGGGCTCTGGTCAGCCATTACAAAGAGAAAGGCAGGGCTGTAACTGGAGCTCAGATGCACACGGGGCGCACACACACACACACACACAGACACGGCTGTGAACTAACCAGTGTGGCTTTCCTCCCAGTATGAAGAGGCAGGACTATAAGTTCTGTGGTCCTCCTTGGGTCTCAGTAGAAGCAGGCAGGTCTCCCAGTTAATGCCACTTTAAATAGGCAGGGGGTGGGGGGGGGTAAGATGAACCCACTTGTGCAGTGGGACGCACAGTAGAGTCCGGGATAAAGAAGCCAGCTGTGCTCTGACTGAACGGGAAAGTGCTGTGTAGCCCACTCGCTGAAGTCACAGTGATGGGCACATTAAGGTCCAAAGGGACGCCGCTCAGGGTTGGACTGTTGACCCCGTGGTCAGCACTTGGCGCCCTTTGGTCCTGTCAGATCCAGTTATTGTTGCTGACTTTGTGGACTTTGCACATTCTGCCTGTCTGGATTCTCCTCTGCCCTCCCCCCAATTTTCCTCCCCTGTGATGCTAACTGGTGATTGTGATTTAGCTGGGCAGGTGTGGGTGCTGTGATGCCCTGTCCAGGACTGGGCACTGCTCCAACACACCCTGCCTTACATTAAGAGGCTTTGTCTTATGTTAACTCAGTAAACACAGGCAGGACTTTGCATTGAGCTCAGCTCGGCCCGTCAGGTGGGCCGTCCAGTATAGCTCAGTTTGAGCAGGCCATGTTCTGACTGTGTCCAGGCCTGCTGGTGCCCACATGGGCTGCTCCACTCAGAGCTGTCTATCAAGGTGAGAGATCAGCGCAGGCCGGCATTTTTCAGATGCCTCATAGGTGGATGTGTGGGGAGGGTCTAGCATCGCCTGAGGCCTTTGGCCTTTTGATCTGCTGATTAAAATCTGGAAATTCCAGTTTGGAGTCCGTGCTTGTTTGGAATTGCTCAATCACAAGCCCCCATGTTTGGGGATCTTGATACCTGATCCCCTCCCGTCTCTCCAGCGCATATAAAGACCAGCCAGCGAGGCAGTAGCGACATTCTCCAGGGTCTGACTTCAGCTCCACCGCCACCATGCTTAAGAATTTCTCCAGCAGCAGCTATGCACCCGGCATTGGCCAGCGAGGAAGCTCCATCAGCCTGCGCCAGTCCTCTGTGCCCACTGTGGCCCGGGCTTCCAGCTTGTATGGAGCGAGCAGGGGTGTCACCATGTCTGTGGCCCCCTCGACCTTCAGTGCTGCTGGGACTAACCTGGCATCCAGCTTCGTCTATGGCTCTGGCTCAGTCGCTGGTGGCAACTTCTCCCTGACCGACGCCGTGGACACAAGCACATTGGGTAACGGCAAGGCGGCCATGCAGAACCTGAATGACCGTCTGGCTACCTACCTGGAGAGGGTCCGTTCCCTGGAGAAGGCCAATGCTGCCCTTGAGTTGCAGATCCATGAGTTCCTGGAGAAGCGTGGGCCTGTCCAGCGGGACACGAGTGCCTATGAGGTGACCATCGCTGACCTCCATGCTCAGGTAAGTGGCGTGACGTGGTTAGAGAGGGACTAGCTGCTCTTTTTTTTTATATTATTGATAAAGATGATATCATGGGTGCCGCCCTGTGAGCAGCCTGGTAGAACATGCCAACATGGAGCTGATCTGGAACAGGCAGCCTGCGGGCTCACAGGGTTAGACAAAGTTTATTTCTATGGCGGGGCCTCCGCTTCAGGTGTGGCTCCACCACGAACAAAGGCCACTTTGTGTGCAACGTCAACGTAAACCCGCCGTGCTCACTGGCACCAGGCTGACTTCTTGTGCTGATCTTCTCATCTCCTCCCGAGCTCCACTCACAATGGCCTCCTGACCTTGCCTGCTGCTGGCATCCCTCTGCTAACTGAAGCTCAGTGGCCTTTGTGCTGACCCCTCATCCCTTATTGTGTCTTGTCGCCCGTACTGACCCCCCATCTCTCCTGCCATTCTTGGGGTCCTCACACCAGTTACTAACCCCCACTTCAGGTCCAGTCTCCCATTCAGCTCTCCTGCCTGCCCCTCTTCACACTGAATCCACCTCCTCACTTGCACTGACCACTTGACCCTCACAGTATCCTTTCTGCTCCCCATATTGACCCCCTTCTCACCGTCCTACTGCTGATGTCTTGTCTTCCATGCTGCCCTCTTGTGGGCTCGTCACGTTGACCTCTTTTTTCTCTCGTCTTTTACACTGACGTTCATTTCAGGTCCAGTCCTTCATTCAGCCCCTCGTCATCCCTTCTGCTTCTTCATACGGAACTCCTGCTGCTCACATGGACCCCCTTTTTTCCCCCTCATGGTGTCATTTTTCTCCTCACACTGACCTCAGGACCCCCCTTCTCACCATCCTACTGCTGATGTCCTCTTTTCCATGCTGTCTTCTTGTTTCTGAAGCTCACCTGTGAGCAGAACGTATCAGGAAGAGGGGTCCAGCTGGTCACTGTGTCCACTTTAACTCTGGGTCTGCATAAATAAAGCCTCCGCTAACTCAGATTACACCATTACGCATTCTGAAATGTACTTTGTTGCATTATTTGTTCCAGAGGGACCCCTCAAGCTGAACTCTGACCCCCTAACTCTAATATCCTGTTTCTCATTGTGATCTTGCCCCCAAATTCCTCCTCCTCCCTCCCTGTGGTCACTCTGAGCACTGAATTCCTTCTACTGGCCGCTCCTCCTCCCCATTCACCTTCAGATTCCTGGGTTGTTTGCCCCTCATGGTGCCCTCCCCTCCACATAATGTCACGGCTCTCCTTTATCCTTTACTCAATGAGTTGTGACAATCGGGAACAAACTGCAAGCCACGGAGAAACCCTGACAAGCTTTACGAAGGGTCTGGATGAGACGTTGGCTAAACGTTAGCTAAACAAACGTGCTTGAGGGGCTCGGTGGTCTCGCTGGCCACATTTCTTATGCTCTTAAAGTTGATGCATGGTGGGTGAGTGAGAGGGGCTGAAAGGTGCCCGATTGGTGCCCTGTGACGCCCCTCTTATGTGTTTCTTGGATTCTCAGGTTAGCCTTGTTTTCTAACACATGGCACAGGCAGAGTCAGAGTCTGCCACGGGTTCAGATGGAGATGTGCCCATGTGTGTTTTTTTGTTGCCCTCTCCCATGAGGCTGTGAGATGCCCTCCTAGAAGAGAACACGAAGAGGGCACCTGAGCACCATTGGCCTGTCTAACATGGCATCCTCTCTTTCTTTTACAGATTCAGGATGCCACCCGTGAGAACGCCAGCATCTACCTGAGCATTGACAATGCCAAACTGGCTGCAGATGACTTCAGGGTCAAGTAAGTATTTGGGTTGACGCAAATCCAGTTGGGGGTCCGTGGTGGCGGGAGGTTAGAAGATCAGTGGTTGGGATATGAAAGAGACAAGAAGACTGAAGAGGGGCCGGGAGATAAACAGATGGCGTGCCAGGCGCGGTGCCAGGCTGCTCTGTGCGTACAGATCACCTTCTCTGGCTCAATCGCTTTGGAATGTCGGGAAGGCCTGTAATCCGGAGCAGGGTGGGGCGTCCCGCTTTGATGGGGATCCTGTCAAGCTTTTCCCAGCTGAAATTCAAAGATAAACAACTTTGTGTGAGGCGCCTGATGCGCCTGGGCAGGGTGAGGCATTGTGTGTTTGAACAGGCCCCCGCTGAGCACAGCCACACACTCACACTCACTCACTCACTTACTCACTCACTCACTCCTCTAACCCGTCCACAGGTATGAGACCGAGCTGGCCCTGAGACAGTCTGTGGAGGCTGACATCACCCGCCTGCGCAAACTCCTGGATGAGATGACCGTGGCCAGGGCTGACCTGGAGATGCAGATTGAAGGCCTGAAGGAGGAGCTCATCTACCTCAAGAAGAACCACGAAGAGGTGGGTTCAAGCACTCGTCAGCCCCTACTTGTTACTTACTGGGTCTCACCATACTGAACTATGCCAACACCCCCTTCTTAGCTACTGCAGAGTCCCTGTGCCACCACACTAGGGCCTAATGGGATGTGACTGGAAGTCATTAATATGGTGCTTCATACAAGCACAGCACAGACCAGTGGCGCTGCTGGGGAGATGTGAAAGGCGCTATATGACAGGCAGACTGAACTTTATGTGTCCAAAGGCAAAACCTAGCTTTTTGCAGAATACTATACCCTTGGTAATCAGCTTCATACGAGTCCACCATAGACTTCCAGCACCCTAAGGCTGGACGACAACCCGGATTTAGGACCTCCACATGGATATTCCACTGTCCATGGGGCTCCTGCAGGTCACCACCATCCTACAATTCCACACCAGGCCTGACACTCATTAGTATTCCATTACCTGCAGGGCTGTAATTGGTCCTCATTTTCATGACCCACCCCTTAGTGGCTGACACTGGGATTCGTTTATTTGCCATCCCACCCCAGTACACCACAGATCATCAGCCATCTTTATTGTTTAGCGGCTGGAACTGAGTTATGTGTGACTGCACACCAGTCTGCCTCTCTGTAACTGGGACTCAGTTTCCACTTTACTCCTCACCGGTGTACACTGGAGTCCTACCACTATAGTGGACTGTGAATGGGATTCGGCTTCATGAGATCCCACACCAGTATACACAACCCTGTCTGGCTATAACTCGGACTCGGGAACACTTTCATTTAATTCCAATGTACCCCCCGAGTTCGCATCACTATAGTGGGCTGTGACCCCGATAGAGATGCACAGACACCTCTACTGGTCTTTGACTACACATTAATCACACCAGTATACTGAAGACTGCTCGTTATCTCTGCTTTATACCACACCAGTATACCACTGACTACACTACATCAGGTGCCTTGACCACAGTAAAGGCGCTATATACATACAATGCATTATTATGATTATTATTAGTATATCAGACTGCACACTGCCTCCTCCGTATACCACAGCCTGCTCTCTGCCTCACTGTATATTAGTACCAGTATACCACAGACTGCCCACACTCTACCACACCAGTACATAGCAGTCTGCTCACTGAATCTGTTATATATACCACACCAGTATGCCACAGCCTGCTCACTGCCCCACTGTATGTGACACCAGTATACCATAACCTGCTCACTGCTGCGTGCCACACTGGTATACCAGGCCTGTTCGCTGCCTCCATTGTATGCCACCCCGGTATATCACAGGATGCCCACTCCCTCCGCAGCGTACTATAATAGAGTTCCACCGTACTGCAGCCTGCTTACACTATGCCAGCGCACCACCAACTGTTACTGCTGCCTCCACTGTATGTCACCCCAGTATACCACAGCCTGGCCTCTGCCTCCGCCGGACCTCATCATTCAAACCCACCTTTACGGCTCAGTGGTTCCCCTCAGGACATTTGCAACTCTTCCCAAACTCTCTGCTCAGGTGGTCCGTCTGTGTTTGTGTCTCCTTAGGAACTCAAGGCCATCCGCAACCAGTCTGGAGATGTGAACGTCGAGGTCGATGCTCCTGCTCAAGTGGACCTCAGTGCAATCCTTGCGGAAGTGCGCCAGCAGTACGAGAGCTTGATCGCCAGGAACCAGAAGGAAGTGGAGGCCTGGCACCAGAGCAAGGTGAGTTGTGCCCAGGAGGAGAAGTGGGGGGGTATGGGATGGGTTGGGTCAGTCCAGGGGGGCACAGACTGGGTTAGAATGATCTGTCCAACATCATCTTCCTTCTCACTCTCCCCTGTCTCTCTCTCTATTGCCCAGTTTGATGCCCTGAACAAGGAGATGTCCACCAACACCGAAACCCTTCACACATCCAAATCAGAAATCACCGAACTCCGCCGCACCGTCCAGAACCTTGAGATCGAGCTGCAGTCGGCACTTAACTTGGTAAGGGAGCGCCTTCCACAGAAAGATAAGGCCGTGCCCGCTTTGCAAGGTGCCATATTGGTGGATGGAGTGGCATCCCGCTCCACTCTCTCACTGATGTGTTTTCTTATCCCCTGAGCAGAAAGTCTCGCTGGAAGGCACCCTGGCCGAGACGGAGTCCCGCTATGCCGCTCAGCTGCTCCAATTGCAGGACATCGTCACCAGCCTGGAGGAGCAGCTCGCTCAGCTGAGGGCAGCCATTGAGCAGAGCAGCCTGGACTACCAGAGGCTGCTGGACATCAAGACTCGCCTGGAGATGGAGATCGCAGAGTACCGCCGACTGCTGGACGGGGAGGATCGAAGGTAGGGGGGCTCCAATCTTCTTACTTTACTTTAAGTTCTTTAGCCCTGTGCTGCTTCACCTCGGCTCCCAATGGTCTTCTGTTTTTATATTTCACCATTCGGAGCCGAGGACGGTGAGGGGTCTCCTGCTCTTGTTATTCTTTGTGATACTGGGTGGCCATCAAACTCATGAGACCCACATCTTGTCTTTTCAGTCACATTGTCGAAACAACAAAGGACACGTCCCTCTCGTCGAGCAAGACGACCACCACCAAGGTGGTGACCATTGTGGAGGAGGTCGTCGACGGGAAGGTGGTGAGCAGCTCCTCATCCTCCACCTCCTCCAGCCAGCTGGTGAAATCCTAGACAGCCATCGACAGGAGTCAGCCATGCTGCCTGTAGGCACTGCAATGAAAAAATCAAAATAAAGAATGCTGCAGAACAAACCCTCGTGCTATCCGCTGTCTTTATTTCTTTACGTCTCTTAATGATGTGAGCAAAGTGGCGCAGGAGCAAGAGGGCCGCGGAGACCCCCAGTCTGCTGCCGCTTCTCAGGCCAACTCAGGCGTCTTCATCGGGGATGATGGGGTGGTGGCAGGCGGCTGTGTGGTGCTTTGGCCATCAGCCTTACGAGTTGACAAAGTCATGAAGTGTGGTGTGTGTCGGTGTCTCTCTAAGAGTGTGTGTGTGTCCACGTGTGGACTTGAGGGTGTCGGGATGTCCTGCCCTGCCCGGTGCCTCGAGGATGCGGGGATTGGGGTTTCGAAAATGGATGGTGTGTGTGTGTGTTTGTGCACAGTTGCACTAAATGCCGGCCAACAATGTCCAAGCAGTCTGATAAGCAGGTGAATTAAAATGCCAAGTGAGCTCCTTGGCCGTGGCACACACCCGCCTTCACTCCTTAGTGAGATGACACGCTGTTGAGGATTTGGGACCCTCAGGTTGCAGTTGTCCATCCCATTAAAGAAAGGCGGCAGCCAAACCTCCAAACCCCAAAGCGCTGCCTGGGCCTGAGTGACCCTGTCCACACTTTCTCCATCCTGCCCTTTCTGAGGCTATAAAGGGGTCCCTGCAGAAGACCCTCAATGGGCAGAGGAGAGGCTGAGAGATGCACACGTTAATCATGCGGCAATCACCTTGGCCAGAGCTGACGGCTGTGGACTGGGTAGGCAAGTGGCCTGCTTATGACTAAATGCCCACTTTGTGTGCCGAATATGTGGCAGCCTGGCACTTTCTCTGCCTTCGTACCCTCTGGCTCGGAGTTTCACTCTCAGAACTCTTTCCCTGGAGCCGCCACTTAAATAATAAAAATAGTGCAGAGAAGGAATTTATAAACCGTGTGCTGAGGACGCCTTCACCCCGGAGCGGCGGATTACAAAATTGAGAGCAATTTGTCACAGCACTTCCTCAGCCAGGCTGAGTTATGAGAGGCGCTTGAGGGCTGAAGGAACTTCATTTGAACTTGGACTGGAGTGGCCTCTGTGTGTAAAAGTGGAGACCCCAGGGGTGTCAGCGCTCCAGTATCAGGTCCTATAAGGTCATTGCTTTATATAGTACCTTTCATGGTAAACTGCACGGAAGCCCTGTGCCTCATCACAGTGTGGGCAACAAGAGAAAAAAGCTAAGGGGGGATCATTCTGGAGGTCTGGTGGCTTCTTTTGTGTAGCTGGGAACAGGACAGACTGGCCAAAGGCAGGCAACCTGCATGAAAGGTCTGGGAGGTCTGCAGGACAGCCCACCGGCTCTGAAAGTGGATGTGCAAGACTGTGTCCAGCAGTACTGCGGGTTTCCAAACAGATACCCCACTTCTTGAAAAGCTCAGCCACTTCTTATCAGGAGAACTCTGTTCAAACGTCGCTGATAACACAGCGGCAAAAAAAATGAAAAATGAGAGGAGCTGCTGCTGGCCCAGGGCGATGGCCGACTCATCGATGAGAGCCTCAGTGGGAGTGGCGCAGAGTCAAGGTGTGCCGTGTTCTTGGCAGTGCAACAGCGTGCTGTGGAGAAGCTTCTGGAAGGGGCCGATGGAGCGGGGGAAGGGAGAGACCTGCAAGAGTGAGGAGCTGCCTGGTGAAACTGAACAATGAGCTAGATAGATCATGAAAGGCTGTACACGATAGATAGATAGATAGATAGATAGATAGATAGATAGATAGATAGATAGATAGATAGATAGATAGATAGATAGATAGATAGATAGATAGATGTAAGGCACTATACAATAGATAGATAGATAGATAGATAGATAGATAGATAGATAGATAGATAGATAGATAGATAGATGTAAGGAGCTATACAATAGATAGATAGATAGATAGATAGATAGATAGATAGATAGATAGATAGATAGATAGATGTAAGGCGCTATACAACTGTCTCTCTGTCTAACATATAGTGCCTTACACACAGGATTTACCTTCTGGTCTATCCCCCTACTGCGCAGTGCCTTATCTAGATAGACAGATATGAACGGCAGGCAGTGTGGTGCAGTGATTAAGGTTTTGTACTTCAAACCCTGATGTTGTCAGTTCAAATCCCACTTCTGACACCAGTGTGTGACCCTGAGTAAGTCACGTCTCCAGCCTGTACTTTAATTGGAAAAGCCAAAAGAAATGTAACCAACTGTATCATAAATGTTGTAAGTTGCCTTAAATAAAGGCACCAGCCAAATAAGTAAATGAAAGGCACTATATAATGGATAGACAGACAGTATATAGGAGGCAGGTGTGAAAGGCACTATAAAGGCAGTAAGCACTGACACTGCACTGGGGGTCATGAAGCTCCTTCTCCCCAGTAAATCCAGTCCAGCTCAGCTCAGTGGTTGGTGGGAGCCTTGCAGCTCCAGCGTTCACCGCCATTCTTATTGGAGGTTCATTTGTCGAGGTGGACATCATCCTCACTCTGTTGATGGGCGGCATTGACCAAAATGAAGTGTGCTGATAAATATAAAATGTGAATGACAAGTGTGGAGAGGAGTGTGTGGAGCCATCAGTGCCCAGAGTAGAGCCATCTGCAGGACAGCGTCGGCCAGGAGGAGCCCCCCACCCACCCCTCAAAGCGGCTCTTCAGCTCCCCACGTTGATGCCTCACTTGGGTGGATCCTGCCACTAATTGTCCTGCCCCAGATACACAATGTTCTTTCAGAGACTCACATCCCGTACCTCCCGTAGGCATCACTGGGACGCTTTTCAAAGAACTTTTTCTTTTTTTTTGCTGGCGTGCAGCGAATGTGTTCCGCGTTTCTGCTACATTTGGCATATCAAGATAGCGGCATCGTGTTGATTGTGGCATTTCACATAATGAGAGCCTTTGAAGTGCCCCTCATTGGCATGTGAGCTAAACTCAGAACTGAAGTGAGAGCAGTGATCTCACAGTACACATGCCAGCAACCCATGGTACGTGTTGTGGCATCGCCTCTGTCCTTATGCACATCCACTGCGGGGGCGATTTCTCCTATTGGGTGGGGGCTCCCACTTACACTTTTAAAATGGGAACAGTCCAGTTGGTGGGGCCATCTTGAGATGTGCTAGGATTTTGGGTTTCCCCTTCTTGGTATTTTAACTGTCAAAATGGGGGTGGTCTCTCAAATGGATCCGGTGTGGAAACTGCTATGTATATAGAAAGAAAATCGACAGCCAAGAGATGATCAGAGAAAATGGAGTGGGAGAATCAGGAGGCTGAATGTGTTAAAGGGAGATTCCGTGCTTCCTGCTGTCATGATTTAGGCTGAAGATTGAGGTTCCTATTAGGGAAGCCATTTTGTGCACCGTTGTCAGAGTCATGTCCAGTGTTTCTGGGGGTGTGGTCTCTGGGGTCGTGACCTTGAATTAATTAGCAGCCTGATCTGTAGATCAAAACCTGATTGACAGTTTTGATTTCTCATGTGATTATTTTCCAAATGTGATTATTTTCCAAGTCTGCGTCAAAAAGAGCAAAAAAAATGCAAACAAATCCAAAGCAGAGTCAGAAAGCAGTGCATTAAAATGAGAGTGGGGGTCAAAAGTCAGAAAGTAGAAATCACAAAAATGGGAATCGAAAAGAAACAAACAATACAATACAATACAATTTATTTTTGCATAGCCCAAAATCACACAAGAAGCGCCTCAATGGACTTTAACAGGCCCTGCCTCTTGACAGCCACCCCAGCTTTGATTCTCTAAGAAGACGAGGAAAAACTCCAAAAAACCTCTTGTAGGGAAGCAAAAAATGGAAGAAACCTTGGGAAAGGCAGATCAAAAGAGACCCCTTTCCAGATTGGGCATGCAGTGGGTGTCAAAAAGAAGGGGGTCAATACAATATAATACACAGAACAGAACAAATCCAATGTGCTGATAAAGAGAAGCCGGCTATTCCATCCCCACCAATTTAGAACGTGCACGAACTTCTCTCAGCTCATGCCTTGATTGAGTATCTGGGAGTGAAGTGGAGTTTTAGAGTGGAAATAATAGATCGTTGTTTGGAACACACGCATTTCATGTCTGTTCCTTTTCTACAGTAATCTGTGTCAACACATTGTTAAAACAGAAACTTTTTTTATATTCTAGTAGTAGATGACAAAATGTAGGCATAAACTATATAATGTATGAAGCCTGAAGTCCAAATAGCAAAGAAACATTTTCACAAGAATAACACAATTGCACTTTTATTCAAACATATAACTGCAGAAACAAAAGCCGCCTTAACATGCGACATTGACAGCAGTTTTCTGTAACTGACTCCGTGGCTCAATAGACTCAGCCCCTGCTTGAATCAAGGGGTCGCGGGTTCGATCCTGCGCCTCTCCGTTTTGAGAAGTAAACTGCTCTTATTCTTACTGTTTTAGGATAAAAGCATACATTTGATTTCAGTCTGTAACAGCCGGTGCAATTTATGATCCATGTAAAGGTTAGCTTTTTTTTTTATTCACTTTTCACTCTCTCAGTCGCGTTCAGAATCAATCCATACAACCCCATCTGACACGGCTGTTTTCACTAAAGACGCGCTATAGCTCTGCAGTGTACCACGATGCATACTAACGCACAATCACCCCCCCGGTTCTGACACACAAACGCTGGCGAAGCTGCCTTCTTCGTATCTCACCGTCACAGGAACATATATTGGTGTAAGAAAGTACACTGTCAGGTGCTCATTCAGTGTGATAGAAATCATAGCACAGAGAGGTGTGTGCACTGCAACAATTACACATGTCGTAAATGTAGGAAGGACGGTCCTTGGGTGTGTGGGAACTGTTAATATTTGAATGTGATGATTTCATATAGCACGGAATGAAAATCAGCACTTCTTAGCATTGCACCATGCAAGCTGTCATATCAATCGCCTACTGTAACTTGCTTTCTTTTTCTTCGGTTATACAGGTAGTTTTGAATAAAAGTGCACTTGTTTTGTTTGCGAAATGAAGTGTCTGCGTGCACTTTTCGTGGCATTACACGTGTATTTTTTGAGCATGCCCGTTTGAGCAGTATAAAAAGTATTGAAAAGTATAACAAAACAACGGGCAGATGGGGAGTGTCTGATGATTGCATATAGCGCCGAACTTACTGCTCTTTACTATTCTCTCCTCTGCGTGCCCTGGTGTACAAAAGAAACAGAATACAGACGCTATAGCTCTGCAGTGTACCACGATGCATACTAACGCCCCCCCACCCGGTTCTGACACACAGACGCTGGCGAAGCTGCCTTCTTCGTATCTCACCGTCACTTGATTTTCTTTTTATTCAGTTTTATTGAGTGTTCCTGCCAGTCCCCGCATGTTGCTGTATGCTGGATATGTTCATATGTATTGTCTCTTTCTTTCAGGTGTGTAATAGAAACCACAGCATAGAGAGAAGTGTGTACACTGCTTCTTACAGGAAAAGGCGATGGAAAAAAGTGCACTTTTGTTATACTTTTACACCAATATATGTTCCTGTGTTTGAACGACACGGGCAGATGGGGAGTGTCTGATGATTGCATATAGCGCCGAAGTTACTGGTCTTTACCATTCTTTCCTCTGCATGTCCTGTAGTACAAAAGAAAAAGCATACAGCAACATGCGGGGACTGGCAGGAACTCTCAATAAAACGAAAAGCAAGTGACGGTGAGATACGAAGAAGGCAGCTTCGCCAGCGTTTGTGTGTCAGAACCTTGGGGGTGATTGTGCGTTAGTATGCATCGTGGTACACTGCAGAGCTATAGCGTCTTTAGTGAAAACAGCCGTGTCAGATGGGGTTGTATGGATTGATTCTGAACGCGACTGAGAGAGTGAAAAGTGAATAAAAAAAAAGCTAACCTTTACATGGATCATAAATTGCACCGGCTGTTACAGACTGAAATCAAATGTATGCTTTTATCTAAAACAGTAAGAATAAGAGCAGTTTACTTCTCAAACGGAGGGCGCAGGATCGAACCCGCGACCCTTGATTCCAAGCGGGGCTGAGTCTATTGAACCACGGACTCAGTTACAGTAAACTGGTGTCAATGTCATGTTAAGGCGGCTTTTGTTTCTGCAGTTATATGTTTGAATAAAAGTGCAATTGTGTTATTCTTGTGAAAATGTTTCTTTGCTATTTGGACTTCAGGCTTCATACATTATATAGTTTATGCCTACATTTTGTCATCTACTACTAGAATATAAAAAAACGTTTCTGTTTTAACAATGTGTTGACACAGATTACTGTAGAAACGGAAAGCTTCTTTATCAGCACATTTAGAAAACAAAGGGCGCTGGAGAGGTGTGAAGGGATTTAAGAAGCAGTTTAAGGTGGGACGGAATTACGAGTTTTTCAGAGGCTCTGGTAATTCTAGTGTTTAATACAGTATACAAATAAAAATATCACAAGTACGGAGCAGATTTTAACAGATGATATCATATAATAGGATTTGGATTTGTTTAGAGACCTGGAGATCTCGGCCATCAAGCTGTCTCCCCCTAATGGCTATTCCACAGCTGAGACAGCCAATCAGATGAAAGGACCCCTCTACCCAACGATTCCTGCGATCCTCCATCAGGGATGACTTTACCTTAGGCAGGCAAAACAACATGGCAGGTGGGCCGTGGCACCGAGTGTCACTTTTGAGTACCATGAAGAGAAACAGAACAGGTGAGGGTTAGTAACAAATTATAACTATCATGTTACTGATGCTTTAGTGCTAATGACTAACAACAGAGATGCAGTCTGTACAGTTAATCAGCAGCTCTAGGCAGGGTGTGCTAAACTGAATACGTGAGTCTTCAGCTGGGATTTGAAAGCTGAGACCAAAGGGAGCTGCTCATCCATCCATGTCTGTGGCTCCAATACTGCTGGACACAAAATGTGGTGGCACTGCCTCCTTAGGCTCCACATACAGGAGACAGGGCAGAGCACAAAGAGAAGAAATCCCTTTAAATTTAACAAAATGTAGCACTGAAATATACAGTATTAACTAAACAACGACATAAGTGGCAGGACCTACACACTTCAGTAGGTGTCTTTAGGAGTTACTTTGGGTTTTTATGCGTATAGAGTTTAATGTTGTTATCTGCATTTTAAATTCACTTTTATTACCATCTTGATTTTTGTTATTTGCTTATGGATCACATTGTTGTGGAGTCGCAAACACAGAGAAATGGTGTGCGAGACCCTTAAAGACCCGTAAAGCTGATCTGCCCAGAGGAGGCTCCACTAAACTCAGCTAGGTCCCAAATATTACTAAAGGGTTGTGGCGTAGTCCAGCAGTGCCAGGGGTTCGTCTGGTGCTTTGTTCCAAAACTGCTTCACTGTCTGTCCTTTAGAGTGAGGTGCATGTGGTGACCGAGTCTTGTGGGGGACGCCGTAACTCTTACAAAAGCTTCTAAAGTCATCTGATGCGCATTGCAGGCCATTGTCTGACCTAAGAGTTGCACGGATGCCCGTGTGGACTGAACTTTCAAGGCCTCTAATAACACTATGACTGGGCAGGTCTTACAGCTCATCTATCTCAATACATTTAGAGTCATAATCCATTAGAAATGTCGTAATGTTTACCCTCAAGTTCAAACAGCTCGATGGCTACTTCCTCAAATGGCGGCTCTGGTGTTGCTCTTGGTCTGAGGGGTTGGCACACTGAACTGCCGTTCTTCATCAGGTTTTCAGTATCTGAGTTCATTCCTGGCCAGGAGAGCACGTCTTGAGCATACCGGGGGTTTCTTCTATACGCATCCTATCCTTTGTGTTGTCCCACATGTGTGCTTAGGGAGCAGCCGAAGGGCCCAAATTAGCGAGAAAGAGCAAAAGACAAGGGATTGGAACAGAGTGCTAACGCCTTTTCTTCTCTCTCAACAGACCAACAGAAGACTAATAAAACAAGCTTACCTCAATCCCCCCGCAATACAGGCTGGTCCAGATCTAATTATGCCAATCCGGATTGTCTGGATGACTTTGAATTATGTGGGGACGATTCTTCATGACGTCAATTCGCACTTTTTGGGTGATTTTCTATGTAATAAACTTAATAAGTTATAGCGTAATGAAAATTGCATAATCAGATCTGGACCACCCTATAGTCCCTGTGATGACCTCACTTCCGGTTCCCTTTCCCCCAGAGGATGTCACTTCCGGCATCCCGATGAAGACATCATTTCCATTCCCCACTACCGACTTCACTTCCTGTCAGCTCATTTCCGTGTATCACTTCCTGTCATCATTACATCAAAGACCCCCAAAGAATGTCTGTTCTTTCTTCAAATTTTGACCATAGTATCTGTCCCTCCAGACTACTCAAGTCCGATGACATCATACTGGGAATTCCCCCAACTCTTTTGCTTTCTGTTTCTGTGCTTATTTCTTCACGGTACGCTACACCACCTAACACTCTCAGCTGGCTTCTGGAGTCCCAGGACGGCCTAACAGGAGGAGGCCTTTCCCGCCTTGTTGAATTATCGGTGGGAGACGGGGTGGCTCCTGCTCTTGTGGTCGCTAACTGAAACAAAGCTGAGCATGGATGTCCACTCCAAGCTGTCCAGCTCTGGCTTATCCTCTGAACGTTGCGCTCTGGACAAGGTGCCAAGCAGCTCCACGTCTGTTCCTTTTCCGTACTTGACGGTCATGTCGTACCGCTGAAGCTGCAGACACATTATCTGGAGGTGGATGGGAGTGGACAGCAGTGGCTTCTTGTGTACGTCTTCAGGGAGTTTATGGTCATTGTAGACTCTGACGTGTTAACCAACTAGATAGTGGAGAAACTTAATACAAGCATGAACTACAGAGAGCATCAGCTCAGGTCAGGTTGGGGAGCCTGCACTGGTACAGCGCCTCGCCGCGCTCACCACATGACGAAACAGCTCGGGATCTTGGTTGGCAACCCCGCCAGGCCGACACGCAGTCCAGGCCCACCCCCATCTATCTGCTGCAGTTATCATATATACTCACGTTTAAGTTCTCCCACAGATAAGTCGGGGTTTGATTTTACCGTATAATTTCTGGTATTTTATAATGTCGGTTATATAAACTGAATTCAGAAAACCCACGCTATTGGTCCAAGAGATTATGATATGCTAACACCCACCTGAGAGAATCACCACGGAGTACACAGCCTTTTTCTATGTATTGTGCCAACGTGACCACACAGTAATACCCAAACTATTCCGAAGCGACATTTGCACTGTTTTGTGTTTTTTGTATCTCACGCCCTCATACACGTTTATCGTAAGTGTATCCCTTATCTACGATGGAGCGTTCAATCAGAAGAAAATATGAAGCTGGTTTGCAATTAAAAGTCTTTGAAGTGGTGAAAGAATTTGGCATTTGTGCTGCTGCAACAAAATTTGATGCGTCTGTGGAACTCATGTGAGATTGGAGGAAGCAAGAAGATGTAAAAAAAATGTAAGTGTCGTATTTTTGAATGGGCGTATAAGTCAGGGTCTGATTTTAGGATTGATTTTTTGGGTTTCAAGACCCGACTTATATGCAAGTATATACGGTTGGTATTATGTGGGCATCCCCTTGGTCTGGTCCAGCCACTCGGGTCCTCAACAACAAGCCAGATCACCCTCGGGGAATCGTGCCACATGGCTGTACTGCCGTAACTGACTCTCCCTTTCAATGCAGGTCATGTGCCTCATTCAGGACTCCGTGAGCCAAACCAAAAAGTCAAACCAGCGGCACCCAAGAGACACCAAAGGAGTCCAGTCTTCATCTCAGGTCACTGGATAGCGTCCATGTCTCACAACCATAGCAAGACGGGAAGCCCCAGGACTCTTAAGACTTGGACATTCGTCCTTTTTCAGTGATATCTGGAGCGCCACACACCCCATTCCAGCGACCTCATGACCCCACTATGCTCTCCCAATCCTTCTACTGACTTCATAGGAAGAGTCACCAGAGAAATGAATGTTACTGCCAAGGTGAGTAAACCTCTCGACAGGTCCGTTTCTATTTGTGCCGCTTCTGATCTCAATGAGAAAGCGACAGGCTGATTATCTCGAAGGAGGACCACTCGTAGCCCACTGTTGCTGACATCACAGAATATCTCCACAGGCTTTACCAGATCTAATAAACCGTAAGCACTGGAAGTTGTGTGTGCCGTTCCTTGAGTCTGTCAAAGGCTTTCTGTTGTGCTGGTTGCCACTGAAATTCTGCCGTGCCCTTGAGTAGCTGGCATAGTGGAAAATCTTCACTGAGGTTCAGAACACATTTTGACACCATCACCGGACACCATCATTGTCTCTTGGTGCTGCCATGCGCTGCACTGCTTCAGGCCATTATTAGGTGTCCCACGTAAGGCACTGAGGTTTGTCGGATGTGACACTTGCTGAAATGAAGCTTTAGATTAGAGCCTGGTGCCCTTTCTCTTACTTTACAGAGAACTACAGTCTATCATGCACTTTCATCGTGGGTGCTGCCATAAGAATATCATCCATGATATCCTAGCTCTGTCAATGCCTTCTAGCATTCCACCCATCATATGCTGAAAACTTTCAGACCAAAGGGTAGACGCTCTGGGCATGCTCATGGGCACATGGGAGGCAAACGAAGGGCTCAAAATGGAGTAATTCCATGCCAGACCAGGGGGTGGTAGACTGCATTGATCCTTCCTCTTTTTCATTGGAAGATCAACCATGGGAAAGTTCGATTCCCCTGGCCAGTTTTAAACCTGCCATGTTTGCCTGTCTGTTTGTTCTATTACTTTCATCTGAACCAGTCTTTCATCTCTGGCAGCTCCAAAAACCTTTTCCTGTGTTTGTTGAATCCTTTCACAGCTGCCATCTAAACCATCCTGTGGGGGTACTGAATGTTGTTTGAAATGATGACGGTTCATCTAGTTCTGTTTGAAGGACCCCAGAATTTACATCTAAAACTGAAAAACTCCCGGTATGGTGGGCACAACTTCTTCTGTGGTGCGCCATTTGTTCCGGCCACTGGGCTCTATACATATCCTGATCTTCCCGTGGCATACAACAGCTGCCATAGAAGCCAGCAACTCTGTAGGTTGGTCCACTTTGGTAATGGAGCCATTCTCTGCGATATTTCCACTATTTTTGCTTTTTTCGGTACTACGCCTCAGTCTTGATTGTATATCTACCTGCCAGAGTTCCTGTGGCTTGTGCTAGTTCTGGGAAACCAGCTGGTACACTCTTTGGTTTCTTCTCTTTTGAACAGCGGGTTGAGACGAGCTATTAGGCCTAAAGGCCACAGGGCACCTATTGCTGTTGCTAATCCACAATTTCAAACTCTGCTTTAATATCACACGCCGTATACTCATTTGGAAGGTCTACTACTGCTGTGGTCTCAATCTTAATAGGAATCAATTATTCTGTTTGAGCACTTCAGCCCGCCGGTGTGCAAGAGTGCCAGGTGATTGTCCATGCAAGTTCAATTCAATTCCATTCTCCTTCATGCAGGTTCACACTGCACAACATCAGACCTTACCTGATATGAGTATGCAGCACAACTTCTCGTCCAGGCTTTGGTCTTGTCCCTCCTGGCAGGAGTGCCCACATGTGCCATCCAACTGCTGCAGATGGTCCAGAAAGCAGCGGCCCACCTTGTATTTAACCAGCTGAGACGGGCACGTGCCACTTCTCTCTTCAGGTCACTGCATTGGCCCCCTATAGCAGCACACATGAAGTTCAGATCCCTGATGTTTGCCTACAGAGTAGTCAATGTGTCAGCGCGTTTGTACCTGGAGACACTGGTGAGGTACCCTGCTCCAGCTCGCCCACTCAGCTCTGCCAGGGAACTGTGCCTGGGGATGCCACTGCTGTGTGGAATCAAGTCTCAATCCAGACTCTTATCCTGTCTAGTTCATAGCTGGCGGAGTGAGCTGCCCACCTCCATCCAAACCGCTGACTCCCTCAACGTATTTAAGAAGCGATTGATGAAGAAAATAAAAATTTTGTGATATTTCATATTCTTGGTTGAAGTTTAATTGCTTTGCTGATTGTAATCTATGGTTGTAAATGTGTGAGTTATTACATCTTCACTTGTGCCAGTCAACTTTTGTTATCTGCCCTACTCCCCTTGCTGAACAAACAGACCCAACCTAATGTTACTCGATTATGTTTACTTCCTTCATTTGTAAGTTGCTTTGGATAACTGCAGATAATCCAGAGTCAGTGTACATTGGACTTTGCCCCGTGTCTGTTCTAAAGTGCCCACTCTGTGACAGGTCCTTACTGCCCACTGCTTGTGGCAGCTTCTTCTGCGGGGTCCTTGTCTGGCCCCACACTCACACGCTTGTGACACAACAGCCACCTGGTGGTTGGCCTTGTGACTGAGTGAGCAAACTGAGCCTTTAGCTGCCAGCTGGTGGTCTAAGTGCCATGGCTTTATGGGGTCATATACGGGATCGTAGTGCCAATCCAAGAAGGATGGATCAGCCACACATACTCGACCAGGTGTGGCAGTGCTGCACTGACGACTGCTGGGTGACCTGTGAAGGCTGAGGTGGCTAGGTAATCTGCCAATCCTAGTCAAACAGGTCCTTAGCATGGCATGTCATCCTTCACGCCCCCAAAATAACTTCAGACACCTGGGGCAGGTGAGATGCAAATGACTCACAGAAAATTCTGGAAGGTCTGGTTCACAACAAAGCTGCTACTTTACAGGGGCCCAGCACTTGACAGGGGATTTGTAATGGGAAGATGCGTCGTGTACCCTGCGGGCATTGTTGTGCGAGCATCGCCATGGCAACGGATTACCAGATGTGCACTTTTGTGCCAGAAAATGTGTGAAAGTTAGCAGCCTGGGAACGGGTACAAAAGTCAGTCACCTGGATGACCGAGGATGAGGATAAAGCCAAGGACGCGACAAAAGAGGAGAGGCAACAGGACGGGCAGCTCAACGCTGGCACACGCCCGTCAAGCTGATGAGGGCTTAATCAACCCGAGTGATTACACCAAACATTCTTGACTGCGAGGCATCGGCGTCTGAAAACAAAGTACACTTTTACTTTATCACTTCACTTGGCATCCATGTTGAGCTAATCGTGTGATGTGGACATCAGTGTTTACTCAGCTGCCTCATCTCGGCCTGTCTCTGTACTTTTCTACTGGGATCCTCAAAACGAAAACACCCATGTGGCGTGCAGCATTTGGACTCCTTCAGAAAACCAAGAAGAATGCCACGTAGTGCCCTAGAACAGGCCTGCCGCCAGAAATATTTGGGCCCCAGACAACTGGGCACGTGTGGGCCCCTCTGCCTTCCCCCGGGTCCCCACATGCCAAAAACAATCAAGCGTGAAGGGGCCCCCTTCCGTTAGGGCCCCGGACCAGATTCGCGTTTGTCCCCCCTGGCGGCAGGCCTGCCTAGAAAGCACACTGAGGCTGACGTCTGCTGTCTCAACGGAACCCTTTTCAGACAGCCCTTCTCTATTGATAGCCGAGACACCCTTTGGGCCGCCTGAGGTACCCAACGCTTTGTGCCTCCTTCTTCCTTTTTAAAGTGTCCCCTACTGGGGCTGTCTGCCCCACCCATGTAAACACACATGTAAATACACCTCATGTCACCCTGGAGTGTGATGTGATTGCAGGTACATGTGATGCATGTGTGTGTGTGTAGTGGCAGTGTGCTTGTACAGTGTGTGTGTGTGTGTGTGTGTGTCTGTACAGTGTGTGTGTGTGTGTGTGTGTGTCTGTACAGTGTGTGTGTGTGTGTGTGTGTGTTGTCTGTACTGTGTGTGTGTGTGTGTGTCTGTACTGTGTGTGTGTGTGTGCTTGTACTGTGTGTGTGTGTGTCTGTGTTCGTTTACGGTGAGAGTGTGTGTACATTTAGCTGAAGTGTGTGTGAGTGATGCATGTCCTTGTGTTGTTGTTACATGTAACATGCCATGCATGTCGTGCCAATGTGTGTGTACAGTCCATCTGTCAGTGCTATGTATACACGTGTCCATATGTGCCTCCTTGTGTACATTAACTGTGCATGTTATGTAGCTCTGCCTGTGTGTATAATTGTTAATTTAACGTGTGTGTAACTGTGTAATGTGTGGTACACGTGTGCCCGGCCAGCACCGGCTCCTTCACATGTTAATGCCATGACACTTTAGCCTGCTGCTTTATTATTGTTCTGCTGCAGCAGCCTAAGACTCGTTATAAAAAATCAAAAAGCTCAACTTCACACTCTGACCGACTGGAACAGAAAGGAAAGAAAAGAAAGCCCTGGCCTCTGTAGACTAATATATAGCGCCTTTCAGAGCGTTGACCCTTCACACCCTCACCTCACAACTAAAGAATGTCCCACTGATGCCCACAAACCACAGCACCTTCCCCACCACTGCACTAAGGGGCACTGGAGGTCTTACCCCCCCACAGTCATCAGTGCACAAGTTAGAGAGAAGGCTCAGAGAAATGCAGCACCAGACTGGGCACACAGCTAGGGGAGCAGCGGCCTTAAAGCCCCCATGATCTCTGGGCAGCCCAGGGTGCGGCAGGGCAGATGAAAGCCCAGAGGAGTGCAGGAGCGGCAGAAAGCCACAGAGGTATGAAAGTGAGAGCGGGCAGCCGAAGGGTGTGGCCGAGTGCAGAGGAATAAAAGAGCTGCCTTGTCCAAACAGAAAGAGGGGGTAGGTATGTGTTTAGAAAGGTGCTGGGCAGCAGGCAGGAACATGCCAAACCGACCGCTTCAGTGACGCACAGTGAGCCAGCAGCCAGCCTGGAACACAAGGTGGTGGTGGGGGTTCCATTTGGGCCTGGAGCTGACATTTCACTACATCCCGCTCGTCTTCTTTCTTAGTTTTTGGATTTTCTCAAATTCCATTTCTGAAAAAGCCAACTGGGCACCACCTTAGGCTGGCAGAACACCTCAATGGCAGAGGTCACCTGGAGAGAGCTCCTAATATTATATAGTGCCTTTCAGAGTGGACTGTCACCCTGTGCAGGGTTGGTTCTTGCCTTGCACCCAGTGCTGCCAGGTTTGGCCCTGGCACCCCTGACTCACAGTGTCACCTTCTGCACCTTTCACAGTGAGCCGTAATGCCATGTGGCCTCGTGGCTCAGACACTGGACTTGGAGCAGCAAGGCTGCCAGTTCGGCTTCGGTGTCCGGCCTTCCGTGTGACCCTGAGCAGGCCACTTACCCTGCTTACCAGGTTTGCATGGTGGCACTTTAGAAAGGCGCTATGTGAGATAAGAAACTAATCAAGGGGGTCCTCAGAGGCAGCTGAAGTCATCTAGTGCATACCCCTTTACCGTTAACCTAGCCCTGCTTTTATATAGCGCCTTTAACGGTGACTCCCAAAAGTCGCAGTCCTGCAGGTTATGAATGGAGTCTCCCTTTGCACTCCTGCCTCTAAATAGACATTCATTCATGCTTGGTTTTATATAGCGCCTTACACAAAGCTCTCTTTGAGGGTTGCTGATGTCATTTCGTTCACATACGGCGCCTCATGGTCACTCAAGGACGCGGCCCTGCAGGTTATGTTGCCTTTTGAATTTTTATAGCGCCTTACACAAAGCACTCAGTAGATGGACCTCCTTGAGGTTGCCGGCATCATTTTAAATCACCTACAGTGTCTTTTGCAGAGTCTGACCCATTCGTTCATTCATTCCTCAGTCTTATAAAGCGCCTTTCGTGTTCAGCCCTTCTGCACACGCTCAGTCAGAGGGCACAGGTGGCACGGGCACCAGCTGTTTACCCTGCCTTGCGAAGGATCGAATTCTCACATCAAATGGAGGCAAAGACCCAGCAGGCTCAGGGTCTGCAAGGTTGGCGCTGCCAGCCGTTATCTCCCACAACAAAGGCGCCTTTGTGGGGTTTGCTTATTTTCGAGCTCCTCGCCCGCTAAGCCCAGCAGGCTTTCTTTTGTTTTTCATTAAGCTGGGTGTGCCCGCTCCATGGCCAGCTACCTGGCCGCTGCTTTAGAATCTGCAGAGCTGGCAGCTTTCCAAGAACACACCTGGTTAGGGTGGGTTTGGGGGTGGGGGTGGATTGATTGCTTCTTGATCCTGCCAGCTTAATGCAAACAGGCAACGGCGGCAGCGCTCTTCTGGAATGCACCTTTCTACCCTCCGAGATTAGCAGCACTCAGGGGAGGCGCCCTGTTGCTCGGCAACATGACCATCTGACAGAGTATATAGCAAGTGAGCAGGCGGGCGGGCAGGCACTCACTCACTTGCTCACTCGGACTCCACACTCGAGGCTCTAAGTGACACCGACTTTGGCAGGTAGCAGCACTCCTCGTTCATCATGTCTATTCGTCGATCATACCAAACATCCGTCTACTCCTCGGGGTCGGCACCCCGAGCACAAAGCATGTACAGCGGGAGTGTTGGCTCGGGCAACCGCATCTCCTACTCGGTGGCCAACAGGGTCTCCTCTGGTCCTTCCTCCTATAGCTCAGGAAACTTCAGCCTGTCCAGTGCCCTGGGAGGGGGCAGTGGAGGTGGCTACAGTTTTGGAAGTGGAATGGGAGGAGGTATGGGTGGGGGCTTCAGCAGTGTGGAGGTGGGTGGGGTGGCCAACCTGAACGAGAAAGCCACCATGCAGAACCTGAATGACCGTCTGGCCTCGTACCTGGAGAAGGTGCGCTCACTGGAGGCTGCTAACCACAAGCTGGAGGTGCAGATCCGTGAGTTCTATGACAAGCAGTCGCCCATCGCTCAGCGGGACTACAGTGCCTACTGGAAGACCATCCAGGACCTGAAGGACAAGGTAAAGGGGCACGATGGGCAGGTGAAATGAAGGATAAAGGAGGTCATGTGGGGCAGGTGTCAGGCGAGGGCTCATTGCAGGCATACTGATCTGTTAAAAGTACAATTTCTGCTTCACAGATCAATGATGCCACCCTGGACAATGCCAGGACTCTGCTGCAGATCGACAATGCCAAGCTGGCAGCTGACGACTTCAGGACCAAGTAAGTGTTATTCATCTCTGGGCACCTAACTGGGTTTAATGCCAACCAAATGTGGGCTCATTAGTGTCTGTAGTCATCTCCCTGGACCAGCCTGATCTAGAGTGACCAACACATGCTGTCCTGTCGGGCCAAGTGCGGACCCTCTGTAATACGTCTCTGACTATACTTATTGGGTGGTGTGCTGAAACCTGAAATGACCGTCATAAGTCTGTCTTACACATGGCCTGGACACTTCTCTAGACGGCTGCCTCATGTCCAGCTAGCTACGAAGCCCTTGGTGGTTCAGCTGGTCAACGTGAATGGCCCCATTGTGTGTTACCACTCTGCAGGGTGGGCTTACAGGCTCTGGACACTCTGTGGTATATCTGACCATTCTGAATTTTCCAGAGTCACTTGTTTTCATCCAGACTGTGATGGCTGCTTTGGAAGGGGCCTCTAATTGTCCTATGGGTGGACACCCGTGTAGGGGTCTCTGACTCCCCTATGTGCAAGTGTCTAATGAACTTGAGTCCACATGGCACTGTCCACCCTCTTGTGACCCCAGTGCAGAGGACCCGACTCTCCTGAGCAGAATCGGTTCTGTGCTGATCCATCTCAAGAAGAATCTAACTGTCCTGAATGGACCTGGCACTGTCTACCTTCTAGTGACCCTGTGTAGAAGTCCCCGACTTTCCTAGGTGGGCTGGGCTCTGTGTAGAAGCCTAAATTGAGCCAACATGGCACTGCCCACAATCCAAAGCCCCCTCTGTAGAAGTCCCCCACTCTCAGTTCTGACCTTCCCCTAAGTGGCCTCTTTGTAGAAGTCCCCGGCCCTGTTCTGTGTAGCCCCTGGTGACCCCCCTCCCTGCTGTTGCTCTTGTGCCTAACAGGTTTGAACATGAGCTCATGATGAGGCAGTCCGTGGAGAACGACATTGCCAACCTGCGCCGACTGCTGGACCAGACCACCCTGACCAAAGCCGACCTGGAGATGCAGATCGAAAGCCTGCAGGATGAACTGGCCTACCTGAAGAAGAACCACGAGGAGGTCAGTACTTCAGTGGGACCCCCATAGAGCAGGGTGTGACTCCTGTTGCTTCACTTGCTGACCAGCACTGTCCTCTTTTTTTCATTTTTCTCTAAACACTAGGAGGTGCAGGCGCTCCGCACTCAGCTGAGTGGAACGGTCAACGTAGAGGTGGACGCGGCCCCCCAGGAGGACCTGAACAAGTTACTGGAGGAGATGAGAATTCAGTACGAAGGGGTCACGGAAAAGAACCGCAGGGATGCCGAAGCCTGGTACGCCACCAAGGTGAGCAGCAGGAGGGCGCCAGAGAGCAGACAACGCCTACTCAATCTCTCCTTAATGTAGCCTTTGACACCACACTAATGCCCCCCACTCTGTTCACCTTCACAGTCTGAAACGCTAAACAAAGAAGTGGCCAGCAGCACAGAAGCCATTCAGACCAGCAAGACAGAAATCAACGAGCTGCGGCGCACCGTCCAGGGGCTGGAAATCGAGCTGCAGTCCCTCTTCAGCACGGTCAGTGTGGGGCTCATGGGTGGGCCGGCCACCGCAGCTTCACCTCATATGCCACCCTAACTCTCTGTCTGCAAATTTAGAAAGCAGCCCTGGAGAACACGCTGGCAGAAACAGAGGCCCGCTACGGCAACATGCTGCTGGGCTTCCAGAACACCATCCACGCACTAGAGGCAGAGTTGGCACAGGTGCGCCAGGACACCGAGCGCCAGTCCAGTGAGTACAAACTCCTGCTGGACATCAAGACACGGCTGGAGCAGGAGATTGCCACATACCGCAGTCTTCTGGAAACAGAAGAGTCCAGGTGAGCCCCGCTTGGGTGACCGGGGGGATACACACTGAAGGGGCGGGGTGGGGCCGTACCAAGAGCCTTCAAGTTACGCATCCTCTGTGGGGCACAACAAGGCGCAGTGAGGTGGTAGGACCAGGAGAACACCAGTCTGAATGCCACAGTAGGTGGGCACAGACATACAGGGAGCAGCCTGGTCTGTGCCATCATGAGAAATCCCCTCCATCCCCTCCAGGAGGCGCTCTTTTGGAGCACCACGGTGTGCTAAGAAGCACCTCTGGGGGTGTTTTCTGCCCACTTTTATCTGGCATTTTAATGGTTCCTCCCGGGGCACTTGTTAAGTTTATTTGAAATAACATTTTAAAATATCTGAACAACATCCATTTATTTATTTCTTTATTTGTATTTGCATATCAATTGATCGATTGGCTGTATTCTTGGTTTTATGTTTCTGCTGCTGTCCCTTGGGATTAATAAAGTTTATCTAATTGTTTCCAATGGGGGACACCCGGGGGCACAGAGAGTTGGTGAACACAGTGGGCGTCACACCCAGGGTAGCGGCATGTGGTTTCCTCTGCATGACACAAGGGGGTGTAGTGGTGAGAAGGTGGGCATAGACACACGTGCACCTAGAAGCTTATCAGACTCAAAATCAAGGGGCTGCAGTTCTCCTGTGCGACACAAGGGGGCGCGGTGAGTTGGTGAGCACCTGCACACATGGAATTCAAAGCCAAGGCTCTTCTTGCCTGTAGCACAAGGGGGTGCAGTGGTGGGCATATAAACACACATCAAAGCCTAAAGCCTACCAGATTGCAGTTCTCCGGTGGGACTGAAGGGGGCGAGGGGGCTAATGCTACTTTCAAGCTGCTTCTCATCGGCAGTAAGGGTTCAGATGCCTTTTATTAATTAGGTTTAGGTTTAAGTTAATTTGTCATATATTGGTTAACACAGCGTCAAGATACAATGAAATTACTGCTACATCCCATAATAATAAACTGTATTCTGTGCCCACCTCGTGTGTAACAAACCACAACATAAGCTAACAAACCCAAAGCTCCATCTTGAGGTGTTAGACTCTGAGAGGCTTGCTGGGTGGCACTTGGGGAGATTTACCTGATGCCCATTTAACAGGTGGCAGTCAATGAGGGGGGGGGGGATTTTATTTTTTATTTTGCTGTGATCATTTGCTTTTATTTGGGGGTCCTTATTTTGAATGGCCTATTGGATAAGGCACTGAGATTACTGTAATCTTAAAGGCTGCCAGTTCAGTCCCCACCACGGACTCACTGTGTGACCCAGAGTGTGCCCATTCAATTGACCTTATATAACATTTAAACAGTTCCCCTTGTAAAGCGCCATGGCATGGTGATCACTATGTGAAAGACACTATATAAAAAGAAGCCTATTCTGTTGTATTCATTATTCCCTTTGCCCCATTGTCTATAACTGGCATATTCTGGCAGAGTGGTGAAGGTCTGAGGATGCCCTCCTCAGGATTTATGGGTTATTGTTAATTCTTTTTTTTTTTTTTTTCAGAACAACAAATTTGGGCAAAGGTAAGTTTTCAAATATTTTCTCTTTTTGTTAAGTTTTTAAATATTTTAACTCCATTCACATCTCCAAGAGTTGGGACTGACACAGCCATGGGTCTTAACTAACAGGCGGGTAGCTGAGTGGGCACTGCCTATTATTGGAGGGGTAATAGGATGGGAACTGGAATGCCAGTGGGTGCCATGATCCAGTTGGCAGCACTGAGTGTCTCACTTTACTTTGATATTTTTTTTTCCAGATGGTGGTACAGTCACAACTGTGACCACAACTCGTGTGACCAGTGGCAAGTAAGCGTGGAGGCACACGGCCCCTTCGGCAACGTGAGCACACAAGAGATGACCCGGCCAACAGGCGAACAAGAAAGAAAGAAAGAAAGAAAGAGGGCCGAGAAGCCCACTGTGCTCAAAACTCAATAAAGTCAATAAAAGGGGACACCATTCAAGCAGCACACCCATGTCTTTGTGTCTTCTGTCTTGGAGTGTGTGTGGGGGGGGGCTAGTGGGCTGGGATTGGGGTGGGGGGTATTGATCAGTGAGAAGGAGTTTGTGTGTTTTATGCTTGGAGGAAACAGGAGGCATAATAACGAGGGGGCTTCTGAAACACTCCTGCTGTAGAGACCCTGATGCCAATTGAAGGGTCCTCAGTGGCCTTCGGTGGGTGTGCTTGAAGTCACAAGGCTGAAGTGCTCGATAAACAGGCGCAAAAGGCAAAAAAAGAGAAGAGAAGAGAAGAAGGGTGGAAACATAAATGAGCTGCTCAATCTCAATGGAGGGTTTATAGCGCCTTGTGATATTTCCAGTGTACTAGAAGTGGGCAGTTAGTGCAGACCAACTAAAAACCAATCAGATCCTACTGAGCACATATAGCGCCTTTTTAGTACACACTGTTAGAAATCAAGTAAAAGTTAAGCTGCATCAGAGGTAGAAAGTAGAAAGTGAATCAGTCAATGACTCCATCAAAAGAGCAATATCTGGCTTATATAGCGCCTTTCTAAATGAGCATGCTTATGAACTAAATTAAGGAGAAAACTCCAGTGTATTAGAGGAAAATGATTTGTACAAGTCAATCAATCAATCAATCAATCAATCAATCAATCACTATTAAGGTATATAGCTCCTTTCTTACTGCTCCTGTCTATAAATCAAGTTAATGTTAAAGAGACAGTTCAGATATACAGTTGTGCTTGAAAGTTTGTGAACCCTTTAGAATTTTTTATATTTCTGCATAAATATGACCTAAAACATCATCAGATTTTCACTCAAGTCCTAAAAGTAGATAAAGAGAAACCAGTTAAACAAATGAGACAAAATATTATACTTGGTCATTTATTAATTGAGGAAAATTATCTAATATTACATATTTGTGAGTGGCAAAAGTATGTGAACCTTTGCTCTCTTTATCTGGTGTGACCCCCGTTTCCGGTAACTTCTGATCATTCCTGCACACCGGCTTGGAGGAATTTTCGCCCATTCCTCTGTACAGAACAGCTTCAACTCTGGGATGTTGGTGGGTTTCCTCACATGAACTGCTCTCTTCAGGTCCTTCCACAACATCTCAATTGGATTAAGGTCAGGACTTTGACTTGGCCATTCCAAAATATTAACTTTATTCTTCTTTAACCATTCTTTGGTACAACGACTTGTGTGCTTAGGGTCGTTGTCTTGCTGCATGACCCACCTTCTCTTGAGATTCAGTTCATGGACAGATGTCCTGACATTTTCCTTTAGAATTCTCTGATATAATTCAGAATTCATTGTTCCATCAATGAAGGCAAGCCGTCCTGGCCCAGATGCAGCAAAACAGGCCCAAACCATGATACTACCACCACCATGTTTCACAGATGGGATAAGGTTCTTATGCTGGAATGCAGTGTTTTCCTTTCTCCAAACACAACGCTTTTCATTTAAACCAAAAACTTCTATTTTGGTCTCATCCGTCCACAAAACATTCTTCCAGTAGCCTTCTGGTTTGTCCACGTGATCTTTAGCAAACTGCAGACGAGCAGCAATGTTTTTTTTTGGAGAGCAGTGGCTTTCTCCTTGCAACCCTGCCATGCACACCATTGTTGTTCAGTGTTCTCCTGATGGTGGACTCATGAACATGAACATTAGCCAATGTGAGAGAGGCCTTCAGTTGCTTAGAAGTTACCCTGGGGTCCTTTGTGACCTTGCCGACTATTACACGTGTGCCTTGCTCTTGGAGTGATCTTTGTTGGTCGACCACTCCTGGGGAGGGTAACAATGGTCTTGAATTTCCTCCATTTGTACACAATCTGTCTGACTGTGGATTGGAGTCCAAACTCTTTAGAGATGGTTTTGCAACCTTTTCCAGCCTGATGAGCATCAACAACTCTTTTTCTGAGGTCCTCAGATATCTCCTTTGTTCGTGCCATGATACACTTCCACAAACATGTGTTGTGAAGAGCAGACTTTGATAGATCCCTGTTCTTTAAATAACACAGGGTGCCCACTCACACCTGATTGGCATCCCATGGATTGAAAACACCCGACTCGAATTTCACCTTCAAACTAACTGATCATCCTAGAGGTTCACATACTTTTGCCACTCACAAATATGTAATATTTGATCATTTTCCTCAATAAATAAATGACCAAGTATAATATTTTGTCTCATTTGTTTAACTGGTTTCTCTTTATCTACTTTTAGGACTTGAGTGAAAATCTGATGATGTTTTAGGAAATACAGAAAATTCTAAAGGGTTCACAAACTCTTAAGCACAACTGTATTAGAGATGGCCAGTGTGTGTTAATCAATCAATTATTACTAAAGCTATATAGCGCCTTTCTGACTAAGGTAGTTCGTGCTGAGCAGACAAGTCCAGTGTGTTAGGAGTTGTTTGTGTGTGCAGGTGAACCAACCAATCCAACCCTCTTGAGGTATATAGCGCCTTCCCATTAGTGGGCAAGCGAACGCTGAGCAGACATTTCCAGTGTATAAGGAGTGGACAGTGTGAGCAAACCAGCCCATCTATCACTAGTGACAGTATATAGCGTCTTTCTGATTGTTACTGTTGAGCAGACAATGCCAGTGTGTCAGAGGCAGACGGTGTGTGTACTTCAATCAACCCACTAACCAGTATGTAGGTTATATAGTGCCTTTCAAACTGAGCATTTTTATAAACCAAGTTAATGTTAAGCAGACCATTCTAATGTGTGAGAGGAAACTCAATCGATCAATCAATCGCTATTGAAGGTACAGTATATAGTGCCTTCATTATTGCGAACACTTAGAGGGCAAGTTACTGATGAGCAGACAGTTCCAGTGTATTAGGAGTGGACAGTGTGGGCAAATCAACTAATCGGTCACTGTCAAGGTATATAGCGCCTTTCAGTATGCTTCATGTTAAGCTGACAATTCCAGTGTGTTAAAGGTTGACAGAGTGAGTAAATCAATCAATCGATACTAAGGTTATATAGCGCCTTTCTTACTGAGTATGCTTGTTAAGGAAGTTCATGCTGAGCCGACAATTCAATCAATCACTATCAAAGTATACGGCGCCTTTCTTAATGCACACGCTTTAAATCAAGTTAAATGTAAGCGGACAATTCCTGTGTATTAGAGGCAGATGGTGTGTGTAAATTAATTAATCAATCAATCAATCGATCAATCAACTGACCAATCACAATTACATGATGGGAACACTGGGAAAATCAACCAATCACTATTGAAAGTATATAGCGCCTTTCTTATTGCTCCTATCTGTAACTGAAGTTAATGTCAAAGAGACAGTTCTGATGTATTAGAGGTGGCCAGTGTGAGTTAATCAATCAATCAATCAATAAATAGTAAAGTTATATAGCGCCTTTCTGACTGAGCACACTTATTAAGGACATTCATGCTGAGCAGACAAGTCAAGTGTTAGGCGTGGACTGTGTGTGCGGGTGAACCAACCAATCAATCACTATCAAGGTATATATAGCGCCTTTCTTAATGCAGACCCTTTGATTTTAAGCAGACAGTTCTGATGTATCAGAGGCAGCGTGTGTAAAGATTTAGATTATAATGCACCTTTCATGCTGTATGAAAAACCAATCAATGAGTGTTGGTGTTATATAGCGCCTTTCATACTGAGCTCTTGTACTGACAAACCCCAGCAACTTCTTAGACTGAAACAGCGGGTGCAAACTGCCCAAGCCATCAGGTCCTGTGGGTGTTATATAGCGCCTTTCGTCTCAATCACTCTTACAAAGCACAATAACAGTGAACAGCACTTTCACTGGGTGAGGGGACGCGCAGGGCTTAACTTTTCACTTTTCAAGCCACCAAATCCAAAGGAAGCGTTGGATGCAAGGCGGGCATGATCCACGTATGTAGGGCACACTTGTGCCCATGCTCTGACTTACACAAATGCTGCCAGTTAAGTGATTGATCAATGAATGGCATTATATAGCGCCATTGAGCCCCCCACGGGCGTATCGTGGTCTACTAACACATGTCACTGCGCTCCAGTTCTGCAGATGTCTCACGGCTACAAAAATATTTGATAAACAAAAGTAAGAAAACGTCAATCACCGAAGTCATCAAACTGACTGAGCCTCCCGAGAGATACGCTGTGCAGACATTTTCTTGTTCTTTTTTAGTATTCGCTAACACATCTCTCTGTCCATCCACCCCTCCATCTGTCCGTCCGTCTACTCATTCAGAATGGCAGGTGGGGAGCTGGAGCCTCTAGTGGCAGCACTGGCACAAGGCAGCAGGCACCCACTGGGCCAGCGGTCCGTGAAGCTGTGAGCTCATTCTGCTGTGCCCCCCCCCAGGCCACTCACATCATGCAAATTTTTAACGGCTCTCCACAAATTCATAACCTGCGGTCTGCTGGGATGACGTTTGGCCTCCTCCCTGAATTTGCATGTTCTCTCCACATTCAGGCGAATTTCCTCCCACTGTCGACTGATTGGCACCTGCGCTCTCCTTCCTGGTGGGGTGCCTGTCTTGAACCCACTGTTAATTTTTGCAGCCTTCAGCTTCATGATGCCACATAACTGGTTTGAGCTTCCATCCCTCCATCGGTCCATTTTGTAAACTGCTCTTCTGGGTCAAAATGTCAGCCAGGGCTTACAGCCATCGGTACCCCAGACCACCCACCTACACCCACAAACATCCCCAGACTGGGCATCAATCAATGTGGACATCTTTGGGATGTGTGTGTTGAACTAAAGACAGCCATGAAATAACGGGCACAAGCTACACAGGGAGAACATGCCAGCTTCACTCAGGTCTGAAAACTGGCAACACTGACTGACCACTGTGCCAGGTGGCTGGGGCATGACTGGCAGGACGGGATCTTCTAACAAGACTCACTCCTCTTATCTGAAGAACCTGCCCAGACTAATTCTGGGGGGCTCAGTGCCCCGTTTTTTTGGTTACCCTCACTGACTTGGTTTCAGCCAGGGGAGTGTTGGTTTTATGAATGGTCATGATGGCGCAGTCACCAGTGCTGCCCACACTGTGCCCTCTGTGTAAAAAAAACCCAAAGAGAAGCAGGGGGCAAATTGTTCTAAAGGGGGCCACATCATGGTTGGGGGTCTTTAATGTCTATACCAGGGGTCCTGGAGGGCCGCACTGGCTGGAAGTTTTCATTCTTACTCTTTTTTTGTTTTTACTGCCAATTCACTCCTTTTTCCTTTTTTTTAATTGAGTTGCCCTTGAAGACTCAGACCCCTTAATTAGCAGCCAATCAACAAGATACAAAATGAGACCAGCAAACTGTGTCCATCATATAATAAGTGGAAATAAAGAAAGATGAGGGTCTCAGGAATGATAATCTGCTCAGGTCCCCAAAACATTTGAACAGAAAAGAGAAACTCAACTATCACACAATGAGATCAGCAACAAGCCGTGGAATTAAAGAGCGGGTTTAATTAACAACGAGGCTTGGCGCCTCATTAAGCAACTGGTTGGAGTGAATGTGGTTGGAGTTTGAGGCCCAGACTTAGGTGGTCTTCTGCTGGCTCACTCACATCACACTTCATTTCTGTTTGGGTGCCATTTAAGAAAAGAAATGAAGCAACTCAGAGGAGCAAATCTTAAAAAACAAGTCAATTCAAGGGAATGGTAAAGGAGTTAATTAGCCGCAAAAACTGCTCACCGATGAAGAAAAGGGTTAGAATGAAAACCTGCAGCCACTTGGGCCCTCCAGGACTGGAGTTGGGGACCCCGGTCCATACGGTGGGCACTGCAAATGTTGATGGGCTGTGGCAGTGGGTTGTGAGATGGTGTCCTGGTGTTGGTGAGCAGTGAGATGGCGTCCTGGTGTTGGTGGGCAGTGAGATGGCATCCTGGTGTCGGTGAGCAGTGAGATGGCGTCCTGGTGTTGGTGGGAAGTGTGATAGCGTTCTGTTATCGGTGAGCAGTGAGATGACATCCTGGTGTTGGTGGGCTGTGAGATGGCATCCTGGTGTCGGTGAGCAGTGAGATGGCGTCATGGTGTTGGTGGGCAGTGTGATGGCGTTCTAGTGTCGGTTGCCAGTGCGATGGCCTCCTGGTGTCAGTGGGCAGTGAGGTGGCGTGAAGGTGTCAGAGGGCTGTGAGATGGCGTCCTGGTGTTGGTGGGCTGTGAGATGGCATCCTGGTGTCAGTGGGCTGTGAGACGGTATCCTGGTGTTGGTGGGCTGCAAGATGGCATCCTGGTGTCGGTGAGCAGTGAGATGGCGTCATGGTGTTGGTGGGCAGTGTGATGGTGTTCTGGTGTCGGTTGCCAGTGCAATGGCCTCCTGGTGTCAGTGGGCAGTGAGATGGCGTGAAGATGTCGGAGGGCTGTGAGATGGCGTCCTGGTGTTGGTGGGCTGTGAGACGGTATCCTGGTGTCAGTGAGCAGTGAGATGGCACCCTGTTTTGGACGGCAGCGTGATGGCATCCTGGTGTCGGTTGCCAGTGCGATGGCAGTGAGATGGCGTGAAGGTGTCGGTGGGCTGTGAGATGGCATCCTGGTGTCGGTCAGTCAGCTTGCAGACCCCTTCATTGTTTTCACGTGTTGTTGTGTTGCAGCCTTGAGTTCAAACTGTTAAAATTCTTTTTTATTTCCTCATCAGGGGACACTCATCACACCCGAATGAGAAAGTGGAAACACTTTTAACAGACCCCAGTGTTCAGAGCCTCAGCTTCAGCCAGGCAGGTGGGCACCACCGGGACATTTCTGCGCCTATCATGGTGTCCATCTTTGGTCAGTTCAGTTGACTGGACTAATTAGTTGGAGACACAATCCAGTCTATGGGGGGTCCCGCGGGTGCATGCAAGGCTCGGTGACAGGATTGTATGGAAGTACCAATCAGAGGGTAAGGCTAGAAATGTTGGCAGCATTGGAGGGTCCCGGGAACACCAAGGCCTTCATAATTCTTACATGGAAGATATTTGGACCAACAACCAGCCAAGCAAATGGAGCAACTGTGGGAGAAAAGCCTCAATAAGACGGGTAAGCCAAACCCTGGTGGTCACTCTGGCTGGGCTCCAGTTAACTTGTGTAGAGATGGCAGAAACTTCCAGAAGGGCGACCATCATTGCAACTCTCCACTCTTTATTGCCAGATGGCACATGAAAGTCACTTGGCATTTCGAGAATGGCCCCCAGTGGACAATCGGACTGTGAGGAACAAGACTGTGTGCCGCGAGTGTCAGGTGTGGACTTTGTATGCAGGTGAGCCAACCAATCGGTCACTCTTAAGATATACAGTATAGCGCCTTTTTAGTGCACATGCTCTAAATCGAGTTCATTTTAAGCTTACAGTTCTAGTGTATCAGAGGCAGCGTGTGTAAAAATTCAGATTATATAGCGCCTTTCATACCGTATGAAAAATAAACCCAGTGTATGTAAATGAGCCAATCAATGAGTATTGGCATTATATAGCGCCTTTCATGCTGAGCTCTGGTACTGACAAACCACAGCAGGAGCAAACTGCCAAAGCCACCAGGACCTGTGGGTGTTATATAGCGCCTTTCGTTTCAATCCCTCTTACAAAGCACACTAAACAGCCCTTTCACTGGGTGAGGGCGATGTGCAGGGCTTAAATCAAATAACCGGCCACCCGTCCAAATAACAAGCCCCCTCATCCACAGGAAGTGTTGGATGCAAGGCGGGCATGAGCCACATATGTAGGGCACACTCGTGCCATTGCCCTAACTTACACAAATGCTGCCAGTTAAGTGATTGATCAATGAATGGCATCATATAGCGTCATTGAGCCCCCCACAAGCGTATCGTGGTCTACTAACACAAGTCACTGCGCACCAGTTCTGCAGATGTCTCACGGCTACAAAAATATTTGATAAACAAAAGTAAGAAAACGTCAATCACCAAAGTCATCAAACTGACTGAGCCCCCCGAGTGTTACGCAGTGCAGACATTTTCTTGTTCTTTCTTAGTATTCGCTAACACATCTCTCCGTCCATCCACCCCTTTCTTCTACTTATTCAGAATAGCAGGCGGGGAGCTGGAGCCTCTACTGGCAGCACTGGCACAAGTCTGGCCTGGTGAAGCCGAAGTTGGACTGGTCAAGTCTGGGGGGTCACCTTGCACCTCTCATCACTTGCGCTATGCCCATCCAACGCTGAAGGATGGTGCTGGTCGAGCCAAACTGTGGGGTTGTTTTTCAGGGAGAAGCTGAACGAGGCGAAGTGCAGAGACCCCCTTAATGAGAACCTGCTGCAGACCTCCAGCCAGGCTGGAGAACATAATAGAGGCGTAGGGACAACGTTGGGAACGTCCTTGAGGGGGCCAGCCAGAGCTCAGACTTGAACATCTCTTGAGGGTCCTGAAAACAGCCCACCACTGAGGGTCTCCATCCATCGTGACAGCGCTTGAGAGAGAAATGAGTGTGGGGACATTGTTGCGCCAGGCTGGAATGGCTGCCAAGGGGGCTTCAACGTTCTTCTGAGTAAAGGGTCTGCACACCCGAGTCAGCATGAGAGTTCAGTTTTTTTTTAAATGTTTAATAAATTTACAATAAAACATTTAAACGCTTAGTCATTCTGGGGGTATTTAGTGTTGATTGATGAGGGGGGAAAAATGAATCGAGCCAATTAAAGGCAACCTAACAAAATGCATGAAAAGTGAAGGGTCTCGAGACTATTTAAAGGCACTGTGTAGCGGACTGCCATTGACGTCCCTTAATGTCCCACACGCGGGCACAGCTCTGGTGACAGCGGAGGTCATGTCAGGCATATCTGTGAGTCTGTTAGAAGATGGTGCCAGGCAGAGCTGCCATTAAAGATGACACTGGCGGCCACCAGGGCAAAGCAATCAGCAAATATACTACTTAAGATGCCCCGATGCTACTGCACAGCAGTCACCACTCAGTGGCAGATGGCATAATAAGCTTGTCATGCCAGCTGATTCCAGTCATGGGAGTAGCAAGGTCATTACAGGATATATTCACACGTACTCACACAGGGGGCAAGCTGAGGATGCTTGGAGACCCCAGTGAACACTGTGAATGGGGTCTTACCTCATGGGTGTTTGAGGGGGGGAGTGCCACATCTCAGCAGGTGGTGGAAAGTGGTGACCTGGGCACTGTGATGGCCTGCCATCTGGGCATCAAATCCTTCCTCGACTCGCTGTTGCCAGTGCCATCCCCACATACCCGGCTTCACAAAGTTCCTGTCACATGACTAATGAAGATATCCACCACCCTCTCCCACCGAATATTCATTGCCACGGCCGCCATGTTGTGAGCCCTGCTGGTAATGCCGAGCTGTGCACGTGACCCTCCAGTGGTGGCTGTGAGTTTTACACCTCATTGGCACAACTGCTGTGTAAACAGGGTGGCCACTGCGGGGTGTAACTGCCTTTTTTATTGACTTTTCCAAACCACAAACTGCTGCCTCGCTCTGCCCTGGCAGGTCTGGTGGAGTGCCCTAAAGTAGCGTGAAAACGGAAATGGCATTTGTGGCATCAGAAGTGCAGCGCTTGAAGGCACTCAGAACATGAACCCCACTGAAGCACCGAATAATAAAGTCATTAAAAACAGCTGAGCCTCGCTGAAGGGTGGCACGGTGCCCTTCGAGCTAACAGACAAGTCAGACACTTTATTAACTGAGCTATCGGCCACTGAGGACTTTGGGACTGAAATCAGCGTGCCCTCCCCCCCGCCCCCTTGGGGGGTAAGTGGGGGCACACAGGGAGCCTTTCACCACCTCCAGTCACTTGCCTTCCTCTTTTAATACAACGCGCTCTCTCTCTCTCTTTGTATTGCTGGCTGCCATGCTGGTGCCACGCATAACACACCAGGCCTCACATCGCATCGCACCTCCAGGGGTCTGGAAATCTGGGCCAGGTCTCAATCTTGGAGGAGTCTGCGTGTTCTCTGTATGTCCCTGTGGATCTCTTCCAACTTCTCCAACATCCCAAAGATAACTGTAGGGGGGTCTACACTGACCTGGTTACTCCCACCGACCTGAAGAGAAACTCCTCAGTCAAAGAAGTCCCCGTCCCACCTGGGCTCTGCTTGGTGTGGTCAGATAGATAGATAGATAGGAAAGGCACTATATAGATAGATAGATAGATAGATAGATAGATAGATAGATAGATAGATAGATAGATAGATAGATAGATAGATAGATAGATAGATAGATACTTTATTAATCCCAAGGGGAAATTCACATACTCCAGCAGTTAGCATACTAATAAAAAACAATATTAATTAAAGAGTGATAAAAATGCAGTGCAAGTTAAAAAATGCAAGGTGGAGAGTGCGAGGCAGGTGTAACAGTCTATAGTCTTGTATAATGTTAGCGTTTACCCCCCGGGTGGAATTGAAGAGTCGCATAATGTGAGTGAGGAATGATCTCCTCAGTCTGTCAGTGGAGCAGGACGGTGACAGCAGTCTGTCGCTGAAGCTGCTCCTCTGTCTGGAGATGATCCTGTTTAGTGGATGCAGTGGATTCTCCATGATTGACAGGAGCCTGCTCAGTGCCCGTCGCTCTGCCACAGATGTCAAACTGTCCAGCTCCGTGCCTACAATAGAGCCTGCCTTCCTCACCAGTTTGTCCAGGCGTGAGGCGTCCCTCTTCTTTATGCTGCCTCCCCAGCACACCACCGCATAGAAGAGGGCACTCGCCACAACCGTCTGGTAGAACATCTCAGCATCTTATTGCAGATATTGAAGGATGCCAGGCTTCTAAGGAAGTATAGTCGGCTCTGTCCTCTCTCACACAGATCATCAGTATTGGCAGTCCAGTCCAATTTATCATTCAGCTGCACTCCCAGTTATTTAAAGGTCTGCACCCTCTGCACAGTCAGTCACCTCTGAAGATCATGGGGTCCATGAGGGGCCTGGGCCTCCTAAAATCCACCACCAGCTCCTTGGTTTTGCTGGTGTTCAGGTGTATGTGGTTTGAGTCGCACCATTTAACAAAGTCCTTGATTAGCTTCCTATACTCCTCCTCCTGCCCACTCCTGATGCAGCCCACGATAGCAGTGTCGTCAGCAAACCTTTGCACGTGGCAGGACTCCGAGTTGTATTAGAGGTCCGATGTATATAGGATGAACAGGACGGGAGAAAGTACAGTCCCCTGTGGTGCTCCTGTGCTGCTCACCACAATGTCAGACCTGCAGTTCCCGAGACGCACATACTGAGGTCTGTCTGTAAGACAGTCCATGATCCATGCCACCAGGTAAGAATCTACTCCCATCTCTGTCAGCTTGTCCCTACGGAGCAGAGGTTGGATAGTGTTGAAGACACTAGAGAAGTCCAGAAACATAATTCTTACAGCACTACTGCCAGTAATGGCCGAGGGGTCTGGCTGCCTTTGGTCTGAGCGCCTGTCCCACCTGTCTGCAGCTGCCAGGGACACTGAACTCCTGTGCCAGGGGATAACAACGTGTGTGGCACAAGGCTGGACCCCTGCACTCCATGCCGCCATCCAACTCTTCATAAGCACAGATCAGGCAGGATGAGGTGTTGGACTGTGAACTGCAAAGATCCGACTGCACCCCCTCCATGGACTCCTTAAACTGAAGACCTCTTGGAAAAATTGAATTTTGGCATTAAAGAGTGCGGGCATGATGTTCACTATGAGGCTATAAAAACTAGAAATGGCAGCAATGCAGCCCCCCACTCACTCCCTTGTGACCCTAAGAGAACAAATCATTGAAGCTACAAGGCATGTGGAAAGACTACATTAGTAAGGCATAGTATCCACCATGTAAAGGCACTATATAAACCTCAAAGCAACAAATTCAGACCCTCTGTGACCCTTTCAAGGTGCTCATGTTGTAGAAACGTTCAAGCTGGCAGTAACCATACCCGGCCCAGTCCAGTACAATGTCACAGGGGGGCTGAAGCCTGTCCATGCAGCAGTGAGCACAAGGCAGGAAAGGGAACTGAAGAGAGCCAGCCAGCCATTCTTGTCTGGGACCACAGTATCTGGACATATGGGAGGGAAGGAACAGGCAGACCATCACATTGAGAACATACCAACTCCACACAGGCAAATGACCCCCAAACCCCAGCACTAACCACCACTGCGCCACACAGGAGGATAACCCACTTAAGCCAGTTCAGAGTCAGCAGGTGAAGCCTGTCCAGGCAGCAGGAGGTGCACGGCAGGAAAGGGGCGCCAGTCCGCCGCAAACCTCTCTGACACGCACAGGGCTGATTCGGGCTGAAGACAGCAGCGGGTCTTTACTGCCACCTTGTGGACGTTTCTCCTACAAAGCAAAAGTAGAAACCGCAACAGCAACGACATTCATTTCGGTAGCGCAGTTTCACACACAGGACCTCTGTGGGCGGCACTAAAGTGGTTATTTCGTATAAAATATACATTCGCACTTGTAAATTTATAATTTTTTTTTTTGTATTAATAGGCGCCCTTCTACCGAGTATGATGACATACGAGGAGGGACCCCAAAATGAACGGAATTGTTTAAAAAACTTTATTTTAATAAAGAAGCATTTTGACATTAAAATGGGAGGTTAGTATTTGAATGAAGATACAAATGAAAAATACACCCAGTCAATTAAAGCCCACATTTATTAAGTTTTATTAAGCAGAGGAACGCGGTGCCATCACGGCGCCTTTGACTCCTGCCTTGCGCCCGGTGCTGCCGGGAGACGCTCCGGTGCTCTAACATCTCATCCTAAAAGATGAGTAAATACACCGAAGCCGTGAGTTGCATTTCATCCTCTCCTTTCCTTTTCTTGTGCACCGAGCGCCCATCACTTTTATTTCCCCACCTATCTCCCCTATTCCCCCTTTCCAGCCCAAACTAATATATTTACCCTGTATAACGAAAATCAATTATGAGACCACAAACAACTGGACTGAATTATATACAGTACAGTAACAAAATTAGCTGCATTTATACTTTAAATGTATTAAATCAAACTATTATTTAAAAAAGTATATCTTATTAGGATCGTCTTTCAAAGACTGCGCATGCGGAACACTGCTGCTATACTCGAATTTCACGCGATTTTAAAAAATCTCTCAGGATCAGACTGCATTTTTTTCATTTTTACTTGTCATTAGCACATATAACACTTAATTTTTCTACCAGAAACAATTTGTGAGGGTAAATCTAAAAATTTCGGATGGCAGAACAACCTGATAAAATCTCATGCCATCTCGGCCAGGATTTGGACGAAGTGGTTTACAGAATGCTGTTTTATTTTAACATCGACATCGTTGAGACAAGATCGATAAAAAGGGCCACGTTTAAACTATTCACTTACATTCTGCTTATGTGTGTGTCATGTATGTATACGGTTTTAAATAAACTGTTCGTCTTGACGGAGAAGAGCAAAAATTTATCAAAAAATAAACCTATCGGCGATATCCATAAGTCTTTGCTATAGGCTGCTGGGAAATGTAGTGTTTACGCGGATGTACTCAAACATGCGCACAATGAACACTGACGTGCGACTGCTCCTGCGGAGACTGAAGCGCTTTGGTGTCGAAGTTTGTGCATCGACTGATGTGCCGCTTTAAAACTCGGGACTGAGGGCAGCTCTGCAGCCAAATTCCAGTGCTGCTGTGTTTGTGCTTGCTTCACATCTAACATATGTTTGTACTTATTCCGTGCTTTTTTTCCCTCTTCGCATGTATGGCGTTTAATAAAGCTTCCTTCACTTTCACTAGTCCTTATCGGCTGCGCATTGCACAGCCTCACCAACCCAGACTGTAATAAATGTATCTAAGTGGACGAGCACGAATGACCCCATAACCATTCCACTGTGGTTAGTGCAAACTTCCCTTCCTGTGTCCAAATCCTGTGTCATGAAATTGTCAGTGTGGAGTCTGAGATTGTTGCGCTGTGACCCACCATGACCCTCTACCCAGGCCCGTCGCGACAAGGCAGGCAAACCAAGCAATTGCTTGGGGCCCCGAGCTGGCCTGGGGCCCCAAGACAATGACTGGTTAAGAATAAAATGCAGCGACAAACTGTGTCAGCGCCCCATTGATAGTGAATGCAGTAAAGTGCAATGACACTGTTATCGGGATCCCCCTCAAGGGGGCCCCCCCTCGCTGACAGCACCCAGCCAACCACGCGATCTCTGCTGCCGGCAAAATACAAAACTTCCTCGGCAGTCATTAAGCGGAATTATGCTTCAGGAAGCCAAAAAAGAAAGAAGAGAAAATTACATAAGGTCCACGGTGGGCCAAGAAAGGCTCACAGGACTGGCACTTATGTCAATTGAGCGGGATGTTCGCCAGTCTTTGGACATGGAGGACATTGTGATTGCCTTTGCAGAAAACAAGGCTCGCAAACAGCAGTTTTAGATAATTTGCACATGTTTGAGAGAAATGAAAAATGTTAATGTGAGTATGTATGTGTGTGTGTGTTTTTAAATATGTTGGATTTAGTTATTGTGCACTTTTTTAATGTATATTTGATTTTATGGTACAGTGGTGTTTTTTGCAAATGTTCAATTGTTGAAAATGTTCAAATTTTATGCACTTTATATGCAACAGCAATATTTGCACTCTAAACATTTTTTTATTTATGCACAGTATATGCAACAGCAGTATTTGCACTGTAAACCTTTTTTATTTATATAAAGTGTGAGTGAATTTAAACTGTATGGCTATGCTGTGGTTCCTTTGCGTGCGTGCGTGCGTGCGTGCGGGGGGCCTCCATGTCCATTTTGCTTGGGGCCCCCAAATTCCTTCAAACGGCCCTGCCTCTACCATTATAAGCAACAGCAACTAGCAGCCCACCGGTGTCAGTGGCTGAGGAACAGTGCTTTAGGTGTCCTTTGCAAACTCCAAGCAGGCTTTCATGTGTCTTTAAAATGAGGAGAGGCGTCTGTCTGACCCCTAATGCCAAGGCTTCACCAAGACCCTTATCCCCGGATTGCTCAGTATGGCAGGATGTTTGGCTCTAGTAAGAGTTGTGGTTGTTCCAAACTTCTTCCATTTAAGAATTATGGAGGCCATGGTGCTGTTCTCCAGATCTCTGTATCAACACAATCCTGACTCTAAGCTCTGCAGGTACATCCATTGACCACATGTCTTGGTTTTTGCTCACTTGTGGACCTTTCAGGTCTGTTCCTTAACTAATCATGTCAATCAACTGAGCTGACCACAGGTGAACTCCAAAGGTTGTGCAGAAGCGTCTCAATGATGAATCAATAGAAGGGGGTGTGACAGAGCCAAAGTGCAAGGATGATAGCGAAGGGACTGTTCTTATTCCATTCTCAGTTTTTAAGTAAATTTGCAAAAGTTTTTAACATCTTGTATTCATTTTTTAATGGGTTGTCCCCAAACACGTATTCTCGTTTGAGAATCTTGTCTGGCCCCACAACACTAATGGGACTCCTAGTTCTCAACAATTTTAAGGGTTCTGGAAGAAGCCGTCTGGGCCTGTTGTTTGGCCATACTGAAGTTTCTGTATAGTTCACTGTATGTTCCCTTTTGAAGGCTGGCATCCCTTCCTGGGTTGGTTTTTGGCTTATGTTCAGTGCGGCAAGGATACTATCAGGCTCCCTGATAGGGAAGAAGCCAGTTGAGTAAATTAGTGAATTTGGTGCTCACAGTGAAGATAAAACATATTTAGCAACCTCCTGGCCACCATTTTAGCTTTCATGTTGTACTTTTTTGGACTAAATTACCTTGAACTGCTGGACACGATGAGTGATTCCAGTATTTATGCATGTCAGAATCCATCCATCTATCTTTTAGTACACTTGGCCCACTGCTGAGTTATGTTGAGCTGTTTGGCAGTCCATTGCAGTTGGTATAACTGGGTGCTGTGCCATTCCAGTGGTTGGTTTTACATCTGTGAAGTTGATGTGTACTCCCCTTGTTCAAGCTGACTTTTGCCGTCACCTTTCGCCCACATGCCAGGCTGTCTGGTATGAGCCCCAAACTCCTCAATCCCCCAATGAGGAAGGTCTCCATGTACCTTAGGAAGATGTAGTGACTTCACTTGATGGCTTCATAATCTGCTGTTACACATGCAGCTCCTTCAACCATTTAGTCGACTCAGTGGTGGGGAGACAAAAGCAACACGAAGGAGCCCCTCACACCCCAAGGCCCTTTACTCTCAGGTAACCCGATCGCCATTTACCGTAATTTAAGAGAACAATGGGAACAATGGCGCTGGCAGATGATACTCTGAGAAAGGCAGCAGTTCACACAGTGAAGATGACAGTCTGTCAGGCCTTGGTATTCCCCAGCTAAGGAGTCGTCGAGCAAGAAAGTCCTGCAGATTTCCAGAGTTAGAGGGAATGCAGTGAGAGGTGTCGGCGGGGTCTGTTTTTGGGGGGGGTGGTGGAGGGGGTTTACAGTGCAAATGTTTCAACATGCAGAAAGTGCATCCATGTTTGATTTGAAATTAACAAGCAATGCTGGATGTGGAGGCACAGTGGTCAGGGCTGCTGCCTCACAGTCCCCGAAACTCGGCCTGCTGACGCCCACCTGGTCCGTTCGTGTGAGGCCTGCACGCTCCCACTGTGCCCCCGGAGGTTTTTCTCCAGGTGTTCTGCTTTTTGTCCCACAGCCCCAAAAAGGAGTTGAGGGAATTCTGCCTGCCTATGAGTGTGTGTGTGTGTGTGTGTAGGATTTTGACTTAAGATTGAAAGGCACTCCCTGTCCAGGCTTGGCTTTATAGCATTGGCTGGGCTCAGTGGTGTTGAATGACCACGGCCCCTCCTTGACCTCAACTGGATTAATCAGGTTTTGACAATGGATGGTGTGGTGGTTGGTCACCATTTGGTGGGGTGGGAGCGGTGTGCTGAGTAAACGTGGGCTTAGTGTTTCATTGTCCATTTTTCCAGACTCCCTGACACTACTTCATTTAAAAACAAAATGTGCAAATAAATCAAGAAGATTTATTAATAAAATAAAATACAGGGCTACCAGTCGACCCTCCAGGTTAATATGAACGCTGAAGACAAAATCAGCACCCCTCAAGGCAAGACGTCAGCTTGGCACTGCTAAGACTTTGTCTATGCCAAGTCCATCACTAGCTATGGTGCCAGAAAAGTGGATAGGGAACAAATGAGAGACCACCAAGACTAATGCTGCCCATCCTCTCCATAATCCTTCCTATACCACCTACAGTCATTAGCACATTACACCACAAGTGTGCCAGGAGGCGCTACTGGGGCACCACAGTCATCTGATGTTTTAAAGACTCCTGCCAAGGTGCCCATCTGCACCCTGACCAGGTATAATAGGCACATTGGCAATTTTCCTACATTCTGTATGTTGAAGATATGGTAGGTGTATCTTATAAAGAGTGCCAGCTCATGCACGTGAGTGTGGGCAGGGGGCTTTGGTTTTCTGCTGTGCTCTGCACTTTATGTTATTCCTGTCTATTTTAATGAACATCAAGGATGGACCACTGCCTGGATGAAAGTCTCCAAGAGTGTATGGAAGCTCTGAAGGGATGGATATCCTATCCAAGTTGGATGATGCTTCCATTCCTAGGTTGGACAGCTAAGCCTAAACAGATGGGAAGACCACCAATCAGGGCTGCATACTCCCTGAATGTATTAGGTGGCAGCATCCCTACTTGATTGCCTCATGTGCATACTTGGGGTGGGGGCAACATGGGAATTGTAGTTTCACTGGGCAACCCTCCTGAGTGCGGTGGGTGCCACCACAGGGAGCTGCCAAGAGTAGGTGCCCCTGTTTTGAGGTGCTTGACCCAGAAGGACTACTACATAACAGGATCTGCCTCACCTCAATCTGGGAGTCAGAGGAAGCAGAGGAAGAACAACACTCACCGGGGAGGAGTGGAGGAGAAGAGAAAAGAAAAGTAACTGAACTGAATTGTTGATCGTGGAAGAAAACTTGTTTCTTAAAATAAAAGGTTTTCTTGAACATGGGACCTGTGTCTGTGCAGTTGTACCTGGGGCACTGTGATGCCCCCTAGTGGCCACACTATTTCACTGTAAAACAATACCTAGGGAATAACGCCTTTCCCTATTTTTCTCCCTTGCTATCATATGCTGTATATATATATATATACAGTATATATATATACACACAGTATATATACCTGCATAGTGCCTTTTCTCTCTATCTGTCTTTAATATACTGTCTATATATCTGACATATTCTCTGTCTCTCTCTGTATATATATATATATATATATATATATATATATATATATATATATATATATATATATATATATATATATATATATATATAAATCTTGTGTCGAGACGTGATCATCTCGGAGAGACACTTTAAAGTGCTGTGAGACTTCTTGCACATCACACCCTACTTACAATCAATTTCTCGGTGACACTTTAACGTCCCATGAGACAAGGAAGTGAGCTTAAAGGACAGCTGCTATGCAGCCTTTTAAATGATCGTCGCACAGCGCAACATGCAGATCACACAGCACTGCAGCAGCTAGCAGACAGCCAGCAGCTGATCCGTCCACATCTCCTTAGCGTGCATTCAGAACGCGAGCGGCAGAGACACGAAGTGGCTAGCGTGAAGCGCGCCCTCGGGGGTGGGCAAGTGAAGCAACTAGGGGGCACACCCCCTTAGTATGTGTATATATATACAGTATATATATATATATATATATATATATGTATATATATACAGTATATATAAATAAATATATATAAAGTTCCTTTTCTATCTGTCTTAATATGGTTCTATATATGATATAGCACCTTTCCAGTTTGTCTTTAATATAATGCCTTTTCTGTCTGCTTATCTGTCTTTAATACAGTGTATCTGTGATTTAGTGCCGTTTCTGTCTCTCTCTCTATGCGATATAGTGTCTTTCCTCTCAATTTATCCATCTATCGCCTTTCACAATAAGTCCCACTCCAGGGGTCGTTGCCTCGTGCTCCTCAATCCCAGTAACTGAATTGTTACTTAATCCATGCAACACTTTAATAACATAGTCCTTGTAGCGTTTCCTTCATCTGATGATATTAAAATGTCATTTCCTGCCTAACTAGCGCTGTTCACGCACTGTGATGGACACAACAGCCAAACTGGGGCTTGTCAAGTAAACCGGAATATGTGAGGTGAAGACTCTCGTTCTGTGCCGACTCCGTTTTCAAGTAGGCTACTGTACTTCAGAAACGAAAGGTACACCTGAAATTGGTCTGTAATTATAATTAATCAGTTAATGAAAATATGCGTATATTTCAATCTAACTTGGATTTTTTTTAACAATGGCTTGTCAATCAACAAACAGATGAGCACAGGTTCGGGGGTTGGGGTACACACGAGTATCCCGTTTCATAAGACCATCCAACAAAAAGCATTCGGCGATTGTCTCAAAGACAATATTTTTCGACGTGGGTGTCCTTTTTATATAGCGCCTTTCCCGGAAGGGATGGGACCAATAAAACAACACGAATCCTGCTCATGGACTGTTTCCGTTAACGCAAGCATGTGATAACTGACACTTTTAGTGAAACCGCACAGAAAACTATGGGAATTGGAATCCCATTCATATTATGAATTAATAAAATAAAAACACGCTGCGAACTGTGAAAATGGCAATAAGTAAATGGCGACTTTGAAGCAAGCAGATCCCCGTGACCCTGTAGTTAGGATATAGCGGGTTGGATAATGGATGGATGGATGGACTTTGAAGCAGGGTTGGCACCCGCACAGTCTCAGCGGAGGGCATGGGCTTTTTCACGGGCTCTTGCGAGTTCTGTTTAGTGAATGGGAACTCGTCAGTTGAGTGGACGTAAATGATGATGAATTTGGGGCTTTAATTCTAATGCTGCTCAGATGTTTCTTTCTTTTTTTACAGACGCGCACAGTCAGAACGCTGAGCAGCACTTTCAGACTCCCGTGGCTGGTTGGCGTGTGCGCAGTTGAGACTGAGCGCGTCCCCGTGCTAATGATTCACCAATCAAAACAAAGGACTCGCTAGAGTCCGTCTTCTCAGCGCTGACGGGTTTTATTTCACGTTGCGTATTTCTGTGTTTCATTTTGTCCGAAATATTCCTAAAACAGTCCACACGCATTGTGATGCTCGCCAGCCAAACACTTCAGACTAATTATTTATTCAAAACTTGGCTTTCCGTAACTCCATTCATTGTTAATTTAGCCTTTTGAGGTTTCATTTCTTTGTTCCTTGCGTGCTTACTTTATGGTTCTTCTCTGTGTTCTTTGATTTCTTGCCCGGTTCCACTGTTCTGATGAGCTCTTTGTGGCTGACTCATCCACATTAGATCCCATCAGATTGTTACATCCAATGGTCTACCATCTCTTGACTTTGTGGCGTTTTTGAGAGGCCCTAACCCTGACATTATGGATGGACTCCCCGGTGAACATCAGGTGGGCTAGAAAATGGACACCAGTTTGAGAGCATAAGGTCTGCGTGGCACTCTGGGCACAGTTCCCAGCCAGCACTCAGCAGTGATAGGTCCTTCCCCTGGGTCTGTGGCCAGTCACTAACTCTCCGCTCCCAGCTGCTGTGCTCTGCCCCTGCTGGTCTGACTGGCCTGTCACAACTGGTGGTGCCCGAGGGGAGCTGTGACATTATCAAAGTTTGATGTCTGTGATGATTGACTCAAGGCGGTTCCAAATTAGGGTATGATGGGCATCCTCCCACCGAAGAAAAAGAAAAACGATGCACCCTCTCAATGCAAGAATCAAGTTTCAGGGAGTGGGCAGGATAACCAGCGGCTTGCTGGTAAAAGATAGTCTGTCTGGCAGGTTTGCCCACCGTCTCAAGTTCTCAAAAGTGAGATTTAGCCATGGGGCACAGCTGCCCCCTAGCTGGCAGATGAGGGCCACTCCCAGGTTCATATCTATGTGAATAGGCAGGCGGAGGCCTATAGCTTAATCTCCCCCCTGCTCACCCCGTTCACCTCAGCTGCAGTGCCAGGGTCACTCGAGCCCAGACTGGCAGCAGTTCTGACACACAAAGCTGGGAAGTGCTGGAGGGCAACATGAGAAGAGACGGGCATCTTTGGTGTTTCGTGACCCTGTCATCAGGAAAAAAACAGCTGGAGTATTTGTGCCAATACCGGGAGAGGTTTATAATGGGGTTGGGGGGTATTAGCTGTTCAGATATCTTAGAGGCTAACCCTAGGCAGGGCCCTATAGTCACTCGCATACCCACAGGCAGTAAATTTAGAAGATCCAGTCAGTTTCACAAGTGGATCTGAGCAGCATCAAAAGAAACCCCACAGAGACACAAGGAGGTTATTCGGATGGCACACTGGTAATGACCAGCACCGGGTTCAAACTCAGCACCTTGGAGCAGTAGATGCTGACTCTTCGGAGAAGCACCATGTATGGACAGGGCATCTCATTCAGAGAGTGCCCTCCAGTAGGTGGTCAGATGAGATGATATGTTAGGGAGTGACCTATGTGTCCGTGTCACGGGTAACGCTGAGAGAATCCCCCTCCGGGCAGCCAATGTTTCTTACTATAGCAGTCAGAGGCATCATGACCAGCCAGTGACTGGGATGAGTCCTAATTGGTTCCCACAGGTGCAATGGTATTAATAGGTGGGCATCCTGAGGCTACACAAGCTAACCAGTGAAGCATTGGGCACAATAGTTGTTGGGCAATGAATGCCTGCATTTTTGCCTGCTGTAAAACTGAGCTTATCTGTTAGTGGGTATCGAGACAGACTGGCACTCTGTCCAAGGCTGGTCCCCACCATGGCACCAGATGCTACTGCAATAGACCATGCCTCTCAGTCAGAGAAGACTAGCGAAGATACCCAGCATGGTCAGGGAAATTTCATAGGGCATTCTTGAGGTGACAGGGTATCGAGGAAATGGCCGCCTGCATTTAAAGAGTTTTTATTGTAGAGCAGGCAGATGTTTGAGTAGACATGCCAGTTCTTACCAGTTCCAGCTCTCAGCCATGCCATGTGAACTCAACCATAAGAAAAGCTAGAAGGGCAGGGTTTGAGGCCAGTCTCCGCCTTGTGGGCGCCCATTTGTGTGCAGAGCACTGCTCCATTAGACGTTCTTGCCTCATCCTCATCCCTAGTGTGTAGATGTGCGTGCTGATTTTCTATGCCCCCTCAGACCCCCAGGTCACATGCTGTCCTACTGCTAATGGCCTTTTCTGTAGCTGTTCATGCTGTCCAGTGCCACAGTGCCAGTGGCTGGTTCTGGGTGCTTAGCGGGTGTTTGTCTGATGAAATGCAGTGACTGAGCCCCGCTTTAATCAGTCCAAGCACATAAATGACAAACAGAGTTGGTGCGATTGCTGGACGGAAGGATGTTAGAGCGCCCCCTGGGTACCGAGGAGGTCAGGTCAGTAATTCTTTATAAAGCGCCTTGACATGTGCTGGTAGTTCTCATGGTCTTCGGTGAGTAGGCATTGAATTCTCTCAGGCAACTCCCAGTGCTGTCTGTCTGAGGCCCTAAGATGCTGCTGATATTGAGCTTTAGGTGGCATCCATGCCATCCTGTAGAACAAGCCATTAACATTCATGCCTACACCTCACCACCTTTCAAAGAGTGCATCTTGAATGATGACAGAAAATGAAGAAAGAAAACCTGAAGACAATTGACAGAGAACTGAAAAGATCACTGGGTACTACAGGCAGAGGGGCACCAGATGGCATGCCCCCCAGCAGTGCTAGCATCTTCTTTACAGTCTGCCAGTCCAGGTGGGGGCTGGCAGATGTAAACATTTATGCCAGATGTTCAGCATGGCACCGCATGCCTTCATACAAGTTTAGAGGGGTGCTGGGCAGTGTTGGATTGGTAGCACAAATTTTGAGTTTGGCATCGATACCAACTTTTGGACCCCAGTACTGGTACCAAAACGCTTCAGAAATAAATAAGAGGTACTCCACATCCCCCACCCACCCTGGTCTTACTCCAGCCTCCCTGGTGGGCTGCGCCATCACACCACACTAAGCACCATTTCCCTCTTGATAGCATAAACTTTTCAGCAAAGTCATAAGCGGTCTTGACCATGTTAAAGAAGGGGGGGGTGAAGTCTCAATAAAGTCAAAACAACTGGGGGTCCCCGCTGTGAAGTCTCGATCGCGTCAATGCCTGTGATTTCCGGAAGTCTCAGGCACGTTTAAGCCCATTTTACATGCCTGATCTATTGAAGTCGTGGGTGGGCTGAGTGGAAAGCAGGTATTTGCTTCCGGTGCCACCACTTTGGAAATACTGGTACTGTACCATAGAAAAGTATGGTCTTTCCAGTAGTGGTGGGCCACACAACCCTAGCGCTGGGCACAGTAAGACCTTTGCCTTTAAAAGTACCCAGAGTTGCCCACTTTGGGAGCACACTGCTTTCTTCTTTAAAGGGCATCTAGAGTTGCCCACACTGGACACAGACCTTTTACTTCATATGGCATCTAGAGTTGCCCTTGTTGGCACAATGTTTTGCTTTGTAGGGCAGCTAGAGTTGCCTGCATTTTGCACAGGCAGTGTTTTGATTTATAAGGCACCTTAGGTTGCCCACATAGGCAGAGACAACATATTGCTTTATAGGACACCTAGAGTTGCCTGGATTGGGCACATTGACTGCTTTATATGGCATCTGGGGTTGCCCACATTGGCAGAGACAGCATTTTGCTTTATAAGGCACTTAGAGTTGCATATATTGAGCAGAGGCAGCTTTTGGATTTTAGGGCACCTACAGATGCCCACAATGTGCACAGCCAACATTTTGACTTATAGGGCACCTAGGGATACCCGCATTGGGCACAGATGGCTTCTTTTTTTGCTTTATGGGTCACTTACTGGCACTGAATGCAGTCAAAATTGCTTTAGTGCTCATAAAGTATTTTGTTTTTGGCCCATTCCCCCCACCTTTGCCTATCGGGCAGTATGGCAATGGGTGATGATTTTGTTTTGCTTTATTCAGTGCCCACAGTTGTATTCACACAGGCATAGGCACTCTAAGTATCATCCAAGCCTAGTGAGACAGCAAGTGTAGTAAACCTTCTTCTTCACAGGGGTTTTACTGCAGCTGGCATTTTGTTTTGCCAAGTGGTGCAGGATGCCCTGTACTTTCTAGCTCATGCCAGCTCTCCTGGCAGTGCAGCGGGTGCAGTAACTTTGCCTTATTCCACACCTTCAGTGCCCCCTGCATTCCCTGGCTTTTCAGCAGAGCTGCAGGTGTTGTGACGCCCCCTAGTGGTCTCTCACCCTGCTCTCAAGTTACCAGCTGCTGCAGGCGGTCTCTCACCACTCCCTCCTCTCCATTTCACTGTCACATCAGAGGGGGCCTGGCTGTCCACAGGTGCCATTGCCACAATTGGTTACTTCCCAGGGAGGGGCTGAGGTGCCCCACCCACAGGTTGCTCCATATCAGTGCCACAGCAGAGGGCCACGACAGGGTAGTGCCAGTCAGATCAGTCATGTGGGCAGATATCAGCACATACTCCAGTCGAGTCTTACCATCTGAGCTGCTGCGCCGCCCCCCCAGTGTGTGTGGGGGTGCAGGGGGGCAGAGCATCTCCATTTCCAGGTCAAGCCAGTCCATGGCGCTGTCTGGCACTGGGGGGGGCTTCTTCTTTATGCCCAGCATTGCCTCGGCTCCCAATGGGAAGGAGGTCATGCAGAAGCTGAATGAGCGGCTGGCGTCCTACCTGGAGAAGGTGCACACACTGGAGTTGGCCAACAGCAGTCTGGAGCAGAACATCCGAGACTGGTACAAACAGCAGACTCCGGTGCCAAGAGATCTAAGCGAGTACGAGAGGACCGTCGCCAACCTGCAGGACCAGGTGGGTGAGGGTGGGGGGGTTTCATGTGGGCATCTTCAGAGCTCAGTTCAGCAGGCACTCCAAGAAAGATGAAGATGCCATGGCCAGCTGCACGCTCTCTGGAAAAGAGAGCACCAAATGAAAAGAGTGTTATGTCTGTGCCTGTCGCCAGCCCTCTGCCAGGGATGTAGAAAAGGCATGGTGGCATCTAACCAGGTATGTGCCAGTGAGGTAAACAGATGGTGTTGCCTTCTGCCAGGAGGTATCAAGAGAGACAGTGGTTATCTCTGCCAGACCCTATATGTACCAGGGGACTAAAAGATTACAGTGACATCTGCCGGAGATGTAAATAGGCACTAAAGCTCTCTTGTCAGGTGTGTGTCAGGGGGGCTTAGAGATGGTGGTGCCCTCTGCCAGGTTTATAAAGAGATAGTGGTGTCTCTGCCAGGGAGTACTTGAGTTATGTGCCAGAGAATTAAGAGATTGAGGTTTCCTCTTCCCGGAATTTAAAAAGGGGTATAAAGGCCCTGTGCCAGGGACGTGCCAAGGGTGTTATAAAGCGATAGTGCTGCTTCAGCCATTGGGTATTAAGTGACAGTGATTATCTCTGCTGGGTATGTGCCAGGGGATGTCCATGCCACCCTAGCCAAAGACAGCCAGGAATTTAAATAGATACTTCTGCCCTTGCCAGCGATGTAAAGAGACACTACTGGCCCTTTGTTTAGTATGTGCCAGGTTACTAGAGACCACATCTGTCAGGAACATGGCAAGCATTTAAAAAGAGGTAGGGCTGCCCCACCAATGAAGTGAAGAGACACTGCTGGCCTTTGCTGCCAGGCATATAAAGAGACACTACAGTGCTGCCCTCTTCTGGATATGTAAGGTGGCACTGCTGCCCCATGCCAGCCTTTTAAATAGAGTTTGATAGTTACACACTAACTCCTGCCAGGGTTGTAAAGAGATGGTGGTGCCTACTGTCAGTGCTAAAAAAGCAAAGAGCCATCCTGTGCCAAGTCCATAAAGAGACAATTCTGCCTTATGCCAGGGCTGTAATACAATACAATACAATTTATTTTTGTATAACCCAAAATCACACAAGAAGTGCCGCAATGGGCTGTAAGAGGGCACTGTTGCCATCCACTAGGTCCACCATAAGATTACTCTCTCCTTGGTATTCTGGTCCTTGCCAGCACTGCTAAATGACCACACTGCATGATGCCAGGTGTCATCCTTTGCCCTCTGCTGGGTCTCTGTTGGCATTCCAGAGTTAGAGGCATTTACTTCACAGATTTGCTGCTTTTTGTCTGCTGTTCAGCTGCCAGTCTTTATGGGCAGAGTACAGAGTGAAGGGAAAGGCACTCTATAAATAAAACATATTATTCTTATTAAGGCCATTGATGCTTGGCAGTGGCTTTTTGTCCATTCCTAAGGGGGGCTGTGCCAGGCCAGGTTGTCAGTTTGATTTAACAGATTTTGGAATCCAGTATTAGAACCTTGTGATGACTGTGTGCCCACGGGTGCCCAGGGCGCTCATGTCTGAATTCTTGCTGATCTCCACAGTTCGATGCCTCCAATCAACACAACACCCAGATTGTCCTCCAGATTGACAATGCCAAGCTGGCCACCGATGACTATAAAATGAAGTGCGTTTGTTTGCTTTTCTTGGTCTCTTGGGTTGAGTGCCAAGACAGTGACATCTGCACCCACTCACACCTCTCTGTCTATCGTCTGCCCCCCCCTTCCCCAATAAGGTACGACTCTGAGCTGTCCATGCGGCAGGCCGTGGAGGCCGACACGGTGGGGCTGAAGAAGCTGCTGGACGAGCTGACGATCGCCAAAAACACTCTGGACAAGCAGGTGGAGGAACTGAAGGAGGAGCGGCTGTCCCTGAAGAAGAACCACACAGAGGTGAGGAGGTGGCACGTGGGCATAGGGGGCACCTGTCTGCACTGGGACCTGATCACCCATCCGTCCATCTTCCTCCTTTGTCCCTGCAGGAGATGAACACTCTGCTGGCTAAGCAGGGCACCACCATCAATGTGGAAGTGGATGCTGTCCCTGGGGTCGACCTCAAGAGCACCATCGCTGAAATCAGAGCCCAGTATGAAGAGGCGGTCGAGAGGAACCAGCAGGAGACCGAGGCCTGGTACAAGAAGAAGGTGAGCCGGGCAAATGCTCCTGCCAACCACCTGGGCACAGGAGTGAGCAGAGCTATCAAGCTTGTGTGGGGTGGGCACTAGACTGGCATGCCAGTGTGACATGGGAGAAGGTGAGAGTGAGTGCCCAGGTAGGCTAAAAGGGCACACTGTTGCTCTTCTCTGTTGCCATCCTGACTTTAGGACCTCAACTTTCACAGGTTATTATTGATTGCAAGAGCTGTTACAGTCAGGGTGATGCCAGGCACAGTCAGGTGAACATGGTGCCAATTGCTCGTTGCCCCTCCTGTTTTAGTCATCACAGGTGAATACCTTGGCATGTGCTGCCCTCTAGTGGTTCAGACACTACCAAACACAACACTGGCAGTTCTTCAGTATCACTACAGTGCAAACATAAAGAATTGGTGTGGAAAGGCGCTATATCAAACAACACAACCTCAAGGCCAGGGACAGCTTTGTGAGCCCAGGCAAGTCACGTATTATACAGCAAGATGGAAATGAACTGAAGTCGCTGTTAAATGCATTGGAATTAAAACTCCTAATGGGAAAGGCACTACATTAAGCAACAGCACTACAGAGTCGCTCTCTCCTGTAACTGATTTGTGACCCCGAGCTAATCACCCGACCCTCGTCAGTCTCAACAACAGAGAAATGACATTCATGTACCTGTAGAGTGGGCTTTGTCGGCTAGCATTCACGGTGGCAAGGCGCTATATGAACTGACGGCCCCAGCCACCTGAGCGAATCACATTGGGCTTTACTTGAGAAATGCAAATTACTGTTAAGGGCATTGGAAGGGTCGCCCCTGTGTGAAAGGTGCTATATGAAATTACACTACATTATACTGAATGTTATATTAACTCTTAGCCGTTCCCCCGCGGCTTTGCCCGCATAATAATTTCCCCTTGGGATTAATAAAGTATCTATCTATCTATCTATCTATCTATCTATCTATTATATCCTTACTATCTATCTATCTATCTATCTATTATATAGTGCCTTTCCTATCTATCTATCTATCTATCTATCTATCTATCTATCTATCTATCTATCTATCTATCTATCTATCTATCTATCTATTTAATGAAACAGGACAAACTTAAAAAAAATCAATAAACAAAACAAGTTAAAAAATCTAGCTAAGTAGAGGCAAGTTACACTCCGAAACGGAGAGGTAGACCGACTCCCCACTGCTGACGTCACGCCTCCCATTCTCTTTGGCCCCTCTGCAAGCGAACTATGATACTCAGCGTGATGAGAGAAGATGCAAAATCAACCGGAATGTTCAAGCAAATTCCAGAAAAAAAACACGATCTAAATCTGTGAAGTAGTTCCCTCGTTCGCTAGTTAAGAGGATGTAAAATACACCCCGAGGCTGACGCATGAGTGAGTAGGGTCCCGACCCCCTCCCCTCGGCCTGCAGCCTCTCTCTCTCGGATTCACACAAATAAATCGGTACCGCTAGCGAACTATGCTTCTTAGCGCGACGAGAGAAGTCGCAAAATCAACCGAAAGTTTCATGCAAATTACAGAAAAACACCCGATCTAAATCCGTGAAGAAGTTCTCTCGTGACATACAGAAAGACAGACGTTGGAGTTTATATATACGATTATATATGGAGAGATTACAGTATATGAATGCTAATTACTGTATTAAATTAAATTAACGCTACATAAAGTTACGTACACAATATTAAATGCGCTACATTAAATCAAGAAACTACAAGATCTGCCACCATCTGCGACATCTTTGTGACTCTGAGTGACAAGACGGCACTTTCCACCTTTCACTGACCTCTGACCCTGTGTGGGTCGTATGAAACGGTCAGCACTGCCAGTACAGCACCACATAAATGATGCAATGGAGTGAAGTCGACTACGGAAAGGCGCTATATACAGACAAGAGGATCCATAGCTAGTGCTGACAGCATTGTGGTGGGCTCAGTCACCAAACCCTGGCACCATACCCACTTCAGCATTCATGAAACAGTCCTGCCACATATGTCAGCCATCTAGCTATATAAAACAACAGGCACACACCTTCAGTGACCAAGTCCCTAAATGCTGAGTGTTGTCACACTCTAGAGACAAGGAATAGTAGCACTGTGCCTATGGGGTGCATGGGAATGGAGTTCACTGTTGAAAAGCACTATATAAAATCAGAAAATTGCAGCTTCTTCCCCATCTTGGGTCAGTATTGAACCAAGTACCGTATACCCTCTGTTGCTCACCATGGAAAGACATTAGAAAAGAGAATAAAAAAACGAGAAGGCAAGTTCTAATCCCACCACTGTCACCTGTGGAAATCACTTCCCCAAGTTGTGAGTACGATTTGAGAGTCACTTTGGGTAAAAGTAGCAGATAAATACAAACGAGGTACTGGGTGGAGAATGGCTGTGGGCCTCTATCTTACCCCTTGTGGGCACTGTGTCCTGTCTATGAGTGCCCACCTCTTATGCGCCATCTCACATACCCTCTGTCTTCTTACAGTTTGACGACCTAAACCAGCAAGTGTCCAGCAGCACCGAGGAGCTCCAGTCGGGACGCAACCAGCTGGCCGAGTTAAAACGCACCATCCAGAGCCTGGAGATTGAGGTGCAGTCGCTGATCAGTTTGGTAAGTGTGGGCACGGCCTGGCACATAGGTGGTCCTGGGCAGGAAAGTGGTCAAAGGGGCTGTGAGGAGCCCCCTGTCCGTCAGTTTCTCTGATATGTGAGTCCTCCTAAGGGGGAACTGGACCACAAGTCCACATCCTACAGGCCATCAAGTCGCCCAATGAGGGTGTTAGGGGGCAGCTGAGTCGATGAAGGAGAAGACGTCAGCCTCTCTGAACTGAAGCCAGTGGCCATCTGCACACATCAGTGTTGACGGCCGTCTGGTGTGATTTTGGTGGTCCATAATGGTGGCTTGGTTGTCTGCCACTCACAGCACTTACACTCCAGTTCAGGCCTACCATTATCGGGAGGAGTCTTCACAGTCTCTGCGCCTTCCTGCCGTTTCCCCTCCAGGGAGCCTGAGACGAGTTGAAGTGGGCCGCCGTGGCTGTGTTCAGCCGTTCTGTCCAGCTCTGAGCTCATTGAGAATTGGAGGGGCTCCAGTGGGTCAGACTAGGAGGGTGTCCACCTACAAAGGGGCTGAACCGCATCTGGAGACATCACAGGTCCACCTTAATATCATAAAAAAGAAACGTCTGGAATGGCCGGTCGCCGAAACGAGGACGGGCAGGGAGCGAGTTGGAACGAATGGGAAGAGCGAAGAGCACAAGCCAAGTGGCGGGATGGCCAAACGCCAGGAGAGGTGCCGTTAGAGGGATTTGTGTGTGCAGCGGCGTGCTGGTTAGGGTGGAGACCAGGATCACACCCCTGGCCAATCACGACTTACAGCGGCGCTATATAAGAGATGCACAGGTGAATATGTAAGGCACTATATAACAGAGAGAGACGGACGCTATATAAAAGGCAAGATTCATGTTTAAGGCAATATATACAAGGCAAATAAATAGAGAGGAATGACACTATATAAAAATACACATATTTAAGGCACTATATAATAGATAGGTAAGAGAAAAGGCACTATAATCAAGATAAATAAATAGAAATGAAGGTAAGGAGGAAAGGCATTATATACAAGTTAAACAGAGATGATAATTATACAATACAATATATAGACAGATGAATATGTAAGGCACTATATACTTAAAAGACAGACAGGAACAAAAGGCACTTTATTAAATATATTTATATAATTAAGGCACTATAGAACACATATCTAGGGAGGGAAAGCACTTTATACAAGATAAATAAAGAGAGAGGAATGGCACTATATAACTAATAGACAGATGGGTATGTAAGGCACTATATACTACAGAGATAGACCGGATTGAAAGGCGCTATATATAAAAGATACATATTTAAGGCACTCTGTAATAGGTAGGGAGAGAATGCACAATATACACAAGATAAATGGAGAGGAGTGGCACAATGTAACAAATAGATGGATATGTGAGGCACTATATATTAGAGAGACAGACTGGGAGAACAGGCACTATATAAATGATATGTAGTGCCTTAAATATGCATCTGTCTTTCATATAATGCCCTTCCTTTCATTGATCTTTTATATAGTGCATTTCATCTCTATTACATACATATTTATGATACTATATAATAGAGGGGAAAGCACTATACGAAAGACAGATGCGTAAGGCACTATATAATTGACAGGTGGGGAGGAAAGCACTCTATAAAGGCGAGGTTAATATCTGAGTGCCGCCATTTCTCATTTCCGGAGTGCGGAGCTCATGTCAGTGCTAAGGGATGCAGAACAGAACACCATGGTGGACGGGACCCCTGTCCGTCACAAGTCATACTATGCGCACAGCAGTGCAGGACCACTTAAGATCCTCGAGAAACAACCGTGCTGGCACTTCTTGGTTTCGAGCAGTTATGCCCACAAGGCTTATTATGAGGAGTTTGCCCACAAGGCACGTCAAAGGTTCAAGCCTGCCATGAGGTGCATTGCGGGTCGGTTTGGGGGCTGTCGAGCTTCAAAGCGCGCCGAGAAGCCAGGATTGTAAAACTTGTGTGCTGCTGCCACCCGTTGGCCAGAGCCTGAACTGCAACTCTTGGTGACCAACAGAAGAGATCCCCGAGCCATTTCGCAAAGTTAATTGTCTTTCTCCATTCCGTAAAGCACCTCGGTGGTCATTTTAATACTTTTAGAGACAAGGACATTTATAACGCAAAGCGTATTAAAATGAGCGAAAGCTGAGCCAGAGAACGGACGCTCCCCCCAACAAATAAACTAAGTGGGTTAACAAATGGACTTCATAGTCTGCCAGTAGACCACCGCTACATCTTCACGCGGTATCTCCTAAACTGCGGCAGTCTTAGAACATTAGTCTTAGAGAGCACATCACCGTCTGCACACTCACACCGGGGAGTCAATTCAATGTGTTTAAACTGGAAGGCGTGTGACACGGGAGACAGACAGCAGGGACAGAAGCTGATTGGGGCCTCGAATGTGAAGCGCACCAATGAGAAGAGGCTTTTGATGTGACCTGCGGAATGGTGGAGGGCCTGAGAGATTCCAGTGCCAGGCTGCTCCACACTGCCCCTTAAACCCCTCTGATGATTGACATGTCATTGTCATCCTCGTATTTTAAGCAGCAGCTATGAATAGGCAGCCAGGCCAAAAGTCCTCCATTGTCCCCTACAGAATGTTAGTCAGACCCAAGGAGATGGCAGAGGGATAACTGCAGGAAAAACTTGACTTGACTGCAGCCCCATTCTGGTGTCTCAAGAGGATGATGACCTGAGCCCATTAATATCCATCTTTCCTCTTTCCAACAGAAACAAGCCTTGGAGGGCAGCCTGCATGAGACGGAGCAGCATAACTACACACAGCTGAGCGAGCTGCAGACCCTCATCAACCAGCTGGAGGCCGAGCTGGCACAGCTCAAGGGGGACGCGTCACGGCAGGACGAGGAGTACAAGGCGCTGCTGGACCTCAAAACCAGGCATGAGCTTGAAATCCAGGAGTATCGCCGCCTGCTGGACATGGAGGACAAAAGGTAAACGAGAGGCAGGAATGGCACTGTGCCAAGGGCATGGGGGGCACCAGGGGACTGCGTGCTTTATGGGCTGGGAAATGGCAACAGTTAGAAGAGAAGCTTAATGACACACTTGACTAGTGAGGATGTCCATTCAGCCACCATATGCATGGCCACAGATTGAAGTTGGCAGAATTCTGTTCAGCTGTGGTTGCCAGGGAGCTGCAGCATGATCAATCAATCAATCAATCAACATTTATTTATATAGCACATATTCATACAAAAAAATGTAGCTCAAAGTGCTTTACAAAATAAATAGAAAAATAGAAGACACAATAAAAGATAAACATAAGTCAACATTAATTAAGACCTTTATAAATAGTGGACTGGATTTGTTCAGCCGACGTCAAGGGCCACTACAATTATTTACCATGAGTACACATCTGTAGGACCACTATGAGAGTTTAGCTAGGGGTCCCCCACCCAAATGACCACTCTTCATGTTTATCAAGGGAACACCAGCCACAGTGACCATTACTGTCATTTACGGTATACAGGTGACACCTGCCATTATCTGATGTGACCATGGCCACAAAACAATTTTAGACAGGGAGCCCACCTTCTGTGACGTGGGGGTGCTGGGCTCTAAACTCCAAAGCAGCTGGTTCAGGGTCACCAAACTTGCCAGAGTTCCAAATATGGACATAAATAAATTAATAACAGATAAATAAATAAATGTCAGCAGCTAAACCAGAGCTCTGTACTTGTAAGGATGCTTCAGGTGCAGCTTCCTGTAGAAAGGCTCTATATAAAATAAAGGGTCTTGGCTTGACCAATGGCAAAGTCCAGCCTTAAGGTTCCAAGTCTCCTGTCCCATCAAGCACGTGCTGTGCAAGCATCTATTAAACGACAAAGCGGAGGGCAGTGAGGGTCCCAGCTCTGTGTGCTTTGGGAGGGGGAGCAGTCAGTCACTAGCAGGGGGGCTTATTTGGGGAAAGTGTGCCTGCTGTTTCTTATGCAACTTGAGTGTGACTTCAATCACGAATGCAAACTGGATCCAACTGAATTAAAATCTTCTTTCTCTTCTGTCAAAAACACTGCCACTGCCACCCTCACCGCCATTGTCTCCAAGGAACCCAAACAAGCAAGAAGACCTCAAGCTAAAGGGTATGTGATTGTTCCAAATACAATGAATATAAGAATTGTACAGGGTGCTATATAAGAGATTGGGTTTTAGGGGGCTGCAGAGTGACACAGTTCAAGCGCTGAACCCTGTCATTGTCATGTTGATTCTCCTGTTCCCGAGTACCAGCAATGCTGACCGGCACCGTGCAATAGTGAATGCTGGTGTCTCCGATGCAGCCGACATAGGCTGTAGCCCCCCTGAGATGGATCAAGGAGGTCCGAGAGTATTGTTATGAAATTCAATAGCAAAAGTGGCACAACGATTAAGTGCAGAAGTCTCATGGGTCCAGTGTCCCGGCATTGGCCTGCCCTCCCGGGGTTGAGATGGGTTTTATTCTGGTTGACTTTTCTCATCCCAAAAGATGGATAGTTGCAAAGTGGTCCATTGTGGGTGGTGCCATGCACAGAGCTGTCGGGTCCAGTCCCCTGTTCCTCAGAGTTAGACTAAGGAGGTTTGAGAATGTTCTAGCACTGGACTGCTGACATCATGGTGGTACCGTTATTTGCACTGCAGTCTCATGGATGGATCCTGGGCATTTGTCTGTGAGGAGTTTGCATGTTCTCTTAGTAATTGGTGATTGCAGATTGGCTAATTGTGGGTAGGTGTACCCTGTGATGGACTGGCGCCCCCTGCTGATGGCATAAGCTCTGGAGCGCTCTGTGTCAGTGAATCGGACTAATAGGGTGTGAGAATGCAACGACGTTGGGCGGTAGGCCTCCTGGTGGTACCATTGTTGTCACTGCTGCCTCATAGTTGCTGGCTGTTTTGTCTGGGTAGAGTTTGAATGTTCTCCCCATGTTTAACTGGGCTCTGCTATGACCAGGGTCTGCAGATTAGCCCAGGGTGGGTATGAAGTGCCCTGTGATGGACCAGTGCCATGTGGCCCCAGTCTGGATTAAGGAAGTCTGAGAATGTCGTGATAGGAGACTTACTTAAGACCCCTGAGGAATTGTGACCTTGTCACCTTGATTGACAATGGAGTATTACTGGCTTACATAGTTGAGCCTGACCGGTGTGGACTTGCTGGCTCCATTGTAACCCTCCTCCATTTCCACTCCTTCACTCACAGTGAAAAAAGCGCCGGGGGGCTCCTCTCTTAATGGAGCGAAACGCCGAGAGGGGGAAAGAATGTGCCAGGAGGCAGAAGCCATCACGACTGGCCTGGGGTGGCTTCACATTTGCTAAGCCTCTCATTCTGACGTTTTTATTTTATTTATTTTTAAAGAAATAAGTGGAGGCAACACCCCCCACAATGTGCCCAGGACTGGGGCAGAGATGGCAGACGGAAAGACAGCACCCACAGAAGACTTCAAATAGCTGGGCCAGAAGACTACTACCTGACGGCCCTTGGGGTTGGATTATCAGCCTGGTGGACAGGAGTGACCACCACACCCCCGTTTGTCTGGTGACATTCCAATAAAAGAGCAGCTGGATAAAGTTCTCGGTGTTGGTGTCACTTTAATGGTGTGTATACAATGAAGGGTGGGGCAGAGGGCCCATTTGCAGCAGGTGGGCCGTGGTGTGACTTAATGTTAATATCCCAGCATGTACAGGTGTATATATACAGTCATGTGAAAAAGTAAGTGCACCCCAGGAAATGTTTCTTCTCTTTTAACGTATGGTGGACGTGTGTAGATTTGACCGCCATGTAAACAGCATCCGTAGATAACAAACATCAGGCCATGTTTACATTTTGTAGTCCACTGTATAATTTAAAGAAACATAAATACAAATGTCGCATGTGGAAAAAGTAAGCCCACTCCACCATTTATCACAACCTTAAATACCTCAAACTAGAGTCCGGTGAAAATGATCAGAACATCATGAGGGAGGACCTCATCTGACACGCTCTTATTTAAACCTCACACACAGAGTTTGCTTTGCTCTTCGGTGTTGAGGTGTGTGTGTGTGCGTTATCGCCATCCAAGACTAAAAGAGCTTTCTGAGGCCTTCACAAAGTAGGCTATGGATGCCTAGGAGTCTGGGAAGGGATTTACAAAGATCTCCAAACAACTGGCAATCCACCAGAAGATCCTCTACAAGTGGAAGAGACTGGAAACAATGGGCAGCTTGAGCAGGTCAGGCCACCCCTGTGTGACGATGTGGGTTCAGGCTCCACACTCCCATTGCTGTTGGAAGCACTTGAACCCCACACCGTCGATAATGAAACCGAGTGAGCTAGTCAATGAAGGCAAATAATTGAGCATCTGAGCAAGGGGATGGTTAAAAGTGAAACAGTGCTTTTATTAAAACAGTCAACAAAACAGGTGTTCAAATAAATAGTGCAGTCCATTCAAAAGTTCTTCATTAAATAAATAATCCATTAAAGGTAAAACGTGGAGGTTAAAATAATAAGAAAAAACAATCCTTTAAAACGAGAGGTTAAAAATCTTCTTTAGGAAGCAATCTTTAAAACAATAACAAATCCGGTGCATCGTTTCTATTAGCGTCTCACCTGCCTATCCCGTTAGGGCTTAGCAGCAGGCAAGACGCTCTCTGCAGCTGCCCTCCTGAAACACACGCATGAGACTGGAGACCTCCCGAACCCTGGCTCCGGTATGGCACTCATCCCAGCCTCAGAGAACTTGGTTTCCACCAACGGCCAGGTCGCCCACGTTGGGATTCCAACCACCAAGTCTCCGACTTCGCTGCCTTTCCATGGCCTCTCAGCGGCCATCGCCTTCCTGGTCACTCCGCTACCTGATCGCTCAGCGGGAGCGACATCCAACTGAAACGTCTGGGTGTTTGCCCAACACCCAGCTTCCTTACAGCTGCCCTAGAGCGCTCGATCGCGCGCTCACCACACACACACACCGCGTGTCTGTCTCTCCTGCACCGCATGCTTCCTCGCTCCCTGTAACCTCCGTCCTCTTTTTCTCCTCTCTCCATTTTTTTACACCTCCCCAAAACCGACTCGCGCTTCTTTTTAAAATGACGCGGGGCCATCACAGCTGTAGCATTAGCCACGGGAGCAATCACGAATGTGGGCAGTTCCTCACCTGTGCTCGCTACAACATCGCCCCCCCTCACAAAGCCGACTCGGGTGCGGTGATTATTTAAAAATGGCCTTCGCTCAACGAGCTGTGGACCCATAACACCACACCCTGCAAGAGCAGAACGACGTCTCTAAGGCCTACAGAATTTCATCACGGGACCAACAGGTTGATCTTGCAAGCTGTTGATGTCAAAGTGCAGGGGTCCACCATTAAAAAGGGCGCAAATTAGATTAACGTGGCACGTGATGTCCAGAAAGAGCATTAAGGCAAGACAAAAGTTTGCCCATGAACACAGAGAAAAAGACCAGGGGCCTCATGGATAATGCCGTGTGTAGAATTCACACTAAAACATGGTGTACGGACAAAAGTGGAAATGTGCATATGCAAATTTGCGGCAAGTTTAGTTTTTATACATCGCGATGTGAGAGTGGAACCTGGCCCAGGACTTCTGGAAGAGTGTGCTCTGGCCAGACAAAGCAAAGACATACGACATAAAGGTGCTATATAAATAAAGCATACTTATTATTATTATATTTGGTGGAACACAAGACAGCATCTGACCAGAAGAACCCAACAGCAACTGTAAAGCACAGTGGAGGAAGTGTTATGGTTTGGGGCTGCGTCAGGGTCTGGGCAGATCACCAAAATGGACTCCAATACAAAATCTTCATTGTACCAGAGGATGAAATGGGACCACCTGTCAGAAGATTGAAGCACAGCTGAAAGTGGACTTTGCTACATGACGATGACCCTAAATCCATCGAGAAATGGAAGGTTCTGGAATGGCCAAGTCAAAGCTCAGATCTGAATACCCACTGAGATACTGTGGTGGTGTGAGGGGGCTTATGCATGCAAGACACCCCTCAAACATCACGTAAATGAACAAACTCTGCCGTCAGAAGTGGAAATGAACTTCATCTACCAGTCAATGTCTGAGACTGCTGGACAGTTACAGGAAACATCTACCAAAGATTGGCAGCAAAACCAACTATGCCAGCCAGGGATGGCTTACTTTTTCAATAGATTAAAACTACTTATCTGTTCATATTTCCTTGAATAAATTAGTCAACTTTTCTTTTTTGTTTTACACAAAGCTCAAGTTTTGATTATGCCCACATATTTGATCATATGGGGGTCTCTGCCTAAGGGACGTCATCAGCAGGATGTGCAATGGGTGTGTCTGTCCTGTTTAAGCCACGCCCACCTTCCAGCTGCTAGGCAACAATTTACATGGCCTGAACACACTTTTCCATTGGAGAGGGACATTCACGCAGTTGGCACTCTTACTATGGTGTGGACCTGCCCTGTGTCGGGTTTGTCTTGAAATCCTTGGCCCGACGGTATTTTTTCTTTAGCAGTTTTGAGAAAATCTGAATTTCAGCTGACAGTCTCTTGCTTCAAATCTTTATAAACTTTGATTAAGCCTGATGCCCACAGAATGGCCAACACTTAACTGACAGTATGGCATGGTTGGTGTATTCACTGAGGTGTTCAACCCCTGGCATCTGAAACCTTGGCCATGTTTAAGTTCAAGGAGCAGACAGCACTCAGATGATGGATAGGAAGGTGCAGACCCTCATTACAACCAGCGCAGGTGCTCTGGGCAGATTGGCCATTTTCTAGACGCACAATAAGGACCTACAGTCCTAAAGAAGCACACTTTATTCAGGAGGGAAGTCTCCTGGCATTGGTTTATTAGCCCCGCAGGGAATAGCCATGGTCAAATCATCATTGATGGATGGCGTGATCAGCCTCATGCCCGTTTTACAGAATTTCTCTAGAATGGGCATCATCATCATCTAGGACAGCAGTGGTAGTCCCTGTGTGGAGTTTGCTTGTTCTCTCCCATTTTACTTTGGGTTTCCTCTGGGTGCTCCAGTTTCCTACCAAAGTCTAAACACACATAGCTTGGGTGGGCTGATGGTGCTAAATTGGCCCATGTGTGTGGGCACGTTCACCCTGCAATGGCCTGGTGTCCTGTCCTGAGATTCCTCCTGCCTTGTACCTGAAGCTTTTTGGTATAGGCTCCAGCTTCCCCGAGACCCTGCTCTGGCTAAGCAGGTTTAGGTGGTGGCAGGATTTGTTATCTAGGACGACGCAGTGCATGGGCATTCATCAGTCACCTAGGAGTGAGGCAAGTGCAACAGTGAAGGTCTCCATAGTCAGGATATGAGTGGACCAACCTTCTCTCATCCGACCTGCAAATTCCAGAGGCTTGCAGGCCTTATCATACCTCATGGATGCCAAAAGATTGCCCAATGCTCTGTAATGCAATCTCTTGTATGTTACTTGTAAGATACCACACCCCACCAAGGTGGATTAGTAAGATTCCTCTTCTTACTTAAGTACTGGGTGGGGACAGAAATTGAACCATCTACCAATTTATCATGAGAAATGTGGGGAAGGGGTGGAGATCCAATTGCTATGGTTTACAAAGGAGGTGCCGACTACTAGGAGGGGGAAGCACAATAAACTGCTTGAGGGGTACAAAACTACCAAGAACATTCACGCCAAGTGTGCAGTCAGATTTGTAGTTTACAGGACATTCGTCCACCCACACGAGCAATTAGGTGGCACTCACTGCTGCATGCCCTCCTGATACAAGGCGTCTAGTGTGACTTTCTCACCCCCCACCCCCCAACCACATATGCAACTCCCAAATTGCTTAAGGCGGGCTCTCCACTTCTACAACGTTTAAGTAATTCCAGAGGTGTCCCCCTCCCCCTCTACCAATAACCAATCAGCACAAAGGGGCAGATCTCGACCGCAGACTCCTGTAATTTATTTGGGAGCTGGAAGAGCAACTTCTTCTTTCGCCTCCTGGTGTGATGTTGTCTGTGAAGGCTGAAGCTAAATTTGAAGCCGGCCATTCAGTGACAGAACAGGTTCAGCCGGGAGCAGGTGAATCACACGCCTCAGGGTCAGAGAATCTCAGCAAGACTCAGCTGGACTTGCAGGTCAGCAAGAAGCTTACTGCGGCTATCATGTCTGATGGATCGGTGCAACAGCCAGATGAAGGGTCTGCTGCAGCCACACCTGCTGAGTCAGTCACAGGGCTAGCTGAGGAGTTAGCAGTGATCATGCCTGCTGGATCATTAAAAGAAGTGCCAGCTGCTGACCGCCCTACTGCATCACTTCAAGGTGCAGATGAAGTGCCACCTTCTATCATGCCTACTGGATCAATTATGTTGGCTAGTGAGGAGATCACTGGAGTGGAGCCTGCTGATTCAGGTACTCAACCGAAGAGAGTAGTGCACAGAATAATGCCCGTCGGGTCAGTCATGTATAACCGCAGAAGGCATGTTCAAATGAATGCAAATGCGGAGCCCACTGGTATCAACCTTGTTGGATCAGTCCCACTGCCAAATGAGCATCCACCCTCCGTGATGCCTGTGGAATCAACTCTTCAACCAGGATCAGTTCTACTATCAGAGGAGCAACCTGCCACAATCATGCCTTCTGGATCAGTCCTATTGCCAGGTGAGGGTCCCGCCTTCATCAAGCCTGGTGAATCAAACCTACAGCCAGATGAGAGTCCAGCCTCCATTATGCCTGCTGGATCATGTCTTCTTCCTGGTGAGCATCCAGCCTTCATCATGCCCACTGGATCACTCATGCTAGCAAATAATGGGCCTCCTGAGTCACTCGTTAAGCCAGATGAAGGTCCGGCCTCTATTATGCCCGATGAGTCCACTCTACAGCCAGAGGAACAACCTGCCTCAATCATGCCTGCTGGATCAGTCCTATTGCCAGGTGAGGGTTCGGCCTTCATCATGCCTGCAGGATCATGCATGCTAGCAGATAATGGGCCTGCTGGATCATTTCTTCTCCCAGATGAGCGTCCGGCCTTCATTATGCCCGCTGGATCATTCATGTTTGCAGCTAATGGGCCTGCTGCATCAATTGTAAAGCCAGATGAGGGTCCAGCCTCCATTATGCCAGATGAGTCCACTCTACAGTCAGAGGAGGGTCCAGCCTCCATTATGCCTGCTGGATCAATCCTACTACCAGAGGACCAACCTGCCTCCATTATGCCTGCTGGATCATTTCTTCTCCCAGATGAGCATCCGGCCTTCATCATGCCCGCTGGATCATTCATGTTTGCAGCCAACGGGCCTGCTGCGTCAATCGTTAAGCCAGATGAGGGGCCGGCCTCCATTATGCCAGATGAGTCAATTCTACAGCCAGAGGAGAAACCTGCCTTCATTATGCCTGCTGGATCAATCCTACTACCAGAGGAACAACCTGCCTCCATTATGCCTGCTGGATCATTTCTTTTCCCAGATGAGCATCAGGCCTTCATCATGCCCGCTGGATCATTCATGTTTGCAGCCAACGGGCCTGCTGCGTCAATTGTTAAGCCAGATGAGGGTCCGGCCTCCATTATGCCAGATGAGTCAATTCTACAGCCAGAAGAGAAACCTGCCTCCATTATGCCTGCTGGATCAATTCTACTACCAGAGGACCAACCTGCCTACATTATGCCAGCTGGATCATTTCTTCTCCCAGATGAGCGTCCGGCCTTCATTATGCCCGCTGGATCATTCATGTTTGCAGCTAATGGGCCTGCTGCATCAATTGTAAAGCCAGATGAGGGTCCAGCCTCCATTATGCCAGATGAGTCCACTCTACAGCCAGAGGAGGGTCCAGCCTCCATTATGCCTGCTGGATCAATCCTACTACCAGAGGACCAACCTGCCTCCATTATGCCTGCTGGATCATTTCTTCTCCCAGATGAGCGTCCGGCCTTCATCATGCCCGCTGGATCATTCATGTTTGCAGCTAACGGGCCTGTTGCATCAATTGTAAAGCCAGATGAGGGTCCGGCCTCCATTATGCCTGCTGAATCAGTCCTATTTCCAGGTGAGGGTCTGGCCTCCATTATGCCTGCTGGATCAATCCTACTACCAGAGGACCAACCAGCCTCAAGCATGCCTGATGGATCAGTCCTATTACCAGGTGAGAGTCCGGCCTTCATCGTGCCTGTTGGATCATTCATGCTAGCTGATAATGGGCCTGCTGCTTCACTTGTAAAGCCAGATGAGGGTCCGGCCTCCATGATGCCCGATGAGTCCACTCTACAGCCACAAGAGGGTCCGTCCTTCATTATGCCTGCTGGATCAGTCTTACTTGCTAGGGAGGAGCTTGTTCCTGTAGATCCTGCTAAATTGGGGACTCTAGAGAAAGCAGAAAACAGAACGATGTCTCTCAGATCAGTCATGTGCGTCAACAGAAAACACATGGACCGTGCTCACTTGGATATCATGAGCCAGGGGGTAACTTCTGGAATCAGGCCTGTGAGGTCAGTTACAAACACCGATAGTTTGATACATCCACATGGATTACCACCTGTCGGAGCGGCAGTAGTTGAAAAGAGAAGGTGGATCCCTGGGACGAGTCTTCAGGTCACTTCCATGACTGTAGGGGATTCTTCTCTGACTGATATGTATGTGGGCAGCAGTGGAAAGGAGATCATGAAGGACCTTAATGACCGCCTGGCTTCCTATCTGGAAAGAGTGCGTCTGCTGGAGTCCACCAACTGCAGCCTGGAGGAGCACATCCGCGAATGGAGTGAGACGCGGTCACTGAAGCCTCGGGACACGAGTGGATACATGGCGGCCATCAGCTGCCTGTGTGATCAGGTAGGAGGTGCTGCCCTCTGCTGGCTGGACACCTTTTCTTTGGTCCTAGTTGGGGAAACTGTGAATGGCTGATAACTTGAGTTTCAGAGGATTTGGTGGGAGGGATTGTGGGAAGGATGGATGATTAGATCATTTGACTATGTGACCATTTGAAAGAGAGTGGAGGGCTGTGAGCCGCACACTGAGACAGGGGTCTGCTCAGAAATAGCCCTGGGGCACAGCAGAATGACACCCAATCCCCCCCAAAGTGACCCTCACGCTGTCTTTCACCCTGCGTCAACCTTACTCGGGCACACTAGGACATACTGACATGCACTTTCTGAAGATGAGCAGTAAAATGGCCCTTGTCCAGTGGCACATTTCAAAATGCTAGGCTCATACTAATGAAGTTTGAATAAATGGACTCTAAAGTGTGGAGGACCTAAAATAGCTCTCCATCCGACTCTCTCTTGGGGGCACAGTGCTAAAATGACAGGTGTCATGCCACATAGCCATATGTTGTCCTTACCACTATCAGCACTTGACTGACCGATTTGGGCATCTGGCTTAGTCCATCAGAGGGGTGCAGAGAATTAAGAGGAAAATAATTCATATGGATATTTACATTATTAAACCCACTTAATCTAAGGGAGGGTGGGCAGGGGGTCTATACTGTCACTGCTGGGTGAAAGGCAGGAACCAACCCCGGAGCAGGTGCCATGAATTGTTAGGTAAGAAGATAAGGTGAATCCAGCCCAACAACACTTGCCCACCAAATCAGCATCAAGTCGAGCTTTGAAGCTCCCTAAAGTCAGAGTGTCCTTCCTATATCTGTATATTAATGGTTAGTACACAGAAGAGAAATCAGGATGGGGTGGTCCACCCCCTTTAGTGAAGTCAAGTCAAGAAGATTTTACAATATGATACAATGAAGTCCATTAACTTTTATGATAATTATACGTGATGGTAAGACTGGAGTGAAGATGACCCCCCCACCCTCATTCATTTTACTCAAGTTAACAAGCGTTTGATGGTACAGTAAATAAACACAAGCAGGACACAGCCAGCGGCTTAAAGGCCCTGAACAGCGGTCAGGCCTCCGGGTCGGAGCCCCATGGCGCCACCTCCTGCTTTTACAGCTCATAGACCGCAAAGGGGGCGGGGTAATTTTTCCTCAGTGGGCGCCTTTTCGGAGTGGACTGGTGGGTGACAAAAGAGACAGGAGAGTATGTGATCGCACTGCCCCACCCCCCATGGTCTCCCGGGGTGCTTAGTGCTTTCCTCTGATGAGGCCGGAGGGCGACCCTTGGGACAACACAAATAAATGTAGACGGGTTGAATGACATGAATGACCTGAAAATGATTTAACTTGAAATTAAACACAAATGGGTCAAACAGATCGGTGCGGAGTGGCTAAAATGCCTCTGTCTACGATAGAGGTGTGTGTGTGTTCAGTTCTTGCACTTCAGAATGTGCTCTGGTCAGCTACCTTCACCTACTCATTTCTTTCAGTGCCCGCTCTCGTGTTTGCCTCCATACATGTGTATGCCCCGTGTATATTTAGATAAATGAGGTCTCTCAAAAACTACTTGTGCAAAAATCAGTAGGTCTGGTCCCATGGCTAACTGGAGAAGAATTCCAAAGTTCTGGTTAGATTAAGCAAACTCCACAGCAGCGTGTGCGATCCAGCATGTGAGTCTAACAATTTCTGAAGAACAGGAGGACAAGCACCGGAACCACAAACAGGCAGCCTGTAACACGAAAGACTTGTTTGAAGAAGAGACGTCCATTTTTGCATGAGGTTATCGTTGTACGTGAGTCTCTCAGAATTCACTCATTCTAATTTTGTGGATCTCTGCTAGGATGCAGGGCAAGGCAAAGGATGAGTCAACAACAACAACAACAACATTTATTTATATAGCACATTTTCATACAAACAGTAGCTCAAAGTGCTTTACATATTAAAGAATAGAAAAATGAAAGACACAATTATAAAACAAAATAAATCAACATTAATTAACATCGAATAAGAGTAAGGTTCAATGGCCAGGGGGGACAGAAAAAACAAAAAAACTCCAGACGGCTGGAGAAAAAATAAAATCTGTAGGGATTCCAGACCATGAGACCGCCCAGTCCCCTCTGGTCAGGTCAGGAGTCAGGTGCACCAAGATGGAGGTGGAGGAGGATGAGGCTCAGAGGAAGCCTGAAGTGGTGCCACCTAACAGTGTAGTGAGATCTAGAGAGTGTGGAAGACCACCGCCCACTCAAAGACTCTCCTGGGGCCACATTTATAAACGGTGCGTATGCAAAAAAATGTTGCGTAAGCCTGTTTCCACGCAATGCATAAAACCTAAACTTGCCATAAAACCATGCACATTTCCACGGTGGCTCATACCCTGGCGTACGCAAGTTCTGTGCTCAGTTTTGCAGACTGGCAGCACCCAGCGTCAAAGCAGTGCTACTGTTCCTGTGTGGTTACCCTTTCTTTTTTAGATCCACATCCCTGACGTGGCTTTATAAATACACTGAAATTAACTGCATATTGTTTATTAGTTTAATGCATCTGATTGTAATTGACCTGTAACAATGTAACGGTCCACAGAATAGTCAAACTATTCCAAATACCATAGCTGCTTTAGCATTGTTACTCTCACTGCACCTTCTTTTTCTTCTTTCAGCGGCTCCTGTTAGGGGTTGCCACAGCAGATCATCTTTTTCCATATTACTCTCACTGCACCACTCGGAGCAGCTGATCGGAAAGAGAATTATCGGTATACAGCATCAAGCACACGCTGCCTCAGCCATGCTTCCTATTTGAACTGCTTCTCACATGGCAAACACTTTAAACCTTTCCTGTATGGACCTCGCGATTCAGAAAGAGTTTCATCCCAAGAGCTCTAAATGCACTCAATCAGTCCATCAACTGCTCCTTGTAGAACTGTTAGTACTTATAAGTACAATCACCTCACTGTAAACTTGCACTACAGTTATAATATTGCACAGCCTGAGCCTCTTTATAAAGCGCATATTTACATATGATTACAGATAAAACTTTAACTTCATTTAAATAATCAATATTGTTAATAATTAAACATGTGAGGACACGGTGTCACAGTGCTAGCAAAGCTCTGGCGCTCCGTTCACAGATTGTTCCTGCCTCACGCTGTATACTTGCTGGGACTGGCTTGACACTGGAAGGATAGATGGATAGAATAATTAAACATGTACTACGAAGATTATTCAAAGTTCCTTATAAGTTTTGAAGATTCGGCGTTCCAAGCTTACAGTTGGCTTAACGTCTATTACAGAGCTGATTGTGTGGTGATTGGTTACTTGGAGAAAGAAAAGTAAGGACAGGAATTGGGGGTTAGTACGTTTGAAAGAGACAGTACTGCTACAATAAATTATTTCATCGAAGGTCGTGCAAGGCAAAGCAAGCATCTTGCATGAGACATGAACAATCACTGCGCCACCGTTTTCCCATGTTTAATAACATGCTTTAACTCCTATCATCATGAAAATGATATCAATTAAACATCTCAGTATTTTAATTATTCAGAGAGCTGTAATATTACAAATGTAATGGATTCTGTGTCCCGTTCAGAGGAAGAGAAAGCCCGGAAGCACGGAGTGATTCACACACATAGAGCACATAGAAGATCAAATACAAAACAAAGCATTTAACGTACAACTTTAGTTGCAATGAGATTTGAGTAACTAGTAAATTAAATGATTTTAAGATGAAGTTTATGATGTTCTACTTTCATGACAAAATAAACTACGTGATTAAAGTGGAAATTTCGAGATTAAAGTTGACATTTCGTGCTTTTTTTTCCCCACTGTGTGCCTATTTTGTTTTCTCTGTACTCTAATAAGCTTTCATATGACACTTAGACGGTGGGCTACGACTCACCTTTTCATGGTGACTTTGATATGTGACTTCTTTTTTATTTCAGGCACTGCGCGACTTTGTGAACTTGAGCTTTCGAGTTTCTCCGATACGCTATGTCACTCGATCAACTTCCTTGTGTTGTTTGTACCACTGTTTAAACCAACAAATAGTACGTTTTTCCTTGCCTCCACTTGGTATTCGCTGAAATTCTTCTATTTCCCCCCGTGCTTTTGCCATTATCTTTTCACAGAACGTTGAGCTTAAGGGCTGTTTATATTGATTTTCATATTCAAAGAGGTGTAATTCTGGGAGGAAACGGGGCGGAACAGCAGACGTGTGCACGTGCGTTACTTTTTACACTGACCGGGATTTATGTAGCGGAGGAACGTGGAAATTGGCATTCGCACAGATTTATTCATCTGGATTTTTTTGTGCGGAAGCACATTTCCGCTTTTGTGCTTATGCCATGTTATAGTGTAAATTCTACGCACGGCGTTATGCATTAGGCCCCTGTTCCGTGAATATCTTATTATCTAATTGACAATGGTTTTGACATGAGGTTCTTGGTAGCTACGAAGGCTGAAGTACTCCTGAGTCGTTCTGAGCTCCTCACTTGTGAGGGTCAGTTTTCTAACCTTCTTGTTTCACAACAGTCCCCAGCTTACTCGATTACATTGACCCCTTTAGTAAGTCACTTTGGATAAAAGCATCTGCTAAATGAACAAAAGTAAACATAAACACATTTGAGGAGCAACCGGATAGCCAGGGAAACCCTGAAATTGCCGTTAAAGAGGTAATGACAAGTGATGGGGTGACATTAGTGGCCCAGTGGACAACACGGCTGCTGGGTTAGAATGCCACCCTGATCGAGTCAGTATGCCCCTTGAGTCTGTGTGGGTTCCTCAAGACCCTCTCATTGTTCTTTTTACTTCCAGAGACTTGTGGGTGACTCAGATGGACCTGCGACCTATCCAGGGTTGGTTTTTGCCTCAACCTCATTGCTGTTGAAATAAGCTTTGGCCCCCCAACCGCCCCAGAGTTCCCTGAATTGGATTAGGCCAGTTTTCCATTACCTTACATCTAGACATGCCCCTGCATTTGGTCTAAATCACTTTACACATCCTCTGTAATTCATCCTTTTCTTTATTAGTGCAGATGAATGTCCCTGTGGGTCTGGTCCCCCCGATTTGTTTGCAGTTAAATTGGCAGAGTAGACATCAACACAAGTGGGCCTGGCATCCTGGCGGGATTAGCTCCTACCTTGCACCTCACTGCCGTCATTCAGGAGATGGATGATCAGATTTGTTTGGATTCTCATAAATGTACAGCGGCCTGCCCCATCAGGCCCGGGGACCGAGTGTTCCCCACCTCCTTCTCAACCTCGGTATTTCCCTAAAAGAAGCCTCTGGCCCCCCAAGGCGTGGTGGCCTGCTTGTTAGAATCAGCCTTTTGTAAACCTGGGAGGGGACGTGGAGGAAGTCACTGGAGCATGAGATTCTCACTGAGGCTGTGACCTTACAGCGTCCTACAGGGTGATGGGCGCCCTTCTGTGTTTTCAGCTCTCACGTCTCATTTACTTTATTTCTTGTGTTCTGTTGACAGATTCTCGCTGCCTTACAAGACAAGTCCCGTCTGGTAACCGAAGTGGACAACCTGCACCTGGCTGCCCTCCAGCTGCAGTCAAAGTGAGTGCAAATAACACACCATGTGTCACGGGCTCAGGAATGTGGAGTCGAGCCCCGGGGGGCCAGAGGTGGGCCTGGCATTCTTAAGTGACACCCTTCTGTGAGGCCAGTCGGTGGCACTTCTTGCTGACACTCTGCTGTTCATGGGCACCTTTCTGTAGAATTACTTTGGTTCTTTTCACCTCTCTGGCACTCCTGACTGGCATTTTTCTTGGTTGGAGTATTTGCTGACACTTCTTTCTGATTCTGTTCACTTAGTGCATGCCCTTCTGCTTCTGACCACTCGCACCCACCTGTGTTACATCCTTCTGGCATCCTAATATACTGTTTACTGCCCATCCCTCAGATATTGTCCATTTGCACCAAGTTTTCTAGGAATTTTTCCTGGCACATGAAGCTCTTTATTGACATTTTGCTTTGTTATTGCTCATGTGCACCTCTGTCCGGCACTATATGCATTGGCACCCATCTATAATACTGTGCACTGGCAGGTTCTGTGCCACTTTGCTTTCAGCCAGTACCCCCAATAGAGTACTTCAGAGTTTATTGCCATGTTTCTCATTTCATTGCCTGTTGGCACCTGGTACTACTCATGACATTTCCATCTGTTCTTCCTCACTGGCATCTCTGTCTCACTGGCAAGCTCTGTGCCACCATTGTTTCATCTCTCCTGTGTCCACACTACAACATTTCTAAAGTGAAAATAATCTCTGTCTAGATTATCGTTCTCACATCCTTTACTAAAACAGCTGGAAATGCATACGACACAGATGTTTGCCTACACTGGGCACGTACACATGGGTGGATAAATCCTTGAACAAATGACAAAACTGCCAGCCATGGGATTATCTCAAAACTGTAGCATCTGGTAAATTATTTGCCTCATGAGCACATAAGCAGCACTCAAACGGCAAAAAACAAAACTAAGACGCACAGGAGTAAGCAACACAAGCAGCGCCATGGCTCTGTGCTGGGTTATAGTGAAGAGTGACCAATCAGGCAATGAGACATTGTAATGAGCGGGATCCAACCAGGAACGGGCCACGTAATGAGCACAAACCAATCACAGCGCGAGTAGGGTCTGCCATTTTTAAAACTCTCCATTTTCACCCATCAATAGAAACGGTCAAAGTCCATTTGGAGCTCTAGGCGTGGTCCATCGTACATAACAGGTAGTTCATATTATTGGACGCCGATGACCTTTCACCCCATCTTCCCTTGGTGTCCATAGCACCCCTTTGTGCATATACTGCAGACTTTAAGGAGAGCACTCCGCTAGGTGGGCACACTTTTAATTTCATAAATGGCAGGTAGCAATGTGCACACTCGGGATCATCAGAGTTTGACAAATGGGGGTATATACCCCTCAGGCTTACTTTAATTAACGGCACCCACTCATTATCACAATCCAACGACCTTCACCCCTCGGTGTACAGAGAGTATGCGCCTCCAGGAGCACAAACAGCCCCCCCTTTGTGCACACACCAGGGACATTAATATCAGACTTCTATGACTTCTCTATGACCCCCCGGTGTCCAGAGAATGTGCTCATTAACTTTCATAAATGATGCTCCTCAGATGGCAGCTGCCTATGATGTCTAATGGATTGACCAACTCTGTCCATCCACATTGCACCACCAAGTCGATGTTTTTAAAAGTCTCCATTTTAGGGAGTTAAAATGCCAAGGTGGTGTGGACGAAAGACAAAATGTAGACTAACATCTGTGTGTTCAAATGAAAATGTGATAGCGTGCACTGCTGCCACACTCTGTCCCTGCTTTGTGAGTCTCTGTGTGACTTTGTTGTAATTGGGTCTTCTGGTCACCTGGTGGCTCTGCCTCTATAGCACACCCTGCAGTCTGCTTCTGCCATTCTCACTCCACCTTTATTCACTGCTATGACCCCTGACCTCTTATGTGTCACATGTCTATCTTCTTTTGTGACTTTAGGTATGAGGAGGAGCGGGCAGAAAGGCTCAGCAATGAGGCCTTCATAAGAGACCTGAGGAAGACCCTTGAAGAGATCACAGAAGCAGGAGTCGGCCTGGCGCAGGAGGCCCAGCAGCTGCAGGAGGAGAAGTTGGTCATGAAGATTAACCACAAGGAGGTCAGACCATCAAGAATTTGTAAAGGCATCCATCTGCTCTATGAAGCTCTTTCACCATTCCAGCTCACACTCCGTCATTCCTCTGCCAAGTCTACATGTTCCCCTCACCCAACCAAACACTTTTTCTACTTCTGGGTTTTTTTTCTTCCACTTCCATAAGAGATGCAGGATAACTTGAGATCCTAAATTGACCCCCCCACACCCCCATGTTGATTCCCCCAAACCCAAGGCTGGTATGAACTAAAGTTGGGAGTTTGAGGCCCTGCCTTGTGCACTGGGAATTGCTAAAGCAAGGGGCCCTGAGGTGCTGCAATACCAGCAGCACAAGGACACCGAATGGTGGTGTCAAGGACCGGGGGCTTCATTTATAAAGCTTGGGTACTCACAAAAAGTGGCTTGAAATGTGCAGACACAGCTTCCCATGCAAATGTTGGGATTTATAAAAGAACACGTGACGTGGGGAACATTGTGTAAATTTACTACAGCTGTGACCATGCGTATGCAACATTATAGAGAAACTAGGAAATGATGCCAAACCAGCTAAATGACGGCTCACATTAGTAACAACTCATATCAGTGCGCTGTTATTATAATGAGTGTTGACGTGCCCAACCTGTTACACCACAGAAGTGATGAATGTGATGCACAGGCATATTTTAGTTACTTTTTAAGTGGGCCAATGCTGCGCATTTACACTGAAGAATTTTTTGTGGTTCTTTGTCAGCTTATATCAGCTACTTGTTATCACTTATCTGTATCTCAGCCCAAGCTTCACTCCGTCATGCCCGCTATGCTGGAAACCATTAACCGAGCAGTGAGGCACTACATCCAGTTTTCATATGGTGTGAGTGAACATACATGAACCATGACATGTTTGTGCCAACATAAAAAGGTAATTTGTATCGGTGTCTGTTTTCCTAACATAATTGGAGCACTTCACTGAACTTATATTGTGATAAGCAAGACCTAGCAAGAATGAAGCTGCTTTTGTTAACTGTGAGCAGTGACAGTCCATTAATGCACAAGACGTGATCAGCAAACATCGTGTCTCAGTGGCCACAGTCAGCCAGTGATTCATTTATTTAGAGGCAAAGTCACTTTGGTGCTGTATGTGGTGGCCATCCTCTTGCTAAGGTAACTGGCTGAACCCTCAGTTTTTCACTTCAGGTGATAGCAGCTACCCACTCAGAGGATGGCGCCTTACGCCTTTCTCGGACCCCCAGAACACAGAGGAGAGGTGCTGTGATGGCGCACGTGATCTTCCACTCACAGTTGTGGAACACGGCCAGCTACTCTTGAATGTAGAGGGTGGGGTCAGGTGGGAGGCTGCTCTACCAGCCAATGAGGTTCTGCAGCATCATAATTGCATATGTATGAGGTTGATTAACATGCTGCATATGTGGATGTTTCGGAGTGGCAGTCGAGGCGGGCTCACGTACACACATTTACTCAGTGATTGTAATATATAAAGAGTACATTGCATGGAAATATGCGTAACCCAGATTTTATAAAACTTTCTTTTTTGTCATGCACATTTTCTTGTTTTTTTGACGTATGCAAATTTTCACACTTGAATCCAAGCAAAGTTTTATAAATAAGATTATTTGTCCATTTTTGGACAACCATGTCACCCTTTCACAATCTTCACCATCATCTGAAGCAGAGTCAAGCTCTGAGTTTTATGCTGTATTGTCTACCTTATTTTAAAAAAAAAAATCTTCCTGAATATGACTGTCAAAAATCGAGCAAAGAGCTTCTTGGGCAGAGAAGTATGCCATCATGATTTGAGGAAAGAGGAATGAGGCCTTTGGCGTGGCACCTTTACTTATATTAGGACCCTGCTAGAAATGGGGAGGTTGTTTTGTCAATGGCAATAGTAGAACAGTTGTGATGAGAAGATGCCATTCAGTCCAACCAGCTCGACAAACCTAATCGCCTACATTTTTTTAAAATAACATCAACATCAAGTCGATATAGAAAGATCTCTAAAGTCTTCCTCTCCACCAGACAACTTGGTCATTTATTCCATGTGTCTGTGGTTGTTACTGCAAAAAATTGCACTCACCAAACTACCAACCGCTCTCTGTGTTCTTATTGAAAAGAACTTCATAACTTTGTCCTTGAAATTAAAATCAAGTCCCCCATGCACGCGCACACACGCAAATTAAGAATCAAGTGGTAATGGATAAGGACAAAAAGCTCTCATAAGAAAGAAGAGCAACTAGAGAAGCTGATGAAACGAACGTACAAAGAGCTGGTCTGGGGAGAAAATGAAGTAAAAAAACTTGTGACAAAGCGCAGCATATACAAGGAAGGAGGGGGGAATAATACACTCTTGGGGTCTATATAAAGGATATAAATGACTCAAAGAACAGAATAATGACTTACTGTATATAGTCGCATTTAAGTTCTCCCGCAGATAAGTCGGGTCTTGATTTTAACATATAATTTCCAGTATTTTATAATGTCGGTCGTATAAGTCGAATATGGAAAACTCATGCTATTGGTACCATAGATTATGATATGCTAACACGCACCTGAGAGAGTCACCACAGAGCACACGGCCCTTTTTTTCCTATGTATTGTGCCTACGTGACCACACAGTAATACCCAAACTATTCTGAAGCGACGTTTGCACTGTTTTGTGTATCTCACACCCTCATACACCTTTATCGTAAGAGCATCCCTTATCTACGATGGAGCATTCAATCAGAAGAAAATATGAAGCTGATTTTCAATTAAAAGTTGTTGAAGTGGCAAAAGAAATTAGCAACTGCGCCACTGCAACAAAATTCGATGTGTCTGAGGAACTGGTGCGAGATTGGAGGAAGCAAGATGTTAAAAAAAAAAATTTATTTATTGTCGCATTTTTGAACAGGCTTATAAGTTGGGGTCTGATTTTATGATCAACTTCTTGGGTTTCTAGACCTGACTTATACGTGAGTATAAATGGTATATTAGTTTCTAAGTGATCTAATATATAATGGGTAAAAAATTACCCTAAAGACAAAAGTTGTAGCCTAATTGTGCATTGTCTCTATGACAACATAGCATTTGAAATTAAAGCAATTAATGTTTTGTAAATAAGATTACATTAGGAAATTTCATAGTGAAAAGGGGAGACTTAGTGGGGTTTGCTTACCGTTAAACTCAGCAGTCATTTTGGACCCAAAGTCAACAGGCAGGATAACAGAAATGTATTTAAAGTGGATCATCAAAAGCCAAGAGTCTCAGGGTTTCTGGTTTTTCATGTTAGCTTCTCCCTGAGTAGACCATCCTTTGGTTGTGATCTGCATGAAATGGGATGGAAGTGAACAGGGGGGGGGGTACAACCACAAACCAAACTACTGAGGATATGGGGAAAACGGGGTCAGAGGGCGTGTGAAACAAACCAAAACTCAAACACTTGAAGAACATCCTACTATAACTTTGTGTTAAGTTTTCCCAAATAGCTCGGGGAATGAGGTGGATTTTAAATAGGACTTAACACATGGATGTCACAAGCTATGAGCCACCATCTTTTATAGGTGAATTTTGATGACAAAATCTCAAATGACAGACAAGCACAAAATGGCGGAGCCAAGACCCTGGAATGAATTAATTAAAAAAAAAAAATGGTATTTTAAAAAACTGGGTTTTGCCAATGGGGTGGGCTGACCAGTTTCTTTTGTCTCCCTGCAGGATCTACTGAGGGCCAGTGGTCAACTGGACAGAGCCATCAATGTGGACGTGAAGCTTACCCAGCAGGACAGCCTTGGTGAGGTCATGGACCAAGTCAGAGCTCAATGTGCAGATGTTCTGGAGAGAAGCCTTGAACAGCTGGACAGCTGGCTAAAGAATACGGTGAGGCTGCACCTCCTGTTCATTAGGCCCAAATGCCATGACTGTGGACGGTAAGAAGGTACAAGTGGTGGGTTTTGGGGTTATTAAATGATCAGCACTGACCAAGACACAAGTGACTGAAAACGCGAGACCAACAAAGTCCATAGATCTGCCAGTCCAGCTATACAAGAAGTCAGAGTCTATGCTCACCAGTGGTGCTGGGCGATATGACGATATATATCGTGGGGACGATAGAAAAGTGTCTATCGTCCTATTTCTCTTCTATCGTTTCTAACCTAATTTTATCAATTACTAAAGAAAATATTGCATTAAATAGGCTATGACAAATGAATGATAATGTCTTGTCGCTATGCAATGCATACTCTACCCTTTATATCAGTGATAATCAAGAATAAAAATGAACTTTTTCGCAAAGAAACTCCATCTTGTGGTTTTGTGACAGTTCAGTTAAATGTCACTTCAAAATAAAGTTGCAAAAAAAAGTATGCAATGATATTTTTGTCAAACTTTTCAGAGAATAACTGGAAACGTACTTTATTGTGGGTGGTATATCGTGATATATATCGTTATTGTGATATAAAATAATCCATATCGTGATATATGATTTTTCCATATCGCCCAGCACTACTCACCAGTTAAAGCCCCTGTGAGGCTGGGCGTTCCACTTTGGTCAACATTGGTTATTAGTTTTCCTTTTTGTGCCCGTCTTTGAGCTGCACAGCAGAAATGATTGGATTAAGTGAAGAATGGCCTTTTCCCTTTCTGTACCCAAACTGATTGGGAATAACTGACCATCAATCATTTCTAATTCCTTTGTTTTACCAGAGTGGCACTGTGTTCAGGGCATCTGCTACGGGGATCCAGCACTCTGGGTTCAAATCCCCACTCCTGGTCATTGTGCACCTGTAATATGCAGGATCTCCCTGTGTTTGTGCGCGTTTAGCTCATTTATTCCACATCCCTAAAGATGTACCTGGTTATTCCAAATGGTTCCTGTGCATGGGTCAGAGAAAGGTGATGGTGTGGGAGTGCACACAGAGTCTCACTCTTTTCTGCTCCTTTGCAGTATGAAAGCCACAGTCACCCAGAAGCCTGCCCATCAGACGAGCTTCAGTCCAGCCAGGCAGAGGTCTCCTCACTGAGACGCTCTGCCCAGGTCTTGGAGATCACCCTGAGGTCTCTGCTCAGCATGGTAAGTTGTAACATGAACACAAATAAAAGTCAGCTGGTGCCCTTTGAGGTGTCACAACTAACATTGGGGACGGTTGTTTTCCTAAGAATGACACTCTGGAGACGAGCCTGCAGGAGACGGAGGAACAGAACAGCGGCCACTTTGCTGAGCTGCAAGCTCTCATACACAGGATGGAGGCCAACCTGACGCAAATCAAGACAGATGCCGCTCATCAGCAGCAGGAGTACAATGTGCTGCTGGGCATCAAGTCCAAGCTGGAGACTGAAATCACAGAGTATCACCATCTACTGGACCAAGGGGACAAAAGGTAACACTATACCACAGCACCCCACCCAAAGTGCTCATATGAGCCAGCAGGACGGTTTGAGTATGCTTGGCTTCTGGCCAAGCAGACATGTCAGACTGGTAAAGTTTGACTTCTTAGCGCTGTACAGCTATTTTGTCTAAACGGCTACAGTGGCAATCTCCTCAACTTTTCTCGGTTCACCCATCTTATCTTTTTATTTTGATTGTCTGGTTTTGTCATACAGACAGCAGTTGTGAATCTGAGAGTCACAAAGTAAAGTGGGAGGGGGGGGTCAGTCAACCCAGCTATCACTCAAAAAGGGCAATAAATAATTGTCCTACATGAAAGGTTTCTTAAAAAATAAATAAAATAAATAATCTCTGTTAAACATTTCCAAAGAGTACAAAAGGCACAGCAGGGAATGGCTGAATAGGCAAAGGCAATGCAAGGAAGATAATCAAAAGTCCAGCAAACAAAATCAAAAATCAGGGCATACAGTCAAAAATCCAGGACTCCACAAAATAATTAAAAAGTAAAACACACAGGAGAACTCACCACCACCACAAGTGCATTCAATGAACTGCAATGGACGGGTTTTCCTCAGCCTTTAGAGGTCCAATGGCTGTCCCATGCAATGATGGACAGGTGGCCCAGCCAATTGGGGAAGCACCCACTAAACAACAGTCCTGTTTCAAAATATAGCTCCGTTTAGCCATATGTCTTTGCAACTGAGGCTCCGAGGGTCTGGTGCGAGTCACTGGTATGACCGCTGGTACAGAGTCGCCCAAACCGATCTTCACGTCTCGGTGGCTGCACACCAGATCTGTGTATAAGGCACTGTTTCTCACCCACTGGAAGGCAGCAGGTTGCCATTGTAAGTTGGCTCATCTAACCGATCAGCAGCACTGCACGATATGTCTCACCAAGGGGTACCCCTAATCGTGCTTGTAAACTGCTCCCTTGGTGAAACAATTGTCATTTAAAATAGGGAAAACTGGGGTATTGCACCATAGAGATTGAGGAACATCGGCGGAAAGAAGGCAGTGTGGGCTGAATACAAAAGAAATAGCCATGCGGAGCAGCGCCCAACAAAACAAACATTAAAGAGCCTTCCAAGAGTCAGAAAACATAAGACCCTGTGAAATAACAACAATAATAATGAAAAATGTGTGGCTGCGACTCGATTTGGCAATTCTGAGAACAGCATCGCCCTATTGTTTTCCTGTCACCCTCGGCCACAGCTACAAATTGCTTTAACTTGACCAGCTGTAAAATCGGCACATGACTGTAGATGGAATACGGAATACACTTTGACACAGGAAGACTAAATAATCCACTCTGATAACATAAAATTGATCAAAATAGAGAAACATGAGACATTTGAACCCCAGCCAGGGAGGGAACACAACAATAGCTTAGCTTGAAGCACTGCTGCCTCACTGGTCCATTATTCTTCACTTTATGTCCCAGCCAAGTTGCTGTCCGAGTGACATTTGCACATTCTCCCTTTGTGCATGTATAGGTCTAGATCCAGGTATCATCCCACAGCTCAAAGACGTGTCATGGCCCCATCATGTTACACAACCTGTCCAGTGATTTTCAGACACAGACTTGTGGTGTGCCCTGATGGTCACCAATTATGTAATCTAACATCTCCAGTGACCAAGTCCCACTGGTCTGTGGCTCCTCCTGCTCAGCCAATGAGTGCTTAGTTGGACGTCCAATGAATAAAATGCAGTGACAAGGAATAAAGAACCAGGGTGTTTTAGACCCAACAAAAGAGGAGAAGAAGAGGAGCTCACCTGTCTGAGGTCTTGTGTTTTACGTACCTTGAATGAAGTGTGGGGAAGGGGGGTTTGGGGAACAAACTGCAGCTGAACTTGTTGTACCTGGAAAGAATTCATGTAGCACTGGCGCAGTTGGACAGCACTTTACTGATGGTTAGAGAAAGGGTCACCCAGTCAACCTCATCCCCTGTGATTTGTAGTCATGTAATTCAACATCCTCAGGGGACAAGATGAGCAAACACAGTTAGTAAGTTTGGCATCCCCTCTGACTAGGTCGTGTGGTGGGAGGTCAGGTTATCGATTAATATAAATAGGCATGAATGTGACCTGCTGTGGACTGGCACCCTTCCAGTTCCCTTCTTGTGTCTGATGCTGCAGGAATAGGCTTGGAATTCCCATAACCCTTTCATTTGACGAGGCACTTAATAAATAAGTAAGTAAGTAAATAAATAAATACAGATACTGTCTGAAGCTCAGCATGTTCAGGCCCAGCCAATACTTGGATAGGAGACCATCTAGGAAAATCTTGAGTTGCTGCTAGAATATGTGTTGGCGAGGCCAGCAGGGGGCACTCACACCGATTTATGAGTGTGGACCCCAATGCCCCAGTGCAGTGACTGGGACACTGTGCTGCATAAAATGAGATGTAAAACTGAGGTCCTGACTATCTGTGGTTATAAAAGATCTCTTCATAAAGTGTAGGGTGTACCCCGATGTCCTGGCTATATTGCCTACCAAAGCCTAGTCATTTTGGCCCCCTAATCATCCTCTATCTCTGACTGGCTTACTATCTCTCATCCCTTCACCACCTAAAAACTAATGTGTGGTGAGTGTAATGTCGCAAAATGGCTGCTGTTGCATCACCCAGGTGGACGCTGCACATTGGTGAGGGTTGAAGTGGCCCACCCATCTCTATGTAAACAACTTTGTGTGGGTCAGAACAGTACTACATACATAATAATTTGACATTTTTATTTTCATCTGTTTCCTTTTCTTGTTGTTTCAGTAAGGTAAAATCTGTCCTTTACTTCTTCATTTCAGAGCCCAGCACAACTAATCAAAAACTGCAGGATGATGGAAGATGGTGGGCAATGAATGGACCAGGAACAATGAGCATGTGTGCTGCCATGGATTTATGACTGGGCACATTTTACTAATAAATCCAACTATTGTGCCCGCTTTTTGTCTATGTGCTTTTCTATCAGCCATGATAGTTTCATAAGATCACTACTGTCATGTGTACAGAGGATGGTGAAATTCTTACCTGCATGTTCACTCTGATGGCACAGCTCCTTCTTACCTGTAGCAAGCAGTGCCTTGTCCATTAGGAACGCATTCTCTTGGTTGCTTACTCAGAATTCTGTGGTCTTCCTGTTCTTTTGACCCCAAGACAGGAGAAGTAAGGGAGCTGTGGACTGTGCTTGCGACTTTGTATCCAGTAGGGGGCGCTCTCTCTCTCTCCTTTGGGATGTGTTCTTTCTTGATGCAGGGCAGACCAGAGCCAATACCCATCCCTTCTGCAATGGTGGAAACGATCAGACAAGAGAAATATGGTGCAAAAAGAGATATATGTATTTCACTTGCTTTAAAAGATAACTTTCGTTCCCACAAAAATACAATGTATAATCATTTATAAAAGAAGTACCGCATTTCAAACGCTACCAGATAAAATAAATTTCATTACGATATAAGAAAGGGTACGCAAAACAAATTCGCACTGTGTTTTAAAAATGATGTCTTCAAGGTGGTGTCCATCATTAGCGATACACTCTTCAAGACGATTTGTGAATGCTTGCATGACTCGTTCAGCCATTTCAAGGAGAATAGCAGAGATTTCGTGGAGAACAGCATCCTTGAGAGCTTCAAGGTTTTGAGGTTGGTGTGTGTATACCTTTGACTTGAGATAGCCCCACAAGAAGATATTGCATGGAACAAGATCAGGAGAATGTGAAGGCCACCCAACATCGCCGTGTACGGAGATCAGCTCCCATAAAACTTGCATTGATCTCCATGCCGCATGAGCTGTTGGTCCATCCTGTTGACACGAGGCATCCATCACATCCATTTTTCCAGTTGGGGCTGCAAAGAGTTCTCTAGCATTTCAGTGTAACGGTCTGAAGTGATGCAGGGCGCACACACACACACTAGGGACAATTTAGAATCACTAATGCACCTAACCTGCATGTCTTTGGACTGTGGGAGGAAACCCACGCAGACACGGGGAGAACATGCAAACTCCATGCAGGGAGGACCCGGGAAGCGAATGCCTCAAAAGCTTGCATACTGTAATATTTTTAGTTAGCCAATAAAAGGTGTCATTTTGCTTGACTTTTCACTATGATCATAGTGAAGAAACACTGGCCACAGACCTGCTCTCCTGCAGCTCCTTGGCCACTAGAGGGAGCACCAGCATTAGTTTATGTGTGGCTGACCCCTGAACGACAGGATTTGATGGGCAGCCAGTCCTGCTGATCTACTGAGCCAGCACAACAAACACTTTAAATAACATTCTAAAAAAAAAAAAAAAAAAGTTTGATTAAGTAAAAAGTGAGAACATAGAACAAACAGAGTAGTAAATCTCTCATTGCAACAACCTCCTCAACACACAAACACAAATAAAATCATTAAATAATAAAGGTGTATTGTGCAGGACTTTCAAATTGAACTTAGAGTTTTAGCATTTAGTTTGGGACATGGCATGGGTTGGGGGACATAATTGCCTTATTGCAGCAGGTAGAAAAGACCCCCAGAGGCACCTCTTAGCACACATTTGGCCAAAAGTGATTTAAGAGGACATATCTCCCAAAGAAGATTTTTCATTGCATCATCCCATTTTGCCACCATCCATAACAGCTTCCAGTGTGTCCCGGGTTGGCCCTGTGATGGTGCAGGCTTTCCCAAAATGTTTGTTCAGGCCTTGTGGTTCTTTTGTGTTCAGGTTACTTTGCCACTAGACTGCAGCATAGAACACCACACTGGCTACTATGAACTGGCAGAACAGCTTGCTGCTCACATCAAAACACCACAGTCTCCTAGCAAGTCCAGTGTGCTCTGGTCCTCATTACACAGTGCCATTCTATCATCAGACCAGGTACTTGTAGTTCTGCACCACCTTCTCCTGAACGGTGACTGGTCCAAGAGGCTCCTTGGCACACCAGGGGCCTACTTGGTGTGACTGATCCAAAGCCTCACTGAGACCTGGGGCCTCATGTATAAACGGTGCGTAAACACAGAAATGTTGCGCAAGAACTTTTCCACGTTCAAATCGCGATGTATAAAACCTACACTTGGCGTAAAGCCACGCACTTTTCCAAGGTACCTCATGCCTTGTCGTACGCAAGTTCTCCGCTCGGTTTTGCAGACTGGCGGCACCCAGCGTCAAAGCAGTGCTACTGTTCCTGTGTGATTACACCTTATTTTCCTGACGCGGCTTTATAAATACACTGAAACTAACCGCATATTGTTTATTAGTGTAACGCATCTGATTGTAATGAACTTGTACCAATATAATGGTCCAGGGAACAGCCAAACTATTCCAAATACCATAACTGCTTTAGCGTCGTTACCCTCACTGCACCTTCTTCTTCTTTCAGCTCCTCCCGTTAGGAGTTGCCACAGCGGATCATCTTTTTCCATATTACTCTCACTGCACCACTCGGAGTATTTACTGTATATGAGTGTGAATCACAGCAGCAGCTGATCGGAAAGAGAATTATCAGTATACAGCTTCAAGGACACGCTGTCTTAGCCACTGCACAACGTTTTAAAGCCTTTCCTGACCTCGCGGTTCAGAAACAGTTTCATCCCAAGAACTATAAACGCACTCAATCAACTGCTCCTTGTAGAACTGTTTGTACTTATAAGTACAATCACCCCACTGTAAACTTGCACTACAGTTATAATATCGCACAACCTGAGCCACTTTATAAAGCGCGTATTTACATATGATGACGATATCATTTTTAAGGTGAAATGCAGCAAAATATGTTTATTATATTATACAGATAAAACTTTAACTTCATTTAAATAATCTATATTCTTCACTGGGAGTGTCGTGAAGGATAGAATAATTAAACATGTACTACGAAGATAATTCAATGTTTCTTAAACGTTTTGAAGAATCGGCGCTAAGCTTACAGATGGCTTAACATCTATTACAGAGCTGATTGTGTGGCGATTGGGTATTTGGGGAAAGAAAAGCAAGGACTGCAGTGGCGGCCACGCCAATATATATTGAATATAAAACAGAAAGAGAAAATAACAACACAGCTAAAAACGCAGCGACAAATTTCGACAAAAGTTAAATGCTTGTGTCATGAGCATGAGGCGGCTATGCAGTGTCTGCAACGGACGTGGCCATCCACCGTGCATAAGCTACCTTACTGACATTGGCGGGCGAAGGAGCCACCGATTCTTCCTCTGCCCAGTGCCACCACAAGTCTAGAGCCACCCCTGAGTACTGCTGCAATAAATTATTTCATCGATGGTCGCACACAATCACTGCGCCGTGAAATTCATGTTTAATAACGTGCTTTAACTCCTATCATCATAAAAATGATATCACGTATACATCTCAGTATTTTAGTTATTCAGAGAGCTGTAATATCACGAATGTAATGGACTCTGTGTCCAGTTGGAGGAAGAGAGCCGGTTTAAGAAGCAAGTAGTGATTCACACACATAGAGCACATAGAAGATCAAATACAAAACAAAGCATTTAACGTGCTACTTTAATTACGATGTGATTTGAGAAACTGGTTAATTAAACGATTTTAAGATGAAGTTTATGATGTTCTACTTTAATGACAAAATAAACTACGTGATTAAAGTGGAAATGTCGAGATTGAAGTTGACATTTCATGCTTTTTCCCCCACTGTGTGCCTTTTTTTCTCTGTACCCTAATAAGCTTTCATATGACACTCAGACAGTGGGCTACAACTCGACTTTTCACGGCGACTTTGATATGTGACTTCTTTTTTATTTCCGGCACTGTGTGATTTTGTGAACGTGAGCTTTCAAGTTTCTCCAACACGCTATGTCACTCGATCAACTTCCTTTTGTTGATTATACCACGGTTTATTTGAACAAATAGTATGTTTTTCCTTTGCCTCCACTTGGTATTCGCTGAAATTCTTATATTTTCCCCTGTGCTTTTCCCATTGTCTTTTCACAGAAGGCTGAGCTTAAGGGCGATTTATATTCATTTGCATATTCAAAGAGGCGTAATTCTGGGAGGAGTTGGGGCGTAACATAAAGCGCGTACACGAACGTTACTTTTCACGCTGATCGGGATTTACATAGCGGAAGAACGTGGAAGTTGGAGTACGCACAGATTCCGGCTTTTGTGCTTACGCCATGTTATAGTGTGAGTTCTACGCACGGCGTTATACATGAGACCCCAGAAGTCCACCAACAACTCTTTTGTCTTGTTAATGCCGAGTTGCAGTTTCTTTTCCCTGCACCACAGGACATTATTAGAAATCATCGAAGAGTCAAATGATGGAAAACTCTGCCATCCATATAATAAAGGATACAAAGAGTTTGCCTGACCAGTGAGGATTTACCAGAATTTACAAGAGGATTCTAGATGCAGCCTGCAATACCTACAACGCCGGCCAGTGAAGCCCACGTCAGTAATGGAACGCTTTTTCAGTCCGATAAACCTCAGACTACCCTGGTCTCAATCGTAGTGAAAGTGGGCAGTCGATGACAATTTAATGACTGACCTCATGACACCCTTCACGTCACTCACAAAGCAGATGTGTTCTGGATAGCGGACCACCATCTGTGTCTGTACAGTTGGTGGAAGCTCCCAAACTTTTTCTGTTATCTTTTTTTTTTTGGCATATGCAAGCAGGACCCTAGGGTGGGCACCAAAGTCACCCCGACTGCATTTGCTTTTGGTTCATTCTTTAAGTGTGAGATGAAGTGGCCCTGGGCTACCAAGATCAACATAGATTTAAACAGCGATTTGGGGATGCCAGGACACCACCCACCCTGCTAAACCATGAAGGTGCCAGAGTGGTTCTTCAGAGTGATGCCACAGGGGAACCATTTCTGGTACCTAAAAGACCCCCATCCGCATTAAGGTTCCAGAAAAACCCTTTGTTTATTTAGGTCCATAACAGGCTCCATATGGTAAATTAGCAGGAAAAGATGGTTGCATATATGAGAAATACCAACAGGTCCTGATTTTAAAAAAACTCTCGGTACATACATGAAGTAACTCAGGCCAAGTTCAAGTTTCCTTAACCTGTTAGAGTTCTTCTGCCAAACATTCAACCTTTTTTCTCTTTCTACATTATTAGAAAGTTTTTACAAAGCACTAAAAGCTAACTTTATATGCAGAGAACCCCAGAATGAAATGGTGCTGGTCAAGCAATGAGGAAGAACACAACCCAGAAAAGAAACAAAGTGCCATTAAAGAACCTGCCACACACAACGCCCACACAAAGTCACATCACAGGATCCAAAATTAAGGGAAACTCCTATTGTCCTCTTAAAACTCATATTTTTGCAATTTTATTCAATGAAAGACCCTGGTCTTGTTATCCTTTTATTTTAACATGTACACCTATACTGTTTGAGAAACGAGGCTGTAGAAATCCGAGGGTCTTCTGCATGACATTTTAAGGGTCTTCGACAGTGGTGTAGCTCGAGTTTGTGCCGCTCGGGGCGGGGCTTCAATTTACCGCCCTCCAACATATCTGAATCCATCCATCATCTAACCCGCTATATCCTAACTACAGGGTTAGGATGGATCCCAGCCAACACAGGGCACAAGGCAGGAAATAAACCCCGGGCAGGGCGCACACACACACACACAATCACCAAGCACATACTAGGGACAATTTAGAATCGCCAATGTACCTAATCTGCATGTCTTTGGACTGTGGGAGGAAACCGGAGTGCACGGAGGAAACCCACGCAGACACGGGGAGAACATGCAAACTCCACACAGGTGAACCCGGGTCTCCTAACTGCATGGCAGCAGCGCTACCCACTGCGCCGCCCCACATATCCGAATATGTTAACCTATTTAAACAGAAAATTAAAATGACGTAAAGAGAAAAATGAAGATAAATTTTGCAAAGATTTATTCATAAATTGAGAAACTGCAATAATTTTTAACATATAATTATTTATGAGCATCAACTAGACAAGAATATAGTATAGACGCACAGATAAGCCGTGTTCTAATTATTAGTTTAATATAATTACGCTACCAGAACCAGTGTGGTGTTCAAGTGATAGAGCAGAGCAAGAACGAATTCGGATTGATAGCGAAACGAAATTATAAATTGTAAATTTGTTGTTTATCTTCTTAGAAATTATTATCGGTGTAATGTTTATGTCATAAATTTCAACTGCTGTGTCTGATGCCGTCACAGAAAGACAGAATGAAAATTATTTTTGAAGCATTTGTGGATAAAAATCAGATAATTTTACTTTTTTTTCAGGAGTGATATTTTTCCGAAGCCCTGCTGCTAAAACACGAATTGTACTGAGCCTTTCAGCCAATAATGCCGCCCCCCAAAAAGTACCAGCGGGGCGCCACTGGTATTTGATGGACTAAAAGACAAAATAGGATTTGTAAAACTCACTTTAGACATCGACCGTATAGAAGAAAAAAAAAATTCAAATTTGGACTGATGTGCATTTTAGTTTTTTTTTTTTTTTAACAAGTTGACAATACATTGGTGTAAGTTATGCATTATTCTGAAAAGCATTTAAATATAATTATGTTCAAAAAATTAACGGCTGTCACGAATTTTACAAGTATTCTGTATGTTATGTTGTGTTATTCATTTTGTACAGTAGATGGCACTGTGCAAAACAAATATATATATATATATATATATATATATATATATATATATATATATATATATATATATATCCCCATCCATTTTCTAACCCGCTATAACTGGGAGAGGGACGGGAGAAAAGTTCCTATAGAGAGGGTGAGATGGAGATTTTGCTTAATAAAGAAGGCATTCGGAAACTACAACTTGGAGATTTCTTTATGTACTGATCGATGCAACACTACAGTATACATTGGTGCTGATTTTATGAATATTTTGCATCCATTTTGTACTGATTTCGGACTTTGCGTTTTGGGAGCTATTTTTGATATTTTAAATAAATAAATAAATAAATAGGGACAGCTCTGAAAAAAGAAATGCTTGTAAACAAATTGTTAGAAAAATTATCATTTTTTCTTAGTTGGTTTTTCGTTTCGGAAATATGGAGTCCCAAGCCTGGATAAATGGGGAGGGTTACGTCAGGTAGGGCATCCGGTGTAAAATTTTGCCAAATCCATATGCGGATAGATGATCCGCTGTGGCAACCCCTAACGGGAGCAGCCGGAGGAAGAAATAGACGAAGAAAGTCTAAATGTCAATCGCATGTCGACAGTCAAGTTAACTTTACCACGTAGTATTTATTTTGTCTTCTTAAAGGCTTCCCCAAGATACATTTGTCGTCATTCGCCATTTAGTTGTATGCGTGTTGCCATTAAAATGTTGATTTTTGAAATCTTGTATGCGAAAATGAACACGACAACGGCCGTACCCGATTCACAGCACATACTGCCATTGCTGCACGATTAAATTTTATAGCAACATCAGCAACTCGGCCCGTGAGACTCCACTGCTCACTCACAAAGACAACCAAATGAAACTTATGACAAAAAGACTTCCAGTCGATCGAGACCCCAATAGAAACATGAAATCGGGCATCGCAAACCACCGCATACTGCGCGTGAAACGACGTCCCATGAAAGTGAAATTCGCGTCGACTGAGAAAACCAGTCGGCGACTATAAATCGCGTCAAACCCGCACAATAAGCGTTTGCACAAAACGAGTCCAGTTCAACAAGTGTAGTTAACGATGAATGATTTGAAATGCCACGTTTGTAAAGAAGTAAACTTTGTCCTACCTTATAACGTAAATGTCTGATGATGCCCTGTAGTGGAAAGTAGTGTGCTCCATGGGACGCGGAGATTTCTCGAACAAACCAGAAGATGAACAAAGCGAACATAAATCCAAGATGAACTGCTACCCTTGTTGAAAACTGTGATCTAGAAATAAATGAAAACATCTGTTTGAGGAGGAGGAATGAGAGAGAGGAAAACGAAAAAAAAAAGCATCCTTCGCTCCAAGCCGGCGTCCATTTTAAAACGCGCGCCATGCCATCCATTAGTTAGTCAGGTGGCGCGGCGAAAACGTGGAATGCTGGGAATTGAAGTCCCTGCCTGGGCTATGTGTGCATAAGAGCTGGCAGTCAGTAAGTGCTCATCGGGATGTACCATCTGGACCTATCTGGCCTGTTGGCACTCAAGGTGGTAATCATGAATCAAGTATCCAGTAAGGTTTGGATACTTGATTCATGTCAACTGCCAGCTTGAATATCATGGCCTCTGTGATGTCACAAGTCATATGGCACATGCATCACATGCCTAGCAACCACTCAGCATCATAGTAACCAAACATTTAAATGTATTCACTTAGCAGCCCTATCCAAAGCGACTTACAAAAGAGGTCAACACCAGTCAGTGGGGAGTGTTTGGGAACAAGTGTGACAGGACAAAGACAAGGTTTGATCATCACAAGAGAAGAGCACTGAACACAATACAAGAACCTAACAGCTCCATTAGGGACAAATTCACCAAACGAGGGTCTTCAAACACTTCTAAAACACATCAGACGTTTAAATGAAGCTACAAGCTACACATAAAAAGAGCCTGGACTGAGAATTGACGCCACGCAGAGGCGACATCACCAGACCCCATTCATCAGCAGACCGAGTGGTCGAGAAGGAGCAGAGGACCTCAACAGTGTCTCCATATACTCAGGTGCTGACCCATTGACTACTCAGTAGGCAAACATCAAAAATCTGAACTTAATTTGTGCTGCTACAGGGGGCCAATGTAGTGATCTGAAAAGAAGGGTTACGTGTGCCCACCTCGGTTGGTTGAAACACAGATGTGCTGCTGTATTTTGAATCATTTGAAGGTAGCCATGCCAGCAGAGAGTCCTGATGTGAGAAGACCAAAGCCTAGACCAGGAATTGTGCTGCATACTCCATAGAGATGTCATCTGATTTTAATTATGTTGTACAGAGTGAATCCTGCAAGATTGAGTGACCACCACAACATGATCAATGAAGGACAGTTGGGCATTGATCACCAACCCAAAGTTGTATACTGACTTGATGGGCGTTAGCAGGGCCATCTTAACAACATTATAGGTCCCTGGGCAAAGCTGTGCACTGGGGCCCCTACCTACACAACCACTTAGCAAGTCGCAACATACATAGATTAGCAACTGCCCAGCGTGCCCATGTGTTAAAATGGCCCTTGGCGTTACTGATAATGAGCCAACCTGAAGAGAGATGGGGTGTTGAATAGTTATAAAAATACAAAAAGGCACAGAGAGAAGCAACTGCAATAACCCATTGAAGACAGCGTGCACTACCATGGATTGGTGTCACTTTCAGAAATTGTTCCTGCTTTGTACCTAAAACTCATGGGAACTTGCAAACAAACAAAAATGAATGTGTATTCTTCCGCACTTTTGTTCTGAATGCATGCACCACAGCACACAGCAGGTGGCAGCAGAGAGCAGAGGAAAAAAAAAAAAGAATCAGAAAGGAGCAACGCTAACCTGAGACAAAAACCCAAAGGGGTGACAGCGGGGAAGCCTGACAGGGGGCTCTCTCGGCCTGACTGTGCTTGGTCACCTTTTGTCTTGTATAAAAATCTAATTGAGTCTGATAGCAGTGCATACCAGCCATTGGGCGCTGTTACTTAGATAGAGTCGATGTTGTATGCCTCATTCTTATCAGATGCTAGAAGGAACCAGAATGTTGGAAGAAAGTGCACTTTCCAAATCCACTCCAACATCCCACAGGCACCATTAATAATAACCATCATGTGGCACGAATCCCCCAAAATCTAAAGTGAGCAGTATTGTGCAAATTCACACCTCACAGGAACTCGTTCAAAGTTCAGTTCGCACAGATTGAAATGAAGAAATTCACGTTCATAGTTCACCATTTCAATTTTGAACTCCTTCATGCTCAGTTCTTTTTGTATTTTTTAAGGAGTGAGAACAAATGACCCATGGGTTTACTTTTTTCAATTTTGCACGCCTTATTACAGTGTTCTTGAATAAAATAGTACAGTAATTATGGAGACTTTTTTTTATCTAGATACACTTTTTTGAGTTATACCCAGCAACAAACACATATAACCATATATGCTAATATCTTCCCAGCCAAAAAGAAATCAAAGAGACGTAAGTCTACATATAAATTACCGCTCTGTTTCCAACCATGTGACACAAATGGTGACTGTGGACCAGCATGTGGGTGAACTAACTTGTTCGCTGCCAGTCACAATTCGCATCACATATTGCATGTCCAACGGGGAAAAATATAAAGTGGCCTCGCGAAGTCCAATGTTTTCCTAAAAGTGAAAGCGGAGCTTCATGGCGTGCTTGTGTCAGCGGGGTGCAGCTTAAGCACAAGCAGGCAGACACAGACGGCGCCATTTGATTCAAGAGTATCCTCCACCTGCGTCCTTGACCCGATACCAACAAGGTTTTTCAAAGAAGTATCAGGCGTGCTAATTGATAATGTTCTGGACATAGTAAATTTGTCATTAGATACGGGGGTCTTCCCAGACTGTCTTAAGACTGCTGTAGTTAAACCCCTTCTTAAAAAACATAATCTTGACCCCTCAGCTCTTGAAAATTTTAGACCCATCTCTAACCTGCCTTTCTTAAGTAAAGTTCTGGAGAAGGCAGTCATTATGCAGTTAAATGACCACCTCAATAAACATGCTATTCTTGATAAATTTCAGTCGGGTTTTAGAACAAATCACAGCACAGAAACTGCACTCGTTAAAGTAGTAAATGACTTGCGGGTAAATGCAGACAGAGGCCATTTATCTGTTCTCATCCTCTTAGATCTGAGTGCTGCATTTGACACCATTGATCATAATATTCTTAGAAATCGCCTTAGTCAATGGGTGGGCCTCTCTGGCAGGGTCTTAAATTGGTTTGAATCCTACCTGGCAGGGAGAAAAATTTTTGTTAGTTGTGGTAATCACATCTCAAAGACACTTGATATCCAATATGGTGGTCCACAAGGCTCTATCCTGGGTCTGCTGCTCTTCTCAATCTACATGCTTCCGTTAGGTCAGATTATCTCAGGTTACAACGTGAGCTACCACAGCTATGCTGATGACACACAGCTGTACTTATCAATAGCACCTGATGACCCGATTCTATTGATTCACTAACACAATGTCTGACTTGTATCTCAGAATGGATGAATAGTAACTTTCTCAAGTTAAATAAAGAGAAAACTGAAATCTTAGTGATTAGCAATAATGGATACAATGAGGCTATTAGAAATAAACTGGATACATTAGGATTAAAAGTCAAGATGGAGGTAAACAGCTTAGGGGTGATTGTTGACTGTAATCTGAATTTTAAATCACATATTAATCAGATCATTAGGACAGCATTTTTTCACCTAAGAAACATAAGTAAAGTTAGACCTCTTATATCACTGAAAGATGCTGAGAAATTAGTTCACGCGTTTGTTTTCAGTCGACTAGATTACTGTAACGCACTCCTCTCAGGACTACCCAAAAAGACATAAATCATTTCAACGAGTGCAGAATGCAGCTGCTAGAATCCTAACTAGGAAAAGAAAATCTGAGCACATCTCTCCAGTTTTGATGTCACTACACTGGTTACCTGTGTCATTCAGGATTGACTTTAAAATTCTGCTTATGGTTTATAAAGCCTTAAATAATCTCGCCCCATCTTATATATCAGAATGTCTGACACCTTATATTCCAAATCGTAACCTCAGATCCTCAAATGAGTGTCTCCTTAGAATTCCAAGAACAAAACTTAAAAGAAGTGGTGAGGCGGCCTTCTGCTGCTATGCACCTAAAATCTGGAATAGCCTGCCAATAGGAATTCGCCAGGCTGATACAGTAGAGCACTTTAAAACACTGCTGAAAACACATTATTTTAACATGGCCTTTATATAACTTCAATTTAACTTAATTTAACTTAATCCTGATACTCTGTATGTTCAATTCATCATAATAACTATTCATGGTGGCTCTAAAATCTGTACTGACCCCTACTCTCTTTTCTGTTTCTTTGTGGTGGTGGCCTGCGCCACCTCCACCTACTCAAAGCTTCATGATGCACCAACAATGATGGATGGATTAAAAGGCAGAACTCTACGTGACCATCTTCATCAAGCCCTTCCATGAGAACCCTAAATCCAAAGAGGACTGTTTCATTTATGTTAGGTAGAATGCCCAGAGGGGTCTGGAATTCCTACAGATTTTATTTTTTCTCCAGCCGTCTGGAGTTTTTTTTTGTTTTTTCTGTCCCCCCTGGCCATTGAACCTTACTCTTATTCGATGTTAATTAATGTTGATTTATTTTGTTTTCTTATTGTGTCTTTTATTTTTCTATTCTTTATTATGTAAAGCACTTTGAGCTACTGTTTGTATGACAATGTGCTATATAAATAAATGTTGTTGTTGTTGTTATTGTCATTTCATCCATATACAGTAGTACAGCATACAGTGAAATGAAACAAAGTTCCTCCAGGACCATGGTGCTACATAGAACACAGGACAACGAAGAATCTATGACACCTAACATAAAGACACATAATATATAACAAGGTGCATATGAGTCAAATGTGCAAACATGTGCAACCACGTGCAACATTGCAGAGCAGAACACATATATCAGATATCAGATCGGTCCATGAGTGTTCAGGAATCTGACTGCTTGGGGGAAAAAACTGTTACACATTCTGGTGGTGAATGCCTGAATGCTTCCGTACCTTTTTCCCAATGGCAGAAGTGTAAACAGTGAGTGTGAAGGGTGTGTTGGGTCATTCACAATGTTGGTGGCTTTGCGGATGCAGCGTGTGGTGTAAATATCCATGATGGAAGGAAGAGAGACACCAATGATCTTCTCGGCTGTCTTCACTGTCTGTTGTAGGGCTTTACGATCCCTGACCGTGCATTTTCCAAACCAGACAGTGATGCGGTTGCTCAGGATGCTCTCTATGGTTCCTCTGTAGAATGTTGTTAGAATAGCTGGAGGAAGATGGGCTTTTCTCAGCCTACACAGGAAGTATAGGCACTGCTGGGCTTTCGTGGCTGAAGAGCTGGTGTTGTAGGACCAGGTGAGGTTCTCTGCCAGGTGGACACCCAGGAATTTGGTGCTATTGACGACGTCCACAGTTAAGCTGTCAATGTTCGTTGGCAGATAGTCACTCTTTGACGTTAATTTTTCTGAATACAAATAAACGGCAAAAAATTCGTTCAAAATAAATATTTGTAAAATTCCACTATTTGTGCTTATCCTAATACCGTATTCAGATTTGGGTCCACCCCTACATTACAGGGTAAGGCAAAATGTTTCATCTGGACCTAAACCAGATTCAGACTGTCACCTAAAACTGAACAAGCTCAAGTTCAAGTACTTCACTTGCAAATCCGTTACGTTAAGTTCACCGTTCTTAGAAAAATAAGCTTGTTCAATGAAGGCAAGGCGCTCTTTTGAACAAGTTCATGCACAACACTGAAAGTGAGACATGTCAGGGAGAGAAAGATAAAGGAATGGACTTTATAATGTTGGGGAGTCTGACCATGGGGCTCATCATGGTAGCTCGCGCCTCACCATAAGGAGCTTTGGAATGTCTTCACTAAGTCAGGGGCATCAGTCCATTCTCTTCTGTGTAGTGTTACAGGAATCCTGGCAGTAAAAGGTGTAGTGGCCCAGTGACTAAGGAGCAGGAGCGTAATTTGGTGTCATCTGCCAGGACTTACATTAAAATTAAAGGAGTTAAAGTGTCACTAAATGTAATAAGAAATGAAACACAAGAGGAGGCAAGCATTTTGAACTCCTGAAGCTGCCATTTTCACTGTTGATGTTTTACTCCTTGCTGTATTCCAATTAAAACTGGATCACAAAAATAGAATGCTTCTGTCATCCTGGACTCATACACATCCTGTCCCTAAAATATTATTATTTCATATGCATGCTGTCACACATGTGCACGTGGCAGGCAGCTAAACGGCTCGAATGAGTGAAAATCTGGGCAAGAGGTTGCGTTAACCTTCTCTCTTCTTCTCCTGCAGACCATTCTAAGGAAATTCCACCTGGCCCTGATGACGCCATTTCTGGTCTCAAACCTGATGACATTACTTTTGGTTCTGGCCCAGAAGACATCACTTCCACTTCTAACCCCCAATGATGTCATTTCCTTTGCCTCTCCACCTGGTATCCCGAAGGTTGCTGGTTCAAATCCCCATCACTGCCAAAAGAGATGCTACTCTGCTGGGCCCTTGAGCAAGGCCATTAACCTTTAATTGCTCCAGGGGCTCTGTACAATGGCTGACCCTGCGCTCTGACCCCAAGGGGTATGCGAAAAACCAAGTAATTTCCTTCGGGATTAATAAAGTATAATAAAATAAAAAAAATAAAAAAATAAAAATTATGAACTCCATGTAACCAGTTGCTTTACTGTGTTGCAACCAATTACAATATACGGGGCAGCTACCCCAAACTTCTTTGTGGGTCCAACATATTCTTGTTGTGACAATACATACATACAGATAGATAGATAGATAGATAGATAGATAGATAGATAGATAGATAGATAGATAGATAGATAGATAGATAGATAGATAGATAGATAGAAATTTCATTGCAGCAACTCCAAATCATTCTCAGTAGTTTGTATGGGCCCCATATGCTTGTATACATGCCTGCCAATCTCTCGCATGCTCTTAATGAGATGACAGATGGTGTCCTGGGGGATCTCCTCTCGGATCTGGACAAGAGCATCACTGAGCTTTTGGACAGTCTGGGTTGCAACCTGGTGGTGTCGGATGGACTGAAACATAATGTCACACCCAGAGGTGTTCTATTGGATTGAGGTCAGGTGAGTAAGCATGGGGGCCAGTCAATGGTATCAATTCCTTCATCCTTCAGGAATTGCCTGCATACTCTCACCACCTGAGGCCAGGCATTGTCATGCACCAGGAGGAACCCAGGACCCACTGCACCAGCATAGGGTCTGACAATGGGTCCAAGGGTTTCACCTAATGACAAAGGTGCCTTTGTCTAGCCTGTAGAGGTCTGTGTGTCCCTCCATGGATATGCCTCCCCAGACCATCACTGACCTACCACCAAACCAGTCATGCTGAATGATGTTACAGGCAGCATAACGTTCTCCACAGCTTCTCGAGACCCTTTTACGTCTGTCACATGTACTCAGGGTGAACCTGCCCTCATCTGTGAAAAGCACTGGGCACCAGTGTTGTACCTGCCAATTCTGGAATTCTATGGCAAATGCCAATCGAGCTCCACGGTGCCAGGCAGGCAGTGAGCACAGGGCCCACTAGAGGACATCAGGTGCTCCGGCCACCCTCATGAAGTCTGCTTCTGATTGTTTGGTCAGAGACATTCACACCAGTGGCCTGCTGGAGGTCATTTTGTAGGCTCTGCCAGTACTCATTCAGTTCCTCCTCGCCCAAAGGAGCAGATACTGGTTGGTCCTGCTGATGGGTTAAGGACTTTCCACTGCCCTGTCCAGCTCTCCTAGAGTAACTGCCTGTCTCCTGGAATCTCCTCCATGCCCTTGAGACTGTATGGGAGACACAGCAAACCTTCTGGCAATGGGAGGCACGTATTGATGTGCCTGCCATCCTGGAGAAGTTGGACTACCTGTACCAGCTCTGTAGGGTCCAGGTATCACCTCATGGTACCAGTAGTGACCGGAGCCAAATGCCAAATGAGTGAAAAAACAGATGAGAAGGGAAAAATGTCAGCGGCCTCCACCTGTTCAACCATTCATTCCTGTTTTGGGGGTCGTCTCATTGTTGCCCCTCTAGTGCACCAAAGCAGCTGAAACTGATTAACAAGCCCCTCTGCTACTTAACTGACCAGATCAATAGCCCAGAGGTTTCATTGACTTGATGCTATACTCGGATTAAAAAGTGGTCCTTTCATTTTTTTGAGCAGTACATATCCTGTATATCTTTCCAAGTACCAAGAAGATCTAACCAACATTGAATTGGCCAGAAAGTTTCCAAGTTGAAGCTGCATGCTCTCATGCTGAGCTGGTAGAAACCCCCTTGACATCTTAGCTGCCCCGGCACTGTATTCATGTATTTGCCACCACGTGCCGTGGCCTCTAGATGAGGGACACTCCCGGCATTGACCATATGCGTGTCTAATGATAAGGCAGCAGTCCCAGTGAGGCGCTATACGGGCGTGTTGCCATTGATATGAAGGATCTCTTCCACCTCTAGTGGTTTAAGCTGCCATCTTTTGAGTCAAGATGAAACAATGGCCCAGTGTTTGGTTTTCTGGTTCATTTGACTTTCGCTTTGATTTCATTTTCTGATTAAAGCCTTGCCCTTTGGTTTCTGGTTATTTCTGTTCCTTATGGTTTTCACTGCTGGATTCCCCTGACCACATCTTTTACCTACATACATCATCATCTGGTCTTTTTCTTTACTCATATTAATACTTCTCAGACACTATACATGTCTTACCACAGATTTTAGAATGAATGAATGAACGAATATGTTTTTGGGGTAGCAGGTTGGCATCCTGGATCACCTTGTCCTGCCCCAGTGCTGTCAGGATAGACTGGTAAAGGCTGGAGTAGACAGTGGATGGATACTTTGCAGTCTAATCCTAGAGAAAGATTGGGACGTGCGCCTGTCCAGAGTCACACACAAGATGGCAGCAAAGAGCCAGTAATGTGGCTGAGCGCGTCTGTGTGGAGACAGAAAACACAAAGCCAATGAAATGTTCACCTGATTTATGGTTGGGTCGACATGCTATTTATGTGCCACAGTTTTCCGCACTGGAGCGGTCATTTCTTTTCAATGTTACGAGACTCATTACAATGGCTGTCCCATTTGCAGCACTCGGTGTATCTGAGCTGCAGTGCCCTGGCTTTTAGATCACCGCAGATGAGGCTGGTCCGGAAACAGCTCCAGCCCCTGACTACAGACAATCTTGATCCTTTGCAGTTTGCCCATCAAGTTCATAATGGTGCGGAGGATGCTGTGATATAAATGCTCCACAGACCCTGCTCCAACCTGGCACCACAGTCAGGATCATGTTGTTTTATTTCTCCTTCTCTTTCACCACCATCCTGCCTCACAGACTGGGGAGCAAGCTGAGGGTTCTGCACCTCAATGTACCCCACAGTCTCCTGGATCATGGATTACCTGGCTAACAGACAGTAGTATGTGAGGCTCAAGGGCCGCGTGACACAGATGGTGGTGTGTAACTGCTAGGGCACCTCAGGGAACCATTCTGATTCCTATTTTGTTTACGCTCCATTCAATGGACTTCCAGTATAAAACCAGCACTTGCCATCTACAGAAGTTCTCAGACACCTCCTCTATCATAAGTCGTATCGATGGCAGAGACAATTTGGAGAACAGGAGGCTGGTGGAGGTCTTTGTCTTGTGGCACAGGAAGAATCATCTGCAGCTAAACATCCATAAGACAAAAGACGTGGTGGTGGAGCTCCAGCATGTCTAGGAGCCCCTGAGACCACTCATCATCCAGTTGGAGGGATGTAAGTATATGGGGGTCCATAAGTACAGCAATCTGAACTGGTGCAGCACAAGAAGGAGTAATCAATTAGCACTAAAACCATCAACATTACACCAAATCAGCTGCACGTTTATACAAATACAAATGGGGGACAGCTAGGTCATTCATCCAAAATCTTTATATACCAAACAGTTAGATCACCCAACCTATATGCCACAAAAATATTTAAATATTTACTGTAGCATTATTAATTTTGAGTACAAAGGCTTCAACATTAGATGAGTGACCTGGCTGTTCCCTAATTTGTATTTGTATGAACTTGCAGCTGGTTTGGCATAACGTTGATAGTTTGTGTGATTAATTAATTTTTTGTCTTTGACTGTCTCAATCACATTACAAATATATATATATATATATATATATATATATATATATATATATATATATATATATATATATATATATATATGTTCTTTTTTAAGTGTGAATCCCAATTTGATAATTAGGTGGATACCTACAAGGTCGACCAGTCAGCAAACATCTGCCACGTCCTCTCAGGATATGGCTGCAATAAAACGGTATGTAACGTGAAAATTTAGAGGGGATTTTGTGATCAGCGTCCATAAGATACAATAAGATATTCAGAAAGCCAAATCTTCAGTGATATTAAGGGGGCAGCCACATGACAGAGGTTACCTGGCAAGTGGCGGACATGTGATGTGACCCTGTGAGGTTACTTTACAAGGTTGGTATTAAAAACCAGACCTATCAGTTAACACATGACTAATTTAAAAACTTGTTAATAAAAACATCTCCGATTTTAATCTCTTCGGAGATTCACACTCCTACATTGTTAAAGTCTATAAGTTGGCCTGTTGAAGGTGACAATAAAGGACCTGGGGCCTCATGTATAACGCCGTGCGTAGAACTCGCACTATAACATGGCGTAAGCACAAAAGCCGAAATGTGTTTACGCACAGAAAAATCCAGATGCAGTTATCTGTGCGTACTCCAACTTCCACGTTCTTCCGCTACATAAATCCCGTTAAGAGTGAAAACTAACGCTCGTGCACGCGCTTTATGTAATGCCCCAAATCCTCCCAGAATTATGCCTCTTTGAATATGCAAATCAATATAAATCGCCCTTAAACTCAGCCTTCTGTGAAAAGACAATGGGAAAAGCACGGGGAAAATATAAGAATTTCAGCGAATACCAAGTGGAGGCAAAGGAAAAACATATTATTTGTTCAAATAAACCGTGGTATAATCAACAAAATGAAGTTGATCGAGTGACACAACGTGTTGGAGAAACTTGAAAGCTCACGTTCACAAACTCGCACAGTGCCGGAAATTAAAAAGAAGTCACATATCAAAGTCGCCGTGAAAGTCGAGTTGTAAGCCCACTGTCTGAGTGTCATATGAAAGCTTATTATGGTACAGAGAAAAAAGGCACACAGTGGGGGAAAGAGCACGAAATGTCTACTTCAATCTCGCCAATGTCAGTAAGGTAGCTTATGCACGGTGGATGGCCACGTTCATTGCAGACACTGCATAGCCGCCTCGTGCTCATTAACTTTTGCCGAAATTTGTCGCTGCGTTTTTAGCTGTGTTGTTATTTTCTCTTTCTGTTTTATATTCAATATATATTGGCGTAGCCGCCACTGCAGTCAGTGCTTTTCTTTACCCAAGTAACCGATCGCCATACAATCAGCTCTGTAATAGACGTTAAGCCATCTGTAAGCTTAGCGCCGATTCTTCAAAATGTTTAAGGAACATTGAAATATCTTCGTAGTACATGTTTAATTATTCTATCCTTCACGGCACTCCCAGTGAAGAATATAGATTATTTAAACGAAGTTAAAGTTTTATCTGTATAATATAATAAACATAATTTGCTGCATTTCACCTTAAAAATTATATCGTCATCATATGTAAATACGCGCTTTATAAAGTGGCTCAGGTTGTGCAATATTATAACTGTAGTGTAAGTTTACAGTGAGATGATTGTACTTATAAGTACAAACAGTTCTACAAGGAGCAGTTGATTGAGTGCGTTTATAGTTCTTGGGATGAAACTGTTTCTGAACCGCGAGGTCAGGAAAGGCTTTAAAAAATTTTGCCATGGCTGAGGCAGCGTGTCCTTGAAGCTGTATACCGATAATTCTCTTTCCGATCAGCTGCTGCTGTGATTCACACTCAGATACAGTGATATAAATACTCTGAGTGGTGCAGTGAGAGTAATATGGAAAAAGATGATCCGCTGTGGCAACTCCTAATGGGAGGAGCTGAAAGAAGAAGAAGAAGAAGAAGAAGGTGCAGTGAGAGTAACAACACTAAAGCAGTTGTGGTATTTGGAATACTATGGCTGTTCCCTCTACCATTATATTGTTACAAGTTCATTACAATCAGATGCGTTACACTAATAAACAATATGCGGTTAGTTTCAGTGTATTTATAAAGCCGCGTCAGGAAAATAAGGAGTAACCACACAGGAACAGTAGCACTGCTTTGACGCTGGGTGCCGTCAGTCTGCAAATCCGAGCGGAGAACTTGCATACGACAAGGTATGAGGTACCGTGGAAAAGTGCGTGGCTTTACGCCAAGTGTAGGTTTTATACATCGCAATTTGAACGTGGAAAAGTTCTTACGCAAGATTTCTGTGCGTACGCACCGTTTATACATGAGGCCCCAGGTCTCAGTGAGGCTTTGGATCAGTCACACCAAGTAGGCTATTTTTCTGATACTCAGTTCCTTATGGTCTTAATAAATATAAAAATAGTCTGAAGTTGAAAATTTGAGGATTTTTTTCATTTTATTTTACTGCTTATTCAATTGTGAATAAAAAATAATACTTACACATATATAGTGATAAGTTCTATATAAGCATTTAATATGGACAGTGGGGAGCCACTTCAACCACCACCAATGTGCAGCATCCATATGTTGTGATGTTGTGACGGCTGCCATTCTTGTACCAGTACACTCACCACACATTAACTACTGCTGGTGAAGGGCTTAGGGTTAGACAGATAGCCAATAAGGGACAGGGGATGATAAGTGGGCCAAAATGACCAGGCCGAGGTGGACAATTTAGGCAGGACCACTCTTTTTGAAGGAGACCCACAGATCTTTTATGACCAGAGAGAATCAGGTCTTTGGCTTTATGTCTCACCTGGAGGATGGCACAGGTTTTAAAGCACAGTGTCCTTGTCACTACACGGGGACATTCAGACTTCAGGGTAAGTGGCCCCTGATGGCCTCACAAACACCTCTTCCTGCAGCAACTCAAGCTGCTGGTACATGAATGGGCAACATGACTCCCATCGAGTCTAATTTTAGTTAAAAATAACATGTCCCAAACTTTTCATTGTGGGTCTTTGAAGCCACACCTAAAGTGAGATACGCTGCAGTGGCTTCAAGTTATGCATTGTGTCCCACAACTCTGAAATAAAAGGGCGCTTGGCACACGTAAATGAGAAGTGACAAACTCACGCCTAAAATCCCCTGCCACGCCCGTGCTGCATCCCAAGTGATTGTTGTTTCTGCTCGGCTTGCTTGCTGTGTGCTTATTAAGAGCGACGGGCAAACACAACAGGCCGTCCGTGGTATTGGGATGCTGCCAATCTAATCCGCTCCACCCATGCAAAGCAGCCATTCTCCTGAGGCCCTGTCCTCTTCGATTAGCCCAACATCTAAATGTTTACACTGATGGGCTGATGTCTATTATCCTCATGCACAATGGCTGCAGGCTGGCGTATTTGACAGGAGAAAAACAAATCAACCCCTGTGGTCATCTCTGAGTTTATATAAAGAGATAAGCGTGTGCGGTCCATTGATTTAGTCAGCTAAACCAAGGCAGGCACACGCAGGCTCGTCCTTTCTGGATACTAAGACAGCATGACCGCCTCATTCTCCAGTTACAGTCTCGTGCTGGGCGGCGTACCTACCGCAGTCTCGATGATAAATGGGAGGACTTCAATGAGTAGGATGATGCCCAGTTGTCAGGTTGGCACAGGGGGCTTTGGTGGGCCGGTCTCCAGAGAGACCCTCACAACGGGCCTGGCTGCTGCCCTTGGTAACGGTGAAGTGAACGCTCAGACCAGTAGTCCTGGCCTTTACAATGATCTTCTTGGCATCAAACCAAGTGACAAAGAAAACATGCAGAACCTAAATGCCCGCCTGGCCACCTACCTGAAGACTGTACACTCACTGGAAGCCGCCAATGCCAGACTGGAAAAGCAAATCCGCGATTTCATGCAGGAAAGATTAGCGAAGCAGGGCAACGACTACAGCACATACGAGAAGACCATTAGCGACCTGCAGACACAGGTAGGCATCGATTCTTTAGGTGCTTTGGAGATCCAGTGTGAGTCTGGTGCCACCTTGTAGGTCAAGTGTTTGGGGGGCATTTCTTAATGGGTGTACCAGGACATTGTGTTTAACTGAATACATGCATTGATGCGTGCAACTACATGGTTTAAATATTTTGAATTTTCCATTAGAGCTGAAGTCCATGATACAAAAATACTGTGAACTGATGTCTTGGACTTTCTCCTAAGAAGATGCAAACATGTTTGATTGGCATGTTGCTCATTGCAAATGGCTGAGTCAGTACTTTGAGTACAGCAAGTCACAACATACATAGAATAGCATGGGGCCCCTATACTCATGGGGTCCCTGGTGCAACTGCCCAGCATGCCCATGCCTTAAGACGGCCCTGCACCCTGGACCTTACCTTCCCTCACTCTATGTGAGCCCTTGCCTCTGCTTCCATACCCTATTCCAAGGTCATCTGGCTAAATGACCAGAGATTTTCTGAAAAGGGTGAACCCAAGAACACCTCCGAAATCATGCCCATCTTTCCGGAACAACGCTGCTCCTAACATTTGCAAGTCATACAGCTGGATCTTTAAAGAGTCAAGTACCCCAACTTGTTACCAGGGCACAGCTGCAGTCTTTTGCTGCCCCCAACTGTTGGGTGGTATAGATGTTGGCCTCCTGAGATCTCTCTGCAGAGCTGGACTCCCTTAACCTCCCATCTGAAAAGTGGCCTCCTCCAACTACCAGACAACTCCTCGGAATTCTGTCTGGGCAGTGGTCCTGGATGGAGGAAACCCACTGCAGTGCCTCGCACACCCTGCTATCCCAGTCTCTTGTAAGTACACACAGATACACACATAATGGAACTGGTTACATGTTTTAGAGGAGTGGGTGGTCCGTTCCTTACAAGTGATATGCACTTTATAATCACCTATATTATCTGTACTATATATGCCACTGATAGAGCTTCGCTGGCTCTTGGTTAGCTCTTACTTTGGTATGTGTTTCTTATTCAGTACCAGCTAAATTAGCTGAAATACCCGGGAGGAAAATAAAGTGGTTTTTTTTTTTTTTAATTGTTTGAGAAAAATATAATTAAAAAAATACAAATTGCTCCAGCCGTTTGGGAAGTGATGCTGGAAAATACACACATTGTATATATATATATATATATATATATATATATATATATATATATATATATATATATATATATATATATATATACAGTAATCCTCGCTATATCGCTTTGACTTTCGCGGTTTCACTCTATCATGATTTTAAATGTAAGCACATCTAAACATATATCACAGATTTTTCACTGGTTCGCCGCTTTCTGCGGACAATGGGTCTTTTAATTTAGGTTACATGCTTCCTCAGTTTGATTGCCCAGTTGATTTCATACAAGGGACGCTATTGGCGGATGGCTTAGAAGCTACCCAATCAGAGCATGTGTTGCATATTAACTAAAACTCCTCAATGATATAAGATATGCTTCCCGCGCTGTGCCTGTTTGCTTCTCTCTATCTTTCTCGCTCTCTCTGCCTGACGGAGGGGGTGTGAGCAGAGGGGCTGTTTGCACAGAGGACACGGAGGCTCCTCTACAAAATGCCGCTTTATCGCGGTGCTTCTGTATACTTAAAAGCATGTATTGATTTTTTGATTGTTTGCTTTTCTTTGCGAGCGCTCTCTGACATTCTCTGCTCCTGACGGCGCTCCTTTATGATGGCGCTCCTTTGAAGATAAGATATGTTTGCTTTCTTTTAATTGTGAGAAAGAACTGTCATCTCTGTCTTGTCATGGAGCACAGTTTAAACGTTTGACTAAAGGGTGTTATTTCATGTCTAGAGGGCTCTAATAATGTTAACAGGGTGGGAGAGTTTATAAGGGCTTAAAATATATAATAATAACAACACAAACATATGGTTTCTACTTCGCGGATTTTCACCTATCGGGGGTCTGGAACGCAACCCCCGCGATCGAGGAGGGATTACTATATATATATATAATAAAAACAGTCAATGTGTGTATGTTCCAGCATCACTTACAAACTTTGTGGATGTCCAGCTGCATATATATATATATATATATATATATATATATATATATATATATATATATATATATATATATATACTATATATATATATATATATATATATATACACTGCTCACAAAAATTAAAGGAACACTTTAAAGAAACACATTAGATACATCAGATCTCAATATGAAGTTGGATATCTATACAAATAACGACAGGGCAATGTCTTAGGAACAAAAGGATGCCAAGTCTTTTAATGGAAATAAAAGTTTTCTGCCTACAGAGGGCTCAATTGTGTAGACACCCTAAAATCAGAGTGAAATGAAGATGTGGCAGGCTAGTCCATTTTTCAAAAACTTAATTTCTGCTACTCAAAATGCTTTTCAGTATCTTGTGTGGCCCCCAAGAGCTTGTATGCATGCTTGACAACGTCGGGCATGCTCCTAATGAGACGACGGATGGTGTCTTGTGGCATTTCCTCCCAGATCTGTATGAGGGCATCCCTGAGCTGTTGTACAGTCTGAGGAGCAACCTGGCGGCCCTAATGGACCGAAACATAATGTCCCACAGATGTTCTATTGGGTTTAAGTCAGGGGATCGTGAAGGCCATTCAATTGTTTCAATTCCTTCATCCTCCAGGTACTGCCTGCATACTCTTGCCACATGAGGCCGGGCATTGTCGTGCATTAGGAGGAAATCAGGACCTACTGCACCAGCGTAAGGTCTGATAATGGGTCCAAAGATTTCATCCTGATACCTAATGGCAGTCAAGATGCCGTTGTCTAGCCTGTAGAGGTCTGTGAGTCGCTCCATGGATATGCCTCCAAGATCATCACTGACCCACCACCAAACCAGTCATGCTAAACGATGTTACAGGCAGCATAATATTCTCCACGGCTTCTCCTGACCCTTTCACGTCTTTCACATATACTCAGGGTGAACCTGCTCTCATCTGTGAAAAGCACAGGATGCCAGTGGTGGACCTGCCAATTCTGGTATTCTATGGCAAATGCCAATTGAGCTCCCCGGTGCTGTGCATTGAGCACAGGGCGCAGTAGACATTTGGGCCCTCAGGCAACCCTCATGAAGTCTGTTTCTGATTGTTTGGTCAGAGACATTCACACCAGTGGCCTGCTGGAGGTCATTTTGTAGGGCTCTGGCAGTGCTCATCCTGTTCCTCCTTGCTGATGGGTTATAGACCTTCTATGGCCCTCTCCAGCTCTCCTAGAGTAACTGCTTGTCTCCTAGAATCTCCTCCATGCCCTTGAGACTGTGCAGGGAGACACAGCAAACCTTCTGACAATGACATGTATTGATGTGCCATCCTGGAGAAGTTGGACTACCTGTGCAACCTCTGTAGGGTCCAGGTATCACCTCGTGCTACCAGTAGTGACACTGACTGTAGCCAAATGCAAAACTAGTGAAGAAACAGTCAGAAAAGATGAGGAGGGAAAAATGTCAGTGGCCTCCACCTGTTAAACCATTCCTGTTTTGGGGGTTATCTCATTGTTGCCCCTCTAGTGCATCTTTCGTTAATTTCATTAATACCACAGCAGCTGAAACTGATTAACAACCCCCTCTGCTACTTAACTGACCAGATTAATATCCCATAAGTTTCATTGACTTTATGCTATACTCTGATTAAAAATTGTTCCTTTAATTCTTTTGAGCAGTATATATATATATAGACTAGCCGCTTAAGCCCGTGCTGTAAAAAACCCGGGGTCCTAAAACTATTCCTCTCCTAGGAGGATTCGATTCGTGCTCGCATCAATTGTGCATTAGCGGAGAGAGGAAAAGTAAAAGGGATAGCGTGTCGGTCTGCCGATGTTAACGGCTAACCTACGTTGTCTTTCTTCTGAGGTGTCGTTTTTTGCTGACGTGTTGGCCTCGCTTGTGTTATTAGTGGCTAAGCGAGTTGTCTGTTTCCTCGGAGGCGGAGCCCTTACCCCGACTCCACCTCTCACTTCCGGGCCGGACAGACACACACAAACACACTTCCACGCGTAGACGTTTATATGTAAGATTTTTTGAGTACAGACAATAAAATATATCCAAATAAAGTTAGCCTGTTGAAGCGTTTGTCATAACTATGCTACTTCGTAATCTTCATGGTTCTGAAAAGCTGCATGGGTCCCACTTTTTAGAAAGAATTTCAGAAGTCATTCAGTATTTCACTCCGCAGAAGTGTTGTCTCCGCTTCAATTTGGATGCACTTCTTCTTAGTGTCCACTAGGTGTCCTCATTTACCGCTTTAATGTTATCCATTTTTTACCTTTAACTTCTCTTCAAAGGGAGACCTTTAATTGGCTAACTAAACAGATTACAATTTGCAACTAAGGTCCCTTCTTCAAGCAAGATGTAAAATTACATCTTCTTCAGTCAGGCAAGGGGCCTGAGTTGCCTCCAAAACTTGCATATTGTAATCTTTTAGCTAGCCAATAAAAGGTGAAATTTTGCTTGAATTGTCACTACATTCATAAAGGCTAACACAGTACAACACCCTGGTATCAAGTAAAGAATGAGGCTTGTGCTGAAGGTCAGGACCACTTGTGATTTAGATGCCAGTGCACCCCCTGCACACACACTTATCTCATAGTTCAGAGTCACCATTTGGCCAGACTTGAATATCTTTGATATATTGGAAGAAACTGAATAATCTGTGGAAGTCCCTGTAACCCCTGAAGAGATTGCACAACTTCTGCTTGCTTTGTATTGAACACAGTTGCTTAGATCATGGAAGAAACAGCATTAAGCCCAACACCACTGTGCCACCCATTTCATTACATTTAGCACAAAGAATTCTGGTGGATCATTTTTATCGGGGACTTTGAGAGGTTTGATGAGCCCCTGTGTTTCATTACCTGATTAAGAATGAAGAGGTCTATCTTCTAGTGCCATTATGTCTCTTGGGTGTCACTAAGACCTAAACTGCTCTTTACATCAAATCCAGTCTCACTAGCGGGTGCTCTCATACAGTGACAAGATGTCCTCAATACCTAAAAGAAGTAAATAAAGTGTGTATTGGTAATTTGATAATAATAGTAAAGGCACATCAATGATTTCTTTAAAAAGGAGATCATTTTCACTCATTTCAAAGACAGCTGTTCTGATCTCACACTCACTCTTGTAGTAACACCTAGGTCTTGTTTATTCTTGCCAGGTGGGCATCGCAAGCAGGGACAGGCAGGACATCCTCCTGGAAATTACCAATGCCCAACTAAATCTGGAGGATAAGAAAAATGCGTGAGTACACCTTCTTAAAGGGACATATGCCTTTTCTTGGCATTTGATGGGTAAATGTGTCAGGAGCTGAATTAGTGAGGCGGGAAACACTTGTATCAAACGCTGAGCCCTGTGTCCGCTTTTAACTGTTGTCAGGTTTCAGAATGAGCAGGACTTGAGGTACCAAGCTGAAAGAGACGTAGCCCTGCTGAAGACGATGCTGCATACGCTGAGCCAAACCAAGACTGATCTGAACGTGCAAGTCAGGAGCATGCAGGATGAGATCGATGACCTGAAGAGCAACCATAGAAGGGTGAGGGTGGCGCTTGGGTAATTGTGGCAGGTCACCTCTTGGTAGGTTAACATGGTCAAGCATAAATGATGAAGATTGGGACAAGACTTTTAATTAGGAAAACATTTTAAAAAGACACAATGTCGTTGGGAGTGTGCACTGACACAACGCGTTGTCGCACCCACCAAATGACAAACCATCTCGGGATCCTAAATTAGGACCCGAGCGCAGCTGTGCAATGGGTGACACCTGAGCACCACACTCATCCGAATGGGATGGAACAGGGTGAAGTTTTGTTTACAGTGGTCCGAGTGTCAATGCTATCACCAACCCCTGGGCTGGATGCAGGTTAATGTCATACCCAGGACGGAGCAATTGCGTGACTTGGCAATTTTTTTACTGGCATCCATCATTTCACTAAAGCATTTGCTGGAGTATTCTCCCATAATTTAGGAACCCACAGCAGATGAGATTCGAGTCTGTCAAGGAATAAATACCCACACATTCACATGAACACTTAGGCCAGGTTTATACTTCACGCGACGCGACAGGTGCTCCCGCGGACTATACTGCTGCGCAAGCGGTGTACTGTTTATACTGACGCGTGTACTTTACGTAAATCTGGAAGATTCCACCATTTGGCAGTGCAAGATATAATCACAGCGAGAAAACGTTCGGCTGTGTTGTAAATTTCCTGAACAATTCATTAAATTCCAAGGACACCTTGCCACAATATCTCTGAAAAGGATTAATGGAGCAGCAATCATCAGGCGCGAGACAGAAACAATCCCTGGATTGAGGTATGGGAGCTCGTCGCAAGGTGAATAAATGCACCCTTATACATTAGCGTCAGTTTAGCGTCACCAATCTCCAAACCTTCATGTCATTGGAAGGAAACGTGCAAACTCCAGGAAGGAAACACCAGGGACGTGACTCCCTAATGCGAGGCAGCAGCGCTACCGCTCCGCCACCGTGCCGCCCCAATATGTGTGTTTGTATTATTACCAGTATTCACTATTTAAATGAAGTTAACGATGTATCTCTAAAATGTAACATACATACTTTAATGCATTTCATCATGAAAGTGATATCAAGTATAAATCTAAGGATTCTAAATATGCAGAGAGCTGGAATATCATAAGTTTAATGTGTTCTGTGTTGCGATTGCTGCTGTCAGTTCTGGACACTTCAGTTCTTAGGTTTGAAGATGACATTTACGACGATCTGCTTTAATGATAAAGTAAACTACGAGGTTAAAGTGGACATTAATCACCAATTTGACCTTTACACCATGTCCTTATTTTTTTCTCTGTGACTCAAATACGCTTCCATACATTCTGATGTTGTGACGGCACAGAAGATGGTATGTGAGACTTTTAAAATGTATCGTGTCATTACGTTGGGGAATATGCGACGCTTGAATATAAAAGCACCACGAATGCATTTGTATGTCGGCATTTTGCCACATCGAACCATACATCAGACATCGAAGCGCGCACAGTAATCCCGTAGGATTCTCAAAGCGGCTTTCTGTCACACGTAGATAGTAAACAGAGACTCTGACGTCACATTCCGACTTTTATCACACTGCGCCCCCCTGACTTTTTTGCTGGTACTGCAACTTGGACACGTGTCGCGTTAATTTCTGAGTACCTGCTCAGAGAACGCGTCAAATGTACGCGTTCTGAGTGTGAAGTATAAACAGTAATTATGAATTTCCCCTTGGGGATTAATAAAGTATCTATCTATCTATCTATCTATCTATCTATCTATCTATCTATCTATCTATCTATCTATCTAGCTCAAAGTCTCACATACCATCTTCTGTGCCGTCTTTTTTTTGCAACTTCACAACAGCAACATAATGTACAGCACTACGGAAGCGTATTAGGGCCACGATGAAAAAAAAAAATACGGACACAGCGAAGAAAAAAAAAGTCTAAATGTCGAGATTAAAGTCGACATGCTGACTTTATTCTCGACGTGCTGACTTTATTCTCGACATTTACGTCGAGATTGAAGTCGACATGTTGACTTTATTCTCGACATTTCCACTTTATTCTCGCCATTTATGTCGAGAATAAAGTCGACATTTACACTTTATTCTATTGTTTATTTTGTCAGTAGAATGTCGCAAACTAAACTTCATCTTTAAATGAATGTTCAATTTACTAGATTTTCTCAAACCCCTTCATTAATTAATCTAGCACATTAAATGCTTTATATTAAGTGTTCCCCGACCCAGTTTTTAATCTCTATGCGCTTCTTCAACTGACTTCCTCTTGCACTGTGAGGCGCAGACAGCGATCGCCGCACATTGACTTCATGATGTTCCTGCTCTAAGAACATTCAGAATACTAAGAGAAATACTTGATATCTTCTTCACGATGAAATGCAATAAAGCATGTATTAAACATGGGTGGCGGGGGGCACGGTGGCGTGGCTATAGAGCTGCTCCCTTGCATTAAGGGGTTCCCAGTTGTATGTTCTGTGTAGTGAACTTTATGGCAAGTGTGACGAGGCTCCAAAAAAACTGGATATATAAATGGGTATCGCACAGGTTTAACTGGAATATCGTGTAAATGTTGGGTTCGTGATGTGGTGGTAGGAGACACGAACGCAGAATTCAATGGATGTTCTTCTGAGCGGGCTTTCTTTATTACATGCGCTGTCTCTATCTAGCGTACTAAACTTCCAGTTCCAATCCTTGTTTTTCTTTCTGCACATAACCAATCACCACACGATAAACGTCCTTTGTGAAATTAAAACAAGTTATAAACCTAGACCCCAGAGTTTTAAAACTTAAAATGTACAGAACTTAAAATGTATTAAAGCATATGGGGGCACGGTGGCGTGGGAGTTCACTGCTGCTTCAGCAGCAAGGGGTCCCGGTGTTCCCTGCCTTGAGTTTACATGTTTTTCTGGTGGGTCTACTCGGCGTGTTTCAGTTTCCTTTCAAAGACATGTAGGATGTGGGGTTTTGTTATGTATTATTGACCCTGCTACTTTATATGTTGCACGTATTCACCCTGCGATGTGTTGGCGTCTCATTCAGGATTTACTCCTGCCTCGCACAGGATGCTTGCTGGGATGGGCAACCCTGAATGGATGGCATAATTAAGCATGTATAATGAAGATTTTTTTAATTTCTGAAAACTCCATCCCAGCAAGCACCGTGCCCCACATGCTTTAATAATTTAAAGTTCTGAAAACTCCGAGGTCTAAGTTTATAACTTGTTTTAATTTCACAAAGACGTTTATCTTGTGGTGATCGGTTATGTGCAGAAAGAAAAAGCAAGGATAGAAACTGGAGGTTTAGTACGTCAGATAGAGACAGCACGCATGCAATAAAGAAAGCCCCCTCAGAAGAACATCCATTTAATCCTGTGTTCGTGTCTCCGACCCACCAAGCCCAATATTTACACAATATTTAAGTTAAACCTGTGCGATACCCATTCATATATCCAGTTTTTGGGACTTTGTACTACACTGAACATACAACTGGGGACCCCTTAATGCAAGGGAGCAGCTCTATAGCCACGCCACCGTGCCCCGCCACCCATGTTTAATACATGCTTTATTGCATTTCATCGTGAAGAAGATATCAAGTATTTCTCTTAGTATTCTGAATGTTCTTAGAGCAGGAACATCATGAAGTCAATGTGCGGCGATCGCTGTCTGCGCCTCACAGTGCAAGAGGAAGTCAGTTGAAGAAGCGCATAGAGATTAAAAACTGGGTCGGGGAACACTTAATATAAAGCATTTAATGTGCTAGATTAATTAATGAAGGGGTTTGAGAAAATCTAGTAAATTGAACATTCATTTAAAGATGAAGTTTAGTTTGCGACATTCTACTGACAAAATAAACAATAGAATAAAGTGTAAATGTCGACTTTAATCTCGACGTAAATTGCGAGAATAAAGTGGAAATGTCGAGAATAAAGTCAACATGTCGACTTTAATCTCGACGTAAATGTCGAGAATAAAGTCAGCATGTCGACTTTAATCTCGACATTTAGTCTTTTTTTTTTTCCGCTGTGTCCGTATTTTTTTTTTTTCACCGTGGCCCTAATACGCTTCCGTACAGCACTGCATTTGAGCCACACAGAAAAAAGATTAAGGATGTGATTAAAGTGGAAATTTCAGCTGTAATCTCGAAATGTCCACTTTAACCTCGTAGTTTACTTTATCATTAAAGTAGACCGTCATAAACGTCATCTTAAAACCGACCCAGTTGTTAATCACTACAATCTTCTGGGGCTGCCTCCTGCCCTGACAGCAGCTGCAAGCAGCAATAGATCACCACACAGAACACATTCAATTTCTGATATTCCAACTCTCTGCACATTTAGAATCCTTAGATTTATACTTGATATCACTTTTATGAGTGTTCTCCCTGTGTGGAGTTTTCATGTTCTCCCCGTGTCTGTGTGGGTTTCCTCCCACAGTCCAAAGACATGCAGGTTAGGTGCATTGGCAATCCTAAATTGTCCCTAGTGTGTGCTTGGTGTGTGTGTGTGCCCTGCGGTGGGATGGCACCCTGCCCGGAATTTGTTCCTGCCTTGCGCCCTGTATTGGCTGGAACTGACTCCAGCAGACACCCGTGACCCTGTGTTAGGATTTAGCGGGTTGGATAATGGACAGATGGATGGATCACTTTCATGATAGGGAGCATTAAAGTATGCATGTTACATTTTACAGATAAATTGTTAATTTCGTTTAAATAATGAATACTGTTAATTATTACACACATGGGGGTGACACAGTGGCGGAGCGGTAGCGCTGCTGTCTCGCTGGGTTTCCCTCCAAAAATATGCAGATTTGGTGACACTAGAATGACGCTAGTGTATGTGAGTGCTTGTATTCACCTTGCAATGAGCTGATGCCCCGTCCAGGGATTATTCCAGCTTCTTGCCCAGTGCTAGCTGGAATTGGCACTTAGCTGGATTGATGGATTCAATCATTAAGCATCCTTTTCAGAGATACTGCGGCAAGGTGTCATTGGAATTTATTGGGTGTTTTAGGCAATTCACAACACAGCAAAGCCAAACCTGTTCTGTTATCGTTTCTCATACTGCCACCTGGTGGAATCTTCCAGATTTATGTATAATACATGCGCAAGTATAAAACAGTACAATGCTTGTGTAGTAGTAGCATCCGCTGGAGCATACGTCGAGTCTTGTGAAGTATAAACCTGGCCTTACTCATACTGGGTCAATCGAGAGTTGCCAGTCAACCCAACATGCAGAGCAGCAGCACAGAAACAAACTCCATTCAACGGGAAATGAACTCAGGTCAGCTCAGAGGCAGTGAAATGATTGATAGTTCATAACAGTTCTTATAAAGTTAAACATAAGCAATAACAAGCAGAGCCGTTTTAACGCATGGGCACGCTGGGCAGTTGCCCAGGGGCCCCATGAGCATAGGGGGCCCCATGCTAATCTATGTATGTTGTGACTTGCTGAGTGCTTGTGTAGGTAGGGGCTCCAGTGCACTGCTTTGCCCGGGGGCCTATAATTCTGTTAAGATGGCCCTGATAACAAGTCAAAGATACAAAAGGGAAAATTAAAATTGCAGTGTATGCCCGGTTATAGATGTCAATGCTGTGAGCATGCCTTGAGCTGACAGGCAATTAGATCACATGCATTTTCGGTCATTTTAGAATAGATAAAATACTTCTGTGAACAATATGAAAATGCTAGCATTTACATATAAAACCAGTGTTAAATGTTTCTTCTTTTTTTCTTAATTGTCTGCCAGGCAATAACAAGATGCAAAGAAAATCAACAGATAATCTGGCCTGGACAGCCACTACTTTCATGCTAATTTCTTATTTAGAAGCCAATGCTTTCTCATTATTTAATTTTGTGGCTTTTTAGCATCACACCTGACACATCAGGGGCCTCATGTATAATTGCATGCGTAGAATTTACTCTATGGACAAAAGTGGAAATGTGCGTACGCAACATTTTTGTACTTATGCACCGTTTATATATGAGGCCCCAGCTTTTTCAAAAGCTGCTCTTTATTGAGAGTACTACTAAAATGTTTTGTGGACCAGAGCAGGTCAATATTTTTCACACTTTTACTTTTTCTTTCAAAAAAGACGCAACACTTCTAAATTCTAAAAGGGGTGTAAATAAAAAGTAAAGAACATAAAGCAAACTCCATGGGGAGCAGTAAGTGGTTACTGATTAAGAAAGCGGCCACTACAGCCCTCCATGATCTGAACTTGACACCACTGCCCCTTGAGTTTAAACAGGGATATGGTCAGTTGGTGTGCTAAGACAGAAAGAACATAATAAAAGGGTGTCCCAAAATTCACGCAAGAAGTAATTTTGATAGAGAACACATGTTTTTAATTAAAAATTGTACATTTTTATTGATTCATAAAGTCTACAGTATAGGGTTATGTATGGAATAGCATAGCGGGTAAATGGCCTCCACGGCTTTGCTGGCACATACGCACTCTTTTGTCGAAATTTTCCATGACCGTTTTGCATAAATGTGGCTGAATTTCATTGATACAGCGCTCAATTTCCTCCTTCAAGGCGTGGGTGGTCGTGGGCTTGATGGCATAAACCTTAGACTTCAAAAAACCCCAAAGAAAAAAGTCCAACGGTGTTAAATCGCATGATCTGGGTGGCCAATTCTGATCACCAAAACGGGAAATTACACGACCAGGAAATGACTCATGCAGTAATTGAATTGTTTCTCGGGCTGTATGGCATGTGGCACCGTCTTGTAGAAACCACATGTCGTCCACATCCATATCTTGCAATTTAGGCACAAAAAGCTGGATTATCATGTTGCGATAGCGAGCACCATCTATATATATAATTCACTAAGGCAAGACACCCATGGAAAGCACGCTGAAAGGGGCGTGGATTCACTAAGCCGCCGACAAGTAAGACGCCTATGGTGCACACCGGAAGGAGCCACGCCCACCAACTCCAAGACCATTGGATACAACAACAACTTGCAGAGCCACGGCCACCAACTCGGATGCGACGACACAGAAAAAACAGCATCATTTATATTCTTCTGTTGTAGAGGCCACATGCACCTCCGAGCCACCTTGACTGTTCATAGAGGCGTGTTTCTCGTGGAGGTGAATCGCCATATGCAGCGTGTAAAACGGTTTGCGAGGGGTATCCCATGGGATCCTTAAAATGATCCTTTACAACTGAGGTTAAAACACAATGAAGTAAGCAGTCTTTAAAAAATGAGTTTTTGGTTTCAACGCATGACCTCGTGCACCATAGCAAACTGTTTTACACGCTACATACAGCAATTCGCATCCGCGACAAACATGCGTCTTCTTAGATGCTCCTGCAGGAACAGAAAAGACGTTTTCCTGCCCACCAACACTCCTTTTTCACTGGCCTGCGTCTACCCTCGCTCTCTAGGCATTCACACTGCCTGCCCATGTGCCCGGACACAAAAACTCACCGACCACCCAGTTACTCCCTTTCGTCTGTGCTAGGAGTCCACATGCACGTCTGAGCCACGTTGACTTTTCATTATTCTTTTCGGTTTCGACACCCCACCGCGTCCACCATGAAAAACCATGTGAAAGGAACAACAAGGCCCCACCTCGCTACTACCGTGGTCGGGTGTCTTGGTGGATTATATATAGCCACAACCGCACAGAGCAATGAAAAGTCTACGTGAGACACAGGTGCATCTGGCCTGTGTAAAGACTTAAGTCGACGACTCAAGTGCTGAGTTGGAGGTGGGCACATAAGCAGGCAGTGCATACTGAACGAGAAATTCAGTCACGGACGATTGTGTGTTGGTTCATTCCGTGCATTGTTACAATGTTGCTTTTATTGCTGATTTATTACATTACCGATTTTTCAAATGTTAATTTTGTCCCTGTGCTTAAAAATCATTATAAAACCGGCCTGATTATGCAGAGTATGGTACGCCGCGGGTTGGCTAGTTAACTATTATTGCCTGACCAGCCGCATTTTCGAAGAAGAATGGTCCGATGATGCCTCCAGCCCAAAATCCGCACCAAACAGTGACACGTTGTGGATGTATTTGTTTCTCAACAATCACTCGTGGATTTTCTGAACCTCAAATGCGACAATTTTGATGATTAACAAAGCCATCAAGATGAAAATGATCCTCATCACTGAAAATGATTTTGTTCGAAAAAGTTGATGAAGTTAAATCACTATTCTGACCATATTTTGTACGAAAATTGCAAACTGTAGCTGCCAAGCCTTCATTATTTTTAAAATATTGCTCAACAATGAAAACGCGTTGTTCTTTCATGTAGCGCTCCATTTTTAATAACCCTGAACTGTGAGGTGTCACGCTGTCTTTTTTTTTCGTTGGCAACACTTTACCGCACAAATGGTGCCAAATTCAAATCTTGCGTGAATTTTGGGACACACATTACAAGATGAGGAAAAGGATCAGGAGCAGAGACATAGTCAGTCAGTAACTGAGAGTTCAAAATATGAGCATCAAAAATTTTAGGTGAGAATTAAAAATCCAAGATGAAAGGAGAGCCAAAAATTTGTTAACAAAGTACAAAGAAAACTTATGAAAATAAACTGCAAGAACCAATGGTGCTACCTGGCTAATGACGTGGCCTCACTGATGACCTCTTATCCCATTGCCTCAAAGACATCAAAGGCTGTGCACATCCGGGTCATAACCAAGGAAACAAAAGAAGGCGAACATAGGTAAACAAATTGGTGGCAAAGTGATACAATTTTCTTCTTTCAGCTGCTCCCGTTAGGGGTTACCACAGCGGATCATCTTCTTCCATATCTGCCTGTCCTCGTCATTTTGCTCTGTCACCCCCATCACCTGCATGCCCTCTCTCACCACATCCATAAACCTTCTCTTAGGTCTTCCCCTTTTTCTCTTGCCTGGCAGCTCTATCCTTAACATCCTTCTTCCAATATACTCAGCATCTCTTCTCTGCACATGTCCAAACCAACACAATCTCACATCTCTGACTTTGTCTCTCAACCGTCCAACTTGAGCTGACCCTCTAATGTCCTCATTTCTAATCCTATCCATCCTCGTCACACCCAATGCAAATCTTAGCATCTTTAACTCTGCCATCTCCAGCTCTGTCTCCTGCCTTCTGGTCTGTGCCACCGTCTCCAACCCATATAACATAGCTGGTCTCATTACCGTCCTGTAGACCTTCCCCTTCACTCGCTGATACCCGTCTGTCACAAATCACTTCTGACACTCTTCTCCACCCATTCCACCCTGCCTGCACTCTCTTCTTCACCTCTCTTCCACAATCCCTATTACTCTATACTGTTGATCCCAAGTATTTAAACTCATCCACCTTCGCCAACTCTACTCCTTGCATCCTCACCATTGCACTGACCTCCCTCTCATTTACGCACATGTATTCTGTCTTGTTCCTACTGGCCTTTATTCTTTCCTCTCTAGAGCAGATCTCCACCTCTCCAGTGTCTCCTCAACAGATCACAATGTCATCAGCAAACATCATAGTCCACGGGAACTTCTGTCTAATCTCGTCTGTCAACCTGTCCAACACCATTGCAAATAAGAAAGGGCTCAGAGATGATCCCTGATGTAATCCTACCTCCAACTTGAATGCATCCGTCACTCCTACCACAGATCTCACCACTGTCACACTTCCCTCGTACATATCCTGTACAACTCTTACGTACTTCACTGCCACTCCCAATTTCCTCATACAATACCACAGCTCCTCTTGAGGCACCCTGTCACAAAGATGCACTGCAACTCCTTCTGGCCTTCTCCTTATTTCTCCATCAATATCCTCAGAGCAAACATTGCATCTGTGGTGCTCTTTCTTGGCATTCAGTCATATTGCTGCTCACTAATCATCACCTCACTTCTCAACCGAGCTTCCACTACTCTTTCCCATAACTTCATGCTGTGGCTCATCAATTTTATCCCCCTGTAGTTACTGCAGGCCTGCACATCCCCCTTATTCTTACATATCAGCACCAGTACACTTCTTCTCCACTCCTCAGGCATCCTCTCACTTTCCAAGATTCCATTAAACAATCTGGTTAAAAACACCACTGCCATCTCTCCTAAACACCTCCATGCTTCAATAGGTATGTCATCTGGACAAACAGCTTTTTCATTTTTCATCCTCTTCATAGCTGTCCTTACTTCCTCCTTGCTAATCCGTTGCACTTCCTGATTCACTATCTCCACATCATCCAATCTTCTCTCTTGTTCTCTTCATTCATCAGCCTCTCAAAGTACTCTTTCCATCTGCTCAACACACTCTCCTCGCTTGTGAGTACGTTTCCATCTTTATCCTTTATCACCCTAACCGGCTGCACATCTTTCGCTGCTCGGTCTCTCTGTCTAGCCCACTGGTCTTTTTCTCCCTCCTTAGTGTCCGACCACTCATACAACTCATCATCTGCCTTTTCTTTAGCCTTCACCACCTCTCTCTTTACCTTACACCTGATCTCTTTGTACTCCTATCTACTTTCTGCATCTCTCTAACTATCCCACTTCTTCTTTGCCAACCTCTTCCTCTGTATACTTTTCTGTACTTTCCCATTGGTGGCAACGTGATTAAAGAAAAATATTACAGCAGTGTCATAACAGGAAAATAATACAAATAAGTTAATTTATTATATTTAAAAATCCAGAGAGGGAGAGAAAAACCCAGGAAGAAACTGCACGAAAAGCATAAATACATTAAATATGAAACACCAATATAACACAGTAAAGAAAACTTTTTAAAACAATAAGTGGCAGCAGAGAATGTCCACATGTTTTTGCTCCCTTAAGGAAAAGAGTGAACTCAAGGTTGTTTTAGAAACGACTACAGGGCAAAGGGGTATTATTGGTCATCCACAGCCCCAGAAATGTATCCTGGAATGGCTCTGGACGTAAGTCAGAGTGAGCGAAGGCTGAGTGGTGAGTGGAGGTAGGCATTCAGCAGGCTGGTACCGTAGATCATACAGCCAGAATTACCAAGGCGGGATAGAGGCCAAGTTTGGAAACTGTGTAAAAATCCGGGTTGGTCTGCTTTTGAAGGTGGGAAAATGAGAAAGAACATACTGTACATAGTTAAGAAATCTGACAAGTGAGATGGGACCATTCGGTCCATCAAGCTTGATTCTTTATCTAATAGCTAAGCTGTCACAATAACTCATCCAGAAACGTCTTAAATGTTACCAAGGTTTCTGCTTCAGCTCCATGTCTTGATATTTGTTCAAGATTCGCATAACTCTTTGAGTTAAGAAGTGCTTCCTGGCTTCAGTCCTAAAGACACCTCCCCTTAATTTCCATCTGTGTCCTTGAGTACTGGATTCACCATTAAAGTGAAAGAATTCTGTTGGATCTACCTTATCGATGCCTTTAATGATTTTCAAGACCCTGATTTGATCCCCACACAGTCCCCTCTGCTCAAGACTGATCAGCTTGAATTCTCTGAGCCTGTCACAGAAGGACATGTCCTTCAGTCCTGGTTGCTCTTCTCTGCACAGCTTCAAGTGCTGCTATGTCTTTCTTGTAGAATGGTGATAACCAGAACTGCACATTACACTCTAGATATGGTCACACAAATGTCTCTCAATTTAAATTCAATAGTTTTTACAATGTAACCTAACATTTTGTTTGCCGTTTTATTAGCTTTGGCACATTAGATGATGAAAACTTAAATCCTAAATTGTTTTCAGAGGTTACTTCTTTCAGGATGGCATCTACCATCTAGCATTGTTTTGGCTGGCTCCTCTGTGTCTTCAAATCTGACAATGTTGGTGTCACAAGTTTACTAACTATAGTGGAGTCTATGACATTTAAATAAATTAGAAAAAGTAATGGTCTAAGGACAGATCCAGTGGGACTTCACTGATGGCCTTACCCCATGCAGAGCATTCACCTCTTATCTGTACTCTTTTTCTCATGTCGGGTAACAAACTTGAGATCAAGTTCTATAGGTTACTCTGATGCCAACGGTTTCTTCTTTGACAATGAATCTGAGTCAAAAGCTTTTTGAAAGTCCAGTTAAATTATGCCATATGCTTAGGGACAGGCACTCTAGCATAGGTGTCTGGAGTGGGCTATGATGCCCATAGAGGCAGCATGATTTACTTTGCACTGTCTTCTTCTTTGTTACCTTTACAGTGCCTGCACTCAACCTTTCTGCTTTATCTGGATAATTAATCTGCTCCGTGTTGATTCTAGTGGCTTTATCATACACTGGTAAATATTGCTGACTCACTAATTCAGTCCCATGAGTTCAAATCTTATTCCTGGTCAATGTCAGTGTGGAGTTTGCATGTTGTCCCCGAGTCCCCTTAGGTTTTCCTCTAGATACTCCATTATTTATCCTGCATTCCAAAAGACACTTTGATTAGGTAAACTGGTGATAGGCCTTTAGCAATTGTGGATATGTGTGTAAGTGGTCCATATGATTGATTGATGCCCTGATTGTTCCCTTGAAATGCCAAATTGGATTAGGAATGGTCTTTTATTTAATGCTTTTGCTATATGTGCAATTGCTGCTGGACTTTTGTATGCATTAGAGTTTCCACTAGGTGGTGCTCTGTTACAATGGAAAATCAATTGTTTTAGCAAACACTTCACCTTGGTAGACTATCACCAGGTCCCATCATTTCCGCATACCACAGAAAATCACCAGAATCATTTTCTCCTAATGGTCGTTCTGATGGAACAAGATGCAGTTAATTTGATTCTTGTATTATTTTTTTAACTCCATACCTAATACCCAATGTCTTAGTGATATCTCCTTGATATTCGTAGTGCAATCCAACACTTGGTATTTTATGCAGAGATCACTGACATTCTATTCTACTGTCTTATTGGTCTGAGATATCTGGAATCAGATGGCTTTCTAACTCACAAATATCTCCTCGCTGCCTCTCTCAGGAAATTGAAGCCATTAGCCATCTGAGAGAAGAGGAATCCATTACTGTGCAGGTAGAAGAAGTTGCCAGCACTGACCTGACCAATGCCTTGGCTGATATCCGGAGTGAATATGAAAACTTCATTAGTAAACAGAGGAGACAGACTGAGGCCTGGAGTAATAGTAAGGTAATCAAGGGCACCTTGGTGGGCTTAACAGTGTTATACCTCTGGCTGCCTCATCCTCACTATTTTTTTTATCCAGATGCAGGCCACCACCTTCAGTCAGGCAATGACTAAAAGTGGCACAGATGCTCAGAGCAGCAATAGCCAAGTCACTAACCTAACTGTTCAAGTGCAGGCCTTGGAGATTGAACTGCAACTCTGTCACCGCATGGTAAGCTGCCTGTATTTTATAATTTAGAAAGGCATTTTCGAGGTGCTGCCAGTGTTACTGTCAGTAGTGTTAAAAGAGTGTCTAATCGGTCTCTTCCATAACCGTCCTCCAACAGAACAAGTCTTTGGAGGACATACTGCAGAGCACAGAGTCAAGTTATTCAGACAAACTGAGGGAGCACCAGCAGAGGGCAGCCCACTTGGAAGATGAACTGCATGCACTGCGAGATGATATCCAGCGCCAGGCCCAGGACTACCAGGTACTACTGGACATTAAAAACCACCTTGAGACAGAGATCACAGACTACAGACACTTGCTGGATGGGCAGGAGACCAGGTGAGAACCCATCTTGAGACACACCCACTAGAAATCAGGAGCTCTGCAGTTAAGTTTCTTGATGAATGTCTGTTTTGAATTTTAGCCAAAAAGACCTGGAAATGACAGCGATTTCCAACAACTGCCTCCCAGGTGAGCACAGTGGAAATTTTTGATTGTACATGCATCTGCTGGCTTTGTTTTGAAATCTGTGATCTGTAATGAGGTTTTGGGCAAAAGTACGGTAAAGTGTAGTATGCAAGCAAAGGCCCCCTTGAGCGACTGGTACTGAAGAGCACAAGGAAAGACACATTTGACAGATAGATAAGAATATAAAAGGCACTATATAATGGTGTCTAGAGTCACTATTATCGGGTGTACAGAGTAGTGAAATTCTTACATGTGCAACATGCTGCCACTCTCCTTAAATCTCCATACGTATCGCAGGTTAAACCCAAGAAGACATCAAAAACATCTCAATAAAATGCGGTTTATATTGAAAAAAAGAGGATTTCCATGATTAGACATGTTTGTTTCTGCTGTTGGAGCATGTCAGAGAAATGGAACATTAAACATGTCTCTTAAGAGCATAATACTCTGTAGTTTCCCAGGAGCAAGACTTAACAAAGAAGACGAGTGAAAGAAGCAGGTAATGATTATCTCTTGATGTTTGCAATATGTGCTCTTGCAACAAAACTTACAAAAGGAATCCATTACACACATTTCACATATAAGTCTGTAAATCTGATCCCTGACATGAAATTCACCCCACTCCAGAAACAATATACAACATAAACGTCAGGGTGCAAAACAGTAACAAAATAAATTAATAATATGTAAAAATCAGAACTAACCACACAATATACCAGTGTACTTGTAATGTATAGAAGTGTTTCTCAATCACTGGATTGCAGGTTGCCGCCTGTGGGTTGCTGATTGCTATTATTGGGTGAGCTGGTGGGTTGCAGTGGATTGAGGCATGTGCAGTGAGTGGGTTGTGGTGGGTTGCCTAAGCGATCAACAATGCTGCACCACATTTATACTCATTTGAATCTGTGTATGTTTCATGATGGGACCACCACGCACTTCCATTTGAGCTTGTTTCATCTAGGGGGACAGCTTGTGTGTCAGCAGTACATGTAAATTGGTAAAATTGGGTTGAGAAATACTGATGTATACTAACTTTAAAAGAACACTGCTCCAGTGCCAATGTGCCACGTTTGAAGATGGAGGAAATATAGAGTCTGTTGGATGTGTACAATACCAAGCCCTGTCAGGGCTTCGTAGCACACACTGTGGTGAAATGAACCACTGTTTAAAGATGCCCTAAAACAAGGTGTAGTAGAGAGCATAGGCAGATTTAGTAAATGATGTTCTATAATTTGTCCAAGAATTCTGCCACTGTTCCTAGAATGTCCTGTAATGTAGTTGCACATTCGTGTCAGTTTAGTTACAGTAGTTGTGTGAAGTTACTCCCCAAGAAGATGGCATTGTAGAAAAGCACACTCGCCACTACTGACTAGTAGATCCTCCTCGGCACTGTGTCACATACTGTACGTCAAAAGACCTGAGCCTTTTCAAAATTAAGAACCTGCTCTGCCCCTTTAATTGTAGCAGACCTGTGTTGTCCACCCAGTTCAGTCTGCTCTTCAGTTAGACCCTCCCCAGGTTTTTATGGCACTGCACTACCTCCAGCTCCTTCCCATGATGGTGATTGACCTCAGGGGCCCATCCATGCATTTCATGCAAATAAGAAAAAAATTAGCTGCTTGGTGGTTTGAAAAACGTTTCTGCGTTTTTATGTTCGGTTGCTTCATACTATTGGTGCACACATCATCCACTTCACATCGTCCATTGTGTACCCACTTTTATTCCATCACTGAGTGAGAAGCTTTCAGTTGTGCCAGTAAAGAGAAGTGAGAGTTTTGTAGGTCATTGGTAGATTCAATAAGAGAAGTCAGACACTGTGAAGGATGTGGAGAGTCAGTATGAGCAGCAGTCATAAACAGGACCCTGGAAGTAGATGAAAATTAAATCAAGAATTAGGAAAATGACAAGGAGTACAAATCAACAAAACTGTAGGCATTATGAATGAGGCAAAAAAAAATTGTTCAGCAGTTCATAAACTATAGTCCAATACTCAAAAAAGCCATTTTTGGGAGATAAGAGCAATAAGTCTGTTTAAACAGTGTGGAAGTCACAGGGACGTACAGCTCCCCAAACCTGGACACAGACAGGCACAGAGACACAAGTCCAAGCTCACACTTTTATTTTCCTTTTCTGTTTTCCACAAGCACAACACAACACTCTATAGCAATGCTGCTCAGTCCCTTCTCTCTCTCTCTGTATTTCTATCTTCTTCCTCTCTTTTTTCTATGCCTCCTCCTCTCCTCTCCCAGTAAAGTTTGTCATCCACCTCCTGACTCCAGCTTCCCAACCAGAGTGAGGCAGCCTCATTCATAGTGCACCCGGGGGTGGCAGAAATGCTGCATAGGCACCCAGAAGTGCTGAAAGTGCACCCGGATCCTCTTCTGGCAGCACTTCTGAGTGTGGCAGAAGTGCTGAAGTCCAGGGATCCAGAACTGTCCAGGTGCCCCCTGGTGGTGGCTACAGGCCCCAGCAGGGATGAGCTTCTAAGCTCCAAACCCATGGCCCTGGTGTAAACTGGGGAGGGGTTAGGGGGTGGGGGGTTGCCCTCTCATGTTCTGGGGAAGGTATTGCTCCGAATATGCCCTCTCCCCTGCTCCTTCCATCACAAGGACATCTTGGCAAGGCAAAGGCCTCAGCCATCCACCACAGCAGTAAACCAAAATAAGATGTTTAAAATCAAACTAATCCTGAGTAGATGCTATTGCCAGAGATCAGCTAATGAATGGGATGTGACACATTGACTTATATTACTGCCTGATATAATCTGGATTGGATTGGTTTAGAATGTTTGTCGTGTTTCCTGAATTTTCCAAGACCATTTGCATTAAACTTTGTCTCTTTATGCTTAAGAACCCATTTCTATCATTATTTTTTAGTCCAGGTTTTGTTTTCAGATTGTCAAAATCATTTCCCTTCCTTCCGTGATGTTACCTTTTTTTACATGGACGAGTTACTTTATATGCGGTTGCTAATGCGTTACTCTACAGCAACGACAAAGGAGTGCACTTCTGGTTTTTCAAGATTGTGGATTTGATTAAACTTTCTAGAGTACTTACAGTACTTTGTTCTGTAGTGTGTTTTAGTGCTTGATCCTTTGCTTTTTAAAAACTGATTTTGATATCATTTAGTGTTCTTCAGTGTTCAAACTTCGGCCCATTATTAACTGCATTTCATCTCCTGGTCCCTTATTTCTATACACTATCAACTTTCCATTTCCTATCAGAACAGTGCCTCATCCTTTGAAAGGTTACAGCTAGATTCACTTTTCAGCAGGCACTTTAAGTCTTCTTTCAACTGCTGCCACTTGCTATCTACTCACAAAGTCACTCAGAGATTTAGAAAAATGTTTTGGATTTTTCACTCATCGGCATTCATATTGATGCGTCATGTTTTGGATGAGTACCTGTATGACTTTTTCATTTCCCAAACTTATCAGATCTTTCTGTGACTGCTAGTCGTATCCAATCTCGTAACATTTCTGGGAGTCACTCTAAGAAAATGTTAAAGATTTTTCACTCCTTCATGTTCATATCACTTCTGTAGTGCTTTCAGGAATCCCTCTGAGGTGTACACAATTATTGAGCATGTTTTGACTGTTTTTCTAATTAGGACATATACAGCCATGACCAGTGTTTTAGGCTGGAAATCTTGTACCTCCTTTTTAGCTTTGCCAAGCTCCTGAGCCACCTAAGGTGCACATATTAGGATCTCACTTTGAAAATGAAAATGAAGACTTTCTGCTTTGGGAATTATGACATACAGAGCTTCAAATGGGTAAAATGTGACACACGCATAAAATACACATTTGCTTTCAGCAAAAAGTTGAAACAAACCAAGAAGTGTCTTAAACTGGGAAAAACTAAATGTGGCTAACAAGATGAATCACATCATTTGATATTCTTTTTTATATTTCACCTTTTATTATACCCAGGGATGAACAATTAATGTCTAATTTTTAATCAATTAGTTTTTTTAAGTACCTGTGCTTTTGTAAATAGGATAAAATTGTTTTAGTAGGAAATATTTGTGTGGATTTATATAATTTTCCAGCATTTACAGTTACCTGGCTGAAGTTGTTATGATTTTTTTCCTTTAGAATTTCTCTGGGGCTCTGCCCCCTGCTCACTTCGCTCGCCAAACCCTGGGCGAACGTTACTCGCTAGGCACTTCGCGGATCTGCTGCTCACGTATGGGGAAGCAGGTGTACAATTTAAACAGATTGTTATTTTCATGGGAATTGTTACATATGCATAATAGAACTAACTATTTTACATTACAGTGAGTAATAAACCATAGTACAAAAATAGTAAAACGTAATAAATTGAAAGAAAATTATGTTTCACGTTGCGTTAAGAGGTATTCGTTGTGTTATACATTTTCATTCTGTTTGGCTTTGAAATTAAAAAGGAAATACTTTTTAAACTTACACTTTTACTGTAAAACTTCAGTAAAAACAATATTTGGAATTAACTTTTTGTCAATATCGCATTGAATTTTGATTCTGTGTTTGGACTTCCATTGTGACAACGCAACATATAACTCCCCCTGAGTGAATATTGCTTCTTTTTCTCTAATAAATAAACCGACTTTTTTGAATGTTTTTCCCTCTGATTTGTTAATTGTCAAAGCAAAATCTATTCTAACAGGAAACTGTAAACATTTTAATACAAAGGGCATATCAAGATCTCCTTTAGTGTCTAATGTCATCCCCTGAAGTTTTACTAAATTATCTTTCTTGTTGCCTGTTAAAATTGTACATATCAGAATTGTTTGACCAATTTTGAATACAACTAATCTTGTCCTATTGCATAGCCCATCACTCAGACATAAATTATGTAACAACATTACAATACATCCTTCTTTCAACAGTAATTTGGCCGGTGGAAGTCCGGACGATGTTAATGGTTGTTGATATTCTACGGGATACTGTAAGTTGATGCTTCATGATCTTCATGATCACCACCAACTGCTTCAGCATAATCTATTGATACGCATTTAACCAATTTTCTGTGTAACCAATTGACAATTTTTGCATTAATTTTTTTTTACATCATCATTTTTCAGTGCTAGCATTGCCCGTGTACTCATTTCTTCTGTTGATAACCATTCCAGATGAAATTTGGACATAATAAGTCTTCTTATATTGGGAACTTAAAGTGAGAAAAACATAAAAATTTATGAGCTGAGAGTGCAGGAACTGTGTCTGACAAAAGCATTCACATGAATGAGAGGTCCGTGGGCCTTTAACTGTAAATGGTTAAAAGGAGGGCGAGGCTTAAAAAAATCTCTTGGCAATAGTCTTGTCTCAAGATTTTCTTTTATAATAGAGATATTTTAAATCACTGCTTATTTTTTTCCTGAGTATTTTCTTCATCATATAGGGCTTCGATTTACAGTATGTAGAATTCAAATTTGACAGTCATTTTGGTATAAACATATATTTGATGAGAGTTAAAATATTTTCATGTCTCGCTTTGATGTCATGTTGTTTTCATGTTGGTGTCAGCATTTTGTCTTAGTAGCTGCAATGTTGCTGTGCTTGGTTGGCCAGGGAAGAATGGTGCATACCCTCATTAACACAAGTGAAAACAAGCCATCCGAAATTGTGGATAGAAATTAAAATATTTGCCTGCAGGTTTTAAGTATTGGCTCTCCAGTAAAATAAACTAGGCTATGAGTTATTTTGGTTTTGTTTTGGGTTTTGTAAAAAGACTCATCTGAACTCTTGTTAACACACTTTGTCATAGATTTTGTTACCACCGATCATCTTCTCATCCTCCCTTATTAAAATACTGTCTCTCTGTCTGTGTTGGTTCAGTAGAACTACTTAGAAATTTACACAATGGCAAGAGACTTCTCGGGGCAAAACATTGTGATTCACACCTGTTCCTTCCGTCTTTTAAATAATTTTTTGATAGAAACAAGAAAACAAGCTCCAATCTTATGATACAACCTTGTAATGCTTTTAAAACTGGAAAACACTCTGGAATCTGCACCCATCTCAGCACAGTTCTTGCCTTGTGGCCAATATGCTGCTGGCATAGAATGTGACTCTTCCCATAACACTAAAACTAGATCCAGCTGGTTTAGAATACTGATGGAGAAGCATTGGATCCATATGACTCTAAACTGGATAAGCAGGTTAGGTGGATGAATGAAGAAAATGACTGGATGAACAGTAAATACTATGTAACAGCCTAAACATACATTCTCTTAAAAAGGTAAACTTAAACTGTTAAGTTAATCAGGATGTAGAAACAACAACCAAAGAAAAAGAGTTTGTTAAGAGATATAAATGAATTAGGATGGAGATCACCAAACTCCACACGCCCATCCCCATCCACCACAACTTCTTGAACCTAAACTTGCTCATCCCTAATTTAAGCAATTTTTTTCAGTCATAGTTCAACATGGCTTACTAAGATACAGGGTTACTGCTAAATTTCTCATCATATCAAACTGAGTCAGTGGGGGCATTTGAATCCAGCGACTTTAGAAATTCTGGTTCAGCACATTATTCCGTGGTCACCTAACGTGCTGCATTTGGATTTCTTTATGGTGATGCACAGAAGACATGTTTTAGCTAATGCCCCAGAGTGCCTGCAGCTGCTCTGCCCAGGCCTCTAGCCTTTGTTTCAGGGAGTGTGTCTCTCCTCCCAAGATGCCAGTCATCAAGGCATGGCACTACAACATGTACCAGGCAATTAGATGACAAAGATATCAACGCCTCATGCTGACAGATTTTATTTATTGGCTTCTTGCCCACTAGGCTGTGGGAAAGAATCTTAAATTCCAGTTGTTGCTGGCTAACACTTTACCAGAGTACATGCTCAAAAACCTGTCACTTGATTGTAAATCCATCTTATAGGTGACATTTTTGTTTTTTATTACTCCTGAAACAGGCTTAAACTCAGTGCAACAAAGCAAGATGGAGAGAGACAAAGCAGCAGAGAAGGAGCCCAAGATGGATGGTCTGGGAGAGTCTGTGGTAAACCTGGAGTTGGAACCATGCCCAGAATTTGACATTCACCAGGAACTGGTATTAGGATTAGAGGTGTCAACAAACAGCGAACAAGACCTACAAAAAGGGCCTGTGATAAGTCAGGAACTGGAACCCAAACCAGTATATGCACTGGCTACAGAGCTGGAACCAAACTCAAAATTAAAAGCTAGATCCAGATCCCACAGTGCTCCAAGAATGTTTTATAGACAAAAAGAAAGAATCAGACACAGCAGTTGCAAAAATGTTGAGCTGCCACTGGAAGTAGAATCTGCAACAGATGTAAAGGTAAAACTAGAACCTATGGTTTTCTTAAATGCAGAGCTGGAATGCACCGCAGAGTCTTCAGTAAGTCTAGACCAAAATCCAGATCAAAAGTACGAAATAGATATAGTGAAATCACAAGAATCAGCATCTTCAATAGATTTGGATCAGGAACAACAATCTGAACTTCTGCCCAACCAGGAGTTCATTTTAGAAGTAAAGTCTTCTATAAGCATGGGATCAGACCCAGAACAACAGTCTGTAATAATAAGACAGGGGTTGAAACCTGAACCAGCCTCTACATTAACTGCAGAGCTGGAACAAGAAGCAGAATCCACAATAGGTCTGGATTTGGTCTCTGTTGCAGGCCAGGAGCGGGAACTAAAACTAGACCCATCAATAAATATGGAACCAGACCTTCAACCAGAAAATATAATAAGTCAGGAACAATTACCAGCATTCGTATTAAAGGCCCAGCTAGAGCCAGAATCAAAGCCTGACATAAATCTTGAGCTAAAATCAGCACAAGAGCCAGTAGTAAATATCGAGTTTGAACTAGAACCTGAATCTGTAAGACTTCAAGGGCTGACACCAGAATCACAGAGTGCAATTAATGTGGAGCATCTTGAGTAATCATGGTCCTCAAATCTGAACTAGAAGAGAAGTCATGGCCAACCACAGAATTTGTGCCAGAATCGGTTAAAAAATTAAATTGAAAGCAGAGAAAGGAACAAATTTCGTAGTAAATATGAACTCCTCCAAGTGACAGAATTTAAGTGGGAAATGACCTTGGAGTCGGAATTTTTAATAAGCGTAGGAATAAGAGTCTGAACAAATTCAGGAGCATTGCATATAAGCCAAGGTCTACACCAGATAGGTTTAAGCATTACTGCAAATGTAATAAGGACACCATGTTTGAAAGGAGCTAGGCTGAGAAATAAACCAAACTTTCTACTGATTGTGAATTTCATGAATTTAATTCTTGTTTCATTATCTTATTGTGTCTTTACTTTGTATTTCTAAGGACAAGTAGCAAGGATTGCAGTATCTTTCTATACTCTATGTATACTATGTATTTAACCATTTTCCCAATAATTGTAGTAAAGTATGGCAACCAGTGTGTTGTGGTGGGTGGTTTAGGATTCTATCAATTGATAAAGATTAAACAATGTAACAGTAGTGTGATGTAAGTTAAAATATAGACTTTCATTAAACAATAATCTCCAATTATTGTGATTCAGATGAGTTCTTATAAATAAATATCAACTATTAGTTTCATAAAAGAAAACTGGCCACATGTCAGTCAGTATCAGTCACTGGTTATGTGCCACCTCTTGTATTGCCAGCTTGACTGGTGGGGCTCTGCATCTAAAGTGAGGGCTTCAATAACTTTAAGAAGACTACAGAATAGCATTTTCTAATACTTCGTAGGATCCCGCTTTGCCAAGCAATGATGGAAAAAAAAAATCATTTAATTGTAACAGGTCTTACTCGGGATCTCAGAGGTGTTAAGATAAGTGATAGATGGACACAGACGAGATCACGTAACGTGCAGGGAAAATACAAATATTTTATTTCTACAAATAATTGGACTATTGTTTACAATCTAGTAGAAGGTTTAATTTCCACATAACTAGAAGACATTCACTAGAAGTCTACCTTTTGAAAATGTGTGACAATTATGAGTTTTCATTTTAAAATCCACCTTCTGTAAGTAACAGTACTACTCAAGTTTAGTCCTTGAGGCACCCTATGGATCCAGGCTTCTGTTTTTTAACAAATTTGAGTTAGTCACTTTCCCTTCAATTGATCTCATTATCAAATTTCTCTTATTTTTGTTTAAGAAATGTAGAATAGTGTGTGAATTATACTTGCAAGAAATTTTAAAATATATGGCTATAGCTTTAAATGCTTAACAGTCTTTTGTCATTGCCCTACTGATTCACCTGTTTCTCTGTAGAGTTTGTTCCCTTAAGTGTATCCTAATAAAGACAATGAACCCTGAAAAGTTGTCCCCACTAGTGTGCTCATGGGCGAGTTAAAACATTCTAAAGATAATGAGGATGAAAATCTTAGCAACCTTGATAAGAACACTTGACCAGGTCAGATCTAATACAGGGGTGTTCTGGATGGCAGGACACCTTTTCCCCAATAACCCACTCCTGCTGGATGAAATGATTGAGTTAGAATGGAGCCACAATCATGATGAGTTGCCTAAGCCTCGCACAGAAATGGAAAGTAAGAAATACAGCGCTGCATTAAAGAACCCGGTATTCGCTTGCTCCGTGCTTAAAAGTATGATCTGCTCTCACTTAAGGAGCTAAGTCACCCATGGGTCTGTGAAGGGCCTTGACACACATGAAACATTTATCAATAGATGCTAAATTAATGTAAAAAAAAAACTAGCAAACCCAGTTTTGTAATTTTTGGATTGACAGTGAAACACAGAAGCTGGGAAGTTATATCTTACCTAATTGGGTCAGGAGTCTAATTAAAAACTGAAGTTAGGACAAAAACCTGCAGACTGCAGCAAGAGACCAGCCACTAGACTGAACCGGAGAACTACTGCAATCACATTTTCTATTGAACTAATAGATCTTAAACATGTTGACCGTCTTTACAAAATTATTCATGTTATTTTCTTTATCTTTTCCACTATTTGCGATGTCAAAATTACTCTCTAATTCACAGCAATTTGAACCTGAGTGCTGTCTACCATACTTGTTTTGAAGTCACATTTTTGTTTGCTATAAATTCTACAAGATATCAGATTAGGAGGCTTGGATACCAGATTAGGAGATTTCTGTAAATCTCTTAAGGGGTGGAGTTTTTTGTGGAGACAATGTTGTTGTGTGCTCCAATAATTGAAGTCAAGACAAGAGGACAAAAAACTGTGAAATTTGATATTATGCGTGAGGTTTCCCCCATTTTCAATATCAGTAAAATTTAAGGCAGAAGGAGACAAAAAGGGGAGAAGACTGTTCTGAGTTCTGTGCTACACAACACAAACTAGCATGATGGTTTCAGTGCAAAGAAATATATCAAACTGAAAAGGAGCTGGATACATCACACATCCCAATAAATGTAATGTTTGGATTGTTTTGGAACTAGAGACACAAGCATAGTGAATCAGTGGTATATGGTCTCCAAAAGGCTTCACTAAAACATTTTACTGGACAGGCCGGGCTTCCTTTGCCTGCCTGGAAAGTTCTTGCCCCAACTGGGCTTAATCCCAAATATGAGACATGTTCAAAAAGTTTTTTTTAACTCTATTTATTAAGAATTTCAAAAACAAATGACATCACTTTTCTACATAGTCACCTTTGTTTGCGATGCAATTTTCCCAGCATCGTAGCAACTTTTTAATGCCCAATTACTACTCCTCCAGCCTTCACCGTTTGCAACAAAAATATAAAAATGTTTTTTGAACATCCCTCGTATAAAGATCTGCTACAGGCCTTGCAGGCCCAATCAAGATCAAAGCCTTTCAAAGAAACTTAACAGTTCTAAAAAAATATCAGAAAGCCCCTTAAGTTGGAGGGGCACTGTAAACCTTGGCTTGTGATCAGAAGGGCTCTAAAATGATCTTTGTAAAAAAAGTATTTATTTATAAAATTGGAAAAAAATGAAAAGCAAGGCTCCGCAGAGTCCTAAAACGTAATCCAGAAACAGAATCCTTAGACAAAGCAGAATAATAAACCAGAAAATTCAATAACAAAACGCAAAACTCATAATCCTACAGAATAAAATGCTTGGCTGATGAATCTTGCTTATGGCTTGAATATAAAGCCAAAGGGAGGACCCAGCAGCTATAATATCAGGGTGGTTCTGCCCCTTGGGGAATCACCTACAAAGCACAAGAAGCACATGTAGACTTCAAGAGACATTCATTATTGACTAATAATAAACAAAATCAACAGAAATAACATGGCAAAAGAAAAAATAATGATTCAAAATGAAAATAAAATACAAAAATAAAAACAGAAAAATATACATAAGTATAAAACATGAATAAATTGATTAAACACAGCCTGTTTTAAAATGTTCTTATATTATTTAACCTTATTTTCCAGTCTTTGTAATGAAGGTAGAAACCAGAAAAAAATATACACTGACAATGGATGGGAACTCCATGAACAGACTTGGCCAAATCTGCAACTACTCTAGGGCTGTGAGGCAGCAGTCCCAACCAGTGCAAAACCCTCTATGTACTGTCACAGTTGGCTGGGGGTGGAACTCAGCCAGGGCGCCCGAGGAGACCGGAGGAGGGCTAGTGCCTCCTCCTGACCACGAGGGGATGACCGCCCTGGTTTTATTGGTGGCCTCGGGTAGGGGGCTTGGAAGCCCAACCCTGTAGGGGCCCGTGGCCACCGCCAGGCGGCAACCGGTGCCTGAAGAACCCTGGAGCAGAAGAATGGGGACACCTGAAAGGCGGGAAACAGCTGGAGCCCATCTGGGGTGGTATAAAAGGGGCCACCTCCCTGCATTCAAGAGTGGAAGTCGTGTGGAAGAGGACAGAGCTGGGGCCTCTTGTATAACGCCGTGCGTAGAACTCGCACTATAACATGGCGTAAGCACAAAAGCCGAAATGTGTTTACGCACAGAAAAATCCAGATGCAGGAATCTGTGCGTACTCCAACTTCCACGTTCTTCCGCTACATAAATCCCGATCAGCGTGAAAACTAACGCTCGTGCACGCGCATTATGTAACGCCCCAAATCCTCCCAGAATTACGCCTCTTTGAATATGCAAATCAATATAAATCGCCCTTAAGCGCAGCCATCTGTGAAAAGACAATGGGAAAAGCACGGGGAGAAATATAAGAATTTCAGCAAATACCAAGTGGAGGCAAAGGAAAAACATACTATTTGTTCAAATAAACCGTGGTATAATCAACAAAATGAAGTTGATTGAGTGACATAGCGTGTTGGAGAAACTTGAAAGCTCACATTCACAAAATCGCACAGTGCCGGAAATAAAAAGAAGTCACATATCAAAGTTGCCGTGAAAAGAAGAGTTGTAAGCCCACTGTCTGAGTGTCATATGAAAGTTTATTAGGGTACAGAGAAAAAAGGCACACTGTGGGGAAAAAGTACGAAATGTCAACTTCAATCTCGACATTTCCACTTTAATCACGTAGTTTATTTTGTCATTTAGTAGAACATTATAAACTTCATCTTAAAATTAATCACATAGTTTATTTTGTCATTTAGTAGAACATTATAAACTTCATCTTACAATCGTTTAATTAACCAGTTTCTCAAATCACATCATAATTAAAGTAGCACGTTAAATGCTTTGTTTTGTATTTGATCTTCTACTCGTATGTGCTCTATGTGTGTGAATCACTACTTGCTTCTTAAACTGGCTCTCTTCCTCCAACTGGACACAGAGTCCATTACATTCGTGATATTACAGCTCTCTGAATAACTAAATTACTGAGATGTATACGTGATGTCATTTTCATGATGATAGGAGTTAAAGCACATTATTAAACATGTGTTTCACTTTGATGAAATAATTTATTGCAGCAGTACTCAGGGGCGGCTCTAGGCTTGTGGTGGCACTGGGCAGAGGAAGAATCGGTGGCTCCTTCGCGCCAATGTCAATAAGGTAGCTTATCACGGTGGATGGCCACGTCCGTTGCGGACACTGCACAGCAGCCTCGTGCTCATGACAAGCATTTATCTTTTGTCGAAATTTGTCGCTGCGTTTTTAGCTGTGTTGTTATTTTCTCTTTCTGTTTTATATTCAATATATATTGGTACGCCCAAGAGTCCTTGCTTTTCTTTCCCCAAGTAACCGATCGCCATACAATCAGCTCTGTAATAGACGTTAAGCCATCTGTAAGCTTAGCGCCGATTCTTCAAAACTTTTAAAGAACATTGAAATATCTTCGTAGTACATGTTTAATTATTCTATCCTTCACAACACTCCCAGTGAAGAATATAGATTATTTAAATGAAGTTAAAGTTTTATGTGTATAATTTAACAAACATATTTTGCTGCATTTCACCTTAAAAATGATATCGTCATCATATGTAAATACGCGCTTTATAAAGTGGCCCAGGTTGTGAGATATTATAACTGTAGTGCAAGTTTACAGTGAGGTGATTGTACTTATAAGTACAAACCGTTCTACAAGGAGCAATTGATTGAGTGCATTTAAAGTTCTTGGGATTAAACTGTTTCTGAACCGCGAGGTCTGTACAGGAAAGGCTTTAAAACGTTTTGCAGTGGCTGAGACAGCGTGTCCTTGAAGCTGTATACCGATAATTCTCTTTCCGATCAGCTGCTGCTGGGATTCACACTCAGATACAGTGATATAAATACTCCGAGTCGTGCAGTGAGAGTAATATGGAAAAAGATGATCCGCTGTGGCAACTCCTAACGGGAGGAGCTGAAAGAAGAAGAAGAAGAAGAAGAAGAAGAAGAAGTGAGAGTAACAACGCTAAAGCATTTAAAATATTTTGGAATACAATGGCTGTTCCCTGGACCATTATATTGTTACCAGTTAATTACAATCAGATGCATTACACTAATAAACAATATGCGGTTAGTTTCTGTGTATTTATAAAGCCGCGTCATGAAAATAATGAGTAATCACACAAGAACAGTACCATTGCTTTGACGCTGGGTGCCGCCAGTTTGCAAAACCGAGCGGAGAACTTGCATACGACAAGGCATGAGGTACCGTGGAAAAGTGCGTGGCTTTACACCAAGTGTAGGTTTTATACATCGCGATTTGAACGTGGAAAAGTTCTTACGCAACATTTCTGTGCGTACGCACCGTTTATACATGAGGCCCCTGGAGAGAGGACTGGAGGTGGCCTGAAGGAAGGCATAAAGGACTGTGTGAGAGGCCCGGACTCCAGCACCGGGTTTGTGCACTAGACTTGTAAATATTGTATACTAGCAGAATACCCGCGCTTCGCAGCGGAGAAGTAGCGTGTTAAAGAAGTTATGAAAAAGAAAAGCAAACATTTTAAAAATAACGTAAGATGATTGTTAATGTAATTGTTTTGTCATTGATATGAGTGTTGCTGGCATATATATATATATACACACACACAGACACATATATAAACATATATATACATATAAACATATATATAAATATATATATATACACATATACACACATACATATATATACATATACATATATATACACATACTGTATATATACACACACATATATACATACTGTATATACACATATACATATCTACATATATACTGTATATACACATATATATACAAATCTACATATATATATCTACATATATATATATATTAGGTGGGACTCGATTAAAAAATTAATCCAATTAATTAGAGGCTGTGTAAGAATTAATCTTGATTAATCGTATGTAATCGCACACGTAAATTTGCCCCAAATCGCAAATGTTTTTTTTTTTATTTAAAACGGTTTTAGTGGGCTTACAGAATCAAATAATAGACATGGACATGAATATTGTAAACTGAAGCTGTTTTAATTTCTGAAAAAAAGCCTTTAAACTGCATTTGAATTCAAAACAGAAACAAAAATATCATCCCTGGTTAAAATTGGGCAGACTTAAAAATAAAGTGGTAGTTTAAGTACTTTAAGTACATTTTCAGAATAGTATTGTCTTTAAATAATAATAACCAAAATTTCACCATAAAGTGCAGTTTTCTTCTTAAAAAATAAGTCAGAAACATAAAAGGTAATTTGACCAGCTTACTCTTTAAACTCTGAGTAACATTAGCCAAAATTATTTTGTACATTAGGCTAAAACAGTGTGATCATTGAACATTTTGTAATTAGATGTATTTAGAATTACTAACGGTCACGGAAGTCCAATGATCCCCAGTAAGAGCCACAAAGTCCGCTTTCTGTAATGCATCTAATTTTGCTTGCTTTTCAGTGTGCACAAAACCATGCTTTTATCAAGGCTTCGCGGGAAGTCGAAATGATCAGTCGTAGGAACGCGCTTTATTCCGACTCTAACATTTTTGTAGCTGTGATGTGTGCATCAGTGTAATGGATGTACCAGGAAATCATGCATTGACAAAAGTTCCGTTTGCTTGGAATTGAAAGTGTGATTAAATGCGTTATTTTTAACGCTTATGGAGTACATGCATCGAAGCTTCTCAGCTGTGCTTGTGCTAAGAAAGGGAAAATTTTAAAAATAACGTAACATGATTCTGTTAACCTAATATTTTTCATACGTCCCAAACCAAGGAGATGCGAAGGTAAAATGAATCGGTAGCGCTGCGACATAGTCAGTACATCCCTCTCGAATCGAACCTCAATGTCGGCGTTAGAGGCTTAAGACTCTACACTTGCGCCACAGCTTGTGGCTTGTCTATGCTAAAGTATGTATTGTAGATCGTATATACCCGTGTATCGCAGTGGAGAAGTAGAAGTTATGAAAAAGAAAAGGGAACATTTTAAAAATAACGTAACATGATTGTCAATATACAGTAATTGTTTTGTGAGTGTTATTGAATGTTGCTGTCATCAAGGATTTGATTATCATTATTTCTTTCAATCAGGCTCGTATTTGTAGGATGTGTTCAAGTTACATTCCGTGTTTGTCAATCGTTGTAAAGATAAGAGGTTTCATTCATCGATTAGTTCCTTACTGCATCAATAAACAGCTCGTCTTCCTTTTTATCTGTGATGTGACAAACTGCATGCACGTTTTTTTTTACACTGTCTTCCTTTAGCAGGACATTCACTTTTTCCACCGTGTGCTTTGTTTCCGCAGTAGCTGCACTTATGAATATGATTCTATGTATAAGGCGCTTCATATTTTTTGCTGCCTTCTCAATTGTGTAATTCGGTTTTTGTTCAGCACTCTTTGGAACTGTTGCTTTTTGTCTGTGCACTGCGTCAGTTCACGTGAGCCGCTTGGTGTTCTTGCATTGAAGGTTCCCAGCTGTACTGGTGCCATCTCGTGTAATGTCAGCTAAGACCCGGCACTTAAAACTTTCTCTCGCAGTTTCAATGAGTTTGTGCCAAACACCACCCTGACCATCTCATCTTCCTCTGCATAAGCACAGTCCTTCACACGTGAATATTTACCGGCAGTGTTTGTATTGGATTGCCGCTGATGGACGGCCTTATATGGGCAGGCACTAAATTACAAACGCTAGTGGCAGCCTATGAACTTAATTTAATATAAACTTACGGTTCACGCCGTGCTTTGTTTCCGCAGTAGCTGTACTTATGAATATGCTTGTATGCATCATTTGCTTCATAATGTTTTTCTGCCTTCTCAATTGTGAAATGGCGTTTTGTGCTGATCGCTGTTTGGAGTTCTTCCTTGTGCTCTACGTACTTACGTAGGAGGCGTGATGATGTCACAAGAAACTCCGCCCCCCGCGGCCATCTCCAACTCAAGACTCCATTACATTATATGGGGAAAAATAGCTTCCAGTTATGACCCTTATGCGTAGAATTTCGAAATGAAACCTGCCCAACTTTTGTAAGTAAGCTGTAAGGAATAAGCCTGCCAAATTTCAGCCTTCTACCTACACGGGAAGTTGGAGAATTAGTGATGAGTCAGTGAGTGAGTGAGGGCTTTGCCTTTTATTAGTATAGATAGTTGTGGTGAATAGATGGGTGTGTTGGGTGAACAAACGTTGTCCGCCTGTCTGTGCTGGGTTCCGTTCCACAGTACATTATAAATAATGTTAAAAGTTTGGAATTGCTGTTTACGTATCCACATAAGCTGCACAATGGTAAAGCAGTAACTGCTCATGTTCACATCATCCTAGATTCTAGGCTTGTGCCCAGTCAATGTTCATGTTCTCCTTGTGCCTACATGGGTTTTCTTCCAACAGCTCCAAAGAACTGAAGATTAGGTTCAGCAGTGTGAGTGTGATGGCAGATTTGTTCATTTGTGGGATTCATGAAATCTAAAATCAAGACAAAAATCTTTGTATAACATTTTACAAAATGAACATAATAACTTTACTAAGGGCTTAGAAACAATACAGGACATAATGAAATAGTTGTCTGTTGAACTAGATGAAAAAAGCAGTGTCATACTGGAAAATGTATCTAAAAGGTAACAATGAAATGAATGGAGAAAGAACAAAGTGTCGCAGAGCAAAGTTATATCAAGATAGCCGTCAACATCTGGACCTAACCTTCAAAGAGAGTTTACAGGATCACATGTGAGGAAAGTAAAAAAGAAATGGGCATTCCCTCAAACATTAATAAGTGTTCAGCGATTAGAGCGAACCCAGGTTTAGAGCTGGTGAGCGTCAAATATATAGCGGTAATACATATTGGACATGGACTGTACAAGATTAACCAGCAGGCACACATTTGACTGAAGTGGTGCAAATGGCATAATGTGAAAGTCTCAAAGTGGGAAGTCGTGAACATTATACAGACATATTGCACCTTAGAATGGAGAGTAGCAAGTGTCAGGAAGAAACATATTGATAAACCATATAATGCATAAACTGCACATGTACCTATTGGACAAAAGCAAGAGTTATGTGGATAGTAGCAGTTTTCCTGAAGAACTACAGTACAATGGAATTAAAGTACATTTAAACAGAAGGAGGGAGGGGTTATGCAGGCACAACTTAGAAAGGACAGAAACAAATGTCAAACAGAGGTTCTATGGTGAACTGTAGATAGTGTCTCATAGACAAAGCAGCGTGCTAAGAGAGGTAGAGTAGGTGACAGAGAGAAGCATTGGTTTAACAGTTTGATGGGAAATGGATCAGCCACCAGACTGGTTATACAAGGAACACACATGCCTGTACTTTAAGATCTACTGTTGTATAACCCTTCTTTAGAATTTATGCATATTTAAGCTTTTACTTTTGTGAATGTTTAGCCTGCATGATCTCATTCTGAGATCAAGGACAACGTTAGACTGCCCCTTTCTTCCACAAAAGAATATGTTGGGCAGTAGCTGATTCTCTATCTCCAGAGCAGGGTGTTTCAGAATGGGATTTGTGCAGACACACACATTGGTGTGAACAACAGTAAAAAGAACACTTGCTGTAGTTGACTACCAACAGTAAATAGCAAATAGTAGTCATTATTAAATGTCCTGCATTGACTTATTTCTGCTGAAACTGCATCAGTGTGAAAAGAGGAAGGAAAAACTACTGATAAAAGGAAGGACATCAAGTTATATGAACACTTTTTCCAAATGAAAAACGCAAGCTGCTCAAATTCAAAAACACCTTCAAATGAGAAGGAACAGATGTCCCACATACAATGAGGGCGAGGCAGAACTTGGCCTCATGCCGCTAAAACAGAGTTCTGTCAAGAGTAGGTGCCCTGCAGGCACATTGAAGCTGAAAGCAGTGAGTGGCTGGCAGAAATGTCCTGACAAGGACAGAAGCAGGTGATTTGTATTTTACAGTTAAACTGAAGTGAACAGCAAGGTGTGTCCCACAGATATGCACTGCAATGGACAGCAGTTATTATTCTACAAAAATACAGAGGCAGATAGGACAATGGCATAATGACACAATGTCCTACAATCACATATTGCAGTGGTCAAAAAGGAGTCAACAGATAGTGTCCTGCAGACACAGTTTGAAGCATATAGCAATGAGATGGCAATATGGGATGTCCAGCAAATGAACACAGGAAAATTCAAATAAAGAATGCACACAGGAACAAATCTTAATTAGCCATCGGATACATTGCATTAAACCAGCAGAACAGAGCCCTGTACCAGCCTGCCTGCTCATTCCTTACCTCTGTGAAAAGAGAGATAAGCATGTAATGCACACCCAAGTGTAAGTTTACTTTGCCTAGTGAGCTGTAAATTGGAATTCTTCTGAGGATGACCTAACAAGACAAGTAGATGAGCTTGCTGACACGGCTTCATCCCCGCCCCAGAACTACACAACTGACCCTGCAGGCATGGCAGCTCTTTGATGGGAAAGCACACGCCTCCACCTGTGATGCTGTACCGCCTCACACAAGGGTCTATAAATCCTCTTGCTTTCCCTGAGAGCAGCAGCAGCTTCTCACTGTCCAGCATCCAGCTGCAATTTGGAAGTCGCCTGTCTCTGCAACAAGAATGTTTCGAAAGGCACACAGCCACTATGGTGGCAGTATGGGACCCCGAATTTCTAGTTCAGTATCTACTCGACTCTCCAGCGGCCTTATATCTGGTGGCGGCAGCGGATATGCAAGCAGTAACGTAGGAGGTGGATATGGTAGTGGTGGTGGTGGTGGATTTGGTGGTGGTGGTTTGGCCCTTGGATTTGGAAGTGGCTTTGGAGCTGGAGGTAGCTTTGGAGCTGCAGGTGGCTTTGGAGGTGGAGGTGGGTTTGGATATGGAGGTGGCTTTGGAGCTGGAGGTGGAGATGCAGCAGTCACTGGCGATGGAAAAGCCACAATGCAAAACCTCAATGATCGTTTGGCTACCTACTTGGACAAAGTGCGCTCCCTAGAAGCTGCTAATCATGAGCTGGAACAGAAGATCAGAGAATGGCACAGCTCCTCCACTACTGCTGGTGGGATTCAGGGCAAGGATTATTCTCCATATTTCAATACCATCGCTGAGCTGCGAGACAAGGTAACTGAACTGGCCAGCACATTTGTGAAAATGTGCTTTTTGTAGAGAAAAGTCTGCTCCATTGTTCTAAATTGTATTCTTCAGTGTGTACTTTGCTAGCTGAGTGAATAGCAAACTGGACTGTCTCATTTTTGCATAATCATTTGGTTCAGAAAAACTGAGAGGAAAAAGTAATCATGTTAATGTCAAATTCTATAACTTTAATTACCTAATTCACAGACACTCACATGTTTGTTAAAATAGGGTCATTTGACGACTGATACATTCCTTTCTCTGAATTCAGTGAATCCTTCCTTTTGCACCAACCTTTTCTTCTCTTTCCCTTCTTGATTGCAGATCTTTGCTGCTAGTTTGGACAACTCCAGGATCATCTTGCAAATTGACAATGCTAAGCTTGCAGCTGATGACTTCCGAGTCAAGTAAGTTCAGTAAAAGACAAGCATTTTATTTTGATATCTGTAAGGTCTTGTGGTTGGGGCAGCCTAGGTGTGGCAATGATTTTGAGGTGGGTTGCTGATCCTTACTTAATCACAAACTTAGGGTACTGTGTGTCAGACTATATCGTCTCACTCAGTCACTGTGTGCATTTTTGAATGTATTTGTAAGTATAAGTTCCATCAGCTTCTACAAAAAGTCAACTCCATGATGATTCCCATGTATGGCCAGTCTTTGTATGGTTACCTCCAACTCTCAGTTGACTTCTTTATATCTCTTGAGTCTACCTGTACGTAGTATTTATCTAATGCTGTTTTCCATATGTAAAGTCAGTCTCCTTATGCCTAATACAAACTGCAAGCTGTTTCCAAATAGGGCATTGTCTCTTTGTGGGCAATGTTACCCAAAACTGATATCTACACGTCCACTCAGTTTTCCTCATATTAAATGCCAATTTCTGGCCCAGTTCTGTACGTAGACAGTCTCCTTGGTCATTATTGCCTGGTTTCTACATTTCAATTCAGTCTTCATACACCTAATGCCAGATCCTGACTGAGTTGGATGTGTAGTCAGTAAACCTGTATTCCCAGTTCACACTGATTTCCATATGTCTAGTCAGTTGTTTTTCTTCCTAATGCAAATGCCAATGTGAGTCATATCTACTACATGGTTGATGCATATATTTATTCTCTTTCAGGTATGAGAATGAGCTGGCTATGAGGCAATCTGTAGAGGCAGACATCGCTGGCCTCCGCAGACTTCTTGATGAAATGACCATGGCCAGAGCTGACCTGGAGATGCAGATTGAAGGTCTGAAGGAGGAGCTCATTTACCTCAAGAAAAATCATGAGGAGGTGGGTGGTAAAGAAAAACTCAACAGAGATTCATGCCTTTTTTTGTCCCGATAGTTACTGATATTGCCTCTTTCTGTTTCTTTGAACCTTGGTATGCAGGAAATGCAGTCTCTGCGCAACTCAGTGTCTGGCTCTGTCAACGTGGAGGTGGATGCTGCTCCACAGGAAGACATGGCCAGGGTGCTAGAGGAGATGCGGGCACAGTATGAAGCCATCGTCGCGAAGAACCAACGTGACATGGAGAACTGGTACAAGAACAAGGTAAGTTGTAAAGGCAATGTGGATGCAGTTCTTTTTCTGAGCAAGAACACTGCATTATACATTGTCTCCCTTATTTTTGTTTTAGTTTGATGAATTGGACAAGCAGGTATCCACCAATACTGAAGCCCTTCAGTCATCAAAGACAGAGATCAGTGACCTGAAGAAGACTGTCCAGGGTCTAGAGCTTGAACTGCAAGCACTTCTTACCACGGTAGGAGGATTTGCCTTCTAATGGAGGGCACAAATAAAACTGTTTGCAGCCTTACCTAGACATAACTGGTGTCACTAAGTCAAAGACTCAGTTCATGTATGAGAATACAATTAAACTTTGGTCCTATCATTTTTTGGTACAATAACAAGCCAACCACTTATCATTTTTGCTTTGTTGATGCTTCACAGAATGCAGCACTTGAAAACACTCTTGCTGAAACTGAGAACCGATACGGGGCACAAACTAGTTGTTTGCAGCTATACTGCAACATATTCAGTGTCACCGAGTGTCTGGCACATCGCATTCTGGGAATGCAAATCTTAAACTTCAGTGCTTTCACTTTTTGGTACATGACCGCGCTGAGTACTTATTATTTATTTTTTGTTGGTGTTTCAAAGAAAGCAGCTCTTGAAAATTCTTTGGCTGAGACTGAAGCCAGGTATAGCACACAGCTCCTCCAACTACAAGATGTAATCAACAGACTGGAAGGTGAACTGATGGATGTCAGGCAGAGCATGGAGCGCCAGAGCAATGACTACCAGATGCTACTGGATGTGAAGACCAGACTGGAGATGGAGATTGCAGAGTACCGGCGACTGCTGGAAGGAGAGGACGTGGGGTGAGACTATAGGGTTTTACTAGACACTTAGTCATAAAAAAGTGGGCTAATGGCAAAACCCCCAGGGTTTCAAAAATGGCATCTCCAAGGTCCATTCTAAGAAGTGTAACACTGCTGCCCTTTGAATATTAGTGCACATGAAATAATTAATACTCCACCAATTCAAACATGAATAATCCCTGGAAATGTCTGTAATGAAGGGAATCAGGTGGGAGATTTAGTTTCACCAACTAAACCCCAACTGCTGATACTGTTCTGAAGGTGATATTTCTCACCTGCTTTGTAGGGACATTAAAGACAGAGACTCTCTTGTCAGAAAAAAGACCCCTGACTAGATGATATGTGACAGGTGACACTGAGCACTAGCACCTAAACAAACTATTTTACTCTGTTTCCTCAGAAGAGGCTCAAAGGGAGGATTGGGAGGAGCAGGAAGTGGTTTTGGAGCAGGAGGTGGTTTTGGAGCAGGAGGTGGCATTGGAGCAGGAAGTGGCATTGGAGCAGGAAGTGGCTTTGGAACAAAGGGTGGCATTGGAGCAGGAAGTGGCTTTGGAGCAGGAGGAGCAGGAGCAGGTGGCTCTGCATCAGCGAGCTCGTCAGTCAGCAAATCTTCAACTACCACGGTGACTAAAGTAGAGACCACCAAACAAGAACCACAAAAGCCCAAAGGTAAGCTTGTGATGGCCAATTTGAGCCTCCCATCAGTTAGTCGGCTCTTTTCACATATGTACTAATTCTGAAGGAGTAATATTGTTCAGAGTTATTGTCTGTTTTTACATGCATTTTTATTACTCTTTAATTTAATATTGTTTTCTGCTGCTGGATTATGTGAATTTCCACTTGAATTAATAAAGTATCTATCTATCTATCTATCTATCTATCTATCTATCTATCTATCTATCTATCTAAATATGAACAATGGAAATATTTGAAATAACAGAGCAATAGTGAAAATGTGTGAGTAACCATATGAAAAATCTAAAGACCAGTAGTAACCTTAAGAATTAGTCACCACATCTTTTCCTGTCATGCATTTACAAACAAGTAGCTACAACACTTGTCACCCAAGTCTGAAAGAGGTATAGCTTCATATTTACTAATTCATTCAATTCTCAACTTTTATACATGCCATAAGACACTAAAAATAATGAATTAAATTCCTAGAATAATGACTTGCTCACTTTCTCATAAATATTGAATGTTCTAATATTTCTTCCTTCCTACAGAACCTGTCCGCACCAGGAAAGTGAAGAGAATGGTGGAAGACATTGTGGATGGGAAGGTGGTCAGTGTCCATGAGGAAGAGTTTGAAGAGCCAGTGCGCTAAATGGGCTTCCTGACGGATCAGTTCTAATGCTAGAGAATGGGGCAGAGATAAAAAAAAAACCAAACATTTGTACTCTTGTGTCATTGCAAACAATGTATTTTAAGTGAATTTGATAGAGCTGATCCATTAAATAAAGAAACTCCTCAAATTTTGTGTGTGCTAGCATTTTTATTCTGTCATACACTGATCTCTGACTATTGTAAATACAAGGCTACTAGTTTCTAATTTGTGACTTTAATCCTCTGGCCTCAGCACTCATCCACACGGGCATTAGGAACACTGTGTGGGCTCTTTTTGAAGGGACGTTCAGTTTCTTGGTTGCTAGAAATAAGGTCATCTGTTCTAATATATTAATCACAGTTTATTTTTTTCACACTTTTGAAAGGATAATTTGTTCAGGTTTATGCATGACACTGTACTTTTTAATCGTTGATTGATTCACAGTATATAAGTTTGACTTTCCTACTTGACTTAGTTAAGATTAAAATTATGCCCTAGACTTACTTTCAGCATTTTCAATCAAATCTTCTTTTGGACCACAGCATATGTACACTAGTGCACCTAACATCACATTAGATTTGTTTTAGGTCTCACTGTTATTTGCCCATAAGTATTTTTTTGAAATTGGAAAGTTTGGCATACATTTGAAAATGCCATGTTCCTATCATGTCAGAAAAGAAAAAAACTCATGCTAAAAAAGGAGGTACAGAACGATAAATTCACTATTGTACACTAAAAGAAATGGTAATGTGTGCTAAAAAGTGGAACAATGGACTCTGATGAGTATATCTCATGCTTAAAAATGGCAAACAGCAGCCACTGGCCAATGCAGAAGACAACCTGATATCAAACTGAGGACAGCTGAATGTCTTAATATGCCCTCAAAGATTGAAATAATGAGCAAAAAGGTCTGTTTTTTATTAAAGTATCACACTTGGTCAATAATAAAGGATCTGAAATATGAGCATGTTACAGGGGTTTCAAAAATCAGTCCTGGATGTCTACATTTCCTCTAAATTGGCATGATTTCTCAGTTCAGTTGCCAAAAATGTTCTCTGTTGATATTTGGTGATCATTATGGGTTTCTGCTTATTATTTTAATTAAGAAAATGAGTGTATGATTGTAATGTTATGAATATTAAATGTAGATTTATACCTATCATACTATAGTTGGAAAATACAGTTATGACTATTATTTTTAATTGCACTGGTAAACACCAGAGCTTCTCAAAGTTATAAACAATGAGAATGTAAATGAAGCTTTGCTGTGGTTACTGATTTTCACTCAAAACAGTTCACTAGTCAGGATCACATTCCTGTCTGACTAGGTTTGTTAACAAAATATGAGACTACATAACAACATTCTCATACTTACTTTATCTAATTCAGGATAATGGCAGGAGAAAGATCATCTCCACTGCCTGGCATAAACCAACCCTAGACAGAATGCTAGTCCAGTTCAGGGCCTACTTATTTACACAACAACATGTGGCTAATATAGGTGCATTTTAAATCTATCACTCACTTCTATGAGGTTTGTGGGAGTAAAACCCATTCCAGAACCAAAGATAATGTGAAAAATACATTCATCCAGTACATATCATGACAGGACACCTAATCCATGAGGCTGCACCACCAATTGTGCCACCATGATGTCCTGGTTTACTAACATGTTGCTGTTTACTTGTTTTTGCTTTTAATGTGTCAGTCCACTAACATTATTTAATTTACTTTTCATATCTATTTAGCAAAGCTCTGTAGGGTTTATTAACACATTACCACATTACAACTTGTTTTGTTCAACTCCAAAAAATTAAAAATAAGATGGTTTCTAAATATGGAAGATGTTGAGAAGCTAATAAATGTATTTCTAGTAGAGTAGTCTGCTGTAATGCAATATTCACGAGCTGTTCATGATGTTCTTTTGAAATGCTGTTGAAAGAATTATTACTAGCCCCAGATCCAGGAGCTGTAAGGGGGAAGAACTAACCACTATAACTATCATGTCCTCAACAGAGGCTTCAAATTTCCTTCCATTCTCTCCTTAATGATAATTGTCATGTGTTTTTTTCAATAACTGGCATCATGAAAGAAATAACATAAACAAATCTCCACAGGTGAGTTCATTAAAAACCCATCTGTTCCTATGAAAGCTAAACTCATCCATCCATTATCCAACCCGCTATATCCTAACTACAGGGTCAAGGGGGTCTGCTGGAGCCAATCCCAGCCAACACAGGGCACAAGCAGGAACAAGTCCTGGGCAGTGCGCCAGCCCACCGGAGAGCTAAATTCATGTAAAAATTAAATTAAATTTGAATATGCCAGTATAAATAATCAGCACGGCTAGAATGGTAATAAATTCAGAACACAACATAATAGCATTCTTCTGCATGATCCAAAAATCCTAAAAATCAGAACATAAGGTCAAAAGAACAAGCAAAAAATACTTACTCTGGTGGTGTGACAACAGAAGTAAAAGGGAGCCATTGTCAACAACAAAACGAGAGTGGCCTTCACAAAATGGCGGGGCTTGTTCTGGAAAACAATAAAGAATATGGTGCCATTAATAGCAATTATGAATATTTTAAATATAGTTATACATGAAAGATATATGCAGAAGTTGATATGATGTACTCACAAATACATCATAACACCAGCTTGAGTTAGCGTCTGTCTGTTAGGTCTATCAGTTCTTCCATAGGATTCCAGAAATGCTACTGCACAGACCTAGCAATAGAATCAGGGAGATAATTTGTGGCCACTAATTCGACCGTTTATTCAACCATGTTTTTAGTGGGTCTCAGCCACTTCATGGCCCACCTCCAGATTTCAAAATTCTGAACATGGACGGGTTTTGATGAGCTCAATTTCCATGCTCTTTATTTTTGTGCATGCATGATTAAAACATTAAAACATGTCCGTCGTGTACTCTAATACTTCACTAATACATGTACTGTGATTGAATTATATTATCAGTTATTTTTTGAAAATGACTCATTATTGCAGCAATATTTTAAAAACAAACACGTGGTATGTCTCTTTGATAAAGTAAATTAGCAAAAATATAACAATCCTGCTAAGTCCAGAAGGCATTTGAATGTTACGCCACACAAGAGTTTTTGAACATGTTACTGTCAGAATCATTCCCCGCAATTGATTACATTTTGATATTTTTTCTGTTGTTAAATGCACAGATATAGTGCAGGGACACCTTTAAAGGGTGTTTTCCTCTCCCACTTTCAGCCCAGAAGACAATGTACTGAATGAGGAGCACAAGACATCAGCCCAGATCCCACCTCTTCCTACAGGGTAGTATTGTTATTTGTAAGTCCAAGGGTGCTGCCCTGTACTATGTTTGCCTGTTTCAAAAACTAGCCTCCTACAACAGCTTGCATGCACAACAATGAAGAGAATGGAAACAGGATTCATTAAAACCAGTCCAGGCACAGACTTTTGATATCTGCAAATGGGTCATAAATTAGCTGAGACCCATAGAAAGCATGGTGGCTGTGGCTTATCTCCTTGACTGTCTTACCGGGTCCATCCAACACAGTTTCTGGAAATCTATGACAGAACTGATAAACTTAACTGAAAGACACAGCCACACGCTGGTGCTGTGATTATTGGATTTGGGAGTATGCAAAATCAATTAATGTATGTATCTTTTATGTATAACTGTATTTAAAATGTGTTTTTCTCAACATGCTATTAATAGCACCATTTTCTTTACTATTTTCCAGCATTACTACCACCACTTTGTGAAGGCATGGTTGTTTTGTTGTTGGCAGTGTCTGCCCTTTGCTACCGTTGACGTGAAGCTAGTATGAACGTTTGTGACACACGATGAACAGTATCCAAGTTTGTGGATGCAAATCTGATTAAAACCATTGTGACCCGTAGTTAACTTTAAGCAAATTTACAGAGTCAGAATTTTTTGCATGTTTTTTAACATTGTGTTATGATTTTGGGACGATGCAGAACAAAGCTATTACATTGTTTTTTGATTTTATACCCATTTTGGACATGAATATTTTGACTGGTATATTTTTATATTTACCATGCCACTATTTCATATGCTATAATTGTTAATGATTGCTGCTGCTTTGTGTTCTTATTTTCATAGTAATGATGTGTGATATCACTGTGTCACCATTATAACAGACGGCAGGCACAGCAGTTGTCACTCAAGGTTCTGGATAAAAAACAAAAAAATTTCACTGTGCTTTAGTTAATGTTTGACAGTTAGGAATGCTTAGATCATAGCAAGGTTTCTGACTTTAATTTCTTAGTTTGTGCATTTTACTTGGGTTATTTAGTTTCTTTTTACTTTTGACCACAGCCTGTTAAATATTGTTCTCTCTCTGATCTTCAAGTTCTTTGTTGCAAATAAAATTTTCTTTGTCTTATCTTGTGGCAGAACATAAAATTAGATAAGGTGTAGGACAAAATACAGCAAAGCCACAAAATCATTACATGGCTTAATGTACCCCACAAGTGACCATCTAGCTTATTGGAATGTTGCAACTGAAACTTTCACAAGAAAGTACCTGCAAAAACTGTTCTACCACAAGATTAGGCAGAGGGAATTTTATTTGCAAAAGAGGATGTCATATGTCACTCTTGTGACATCACATTCCATGCCCAGATGACAGACAATGGGAATCATTATTATGAACAAAAGGACACATAATGGCAGCTACTATCAGCAAAAATAATATCTTATTCTTCTTTTGGCTGCTCTCGTTAGGGGTCTCCACAGCGGATCATCTTCTTCCATATCTTTCTGTCCTTGTCATCTTGTTCTGTTACACCCATCACCTGCATGTCCTCTCTCACCACATCCATAAACCTTATCTTAGGCCTTCATGTTTTTCTCTTGCCTGGCAGCTCTATCCTTAGCATCTTTCTCCCAATATACTCAGCATCTCTCCTCTGCACATGTCCAAACCAACGCAATCTCGCCTCTCTGACTTTGTCTCCCAACCGTCCAACTTGAGCTGACCCTCTAATGTACTCATTTCTAATCCTGTCCATCCTCATCACACCCAATGCAAATCAGCAAAAATATTATAAATACAAAAATATACCTACCATATTCAACATGTCCAAAATTGGAATATAATCAAGAGGCAATGCAGTAGTCTTGTTCTGCATGCTTCAAAACCACAAAATCATACTATGCTAATTTAGATTAATGTTTTGAGCTTTTGTACTTTAACTTATAACTTTTCTGGTTTTGTCCCCTGTTTTTTAAGTCTTTCATCTTCTGGTCCTTTCTGTGCCTTTTTTTGGCTCGCCAGTATTATTTTTACCTTGGCAGCAAGGCTGAAGCTAAGTTTAGGTGAACCATCTGATCAAAGAAAAATGAGATTTGTAAAAATGAAACCATCTACCAACCTCAAGAGTCACTGAGGTGTATTCTTGTGTGACGATATCATGCAACCAGTAGTTGCTTACCCTTATTTACATAAGCCTCTGGCATTTGGCTAGGGGTTTAGAAGTAATAAGTTGCCTCAAAAGCAAGGCCAAAGATATCAAAAGAAGAGGGAAACCTTCAAAAAACTCTTTCCCAAATAAGAAGACAGCAAATTCATTGTTTGATTTTAATTTACTAAATGAAATCAAAGATCAAAAATAAGCAAAAAATGTACAAAATCAAAATTACAATATAATGTGGAACAAAAGAAAAAAATGTAAAAGTTTAAAGGTATTCAAATTCAAATTCAAAAATAAGTTGAAAATTAAAGCAGAAAAGTAAATTGGTAAACTAAATTTATGCAAAGTTTGAAATCTAAATCAAAACCTAAAACAAGCCAGAAGTCAAAAGCCAAAAAAATCTAAATGAAAGGGTCCAAAAACTACAAACGAGAAACTGAGCAGATGGACAAAGGAAAGATTCAATATCACCAGAAAAAAACCCTAATTGACGTCTTGTCTACTGTATTGTAATGGCACTCACACGGTCTATCAACTGGGGATGAGTCAGCCATGGTATGAGCTGGCATTCCATCACCAGGGGCAGGGGTACATATAAAAGCAGCAAGTCTCCAATGCCACAAATAGAATTCCATCTAGTATGGCAACAGTGAGCAGCCACTAAAAACAACCATGAAAAAAAAAAAGAATTCAATCTGGCACTCTGTGCTGGCACTACATTGGTGTCAGAAGTGGGACGAGGATAAGACCTTCTGATTTAGCAAAGTGCCAAGGGCCATGGACACCTGCAATGGACTTTCTGAGCTCTTTGGAGGAGTTGCTGGAGAACCTTGAGACCAACAATTCTGCATCTGCTAAAGTTCATTGACCAGGGTGCATGGACACTAGTTGAGCTTTCGACTCATGGAGTGGGGAAAAGTGTGTTAGATCGTGTTGCCACTGTCACCAAGTGAGCAGTGTGAATCCGGTGATAAAACTGCACAAAGGATGAGGCAGATTGTAGAGGTGCTACAGAGGAGGGTGAATCTCAAAGCTGTGATCCAGACCTGGAATGGGTTTACAGTGTCAGTTCAGTGAAGAAAAACAACGAAGAGACTGGTACAACTGCACCTTCAGCTAAGGAGGCTCACCTGCTCACTTGCAATCGGCAGATCACTGCACAGAGGTGTAGGGTTTAACATCTCTGCTGCAGCATTCAACATCAAAGCTGTGCTACCTGTCAATGCAGCATCCAACATTCCCGCTAATTCCTGCTCCACCTAACAGTAAAGAGTCAAAGAAACCTGCTGATGTACTTTTGTCACCAAAATAAAGACCTCCCCAACACTCCAAAGAGTTGTGCACTGTTTCAAAAAGTAGGAAGTGGTCGCTGGGAACAGCATCTTAGAGTGGAGGGCTATGTAATGGCACTGACAACTTAGATTGGCCAAGTATGAGCTGGCATTTCATCTCCAGTGGCAGGGGAGACTATAAAGCCTGAAGTGTTGCAAAAATAATTCTTTCTACTGTAGTATGACAAAGGCGAGCAAAGCTTTTAAGGAAAGTGATTCACCAGAAACAGCCAGGTAAAGAGCGAAAGAATCCATATAGGCACTCAGCGTGGAAGTTAGAATATACAGTACATACTGTACACCCCAGGTGGTAATCACAACATCTGGGGCTTGTAGTTTAATTAAAGGCCTCTCCTCAATATCATCAAGAATTAAACATTTAGTTATAACATTGACTGGTTTCAGGGCTATAATAATTAAACTAACAAAAGGTGTTGACAGAAGGTGACTCTGTATAAAAAATATTATAGAAACAATGAAAAGAAGGAAAACTAACTGAAAGAAAGCAAACAAAATTAAAAAGAAATACAAAACAAAATCCTGGTGAAAAACTCATATAAAATCATGACTGAGGAAAATGGTCTTGTGTGTTAAACTTTGTTACTAACCCTCACCTATTCTGTTTCTCTTCTTGGTACTCGAAGGTGGCACTTGGTGCCACTGCCCACCTGCTAAGTTGTTTTGCCTGCCTAAGGTAAAGTCATCTGTGATGGAGGATCGCAGGAATTGTCGGGTAGAGGGGTCCTTTAATCGGATTAGCTGGCCCAGCGCTATCTCAGCTGTGGAATGGGCAATAAGGGGAGGCAGCTTGATGGCCGAGGTCTCCAGGACTTTAAACAAATCCAAAATGTATTATGTGATATTATCTATTTTTGAATTTGACTCTGCACTTGTAATATTTCTATTGCACTATTATTTATTGTATTGAGGATTACTTGTGTTCTGATCTGTGTATTGTATTTTATTTACCCCCTTTTTTTGACACCCACTGTGCACCCAGCCTACCTGGAAAGGGATCTCTCTTTGAACTGCCTTTCCCAAGATTCTTCCATTCTTTTTCCTTACAAGGGTTTTTTTGGGAGTTTTTCCTTGTCTTTTAAGAGAGTCAAGGCTGGGGGGGCTGTCAAAAAACAAGGCATGTTAAAGCCCATTGTGGCACTTCTTGAGTGATTTTGGGCTATACAAAAATAAATTGTATTGTAAGTTTTCAGTATATGAATCCTTATCAAACCCTTAGTGCAAGCTTGTGGTTGTGAACAGTTTTAAAGTCAAGGCTTTTCTCATGGCTTCCTAAACTGTTTTGCCACAACAGTATATAAACAAACAGGCTTCACTTACTTGTATACATGGCAAAATCCACTCCTACTTTGTTACTTTTGTAACAATAATCTTTAGAGGAGTGATGTGGAAGTTGGCGGTCATCCTGAATCTCCCTGTGGATTCATAATGCGACATGACTGGCCTGAAATTAAAACCAGTATCCAAAACCACAAAACTGGCCCTTCTATAATGCAGTTGGTTCCTGTAAATACTAAAATGAGGCAGTCCAAAATGGAATACAGTCATGGAACATACCATAACGCATCTTAAAAATGGTGGCGACTCAGTATCATGCAGTAAGTGTGACTACATCTGACTCCATCCCGTGCAACACAGCACTACACTGCATAGCTCTGACCAGAGTGATAGTGATGTAGTTGCTAAAAGTGAACTTTTATTGAATTTGCTTATAGGTACGTTCACATATAATGCTAGAAGCAGCTACTGTGATAGCCATGTCTGTCGGTTTGTCTACAAGAAACAGCTCTCCCTGCTATGGACTGCTTTTGTTGAAATAAAGCATGCATGTTCTTCAAAGAAGTTTGTTGAAACATTCTTGAACAGGTCTTGCTTCACCAAGTTTTGAAATGTAAAAATGTACAAGCTGATCTATTTTTAAGCAAAGAAACATTCTGTGTGACTTCAACTGCAAATTAATTTACAGTGGTTACACCAACTTGTGTACTCTGCAATTTTTTTTTCTTTTACATGTCAGCCAGCATCTCAGATTCCCAATGAAATGCCACAAAATGAATGGAAGAGGAGAACAATTATGTAAGTATATGTAAGGCTGAACTGGGTGAATAATATTTTCTGCAGATAATTGTAAAGAATCAATGATATTACCCTGCATCCAAACAATGTCTGAACAAATTAATTACATGGGAAAGGTGCTGATCCACTAAGTGATATAAATAGAGTTGATTTAGAAAGGGAGCTGCAGTTCATCCACTGGCAGAAGTTTGGAGCTACAGTTTCTATGTTGCAAGAAAAGGCTGATTGTGCCTTTTGATTACAGTCTGAGCGTGTTGAACGAGTTACTTAAGGTTAGAACATACTGTATAACACACTGAGTGTACATGGGGCATTGTTTATCTGTGCCTAAACAGATGTCTTTGCTTCTGTGTATCTTCAAGCTAGAATGAAAATCTTTAAGATATTGGCAACTTTGGTATTCCCCTTATATAAATCAGTTCCTTTCCAAGTTCTTATAAAATTTACATAAATTACTGGGTTCTAACTTACATTACTAAATGAGGAACATTTCAGTTGTTTTTCTCCTTTCATATTGTAGTATTGATAGTGATTTTATGCTAGCATTGGTCTTTCTGTATTAATAGTTTTTTGTTTGTTTTTGGTAAAGATTGGATCCAATTCTACTAAATTAGCAATGCATTAACAATTGTTATGTTTAAGAAAATTGAACAGTTAGTCATAGGCTCACCACAACAGACATCAAGAAATGCCATTTTTACATCACTTGAAATAGAATCTGCCTTGTATGAAAGCTATTAAGCCACCACAAGTCAATTTGGGCTACATTTTTAACTCCATGATATTGTAAAGTACAAATCACTAATTTAATGCAGTCTATTAACACACGTAATTGCATTTTATTATTATTATTATCAGAAGTTTTTTGTGTTCATATGATTACTAAGGAAAAGGTGTATGATGAGTTGTATGAGAGGTTGGACACTTAGGAGGGAGAAAAGGACCGGTGGACTAGGATGTAACAAAAAGGATAAAGATGGAAACGTACTCACAAGCGAGGAGAGTGTGTTGAGCAGATGGAAAGAGTACTTTGAGAGGCTGATGAATGAAGAGAATGAGAGAGAGAGAAGAGGTTGGATGATGTGCAGTTAGTGAATCAGGAAGTGCAGTGGATTAGCAAGGAGGAAGTAGGGACAGCAATGAAGAGGATGAAAAATGGAAAGGCCGTTGGTCCAGATGACATACCTATGGAAGCATGGAGGTGTTAAGGAGAGATGGCAGTGGAGTTTTTAACCAGATTTTTTAATGGAAACTTGGAAAGTGAGAGGATGCCTGAGGAGTGGAGAAGAAGTGTACTGGTGCCGATATTTAAGAATAAGGGGGATGTGCAAGACTGCAGTAACTACAGGGGGATAAAATTGATGAGCCACAGCAGTTATGGGAAAGAGTAGTGGAAGCTAGGTTAAGAAGTGAGGTGATGATTAGTGAGCAGAAGTATGGTTTCATGCCAGGAAAAAGCACCACAGATGCAATGTTTGCTCTGAGGATGTTGATGGAGAAGTTTAGAGAAGGCCAGAAGGAGCTGCATTTCGTCTTTGTGGACCTGGAGAAAGCATATGACTGGGTGCCTCGAGAGGAGCTGTAGTATTGTATGAGGAAGTCGGGAGTGACAGAGAAGTACGTAAGAGTTGTACAGGATATGTACGAGGAAAGTGTGACAGTGGTGAGGTCTGCGGTAGGAGTGACGGATGCATTCAACGTGGAGGTGGGATTACATCAGGAATCAGCTCTGAGCCCTTTCTTATTTGCAATGGTGATGGACAGGTTGACAGACGAGATTAGACAGGAGTCCCCGTGGATTATGATGTTTGCCAAAGACATTGTGATCTGTAGCAATAGTAGGGAGCAGGTTGAGGAGACACTGGAGAGGTGGAGATATGCGCTAGAGAGGAGAGGAATGAAGGTCAGTAGGAATAAGACAGAATACATGTGCGTAAATGAGAGGGAGGTCAGTGGAATGGCGAGGATGCAGGGAGTAGAGCTGGTGAAGGTGGATGAGTTTAAATACTTGGGATCAACAGTACAGAGTAATAGGGATTGTGGAAGAGAGGTGATAAAGAGAGTGCAGGCAGGGTGGAATGGGTGAAGAGTGTCAGGAGTGATTTGTGACAGCAAGAGTGAAAAGGAAGGTCTACAAGACGGTAGTGAGACCAGTTATGTTATATGGGTTGGAGATGGTGGCACTGACCAGAAAGCAGGAGACAGAGCTGGAGGTAGCAGAGTTAAAAATGCTAAGATATGCACTGGGTGTGACGAGGATGGATAGGATTGGAAATGAGTACATTAGAGGGTCGGCTCAAGTTGAACGTTTGGGAGACAAAGTCAGAAGGTGAGATTGTGTTGGTTTGGACATGTGCAGAGGAGAGATGGGGGGTATATTGGGAGAAGGATGTTAAGGACAGAGCTGCCAGGTAAGAGAAAAAGAGGAAGGCCTAAGAGAAGGTTTATGGATGTGGTGAGAGAGGACATGCAGGTGATGGGGATAACAGAGCAAGATGCAGAGGACAGAAAGATATAGAAGAAGATGATCCGCTGAGGCGACCACTAACAGGAGCAGCCGAAAGAAGAAGAACAAGATGAATTACATATGAATCCTATAAAATCAGTATTTTTATCAGATGCCTCCTGATGGAAAACCCTCAAATATGATAAACTTGGGGTGTCTTGTGTTTATGTTGTTAGGCAAGTTGTTGAGCTTTTTGGGCTTCCTTCCTATTTTTGTCCCTATAAACCCAAAAAATCCATAATTTTTATGCCTTTTTTTGTGCATGAAATTTCACATAAACTGACCCCAGGGTCTCAGGCCCAAATGGGATATGAATGGTCAAAGTTACTCCTTTTCCAAAAACTTTGAAAAAATGGGGGTTGGTAATATAGGCATCAGAAGTGCTTTAATGCCATTTTATGGTTGCTAATCCAAAATATGATCATATGTTTGATATCTGATTCTTTACCGGTGGTCCTAACCCTAATGGCTACTCCCAGAAGGTTTAAAAATGACACATTTCAAACATAAGCATGTGGGGTGTTGATTTAGATTATTTTAAGGTCAGTGAATACAATGTTACTTTTCAATTTGGACCTCCATCAGAGGGTGAAAAAAGGGAAACTTCCATTACAATCTATATTTAAATTTTAAAACATTTCAATTTAAGCACACATTTTAATATTTCAAATACCTGACACAACTATTCTTGTTTATTAAATATTTCTATCTCAAATAAATCATCACATTTCTTATGAATACCCTGAATTAGGGTGGCTTACACTAATTCAGTCTTTTTTGTTATTTGGACCATAAGTTTAAATAGTTCCCTTCTCCCTCTTTGGTGTTTAGGCCACAAGCTTGCTTCTTGAGGTTAGGGGTTAGTATCGTGTTCAAAAACAATTTTTACTTCTTTTTGTTAATTTTTGATTCTTTTAACATTGCTGATCCCTTGCTGTCTAGATATCTTTTTATGTGCCATGTGTTTTGTGGGTGGTCACCCAAAAGGCAGGACTACATGCCCTTCACTGCAAGGGATTGCCCTTAGCCCTTTAAAGTCAAACCCACAGTCCTTTGTGGTTCATTGAATGTGATGACGTTGGTGAGTATTGTTGGTTTTGTGATTTCTTTTTGTTTTGACCCCTTTTTTTCTTTTTGTTTTCTAACCATTCTTTGTATTATTTATCTGGACTTTGTTTGATTCTGGACTGCCTTTTTCAGACAACTCAGTTTGCCTTTTGTGCTCTTTGGATCTTGGAGTCTAAGGTTTCAGAACTCCCTTTGTGTCCTTGACTTTTGATTCTCCAGTTTGTCCTCAGGTCTTGTTTGTTTGGTCTCTCTGATTATTCTGACTTTCACCCCTTTCTATCCCTTACTACATTTAGCCACATTTTTTCCATCACTTGGTTATCTATTCTGTTCTCATAATAATACCTGCAGATAAAAGTTTAATTACACAATGGATAAGAAAATGACTGATGTTTTGCTTTGAATTTTACTGAAACTTTTGAAATGAAGATACAGTATTTGGACTGTGGAATTATTTGAATACACACCACACTATTGCCTGTATCATTCTGTTAAGTAAACTGAAGCTGCAAAGGTTTGGAAGAACATAGCTACAGCATTCAAAGACAAGTAGTTGTTGTCCATCCATTAAACTCATCGGCACACCAATATTTTATTTAGCTGACACAGTTATTTAAGAACACATTAGAAAAAAGTATAATTTGGTGTGAAGGAAAGCTACAGCAAAGTATATTCTACATACAAGTGAGTATTATGTTTTCTAATAATAATATTCTGGCAACAGCAGCAGCAGCATGTAAAGTGCAATCAGTAACAGTCCGTGTAATGAGCAATACAGAACAACATACCTAACCTCAGAACATAATGACATGAATGAATTAAATGAATTAATGAAGTAAACTGCTCACAAAGATGAAAGGAACACTTTGAAAACACATCAGATCTCAATGTGAAAAAAAACCCTTACTGGCTATCTCTACTGATATAGACTGAGTAATGTGTTAGGAATGAAAGGATGGCACAGCGTTTGATGGAAATGAAAATGATCAACCTACAGAGGGCTGAATTCAAAGACACCCTGAAAATCAAAGGGAAAAAATGATGTGGCAGGCAGGGGAGTCCATTTTGCCGAAAGTTCATTGCAGCAACTCCAAATTGTATTCAGTAGTTTATATGGCCCCATGTGCTTGTATGCATGCCTGACAACATTGGGGGTGGGGGGGCATGCTCCTAATGAGACAACAGGATGGTGTCTGGACAGGTTGATGCGTTGGATGGACAGAAACATAATGTCACAGCCAGAGGTGTTCAATTGGATTTAGGTCATGTCAATAGTATCAATTCCTTCATCCTCCAGGAACTGCCTGCATACTCTCGCCACATGAGGCCGGGCATTGTCGTGCACCAGGAGGAACCCAGGACCCACTGCACCAGCATAGGGTCTGACAATGGATCCAAGGATTTAATATGATACCTAATGGCAGTCAAGGTGCCACTGTCTAGCCTGTAGAAGTCTGTGCGTCACTCCATGGATATGCCTCCCTAGACCATCTTTGACCCACCACCAAATCGTTCATGTTGACCGATGTTACAGGCAGCATAACGTTCTCCATAGCTTCTCGAGACCCTTTCACGTCTGTCACATGTACTCAGGGTGAACCTGCTCTCATCGGTGAAAAGCACAGGGCGCCAGTGTTGGACCTGCCAATTTTGGTATTCTATGGCAAATGCCGATCAAGCTCCATGGTGCTGGATGGGCAGTGAGCACAGGGCCCACTAGAGGACATCGGGCCCTCAGACCACCCTCATGAAGTCTGTTTCTGATTGTTTGGTCAGTGACATTCACACCAGTAGCCTGCTGGAGGTCATTTTGTAGGGCTCTGCAAGTGTTCATCCTGTTCCTCCTCAAACAATGGAGCAGATACCAGTGGGTCCTGCTGATGGGTTAAAGACCTTCTATGGCCCTATCCAGCTCTCCTAGAGTAACTGCCTGTCTCCTGGAATCCTCCATGCCCTTGAGACTGTGCTGGTAGACACAGAAAACCTTCTGGCAATGGCACGTTTTGATGTGCCATCCCGGAGAAGTTGGACTACCTGTGCCACCTCTGAAGGGTCCAGGTATCGCCTCATGCTACCAATATTGACACTGACCGTAGCCAAATGCAAAACTAGTGAAAAATCAGTTCGAAAAGTTGAGAAGGGGAAAATGTCAGTGGCCTCCAACTGTTAAAGCATTTGTCTCATTGTAGCCCCTCTAGTGCACAAAAGCAGTTGAAACTGATTAGTAACCCCCTCTGCTACTTAACTGACCAGATCAATAGCCCAGAGGTTTCATTGACTTGATGCTATATTCTGATTAAAAAGTGTCCCTTTAATTTTTTGAGCAGTTTATTTTCATTACATTTCTCTACATACTACTGAAATCAATTGGATAAGTCTGAGTTACACTCCAAATGAGTGGTGTCTAAGACCGCAGGGTAGAAAGGTGTAACAGCATAGAGCAGTCACTGGTGTCAAAAGCTGCACTCAGATCTAACAACACAATCAAAGTGTCCTTTCCTTCATTAGAAGACGTACATTAGAAGGTCTTTGACAACCTACGTTAAGGCCGTTTCTATACTGTGACTGGTGTAAAAGCCAGACAGAAATGTTTCAAATAAATAGTGATGAGTAAGGCTAAAGAAACTACTTTTTTAAGTACTCAAGAGATAAAATGTGAATTTGAAATAGGACTGCAATTATTAATGTACTATGAACTATTCCAGTCAATAACAACCTATAGATAATATTATAAAAACCTGGAGAAGAGGTGGTAATGGATGCAGGAATGCACTAACAATCATACATCGGCACTATATGGACAGGGCTAAGTCCATGTCTCTATAATTAATTTTCACTAATTTTAATTGGAGGTACATATAATAATTTTAATTTTGGAATCTATTTTCTGTACTGTTAAAAATGTTTTTTTAAGGAGAGTGTACACAGGGAAATAGGCTTAAAGAAAACTAATACGTGTCATGATTGTGAAGAAATAACTTTGATTTGAAAGTACAAATCTTACCCTTTAACACTATAATTTTAGATTTGTTATATGACTTTGAAATTGACTATTGTTGTTTATGTCCTTCTGTTTCCACACATGTAATTCAGAATACAGCAAAAAGGATCACAATTATGACTGCAAAGCAAACTACAGTAGCTCTATTTCAAAGTCTTTGTGTTGGCTTTCAGTTAATTTTATGATTAATGTCTGTAGAGGATCACATTATGTTCAATACTTTCTTTATTACTTACAAAGCTATTTTAGCACAATTTTAACATTTCATATTAATTTTATCATTATTTGTATCTTACCAACATTCCAGACAATTGAGATCCTCTGGCAGTGACCTTTTCAAAAGTCCAAGGACCCATTTTGTAATTCTTGGTGAGCAGTAAGCTCGGTGGCTCCATCTCTTGGGAACTGTCTTCATAGGTCTGTTAATATCATTCCATCTGAGTACTCTTTAAAGTCTCACTCAAAGATTCACTTGTTCTACCTTGATGCTATATAAGATAAAGATTTATTGTTTGATTACATGATTTTGAATTATCTTCCCAATATGTTAACTTGTTAATGACTTTATCAAACTATATCTTAAACAAGCCATTGAAGCCCATCAGTCCACAGAGTAACAACATATAGATGTTTTTGTAATGATGAGATTAAATACATAAAACTACTTCAGGTAGCAGAGCCTTTAGACCATAGTGTGTGTGTATATATATATATATATATATATATATATATATATATATATATATATATATATGTGTATATATATATATATATATATGTATATATACAGTGGTGTGAAAAACTATTTGCCCCCTTCCTGATTTCTTCTTCTTTTGCATGTTTGTCACACAAAATGTTTCTGATCATCAAACACATTTAACCATTAGTCAAATATAACACAAGTAAACACAAAATGCATTTTTTAAATGATGGTTTTATTATTTATGGAGAAAAAATCCAAACCTACATGGCCCTGTGTGAAAAAGTAATTGCCCCCTTGTTAAAAAATAACCTAACTGTGGTGTATCACACTTGAGTTCAATTTCCGTAGCCACCCCAGGCCTGATTACTGCCACACCTGTTTCAATCAAGAAATCACTTCAATAGGAGCTGCCTGACACAGAGAAGTAGACCAAAAGCACCTCAAAAGCTAGACATCATGCCAAGATCCAAAGAAATTCAGGAACAAATGAGAACAGAAGTAATTGAGATCTATCAGTCTGGTAAAGGTTATAAAGCCATTTCTAAAGCTTTGGGACTCCAGCGAACCACAGTGAGAGCCATTATCCACAAATGGCAAAAACATGGAACAGTGGTGAACCTTCCCAGGAGTGGCCGGCTGACCAAAATTACCCCAAGAGCACAGAGACGACTCATCCGAGAGGTCACAAAGACCCCAGGACAACGTCTAAAGAACTGCAGGCCTCACTTGCCTCAATTAAGGTCAGTGTTCACGACTCCACCATAAGAAAGAGACTGGGCAAAAACGGCCTGCATGGCAGATTTCCAAGATGCAAACCACTGTTAAGTAAAAAGAACATTATGGCTCGTCTCAATTTTGCTAAGAAACATCTCAATGATTGCCAAGACTTTTGGGAAAATACCTTGTGGACTGATGAGACAAAAGTTGAACTTTTGGAAGGCAAATGTCCGTTACATCTGGCATAAAAGGAACACAGCATTTCAGAAAAAGAACATCATACCAACAGTAAAATATGGTGGTGGTAGTGTGATGGTCTGGGGTTGTTTTGCTGCTTCAGGACCTGGAAGGTTTGCTGTGATAGATGGAACCATGAATTCTACTGTCTACCAAAAATCCTGAAGGAGAATGTCCGGCCATCTGTTCGTCAACTCAAGTTGAAGCGATCTTGGGTGCTGCAACAGGACAATGACCCGAAAAACACCAGCAAATCCACCTCTGAATGGCTGAAGAAAAACAAAATGAAGACTTTGGAGTGGCCTAGTCAAAGTCCTGACCTGAATCCAATTGAGATGCTATGGCATGACCTTAAAAAGGCAGTTCATGCTAGAAAACCCTCAAATAAAGCTGAATTACAACAATTCTGCAAAGATGAGTGGGCCAAAATTCCTCCAGAGTGCTGTAAAAGACTCATTGCAAGTTATCGCAAACGCTTGATTGCAGTTATTGCTGCTAAGGGTGGCCCAACCAGTTATTAGGTTCAGGGGGCAATTACTTTTTCACACAGGGCCATTTAGGTTTGGATATTTTTTTTCTCCCTAAATAATAAAACCATCATTTAAAAACTGCATTTTGTGTTTACTTGTGTTATATTTGACTTATGATTAAATGTGTTTGATGATCAGAAACATTTTGTGTGACAAACATGCAAAAGAATAAGAAATCAGGAAGGGGGCAAATAGTTTTTCACACCACTGTATATATATATATATATATAGTGACACATTAGGGCTCACTTGCTCCCTTGAATCCTCGGACCACTCGTCAGACACCAGGTAAAAATCCAATACAGTCGATTCCTGTTAATCGGACCACATCAGGACGCGATCATTTTGGTCCTAATAACCGGCTGGTCCGATTACATGAACATGCCCTATACTGTACATGTGCAACCAAGATGGGACGTGGTATAAGTAATATATTAAAATGTCATTATGACTTTTATTGTGCTGCACATGCATATGGCAAATGTACAAACAAGAATTACGTACATGTACATGTACGGTTGCTTACAACTTTGTTTATTGAAACAGAAATCTACAAATTTTTCAAAACAATCTACACAACACTCAGCATGCGAAGCACAATAAAAAAGGTTAAATTACCAAATTTCAGTCAACGCTTGAAGAACTTGTCTAGTGTGATCTGGCGCATTCTGTTGACGCACTGCACTTCAACAAAATCTTGGTGTTTCCGGGTCAAGATGTGGAGGTCAGGAGAGCCACAAAATGCTTGCCATTCAAAGCTTCGGCACTAAAAGTGTCCAGTTTGACTTTCTTAAAGCAAAAGCTTTCTCGCGTAAACTTTAATCCTGATTGACATGAAGGAATTCCTTGCACGGACACTCTTGTTTACGCTTGACTTCATGTCGCCGGCTACTGGGCGGTCTGTTTTAGGAAAGAAACGGCAGGCATGTTCACCCCCACTGGTTTGCACTTGGTACAAATTTTACTTCCTGACCTTTGATAAAAGCATAAATTCTCCTAGGGAGCCCAGGGATCCTTACGATGTCGCTGACCCGCTTTACATCTGCTTTCCGCGGGTGACTTGTGGCTTCTTTTTCTTATTCTCTGTCACATTCTTTGGTCGGAATTTTGCTCCAAATAAGCAAACAATATTAGGCTTATGTAATATGATCTGTTTCGGTTCTTTAGGGTTCGGTCCGAATAAGCAGCTGGTTCTATTAACCGGTGGCCCGATTAACCGGAATCGACTGTAATAAGATTTATTATAATAATAATGTGCACAAAGCACACTCTTCTCCACAATTCTTATATAAATCAAATCAATAACCAAATCACAATAAACAATCCTTCAAACTCCCAGACACTTAGCCACCCTGCCTCCCAACTCAGCTCGTCTGTCTGGGATTGCCCAGAGTCCTTTATAGTCCTTGACACGGAAGTGTTTGTCCCCCAGTCCATGTGACTTTCTATCACTTCCGGGTCAGGTAAAAACTCCTTTTCTTCATCAAGGAAGCACATCATTTCTTCTGTCCATGTGACTGGGACGTACTTCCGGGGTGTAGGGAAAATAGTCTGTGGGCCTCCCTGCAGCGACTCCTGGCGGCCCCCATGGTATCCAGCAGGGCTGTGCATTAAAAGTCCACTGTCCATAACTCCCTGCTGGCATTCGGGGCACCTCTATGCTGCAAGGAGGGTTACATCTGGCGGCCTGGGGGTATTGGCCGGGATGCATGACCGGCCATATTTCACTATATATATATATATGTATATATATATATATATATATATATATATATATATATATATATATATATATATATATATATATATATATATATAATGTGGCAGATGCCAGGATGGACCCCAAGAGGGACAATACCTCCCAGGGAGCGTCCAGAAGATTAACGAGTCCTGGAATGCAGCACTTCTGCCACAGCCAGGAGTGCTACCGGAACTAAGTCCAGGAATACCCGGAGTGCTTTCGGGTGCTTATATGGCACTTCCGCCACACCAGGAAGTGTTGTCAGCGAACTATCAGGAAGCACCTGGAACACATCTGGGGTGGTATAAAAGGGGCCGCCAAACTCCTGTTGACAAGCCAGAGTTGGGAGGAAGGAGACGGTTCTCGTAAGGTGGAGAGTAGAGGCGAGAGAAAGAGAAAGAGAAACTGTTGGTTATTGTGGTGCTGTTGTTTAATAGCAACATAATAAATAAATGTGTGTGTTTTGGACATTCTGTGTCTGTCTGTCTGTGTCCGGGGGTTGTTTTTCCACAATATATATTGTGGAACGAGCCCCAGACACAGACAGGTAGACATGTTTCAAAGCACCACCACACGTTTATTTACACTACTAATATTTACAATAAAGTGGCACACAACCCACAAACTCCCCCAAAGTCCAGGCCTCACACTGCCTCTTTCTCTCTTCAGGCCACCTCCATGCTTCTCCTCCCAAGCTCTGTCCTTCTCCTCACCCGACTCTAACCCTGAATGAAGGGAGGCGGCCCCTTTTATAATCACACGGATGTGCTCCAGGTGTTTCCTGGCAATCTTCCACCGATGCGCCCCAGTGTGGCGGAAGTGCTGGCTGCATCTCCAGAAGCACTCCGGGTGTCCCTGCTCTTCTTCACCCCAGCACATCCAGGTGTGGTGGAAGTGCTGAGGTCCAGGGCTCCAATAGCATCGGGGCACCCCCTGGTGGTGACCACGGGCACCTACAGGGTTGAGCTTCCAAGCTCTGCACCCATGGTCCCCAAAAGCCACCAGGGCAGTCGCCCCTTCGTGGTCTGGAGGAGGCGCAAGCCCTCATCTGGTCCTCCTGGGCGTCCCGGCTGGGTAACAGCCCCAGCCATTCGCCAATATATATATGTATGTATATTTAAAGAGCTTCTGAAAAAAAACAAATTTTCCCCTAGGAACAAATAAAGCTGCATCTGTTTTTCACTACCACACCCAAAATGTACCTGCATAACGAGTACCTATTTAAGTAAAGGTGGAAACCCCGTTATGTTACTGCTGGGCACTCTTGTAAAATGTCTGGTACAGCAGTTCAACCTGCAGTATTGTCTGTCTTTCTGGATTATGTCCTTATTTCTGTTATTTATTCATTTTCTGTCATTTTGACTATCATTTGTTTTTAATTGTTTAGAATTTTTGTGTTTATTTTTACTGTTAGCACTAATATGTCATTCTTCGACCATTGTGAAGTGCCATACACGCAATCTGTTTCTGGTTGTTTTTGATGACTGCAACCATATTATGTATCTATTGCTTTCCTGGATATGGTAACATGATCTCCTGTGTGTTATATCTCAGTCAGGGTTCCTTTGTTGGCTGGAGTTCAGATTCATGTCTTATCTCATCCTTGTTCATTTTTGATTATTTTGAATGCATTAGTTTTATTTATGTTTATCTATACTAATAAAAGGCAAAGCCCTCACTGACTGACTGACTGACTCACTCACTGACTCATTACTAATTCTCCAACTTCCCATGTAGGTAGAAAGCTGAAATTTGACAGGCTTATTCCTTACAGCTTACTTATAAAAGTTAAGCAGGTTTCATTTCAAAATTCTACACGTAACGGTCAACAACGTCCGCCATATTGAACTTTCTTATTCATGGCCCCATCTTCACGAAATTTGGTAGGTGGCTTCCCTGCACTAACCGAAACCAATGTACATACTTATTTCGGTGGTATGACCCCACTGTCAGCCACCATATTGAACTTTCCAACGTCACCAATTTTCCGACTTCCCGTGTAGGTAGAAGGCTGACCCCATCTTCACGAAATTTGGTAGGTGGCTTCCCTGTGCTAACCAAAACCGATGTATGTACTTATTTCAGTGGTATGACGCCACTGTCAGCCGCCATATTGAATTTTCAAAACGTCACTAATTCTCCAACTTCCCATGTAGGTAGAAGGCTGAAATTTGGGAGGCCTATTCCTTACAGCTTACTTACAAAAGTTAAGCAGGTTTCATTTCGAAATTCTACGCATAACGGTCAACAACGTCCGCCATATTGAACTTTCTTATTCATGGCCCCATCTTCACGAAATTTGGTAGGCGGCTTCCCTGCACTAACCGAAACCAATGTACATACTTATTTCGTTGGTATGACACCACTGTCGGCCGCCATATTGAACTTTCCAACGTCACTAATTCTCCAACTTCCCGTGTAGGTAGAAGGCTGAAATTTGGCAGGCTCATTCCTTACAGCTTACTTACAAAAGTTTAGCAGGTTTAATTTCGAAATTCTACGCATAACGGTCATAACGGTCAACAACGTCCGCCATGTTGAACTTTCTTATTTAAGGCCCCATCTTCTCGAAATTTGGTAAGCGGCTTCCCTGCACTAACCGAAACCAATGTACGTACTTATTTCGGTGGTATTTTATTTTTTCTCCAGCCGTCTGGAGTTTTTTTTGTTTTTTCTGTCCCCCCTGGCCATTGAACCTTACTCTTATTCGATGTTAATGTTGATTTATTTTTTTATAATTATGTCTTTCATTTATCTATTCTTTAATATGTAAAGCACTTTGAGCTACTGTTTGTATGAAAATGTGCTATATAAATAAATGTTGTTGTTGTTGTTGTTGTATGATGCCACTGTCGACTGCCATATTGAACTTTTCAACAGTCTTTGTTACTTATGGGCCCATCATTTTACCCTCGCACCCCCTTGGTTTGAGAAGAAGTATGAAAAAATAGATAGATAGATAGATAGATAGATAGATAGATAGATAGATAGATAGATAGATAGATAGATAGATAGATAGATACTTTATTAATCTCAAGGGGAAATTCACAATATGAGGTTAACACAGAAAAACAGATCACCAATTGAAGCTTTATGAATAATCGATTCGCCATCAATAATTGTTTTGGTAAAGCCATACTCAGTGTAATCCTCCTTCCATTTTACAATTTTTCCGCCACTAGCCATGATTAAATGAACGGTAAAAAAGTAAGAGCTAAGCGAGTGTGACTTATTCAGGCAGGCAGGCGACGGCTCAATAGCTCGAATTTGGATATAAGTAGGTTCTATTTAGTCGCCAGAAATATCTTTGTTAGGGATGGAAGTTGAATTTAGTCTTTAAATTTCTATGGTAAAGAAAAGTTATGCAATGATGACTAAATTTAACTATTGGCTCCCGGGCTGGAGCCCGGCGGGCGCCAGGAGGGCGTGAGGAGGGCTTGTGCCTCCTCCAGACCGCGAGGGCGTCCGTCCTGGTTCTGTTGGGGGCCACGGGTTGAGGGCATGGAAGCCCTTCCTGTAGGGGCCCGTGGTCACCGCCAGGCGGCGCCGATGCCGGTTTATCCCGTCGGTTGCCGGTCGGGCAGGAGCCCGGCCGGGGCGCTTGAGGACCGGAGGAGGCGAGTGCCTCCTCCAGACAGAGTGGGGCGTCCGTCCTGGTTAGGCACGGGCCTCAGGTACAGGGCTTTGAAGCCCAGCCCTGTAGGGACCCGTGGCCACCGCCAGGCGGCGCCCCGGTGCCTGATTATCCCGGGAACCCGACACTTCCGCCACACCAGGAAGTGCCGGGGGGAAGACATTGTGTGGCGCCCGGGGAGCGGCCAGGAAGGCAGCCGACACTTCCGCCACGCTGGGCGTGGCCAAGGATGGAGGAAGCACCTGGGGCTCATCCGGGGCATTATTTAGGGCCCTCCCTCCAGTCATTGGTGGAAGTCGGGAGGAAGAAGGACTGAGCTGGAGAGCGTGGACAGGAGGCGGCCAGGAAGCAAGGCACAGGACTGTGGGCCCTGGACTTGGGGAATGGTGCAGAAGGCACTGGGGTTGTGAGTGCACGTGACTTTTGTATATTGGTGAATATTGTAAATAAACGGTGTGTGGGGAGCAAAATATGATGTCCGTCTGTCTGTGCCGGGGCCAGCGTTCACACTATATAAAGTCAAAAGTTTTATATATAAAGTCATTTCTGAATATATAAAGTCAAAACTTTAATATATAAAGTAAGCGCTGGAATATATAAAGTCAAAACTTAAATATATAAAGTCAGCGTCAGAATATATAAAGTCAGCTGGAATATATAAAGTCAAAACCTGAATATATAAAGTCAGCGTCGGAATATATAAAGTCAGAGCTTTATATATTCTGACTCTGACTTTATATATTCAAGTTTTGACTTTATATATTCGGGAATGACTTTATATATTCAAGTTTTGACTTTATATATTCTGACGCCGACTTTATATATTCACAAAATCAATGTATTTGCCCGTTTGGCACCCCATAGTATATGTGTGTGTGTATATATGTACACATGTATTTATGTATATATATATATATATATATATATATATATATATGCCTGCAACACTCATGACAATGACAAAACAATTACATTGTCAATCATGTTACATTATTATTAAAGTGTTTCCTTTTCTTTTTACTGCCAAGCATGGGTATTTTGCTATATATATATATATATATATATATATATATAGATATATATATAGATATATATATATATATATATATATTTTATATCTGAGAACAACACTCATATCAATGACAAAACAATTACATTAACAATCATGTTACGTTATTTTTAAAATTTTTCCTTTTCTTTTTCATAACTTCTTTAACACACAAAGCGCGGGTATTCTGCTAGTTTGCTATTGATTGTGATTATATTTCTTTATGTTTCAAAACCTAGGGGATGTTCTATATTGTGGGATAACCCCCAACTGCCTTCCAATAATCGCCAAGGAACTGCCCTCTGCCTAAAAATCCGGAGGCTCTCCTACAGTTCCTGGTGGTTCATTTGGAATATGCTTGGGAGTTTGGTCAGTGTTTCTTTATATAGTTCCGTGCTTTCATGATTCTTTGGATTTTTGACCTTCTTGCTTTGTTTTTGACCATTCTTCTCATATATGTTTTGGGGCTTGTTTGATTTGGATTGCCTTTTGTGTTACAGGCAACTCCTTTTTGCCTCTTGTGCCTTTTGTCTTCATTCTTGTGGGAGACCATTTTGTCTGAAGATTGAATATTTTACTTATAAAGACTCTGTTTTTGCATTTATTACTTACTGGGCATGATGGTGATATCCTCCTCTAGTGGGAAGTTTTGGAAGTGTTTTTGGGATTATGTGTTTTGGGATTCCTATTTCATAATAACATTATGGCACAACTTATAGTGACATCATGCAATTAAAGATGGCATATGGAGCATCCAGACTTCTAAGTACACTTCTGATTAAAATGCTGTTAGTTTGCTTTTTGTTTATTCTTGTATATTAAGGTTTCCAAACATAAGGGTTATGTGTTTCTGCTGCAAGAAAATGTATGAAGATGCCCCAATGATGTTCAAAAGGTGTTCCTGTCCCCAGAAGTGATTCTGTAAATTGCACCAGAGGCAATCATAGGGTGGGGTAAAAAGGGCAGATGACTGCAAGTGGTACATTGGGCCTAGATTTGGTCCTCACGTAGTTACTGTGGCGAGGGTGAGGTCAGACAGGAAGAGAAATATGATAGGGGAATAAGATAGTTGGGTGGTGTTTGGTGCTTGATCAAGTCTGGAAAGAGGGCAAATCTCAAGACTTCACAGACAGGGACTTCAGCCTGTGTAGCCTGCCATAGTAGAGCAGCTTGGTGTTATGTTTCAGCCAGGATTCCTCCCCTGGATGGGTTCCAAATTCCTGCTTTATGTGTCTTTTGTTCATTTTTGACTTTTTTAATTATGCTGATCATGTGCATCATTCTTTATTTTTGATTTTGTCTATGTATGTAAGCTGCATTTGTTATGTTCCATGTGTTTTCTGGGTGGTCCCTCAAGAGATGGTGCCACCTACCTATCACTGACAGGAATTGCCCTCCACCCTTTAAAACCAGAGTTTCTTGCACAGTTCCTGGCAGTTCATTTTGAATGTGTTGGGAGTAAGTGAGTGTTATTTGTGTTTTTGCTGTGCTTTTGCCATTTTGATTAGTTGGATTTTTGACAATTTCTGTCTTTGCTTTCGGATTATGTATTGGGACTTGTTTGCTTTGGATTGCCCTTGCTGGTGATTCCTTTTTGCTTTGTGTGCTCTATGGAGCTACATGTACTTCAGGGCATTTGTGTGATAATAAATATTTTATTTAATAAATATTCAGTATGGCACTTTGTATCTAGCCAGGGTTTTTGATGGAATTCCCCCTCTAGTGGACATTTTTGGAAGTGCTTTTAGGACTTACATACTTTGGGACTCCCTGTCATAACAGTAGGATTTTTTTTTCCTTTTTTAAAATCAATTTCATATCATTTTTTTCAATTTAATTGTACTTATTTTTCCACTTATTAACCCAGCAACCTGTCGTCATGGCTCAGGAGGATTAAATAATGATTTTCTTTTTATGTTTTAATTCTTCTGTCATACTACTTTGTTTTTAATTTGGGCGCTGCTGAGTTAGGTTTTTGTGTCAGTGATGTGTTGTTTGATGTTTCCAGTGTGATGGTTTATAAGCCAGCAACACATCCTCACATCTGAGCTTGTTATTTATTTTTTTTATCAAAAGAAAGTTGGCAAGATACTTAGTGTGTCTCTGGCTTTGAAAATGACCGATTAGCCTTTTGACTTAGATTTTAGTTAGCATTCTGATTTTGGCATTAGGTTATTTTGAACCCTCAGTAAGTAAATTTGTTTCAATATTTTTGATTACGGTCCATCCTCTGACCCCTATTTGGAAGCATTTTGTAGAAGGGACATTTGGGCTTAAAAAAGCTTGTGTGCTTTGCCTATGCTGTGGTTCAACTGAACTGTTAGCTTTAGAAAATATACATTTTTATTCTTCCCTGTCTTCCTTTATTTTGTAGCAGACTACCTACAGAGTAATTACAACTATATTAATGAAAAAAATGCAAAATAAAGAAAAATGTAACATAAAAACATGAACAAAGTGCTGTGTAGGATTTATGTGTACTTTCTTTTTTATTGTTGTTTTTGTAATTTTGAATTCCCATTTTTAATGTTTTATGTTATTTTTGTTTAAATTTGTTGATGACACATTGTCCCTTTAAGTATGTGGCTATTCCATACATACCCTGATGCCTTTGCTCATGGGTCCATACTATGGCTTTATAAGTAGCCCAGAGGTTAGGATTCACCAGTGGTTCATTGAGTGTGGTGAAGAGTTGTTGTAAAAATGTTTTTTCTTGTTTTTTATGATTTCTGAATTCTTTTGCTTCTTTATTTGATTTGCTTTTGGATCAGTATTTTTAGACATTCAGCTTACCCTGTTGGCACATCCCTTTTTGCTGTTTTACTTCCATAAAAATGGAATTGTGGTGATAGGGTCAAAATATTGCTAATAGGTTAAAAGTGAGATTTTGATTCTATAATGTTCAAAATGGGGGCGGCACGGTGGTGCAGTGGTAGCGCTGCTGCCTCGCAGTTAGGAGACCTGGGTTCACTTCCCGGGTCCTCCCTGCGTGGAGTTTGCATGTTCTCCCCGTGTCTGCGTGGGTTTCCTCCGGGCACTCCGGTTTCCTCCCACAATCCAAAGACATGCAGGTTAGGTGGATTGGCGATTCTAAATTGGCCCTAGTGTGTGCTTGGTGTGTGGGTGTTTGTGTGTGTCCTGCGGTGGGTTGGCACCCTGCCCAGGATTGGTTCCTGCCTTGTGCCCTGTGTTGGCTGGGATTGGCTCCGGCAGACCCCTGTGACCCTGTATTCGGATTCAGCGGGTTAGAAAATGGATGGATGGATGACTTAAGGCAGAGCCGACTGTGTGCAGATGATACAGACCTATAAATACCTGGGAGTGCAGCTGGATGATAAATTGGACTGGACTGTCAATACTGATGCTCTGTGCAAGAGAGGACAGAGCCGACTATACTTCCTTAGAAGGCTGGTGTCCTTCAACATCTGCAATAAGATGCTGCAGATGTTCTATCAGACGGTTGTGGCGAGCGCCCTCTTCTACATGGTGGTGTGCTGGGGAGGCAGCATAAAGAAGAGGGACGCCTCACGCCTGGACAAACTGGTGAGGAAGGCAGGCTCTATTGTAGGCACGGAGCTGGACAGTTTGACATCCGTGGCAGAGCGACGGGCGCTGAGCAGGCTCCTGTCAATCATGGAGAATCCACTGCATCCACTGAACAGGATCATCTCCAGACAGAGGAGCAGCTTCAGCGACAGACAGACTGCTGTCACCGTCCTGCTCCACTGAAACTGAGGAGGTCGTTCCTCCCCCACATTATGCGACAATTCAGTTAACGTTAACATTAAACAATGATATTGTCTGTTTTACCTGCATTTTTATCACTCTTTAATTTAATATGGTTTTTTATCAGTATGCTGCTGCTGGAGTATGTGAATTTCCCCTTGACATTAATAAAGTATCTATCTATCTATCTATCTATCTATCTATCTATCTATCTATCTATCTATCTATCTATCTATCTATCTATCTATCTATCTATCGGCATCAGTTCCTGACTCTGCATTAGAATTGCTGGGATTTGTTCTTTACAGTAGACATAGAGATGCTGATCGTTGCAGCAATTCAAAAGGTGGCAAAGTCTGCTTCTATATTAATAAAAATTGGTGCAGTGATGTTTCATTATTATCAAAGCACTGCTCAAGCAAATCTGGAACTATTCACTATTAACTGTAAGCCGTTCTATTCACCTAGAGAATTTTCTTCAATAATTTTTGTTGGAGTTTACATCCCGCCTGTGAATGAAGCACAGCAGTATTTGGCAGATTACGTCACTAGTTCTTTAGAACAGTTATGCAAACTCCCCAGTGATGGGTAACTCTAACCATCCTATGCTACAGTTGTTACCCATTTATAAACAAAGGCTAAATTAGCTAAACCAGTAAAAAATCTATATGTTCATGGACTGATGAGTCAGTTGAATCATTACAATATCGTTTGGTTTGGACTGATTGGGTTGTTTTTAAAAATGCTTGTAAAAACACTCATGAGCTGACTGACACTGTAACATCTTACATCAGGTTCTGTGATAAGGTCCTCATCCCCAGCAAAAACTATGGTGATTTACAACAATGAAAAGTTTTGGTTCACCAAAGAACTAAGGAATCTATGTCAGGTACAAGAAAAAGTCCATAAAACAGGCCAGGAATAGGCTAAACAATGCAATCAGATATGCTAAACAGAAATACAAAAATAAACTGGAGCTTCAGTATTCAGCAAACAATAGCTACTCTGTATGGAGAAGCCTACAGTCTGTTACAAATTGAAAAAAAGACGTCTCCCAGTGTTTACTCAGATTCATCCCTCCCTGATAAACTTAGTAAGTTTTATGGCAGATTTGAACAATAAGGTGCTAAGTATTGACAATCCATCTGTCCTCCAATTCTGAAGTGGTTTTGACACCAACCACTTCTTCACAAAAGCCTCACGCCTCGTCTTCCTTTTCTGTCAAGGAATATGATGTTTGGAAGCCATTTGCAACACAAAATTGCAAAAGGTCTGCTGGTCCTGATTCTGTCTCACCTGCAACAATCGAACACTTTGCTTGGCAGCTTGCTCTTCTGTTCACAGATATCTTTAACCAGTCTCTTGCACAATGTACTGTACCAGATTGCTAGTTATTGTTATTGTTCCTGCTCCCAAAAATGACTCAATACGCTGCCCGAATGACTACAGGCCTATTGCTCTTACCTCAGTTCTAATGAAACAATTTGAGCGGCTTGTTCTAACCCATCTGAAGTCTGTTACTGCTACTGATCTTGACCCTCTTCATTCTGCATATTGACCAAATAGATCTGTGAACGATGCCATTAACATGGGCTTTCACGTTGTACTAGAGCTTCTGGACTGTAAAGGAACTTAGCCCATAATACTATTTGTAGACTTCATTTCAGTCTTTAACACCATTGTCCCTGAACTGTTGTTAATTAAACTTCTACAGACTGAACTGAATCCTCCCATCTGTAAATGGATTTACAGTTTTCTGACAAACCAGAATTGATACATTCATGTGGGCTCCAACCTCTAAGACTGTCTCCATATTAGCACAGGTGCCCCTCAAGGCTGTGTACTTTCCCCACTACTTTATTTCCTGTATACCAATGACTGTAGGTCCACTGATCCTTTAGCAAAAATCATTAAGTTCAGTGATGACACCCCATTATTGGACTCAAAAATTAATGGTAATTAAATAACTTACAGAAAGCTGTTGTCTCATCTTGTGTCTTGTTGTGCTACAAATAACATGGTCCTCAATACCACGAGACAGCGGAAATGATCATTGACTTTCACAGACAGCAGTTTTAGCCTCTCCAATTAGAAATGAATGATTCTGCCGTCAATATGGTGAAATCCTTCAAATTTTTAGGCACAACTATCACAAACACTCTCAACTGAGAAATTAACACCACTTCCATCACCAAGAAAGCTCAGCAGTGGTTATACTTTTTATGCCAACTAAAGAAATTAAATATTTCCGAGCCAATCCTAGTTCAATTTTACAAAGTCATGACTGAAAATTGAATCACAGTCTCCATTGTTGTCTGGTTTGGTTCAGCAACAGCACACAAATCAAAAATGAATTGTGTTGTGAGGTTTGCTGAAATAATAATTGGCTGTGCTCTTCCATATATTGCAGACCTGTATACATCTCATGTCACTAACCATGCCAAAAGGACCACCATGGGCTCATCTCACCCTGCTCAACACTTGCTCCAGAAACTCACCTCTGGTAAATGCTTCAGGTCAATTAAAACTAAAAATAACAGACACCTTAATAGTCTTTTTCCCAAAGCCATAGCCCTCTCAAACCAGTTATTTAGCCCGTCTTCTTTGCATAGTTATGTGTTCTGTCATATACTGTATGAAGGTGTATGTGCATATGCATACACACTATACACTCACACTTTCACTGTTTAGCCAATGGACCAGTGCTATCAGTGTGTTCATTTTTCCACAAGTATATTTTGGAATACATGAGTTATTTAAATATACACGTATGCACTCCCATGAACACACTAAGACACTCAAAAAAAACGTACAAGTGAAGATAGCTGACAACTTGTTTGCTGTACCAGAGCACATGGGAAAGACATTAACACACACACACACACACAATAGATCTGTAAAGGATGAAGTGTACAGAGGCATTATATCAGGCCTGTGCCAGTTTATCTGTTTATGCAGCTTGTTTACTTCATTTGATCCAAAGTGTTGTCTTAAATTAAATAGTAAAATTTAAGTTGCTCGCTTGACTGAATTTCCTGTTCATTTTAGTCTACATTTTCTGTATTTGTATATCTTAATGTACTTGATTGTAAATTATTGTACAGAACAATCAGTTGCATTCATTTTTTGCGGTATTAGTAAAGCATAATTCACATGGAAGTGAATGGTCCATTCCCTACCAATTTTTTGATCATTTTGCCTTATTTTCCTATATATGTTAAAAAATATACAATGATTTATCAATTTGACTTGTCTCTATTAGTCAATGTTTCACAGTTTCTTGTTCCTTTGCAAGACATTTTTATATGTTTTGGGACTCCTTGCTATTGCTACCTTCTCATACAGTAAATACTCAAAAGTTTTTAAGCAATATGGACTAAAGTCACTTCTGGGACCCTGAAGGTTAAGCTTCAATAGTTTCATTGTATATCTGCCCATGTTGCCAGGTTACCCATTTTTGGCCTGCCCACCCACACTGGAGTCTGTAGGCAGTGGTTAAGGGACTAGCTGGACTAGGGTGAGATTCTTCTGAGATTGCCAGTGGAGGTCCTGGGCTATCTTTGTGACTTATTTTGGAGTTCTCATTCCCCACTTCACCATGCTTGCTACTCCCAACAAAGAGAAACATCATGCAATAAACAAAAAATATCTATTCAGTATATATGCATACATAATAAAGGTGGGAGTTCTCAGGAACGTATTGAAAACCATTCGGTTCTTATATACTTATGTTCCAGGTTCATTAACCACAGAAGAAACAAATCCTGTGATGATTTGCATACCTCTGATCTTCCTTTAATCCTTTAATGCCATTAGTCTTTCTTCCATTTACTTGCAGAACTCAGTAGCAGCTCCAGGCCCAGTTTACACTTCCTGTAGACATTAATGAAGTTTGATGAAGCAGGATGGAAGGAAATTAGGTTGCTGCGGAAGCCATATGTGGTGAAAGACTAAACAGACAAAAATAGAACATTGTTTTCTTGTTTTGTTTAGAATAAACATGGTATTTTCCTCATCTAACTAGAAATCTACTTGCTTTAAATTAACAGAAATTAAAAGTTTACTGTAATGTCTGATCATATGGCATGTGCAGTATAAAATGGAACTTGCTTGATTATAGGTTTGAATGACCTAATGCTGTTCATGTGCTCATGGAGTAATAGAACTGCTAAAATGACATTTTTGCAAGGTTTATCTACTGTTATCTCTATGATGTAATTATAATAAATAATTGAGCAATCTGTATTCATCATTTACACTTGTCTACACCAGAAGGTTTAGAATCATAAAAACAGTATGCCATCCATTTAGCACACATAACCTCTTCTATTTGCTTGTTGAAATGAGTTCCTAAATTCCTGATAAAAAAAAGATTGTCCAGATTTTTTAGTTGAATAAGTATGTGTGAATCTGGAACACAGACATTTTTGTGATAGATGAACAGAAGCCTCAAAGCTCTTGTAGGAGGTGCATTTGTTTCATAATCCATACAGATACTTGAAGGATTAAAGTAAATGATTTGAGTTACAAAAGCTACCAATTGCAGAAAGGCACTCCCCAGACTGATGTATAGAATGTCATTGTCTTTAGGTTACAGGAAAATTATACAGTTGAGGCACCAAAACAGCTTTTGTTTGCAAAAATAATATTTTTGCAGTAAAATAAGGCAATGGATTAAGCATCTTTTATCATGGCTTACTGTACATTGGTAAAGTGTGTGCACGTTTACCAAAGAATGAGCAGAATTGGCAGATTTTAGCTAAGGGCTGAAAGGTGAACAGGCAGGGTGCATCTGTTGATTATGGGGGTACATTTTTAAGATGACACCACAAAACAGTTTTAGTGGGATGCACAAATTAGAATAAAAAAAAAGTTTGAAGAAATGCCATGGGATGCACTATAGGATGGATGCACAAGAAAATAAGGGGCTGAAGGTGCTCAGCAGAGGAGAAGTTTGGACAGGAAACAAGTACAAAGAAGTGCAGACAGAAAGGAATTTTTTTAAAAAGTGATGCAATTAACCAAAGGTGGGAGCGACATTAATAACGTGAGGCTTTAGTGCTAATTGTTTGTGAGGATTTGCAAGTTCCATGACGTTCAACACCCTAGATAGTGAACAAATGATGAATTCCTTTGTGTTGTTTTGCTTTTTAGGATATTGACAGTTATTCTTTTAAAAGCGTGACAAAATACTGCTCCTCCTATAAAGACCATGTAGACACAGTGGCTCTTTGATGGCAAGCACACGCCTTCACTGGCAGTGCTCAGCTCCCTCTCACAAGGGTCTATAAATACTCTTGCGTTCCCTAAGAGCCACAGTAACTATTTCTCTCTGTCCATCATCCAACTTCAATTTAAAACTCACCTGTCTCTGGAACAACAATGTCACGACGAGCAAAGAGCTTGCATGGAGGCACTGGGGGTCCCCGCATTGCTAGTTCTTCATCCACCCATCTCTTCAGTAGCTCTGGGGCAGCAATAGGATCAGGTCTATCTGCTGGATTTGGTGCTGAAAGCAGACCCCTTTTACTTGGTGGTGGCTCCAGTACTGATCGCATTGGTTTTGCTGGGTTTGATGTCAACAGTGGATTCCTTGCTGGTCTTGGCAGTTTTTTTGAAGGCAGTGGTGCTGGTAGTAATTTTGGTGCCGGAAATGGCAAAGCCACCATGCAAAACCTCAATGACCGTTTGGCTGCCTATTTGGAAAAAGTACATTCCCTTGAGATTACTAATGGTCAACTTGAACAGAAAATCCGAGACTGGCACAGCTCATCTTTTGGGGGTCAGGCCAAGGACTATTCTCCATATTTCATGACCATCTCTGAGCTGCAAGACAAGGTAAGCATGAAATGGCTAGAACTGTAACGTCTTCTTGAACAGAAACATCACCTTCTTTGTGTCAAGCACACTTATTGTTTAGGTTGCATTTTGACTACTAAGCAGGTAGCAGAGAGGATCCTAATAAGGAAGATGAGGCCAGGATCAGGGCCAGTGTAACCATTAAGGCGAATTAGGCATTCACCTAGGGAACAGATCATGGGGGCGGGGGCAGCTTCATCAAACAGTTAGCTACCTGATAGTCAGTTGGTGCACTAATAGGCTTGGTCTGGTGTGCAAAATAACCTAGCACCAGCACTGGCCAGGATCTTGTTGTTCTTTTAATAAGTATTTAAATGGTGGAGACTGGGTCTACAATGTATACCTTGAAACTGTGCACATATGAAAAATATTAACCTAATGTTTTAAATAAGCTGTCAAAATAACCCTGGTTGACTTTTCCTTGCTGCGGTGGGCTGGCGCCCTGCCCAGGATTTGTTCCTGCCTTGTGCCCTGTGCTGGCTGGGACTGGCTCCAGAAGACCCCCGTGACCCTGTGTTAGGGTATAGCGGGTTGGATAATTACTGATTGACTGACTTTTCCTTGATTGTCCAGTTCAGTAATCTGGACAGCTATTAAACGTTTGAAGCTCCCATCTGACAATTTCAATGCATTTTCACCAACACCAGAAATGAAAATTAGGTGTTTGCCATTATGAGCAATAACTCTAAAACATGTGGTATTTGTGCATTAATTATATATTGAGGAAAGTCCTCTGGTGCAAGATTTTCTTGTTATAGTTTAAATTTTTTCTTGGCATTGTTTCACACTTCTGTCAATGCCTGTTTCTTCCACCTTTGTTGATATTTGACTATGCAAATCACCTTGCAGATGTCTCCTCTGCAGAGTGTATCCTGTGTACCCAGTCCTCACACTAGTGTGCCAAATGTAATGATAGGTCTTCAATACCTGTGGTACATAATTTATTAGAAACAAGGGAATATCACAGAGCTAACACATGCTTTTGGAAAAATTGAGAAAATAAACCTGACAGGTAAATTGCCAATGAAAACGATCCCCTCAATTCACTACCTATACCTGCACTCACACGTTTATCAAAACAACAAAGCTGAACAATGTGTTGCTGCCAGCATCTGCACCACTTTCTACTCTCTTTTCAGTGAATTATGTTACCCTAGTTTGCTGCTCCTCTCCTATTCATCTTTCTCCTCCTTTGTCTCTCCCTTACAGATCTTTGCTGTCAGTATGGACAACTCCAGAATCCTTATGCAAATTGATAATACTAAGCTAGCTACTAACGACTTCCATGTCAAGTGAGTAAAGAGTATGAATTTGGTCTCCGATCCTTTCTTAACTTTGCAAGCTTATTTGAATTTTGTGTCTCTGTGTTTGTCTCCTCACTGAGTTACACTGCATTTTTTTGAGTGCATTTGTGAGCATGAGGTCAGTCACAAAAACTGAAACTCTATCCTGATTTCTCTATGTGTGGGCAGTCTTTATATGTGCCTAATTCCCATTTGACTTCTTTATATGGCCAGTTTCTTTACACTTAATAGTCATCTCAAGATGTTTTCAGTTTGTCTACTCATTCTCCCTATGCCTGATACAGATTCCCAGCTTATTTCTTTATGCACAGTGTCTCCTTGTGTATAATGGAATCCTGGGCTAATTTCTACATGTCTAAATTCTATGTGAATTAAGACCCCTTGTCCTTAATTAACACCCCAACCTGATTTCTAAGCATCCAATCTGTCTCCTTATACCTGATAGATACCAGGTCCTTCCCAAGTTCTATGTGTAGTCAGTAAACCTGTGCTTAATTCCCACCCAATGCTGATTTCACCATGTCCAGTCAGTCTCTTTGTGGCTAATGCACACTGATGTACACATGTATTCTCTTTCAGATATGAGAATGAGCTGGCAATGAGGAAATCTGTGGAGGCAGACATTGCTGGTCTCCGCAAGCTCTTAGATGAAATGACCTTGGTCAGAGCTGACCTGGAGATGCAAATTGAAGGCCTGAAGGAGGAGCTCATCTATCTAAAGAATAATCACAAGGAGGTAGGTGGTAAAGAACAGCTCAATCAGCATCCATGACCACTTTTTGTCCTGATAACTAGACACTACAATCTCTTTATGGTTCTTCTGGCTTTGATCTGTAGGAAATGAAATCTCTGTGCAGCTCAATGTCTGGCTCTGTCAATGTGGAGGTGGATGCTGCTCCACAGGAAGACTTGGCCAAAGTACTTGAAGACATGAGGGCACAGTATGAAACCATTGCAGCAAAGAACCAGCGTGATATGGAGAACTGGTACAAGAACAAGGTAGAGCATGAAGGTGGTCTGGTGAACTGGTTGTGGCTGTGATTTTTCTTTAACATTGTGGTACACAATATTTACCATGTTTTCAGTTTGATGACTTGACCAAGCAAGTGACCATGGAAACAGAAGCCCTCCAGACCTCAAAGACTGAGATTGGTAGCCTGAAGAAGACCCTCCACACTCTGGAGATTGAACTACAATCTCTGCTTAGTATAGTAAGTGGAAATGTCCCCTATCTATGATTGTCGTGGATGGCTATATGTAACCATGGAAGATTTCAGAAAGTGAAAGTGTCCGGTGCAGTGGTTTCTAGGAACACCAGCCTGAAAATTCAAAAACTTACCACTTTTTCTGCTTTTTGATGTTTCACAGAAAGCAGCACTTGATAAAACTCTTGCTGAAACTAATGACCAGTATGGTGCACAGCTTTTTCAATTACAAGATGTAATAAACAGACTGGAAGGTGAACTGGTACAGGTCAGGCAAGACATGGAGCGTCAGGGCAATGAGTACAAGATGTTGTTGAATGTAAAGACAAGGCTGGAGATGGAGATTGCAGAGTACCGGCGCCTGCTGGAAGGAGAGCACATGGGGTAAGACTGAAAGGTTCAATGAAATGACACAATATAAGAACTGTCACCTGCTGTTATGTGTACATCTGCTCACTTGACCATACAGTAATCTATCTCTGCAAATTTGCAGAGTCACTAACAGTGCTGGTCAAAGCCCATACACAGCCCTTTTGGGGAGGATGGACAGGGCTGCCCCTTGGATGGTCTGGAACACATACCCCTTGAGTTACCAAAGCATCACCCCTCAGTGTCTGTAATGTAGTGGGGGAATCTACTCCTTAACTTTCATAAACGGTGCCCCTCAGGTGATGGTGCACTAGGCAGTCACTTATGTTGCCTAATGTATTGACCAGCTCTTCTCACTGATGATTTCCCCAGTGGGTGTGCTGCAATGAAGGTGTATGAGTGGGAAATAGATTAGCTTCTCCATCTCAAAATGTGGCTCCCTCATTTCTGGAAGCATTACCTCTCATAGTGTTCTAAAAGTAATTATCTCTTCTATTTGCCTAGGGACATTAATTACTGAGTGTTACTGCAATAGATCATGGTGAGTACAGGCAACTAATCAAACAGTTTCTCTGTTTCTCCAGAAAAAGCTCAACAGGTGGAACAGAAGGAGAAGATGGTTTTGAATCAAGGCAAGCAGGAGCTGGTTTGGGATCAGAAGGAGCAAAAGGTGGTTTTGGATCAGGAGGAGCACAAGATGATCTTAGATCAGGAAAAGCAGGAACAGAAGGAGAAAAGGGTGGTTTTGGATCAGGAGGAGCACGAGATGATCTTAGATCAGGAAAAGCAGGTGTTGGTTTGGGATCAGAAGGAGCAAAAGGTGGTTTTATATCAGGAAGTGCAGGAAGTCACATTGGATCAAGAGGTGCAGGAGATGGCTTTGGACAAAAAATCAGCAGTAGCTCTATCTCTGAATCAGAGGACATGGCAGTCAACAGATCTTCAACTAAGACAGTGACAAAATCAGTGCCTCTCAAACAAGAACCTCCAAAGCCTGAAAAGCCAAGAGGTAAGTTTATGTAAAATGATGGACTCTTTTAAAATATGAAAATTACAAAGTGTTTATCTTTCCATATGAAAAAAAGCAAATAGACCAGTCACTTAAAGTGAATTCAATTAACCGTTGGGGGAGAACAATGTGGTTGCCTTGAAACAAAATGAAGACATTAATTTTCCAGCCTGAACACCCTCAGTGACCTTTGGAATTCTTTTCCCAATTCTAAAGGTGTCTTGTTGTTTAAAACTGATAGCTTCAGCTCTTGATGTCACTCAGTTTTAAATGGACTTTCTATATGCTAACTTGGTCTACTATCAAATATCATACTGAAAACAAAGTACTTCTAATAAACTTTTAGCATGACTCACTCTGTCAGACCTTCCTCACGCAGAAATAATATTCTGTTATTCTCTACTCTTGCAGTACCCATCCGAACCAGGAAAGTGACAAGACTGGTAGAAGACATAGTGGATGGAAAGGTGGTCAGCGTCCATAAAGAGCAGTATGAAGAACCAATGCCCTAGATGGACCTCATGACACCCAGTTGTAATGATAGGTAGCAGGAGTGAGAAAGATAAACAGTTTGCTCATGTACTTCTCCCTAAATTTTGTTTGAATGGAACCAAGAAGTGCTGCTTTATCAAATAAACTATCCTCAGATTCTCCAGTGAGCTGGGATTTTTACTGTCTGTCATACTAACCTGTAAACCTTTAGATTTAGGGATTACTGATCTTCACTCTGTGATGGACTGGTGCCACTCTAGGTATTGTTCCAGCCTGGAGCCTGATGCTTGTTGGACTAGGCTCCAGCTTCCCTGTGAACCTTGCTCTGGATAAGCAGGTTTATAAGGTGGATGAATGGATTGAGGGTTACTGATCTTTACTCTGTGACTGATAAGAATCTCATGTCTGTCTAGCAGATGTCCATTTACACAGTATGTGTGCTCTCTAAGGTTTTTATGTTAAGAGAAGTTTGGCTAAGACCATGTCCTGAATGCTAGCAATATAGCTACCTGTACTTATCTTTTAACCAGATCTCAGTTCTTGCCTTTAAGAGAACCATGAACTCAAGCTTACCGAATTAGGAGTGTAGCTTAAACAGATCACTCCTTTTTCAACCATTATTGATTCTGCAGAAGCATGATGTTTCTCTTTTGCTTATTTAAGATTCACATTCTGCTGCTTAATTCCTTCAACTTGTTAGTTAACGAGGCATCTTATTGATACACATTCATACACTGGTGCAGTTATCAATACATTAGTTTTACAATAGTTTTGAGTCTCATCATTTTTTGCACTTGTATCATTTCTATGGAAATTGAATGGTTCCCATAAATTGAGATTTAAATCTTAAAACTTCTTCTTCTTCTTTCGGCTGCTCCCGTTACGGGTTGCCACAGCAGATCATCTTCTTCCATATCTTTCTGTCCTCTGTATCTTGTTCTGTTACACCCATCACCTGTATGTCTTCTCTCACCACATCCATAAACCTCCTCTTAGGCCTTCCTCTTCTCCTCTTAACCTGGCAGCTCTATCCTTAGCATCCTTCCCCCAATATACTCAGCATCTCTCCTCTGCACATATCCAAACCAACACAATCTCACCTCTCTGACTTTGTCTCCCAACTGTCCAGTTTGAGCTGACCCTCTGATGTCCTCATTTCTAATCCTATCCATCCTCGTCACACCCAATGCAAGTCTTAACATCTTTAACTCTGTCACCACCAGCTCTGTCTCCTCTGTTTTCTGGTCAGTGCTGTAGACCTTCCCTTTCACTGTTGCTCATAAGATTTAAAATTTAAGATTTAAATCTTAAATGTACAGTCTTAAATAGTGAATTCATATTAAAATATAAAAAGTAGCAAAACAAGGAAGTCACTAAATTATGAGTCTACCTTTGTACATTATAAGAGATGGCAATATATTGTATGTCTTCAATGGACATTTAAAAAAAGGTCCTAATAAATGATAGGTACTTCTGATATCTCAAAATGAAAAGCAGCAGTCACAGGAATGACTTATGAGACAACCTTGATGTGAAAATGAGGATAACTGAAAATATTATTGTATAGGAAAATCACAAGTGGATTTAAAAGGGGAATTTTTAAATGCCTCTTCAAAATCCTCCGGTGGCTTAATAGTGAGGAAAAATTTCATACAATTTTGGACCATAAAGACCTAAAAAAAAAAACTGAAGCTCTTACCCTTGGTTTTCAAAACGTAGCCCTGGAGTTGTACATTACTTCCAGTGTTTGGTATATTAGCTGTAGAACTTTAAGCCTTGGTAAAAAAAACAGTTATTTACAAACTGACAAACTGATAAATTGAATTTGGAGAGAAAATTATTATGATGAAGTTCAAACTGAACATAAACACATCATTAATAAACTGAGTGTTGAGATACTGTGATTTAAATAGTATTATGATTGTTATTTAATACAGAGGAACCAAAGAAAACTGCTCTAGGCTAAAAAACAGGGAAGGACTCACTTGATTATCTTACTCTACAGGATATGAAAAAGGCATTTCATTCATTTGCATGAAGCAAAATTGTCTTATACAATTTACATTCTTTTTTTTCCACACTACAGTTTATTCTGCAGAAAGGATCATAACTAGAAATATAATTCTCTATCAATTAGCTACAGGTATTACGTTTCCCTGAAGCGTTCGTTTAATTTTTGTAGCCAGTTTTATTTGATTTGTGAATGTTTGTTATTGCCTCTAACAGAATTCATTAATGTTGATTAATCAACAGCACATGAGACAATCACAGTGTTTAATCTTTAAGATCAAACAAGTTTCTGGAACTAATTTATCAACCTGTGTCTTTACCTACCAGGTCCACATTTATCATATCATTTGATGTCTCGCCTAAAACTGTGGCAGTCATTGTGATTAGCTGTTGCTAAGGCTTCTCCTTTGTCTTCTTTTCTGGATATCCAGAAGTGGGGATTTGCATAAGTGTTAGTTTGACTAAATATCTCTACTAGTCGTGAAACTATCTGTTAGTGGGCAAAGAGTATAACTGCCTCACTTGAGATTGGCTGCAGTGTCAGAAAATATGAAACCAATATAATTATGGGCATTAGTTTGCATAACAGTATATTGTAAAATGTTCATAGAAACTCACCTACTGTATATTGCAAACTTGCCTTTGATTACCTTACATTACTTTAATGACATTAGAGCGTTTAGGAACCTGAAAGACTGCAAGAACTCAAAAAACTTGAGTAAATATACATACTAAAAGTAATTAAATGTGTCATTTTGTATGTTTACATTTTCTCATATTTTGCTTTTAAAATTAATTTTAACGTGTTTGTAAATGTGTGAAATGCTTTGAGCAAGGGAAAGGTGCTATGCAAGAATGAACTGATGAACATGAACTGTATATGAAATATTATTCACTGCTTAACTCTAGCTTTATGCCTACGCAAACAGGATTAATCAAGTCCACTTGTTTTTCACATCTTTCAAATAGTATATACTGTAATTAACGACAGGATATTAAGCAAACAAATTGTTTCATATTCGCTTTGAAAAATGATAGTCCATCCCTCCTTTACCTGGAAAAACTGGAAAGCAACTGACACGACACTTCTTCTAATTCATTAGGTTAAATATACCTGACATTTCAAGTAACACAAAAGACATTAAATCCAATAAAGTTTTGCCTGATTACAAAAAAGTTTTAGGTAATCTCATTATACACATGTGCCTACTACTGTATGTTGTAAGTAAGTTGTAAAATTTGGGGTCCCTGAAGTGGAGCTGACAGAGCTGCAGAACCTGTCTGTGAGCATTTCACAGACTGGGTGGGTCTGTTGCGTGGGGACAGTCTTTCTGACAGGACAGGGAAAGATATTCTCTGACAAGGCGGAAGATCTATCTATCTATCTATCTATCTATCTATCTATCTATCTATCTATCTATCTATCTATCTATCTATCTATCTATCTATAGTGTCTATCTATCTATCTATCTATCTATCTATCTATCTATCTATCTATCTATCTATCTATCTATCTATCTATCTATCTATCTAGCTAGCTATCTATCTATCTATCTAAGAGGATTCAAGAAAAGGGGCAGAGACTTTCAGAGAAAAGGTATAAACAGGATCCCCACAAAGACATTGGTACTGGCTTTGGTTTCAGTGATGCTGAAAATGTGAGGATGGATAGCAGAAAGTGACAAAGATTACTAATGCAGGATACCGTCAGTCTTCACGTTGCTGATGAACACTGTATTACCCTTAAAATCATGCTGCTGCCTGCTGTGCTCTAGCTAGAAATGTAGCTGCAGGGTGATGAATTGATTCACGGCACGCAGTTACCTTAAACCTAATGATGATGTGGCACTTTTATTGATGCACACAACATCTAAATGATGTGATGCAATTAGTCTACTTAAGATATGCATGTCCTAATTAAAAGCAATCTGTATGGGTACATTGTACGTTCCATAGTACCAGAGTAATATTGCTTTGCACATCAATAATCTACCATTGATCTCTGGTTTTTGGCGGATCTTGACGTTTAAGGGGTCCCTTGATATTGAAAACATTAATATCTCAATAATGGGTGTGTGTCTGTCTGTGTGTGTGTCACAGTTTCTTACGGACAGTCTAGAGTTAAAACAGCTGGACAGAAAAATGCCAAACTCGAAACTTAAGCCTCTTATAAGATGACGACGTGCTGATTAGTTTTTGAGCCAAATTGTGCAAGAGAAAGAGGCACTCTAGAGGCACCCTCAAATACTGTAGTTCTGCAATTAATTATGAATTCTATTTGTCAATTGCTATCGTAATGACCTGTCTTATGATTAGTAAGATCAGAGTGGTAAATAATTACTGAAATAGAATAGTTTGGGTAGCTTGGTTCCTAGGGCGCAAAGCCTACTGACACTCATGTCTGAATTTTTTAAGAGTTCAGATCCCATTAAAGCACTAATAGGAACCATCACTGATTACTACAGGAGATTTTACACACCAAAGTCAAGCAGTGCTTGTTTAGATTCTTTTTCCTACTGTTGGTCTTTTAATGCAGACATGAAAAATTGACTATAAGAAAGTGATCTCCTGAAGACAAATAAAGTTTTATCTTTCTTTCATTTGTTTTATTATTCCAATGGGAGCACAGGCAGGTGAAGTGACTTGCTGATGGGCACACAGTACAGAATCAATAGTGGTGTTTGAACCCACAACCTCAGGGTTTGAAATTCAAAGCCTTAACCACTAAACCACTGTTTGCCTTCAAGCTCAGCACCCTTGATATGCCACAGTCTAGAGATGTGCTCCACCGTGGTAAGCGCTCTCTTGAAGATGACTCAAGGTTTGACTAGCCTTCAGTGTTGACAACAATGTTGTCACTGTGAAGCGAATTATAAGGATTAGTTTATAGGTCAGCTGAACCATTGTTGATCAACAATTATATATGAGCATTGTCTGTAAACATTGAGTGCACAGAATATCAACTCCTGAAATAAAGTTGGAGACTCTAAAGGGCTCCTACTGTAATGTATAGCATGGGGCAGCTATTATTTTTGAAAGGTTCTGCGAGTGTGACATAATGTACTCTTTTAAGCTGATGTACAAAGATATGCCAAAGCTGTTAATCTTAGCAGTCTATAAATGTGAAGTAATCCACACATGAAGAAGAACCTCCTTTGCACTCCTTGTTGTCACCCGCATTGATGAAATAAGATACTAAGGTAGTATCATTCACTTCTTGAATATTATGGTAACCAGGTGTTGTTATTTTTCTCACAAAGGGAGGCCAGGACCAACAAAAACTCCTGGCAAACACAAAACTAAATCTATTCAGTTGATTTATTAAACACATTAGAAAAAGGAATCAAAAATAATAATATTCTAAACACTATCTAACATTACAGCCATGAAATTAATAAAGAGACTACGGCAATAAGAAAAAGAGAAGTGAAATGAAAAACAAGTTCTAAACTGAAAATAAATTAAGAAGCAAAAGCACTGAATTAATAAAAAAAAATCTTATTAAACCAAATTTACACTTCAATTCTCCTGTTCTCAGACTTCAAAAAAAATCATAGCTACTTCAAAGCCTATAAAAAATCCTAAACAAAGAGTCTCAAAAGACTGCTAACCTTTAATAGAGGAAGGCAGCGCAAACGGGAGCTGCAGTTGCTGCAGATGCAAAAAGCAAAATGACAGCCCAGTGGAGTGTCTACGGCTGCATGAGGCTTATATAGCCCAAATGACCCCAGCACCTGGGGGCTGTAATTCAATAAGATGCCCCACCCATGCAAATAAAGAATACAAAAATGGTAAGGCAACAGTGGAAAATAACAAAGTACACAGAATAAATAATAAAGAAGAGAAAAGTAAGGGGTGTGGGAAAATGATAAATAATAAAGAAAAAGTGAAAAGATAGCGAGGCAAAGTAAAAATTCTAACACAAAGATCTAACTAATCTCAAACTAATGAATCTGAACTGGAGGATGTTTAAGGAGTGTTTCATAAATGGGGATGAAACTTGAACATATCACTATGACTCAGGGTCCAAAAAACAGTTGAATCAATGGAAGAAGGGTGAATAAGTTCAAGTTCAAAACCAATGTCAGCTAGATTAAGTGCATATATTTTGTTTTCCCATTCTCATTTATATTAATGTCCCTGCTCACAGTGTATGTATTGCAAATGCTGATTTGCAAACAGCAAAATTGACAGGACCCACCCCAGTCCTGCATTTATGTGATGGCCACTTGTATTTAAATCTAAAGGTAATTGCCTCCATGGGACACCCTATACCAATGATGAAAATCTTAATGTTGGTAACAGAAGGGTAGTTTTACAGACAGTGCAAAATGTTTAATTTGAACTGCAGAGAATACGCTAGTCAATGTTATAGCAAGTGCGTTGGGTTGAAAAATTAAACTTTTTGCGTTTCACTGGTAGTTCTCTTAATAAAACATTAATGTTGTAATTACCCCTCATATGAATTCATCACACAGCATGTATCCACCTGCAAACACAGTATACTAAATATATTTGCCATTTAGCATGTGCATCATTATTTGTTTAAAACTCAGAAATTCAATTACTGGAAAGAAATTCCTGGAATCCTAACAAGTAAAAACAATATGCCACTAAGATTCTTAGTTTTGTAAATGTGTGCCAAAAACAAGCAGAGGTGTTTAACTTTTACAGAAACTAAAGTGAAAGCTCTGGCATATGGTATATTTGTTTCATAATCTCCCTCTTCAAAATTTGTGAGGATTAAAGGAATCTAATTGAATGAGAAAGTAGCCAAAGGCAGAAGGGCGCTCCCCAGACCACAGTATAGGGGGCAGTTATCTGCAGGCTATAGTCAAATTAGATAGATAGCTTATTAATATAATTTTGCTTGAAAAGCTAATCATGTATGCAGCAAAGTAAAGACATAATTTATATGTCTTTCATCCACAACAGATCATTATAGCTTAGTAAAATAATTAAAAGCGTTCCTACCTATAACGAGATGTGGAATTGTAACTTTTAGTAAGGTGTAGACAGAACAGAGGTGGCAGCTGAGATGCTCCAGGTAAATGTGGAGGGTCCATCCATTTAAAAAAGGTGTGCCTTTTAGAGACGAGAGTGGTTGAGACTCCACAGACCAGACTTTTAGGCTGAGGCAAGACTCCAAACGGGATGCTTTTAGCAATGCTGCAAAATGCATTGGTGCTTTCCAAAAATCAACTCACAAGGTAACTGGGGGCTGAATATGTTCAAGAAACACATGGAGAAGAGCCTGCACCGAAGGCAAGCATGAATGGAAATTACATTTAAAGTAATGTGTGAGCAACAGTCAAAAGTGGAGTTTACAAGAATTCCCAGCTTGCAGAAGAGAAGCAGACACACTTGTTTCATTTGGTCACTCCCTGTGAAGATTTACAATTCTGTGAGGTTAAATGTCTTACTAATAGCATAAATGATAAATTCCTTTGTGCTCTATTGCTTTTTAAGATGTTGACAGTTATTTTTTTAGGAGTGTGACATAATACTGCCCCTCCTATAATGACCATGCAGGCACGGCGGCTCTTTGATGAGAAGCACACACCTCCATCTGCAATGCTGCACCGCCTCAGACAAAGGTCTATAAATACTCTTGCATTCCCTAAGAGCCACAGCAGTGTCTTTCTCTGACCAGCATCCAAGTGCAACAGGAAAGTCACCTGTCTCTGCAACAAAGATGCAACGAAGGGCAATGAGCATGACTGGCCCCACAGGGGGACAACGCATTGCAAGTTCTGCAGCATCCAGAGTCTTCAGTGGTTCTGGGATTGGAAGCAACTACGGTGGTGGCAACTTTGGTAGTGGCATTGGAGGCATCTATGGCAGTAGTAGCTTTGGAGGTGGCATAGGAAGCAACTATGGTGGTGGTGGCTTTGGAGCTGGCATTGGAAGCAACTATGGTGGTGGTAGCTTTAGTGGTGGCTTTGGAGGCAGCTTTGGTGGTGGAGATGGAAACTTCAGCGCAAATGACAAAGCCACCATGCAAAACCTCAATGACCGCTTGGCTACCTACTTGGAAAAAGTACGCTCATTGGAAGCTGCTAACCATGAGCTGGAACAGAAGATCCGAGACTGGCACAGCTCTTCTTCTGCTGCTGGTGGGGCTCAAGCCAAGGACTATTCCCCATATTTCAATACCATTGAAGACCTGCGAGCCAAGGTAATCCTGAAATGGCCAGTATAGTAGTGAAAATGTGATCTTGTAGGGAGCCATCAACACCAATGTTCTAATTCATACTTATTGTTCATGGCACATATTGAGAATTTAGTAAATAGCAGAGATGATGCTTATGAAGTGGTTGGTGTCTTAATCAATTTTGTTTTTTATTTTTTATTTTTAAAAATGATTTTCTCACTGAATGGTTGGGTCTCGGCAGACAGTTTTGCCACTTTTCCACTAACACCAGGAACCAGAACAAGGCAGACACCCTGGTGTTCTTTAACTATGAGCAGGAATTCTGAAGTAGGCATTACTTGTAAATTAATTGTATCCATCACAGACAACAGATCTTTGTATACTTACTTATGTAGTAAATAGTCAGAAAAATGAATGCAAATCTCATTTTTCTTTTTGCTACAATTTATGCTCTAATATGTATATTTTTTTCTCTGCACTGTTTTGCACTGCTCAGGACACTTGCTTCCTCCTGCCTCTTTAAAATTCACCTATTCTCAGCACTTCATTATCATTATTTAACACTGAACATAAATGCATACACTTGGAATTCTGTCCAGAACACTTGTTTAACTAGAATGTGTGCTGTACAGAACAAAAGTGAAATCCAGTTTCAATTACAGACTTACCATCTGCATAGCAACACAGATTCATAATCTAAATCTGCAATATTGTTATAACCTTGTTGTTCTTAGGTCAGCACAAGTTCCACACACTTAACTGGAAAAGGAACCAAGAAAGCTGCACAGCTTTGTGGTTGGTTCCAGGAACCTTCAGAAAAAGAAGCAAATGTTGATAGAAAAGTGGCATTTGAAAATGCAATGGGCCTCCCTTTGAATAACCAGTGAAGCAGGCTCACATGCACTGGACAATCAGTGTAGCCAGCCCATAAGACAATGTGCCATCAGTGACATTAGATCTGTAATTTCACTCTTTAACATTATTTAGTTGAAATAATGCAAAACTTGGAGGAAAAAGCTGTGAAATTATTGTCAGATTAATTTCAGAATAACAGATTCCACCAATTTGGCAATCTACACCTGCATTCAGATGTTTGAAGGAAAACAAAGCCAAATGATGTGCTGCAGTCAGTGGCTAATACTCTTGCCATCCTTTTCATCTTTAACCTCTTTCCATTGCAGATCTTTGCTGCCAGTTTGGACAACTCCAGAATCATCCTGCAAATTGACAATGCTAAGCTAGCTGCTGACGACTTCAGAGTCAAGTGAGTTTAGTATATGAAGTTGGACGCTGAACTCCCTTTGGCACAAGCTTTGCAAGCTTATTTGAGTTCTGCATATAAAGCATCATTTGCTAAATGAGTCACACTGTATGCTTTTAAGTGCATTTGCGAATATGAGCTTAGAAATATGATACATAATTCGCCTTCATGATGATTTCTATGTGTGCCCTGTATTTGTATGCTTAACCTTAACTACCAGCTGACTTACATGCAATCTTCTTGTACTTAACACTCATCTTACAATGTTTTCCTTACATCAAGTAAGTTCACCTGTGCCTGTCACTCTCCTTACACCGAATGCTAGTTCCTTTCTGAGTTCTATGTGTACTTAGTAAACCTGTGCTTAATTCCCAGCTCACGTCAGTTTTTTTCTGCCTAATGCAAATGCCAATCTGAGTCACATCTACTGCAGGGCTGATGCATACATTTATTCTCTTTTAGGTATGAGAATGAGCTGGCCATGAGGCAATCTGTAGAGGCAGACATTGCTGGTCTCCGCAAACTGCTTGATGAAATGACCATGGCTAGAGCTGACCTGGAGATGCAGATTGAAGGTCTGAAGGAGGAGCTCATCTACCTCAAGAAAAATCATGATGAGGTGGGTGCTGAATAACAGCTTTAAAAAACATCCATGCCACTTTGTCTGTTCTGACAGTTAGACGTTATTTCCTCTTTCTGTTTCTTTGCACCATGGTCTGCAGGAAATGCAGTCTCTGCGCAACTCAGTGTCTGGGTCCGTCAATGTGGAGGTGGATGCTGCTCCACAGGAAGACATGGCTAGGGTGCTTGAAGAGATGCGGGCACAGTATGAAGCCATCGTAGCAAAGAACCAACGTGACATGGAGAACTGGTACAAGAACAAGGTAAGTTGTGATGGCTGTGGGTATGCAGTTTTTTTTATGAGCAAGAACATTATACAAAATCTCCTTCATTTTTTTCAGTTTGATGAACTGGACAAGCAGGTATCCACCAATACTGAAGCCCTCCAGTCATCAAAGACAGAGATCAGTGACTTGAAGAAGACTGTCCAGGGTCTGGAGCTTGAACTACAAGCTCTTCTTACACAGGTAGTTATTGTTTGCAGCTATACCGCAACATATTCAGTGTCACTGAGTGTCTGGCACATTGCATTCTGGGAATGCAAATCTTAAACTTCAGTGCTTTCACTTTTTGGTACAGGACCGCGCTGAGTACTTATTATTTATTTTTTGTTGGTGTTTCAAAGAAAGCAGCTCTTGAAAATACTTTGGCTGAGACTGAAGCCAGGTATAGCACACAGCTCCTCCAACTACAAGATGTAATCAACAGACTAGAAGGTGAACTGATGGAGGTCAGGCAGAGCATGGAGCGCCAGAGCAATGACTACCAGATGCTACTGGATGTGAAGACCAGACTGGAGATGGAGATTGCAGAGTACAGGCGACTGCTGGAAGGAGAGGACGTGGGGTGAGACTATAGGGTTTTACTAGATACTCAGCTATGGATAAATGGGGTCAGTTAAACTTCTGGGGTTATAAAAAACAGCATCTCCAGAGTGTGCTGCAAGATCTGTGATAAAACTGACCTGTGTTCATCAGGGCACATGCAAAATTGAAATACCATTCTCTTCACAATGCCAAAACGCTTGTGGAACTGAGGGTTCTGGTAAGAAATGGGTTAGCTTCACCATTTTGATTCATATTTACTAGTGACCTCTTCATATTATTCTAAATGGGATTATTATTTCTGCCGGCCTAAAAGGCAGAGACATTAGTGACTGAGACTCTGCATTAATTCTTGGCAGAAAGAAACATCAATTGATATCTGACAGGTTGCATTAAGCTTTGGTAATTAATCAAACTGTTTTACTATGTTTCCCCAACAGAGGTTCGAGAGGATCAGGATCAGCATGGGGATCAGGAGGAGGAGGAGGAGGAGGAGGAGCAGGGTTTGGGGCAGGAGGAAGAGCAGGAGGAGGATCAGGAGGAGGAGCAGGAGGAGGATCAGGAGGAGGAGCAGGTGGAGGAGCAAGAGTAGGAGCAGGAGGAGGAGCAGGAGTAGGAGCAGGAGTAGGAGCAGGAGGAGGAGCAGGTGGAGGAGCAGGATTAGGAGCAAGTGGAGGAAAAGGTGGCTCTGGATTAGGGGAAGCATCAATCAGTGCATCTTCATCTTCCTCAGTGACCAAAACCGTGCCTGAAATGGCAAGAGGTGAGTTTGTGCTTAACTTAATCAAACATTTCTGAACATTACTTCAATAGGTTGTTTCCTTTGTGTCATTGAGCAATGACAAATGTGAATATTCAGATGATACAGAGCTTCTGTTTTGGTGTTAATGAAAAGTCAAGCAAAATGACACCTTTTATTGACTAAATAAAAAGGTTACAATATGTAACATCTTGAGGCATCTCAGGCCCCTTTGTCAGGAAAGATATATAATAAATATATTTGCTGGTAATTGTAAGAGTAGGGAACATGCTGAGAGAACAATGCAATTGTCTAAGTGTATGGGACCAAATATACAATAGTCAACAGGTACTCTTTGATCGGTCTAAAAGCACAGTACTGTTCTTTAGTTCTACTGAATCAGTTGTGTCTTAATTTGTTAAACAGTTAGCATCAGTACTCAATGTCACATTAGTCTGAAGTGAAGTGCATATAAATTCAGCTGAATGTCAGCTTGGGTATTAACCATAACAACCTAGGACGATTTAAATATAATTCATATGAAAGTGACTGCCCTGTCCCACACTATCAGAAAGATTTTAATTTTCTGCACTCTCTCTCTCCTCCCTCTTTTTGTGCAGAACCCGTCCGCACCAGGAAAGTGAAGAAGCTGGTGGAAGACATGGTGGATGGGAAGGTTGTCAAAGTCCATGAGGAAGAATTTGAAGAAGCAATGCCCTAGATGGACCTCTTGACTCACCAGTTCTAATGCTGGCTAAAAAGCAAAACAAAAATCTGTCTGACGCACTTGTGCCTTAAATACACTTACATTAAATTGGGCAATGCTGATCCATCAAATAAAAAAGTTCTCAAAAATTAATTTGTGTCAAGATATTTATTGTCTGTTGCACTGACCCATAACATAAAGGTATATATATGTCTCTGACCTCTTACAACTGCATGTACAATGCCTGGGCTCTTATATTATTATTATGTATTTTGCTGATGCCTTTATGTAAGGAAAACTCAGAATAGAAGACAAAAGGTTTCAGATTTGTACAATCTGAGCACAGGCAGCTTTAGTGATTTGCTCAGGGCCACACAGTAAGTAAGTAAAGACAGGTCTAAATTAGCACCCTTGCGGATTAAGGTCCAGTGCCTTCCTACCACATTACATAGGCTGACTTTTATTGGTCATGTTTAACATCAGGTACTGGACACTAGCATGAAGGCTACTGACTCAGATTTGTTAATCAGAACTCAACTCCTACTTTTTAATAAAATCCTCTTCCCAAGCTTACACTGCAATAAGTCTGTCATTTAATAGATCAGTTCTGTTCTAAGAAACATTTCATCTACAGGAATGTGATTTTTCTCCTTTATCTATTTTAGTTTCTCATTCTGTCCCTTATTTGCTTTTAATATTTAAGACAAGTCTCTTTTTGATAAATGTGTAAACATACTGGAGCAGCTAGCAATTCATTAGCTGTTGGGTTTCAGTTCTTGTATTTACACCTGTGCTGTTTCTTCAGAGAGTCATAAATTACAGTTTAAAGCTTAAAACGGTCATGTTTGTATCAAGTAATAGAGAGAATAAAAATTGCAAAAAAAAAGGAGCCGCCGAATGAAAGGTCATGTCATCATTTAACATAATGAACACTGGGAAAATACTTATATGTCTTTCACAAACATGTTAAATGATTAAAAATTGTCCCTGCAAGCTATTCGTGATATGAAAAAATGAGAAACAGTAGCCGCAAGCCAAGTCACAAGGAATCCTAATGTGGGCAATTGAAAATATAAATATAAATACTGTAAAAAAGTCAGAGATATTAAACAAAGTTCTGGGCTTTCTTTTTTCAAAATTAAAAAAAAAAATCATAATTAATAAAATAACAAGGTAAAAATGAACCCCGTAAAACCAAGCCTATAAATCACACTTTAAGACAGAGCTTCTAAAAACCATTCCTAAAGGCCAGTGTTTCCGTTAAGGACTGCTTGTCTGTGTGCTAATATTTCAACCCATTCAAGTAAAACAGTTATGTGCAGATTAACCTCTTTGCCACTCTTCAAGGTCCTATATTAAGTATTCAATTTAATTATAAAATTATTCGGATTGGCTACAGATGCAATATTTGCCTTACAGGTTGTGAAAAAATCAGTTTATTATTATTCATTTTTTTTAAATGCACAGGAAACCAAAATAGAATCAGAAGGTTGAAAAACAATGGGAATACATCAGCAGGTTTCCCTTTGTTATTGATTTTCACTCTTGCCAGTTCATGTGCACTTTCCATTCTTCCATATTAAACACATTATCATTTTAGTCTTTTTAATCATTTGTTTTAATTATTTGAGAAATTTAGAAAAGAATGATTCAATCAAATGAATTGATTTGTTTTGTTAAGCTTATTTCAGTCTTGATGTGTGTTATTAAAGGCAGCACTTAATGATGAGAAAATGAAGAAAAAAAAAAAAACAGAAACTCATACATTCCAATGCGGAACATAGAGGTTAGTTTAGCTTCAGTGCAAGTCCAAAGACCAGGGTTCAAATCCCAGCCTAGTTTCTCACTGCATGGAGCCTTCATGTGCTCTTCTTGTTTGTGCAGATAAATAAAATAGTTGAATGTGTCATTTCAGGAACATTTATTGTACATTTTCAATAGGGATGACTAACAAATGTTTAAGCTCTGGGAACCAACAACACAAATTATTGTGCCACCTTGCTAAAAGTAAATTTAGGAAGCCTGATAACAGTACTCACTCATTCCTGTCTGTTGTCAGGGATGGCATCTTTAATGCTTCATTCCTGGGACCTGGAGTGGGCAGTGTGTCAAAAATGCCATATCACATTATTGGTAGATATTGTCACTGTCAACAACTATCATATCATCTACAAATTCTATGCCTATATTTTGTGCTTTACCTTGATAAGATTTGTTTACAAAACAGGCACATTCAAACTGGAAACCCTACTGTGACTTATCATATACAGTATACTGCAAAACAAATACTCCAAAAAAGCAAAGAAAAGAGGATATATGAGTTAGGATATTGTAGTCTATAGTCAGAATTTACAAAAAGAAATATTCTACTATGCTAATAAGCATCAGTCTGTAGTCCTTAAAAGCAAGCATTACAAAATTTGATCCAATGTATCATGAGCACGGTCACAAGAAAGGGCAGAACAGGCTCTTTTTCCTATGCTCTTTTAATGTGGGTAGTAACATCCGCCACATCTTCTATACCTATTTTATGGCCAGCGCGATTTTCTATGGTGTGGTGTGCTGGTCTGGTAACCATTTCCAGAGAGGCCCACTTAAGCAACAAGCTAATTAAAAGGGCAAGCTAAGTTACAGGACACTCTCTGGAGCCCCTTGATGTCATAACGAAAGAGAGAATTAAAATAAAGCTGAGTGCTACAAGGAACAACACTGCATATCCTCTCTCTGACACATTGATAGTGAGTACTTTCAGCCAGTGAATTATTCAGCAGTTGTGTGTCAAGAAATGCTAAGAATGCTTCTTTATATCAACAGCAATACGTCTGCATAATGTTGCTCTGGGACCGTGATGGCCAACTCAAAACCTTTCTTTGTTTTGAATTTTCTTGATTTATAGTCATTTTGGTGTGTGTTTAGACCATAATGTGTATATTTATTTATTTTCCTGTGTAATTATGTATGTATGTATGTATTTATTTAAAGTTTCTGTAAAAAGCCAAATAAACTTCTATCTATCTATCTATCTATCTATCTATCTATCTATCTATCTATCTATCTATCTATCTATCATATAGTGCCTTTCATCCATCCATCTTATCTATCATATTGCTTGGGACACAGTTTCCATATCAACTAAACAAAACTGCAGCATGGCATCTCAAGCTTCTTGGTCATGTCAAAAGTGCATGCCATTCTACATTGTGAATTTTAATTTGGCAATACTCTAACCCCAAGAAAAGTGTAAATGGCTAGTGCTTCCTTATGTTCCAAACAGTCACATCCAGCAAGTACACTAAATCCGCAAGCTGCCTTGCTTTTTTTTCCAAGCAGTCCTTCCTTAAGTTTAAGCAGCTGGCTTGTCCAATTAATTTATTTAATAATATGCATCCTCTGTTAACATTTTACAAATTAGTTTTATTATCTGTTTCTTTGGAAGGATTAGACCTAATCCATTTGAAAACCAAAGTGGATGGAAGAATACAGAATATTTCAGGGAATGAGATTAAAAACAGAGCTGTAACATGCTTAAAACACACATACACCCTAGAGCTGAACTGGCACTTAGTGATACTCAGTAACTTTATTTGCATTTCTAGCTTGTGTTGTGCACCTTAAATCTCATGGCATCCCCTGTGTGACTATTGTAGCCACCCTTGGTCAGCATTCTTTGGTTTAAACCAAATGAAATTAACAGTTGGCATATCAGTGTGGTTTTATTAGTGTGTTAGCCAATAAAAACTGACATGTCAAATTTGGAGTTTTAGTCCTGCTTATGAAAGCATAAGAGACTCAAGTGCTGGAGTTGGAGTTGTGTATATGCAGTGGAGACATTATTATTGGGAAGAAGAGGGTGATGGGGGTGCCATCTTTACTGTGCTGGAACACTACCTGTACTGCATAACTTTCCTAACTGCATTAGAAATTTCCATAAAGCACATTTTACCTGGTTATATTAATTAGCAGGGATTGATAAATATGCTGCGGTGGGTTGGCACCCTTCCCGGGATTGGTTCCTGCCTTGTGCCCTGTGTTGGCTGGGATTGGCTCCAGCAGACCCCCGTGACCCTGTGTTCAGATTCAGCAGGTTGGATAATGGATGGATGGATGATAAATATGCTAGCCAGAAATGTATTTAGAGAACATCTAGGAATATATGTTCTTGATTTAAGTATCTTTTATCTTAACAGGAAGGGAAAACTAACTTGGATATTGTGAGATGGTTCAGAGACATTGCCCTGGAAATCTTTCAAACATAAGGTTGCTTAATAAATTGTAATTTCTTGCTAGGATTCTGCTTTAAAAAAACAAAAAAGTTTAAATTAACTTCTTATATGAACCTCACCTTTTCATTAAGCCTAAATATGCAGCTTTAGCAGCTGCTTGCTAGCAGTTGTCGCATATGCATAAAGTCAAATGCATGCAACTTCCAGTTTAAAATAATCAAAAGATGGTAAGTTGATAAATAAAAAAAAGAAAATAAAAACATGAAAATGATATTATGATCCCAGTAACTCTACTATTATCCTCTTTAGACTGATTGACAAAAATACTGTACACTTAGAAAGGCTTACTGTGCTGTAGCTTGATAAGATGTCATTATATGACCAGCACTGATGTGGGAACAATTCTTTTTATAGGTTACTATTAGATAGATAGATAGATAGATAGATAGATAGATAGATAGATAGATAGATAGAAAGATAGATAAATAGATAGATAGATAGATAGATACTTTATTAATCCCAAGGGGAAATTCACATACTCCAGCAGCAGCATATTGATAAAAAACAATATTAAATTAAAGAGTGATAAAAATGCAGGTAAAACAGACAATAACTTTGTATAATGTTAACGTTTACCCCCCTGGGTGGAATTGAAGAGTCGCATAGTGTGGGGTCTCCTCAGTCTGTCAGTGGAGCAGGACGGTGACAGCAGTCTGTCTGTCGCTGAAGCTGCTCCTCTGTCTGGAGATGATCCTGTTCAGTGGATGCAGTGGATTCTCCATGATTGACAGGAGCCTGCTCAGCGCCCGTCTCTCTGCCACAGATGTCAAACTGTCCAGCTTCGTTCCTACAATAGAGCCTGCCTTCCTCACCAGTTTGTCCAGGCGTGAGGCGTCCTTCTTCTTCATGCTGCCTCCCCAGCACACCACCGCGTAGAAGAGGGCACTCACCACAACCGTCTCATAGAACATCTGCAGCATCTTATTGCAGATGTTGAAGGATGCCAGCCTTCTAAGGAAGTATAGTCGGCTCTGTCCTCTCTCGCACAGAGCATTAGTATTGGCAGTCCAGTCCAATTTATCATCCAGCTGCACTCCTAGGTATTTATAGGTCTGCACCCTCTGCACACAGTCTCCTCTGATGATCACAGGGTCCAGGAGGGGCCTGGGTCTCCTAAAATCCGCCACCAGCTCCTTGATTTTGCTGGTGTTCAGGTGTAAGTGGTTTGAGTTGCACCATTTAACAAAGTCCTTGATTAGGTTCCTATACTCCTCCTCCTGCCCACTCCTGATGCAGCCCACAATAGCAGTGTCATCAGCGAACTTTTGCATGTGACAGGACTCCGAGTTGTATTGGATTAGGTTATATCTATGCTACTACAAAATAAAAAAAAAAAAACTTGTCATTGTATGACACTGTTGTTTATAAAAATCATCACTTTCATTTGTATTCTTATATGTGAAGTACTTACTAATGTAACCAAACTACACGTCTCCTACTGTGCCATTAAACAAAAAAGTAATACTGTGAAATAATGTTAAAAGTAAAATTTTGAAATGTGGTAAAAAGATGCAATAAAAGACGATAGAAATACTGTTACTGTAACTCTAAAGCTTGACGTCAAATTCTCAAGATGATTTAGCCTTCTCTTTGAAACACTGTTCAGATGGGTAATTCAAGTGAAGCTCATGCTTATTTAAGTCGGCCACTATAAATTCACTTCATGTTTAGAACTGTTGGCAATCCATTTTATGTTTTTATAACATTATTCTCTCACAATATCCATAGTGCAAACTGTAAACGTAGGAAGTGAAATATTTTCATGAATAATGTGCAAAACATTTGCATTAATAATGTGTGAAAAAAATAGAATAAGTAAAAAAAAATATAACTACATGCATTACTTTTTGCACTGTTGTACCATCAAAAAATTTCCCCAGCTTAAGGATACTGCAAGATTAAGATGGTTACTTACTATGCAATATATACAATAGTTAATTCCTTGATTCACATTGCACAGAGCTGAGTACTGGCTATTGAACTGCTACTTTCACTCTACAATTATTTTAGAAAACTGCAGCAAAAATCACACCTAGAACTTGAAAACACCATGTTATAGCTCCAGGTGTTAAAAATCTATGTTGGATTTCAGTTTACTTTCTAAACAATTTCAAAATCCTCTCTCTGATATGTAAAGTTTTTAGCATACTGCATTATAAGACTCAGGCCTTGTTGTAGTTGCCAGAATAAATAAAAGCATCGCAGTAGGCAGAACCATTAGCTACCGGGCACACAAAATACTTGCATAAGAAAAACATTAATCTAAGCATTTAAATCAACGCTGAGTATCTATAGCTTTATTGTAGAACACTTGTCATTTCTTTGGTGTCAAGTGTGGCTTGTTCAGGTTGTACTAACGCCTGTCCACTCATTTGTCTGGCTTACATTCTAATATAAGCCAGAATATAGTATAGTATAGTATATTAGAAGTATAAGTATATACAGTATAATATAGTATATGAGTATACTAATCGTTGAAACTGGTTGTTATTATGTCTTTTCCTTTCCCTTTTTCTTTATAGTATCTTATGATATCACTTGTAGTCTCTGTTCAGTTCTCCCATCCTGCCTTTGAAACATGACTTCAGCATGAACATAAGACAACAACCTCACCGGTGACAGATAAAGAGCATGACTATCATATGAGTTCAAATGATGAACATTAGATGTACCATTGCCCATTAAGGAAGTCTATAACAGCCAGATTTGGACTTGGATTTTAGACCATGCATTGCAAAAGTTTGCTTTGTCCAGATCTATATCAGATATTATTTTTTCCTTTCCCCTATTTCCCATCTACTTTACCTTATTTTACATTGCTTTAATTAACACCATTACAAGTGTTAACAATATGAAAGTCTGTAAGATCTTTTAAAAATTGTGCTTGTAAATGTGTGAAATGGCCTGGGCATGTCCAGTAAGAAAGGTGCTATTTAAAAATAAACTTAACTGACGAATGCATGTACATGAAGTATCATTTTCTATTTATCTTTCTGTTTCTACATGGGCACTTCTACCATTTAGGTGAACTAGACAGTCACCCTTTAGAGTTTTTTTAAACAGTACAGACTCAGACTTAAGACCACTTTGACTCAACATAACTCTTCAATCATGTTAACCTGATGATATTGTTTTATATTGTTTTTGCATACTATCTACATTTTGTGTTAACGTCTCCTGACCTACACAAAAACTTTACAGGCAGTTCCAAATTCGAGGATGCACTGCACTCAGCTTCTCAGAGGCTTTCTTTACATTGAATTTTCTCATTGCTTAAGTTTTTTCAGGTGCAGATTCAAAGTTTTAGTTTTGCTTTCATGAAAGCTGACTTGTCATAAACATGGTTGTGGGGAGCAAAATCATAGTGTACAACATGGATAATATTCAGCAATAACAATAATAAAAATAATAATCCTCAAACTGACATAGCATAAGACACAATAACACAGCACAATTAAATCAAATGAGCAAACGGCAGGACTGTAGCTTTAGAGTACATTATCAAAGGCTGGTTTAATTCAAATTTTTAATTATTTCCCAAATGGGCTTCAAACTTGACAAATATTGTTCTCCATTGATAACCACTATCTATTACATTCATTTTTGTCACACGAAAAAAATTCTTCATAGCCCATCTCTCACTCTGAGATCATGCTTTAATTGGATAGCTCTATACTGCATTATGTGTAAATGTTAGCAAGGATACAGTAAATATGAATCATGGGTAAATGTTTAAAGATAATTATTATACTTTAATTTCATTAAATAATGTAATCATATTAAGCTTGTTAATTTATTTTAGTAACCTAAGTGAAATGTATATGTTTACTAGGAGGTTCCCCCCGCTTGCTTCGCTTTCCAAGCACCCAGCCTGCGGTACGCGCCAGCCACTTCACGTCTCTGCTGCTCATGTTGTGAAGAGGAAGGCTAAACGCACCTCAAGGAGACGCGGCCGCTCCTCCGAAACCCACTCTTAAACTGTGATACAATGGGAAACAAATACAGTTTTTTTACCTCCTCTTTGCTTGATCAGCTGTTGCTGCTGCCGTGCCACGAGATCTGCATCTCGCAAGGCGCATCGAACATTTAAAAGCCTGAACAGCAGCTGTCCTACTTTTTGTCTTTTATTTCCGGCCCCAGGCATGGTTAAATCTCTTGGCACAAAGTCTCGTCTCGCGGGACGTGAGTTCTTGCTATTTTTTAGTTTATAATTTAAAAATGGAATAAGAATCTTAAAATCTAACAACATCACATTAAAGTTCGATAAATTCTGAAAAGAATGATACCAAACATATATATTTGGGTTTTAAAATAAGCCCGATATAAACCGTGACAAAAAAACATGACATAAAAACGTCACATAAAACCATTGCTCAAAATCATTGCACTTTTAGGCTTAGGATTTTATACTGTATATAGAGAGTAAATTAAGCTGCCTTGGTAAGATTATAACTAGATAGTTTCCATTATTGTAAACTACCTACCAGACTGGTAAGTTTAAATAGAGAGCTAGATTTTCTTATAGTTTAAGAGGTAATAGAAATATGTGATGCAAATGTTTCTTTTTATTTAGAATAACATTAACTGCAAAGCAATACGGAAAAAATAAAGCCTTCTAAAGCAGTCTAATTCCTGCATGTTTTCTGAAATAGCACCCCTCAATCGTGTATTTTTCTGAAACTTCTGTAAACAGATATTGCTATAAGTAACCAAGTGCCCCCCTGGACATTCTCAAAATGTAAATTCACAGGTTTTTTTTTTTTTTGTGTCAGAACTGTCCATATTTCGCTTTCCTCAGTGCTGGCTCTTTCCTGGTATCATCACTTTTCTATGTACAGGTCTGGTACTGAGGACTGCACTCAAAGCAATTTACAGCTTTGATTATTACAGCAAAGAATGCTAGGGCTGTCTCTGGTAAAGGGTACATATATACAGTATGTATAAAAGTAACATACATATGTATGGAAATTAAGGGACCACATCACACACAAGTAATAATATCTCAGGGAGAACTAAAGCAAAAAGAGGGGCAGAGTGAGTACAAAAGTTACAAATATATACTGTGGAAATTCAGCCCCTGAACACAGCCAGACAGACACCAGATGTCCAAAAATACAGATGTTTATTTCCTTCTCTTGTCTTTACATCACCACACAATGCATTAACAGTCACAATTGCTCATAGTCCCTTCTTTTCTTTCATCTCTTCTGCCGTCTCTACTCCTCTCCTTGCAAGCTCTGTTCTCTTCCTCCTGACTGATTCCTGGCCAACTCCCCATCTAGAGTGGGGTGGCCCCCTTTCTAATGCCTCGGATGTGCTCCAGGTGCTCCGTAATGATCTTCCGGCAGCACTTCCAGGTGTGGTGGAGGTGCTGTAGTCCAGGGCTCTATAATCATCCCATGGGCGCCCCCTGGCTGTGGCTATCAGCTCCAACAGGGTTGAGCTTCTCAGTCTGGGGTCCTCAATCACAGTCCTGGAGGGTTGCAGGTTTTTGTTCTAACCCAGTTACTTAATTAGAAAGCAATTTTTGCCAATAAATTAATTTCATGGCTTTGTTACTGCATTAACTCTGCTACGTCAGGTAATTCTCATATCCTAGATTTTCTTTCCCTTTCTAAGGATATCATAAAAATGATTTGAAGGCTAAAATGGATGAGTAATTCTCAGTCCTTCACTTTTTTCTCTTCACTTTCTTCCAACTATTTAATTAAACCCAATAGTGCATGATAAATACATAAAAGTGTAAATGGTAACAAGCTAAATGGAGAAATGCTGGTCTCTTTTGTCATTTGCATGTTATTGCTAATTAGGAGCCATTAAAAACCAAGAATACAGCTGTTTAAGACTAAAATAAGCAATAAGGGTTCATAATCTTAATGAGCAAGACAACCAAAGCGAAGCAGATGTGTTACTTGAGCAAAAGGTGCTTCTTATTAAGCAATTGGGTTGGAGCAAAAACCTGCAACCACTACGGCCCTCCAGGACCGTGATTGAGGACCCCTGTACTAAGCTCTGATCCCATGGCCTGTAGGCAGACCTGGGTAGCTGCCTTCTTGTGGCCCAGGAGAGGTAGTGTCCCTCTCCCGGTCCTTCCTCCTTCCAGGCGTCCCGGTTGGGCAGGATCCCCAGCTGTCCGCCACAATATATAAAAGAAAAGACATAAATATACACATATATATTGAAAATATAAGATCCAGATCAAACATAGACTATATATCTGTACAAGTTAGGTTAGAAAGAATAATGCCTCAAAGCAAAACACCAAATATTAACAGAACTGGAAGTCAAGTGTATAACTTGAAGTGTGTTTGCTTGCAAATAGTAATATGGTGCCCAGAAGAGAGAAGTATTCATAAGTAGATCTACCAATGGTAAAATACTCATCCATTTAGAGGGAAGAAAACTTTTCTTAAGGGCATTACTGTTGTAGATATACAGTACTTGTTATAATAAATGTTTGTCTTTTAGAACAAGGTATTACTAATAACTCTTTTTCAGCTGCACTTTTTACTTTAATATTTCAACATAACAGACATTGTGTTCTTCTTCTCTTCATGCCTTTTCTTTATTTCTTTTACAACAGTGATTTGATTCTAAGCAGGTAATAATTTTGTTTATGGATGAGTGATATACTCATTACACTTAGCTCCCCCAAGTGCAAGTGTAAGAAGGACATATTTTACATTAATGTGAATCATTTGGGTTCAATATCTCATGACAGTTCAAATTATACAGTATAAAGAGTGCTATATAACATGAAATTGTTCTGATTTCAGTAATGCTTAAATGATCTAATGATGAACAATGTCTCTGCCAAGTTACACTCATATTACTGTTTGATGTCTGCTGTTGTATTTATGATGCAGCTACAGGAAAGTTATGCTTGCTGTAACTATTTATGAAACAACTAATAGCTGTCTGGAAACCCGGTATAATAAGTATGTTATCTGATTATTACATTCATTATTATTTCCATTAAACCTATCTAAGCCTAATAAGTAACCAAAATTTTGCTTCAAAAATTCTTAATCCTGTCAATTTGTGTCTAGATGCAGCTAAGGCCCTTAACTTTTATGAAATCTAAAATAAAGCATTAACACTCTTACAAGAGGTGCATTTGTTTTATAATTCATTCAAATGTCTGGTGGAATAAAAAATGTAACTAAAACAGGAAGACGACAGTAGTAGGGAACTGTCAGACCGCAAGATAGAGTCTTGCTGTCCTTAGGCTCGTGAGGCAACTGCTGCACTAAACAACTTTTGCTTGCAAAACAATTACTGAATGTGAGGCCATAAATTAAACATTTTTCATTGACAATAGCTTCTTGTGGTTTGGCAGAGTAATTAGACCGTTCCAATGAAGAAATGGACTTGTGAACCAAATTGAGATGAAGACTGGGAGCAGGGGAAGTGCCTGCATTAGAAAGAGGGCTGAGTTTTAGAGATATGAGTGAGAATGACTCCACAGAACTCCACAGTCTGTATGGGGACGCATGACTCAAAACATAAGAGGTTTATAGAAATGCTGAAAGATACACTTGCGCTTTCTTAGGATAAGAACAACAGGCTCAGAGAACAGATATGCAGAGAATTTAAAAGTGTCACATTTCTGAGCAGAGGTGTGACCTTTGTTGTCCCAATTTATTTGAAATGTCAACAGGTCTTGGTACTTTAATTTACAACTGGTGTCATAAATGCATGTTACTTCTAGATCTGGAATTGCCAGACTGGAACTGAGTAAGCCCTCCTGTTCCTCCAGCTTGCAAAAGTAACTTAGATTTTGTTATATATACTAATTTCTTGCCAGTGCCTATTGACATTTTTGATTAAATGGGAAATGTGTGTGCAAACATACAAAATGGAGAATGTACTCTGATAGACTGGCACCCCACTCAAGGCTGAAGTGCTAGTTTTTAGGTCTGAAAATACCTCGTTTACCCATTCCTGACCCCTGTTATAATATAGCAACAACAACAACATTTATTTATATAGCACATTTTCATACAAACAGTAGCTCAAAGTGCTTTACATAATAAAGAATAGAAAAAAGACACAATAAGAAAACAAAATAAATCAACATTAATTAACATCGAATAAGAGTAAGGTCCAATGGCCAGGGGGGACAGAAAAAACAAAAAAAAACTCCAGACGGCTGGAGAAAAAAATAAAATCTGTAGGGATTCCAGACCAGTCCCCTCTGGGCATTCTACCTAACATAAATGAAACAGTCCTCTTTGGATTTAGGGTTCTCACGGAAGGGCTGGATGATGATGGTCACGTAGACTTCTGCCTTTTAATCCATCCATCATTGTTGGAGCATCATGAAGCTTTGAGTAGGTGGAGGTGGCGCAGGCCACCACCACAAAGAAACCGGAAAAAGAAACAGAAAAAGAGAGTAGGGGTCAGTACGGATTTTAGAGCCACCATGAGTAGTTATTATGAGGAAATTGAACATACAGAGTATCAGGATTAAGTTAAATTAAATTAAATTAGTGTCATCTCCAGGCAGAGGAGTAGCTTCAGTGACAGACTTTTGTCACTGTCCTGCTCCACTGACAGACTGAGGAGATCGTTCCTCCCCCACACTATGCGACTCTTCAATTCCACCCGGGGGGTAAACGTTAACATTATTCAAAGTTATTTTCTGCTTTTTTTATTTATTTATTTTTTTTCCATTTTTATTACTATTTAATTTAATATTGTTTCTTTGTATCAGTATACTGCTGCTGGATTATGTGAATTTCCCCTTGGGATTAATAAAGTATCTATCTATCTATCTATCTATCTATCTATCTATCTATCTATCTATCTATCTATCTATCTATCTATCTATCTATCTATCTATCTAATTAAGTTAAATTGAAGTTATAGAAAGGCCATGTTAAAGTAATGTGTTTTCAGCAGTGTTTTAAAGTGCTCTACTGTATCAGCCTGGCGAATTCCTATTGGCAGGCTATTCCAGATTTTAGGTGCATAACAGCAGAAGGCCGCCTCACCACTTCTTTTAAGTTTTGTTCTTGGAATTCTAAGAAAACACTCATTTGAGGATCTGAGGTTACGATTTGGAATATAAGGTGTCAGACATTCCGATATATAAAATGGGGCGAGATTATTTAAGGCTTTATAAACCATAAGCAGAATATGACAACAAAAACATGACCTTGATAATTGTTGTTACAGATAGTAAACCCTTATTATGCCAAAAGATGTCCATAGATCCTTTATTAGTAGTAGAACTTAAAAGTACCATTTGCTCATTTTAGTCTGTGATATACCACAATATCTTTCTTATGCATCTTGGCAACACTGAGTGCAGGGTACGACTCTGCCTAGAACAGGCCACTATTAAATCTCAGGGCACACCAACAGGAGCAGTGAAGCCTCAGCACATGTCTTAGATATTCAGAAGAAAAAGCTGTCATATTATGACATAAATACAGCTACCTCAAGATTGAGGGGGTCACACATTTAAGCAAAAATGCATTCACATGAAGGTTTCTACCTTACACATGAATGCATTGCTGGAAACAAAGGAAGATTTGGTGGGTGGTTTGAAAAAAATCAAACTTCATGAAACTTGAAAATGATTCCAAGTCATTTCAAAGATTTCAAAAACCCAAAGTGACAAACTAATTCAAAAAGTTTTTAGTTAGAAGGTAAATCTAATATCTGACTTTAAGTACAGCTGCAATAAAAAACAGCAACAGACAAATATCGCTAGAAACAAATGTGGATGCTACTGATTTAACTAATCAGTGAACTTTTAACTGTAATATATTTCATAATAGTTTCCATTCCATAAAAGAACACTAATATAGATAAAGAACCATTCATTTTCCACTTTAATAAAATGATAAGTGTCTGTTTCTCTGTCTCAGCAAATGTCCAGTTGCTATGTTTCTGTCATTCCAAAATATGGCATATTACAAACATTTTTACTAATGAAATGCATTGCATTTGTAATTCCAACAGATGGCAAATCACAAAAATTAACACTGCTTTTATGAATCCCATGGCAAATGGAATATAACAGAGACACATGCATTGCATGGTGCACTGCAAACAATAACGCCTGGTCTACGTCCATCACTTAGATTTCAACCTGTCTTAGACCAGTAGCACAGCTGGAATTGAAATAAAATAACACTGACAACTTCCAATGAGTAAATGTCATTTAGTCCCTTCAGTACGATGCCTGCATGTTCTGCCTTTGTTCATGTGAGTTTTTTTGCACACTTCAAAAACATTAATTTTTAACTCTAAACCTGTGTAGTGTGGTTGTGTCCATGCACATCTATGTGGATCTGAACTTCAATAAGGTAGTAATAGCTATGGAGATGATTTCTATCTTTCATCCATTCCTGCCAGAACAGGCTGTGTCTCACCTTGACAATGTGAAAGAAAACATCAAACACAATTGGATGGCCAGATTGCAAGAAGGGGAAGGAAACAGATTATGTCATAAATGTGGGAAAAATACAACTCCAGTATAAACATGAATGTGAAGTTTGATAGGCACTCACAAAGCATAAACACTTTAAAATATAACTCAACGTCAGCAGGGATGAAAAAAGAGAACAAATGCAGTAACTTTAATAGTATTTTCATAAGTAAGATAATAATAACACTGAACTCAAAAGAAAAAACAGAAGTAAAGGTTATTCCCATGCCATGCTGAAAACTGAATCATGTCTCTAACTTTTTGCTTCCTGCTGTAGATGCACATTCTGCCTTTGCCTCATATGAATTCCAATGAATTTAAACTTTGAATCAAACTAGGTTATACAGAGTAGAGTGCTTTAGTGCGAATTTTGGCATCATAATTTAAAGCGTTATATTCTCAGAAGTGTACAAGTGGTGTAGAAATATTTGTGATTTTAAGCGTAGAGCTGCTGCTAGCTTAGATTGAGAAGAGCCAGTTGAGATGCTTTGAACATTTGGTCAGGAGATACACAGTAGCAAGGATCGCCCATTTACAAAAGACAACAGGCAACACACAGGACATGGGGGACAATTTCTAGTCCGGCTAACTAGAATTATTTTGGTATCATTGTAACTCCAACGAAAAATTTAGTATGTAAATAGATTAATGTTACAGATGGAAACAACCTAGAAACAAAAAAAAAATAAGTAAAATAGATTAACATAAAAACTAAGTGAATTGCAATGCAAGAAAAACATGATATTACTAAAGTTAACTGAATAAAAGCAGGGCAGGAAAGAACCCTTAAAAGGACACCAGCACATTGAAGATCATCTTCAGGTACACAGACATACTAGGACTGTGGTGTCTAACTTCGATCCTGGAGGGCTGCAGTGGCTGCACATTAACATTCTAACCATTTTCTTAGTGACTAGTTTAAGGTGCTAATTAACTTCTTTTGTTTTAATTTTAGGTGACTTGCTATTTAAGACTCAGATCCTTTAATGGTTTTCTTTTTAACTTTAATTATCAGCCAAACAATAATGAGACACAAAACAGTCCATCATACAATATCTGACAATAAAGAAAGGTGAATGTCACAGTAATGTTGAGCTGTTCAGGTCCACAAAACATTTTGATAGTTCTCTTCGAAAAAAGAAAATCAACTGTTTTGGAAATGCTCAGTGTGGCAGCATGAGAGCACCAGCAAGCCACAGAGTTAAATAACAAGTCTGGCTTCTAATTAAGAAACTGGTTGGAATGAAAATTTGGAGTTTGAGGCCATATCTTAGCTGGTCATCTGCTGGTTCACTTCACATCTCCTTTTTGTGTTGCTGCCATTTAAGGAAAAAAGAATCAATAAAATAAAAAAACAAGGCAATTAAAATGAACGGAAAATAAGTCAATTAACAGCAGAAATTGGTCACTGACTAAGAAAGTGGCAGGAAGGAAAACTTGCAGCCACTCCAGCCCTCCAGGATAAGAGCTGGATACCCCTGTGCTAGGAACATTAAGAGAAACAAATCCAGCTAATGTCATGCATTTGGTCTGCAATAAGGTCAGGTCAGTTTGACGAGCATGCACTGGTACAGTGCGTTGCCACACCGACCACATGATGAAACAGCTCAGAATCCTGGCTGGAAACCCCCTACACAGACACGTGGTCCAGTTCCACCCCTCGGAAATGACCCTCTATCTGCAGCAGCCAGGTGTTACGTGGGTGTCCCCTTGGCCTGGTCCAGCCACTTGGGCCCTCAACAATGAAGATCCTGTGAGCCGGATCACCCTCAAGGTATCGCGCCATATGGCTGTAATGCAGTAACTGACGCTCCCTCACAATGCAGGTAATGTGCCTCATTCGGGACTCCATGTGCAACCGTTCATTTGATACATAGTCAAATCAGCGGTACCCAAGGATTCTCCAAAAGAGACACAGTACCGAAGGAGTTCAGTCTTCATCTCAGGTCACTGGATAGCGTCCATGTCTCACAACCATATAGCAAGGGTTAGCTTAGGGTAAGGTAGATACTCCAACCAGTAATTAAAGGAGGACCTAAGAAATATGAGGCAGCAAAACTGTATGCAGCACAGTAGTTTAAACAGAGGTAAATACAACTATAGAAAAGGTATATCAAAGTTACTACTGGCCATGGTCAGCTCATCCAACAGCTTACGGAGACCAGCAATGTCTGTTTCCACTGACTGCCTCATTGCCATCTAGTTCTCATATCTAAAAGCACAGATCTTGGAATCAGAGCTGATGAAGATTAGCCAAGGCCAGATCGACTTGCTTAAACCTAAAAGACACTGTGGTCTCATGAACTATTCAAATTAGACTGTGGTAAGTGTGATTCAGACTGTCCATATGATGCTCGAATTGGCATCTGGTCAACTTCATCTACTGATATTTGTGTCAGATAAACAAAGTACAATATGGTCATACTTGTGAAAAAAAATTGTACTGGCACACCACTGACTGTGGTGAGGTAAGATATCAGCCTGACAATCGGCTGAAATTGACCAAACTAATCTCACAGAAATTATACTGGAATTACTCGAAAGTAGCACAACATAACATAAATCAGCCATTACTTAAACATAATAATAACCCATTGAACCTGCTCATTATTTGTTTAATAATAAGTGTCTTACCATTTAGCAAACATGAAAAAAAAAATATATATATAAATACAGTATAAACACATAGGAAAAAAAGCTAAAGGTTATGTCAATGCTGAAAAGGAAAAAATGTTAAAGACATGACATCTCAGCTGTATTACCTTCATCAAGTATGTCTGCAGTATATATAAATATTATACATATATACTATATAGAAAAATATTATTTTTTATGTATTTACACAGGGACATTTTTAAATACATTCTGGGTGTATTATTGTTCATTGTTGATTTAAAATACACACATATGCACTGAAAAAACATAGAAAACATGAATATATAAATAGCACTGCAGATACTAGTATTTAGCAAGCACCTTTTTAGAAAATTAAAATTTATATATTCAAACAAAGCATAATCTAATGAATAAAAATGAAAATATAGACATTTTCATATGAAGGAAAGCAATTAGGAAGCACAAAGTAAAACAATAAATAATAGGTTTTAAATGTTGCCTACAAAATGCAACACCAAGTACAGAGGCTAGTAAAGCTAATCAATTTAAAATGCAATTTGTTCTTTAAATATTTAAATAATTTAATAGCGTTAATACAAAGCTAGGAAAATGAAAATCAATTCAAAGTTTATTAAACAGGAACACTCAATCATGTTACTAAAAAAGAAATCATTAAGACATACACAGAAAACAATTCCTTACTGAGTGAGCTGACTGTAGCTTTATAGCCAGATAGCACCTTGATGAGGAAATCATCCTGTCATGAGACGCACACTCAAACAGCAGATAAGTGCTGGCATAACAAACCAATACAATGCCATAACACACAATGATGCCTTTATAAAGATAATTCAAGGAGTACAGAATAAACTAAGGACATCTGCCACTAGACCTGACAATAAAACAGTGCACATTCCGAAAGAGCTACACTCTGACTAATTCATTCATACCTTCTCCAAGTGGCAGTGGCCAACAGGGTACCTGTTATCTTTTCTTTTCTTCTCTTTACTACAAAGTGATGTGAAAAGAAGATATCATTGGAATTTTGCACATTCTCTTGAGACAGTAAAAAAACAAAGGCAAGTAAGAGAAAGTCTGTAATTAACAACACCAACAATAAATTAATTATAATTATAAAGCACCAAAAAGTTCAGGAGGTGCCCTGTTCAGACATACTTACACACACCCTGGTCTGATGAGATTTCTTACACCTGGTCCTTGCAAGTGCCCGAGGGGGAATATCCACTTAGAATGGACAAGAGTGACAAATAAACAGGAAACAGACACTGCCTCTCCCCATATTCCAGACATGACCAGATGACCCCGCAGGCATTGTGGCTTTCTGCAGACGTGCACACACCTTTTTATTGGTACTTAAGCCCCAATCATGCCCTATAAATTGCATAGTCTCTGGACCATTCTCCAGCAGCAGCAGCAGCAGCAGCATCTCTCTTTGAGTGTCCAGCACTACAGTGTTTACCAGCGAGTCTAACTTACTGTGTATTTGCATCTGCTATCTACAATGTCAATGCAAAGAAAAGCACTGAGTCTACATGGTGCCCCAGCGGTACCCCTCATCTCTAGCACTTCATCTACCAGAGTCTTTACTGGATATGGCAACAGCAACAGTGGACTATATGGTGCTGAGGTAGGCATTGATGGAGTGTTCAGCATCAACGACAAAGCCACCATGCAGAACCTCAATGACCGCCTTGCTGCTTACTTGGAGAGAGTTCGGTCTCTCGGGCTTGCAAACAACAAGCTGGAACAACAGATCCGGGACTGGTATGCTGCTGCTGCCAACGCAAAGCCCAAGGATTTTGGCCCTCAGGAAAGAGCTGTGGCAGAACTGCGAGCAAAGGTAACTTGAAGAATGACAGATGTAACATCTAGGGAAAGGTAGGGAGGGCAGACAGAGGTTTGAGAGGAGAATGATGCAAAGGAGTTAACAACAAGCTCAAATTCATTAATATTGTTATATAAATTCGAATCAGTCAGCAAGTCCTGTCTGTAAAACACTAAGATATGCTATTGTAACATTACTCCCATAGTCACCTTGCCAAAAAGACTACAGATGCACAGCACACCACATTCTCTTTAAATTTAATTCAACTGATACAGCATACTTTGAAATTAATCCTTTCTTACTGTCTCACTCTCCTGCTTTCTCCATTGCAGATCCATGCTACCACCGTGGACAATGCCAAAATTGTCCTGCAGATTGACAATTCCAAGCTAGCAGCTGAAGACTTTAGAGTCAAGTGAGTGCCTAGTTAAATATTGATGGAACTGCTGTTCTTATCATTAAATCAATGTTTATTTTATACAGTACATTAGGATATTGTTGGCTGATATTGTTCACTGCATGTCGAGAAAATGTGAACTGTGATTAAGGCTTAAACTGTGGGCAGATTGTGGTTAACAAATTAAAAGAAAAACTAATCTTACTTTGACAAGAACAACAAGCTTATTTTTAGGATATTACAACAAATCTAAAAACAAAGAAACAAATGCAACTTAGATGCTGTGTCTTTAACCTGTTTTCCTTTTCTGCGTGGACCTAACCTTTAGCTTTTTTCCAGTGTGTGTATACTGTATTGCCGACTGACAGACCAACCACATGCGTTACCTGATAGGTAACCACCCATACAATCAGATCAGGACTCAGAACACGGATGCTATGAATGTAATTACTCCAATCTCCAAGCTGTCAAATAAAATGAACCACACGCTGCGGCACAGTGTAAAGAGGCTTTGTCGCCGAGGTTCGATCCCTGCGAGGGGTGCAGTGGAGTGCGTATGCCTGATGAACCCAAAAAAGGGCAAAACACATGCCGTGTACTCTTCGCATTATTTGACAGTAAACTATGAAATATATATCTATATATTGTATATATTATCTATGTTTACTAAATGGCAGCATGCTTATTATTAAACAAATAATCAGCAAATTCAAGGGGTTAGTGTTATGTTTGAGTAATGACTAAGTTATGTTATGTTTGAGCAATTCAGTTAGTGCTACTTTTCAGTAATTGCAGTACAATTTCTGTGGGATTAGTTGGATCAATTTCAGCCAGTTGTCAGGCTGATATCCCACCTCACCACAGCCAGTACAGTCATACTAATTTTTGCTCACAAGTATGACCATATTGTTTTTTGTGTATTTCACACACATATCAGTAGATGAAGTCTGCCAGATGCCAATTTGAGCATCATATGGACAGTCTGAATCACACTTACCAAGGCCTGATTTGAATAGTTCATGAGGTCCCAGTGTCTCTTAGGTTTAAGAAGGTCGAACTGACCTTAGCTAATCTTCATTAGGTTTGATTCCAAGATCTGTGCTTTTTTAGGTATGAGAACGAGATGGCCATGAGGCAGTCAGTGGAAATAGACATTAGTGGTCTCCGTAAGCTGTTGGATGAGCTGACCATGTCCAGAAGTGACCTGGAGATGCAAGTTGAAGGGCTTAAGGAAGAGCTGATACATCTCAAAAAGAATCACCAGGAGGTGGGAAGACAAAGATCAGCATTTTTCTGCAACTGGAAGCATGCTAGGCATATACTTTGCATTAAACTTCTCATTCTCATGTTGTCTTATTTTGTAGGAAATGCAAGCTGTGCAAAACTCAATGTCAGGCACAGTTAACGTTGAGGTGGATGCTACTCCCCAGCAAGACCTGGCCAAGACCTTGGAGGAAATACGATCTCAGTATCAGGGCATAGTGGAAAACAACAGACGTGATATGGAGAACTGGTACAAGGCCAAGGTATAGCAGGTTTACAGCTACAGAGGACATTACATTTTTGTTATACATATTTTACTTCAGTAGAACCGCATCAAATAATTAAATGCTTTGCTGTCTTTTTCAGTTTGAAGAATTGGACAACCAGGTCTCCAGTGATTCCGATGCCCTGGAGTCCTTACAGAGTCAGAAATGTGAGCTAAAAAGGACACTACAGGCCCTTGAAATTGAGCTGCAGTCTCAGCACAACTTGGTAAGCACAAGTGTCCTCTTAACAGGAAAGGCATACACAGATTGGATCATTGAGTATATACTGTATGGCTGGTCACTAGAATGAAATTGGTGTACTGCATTATGGAATGATGGTATCATTTGAATTCTCCCGTCTCAACAGAAAGGGGCACTTGAAAACACGCTATTAGAAACCAAGAGCCGCTATACATCACAGCTCTCTCAGCTGCAGTTCACCATTAACAAGCTTGAGGCTGAGCTGATGAATCTCAGGCAAGATATGGAGACCCAGAGCAATGAGTATAAGATATTACTGAATGTGAAGATCAGGCTGGAGATGGAGATTGCAGAGTATCGACGCTTGTTGGATGGAGAGATTACAGGGTGAGTGTACGATGCATTACTGGGGATCTGATAATCTAGGGACTTTGCCTTAGAGCAAGATACCTATGAGCTGTTATTGACCGAACAGTATTCAAAAATATCTATTAAGCTCTGGTTTCACCAAGCAGCAGTATATTGAGAGGTGGAATGATAATAACTTTTGCACACAGTAACATGATCCTTTATTTTATATATTTTCTCTAGGAGAAAAGTAGAAGTGCCTAAAATTGAATCTCCACCAAGAGGTATTGATTCTGATATTTTAACATTGGGCTACATTGAAACTTATAATAATTTTGAATAAAAGAAGTGCAGAAATAGATTGGAACAGTTAAATACAAAATGCTTATGTTACCTAGAATGTTTCAGTCTTAATTAATTCATTCCCTCTTGCAGAGCCTGTTCGAACAAGAAAGGTGAAAAAACTGGTGGAAGACATTGTGGATGGAAAAGTTGTCAACACTCATGAAGAAGAGTTTGAAGAGGCGATACGCTAAATTTTCCAAGTGCACCAAAAGTTTTAATGTTGAATGAAAATGGTGTAGGTGTATTTTGGTGGTATATCATTTTTGAAAGTGATACCTTGTATGTTTAAGCAAACAATGACAAACTTTACATTGCACTAATCTGAACTCTGAATCTTAGCAATAAAAAATCTTTTCTCAAATTTATGCGTGTGGTGAGAACTTTATTTATCATCTGAGTCTGTAAGTCAAAGCATTTAATTGGTACGTGCTGGGTATTGCCTGCCATTATTTTCACGTGACAGGCAGTTATTTATTGTTGCAGCTGTGTGTACTCTACTGTATACTGCATCTGTGCAGTGGCACAAGAAAGCAAGCAGGCAACTGCTATAAGGGACACTCTAAGTCGGTGATTCCAACGTGGGGAAATTTGAGAATTTAGGTACATTAAACAATTTATAAAATGAAAAAACAGAAATTCACTGTTAGAAATGATAGAAAAAAATAAACAAATAATTCTGATTTTTATTTTTTACAGAGGCATTTATATATTTATATAAACATAGAAGGGATTGTGAAGAACACTTTAATTTATGATTTTACAACCAGCCTGGGTTTTTCTACTTAGAAATCGTTTTTACCATTAAAATAATATGAATTGTAACAATTTTGCAATATAACAAAAATATAAAATGATCAAAATATTACAGAAAAAGCTGTCATTAAAGTTATTTTATATTTATGAATATCACGTCTCTTATATGTTTTCAAAACTGTATTTGCTGCATTTTCAAATGACTTCATATTATATTATTTTTTTTAACAATTTCTTAGTGATTTCTTTGTCAGTACTTCAACTATACTTTCTCTTTTTGTTTCCATGTTCTTTGGAAGCTTGTTTTGACCAAATTAATGACATTATGGGCTTCCTCCACGTGAATAGGAGTTCACTTTTTGAATAGGTAATAACAAGAATAAGGTATATGTTACAGTGGGGGACATCATGATTTTAGAGAGACCTAGGTGGAGCATGGGAACCACTGCTCTAACTGCTTCAAATGCCCTCTTTATTACTTGTTGTTCTTGTAGCCAGCAATTACTAAGCCCCCGGTGTTTTTATTTCCTCATAAATTAAATTGTAAACCACAAATTTGTCAGTTGAATCTCCACAACTGAGCGTCTGCCTGATCTTAAGGTAACTACTGAATCAGCCAGTAGTCACAGTGGAGAAACGTGAAAATACATTTACTGTACCCATACATTTAATTGAGATGGATTTCATTAGGGAAGGTGCTCCAAAAAATGAAGTTTCTGTTTCTCCTTTTAAAATGATGTGTCATTAGTTGTGAGAGTGTCTTTACGGGCCAAGGGAACAGACAGTAAGGCACATTAAGTAATTACACTGCAGTTTATAAGTGCCCCTTGTGTGGCAGTGCTTATGATGGAAAGGCAGCATATAATAAATGCTGATCTCATTTCAAGATTGTATTTATGAGCTACTGTGATGTTCTAGATGTTACAACTTATAGAAAAATATAAAAAGAAGTAAACAAATATGCATGATTGGAGAATAATACTACAAAATAACACTGCATTTAATGTGGTAGTTACAGCATCCAAACATGGAAAGTCATAAACATTTTATAATTATAAATACAAAAAATATATAACTTTTGAAATGCATTCAAATAAACATTTGGAAACTGAGGTTTTGTGTTTAAACACATAAAAAGAACTTTCACTTGAAATGTCAGTTAGTCATTATTCAACCCGCTATATCCTAACACAGGGTCACATGGGTCTGCTGGAGCCAATCCCAGCCAGCAAAGGCACAAGGCAGGAACAAATCCTGGGCAGGACATCAGCCAACCACAGGGCACACACACCCGGGACAATTTAGGATTGCCAATGCACCTAAACTGTATGTCTTTGGACTGTGGGAGGAAACCGGAACACCTGAAGGAAACCCACGCAGATACGGGGAGAACATGCAAACTCCACACAAGGAGGACCCGGGAAATGAACCCAAGTCTCCTAACTGCAAGGCAGCAGCGCTACCTACTGCGCCACCGTGCCGCCCCAACTTGAATTGTCTTGCATTAAAAGATTTCACCTAAATTTGGCTTGATTCTTTTTGATCTGGGAATACAGCATGGAGGATGCTAATTAAATGTAAAAAGAATCAATAAAAAGAGAGTAGAGAATAAGTGATCAGGTTTAGCTCTTTATTAATATCATCCTAAATCTATTAACTTAGACAAAGGTGAGCAGGTAAACATGACTATTACAGGTAAAATGTAATCTACGGATAGTAACATCAGTAGCTTAATCTGTTAGTGTTTTTGGAGAGGGTCAATGGACGATCTTGATGACCGTCAGGAGACTGAAAGCTGTGTTTAGACCCAACGATTGAAATGAAGACTGTATGGTCCAAATGGATTATTAAGAAGCATAATTTATAAATTCTTCCAAAGCAAGCAGCTCTGTCCAGGGGGTCCATAAAACTTAATAAAATATGAACTGTTAATTACTACAAAATGAATGAAGTTTTTAAAAATATATTCATATGAAAACAGATCATATATGTAAATAATACTTAAGTTAATGCACAATTACTTAAGTTCAATAACTTACAATAAACCACTGAAAATGTCGTATTCTGCTTTTTTTAGCTTGTTTAAAGATAAAGTTTAAAAAAAAGACCTTAGTGAAAAAATAGGCTCATTAATGGTCTTGATGCTTCAGATTAATAAATTAAATCTGAAACTAGCAGTGCATGAAAAATGTTTTATTCTGTGCAATTTTGAGTATCATTGCATATTTTTGCAGTGAATACTATCACACTATACATGAAAACTTAGTATTAAAGAAACCCTGAGTGAACAAATAACACATAATTTTGATGTTATAAATTAATGACAGTTAATCAGCAAAAAGTAATTTGTCAAAACATTATTGCTCATGTGAATGAAATAATAGCAACAATCACCGCAGCCAGATATTTTTCTATAGTCAGTGATCAGACACTCAAAGCTTTGTGAAAGTATTTTGGCCCATTACTGCTTTTAGAAATGCCTGACATTTGTATATTTCCAAATTTAAACTATTTCAGGTCTTGCTGCATCCATCTTACTGGGATTACATCGGAAATTTTCTGTTCAAAGACAAAAAGTTTTAAAGTATTTTTGGTACCCAGATGTGGAGAATGTTTCAACATCATGCGTGTTGTATACTGAACATCTGGCATTACAACTTCTCCCTTTCATTGGTAATTCTCACAGAGGTATTCACTGCATTTGCTGTACGCAAATATGACAATTATTCAGAACAAATTACATGGTCATGTAAACAGACATGAGGATTCACACCCTGAAGGGAGCACCGATTATAGAGGGTGACTTTAACAGTCCAAAATTGAAGAAAATAATGGCTAATCTATATCAGCTTATCAGCTGCTGAACAAAAACAGTAGACAAAGTTTACAACCCTTCCCAGATACTGTAGATACAAAGACCATCTCTGACCTCTTTTTGGTAAATCTGATCACACCTTTATTTTGTAGCTTTCTATTTAAAAACAGAAGCTTAAGCAGGAATGGCTTGTGTTGGTCAGATGAATTGTATTATGACTTCTCTATCTGGAATCAATTCTGATTTAACTGACAACACACAAGCTTTCCATTTAGAAAGTAAAATTCAGTAAAATTTGGATTTTTATTAATACTACTCAGTCATCATGGATTCACTCCATTTTTCAACTGCACATATTTATTTTAACCACTGTTGGGCAGGGGCAGGAATAAGACAATGAAAGTTGGGTAACGGCAGTTTGAAACCCACACCAAGAGCTTTGCACATGAATGAAGTCAAACTGAGGGACAAACATGCTAGAGCTGACTTCATTACGGAAGGCTATCTCATAGCTTATATCTCATGATTTCCTCTACACAAGTAAGCTCACTGCATGGTAGATAAGCTGTCTTACTTCTGTGCATCAGAATATGTTCTTATTAGGCTTCCTAAAAATGATACATTTTAAATTTCCCTGCAGGCATACACAATTATTTCATAATTTAAATAGGCAGTAAATCATTATAAGAGGTATAAGAAAAGCACCAGCTGTTTAATCCATACGCAAAATGGGTTATATCACCAGGAACAGCAAAGTAAAACTAAGAATAAAACAATATTCATAAATTCAATATACTGATTTTGCTTTAATTAATTACTACATTTAAAGGACCCTCCACTGCGAGGAAGCATTAAATAAATAGGAGATCAGTAAATGTTTTCTTAATAACTAGTCAGTCACTTTTTCATAGAACAAGAGTGTCTGCAGCTCACTCATGAACCGCAGAAACTTATATAAACTTTATAAAAAAAACAAACTGTGGCCATGCTTTTAAAATACAGTATGGTATCTTACTGAAAGTGTTTAAGATTAGACCAGGGTTATAGTTAAACCATAATGTCAGTCAGTCATTTTCCAACCCACTATACCCTAACACAGGGTTACGGGGGGGTCTGCTGAAGCCAGTTCCAACCAGCACGGGGCGCAAGGCAGAAACAAACCCCGGGTAGGGCGCTAGCCCACCGCAGGGCACACACACACACCAAGCACACACTAGGGACAATTTTAGGATCGCCAATGCACCTAACCTGCATGTCTTTGGACTGTGGGAGGAAACCGGAGCACCTGGAGGAAACCCACACAGACACGGGGAGAACATGCAAACTCCACGCAGGGAGGACCTGGGAAGCGAACCCGGGTCTCCTAACTGTGAGGCACCAGCGCTACCACTTAATTTCACTGAGTACAGGTTTTATGAATGGGAACACTGAACCTAAGTCATGTTGTTTGATTTCCTTTTGTCGTGCAATGCTCATATAACTGTTAAGCTACAAATAAAATTTAGTGCTGTATTTTAAATGACCAAATTCAGCTTTGCTAACTAGTGGTTGTCATGACAGTTATTCAAAGAAAATCTGCTCCCAGTATAGTAGTATAATTTTGTAAATTCATGAAGGCAATGAATGGTAAAACCAAAGCCTGACTGAAATCTGTGAAAGGAGGAGGCAGTTCATTGCATTCGTTCTATTGCTTTATCTATTGTAGCTTTGTGGAAAACTGGAACAATTCCCTGTAATGCTGGGCATGTAGCAGCAACCGATCCTCCATGGAATTGTAAACAAAGCAGGATCTACACTTAAAGATAATTAACCTAACGCCATAAAATAGGACAATTGGGATACAGAAAAGAGTAAACTCAGGCAAACCCAAGAAAGTGACTGGGAAGAAATCACACCCAGCTGTCTGGAGCCTTGAGACAGCAGTATTAACTACCACATCAATGCATCCCTTCAAAATGCAATTGCTGAGTGATCTGCTGTTTTTTTAAAAAGCTAAATCTCATCTATTAGAATACTATCATATATTCACTAAACATTTGAAGGCATTAAATTCTGAAAGCCTGTTTTTAGGCGATCAAAAAAGTAAGGGCTGGCCATTCCAGTGATCCATTTTGTCAATTTCTTCAAGTGTTTTGTGAACCTGTAGCCAGTCCTTGCAATGTTAAACACAAACAAGGCACCAGCACTAAATTGGATAGTCTATTACAAATATAAGCGAAAAACAAGCAGAGTGGTATAGACTCCACATAGAGAGAGGCCAGGCCCAAAGCTGAACACAAATGCTTAGGGGCATGTGGCTGTATTGCTAATAACTGCATCTCTGGGCTATCCTTATATATAATTTGATACTATCCGTAAGTATGTTGTTCACGTCAATACCTCGACTCAATACAAGTTTGAGCCATGCAATGGGACTCTGCCTCTGTAGTTAGAACATCACGTGACAAACGCGGACACAGTATTGCATGATTGGCTAAGAATGTTCGAATGCTTCAGTGACGCCGCTGGACGGCCGAGTATAGTAAGTCGGTGTTGGTTCGAGCAGATAACAGTAAGTTCGGTTGGTTTTTGGAACGTTGGTTTGGTGGGGCGTACTTTCCAGGACTAACATTGTCGACTGACTTAAACCCTTCGACAGCTCCGGAACCGTAAGTAATGTAGAACGTATCGCCATTTGCTTGGTACGTGGAAATCTATCTTTGGGCAGTTCGGTTTTGGCACCCGTCCTTCTGACATCTATTGACAAACTGAGTAACGAAGGCTGGGTATTAACAACGGTCATTGTTTAAATTTTAGCCAGTCTCAGATCTAAAATGACCACGCCAACGTAATTATTACTCCGACTCTGATTAGAGTTGTAAAATACAGGTTCCCAGTCGCTAGTGATATATATATATATACAGAGAGAGAGGTTAGGAGCAGGCACTCACCACATGACAAACTCAGGATCCCAGATTAGGACCCAAGTGCAGCCATGCAACTGGTGACACCTCAGCACCACACTAGTTCAGATGGAGTGGAACAGTGTGAGGTTTTTTATGGTAGCTGGAGTGGTTTTTCCCTGCAGGATGGAGGGCCTGCATGCAGAGCTCGATGCAGATTAATGTCATACCCAGGACAGAGCAATTCCAGGTTGAGGCCCAACAGAGTAGAGATCACTTTTGGCGTTTACAGGATTTGAACCGGCAACCTTCCGATTGCCAGTGCAAATCCCTAGCCTCAGAGCCACCACTTCACTTGGTATATAATATGGTATAAAAATGGTACAATATGGTATAAAATGGTATAAAAATAAAAAAAATTAAAATAAAAAAAAATTCAACAAAAAAAACCCAATTATCCATTGTGACTGGCTGTTTGTTGCCTTGTATGGCCAAAACTGCTAGGAGGAACACACCAGCTGTGCAAATGCTGTAACAAAAAGAGGATTTGCCTGTATTGTCTGTAACTATTACACAGGTCTGCACCATCTCCTCTCAGGTACTTTATAGAATTAGGTGTACCAAATGCATTTCTTAAATTGGAATTTTTCTACCGCAAACAATTTCTGCAAGATACCAGATTCAGTGAAAAGCATATTTTTTTAAAATGTGTCTTTTATACATTTGTTTTATGGTATAAGTATTTTTCCTGCTCAGAATATTATTTGAAGTATATTTTGAGCTGAAATTTGCAGTCCACCTCATTCTAAATATCAGTTGAGATGGAAGCAACCCAAAATGAAATATATGATACACTGTTTTTGGCAATAAATGAGTATTTCTTTTTTCTTTTCTCATTCCTTCAAAATAGCCAGTAATTTACATTGAGAAGGTTAGAAAGATGCCTGTTATTGTCCAGAAGAGAGAAAGCTGCTTAAATGCTGTTACAGAAATATACAAAGTTAGGTTGATCCATCCATTGTCTTGACCAGGTAAAAGGTAAGCAAAAGAAAAAGCATATGCCACAATTTTCATGGAAATAACAACGACAGAACACTACGATGAACTTGTTAAGGAGTTTCTCTCTTCCTACTTAGCACTTGTGTGCAACATATCTTTAAAGACCCATTTCAAACACTCTGAATTGGATATTTCCCTGAGAACATGGGAGCAGTCATTGATGAAGAAGGAGGAAAGGGTCCACAGGGGCATTTCTCAAAAGCTATATTGGAGGAGTGAATCTATATTAGTAGACATCTGTTGGTCATTCCATTGTGAAACACCTTCAGAGGATTATAAGAGGAAAATAATTACAGAGTGACTCCTTTTTGTAAGTTATAATTATATTTAAAACAACAGTCCGAAGACACGCAGGCTAGGTGGACTGGGCCTGCTAAACTGACCTTTATGTGTGTGTGTGTGTGTTCACCCTGCAATGGACTGGCGCCATGTCTAGGGATTGTTTCTGCCTTGTGCCCTGTGTTTGCTAAGATGGGTTCTAGTTTCCCTGTGAAACTACTAAGGATAAAGTGGTTTTAGAAAATGAATGAACATGTGTAATTCATACTTTTTCCACTCTAAATAATTAATTTTAAAAATATTTTTTCTATAAAATAGTGTTTTTTTTATTTTAAACCATCACATCTCAAAACCTGGATATTGTAGAGCAATTCTGTTGCCAGAGTTGCATTCTGCATCCACAAATCTACTAAGAATGCCTAAAAGTTTTGACGTGAGCAAAATTTTTTTCCAGTGTTATTATTATTTTTTTTCTTTTGGCACCCTGTTTCGTAATAAGGAAGAACAATTGGCCACGTGTGAGTAAATGTTTTCTTACCATAGATTTCAAACCACTTCTAAAGGCTCTTTTTACTCCTCCTGACTTCATGTACTAAAATTAAGTGGATTCTGAACATGGAGGAATATGGAGATGGTGACTAATAACACTTACTGTATGCATGGAGGAATATTCCAAACAAAACAATGCTCTAATAAAGAAATGTATTGTGAAATGTGACAATAAATAAATAAAAAAACAATTATATGTGAGCATAAATAATTAAATGTGCCATGACTTGCTTGGCTCTTCTGAGGCATGACTGAAGAGTTTCCAGACTGACATCCAGGATCTGGAATGCCAATTGTGACATCAGTATAGAGAAAGAAGACAACTGATTGCTACACATGCGGCACCACTACCACTTCTCAATCTACTAAATTGCATTGGCCTAGACTTTTGCACACTGGTGAAGCATTACGCTCTTGGAGCTGGGGAAAAGTGTGGCAGATTGTGTTGTCCTTGACCCCAAGTGAGACATGTGAAGCAAGGCTGGTGGTAAAACTGTGCAGGTAAACGACAAGGCTGAGGTGTTAACAAGTAGTGATGGAGGGATAGTTTCAGAATTGAGATCTGGACCTGGAATGCCATTTGTAGCATCAGGAAAACAGCAAAAAGGCTGATTAATCTCCAACAAGGATCAGGTTTGTCTGCTCACTTACAATTAACAGATCACTGCACACTGCTTAACACTTCTGTGTTAGCACTCAACATCCCTACTGTGTCACCTCACAAAGATGGACTCAAGCCCCCCTGTGGATGTGCTTTTGTCATCACCTGCATGATGACAGCAGAAAAGACAACCACTCTGTCATTTCAAAGAGTTGTGTGCTGTTTCAAGGAGTTGAAAATGGTTGCTGGGGACAACTGTTACAAATGGTGGACTAAGAAAGGACGCTGACAAGTTGCATCAGCCTGGGGATGAATTACCCAAAGTATGATTTGGCATTCAATCATGCAAGTGAGCAGCTTCAGAGCCTACCGTATGGGAGTCTATAAAAAAAAAACAGCAAGCCTGAAAACTTGTAAACAGGATCCAAATAATGTGGTAAATGAAAGTACAGTAGTCCTTTTAAAGATAGTAAGCCACTTAAACAAGCCATGTAAAGAGCAATGGATTTACGTTGGCACTGGAGCAAAGATATCAAACATTTGTAGAGCTGGAATACCATGAGGTTTTAGGACATCATGTCAGCACAGTTTTAGGATAGCCATTTTAGGACAGGAATTTAAGTTTAGGGGTTAGTGTGGCTAGGGTTTACTGTGAACACTAACTGATAACACCCAGAAGTCTAACCAGACCCATCCCAAATCCCACAGCGAGGAGCCTTTCCCTTAATGACCATCCACTCTACCAGTGATTTGTCAATCAAAAGTACTTGCCAGAGGTAAGAGGTGATTTTAGGGACTCTGAAGGACCTAGGCAAAAAAATCCCATACGACCCTCAAACTCACCCTCCCCCTGTCTTGACATGGTAAAATGTATTACTGTTATTTTAGCACAAAGTCTCAAGTAATAAGATCCACAGGGTTAGTTTTGAAAAACACAAATCCTTCACTTTAATTTTGTGAAAAACACCTTATATAATTAAAACATAAAAATACATATACAGTATTTGTATAGAAAATAGATAAACAATAATAATAGAATAAAGTACATTTTAAAAATCTAAGAATGAAAAAATAAATGAAATGCAAATAAATGTGTACATGGCAATAAAAATAAACACATATACAGCACATCATGATATGTGAAAAAATAAAGAGCACATAATAGAAATTATAAAAACAAGGAGGTATTATTGAAACTATGGCTGCGTTTTTCCAAAATTACCAAAGTTCAGCAGCTCTAACTTAAAAAATGGGATTCAACAAATGCCAGATGCACGGAAATGATTCCACGGACAAAATATCTTCGTTTTTAAAAGTTTAAGTTAAAATTCAAATTTAAACTGTTCATAAAAAAAGAAAAATTTAAATAGAAAGTAAAAAAAGAAAGTTCTTGTTATAGCAAGAAAGTTCTATTTTTACTAACTTATAGGGGGAAAAGACTATACCATTGTCTATGAAAGAAATTATATTCTATTCAAATTAAGCTAACACTAATATAAGTTTGACTCAGAACTTTAACTTTCTAAGATTGGCTCTTACAGAAACTTTAAAAACAGCTGTTTGCGGGCTTCAACAGATGTGGCCACTATGTCTTCCAGGTCCAAAGACCTTCAAACACTGCGCTCAGTTGATATTAAAGCTAGCACTGAAAGTTTCTCCTGGCAGCTTGTCAATCTCAAATTATATTTAATCAGCTTCAAAAAAATGTTCTCACCAGAGGTGACAGTGATAGGAAGAGTAAGGAATGCCAAGAGATACAATTTTGACTTCTTGGCCCCCCGCATCACTGTCACCAACTCATCCTGTGACTGAACTGCTCCTGGTGGTTATGGACGCACACTGGAGATACTGAAGCTGAAATCAGAAATGGCCGAATTGTCGAAATTAACCAAGTCTACAAAATGTATCCTTCCAGACATGCAAATTCTCTTCACGATTTATGAAATCGGCTCTGATCACGTTTAAAATTACAAAAAAGTAACGTTTATCATGAACACGGTCGTAACAGAGATTGTGGCGCACCTTAGGTAGGTTTCCGATTACGTCCCTGTAATGTGTCGGTGCTATGCTACAGGGGGCACCCGGAGATTTGTCACTGCAGTTAGTACCTATGTAAACGAATGTCATCGGTGGGGCGGTTAGGCAATTGCCTACTTTGTGTATCCTGTCACTATACGTCCCTGGTCAGAGCCCACCCTCTCAAGTCTGACGATTGAAAATTAAAGTTTTAATTTCATTGTGCATTTCATGTTGTGTGCGGTGTTTCTGAAGTAGAGAACGAAAGAAAGAATTAGAGAGATACATACATAAGCACAAAGAAATCATTTCATGAAACATTTAATTATTCATGGTCACGTATCATTTTGTTTTTATTTATTTATTTCCACATTTCACAATACATGTATTTATCTGCATATTTGCATATTTACTTTATTTTGCCTGAAATACTCCTCCACATTTCAGACTCACAGGTTACGTCTTACCTTTATCCTGAGAGGTCCATGAACCGTTTTCGTCTTTTCCTCCCAGAACAATGAAAGCAGGATGCGTCTTCCGAGCGTCTGATCGTCAGCGAATCAAACTGCAGCTTCGGAGCAGCGCGGGAACGTTTTGCGCGCGTCCGGTTGCTTGAGCCAAGCGCTCGCTGCCCACGCCACCGTCTTCCGAAGATCCGCGAAGTAACGATGCTTGGGCTCGTGCCGCCAGCCGCCTTCGAGGTAAGTTAAAAGTAGTTTGGCTAATTAAAGGCATTTTCACAGTTCCTTTTCAATTCTTTTTTATCGATTCCTTTTCATTTTGTTTGAGTCGATGCTCCTCCATTCGAGATCGGCGTCTTCCAGTTCAGTTTAATCGGGCAGAACCGAGTTCATTTCAAATGAAATAACGGGTCAATGGGCAGGTTTTTTATTGTTGAATAAAGTGAAGAGAACTGTGGTCTGTTATGTCTTTATCAGTATACTAGTATCATTGTAGAAAATAAGGGGTATGGTTCTTAAAAAAATTGAGATAGCAATTCGCACCCAATTTATTTGGATAAATGTAATCCCACAATGTAAAAAATGTCAACAAATATAACAGTAAAAATACTTTAAATGGTGAAAGTAAAATGCCCTTTCTGAAAAAAGGAAAGTTACCTTATGTTCTACTGAAAATTACCTGTATATCTTAAATAATACATTACATTATTTTTTACAGCCAAGTTCTGTAAAATCGATATTTTTCTACCTTCAAGATATGCCACATACCGTTTACTGATACATTACAGTTAAACTGATAAAATCGCTGTTAATTTTATAGTGTAAAACTGTTAAATAGCAAAGGTAAACAACTGTAAAATGTAAACGGTGTTTCAGTAACAACGAAGTTACGATATTTGCATAAGGACCCGCCCTCTTTTTACCATATTGTTCCTGGTGACCCGCCTACCTTTGAACAGTAGGGACACAAAGTTAGCAGACTTATTGTTCCCTGCGTGCTGAAGGTTTTTTGAGGTTATGGAAGCTGATTTATGGTGGGTTGTATTCGATAAGCTGGCAGCCCTGTAGGACACCATACACGACAAAAGCAAACTTTACTTCTCCTCCAGACAATGTGCCGTGACTTTTTTAAACATTAAATTCTTTTCAATGTATATAATTAAATGATATATCTTTTCAATTGGTTGTTGTTACTTTATTGATGCAAACTGTGTACTGGTGTTTGAGTCTCACAATATTTTCTAAATGTTTTTTGATTGGCATATTTATTACAGTGCATGGATTTCAGGTTATGGTTAAACGTTTACCTCTACTGGAATGTGCTGTAAAGAAAAAAAGTTATTCACTACAAAGTTATACTGTAGACCATAAAGTATTGTTACCATATTTTTTACTGTAAAATTCTGGCAACCACAGCAGCCAATTTTTTTTACAGTAAATAACATTTTTTTAAAGTGTACCATAGATGTAAAAATATTGTCAACTTCTTTTTTACGGTAAAATTCTAGCAACCACAGCTGCCAGTACTTTACTGTAAATTCAACATTATTTTTTTTTTACAGTGCATGTTTTAAACAAACCCCAAATTTAGCGTATGAAACAAATCCAAATAAATCAGGTAAAGTCTAAATAATATTGCAGATTTGGCATGTTGACAGGTGAGTTATGTAAGTCAGGAGCTGCCATAGAAAATAAGCTGAAATGATTTCAAAGCATTCTTATGAACACAATAATTGCTCGCAATAAAAATATAGGTAAAAAAAGTCAGACAATCAGAACCTGACGTTTTATAAAAGAATACAAATCACAACCAGGAATATGGTGCTGCAGTGCCTAGCGCTGCTTTCTCACAGCTGCAAGACCTTGGGTTCAATTCCCTGCTTCTGTCGACCGTCAACCATCTGCCCTTATCTGCCTGAGCCTTACTGAAGGTCTTCTACCACAGTCCAAACATATATCTATTATTAACCATCTGTCCCTGCTTGAGGTTTCTGCGACACGAACAAGGTCCCAGTCTGAGGTTGGTATTACTGTAATGAACTTGTCCTCTTAAACTGCATTAAACAGGTTCAAAAAAGAATGGGTAAAGATGAAATCAAATTTTAAAGAGGCTGCAAAACATGGTTACCTTTGTATTTAATTACTAACAAGTCCCACTTGGCTCAGTCAGACAGAATTGTTGTTCACTTCATTTTTCCGCAGTTCAAGCTCACAATTAAAATTAGTTAGTCATGTAGGATTGAAGTGCCATTTTAACTCATGAGTTGACTTGTAACTGGACTACAAACAGTATTGTACCAGAGGTACGTATGTTCAGATGCATTGTTTCTAGTTACATTCTTTAGCTAGACACCATTATTTTATAAAATATGTAATTCTATACTTCTGGCAGTGCGGTATGGTAGTTATGGTATTGGCCTGCAAAACATGACTCTGTTTTTACAGTCTCCATCAGTGCCTCATTAAAGAGGAACAGTCACATTTTTCAATATTTTAACAGCAAAAAGTACTCTTTCACCTGAGTGCTTTTTAAGAATTGTGGCTTGGAATGATGCAGCCATTTTCATGTAAATCACCAGAAAAGAGTGGACTGGTGATGTCACTGGTCTAATATTTAGCTGGTGGAAGTATTCAAAATTCCAAGAGTCAATATGGCAGCATGAGAAATGCTGTGCATTACATGGTCCATTGATTCTTGGGATTTGAGTTTATTTCCTCAGCTCAACACTAGACCAGTAACATCACAAGTCCACTCTTCTCTAGCGATTTAATTGAAAATGGCTGTTTCATTTAACTCTGTGGTTTTTTTAAAGTGACTTTTTAAACTAGACCTCCTTTTGGTATTAAAACACAGAAAAATGTGGCTATTCTCCCTTAAGTGTATTATAACTATTGTAGTATGTTTCACAAATGTTTCAACATCTGCAATAAGATGCTGCAGATGTTCTATCAGACGGTTGTGGTGAGTGCCCTCTTCTACGCGGTGGTGTGCTGGGGAGGCAGCATAAAGAAGAAGGACGCCTCACGCCTGGACAAACTGGTGAGGAAGGCAGGCTCTATTGTAGGCATGGAGCTGGAAAGTTTGACATCTGTGGCAGAGCGACGGGCGCTGAGCAGGCTCCTGTCAATCATGGAGAATCCACTGCATCCACTGAACAAGATCATCTCCAGACAGAGGAGCAGCTTCAGCGACAGACAGACTGCTGTCACCGTCCTGCTCCACTGACAGACTGAGGAGGTCGTTCCTCCCCCACACTATGCGACTCTTTAATTCCACCCGGGAGGGGTAAACGTTAATAATATACAAAGTTATTGTCTGTTTTACCTGAATTTTTATTACTGTTTAATGTAATATTGTTTTTTTTATCAGCATGCTACTGCTGGAGTATGTGAATTTCCCCTTGGGATTAATAAAGTATCTATCTATCTATCTATCTATCTATCTATCTATCTATCTATCTATCTATCTATCTATCTATCTATCTATCTATCTATCTATCTATCTATCTATCTAGTAAATTTATTTACTTGTAAATCTCTGTCTGGTGGTCTTTTGTACACGGTTTCAGATACTTAAGTTGAATTACAGCTCAGAAGTCAAACTGTATTACAAAGTGAGTGACATCTCTGAGAGCAAACAAATTTGCCATTCCTGTCCAGACATCCATCAGAAATAGTACTGTAGCTAAGGAAAAAAAACAAAACTTCCCACCTGTATAATACAATTTACCATTTTAAAAGTAAAAAGGTGCTTTTTAAAAAACAAACTGCAGGCAGTAGGTGTTTTTTCTATTGCAGAGTCTTGCATCTCTTTGTAATTAGACATTCTGTTTGTATTCTGCATTTCAGCAGCCACTCCTGATAACCAAAGTGTTGTGCACCGTACAAGAGCACATGGCTCACTGTCAATCTTCCAGGATACACATATTAACAGGAGGCAAACATTAAGTCACATTTTAAATATGTTGAGTTTTACAATGCAGTGATGATACTTTATGTATATGTATATATGTGTATATGTATGTGTATATACTGTGTATATATATATATATATATATATATATATATATATATATATATATATATATATATATATATATATATATATATATATATATATATATATATATATGCTAATAAGGTTTGAAAAATAGGCTTGGCAGCCAAATTTGTTTTACTTTCAAGAGAGCCCTGTTTAGATCGAGCACAGTATATGTGCCTCATTGTTAAGGGTAAACCTTTCAGTTCATCTTATTTTTGGAAGGTGATCTTCATTGACTACAGGTTTAGAGTGCTTGCACAAATTTACACTATAAAGCAATGACAGTGAAATGCTGAAGCATACAATATTACATACTTGAATACTCAAACTACATAAACACAGTACAACACAGGAATATTCATTTTGATTAACATAAACAAATCATCAAAGTCCATTATAACTGAAATAATGTCAGCTGACAATGGAGGACAAGAAAACAAAAACTTCACTTAAAATAGTAGACCGTGTCAAAATCAGACAAAGTCACAATTACAATGACTTAGGCCAACTGGCCACCCATCCGCTTCTGGGCATTAGACAATATCCTAAATGCATGCTGGACAGAGTGAAAAGGATATAAAATCGTTTTCTCGTTGATCTCACAAAGCTCACAATGTCCCCGGTGTCACATCTCATGGAATGGAGTAACAAAAATATAGTAGTGTGTTTCTTTTATATTTTCTCTTATATTCTGAGGTAGCCTTGAAAATGTTACATATGGGCTTTGTAATTCAGAAATGGCCTTACTGTCCCCTCTAATGCTCTGTAATTAAAATTTCAGCAATTGCATAACATATCAACATTCTGAAACCCACTCAATCCTATTAAGCTGTCTGGAGACAATCATGGCTCAGTGACGGCAAGGCAGCATACAGACCTGGATAGGGAGCCACATTCCAGATGGTGATGCATTCATTATTAGCAGGTGTGTTCACACATTGGGCATTTGTGTTGTGTTCTGGCACAGTGAGGCATGTATGGAGTTATCTATCACTTCAACTTGCTTTATTAACTGTGGGTCTTTAGGTAAGACCTAGAGATGTCCATCCTGCACTAGAAGTCTGTTTTCAGTTTGGTTTGCTGCTTGTGCTGGATATGTTTCAGTCTAGGTCCTGGCCTCCTGCCACATCTTTGTACACCTCTATTTTCATCTCTCTTTCACTTGTTTTGGATGCCTTTATTTCTTGTTTTCCACAGCTTTTTCTCCTTCTTGATTTTTCATCCTACTCCTGTTTATCTTGTAATAAGAATTTATTGCAGTGAGTTCTTTAGCTGTTAAGTTCCTCCTGGCATTTTGCTGGAAAAAGAAAGTCCAATATTTAATAAATTCCTGGAGGAACTTATTTCTTTTAGACCTTGCTCATTATAATTTGTCTTCTCCATCCACTATATCATCTTTAAAAAAGTAGCTGCACTTATTAAGAATCACTTATTTTATGTTGGGCATGGTGCTTGCACATCTTTTTTTGTTTTCAGCCATATCTGAATGTTTTGGGTACCGAAGGGATGATGACTTTATTCTCTTTGTGATGTTAAACTTTTCTTATCTGGTTATTCCCTTTTTTCCTTTAAAAACAATACAAATAGTTAAAAAGATAAAAAACAAAAAAAAAAATCAAAAACTCTACTTTGGGTAGATAGTTGTCAGGCATACTGGTCATTGTTTTGGGTTCCCTATTCACCATCTCTCCTTCTTGTTACACAGTTTCACCTGCATTTCTTGTTTTATTTTGCAGTCAAAAAAATGCTTTAACCACAAAGTCCCAAAGTATAAAAGTTGCTTGTTTAGCTTCAGCATTTCAATCCAGGCTGAAGACTCACTATTTTACTCTAATATAACATTACAAGATCTTATAATTAGGATGTTGATATTGCTTTTATAAGTATATCATTCACTGACAGCTGTTACCTTTTCCCTTTCTTTCAGTACACTACTATGACACTTGCTGACTCTGCTGCTTTGACCAAACTGCCATTACTGGCCATAGAATGAGATGTCAGAGACACTGAGAACCTTAGCTGTAAAAGATACAGTACCATACCATCATGCAGCATATAACATAGTAAAGTACCTTCATGGGAAGGATGGTTAGTTGGAAAAATGCAGGTAAACTCTGAATTTACTTGTTTCAAATGTCCATGGAAATGTTGTTAACTGAAATATTTGATTTCCTCTTCTTTCAAAGCTGCATCATTGCTAGGAGGAATTAAACTCCATTTTAACCAAACTTTATTGATATCTGTATTATGGTCTATTTAACTAGATATTTAAAAGTAAATGTTGTAGGATAATGGTATAATGTATTGTGTATAAATGGTGTATTGTGTACAAAGTAGTGAAGAATACTTAATAGTGATGAAAAAGTTCTGGACTGCATTGAACTGAATATTACACTTTGTTAGTTTCATAGATGTCAAATTTAAAATGTACAAAGATACTCAAAACTGTTTTTTTGCAATTTCACACCATCTCACACCATTTCACAAGAGCTAAGAAACAGAGTGGTGCTTACTTGTAACTTGTAAGTAACTTAGTCAGTGCTGATCCGTGAAAAATCAAGATATGCTGCTTTAATAATAATTAATAATAATTTATTTTATTTATAGGGGCCTTTCACGGCACACAAGGGCACCTTACAGAGCACATTAATAATAACAGTCACAACATAAAATTAATAAAATATTACAGTATAATAAAACCAGAATAAATACTGTACAATGATAAAATAAAATTAAAATTTATCAGCTAAAATTTTCAGACAGAATAAGCCAGCTTAAAAAGATGTGTTTTAAAATGAGATTTAAAGGTAGGAAGAGAGAGGACAGAATTACATCAGTACAAGATGTGACCAGAGCATGAACAAGAATAGCAGTGCTGAGTGCTGAAAGAGATGGACGTAAAAGGCTGATATTGCGTGCCTCAAATTTGAAGGGACTATCGAGAATAACACCTAAGCTCTTAACCTGGAAGGAAGAAGAGATTAGAGAATTATCAACAGTCAATGAAATATTATACCTACATACACTACACGGCCAAAAGTTTGTGGACACCTGTCCATCACACCTGTATGAACTTGTTGGACATTCTGTTCCTAAACATGGGCATTAAGGTGACTATGTGCTTGATTTTATGCACCTGTGAACCATGGGTGCATAAAATTGCTGAACTCAGGGGTGCCTAAATATTTTTGGCAATATAGTTTATGGGAGTGTCTGCTTAAATAACTGGCAGAGATGGTAGTGCACACTTTTATTAACAATGCTGAAGGGTTGAAATTGTGATAGTCTTCTAGTCTTTTGTTGCTGAATTGTTGAGACTGTATATAGTATCTTTCCTGAGGGTAACTTAACAACGCACTCTGGAAGGATCCTTGTTTGATTCAATTCTGAAGGTAAACAAGTTAAGGGAATGACATTAAAAAAATGACACTGTGCTTTAGGCACTCAGGTATTTTATGTTCATTGTCAGTTCCACAAAATCTCATTGATATGTGCATTTGCATGCTATCTCACATAGCATAAAGGTAAAACAGTCAGAAGCTGTTCTAATAGCAGTATTTCCATTTGACAGATCAATAATAATAAAAGAGTATACGAGTATGTACATTGAGCCCATAAAAAAGTCTGTGAAACAGTATTAAAATTAGCTTTTAAAAGTTTTATGGCTTGAGTAACAAAATTCTTTAAGTGTAGAAATGTAAGCTTTTTGTATTTTTGTCTCTGTTGACACTGAGCAGGCTAAAAAGAAATGGGATTGTATTCTGTGGTCTCTTATTTTCCTTCCTACCTTCCTGAGGCAACATAGTATGAAAATATTCTGGATCATTATAAGATGGCCTCCATCCATCATTCCATGTTGTCTGTGTGACACCTCAGTGTTGTTGTTCCATGACACAGTGGTGCTTGAAAAAATTCTTTCTGTTCCAGGCTGGTTGTGATAAGCTAAAGAGAAACTCTTCCCTTGTGTGAAATATTTCTTTTTCTTGCTACATCTCTTATGAACGTTGCAGGGCATTTTTTATTTCAGTTGAGCAATACTAGGTTAATGAACTGCAGTAAAATGTTGTGAGCAGCAGATGAGCCGAGTGTTAAGCAATTCAAAGAGCCCAAATGAGAAAAAGTGTAAATAGAGCCAACAGAAGGAAAAGGGCATTAATCCCATCAACTTAAATACATTTTTGAAGATGTTACTTCCTACAAATATTTGTTCATCTAGGCTGCTGATTAATTAGGATTTTTAAAATTATGTCCTGATCACTTTGAATTCTGTGAGATTGCCATCCTGGCACCTGTGTCACCTTGTGTCTCTGCTCAGTTAACCGTGTCAAAATTGTTGGTGGTGTCTTCAGCAAATTCAATAATGAAGATGGAGCCATGTTTTTACACTCAGACACAGATAGACAAGGAGTACAGCAGGGGGCTCAGCACAGTACCCTGTGGAGTGCTTACATTGAGGGGCAGTGCGGATGATGTGATTGTGCCTGCTGAGGACTGTCAGTTATAAAGACCAAAATATAGTTGTAGAGTATGGAAATAAATTCTCAGTCTACGAACTCAGTGACTGGCATTCATGGTACAAATGTGTTAAAAGGTGGACTATATTCTAAAACTATATTCTGGAATAGCAGTGTCCTCAAAAGAGTTTGAACCTCTAAACCTCCGAAAGTCTTGTTTTATCTTTTTGAGAAATATTTTATATCTGTTGTTGTGAATTTGGTTTTCTTTTTTTCAGAAATATATTTTGGATTATTTTTTGCAGACTTGATGTATTTTTCTGGTTATTATTAATTTAACGGGGATTCCATTTTGTGTCATTGTTTGCATTACTGCAGCCGGATTGTTTACGGCCGTTATGAATGTTGCCAGTCATGACACAGAGGTCACCTGTCAAAAGGTTGGACACACCCAGAAATGTTTGTGTTTTTGATAGAAATTAATATCTTAAATTAAAAATCAGTCATTTCAAGCAGTAATAGCCATTAGCAACACTAGTAATGTCTTGACTGTATTTTTAAATCAATTTAGTGCCATCTTAATAAAACAATGTATACATTTCTATCAAAAACATAAACATATCTGGGTCTGTCCAAGGTTTTGATTGGTACTATATATGGTAGGGTATTACGATCAGTATTTGCATAAAACCTCAAATCACATGATTTTTCTTGTGATTCATTGTCATTAGGGCTCATGCTTTCTAGTTGTAATTTTTGCTTTGAAACACCATTTATAACTCTGATATTGTTTTGAGTGACTTTCTGTTTTTTTCATTCTGATACTAGTGATGCAGGTCACTATTTTTTGGCCTGCTCTATATATGCCATTCTTCTTCAGGCCTTTCCTGGCTCAGTATCCTTCCTTTATGATTCTGGTGGGATAGGCTATCATTCTGCAACTCTGAATTAGATTGAATTGGGAAAATAAAGTTTAAATTTACCTTTACTTAAAAAGAAATGGCCTTGAAATACGTAGGTTAGTTGGCTGTGTCATGAAGAAGGATGGTGGTTGTTATGAAATGGATGAGAATTTTAATAAAATGGACTGTTTTTCTGGCTGTTTGTTGCATTGAATTTGCTGGAGCAGTATGGAATTTATTACACTTTTGTTTAGTCTCAAAAACCCATGAGTTATGACCTCAGGATTTTTAACCAAAGAAAGTATTCAGGGCTTTCTATATATACCGACCAGCAACACCATTAAAACCTCCAGCCTAATATTGTGTGAGTCCCCCTTGTCCCACCAAAACAGCTCTGATCTGTCAAGGCATGGACTCCATGCATGGTGGGGCCTACATGGACTTGACCAGTATTGTCAGCACATCCCACAGATGCTCAAACCGACTGAGATCTGAGAATTTGGAGGCCAAGTCAACACCTTGAAGTTTTTGCTATGTTCCTCATTTCCACCATTCCTGTAACAATTTTGTCGTGTGGCCGGGTACACTATTCTGCTTAAAGAGGCAACTGCCATCAGGAATGTACGTAGTCTGCAACAATTACAGTATATAGTAAATTATAAGTATTATTATAATGTAACAGCCACATGAATGCCAGCAATCAAGGTTTTCCAGCAGAACACTGCCCAGAGCAACACACTGCCTCTGCCTGCTTGCCTTCTTCCGTAGTGTGCCCTGCTGCCATCTCTTCCCCAGGTAAACAATGTACACACACCCAGCCATCCACATGATCTAAACAAAAACATGATTCATCAGACCAGGCCACCTTCTTGCATTGTTCCATGGTTCAGCTCTGATGCTCACATGCCCATTGTAGGTGCTCTTGGCAATAAATGGGCACTCTAACCAGTCTGCTATGCACTGTATGTTCTGACACCTTTCTTTCATGGCAGCATGAAGTTCTTCAGTATTTTCTGCTACAGTAGCTGCTCTGTAGGATTGAACCAGACAGGTTAGCCTTCATTTCCCACACATATAAACGAGACCTGGATGTCCGCGACCATGATGCTGTTTCATCATTGGACCACTTTTGCTAGGTTCTAACCATTGCATATCGGAACACCCCACAAGACCTGGCAGTGGAGATGCTGTCAACCCGTTTTCTAGCCATCACAATTTGGCCTTGTCAAAGTCACTCAGATCCTTTGTGGCTGATTTCACAATAACAAGAGGTTGCTCTCCTGTGTCTCTGAGAGATGAGACAGTATCTTGAATTGTGGTAGCAAAAAAGCTGGGAGAGGAAATACTCACTCAGGGATGGCTTTGCAGGGGAACAATCCTCAAGTGACAGACAGCATGGAAAGAATGATGCAATGTATGCTATGCCTGATGGGAACTTTCTGCTTCCTAGAGTTCCACAGAACTGCAGCCTGGCAGCTACTGCTTACTGGTGACATATAGCCTGTAAATGATGGACTGCCACTTCTCCAATTTGACAATCTGCTCGAGGTGAGAACAGGAACCTTATTTTCTGCATTTCTCTCATTAGTCACTTGCTAAAATTAGTGCTGTCTGCACACTGATGTGCCAATGTAGCCTGGACAGCCCTGTCACTGTTTGGGCCTAGAGTCGAATTAGTGTGTTGTAAGATCCATGTGCCACTGCTCAGGTATATTACAGCTGCAGTTATCCCTGTCCTGTTTACCAAGAGCAGTTAGTCAAGCATAATGGCCTGCAGGTGGATTGGACATGCGATCGGTTTATTAAACCTGATAGGCAGCATTCCCGAGAACCACTGCTCTCAGCCCACGCTAGTGGAACCCAGGTGTAAGACTTGGGACCTTTTCTGTAAAGATTTAGCGAAACTAAAAGGCAAGCCTTGCTGTTTGCAGCCTTTACACTGTAAGTATCTGAAAAACAAAATGTCTTTTGTTGTTTCTTGAAAATCACTCATAGTGACCTGTAAAATTAGTGTTACTTGTGTTAACTTTTGGCAGGGACCTTGACAGATAAGAAGATTGGACAGAAGATTGAACGCAGTATCACCGTATTAGCAATGATACAGCTAGTAGTGACATTGATCAACCACTACATAGCTAAACAGAACTGGTGAAGTGATTTTAGCAATGCTTTGTATGGATCTGGTTCATTAGCAGTCACACCTCAATCTTCTTTTTGATTGCCATATCTGTATTTTCTTAGTAGCTTAATTAATGCATTATCATGTTGCTGTGGGACAGTATAGGAAATCGTGGGTCAACTTTGGTGTCAATTTACTTACCCCGAGACAAGCTAAGGTCTGAGCGTCATTAATCATAAACCGCTCTGGAATGTGAGCGGTGTTAAAGGGGGGGGTGGGGGGCATTTTGGACCGAGGGGTAGGATGAGGACAGGTACAGCACTTAGAGAGCACTTCGGGCACATCTTTTGGCTGCCAGAGTCTATCAGTTCTGATGTGAGCTTGTCAGCAAGCTTCAGATGTGGACCCTGACCTTAGGTTGGCTCACAGAGCCAGGGGATGGTGTGACATACAGGTTGCTTCTGACCACGTGGAGTAAGGTGGAGCTGGCGCAGCATGTATGACCAGGCAAAGGATCAAAGCAGTTGGGAGCATGTGGAGCAACACTATACCTAAATGGTATGGCTGTGGTTGCCACTGAAGAAGCCTAAGGTCCCTTTTTTTGGGCCATTCACAAGTATTTGGTGTAAAGTGGCTAATTCAATTCCTCTGACTCTCACACCCCTCGGGTCATTACAGTATACTTTATAGTGCAGGAACTTAACAAAGAATATCAGTGAAGTCTTTATGTATCTAAAGTGCAATATGTACAGTAGTTTACAGATACACGCCCATTCTTCTTGTATATGCTGTGAGTGTTGGGCTGGGCAGTTGGCTATCTTGATTCTGTTTTGTAATTTATGCTGAAGTTCAGAGAGGGAGACTTGCAGTCACTGGGATTGGCTGTCTTTTTCTATGCCCCCCTCCATCCGTCACATTCCTCCACCCCTGTTAATAATATTGTGATAAGAACAGTGTGTGCAAATGCATGCTAAACTACAGAGAGAATATCAAAATCGAGCAACTAGTAAGTGGTGGAATTGTTAACTGGCACAAATTTCTTCTCATAGTAAGTGTTTTAAAAAGAAACTTGCCACGTAGGCAATAGCTGGGGTTGGCAAATAATAGTGATGTGGCACAGGGAAAAAGAGTGAGCATGGCCTACAGATGTGCTTCATGGGATAACAAGAAGCAAACCAAGATTTTGCATTCTTTTTATTTTTTTCTCAAGGGCCTGTCTGTGGTTTTGTAGTTTTTACTTGCAGCAGGTAATACTGGCATGTGAGTGGCCTTTTCTTCTTCTTGTTTTGTTTTTTTTAACAGAGGGTCAAGATTGATTTACAAATTGTAACATTTACTGTAAGAGTTCATTGATTCTCTGAAAAGTTTGATACGCTTCATCTGCTGAGTATGGACTGCATCAGGCTACATTCTGTCACACAGCTTTTGTCAAGATCTCCTCTTCTCTATATGACTGACCCTGCTCTTTGTCGCATCTGTGGACAAGCTTCAAACAATGGGTTGTCCTCTCATAATTTTTTGACAAAAGTTCTTTAAAACTGTCGTCTCCAATTCGCATTTAACTTAAATGTTGCATTCTGAGACCTCTTCTACTTAATCATACTTGTAGCAATGATGTACTGTATGTTTATTTTTGTTTTTCTTTAATTTGGCCTGCTATATGTTTTGACCTTTGACATTTTTTTTCTTTAAATCACTCTTGTTTTTTTCTTGAGGTAATTTTTAATTTTCAAATTTAATTTTGGTCTTGGCAAGATTTGATAATATGTACTCATATTCTGACTACCAGAAATGCATTAATAAATCCTCCCTCAATTAAGACTTGACATATAAAATTATTAAATTACAGTTCAAAAGCTGAACCTGTAGCAACAAATGTAGACCGAAAAAAAATCCTATAGATGTCAGATCGATCAGGCATGGCAACAAGATGGATATGTTGCCAGATTGTTCCAAGGGACACATACAGTACTTATTAATCAAAAAAGCAAAGCCAAGGGTTTATTCTTTGAAAAAAAAGCATCCTTTCATCTCAGGTGAGCTGTTTTGAACAGCTAGAGGAGTGAAGTTGTATGTAAGAGGTTCATTGTACCCTCCGTAAATATAGAAACCAGAGGATATCCGTTTTTTAGTGGTGTCTCTTCCAAAATAGCAGAGGGTATATTATCAAAAGAATGTTTGGACAGTGCTGGCTACCTAGGAGCCAAAAACAGCACCTCCAAATTCTAAACTTGCCCTTGGAGTTTAATATTGGAATCTGAGGAATCAGTTGGTGCAAAGTAGAGTATAGAGTGGGTCAGCTACCTAAACTTTATTGATATTTTTTCTTCCCTAGCAGTGCCAGAATGAGAAAAGCAGTCAGCACCACAAATGAGCCCCAGCCATCTAATTCTCAGGAAACCATGAGGAATCTAAATCTGAGGTTGGCAGATTTCCTTCAGAAAATCCATGACCTACAAGAGAACAATGAGAGGCTGGAGAGGCAGATTTTTGAATGGTTGGAGAAGGCCACATACCAGAAGCACCAGGACTGGTCCAGGGCAGAAGGACAAATGGATGAAATGAGGACTGAAGTAAGTTCAGAGGAGGTCGTACTTCTGATAATGAACCCCTGATATTACACATTATTATGGATTTATTCGCATTAGTACAAGAATCCATTTGAAGTGTCTGTAGATCTGAAAGGAAAAGACCTCCCAACAGGCATCATCTCTCTTGGGCTTTTCCACAGAAAAGTATCCCTGATAATGTAATTTCTTCTTCACACCTAGTGTATGTCCAAAGCTGTCTTAGACTCAATGAAATGATATCAAAAAATGTTAGTGCACTACTTGAAGTTAAAGAGAGAATCTGAAATCTGGAATGTGGTGTAATAGGCATAAAAAGTATGGGGAGTCCACCCTGAACTTCCTTTTTAAATGCAGTAAGTAAATTGTGATGGAACAAAAACAAGAAATTGATGAACAAGGGCTTCGGTCACCTTACTGTGCCTTCATCACTTGCTGTTCCATTCTGATTCCATATTGATGTTACTTTGGAGCCAAACACCCAGGAGATAAGATGGGATGATGTTACTTGAAGTCAGAAGCAGGCCCAAAGGAGGTGATAAACAGCAAATTTCCAGTGTCACCTGAATACCCTGCCCTGTGTCATCTCTAAATTGACCTTGTACACGTGACAGTGCAATGATCACATTTTATTGTCATCTTACAGGGTGAGCACCAAACCAAAATTTAATTTGTAAGAATTTCTGAACTTTATTTAGTGCTTTTTTATGCTTGGTACTCACAAAATCGTTTGAAGCATAAACGCCAAAACCACAAAACTAAAAGGAAAGAAAAGTAAGAACATTGCTTGTCTTGTGGGGGTGCTATACTTACTAGGCTCATTTTGTCAACATGACTTCATAGTGCATCACTCAAAACCAAAGGCCGAGTGTTATTAATCTGACAGACCGGCCTGATTAACTCATCCTGTTAGTACTCTCAAACATCTCAACATTTGTTCTCATCCTCCTGAAGCATTGAGGCAAGCCCTTATCTGGAGCAAATAGCCTTTGAAATTTCTAATTTTTGATTGTCTTCTCACTTAAAGGTTCACAGAGCAAGGCGAGAGTACACAGTCCTGTGTTTGAAGTGTGATGAGGCGCAAATGGAGGCGATGCATTTCAAGGCCAGGTGCGTTACATTAAAAAGACACAAGGATGCTTTCTTTACAAGTACTTGAATCATCATGGGATGAAGACTCATGTGGAGGTTACAGGTAGAAGTGAGGGAATCAGAGGTATAGGTATAATATATTTAATGTGGTAGAGAATTACAGTATGTCGTGGGGCCATATTGACACAAACACTTGTGCAAATATGAAGAGAACTCCAGGGTGCTATTTATTCCACCTAATTTCTTTCCCAGAACTACAGTGTGGCATGTTTTTCTACGTGTATATGGTAAATGAGTTGATAAAGGTCAACTAAACGTTATTTCCCAACACTTGTTCTTAGATTGATCCTTGATTACATCATAATGTTATTTGCTGTGATTATTTGTCCATTAATAAGGATACATTTGACTGGATATGCATAATTTTTACAGTTGCACTGTAGAAATTTGAATGATGAAAACAGACTAATGCATTTGAGATTTTACAGACATAATAGGTTTTTGTAGCTATAATTTGGTATTTTAGTTAAAAAGTGGGATTCATACCACACTTCCTGTCCCTATTTATTTAATAACTGAGACTTTTAAGAGATTCATCTCCCTGAAATGCTTTTACAGTACAATATGACCGAAGAGAAAAATAAAATATGAAGTGATGGCTTGGTTGTTCAGTTACTGTATTTATTTATTATTTCTTTAGTGTTTCCTATTTATTAAGGAACTCACAGTAAATTTTCATTTTCCAGTAAAAGCAAGTAAATCCTTTTAAACTAAAGTGTTCTTTAAAAGAACTGAAAAAAAGCAAAAACAAGTTATTTTGTTTGTGGACTACATTTCTGTTTATGTCTTAGAAGCAAAAAATAAATGGGGTCTTCATTATGGTTCAAATTTAGGAGACACATCTAACAGAGGCAAAGAAACTATATTATGTATTTGTAGATCTGGGAAGGTGTTAAAAGCTGTAGTAAGTTAAACTTTAAGGAAATCAAAGGTAGTCCAATTGATAGTGTCAAGTTCAAGTTTCACTTTTTTGACATGCTCCATAATTATAATTGGACTACTTTTTTAAAAATTCTCAAAAAAGGAAAACAGTATGTGACCTGATGCAACAGCATCTTCTTCCAGAGCAAGTGATGTCTGAATTCCTTAATAATGCTGACCTTTTTGTTATAAAAAGCATGAAGTCAGTACTCTCAGAAAATGAACAATTCCATTCAATTGATTTTATGCTGAGGTGATGTGTTTACTGGCTGTGAGATTATAACCTGAGATATCATCCTACTTAAATGTTATGTTAGCAGTAATTCTATTCTCAGTTATCTTAATCATGGTTGCAATGCTAATATACATTTTTAAGTCATCTTTAATGTGTTTTCTTTGCCATGTATTTAATGTTACAGTCATATGTGAGATCATCAGAAAAGTGTTTTCCATGATATTAATATATACAAAAGAAACAATGATGGTGGTGATGGCAAGTGGGGATAATGAATGTTCGAAGATGAAGTGAAGCTTCACTAAGGATGTCTTTATTATGAAGGAGGTGGTGATCAGAAAGGTACATGATGAACTGTCCTAAGAGCACTTGTATGTTGATGATTTCAGACTGGTGGATAACTGACTGTGGTTTCAAGAATGAAATATTTATAAAATGATTTCCTGTCTCTGACGTGTAACAAGCGAGGACTACAAAAAAATATGTGTAAGGTGTGTGTGGAGGTTTTGTGGCATAAGTATGTGCGACTTGGCAAATCAAGTAGGACAAGGAAAAGGATCAGGTGAATGTGCAAAGTTTTACTGTGGGGAGAAAAAGATAAATATACAGTACACTCCGAAGCAAGCTGGTGCTGACTCAGCCTGATGACATCATCATGTGCCGCGCCAGCCCGCTAGCTAACATCCCTTAACAATCGCTTTCTTTACCTTCGTTACCTTCTCTTCCTTCCTTAGCAATTATGCGTCCTGCTTGCCATGGTCTTAATGAATTATATATATAGATAAATCACTGCACTGACTGAAATTACCTCCACAAACACATGTATCTGGGCTCCGACTGATGCTTACGAACGCTCTTGGCTGTTTGTTTACAATCACATTCGGGTCGTAATGCAAGATGTTGGTCGTGAATCGAAACAAAAATTTTGGTCGTAAATCAAGTTGTTTGCATGTCAGGCCAGTCTTATGTCAAGAGTCGACTGTATTGTTGAAAAAGATGGGTGTAGGTGATAATTCATCTAGACTGGAGAAGCATATCCAGATGTAAATGTTAGGATGGAATGCTAAAGGGTTAAAAAGGTACAACATACTGGAGATGGAGACCAGAAGTTAAGCTAAAATACCGCAGATAGGAATGAGTATAGTGATGGTGCATGATAGGCACAGTTCCCATTCTTCAATAGGCCGAACGTCATGAAAAAAGCAGGAAAGGAATATGGAGCATAATTAGCCAAACAAGGTAAACACAGATGACAGATGTGTTACATTCAGCAGTAAAGTGGAGCACTCATAACCTCACTCTTAATCAATACTTAATTTACCTATTTTGAAACAAAGCCATATTGATAGAAACATACACCCCTGCTTAGATATTTAAAGATAATTACAATTGTCCAAATGCAATAGTCATTAGTGCTTCTGCTAAGTAGCCTTTTTGTTGAGTCAGTACGGGTTTCACTCTCCAAAATCTGCTGTCAGCTCCCTATACGTATACTTGTCAGTTTTGGAGTTGCACTGATTTAAGAATACTTTCTGTTCACCTTCCATGTGAAATAGTACATAGTTATTTTTTCCCCACAAAGGATTAAAAACAACTTAAATGTCTTAACTACTCAAATTATTATTTAATGAAAAAGATTATTAAGAACAAAAAAAAAAGGAAAATATCATAGTCATCTTGTAGCAATGATACCAGTGTATGGGATATTATTGGTAAGGGTTAATTAACTGAGGCCATAACAGACTTCTAAACTTACATAAACTCACAGTAGGTGCAGTGATCAAATGAAAATGCATGGGCATAAAATAAATTATTTGACATGATTGACAACTAAAAAGAAAGATTTAAATGTCATTGATAAGAGATTAAATTAGATTAACTGCCATTTAATGGGTAGCAGAATGAGGAGAGAAAGCACATACTAGGCCAGTATTAGAATTTCTTTTTATGCTTCTTCATAAAATTTAAATCAGAAGTACAAATATAAAATGTGCTGAGAACTGATGGCACTGATGGAGTGGGAAGCAAAATTTATTCAGCAAGTCATTGACAATCTGCAAAACAGGACAAATATGGTTCTGTACTGTATATCTATATACAGTACAGGAGTATGAGGTAGGAGGTGCTGATCTAAGAAGTATTGATTCAATAGTCTTATCCTTTTTGCAAAGCAAAAAGCAATTAAAACTCACTACAAAGCTGGAAGCAGCCTTGCTTAGGGTCAATGACTCATTTACGTATGTATATCTAATAAATCTCGGATGTAGAAATGTTCTATGAAAAGAAAATAGTTTATTTAAAGAAAAAAAGATTATACTTTATATGGGGGTGTGCTTTGCTTGGGGCTCAATTATATGATACTATTGAGTACTTAATTCACAATATGGTAATGCTGTGATTCTATAAATGTTTGGCAATGTGGCAAGTATTGCTATTCATTTTTGTGATATATTGCAATTTGTTCCCCTTTTCAGCTGAGGTTAAAGTAGAAATGATATCCTAAAAGGCAAAAGTACTACATGCTCATCAAGCATGACCGAAAACTAAGAGGTAGTGAAATTAAAGCTCACAAACTGTACACAGGAAAATTATAAATTCATGAAAGTTATAAAATCTTATATAACTATACGAATATGATGGAAAGGGTGAAAATATGGGGAAAATAAGTGAATTTAAATCAACGGTGTTTACCTGTATATTCAAACACATAATTACATGTATTTATTTATTTACACTTAGCTACACATGAACACATCCGTGTCTGCACCCACTCTTGATTGTGCTGCTATTCCCTTGTGGGTAGTGAATCTCACTTGAACTTTGTTTCTAATCATTAAATATGTTGCAAACAGAGCCCCACAACAGATACATTTTGATGTTTTTGGCATTTCTGATTCCTTACCATATCTAAATCATATTTAAATAGAATCATTTACAATATGAAGATATTCTCACACTTTCTTCTTTTCAGTAGTAATTTATAGTGTCTGAAAAACGTTCTCACCTTGTTAGAGTTTATTGCATTTTATTACGTTCCTTACAGTGCAAAATGTTTAACTTTGTAATGTCAAACTGATATTAGACAGTTATGAAATTCTTATTGACATTTGTTGGGGCAACTATGTTCCTGCACTCATAGCATAATCTACCCTCATAAGTATGTATATACATTTTGTGTTCCTCATTTGTCATACTGCCAATCTCTAACTGTAGGTATGCCGTTGAGATGTCCCGGAATCAACAGTTACAGGACCGTATCTCTGCCCTGCGTAAGATGAAGAAGCATCTGGAACAACAGAACAAAGTACTGGAAAGGGAAGTGGCTACAAAAAGAACAGAAATACAAGATGTGAAGCAGATTCACAAAGAGGTACTAGAAGAACAAAAGAGAAGAGTAGTAGGCCGTAGCACTAACTGTGATACCAAGAGGGTCAAAGCAACACAATTACCTCTTTGAGAATAATAGCCCAGGACCTGTTTTTTAGACTATAGTCAAGAAAAGGTTCACAAAACATGTGAAGCAGTTGTATATGTATTACAATATGAGTTCAAGTCAGCATGCTGCATTATTTATAGCTGGAGCTTCTTTTCTGAAATAGTGATTTGTCATCTCCACTTTGTCTAAACGGTATATCATGAATTTAATCTTCACATCTCTTTCTATATCATGTGAATTCAATGTTATTTTAAATTGCATTATTATCAAAGCTTTGAAAGTACTGGAGTACAGAATACAGTAGATATGGTGTCAGGATGATTTTTCAAAATATTTAGTCACAAATATTTGTTTCCACATAAAACAAAGGTAATCAGTGGTACTGAGGTCTAGAGAAAACTTTAACAAAAAAGGATATGTGAAAAGGAATATGTTTAAGCAGCAAAATCTAACCTGCAAAGAATATAGAGTTTGCAGAGTACATTTATAGGGTCATTATTGGCACATGTAGACAGGACAGTGAAATTCTAACTTAATGTATATCAATGTAAAACTTTACATTTACCTAAGATAAATATTTATGTAATTATACAATGGGGGAAAAGAGCCAGACGTTATAACTTATAAAAGAGTTTCAGAAGTTTTACTGGAGTTAACTCGGTCCTCAAACAGACAGCGTACAGTACTGACTGAAAAGAGTAATAGGTTGTTGGGTTATATAGTGCCCATGATGCATGGAGTGCAAGTGAAAAGCTGGTATGCTTGAGTTCACATCTGGAATACTGGAGAATATTTGTTTGTACTGTGTAAGACGAGATATATAGAGATTATATCTGAAGAATAAACAATGCAGCCAATCTGCAGCTAAATAATTTTGTTGATTGAAAAGAAATTAGTTCATTTTGTTGTTTAATTGAGTTGCATGTCTGTATTGTAATAATAAGTGTAACAAACTGATCTGGCTATAAAATTAACAGCCACTCAGAATATCTGATGTGAATATTTAGTGATATCTAAAGGTATATAACACTTGGCAGGACTGTGGTCAAAAGCAGGCAGAGTGAAAAAACGGGATAAACTCTGTCAATACTTGTAATGTACAAATCAAAACTGAAAACCACTAACAGATTCTGAGTGAGAGTTCTAGGTATGTACCCCTGCTGCCAATGGATTAATAATTGAATAGAAATAAATATGAAGTAAAAGTAGTTTCTGGTACTATAAAATATTGACTTTGTATGTCCCTAGCATTTTCAGACTGTGAGATTTCAAGTTACAGTTCTATTATAGCAGTGCTCTGGGTTTGACTTAGAAGAATTTAGGAATTTTACTGATGAACCTGGAAAAGAGTTTACCTCTAAACTATGTGTATATGGCATATGTCAAGATAAAGCATATCTTTGTCTCTCCTTCTACAGTCTCAGTATTGAAACTATGCTTACCAAGTCTGTGCATGGTCACTAACTGCCTTGCCCACAGGCCTGCCCACTTATTTCAGCCAGTTTCCTAGGATGTAGTCTCTGCTCTGATGTTTGTATGAATATAATTTTATTGGCCTTTATTGAGAAAGCTGCACTCAAGTACTTTGTGCTAAAGGAACTTGGGTTAACTCTACTGCAAATGGGGCTAGGATTTCAGCAACCTATTGCAAACTCTGCAGCTTAGTGGAAGATATCAGAGCTCAGTCCAGTAGCCATAATCTGAGTCACTTTGTGTGGAATGCTTCTGTAGAGTTAATTGATGATGCAAGATGTGTGGTGTTCATACTTATAGGTACAATAAAATCAACACACTGTATGTAAGTGTAATCAGTCATACCTTGGACATAAATATATATTTCAAAATGAAAAGTACACTAAAATAGAAAATAAATAGGCACATGCAAATTAGATTTAAAAATGTATTCACAGCTCTTTCATGTTTTCCCCCTGACCCAATCGTTTTATCCTAGATTCTCTCTCTTCAGTCTGTCTCCTCAGTCAGTCTGCTTAAGTGTATGCAGCGTGTCCATTCAACTCTCTCTCTCACCCAAATCCCCCCCCCCCGCCTCCCTCTCTCTCTCTCTCGACTTGCTGCAGACAGTCCAGGCTCTGCAGCACTCAGCTCCCCCTCTGCCTGATGTCGTAGTGCTGCAGAAGGATGATGGCAGCGGAATGGAACTTTCTCAGCTCCTTGACGAGATCAGGATGCACTACGAGAGCCTTATTACTACCAGCAGCAGTTGCCATGGAGCAGCATCTCAAAGCTCAGACATTACCCAGGTAACGTCTACACCATACTTTACCTGGCACACCCAAAACTATTCTTATTATTTTTATTCTCTGACTTGGGCAGACTCTGTACTCTCTTGCCCAACAGGGTTCTCTCTCTTTCAGTCACTGTATTAACCTTGGCTGCAGGCCACAATGGGCCTGGGTGTTTTGGTTTAGACTGTGCCAGTGTAGAATTCAATAACTGCACCAGACAGTCTGATTTTTGGTTTTGCTGCCTGGCTGGGGTTGCAAGTGTAATATTAGATGTGCTGTACTGGCCTATATTTGTTTGCATATGTGTGTGGAGTGGGCTGGGCTGTCAATGTCATGAGTAAAATATCATTAAGGCATGGCATACTAATCCTGGCCTCCTGCCTTATAGGTGTTTTAGAGCCTTATATGTGGGTGTGTAGCTTTCAGGCGTTTACCACATATTCATAGCTACACTATGTGTACAGTAAGTTTTATCATTATTGTCATATATTCTGCACAGGTTTCATAATCAAAGGCCATTAGTATATCAACAGAGAATTTGAGACAGTGAAAGTAAAACACGGGGACCTAGCATCTTCCTGATGTGGCTACATAAAATATACAAAGTCAATTCATTTTTTAGAAGGAGTTAAGGGTTGGTATTTTTGTACAAGTTAATCAAATAATTTCCACCCAGACTTGATGTAAACATACTAATGTATTATGCACACACTTCCGGCAGAGGTGGATTTATATGACACTAACTATTGTTCCGAAGAATATTTAGGCTCTAATACACATTTGCTTTACCTGCTTTATTAGGCATAGACAACATTTTCCTTTGAGGTAGGTAACTTTTACTTCTTGGGTGGAACTATATATTTTCAAAGCAATTGTGATTCTAAATTTTGTTGTCTATGGTCCCTGCTGATTTTCTTGTCCAGTTTAGCACAGTCTGACTTATAGGCAAACTCTAAATACTATGTACAACATGGATTTATAATAAAAATTAACAATTGGATAGTGTTGCCACTTTTGTGTCCCGATTCAGTTCTGCCTTGAGGTGATTTCATGTTTTACCCGTATTTATATGCCCACTGCTGATCTTTGTTGCCATCAACAAGCCAAAGACATGCTGCTCTGCTGGTTAGAAACTCTGCATTGGAATATTTTAAGTAAATGTCCACCCCTGCACTCATTCTTGATGGATTTGACTGTGGATCCCCCTGCTCCTTAATTACAAAAACAGGCATTAAAGTGGATGGATAGACTGCTGACTCTTCACACATATGTGAAAAGGGGAGTTTTTCACATTATAAGAGAGTAGTAGTAGTAGTAGTAGTAGTAGGGTGTTGTACCGTGTTAGTCATTAGGGATGCAATGAGACATCAAGCAAAATGACACGTTCTATTGGTTAACTGACCCAACTACAATGTGCAAGCTTTCCAAGCAACTGAGGCCTCTTCTTCAGGCAGGCTGATAATTATATTATAAAACATTATATTATAAGACATTATTAAACATAAAAGTAGAATATATGATGTAATGCTAAAACGATTCAATATATGATGTGAAATAACAAATGATATGAATAAGCTTTCCTGCAGTGCCAAATTTCTGCCAATGCTAGAGGCACAATGTCAAGGTTTGAGCATCAAAAGAATAATTGAAGGTACTTGTACCTGTTTACTGATGTTACTTATGATTTGCAGCAGTTTTACGATGAAAGAAAGATGACGTACAGTTAAATATGAACAATAATGCTAGTTATGTCATGGAAAAAGCGTAACACTAAGTAATATTCAGTTTTACTGGATTTTCTGTACTATACCTGCTCTTCATTTTCTTTTCATGCCATTGGTCATTATTTGTTAACTTATGGAAAAAGATGATCCGCTGTGGCAACTTCTAACTGGAGCAGCCAAATGAAGAAGGTCATTATCTGTTAACTGGGATTTAGTTCTATTGTTTAAGAATATTGCCTTCATTTTCAGTGAAACAACAGCGATTGGCGTATACTGTCTGAAATAATGTGGCATATTTACTGCACATTTCTCTGTATGGTTTTTGTGGCTTCACATTTTGTGTGAGGGAAGGTTGAACTGACTGGTAAGAGTGGGTTTTTGAACACGCTCCAATTCCTTGCAACCATGTAATGAAAAATGTAACTGCTTAAAATGAATTAAGAGATTAATTGTCATCTGCAGAACTTTTCACTGTGACCTGCATTTTGGTTTGGGAGCATTCATTAAACTGATACAGCTGAATGTCTACATCTAAACTCTGAAATAGACAGTTGGAAGTTAAAGTGAAGTGCATGCAACACCATAAACATGAAGCACTTCTTAACATAAAACGTTATAGGAACTTGGAGCAAACTAACAAGTCACATAGCTGAAATTAAGCTCCTAATGACTTTAAATAAAGGTCAGGAGGGGATTTATGAAACTATATTTTATAAAGCTATTAGCTTATCCAACATGCTTGACGAACTGGACAGTGTTATATTTCTTTGTTAAATTTGTACTGTGTACTAAACAGGAGGCTGTTGAGTAATTGGCAGTAGATACATGAGCTGTGATCTTTTGGATAAATTTACATCAAGAAGTAATTACTGTAAAAGCAGTTAGGCAGAGTCTGACATGCTTTCTCTTGATACATGAAACCTCACCAAAATGGATTAAAAGCACACACAGATGCTAAGTAAGAATGACCACAGTTATATAACAATGTCAACCAGAAACCAGTGGAGTGTTCCTGTCTTCCGTAAATGGTTCATTTATTCTAAATCAGATGATTCTTACTCATCCTACAGAAGCCCTGCATAAACATTTGCTGCCTGTGCATTTTTGAAACACACAAACATAATTTCTTATTCAGTCTTAGGTTTCAGTGCCATCCTCTGTAACTGAGCATGTTTAGAGTGTCCATCAAGGCCCAGCTCCAACTTCTACTTCCTCCGTTCATGGCTGCATGTGATTTACAGCATTCATATCTCTTGGTGACACTATTTACTATTTACTATTTAGAAATATACAAGGTCTACTGAGAAATTATTCTTGGTCAGATTCACAAAGGAGAGATGTATAATCAGCTGGTATAACATTGTCAAAGATGGTGATTCTGGATGAAAAACCAGAGCCAAGCATTGAAATGTTCACTTTGTAATTAACCACTGTCAGGTATTCATAGAAGGGCTATTGCTTAATCAGGGTCAAGTTTATACAGTACACTTTGTTGTTAAAATTCTTTACTGTATAGACTGATATATATATATATATATACAGTATATTATATATATATAGTATGAATCAGGTATGCTAAATGCATGGGTAGCATTGATTTAAAAAAGCACCATCACAAACTTAACTTCCCCCAATATCTAATGGTTTGATGTTAATCAGCCTGTCTCATTTTTCACACAGTTGCTTGAAGCAGAACCCTGTGCATCACTGAGCAAAGACAATGAGGCTCTGAAGGCCGCGAGAGCTGAACTGAAGGAGGTACGGCGACAGTGGCAGAGCTTGCAAGTGGAGATCGAATCCCTACATGCATTGGTAAGACAACACCCCTCACCACAGAGTTTATAGAGCGTCAGCTTAGCCTAAGATTATAAAAAATACATGCTTTTGCTGTTTTGGACATAGTTGAACACAACCACATATCATATCAAATAAAATTTAATACTTAGGATTTTCTTTTCATGACTAATTGGGCTGAAATTAAAGTCACTATTTTGTGGTATTCGTTTTCCTATCAGGAAAAGAGCCTGGTGGGATCTCTCCAAGCCAGTGAAGAACAATTCAGGGCCCGGCTCCATGACCTGTCTGCTGTCATCCAGGGCCTTGAGATGGAGTTGTTAGAGACAAGGGAGGGGATTGAATGCCAACGGCAAAAACACGAGAATTTGCTTAACACGAAGGTGCGTCTAGAACAGGAGATTGCCACCTATCGTAGCCTGCTGGAGCAAGAGGAGAAGAGGTAAGACTGAAGAGTCCAGACATCTTCCATAAAGAAGAAGTCAAAGGGCCTTGGACTCGTGTTATTTGATTCTTTCAGCCCATGATACAGAACCCATACATAATGAAACTTACAAATCTCTTAGTCTGGTGGTCTAATTGTTATTACTGTTGGAATGAATAATAAAACGCTGTGGTTTTTGGTCATCAGATATTGCACAATTCCATTTGTGTCCTGCTAAAACATATTTATTTTCATATGTTAATGGTATGGTTCACCCATTTAGGTAATTACTTTTGCAGTTTTCTTTGCTTTTGGAATATATTTATTCTGTACCTTTTATCAAGATATCTATATTATTTTCATCTGAATCATTTGCAATTTTCCCATTCTGCATTTCCTTGGCATTTTGACTCTCTAAAAACTCACTTTCCACAGATTATGTCATTCTTTTGGTGTGCATTTGTGTGATTGAAATGTGTGAATTATATTTATTCGTAACCCAATACCTCCAGAAAATGCTTCTGTAACTAATCCTGCTTCAACTATCACACCAAGTGTGTTGTTTTCATTAGACATTTCAGACACTGCCACGGGCCTTCTGCTGATAAATAAGGACCTTTTGTAACACCAGACATCTCACTTTTCATTGCTTGTAATATTTGTCCTCCAAAAGCCTTGCAGTCAATACATCACAATATTCTTTATGAATTTTTGCCAGCTCCTTTAATCTCCTTATTAAGTGAAACTAGAGATTACCTCTCATCTCTAGCTCATGTTCTTCTCCAGAATTGAAAACATGAATTCATAGAGATTCCTGTTCTGAGAACTTGTAAAGGTTGGTCACCGCCAACAAATGATTTGCTTAAACACACAAATTGCTTTGTTATTAGAAACAGCTGTCAGTCTTTTGCCTTACGTAAATTGAGCTCTACCCGAAAGTCGTGTGAGACGGTCTAGCCTGTTTCAAGCAAATATAAATAAACACTGTCCAATTTTTAATATACCACTTTTTAATGGCAACATTAGGTTTATAGCAGTTTAAGTATATGGCACATTATAACTTGGAAATAAATTATTTTGGTATCTGAGACAGTAATCCAGTAGCGGGATACAACCCTGCAACCTTGTTATGCTTGGTGCAGATCTAAAGCCCTGGACTGTGATTCTAAATGCACGCTTTTATCAAGTAATGAGCAAGAGACACTTTTTGTAGTCATGTTCTGCTTCAAAGACAACATGACCATGGAGAATTGGGGTGTGTTTGTGTGCTTTCAAGGGACCATTGTAATCAGAGTATGGAGAGAAGTGGTAGGGTGAATAGGATGGAAAAGTTGAACAGTATATGCGGGGTGTATAAATGTCTTTGAACCATTTGCATTTACTGGTCCTAGATGTTGCTTGACTTCTACCTGAATCCTTTGGGGTCTCCAGGAGCTTTTATACTCATGATAACAGGATTCCAGTCCTTCATGAGGATCCAGGATTAAAGTCAAAGGACTACTGTAGTATATAATACCCACTTTCAGGTCAGACGTCTGTGATGATCTTTTTGGTGGCTTCTGGCACTGAATGACCATCTCTTTGCCTGTAAACTTTTTTTTTTTTAATTTTCTTTTTACTTCCAAGGGGGAGAATTTTCAGCATTGATTTTGCTGTGTTGGGCAAGGTGCTAGTAAATACTCCAGTCCCTGGACTGCTGCCGACACTCTGCCAAGAGCACATAAGCTGTAAGGCACTTCAAGTTAGCATGTCTAACATGTGCCATGACAAAGAATGCTGGCAGACACAAAGAACATTGTTTATGAGCTCTGTCACCTGTGGGCCTACTTTTAACTGAAGTTGCAGCTGAGAGATATACTGTAAGATTAGCCTTTTCTTCTGGAACATCAGTACAGTACATCAAAATCTGCAAGTTGTATAAATATGAAAGGAGACAAAGAAATATTTTAATGAGTAGTGCCTAAAGCAATGGTACAATGTTACATGTTTATAATTATCATATAGCGCCTCTTGTCTCTCTTATAGTAGTAGACTGGGTGTATACCACCCTATCACTACGTGACTGTTTTATCTGTTGAGTAGACATCTGTAATGCAGCACCTTGATCTAATGGTTGTTCTTTACTCTGTCGTAGTGCCAGTCTGAGTTAAAGGGGTATTTCTCTCCATGATATCCATGTATTGCTCAACACATTCTTTGCCTAACATTTCCCAGGATTGCTCAGTGATTTGTGTCTCTCATAATGCAGTTCTTTGGGGTGTTCTCTCTAAGATGTGTACAGTCAGTCATTGCCTTCTATGTGTGTCCCATAAAATCTTAATTTGAAATTTTGGGCTTCTGACATTTATTGAATAAAATAATATTTTACTAAATGAGGATGGTTAAACCCTTGCTTCTACAAGCTTCTATTGCAGCTCTGTCTTAATGTGTCGTTGGCTCTGTCCTTTTAAACAGAATTCACAGATTAAGCTCACCAAAACCCCAAGTCACATCAGACCCCACAGAGTCGAATTCAGAGCTGACTGCTTCTTGTCGAAAAGGAAGTAAGAAAGGCAAAGTTCTGATGAGACACAGAAGTCTGGTATTACCTGGTGGTGAGTCATTTTCCCTTTATGGCCACAAAATGTTAAAGCTGGCTACAACAGACTTGGCTGATTCCAGTATCAATGAACATGGTATTTGTTGCTTTTTAGGAAGCGAGTGTGAAAAAACTCTGGCCAAGAAGATTGAGACCGTGGCTAGCCAAGAAATCTTGCAAGGAAATGTGGTGCGGGAGAGCGCGGAGGCCCATGGCACTGTGGAGTAAGTGAGACACATTCAGAGATGGCATGGGTGGGCCACTGATTGATGGGGCTGGAAGAAAAGGGGCTGTGGAACTTAACTGTTGTGTGTTTTTATAAAGCATTCATATCGCAGTAGAGAGGAAGGTAGGATTGACTCTATGAAGTCGGCCTCTGCTAAAAGGACAAGCTGTAAGAGTAAGTGTCAAGGGTCAAAATGTTTGGTCCATACAAAGGAGAGTTAATTAGAACTGGTGGCTTTGCAAGTTGAATTACACTGGAGACCCTAATTCTGTATCTTTATTGTGAAGGCTCAAAAAGCTACCCGTGTCAGGGAGGGAGAGCAAAGCACTCAAACTACTATGGTTTGGTTCTTTCTAAAGAAATAAATTAATCAATGTGAACATGAAAATGTGTCCAAAAATTCCACTGAAAGTAAAGCCAGCAGGGGCTTTTTAAGTACAATAATTGCTCTATTCCTTTGAGTTGAAGATTTATGATTATTTTCATTCAATTTTTACCTTCTGGGGCACCCTGTAGTCAAAGTCACTCCTGTCCTATCGTGTACAAAAATGTTTAATGCAGAGAAAATGAAACAAAGCCATCCAAACCTACGCAAATGAGGACATGTTAATACAGTGCTCTTGGCACAGTCCCCCAAAAGCTCTGGCAGGAATGCATGTTCACCTGCTGCCTTGCCATGTCCTGCAGGATTAGTCTGCCTCATGGGCTCTTGTTCAGAATGTCATTCTGATCACAAGTATTAAGAGACATAACTCAAAGGGAGGAGCATATGTTTGTCATGCCAGTCCGAACAGACATAACATTTTCTCACCAGAAGGTCCACTCTGGCCTGTCTGAGTATCCTTGTCACATAGAGGAAGCCATTATCATGAGAGCTGCCAGTTTGTGCATAGGCTATTCTCCTTTTGTAAATGGCATTTAGGTACATGCATAAAATGGTAGTGGCATATATATATATAAATATCTCTCTCTCTCTCTCTCTCTCTCTATATATATATATATATATATATATACATATCTATGTATAAATATATACAGTGCATCCGGAAAGTATTCACAGCACATCACTTTTTCCACATTTTGTTATGTTACAGCCTTATTCCAAAATGGATTAAATTAATTTTTTTCCTCAGAATTCTACACACAACACCCCATAATGACAACATGAAAAAAGTTTACTTGAGGTTTTTGCAAATTTATTAAAAATAAAAAAACTGAGAAATCACGTGTACATAAGTATTCACAGCCTTTGCGCAATACTTTGTCGATTCACCTTTGGCAGCAATTACAGCCTCAAGTCTTTTTGAATATGATGCCACAAGCTTGGCACACCTATCCTTGGCCAGTTTCGCCCATTCCTCTTTGCAGCACTTCTCAAGCTCCATCAGGTTGGATGGGAAGCGTCGGTGCACAGCCATTTTAAGATCTCTCTAGAAATTTTCAATTGGATTCAAGTCTGGGCTCTGGCTGGGCCACTCAAGGACATTCACAGATATGTCCTGAAGCTTTGATATCTTGGCTTAGGGTCATTGTTCTGCTGAAAGATGAACCGTCGCCCCAGTCTGAGGTCAAGAGCGCTCTGGAGCAGGTCTTCATCCAGGATGTCTCTGTACATTGCTGCAGTCATCTTTCCCTTTATCCTGACTAGTCTCCCAGTTCCTGCTGCTGAAAAACATCCCCACAGCATGATGCTGCCACCACCATGCTTCACTGTAGGGATGGCATTGGCCTGGTGATGAGCGGTGCCTGGTTTCCTCCAAACATGACACCTGCCATTCACACCAAAGAGTTCAATCTTTGTCTCATCAGACCAGAGAATTTTGTTTCTCATGGTCTGAGATTCCTTCAGGTGCCTTTTGGCAAACTCCAGGCGGGCTGTCATGTGTCTTTTACTAAGGAGTGGCTTCTGTCTGGCCACTGTACCATACAGGCCTAATTGGTGGATTGCTGCAGAGATGGTTGTCCTTCTGGAAGGTTCTCCTCTCTCCACAGAGGACCTCTGACAGAGTGACCATCGGGATCTTGGTCACCTCCCTGACTAAGGCCCTTCTCCCCCGATCGCTCAGTTTAGATGGCCGGCCAGCTCTAGGAAGAGTCCTGGTGGTTTCGAACTTCCTCCACTTACGGATGATGGAGGCCACTGTGCTCATTGGGACCTTCAAAGCAGCAGAAATATTTCTGTAACCTTCCCCAGATTTGTGCCTCGAGACAATCCTGTCTCGGAGGTCTACAGACAATTCCTTTGACTTCATGCTTGGTTTGTGCTCTGACATGAACTGTCAACTGTGGGACCTTCTATAGACAGGTGTGTGCCTTTCCAAATCATGTCCAATCAACTGAATTTACCACAGGTGGACTCCAATTAAGCTGCAGAAACATCTCAAGGATGATCAGGGGAAACAGGATGCACTTGAGCTCAATTTGGAGCTTCATGGCAAAGGCTGTGAATACTTGTGTACATGTGCTTTCTCAATTTTTTTATTTTTAATAAATTTGCAAAAATCTCAAGTAAACTTTTTTCACGTTGTCATTATGGGGTGTTGTGTATATATACACATATATATATATATATATATATATATATATATATATATATATATATATATATATATATATATATATATATATATATATATATATATAAACTGCTCAAAAAATTAAAGGAACACTTTGAAAACACATCAGATCTCAATGGGAAAAAGAAATCCTCCTGGATATCTATACTGATATAGACTGGGTAATGTGTTAGGAACGAAAGGATGCCACATCGCTTGATGGAAATGAAAATGATCAACCTACAGAGCCCTGAATTCAAAGATGCCCCAAAAATCAGAGTGAAAAAATTATGTGGCAGGCTAGTCCATTTTGCCAAAATTTAATTGCAGCAACTCAAAATTGTACGCAGCACTTTGTATGGCCCCTGTGTTCTTGTATACATGCCTGACAACATCGGTGCATGCTTCTAATGAGATGACAGATGGTGTTGTGGGGATCTCCTCCCAGATCTGGACCAGGGCATCACTGAGCTCCTGGACAGTCTGAGGTGCAACCTGGTGGCATTGGATGGACCAAAACATAATGTCCCAGAGGTGTTCTATTGGATTTAGGTCAGGAAAGTGTGGTGGCCAGTCAATGGTATCAATTCCTTCATCCTCCAGGAACTGCCTGCATACTCTCACCACATGAGGCAAGGAATTGTCGTGCACCAGGAGCCACTGTACCAGCATAGGGTCTGACAATGGGTCCAAGGATTTCATCCTGATACTTAATGGCAGCCAAGGTGCCTTTGTCAAGCCTGTAGCGGTCTGTGTGACCCTCCATGGATATGCCTCCCCAGACAATCATTAACCCACCACCAAACTGCTCATGCTGAATGATGTTACAGGCAGCATAATGTTCTCCATGGCTTCTCCAGACCCTTTCACTTCTGTCACGTGCTCAGGGTGAACCTGCTCTCATCTGTAAAAGCACAGGGCACCAGTGGTGCATCTGCCAATTCTGGTATTCTATGGCGAATGCCAATCGAGCTGCATGCTGCTGGGCAGTGAGCTCAGGGCCCATTAGAGGACATGGGGCCCTTGGGTCACCCTCATGAAGTCTTTCTGTTTGTTTGGTCAGAGACATTCACACCAGTGGCCTGCTGGAGGTCATTTTGTAGGGCTCTGGCAGTGCTCATCCTGTTCCTCCTTGCCCAAAGGAGCAGATACTGGTCCTGCTGATGGGTTATGGACCTTCTATGGCCCTCTCCAGCTCTCCTAGAGTAACTGCTTGTCTCTAGAATCTCCTCCATGCCCTTGAGACTGTGCAGGGAGACACAGCAAACCTTCTGGCAATGACACGTATTGATGTGCCATCCTGGAGAAGTTGGACTACCTGTGCAACCTCTGTAGGGTCCAGGTATCGCCTCATGCTACCAGTAGTGACACTGACTGTAGCCAAATGCAAAACTAGTGAAGAAACAGTCATAAAAGATGAGGAGGGAAAAATGTCAGTGGCCTCCACCTGTTAAACCATTCCTGTTTTGGGGGTCATCTCATTGTTGCCCCTCTAGTGCATCTGTTGTTAATTTCATTAACACCACAGCAGCTGAAACTGATTAACAACCCCTCTGCTACTTAACTGACCAGATTAATATCCCATAAGTTTCATTGACTTTATGCTATACTCTGATTAAAAGTGTTCCTTTAATTCTTTGAGCAGTATATATATATATATATATATATATATATATATATATATATATATAGAGAGAGAGAGAGAGAGAGAGAGAGAGAGAGATTTTACTAAATTATAGTAAACATGAATATGCCACATATTGCATAATCTCATCTTTGAGTCAAGGCAGTTTACTCACTGATAATATTTTCAGTCATCCATGCCAAAGCTGGCATAGCCTCATGATGTAAATACCCCTCAATCATAATGCCCAGATTTGCAGGTCTCACTTTACCTTTTTTGACCAGAATGTCAACCACTATTGTCACTGTTAGCTTACCACCAGCAAAAGGTTGTTTTAACATAGCCAGCAATTGTCCTCAATCTCACAGTTAGGAATGTACACTGTTATCAATTTCCTATATACATTTTCAGTCAACTATACATGCCATAACAGAATGTAAGACCATCAGACCTTGCCATCCTAAATATAAGCATGAATGAAACCTGCCAAATGTAGTCCAGTGTCATTTCTTGAAATACAATCACTGGTTTCAATATCACTAAATTTTATTCAAGTTGTACAAAATGGCAGTGCAGTTGTTAATGCTGATGCCTGGATAGACAGTGCCTTCCATGGCCCAAAATTGGATTAAAAGGGTTTGAAAGTGGTATGGCATTTTGTAAAGATTGTCCCATACTGCACTTACTCTTTCAAGGGTGGAACCAAGCCCTGCCAGTAAGTATTGATTTACGAGAAGCAAACAAACATGCTTTTGATAGAACAGCCTCTTAAATTGTTCCACTTCAAATAATGTCTGTGAACTGGTAAATCCTTAAACGGTAGAAGTTTATTGTATTTTCCAATTGTCTCCTTTTCTTACACAGATTTAGATTTTTTTCTTACGTAAATACTTAGTTGATTAGCCTGTTTTTGAAAACTCAGTCCACCTTGCTTCTTTTAAATGTTGCAGAGTTAGCTAAATTTTAATGATTTTTTCCTGAGAACTGCCTGGGGCACTAGTATAGTTGCTTCGCCTAGCCTTGGCAAATGATTTCCTCTGTCTGGCGACAACCCAGAGCCACAGGGCGGTAATAAAGGGTGGGGTAGATTACAACAGATTTCAGTTATTACAAACAAACACCCCAACAAAAAAGAATATAATCTTCAAAGCAAAGTAACTGGCTCCTTCCCTCAAAAATACTACTTCATTAATATCTTCCAAACTTTCAATTGTCAAGGCAAAAACTGTAGTCATTAGATCAACTGAACGTGTTCCAATACAAAAAAGAAAGAAGAATCCAATATCAATTTATTTAATCAGGGGACACCAGAAGAGAAGCCTCTTTAAAGCTCTTTAAAAAACCCTTTAAATCTTTTAAAGCTTCACACTTTATTTTCTGTATGTAGTTAATATGTTGAAATTGTTGCTTATGCTTTCTCTCTCACTAACATAGTAAATTCCACTCATAGTACATAAAGTATCAAGCAACACAGAGTGCTGGGAAATAATACATCATGCAGCAATGCATAATTTATAATATACAAGTGTGCTGTGTAATTGTTTCAGTATCAGTCAGCTGCTTTAGCTGTTCATGGTGTGATCCTTAAAATGCGTTTCTCTAATGCTGTACTGCTGTCTATCCAATGCATCTTTTATCACGTTTACAGATCAGTCCAGTTCCAGTTGTGACATCAGTGTGTGTGATACTGCAGTTCAGGTTTAATGGACATTGACTAAATCAATATGAATTACATACGCTAACAGTATACAATCGTTTCTACTGACATTTGAAGAATATCAAAAAAAAATGAGTTAGAAGCAGACAAGAGTCAAGGTCTTAAGACAATTGAGTAGCACAGTCGAAGATCTTGTTTTTTCCTTGCTACTGTAAAAACTAAATTAAACCAGACTGTAAACTGAAAATGGCAAGCATGCTGATAAAGTGCCCATGTCACCTAATTATTTGCTGTGCAAAGGATTAACTACAGTGTAACTTTCCTCGCCTTTCAGAACAGAGAAGATTGATGAGGCTATCAGGGAGTGGGAATGCTCTTTCTTCAAGGGAAACCCCCACCTGAAGAAGAAGTCCGTGTCACTGCGCTTTGATCTTCATTTGGCAGTGGCCGATGAAGGCTGTGCTGAAATGAAACAGGACAGTTTGCCAGATGTGGAAGTGCGATTGGTGATGAAGAGGTCTCGGAGCATCTCAAACATCACTCCTCAGTCACAACTGGGATTTTAAACACAAGAGCGTTGTGGCTGTTCCACCATCCAACTGGGATATATGCAGTTTCACCACCTTCTCCTAGCTACCCTGCTTTGAAAATAAGGATTGTACTCATCATTCTCTATCCTCAGTGTAAGAAAAGAGCGTTTTGAAATAATTCTAAATTAACAAAAACATGTATTCTGTACTTTGTATACATACATATCTCCATATATACTGTATATGAATTTAGTCTATCCAAATAACTATCTTTATGCAAAACATTCTGATGCTTCCAAATTGGAGTATTTGATCATACACATGGACCGTCCTACATATTTCTGCAGTGTGCTTATCGCTGACCCTTTTCAACCAAATATCATGAGAGTGCCCACAAGAGACACCGGGGACTACACTATCAGTCTGCCAAAGGCTTGTCCTGCACCACACTGCTATGTCTGTCCTGACATTATCTACAAGCAAAGGGCTGGACATTTGTAAAAATCGTTCCATGAAGTATCCTGGCCATCCCTTGAATATCCCGGCCTTTTCATCTTAAATGCAATGTCCAAGGTGAATCCTACCCACTCACTATTATTTTTGGAGAAACTTTGTATCTTCACCTTGTGATGGAGCGAAGCCATTGCATGAAGACAAACTGAATGTGTTATTCTGTGGTCAGCAGAGCCCCCAACTCCTTATCTTGGGTACACAATCAAAGGAACTGTAATTTAGCATCATTGGATGAACCCACTCATCAGAGTTATGAGTTCAGTTAAGCAGTGAACGTTTGCATGGAGCAGTGCCATAATGTTTCTGTTTCTACTTTATAATACCAAAGACACAGAGAGAGAGATCATGAGTTTATGGACTATGGAAACATTTCCTTAGCTTGTTTGATTTTCAGATCAAATTCTGGGCCAATCATCATAAGGTGTTAGGATTGCTTGCAGGTGGGGGTGTTATGGGTGTTTCATGACTATAATTGCTTTTTATCACAGTTATAGATTTAGCAGAGGGACGTCATAGAGCTAGGGAGTCATTTTGGTGCAGTGACGTCATTGCTTGGCAGAGAAGAGACATGTCTACCTGAGCTACACAAACATTCCTTTAGCTAATCGGGCTACATTTCTAGTTTGTATGACCCTCTCATTTTGCACTACCCTCATTGTCATGGCCTTCTGACCAGGCAGGGGATCTCCCGTTCACTTCACTTCATTCCACTGTACTCTCCATGTTATGATTTGTGGTAGGCATCAGAATAAAAGTAATGTTTTCATCTTACTGTGATGAGAGTCTTAGTACCAGAAAGTATCATCTTTTCTACTCTGTTGAGTTCTGATAATGTTGAAGCATGATTTGCCATATACTGTATATTAGTGGTTGTTAAAACTAATTTTAATTACATTTTATTAATCTTAAAATGGCACCACAGCAAGCAAAACACAATTTATTGAAACGTACAAATAGTTCAGCTCAACTATTTTAAAACAAAATCATCACCTCACTCCTACCCAACTGACAGAGCCTTACACTGTAGGCCAAAAGTCCATCATGCTATGCTGCTGCAGCTCTTGAAATATAAAAACACATCAAAAGAAAACAAAGTGAGGGCAACCCTGGCAGGCTATTTGGGACAGCGTTAATGAATTCCTGGTAAATTCAGAGGAAGCTTCCAAGGAACATTTTATTTGTTGAAGTTTTAAATAATATAAAATATTGATCTTCCATTGTGTTACGGAGGGTGAGTTAGGCCTCCTTCAGTTGAGCCGGGTACGAGGAGTGTAATATAGGAGATCACATCAACAACAACATTTATTTCTATAGCACGTTTTAATACAAATGATGTAGCTCAAAGTGCTTTACAAGATGAAGAAAGAAAAAAACTACAAAAATAAAATTAGGCAATACTAATTAACAAAGCATAAAGTAAGGTCCGATGGCCAGGGAGGACAGAAAAAACTTATTACTCCAGATAATTTTGTCAGGGTATAACTGTGTGCCCATTATTACCTGACAAATAAGCAAATCATTTTCCCTCTAAACAGTTTTAGCATGGAAACTTTGCAAAAAATAATAACTGAACAAGGCAGGTGCATGAAGACATTGCTTGCAGTTGGGAATCTGTCCTTGCCAGATTTTAATTATTTGCAATTTTAGAAGAGATGTGTGTAATATGCAGTTTCCACCTGAATCATACCAAGCTTTGTGTGCATTGAAGTGTGTGTGTGTGTGTGTTATGAACAACTAAACTTGATTGCTAGCCTGAGATACTGGGATCATTCAGAGGTGCACACTATGGAATTGTTTGGAAAACTATCAATATCTTCATCATTACTAGATCAAATGTATGCATGGAAATATATTGAAGGTTATGAAGCTGAGGAAGGTCTTTCTGACAACATATTGTGCTGCTGGCGGTCTTTAATTGAGGATTGTTGATGTTAAGATCTGTAAAGACTTGATGTCTTTGAACTAAATGCTGTGCATGTTAAAGAGAGCTGTGAGTGTGAGGCACAGGCGCAGCAGACTGGAGCATCACTCCCTTAAAGTGTGTCCTACATATCTAATATCTAATACATATTATTATTATTAGATATGTGTCCTACATATCTATTGTATATGTGTGACATATCTAAAGCAACTGAAGCACATAAAGAGGAGTTTGAGTAAAGGAGTTTGAAAAGTTTCATTTCCAAAAACCCAACAATTGCAGTCCTGTCCTCTTCTGACTCCTGCCATTGTCTCAAAGTAAGAACAATGACAACCCAGGGAGAAACCTGGACATTAGTTAATGCTGTAGCCGCATCTCTTTAGATGTTTACTAATTCGTCCTTTTAATGCCTGGGGCATTTTTGTATTACAAATGAACACAATTCTAGTGGAATCTAAGCTGCTAAAGTTATGATTCACAAAGCAACCCCCTGCCCAGTCAGTGAGGTAACATTGGACCCTGAATCATGTTACATTATGGTGGTGCGAGACTAAAATAATTCTGGTTAAATATACATGCACTGAATTTGGCTAAATAAGAAGTCATAGTTACAATTTCACTTTTAACTCCCAATGTGTGCTCTAATAAACTAACAATGTATTAATTACTAGCTAAGACAAAAAATATTATAATTTGAAGATATTTCCTACCCCTTACCCTACGTGTTCCTTCAGCACCTTTCATCGATATTTGCGCGTGTGAACGTCTCTTCTCTGGTGCTTACTTTCTCAAGCGCATTCTCATAAAGTCTGCTTCTCAGACTCTGTCGTCATTTTTGAGGCGCCTTTCTCACTTCCAGTCCAGTTTTATACTTTCTGTCTTTGAAGGCGACTCTCGCAGTGTGTGCTTTTACTCTTCCTCGTGCATCTCACACTCGCACATCCTCAAAGCCAAACTGACCAATCAGATTACTCTGACCTCACAGACCTTGGTGTTTTATTAAATATTAGATTATTATTTTTAAGGCTAAGGTGCAGGTGCTTATCATGTGATTGTTGACATTGTCAAAGCTGTCCAAGATTTGATTTACCAAACTAGTCCTAAACTAACTAGCTTGCTCACATTTCTTGCTAGGAAGAGGAATTCTGTGATGACACTTTTTGGCTTTGGATTTTGTTTTTTTGTATGTTTCTCTGATGTTGACATTGCCTGTTTTCTGATGACCCTTGTGACTTATAGGGAGCATCTCAGGGTCCCAAACCTCAGACTGAACTTCACAGACACAACAATATTATTCACAAGAATACCTTTACAGGTTATCTTTCACAAAATATACACAAATATTTCTGTTATTTTGCCCTCCACTCCTCCCAGGCAAGTTTTGTTCACCTCCTCTCCTGACTCCATCACCCAAAGTGAGGTGAGGTGGCTCCTTTTATGCTGGACCTGGGAGAACCTCCGGTGCCACAACGTCGTAGGCCAAACCTCCATTAAACAGAGGAGTCCTCTCTTGGCATGAGCTGATCTCAGCAGGCAGTCACCCTCAACCCATCCATTATATCTTCTTCATGATTCAGAAAGGGAAAAGGAACCATCCCAGTGAGGATGCACATCCATCCAAGCCCTCCTTCCACAATGGTCTCCCGGCCACATAAGGGAGCTCTCTTCATTCCAGTTGGGATGCCATTCCATCTATTAAGTCTATCACACTCTCTTTTTCTGACCCCAAACAACATCTCCTGATCAGATTCGGGTCGTGACAAACAACCCAGTAATAAGTGGCCAACTTGTCAGTTCTCTTTACTGTTATCCAGATATGTCCTTCCCAACTCTTATTCCTCCTTTAGAGTATCCCTATCTATATTAAAAATAGCTGTGTAAGCCTGCTATATAAAGCCTGGGGTCCTAGAAACTATTGAAATTGTCATTAAAACAATTGAAATGTAGTGGTGTTAGTAACTGAAAGGAACTACTCTGGGTGCCTCTCTCCTAGGAGGAATTGTTTTGCTGATGTGCTCGCATCACTTGTGCATCAGTGGCTAAGCGAGTGTCTCTTTGTTCTGAGGTTTTGTTTTGCCAACGTGCTGGCCTCACTTGTGTATTAGTGGCTAAGTGAGCTTCTCTTTCTTTGGAGGTGGAGCCCTTACCCCGAAGCCACCTCTCACTTCCGGGCCAGACAGACAGACGCATACACTTCCACATGTAGACGTTTATAGATAAGAAAAGCAAATGTGTACTCTGGAATGGCATGGTGGCACAGCACTACTCCCTCACAGTGCCCAGTCTGGCCACAGTCTCTCTATTCTGCTCACACAGGCTGATGTGCCACCACACCTAAAGTGGAGTGATCAGCCCACTTTTAGCAGCTTTCTATTTATATTTTATGAGGATCATTCTTTTTCTTCTTCTTCTTCTTCTTTAGGCTGCTCCCATTTAGGGGTTTCCATTTGTCCCTGTCTTTTACATAATTTTCTGCCACACCGACTGCCTTCATGTCCTCCCTCACCACATTCATAATCTTTTAATATTTATTAGATATTATTATTATATAATTAATACTCATTACAATACATTAAAATTATGGAGTGCTGTCCAAATGTATAAACACACTGCTCACGACACACAGACAATCACAAGGTGGGCCGCCTGACTAGATACCACAATGGCTACAGTTTTCTTCCTCTCGCCGGTAATCCTCTTTGTTTGCTGCCCTCCTCGCTGAATTAGGCGACCCGCCTCCGCTCTCAGCCTGTATTGACATAAATGTAAGATTTGATTATGAAAGCTGCTTGTTGTTTTTACACCTTTTAGTACACTGAAACTGTCACTTCTGTTTTGCTTCAGTTTAGCTCATTCACTCGTTAAGATTTTAAATCCTTAATTGGTTTTTTTTTTTGTTTTTTTTTTCCTTAACCAACAGCTAACATAGTAGAATTCACACCTGTCAGTTTGTCAGGAAGAATTATTTATAATTAACCTTTTACTAAAAAAACAACTGAAAAAATATTAAACACTTCTTAGAATTTCTCAAGGAAGTAAAACATGCCAATTGGAATTTCTTTCAAGGGACAACAAAGGCAGGTTGAAGCAGTGACAGGCTTCATTAACAGCAAGAGTTAGTCTGTCATTAAGAAAACGTTTGGAATGAAAAGCAGCACTCTGAGATATGTTTGAGAGTAAGCCCCCAAAAATGAAGTGCAGCTCCAATCTGGGGCTGTCCAAACTAAAGTCGCGGACAGTAGGGTCAACATACTGATAAGACTGAGCAGACTGCTCGGACCCCTATGCTGTGTTCATGTGTTACTAGTCAGGCGGTAAAGATGGGGTGTGCCTTACTGGAACTATGAAACAAACAATTTGAAGAAATTAAAGCCATCCAAATTCTCCGAGTTGTCACATCTCACTGACCATTCACCTTAGTCAATCGTATTTCTCTATTTCTCTATTATAAAAGAAAAAAAAAGACGAGACAAGACTATTCCCAAGAAATTTTTTCAAGTCCCGCCCTCCTCTCAACCATTTCTGGTTAACGGCCCACGCCTGCAGTCCTCTCACCTCTTATTCGAGTGAATGCTTTTGTTAGACACAGTTCCTGCTGTCTCAGCTCTTATACATTTTTACATTTTCCTCACTTTAAGTTTCCAATAAAAGAAGACTTATTATGTCCAAATCTTATTGAAGAATTTCATCTCAAACGGTTATCAACAGAAGAAATGATTACACGGGTAATCCTAGCACCGAGAAACGTTGAAGTCAAAAGAATTAACACAAAAAATTGTTGATTGGTTACACAGCAAATAGGTTGAATGCATATCAATAGACTGAGCTGAAACAGTTGGTAGTGATGGTGAAAGATGAAAACATCAACTTACAATGTCCTGAAGAATATCTACAAGTGTTAACACCGTCAAATCCTTCCACCGGTCGAATTACTGTTGAAAGAAGGATGTATCATAATGTTACTGCGTAATTGAGTGATGGGCTATGCAATAGGACAAGATTAGTTGTATTCAAAATTGGTCAAACAATTCTGACATGTAAAACATTAACAGGCCACAAGAAAGGTAATGTAGTACAACTTCAGGGGATAACATTAGACACCAAAGGAGATCTTGATATGCCATTCGTATTAAAACGCTTTTGCTATGGCATTTAACAAATCACAGTGACAAACATTCAAAAAAGTCGGTTTATTTACTAGAGAGAAAGAAATGATATTCAATCCCGGGCAGTTATACATTGCATTGTCACAATGAAAGTCCAAATACAGAATCAAAATTCAGTGCGATATTGATGAAAAGTCATTCAAAAAATTGTTTTTACTGAAGTTTTACAGTAAAAGTGTAAGTTTAAAAAGTATTTGTGTGTTAATTTCAAAGCCAAACAGAATGAAAACATATAATGCAGCGAATACCTCTAACGCAACTTGAAACATAATTTTCTTTCAATTTATTACGTTTTACTATTTTTTACTGTTGTTAATTACTTGCTGTAATGTAAAATAGTTAGTAATATTATGCATATGTAACAATTGAGAAAACAATTAAGTGGAAGACAGAAATAGGAGTCAAAACTGAGAAGACAAAGACATAAAAACCAAAACGAGAATCAGAAAACTTAGTCAAAAATTGAGGCACAAGTCGAGGCCAAAAAAGGCCAATCAGCAAACCAGTAAGTTCAAAAGTAAGAGTAACGAGTGACCAGGAAATGGCCAATGGTAACCATTCAAAAGATTGCAGTCATGGCGTCATGTGTCACACGCTCCAGGGGCCTCATGTATAAACGGTACATACACACAGCAATGTTGCGTACAAACGTTTTCATGCTCAGATCGCGATGTATAAAACCTAAACTTGGCGTAAAGCCACAAACATTTTCATGGTAGCTCCAGCCCTGGCTTCTCCTCTCAGTTTTACAAACTGGCAGCACCCAGTGTCAAAGCAGTGCTACTGTTCCTGTGTGGTTACCCTTTCTTTTATAGATTCCTTATATACTTTACCATATATACTGAAACTAACTGCATATTATTTATTAGTTTAAGGCATCTGATTGTAATTAACTTGTAACAATATAATGGTCCAGGGAACAGCCATAGTATTCCAAATACCATAGCTGCTTTAGCATTGTTACTCTCACTGCACCTTCTTTTTCTTCTTTCAGCGGCTCCCGTTAGGGGTTGCCACAGCAGATCATCTTTTTCCATATTACTCTCACTGCACCACTTGGAGTATTTACAATATATCACTGTATCTGAGTTGGGAATCACAGCTCTACAGCAGCTGACTGGAAAGAGAATTATTGGTATACAGCATCAAGCACACGCTGCCTCAGCTATGCTGTCTATTGAACTGCTCTCATATGGCAAACACTTCAGAGCCTTTCCTGTACGGACCTCGCGATTCACAAACTATTTCATCCCAAGAACTATAAACGCTCTCAATCAGTCCATCAATTGCTCCTTGTAGAACTGTTTGTACTTATAAGTACAATCACCTCACTGTAAACTTGCGATACAGTTATAATATTGCACAACCTGAGCCACTTTATAAAGCACGTATTTAAATATGATGACAATATCGTTTTTAAGATGAAATGCAGCAAAATATGTTTATTATATTATACAGATAAAACTTTAACTTCATTTAAATAATCTACTGTATATTGTTAATAATTAAACATGTGAGGACACGGTGTCACAGCGCTAGCGAGGAGCTGGCACTCCGTTCACGTATTCTTCTAAACATGTACTATGAAGATATTTCAATGTTCTTTTAAAAGTTTTGAAGAATCAGCGTTCTAACCTTACAGATGGCTTAACGTCTATTACAGAGTTGATTGTGTGGCGATTGGATATTTGGAGAAATAAAAGGAAGGACAGGAATTGGGGGTTAGTACGTTTGAAAGAGACAGTACTGCTGCAATCAATTATTTCATCGAAGGTTGCGCACGGCAAAGTAAGCATCTTGCGTGAGGCAGGAACATTCACTGCTCCACCATGTTTCCATGTTTAATACATGCTTTTAACTCCTATCATCATGAAAATGATATCAAGTATACATCTCAGTATTTTAATTATTCAGAGAGCAGTAATATTACTAATGTAATGGATTCTGTGTCCTGTGGGTGGAAGAGAAAGCCTGTTTAAAAAGCACATAGTGATTCACACACACAGAGCACATAAAAGATCAAATACAAAACAAAGCATTATGACACCTTCTATTGGCTAACTAAAAAGATTACAATATGAAAGCTTTCGATGCAACTCAGGCCCCTTCTTCAGGCAAGATGTCATTTTGTTTGGCTTTTCTCTACTTTCATAATGGCTAACACGGTACAACACCCTAGTACTAAAAACAAAGCATTTAATGTGCTACTTTAGTTACGATGGGATTTGAGAAACTAGTAAATTAAATGATTTTAAGATGAAGTTTATGATGTTCTAATTTAATGACGAAATAAACTACATGATTAAAGTGGAAATTTCGAGATTAAAGTTGACATTTCGTGCTTTTTTCCCCACTGTGTGCCTTTTTTTTTTTTGCTGTACCCTAATAAGCTTTCATATGACACTCAGACAGTGGGCTACAACTTGCCTTTTCACTGCGACTTTGCGACTGCGACTTCAGCTTTCGAGTTTCTCCGACACTCTGTCACTCGATCAACTTCCTTTTCTTGTTTAAACCACTGTTTAATCCAACAAATATCATTATCAGAATCATTATTAGCAGCGTCAAAAACACATGAGTAACACAAAATAAACACAGTAAATCCTTGCTATCTCCACTATCATATTATTCCATTTGGCGATTTCCACGGTCTAGTCACGCCTATTTGCAGCCAAGTGCAGCAGAAACGAAATTCAGAGAGGCGTATCGTGCATCAGTGAAACCTGACACTGAGCATGGTCTGTGATGTCCTTGGATGTCTCGGGCTGCAAGTGAGCCACACTGTGAACAGATCAACGTGTGTCCTCCCGGCACCGAGAGGCATGAGAACCGGATCTTGCAATTGTTCCCCACGAACGAGAAATTCCCGGTATCTGTTGGTCATAGGTTTGCACTGATTAAGTCCCTGTCCGCTGTACACCCCCACTACTGATTGTGGAGTTCTGTGAGGTCCTTAGATTGGCCTGATTGCGGTCACTCGTGGCCTCTGGCAGGGTGTCTACAAGATGAGAAAAAGTCGTGACAAGATTTCCATAGGTGAACTTTTGGAAGGATCATTACTGAGCCTCGAAGGGTTAGACCCAGAGGGCTGGCACGTCTAACCGCCCCCATCTCCCCCCACTGGTGCTCCCCCTGAGCCCCTCCATTTTCCTCTTAGGATCAATTCTTTAGTATCCATGTTTGTTTTTCACAAACGCCCCTTCCCAACCACCTTAGATAACGAGAATTGAGTGTGTTACCAATGGATTCCTTGCCCTTCAAAATCCTGAAACTATAATCAACTAATTTCAAAATTCCAAGGAAACTCTGGGAGCTCTGGGAAAACTTAAAATTGACATGTCCTCTCATTAGGATCCAGAAGATGGCGGTTCCCGCAGTAGGTGTGTTTGGGCATTGAAAATCGGACCTTGGTGACATGCAACCTTGTCAAACATTTTATGAGTAGGGGATGATTGACATGACCCAGGCCTGCAAGAGGCAAACGCTGACCCTATGGCAAGCGACTTCCTGATCAACAATTTGAATGAAAGCTTCATTCTTTAAGCTTTAAGGCTCATCAGAAGGCCCAAAGTGTCTCCTTCCACCAGATCTGACACCATTGCGCCATTTCATTATAACAGACCCAAGAAGCCCCCAACATACCTGCACCGCCTAGCCTGCTGGGGCCACTCCACCTTTGATTGGCAGCTCTTGTTTGTATTATTTTTTTATTTCCTGTTTTCAGTCCCATGAATACAAATGTAGCAGCAGTGCTGTGACGCCTGCACACCTGCTTTAGGCCGTGTGTGTTTATGACCTCCTCATCTCAGCTCTGCTTATTTACAGCCCGGGACTCGCAAATTCCAGCTCTGCTGTTGACTTAAAACATCACGGCAGCAGCACCTGGTCTCACGCAAGCCGCCTGTTGCTGGGGCAAAGCTGCCAATGGGCAAATCAGATCTCGGGGGGGGTTGGGGGCTACATCTGTCGAAGGCAGCTCGGTCTGGACAAGCAGTTCTAGAAGGGCAGGCTTAGGTCAGTAAGAGTGGGATGGCAGGACACTGCAGACTTATGCTTGGCATTGAGGCCAATGTTATGGATGGACATGCCTGCCTATCTATGTCCTTTATACTGTTTAGTGCCTTTCATATTAATTATATAGAGCACTATCTATCTATCTATCTATCTATCTATCTATCTATCTATCTATCTATCTATCTATCTATCTATCTATCTATCTATCTATCTTCACCCATTTCTTACTCGCTCTGAGTCTTTCCCCTTGGTCTCACCGTCAGTGCCAATGATGGACTGCTCTGTTCCCACTCCCCTGGCTGAGCAGTCACTCCACTGACTGGACCATATCCTCGCCACCCGTCTGCTGTGCGTGCTGCCACGCTAAGGCGTTCCCTCCCGCCGTCTCATTCTTGTTCAAGCAGGAGTAGCTCAGCAGCTTCAACCCTGATGAGGCCTCAGAGGTTGATTGATTGATTGATTGATTGATTGATTGATTTTCTCGTCGCATTACGTGCCTGGGATGCCTCTTGGCAGGAAGACAAGCAGATGGCGCCGTCTGTGAGGCCTCCACCCTGCCCCTTAGAATCATTTGGGGCTGAAGTAGAAGTCAGGCCTGGGAAGAAATGCGAGGGAGCAGCAGAGCCCCGGGGCACACACACTCGACTGCGTGGCAGCCCTCATGTAATTGTTTAAGTTCAGCACTTGTGGTATGTATGTGCGGGAGAGGGGCACATGCAATGGCGGTGTCTCATGAGGCAGACCAGTGACATGACAGGCCCACTATGCATTGTCAAGATGCATGAAAGAGTCTTCTTTCAGCAATGAGGAAGGTTTTACAAAATCTCAATAGGTGTGAAAGCGTCGGCGTAGAGGTACGCAAACAGAATTAGGTCAACCCACAACGCCAGGGGCACCGCACAGATCTCAGCGGTATGAAGAAGGACGGGTCTCAAGCTTGTTCTCATGCACTGCCTCGCCATTGCCTCACTAATTGAGTGTAATTAGCTGTTAAGCACATCAGGGCAATGCTCAGGCTTGCTCACGGTCCACTTCACTCATCATGGTGGGACCACGGTGACGTTAAAGGCCTAGTCTGTCAGGTGATGCCCACCTCAATCCCTCAAGCAATACTGCATTTCCAAGGAGACAAGCCCCTCTGTGAACCCTCCATACTACTCAGCCACCAGTAACTGGCCACTCCAGAGAACAAACAAGAACAGCACAGCCTAGGGTTCAAGGACACAACAATGGGTGACATTGTGAGGCCTGGAGATGCAGCCAGCTGGTACGCCAGGGTCCCACATGTCCTGCGACACAAAGTCCCCAGAAGAATTGGGCCATGCCCATCAGGAATTGCTGGTTAGGCAGTCAGCTTGCAATGATTGATGACAGAGGACAATTTATGGTAAGCGGTGGGCACAGCCCAGCCATTAGTGCCCCCTTAATTCAAATGCAGGGTAGTGTGGAGATGTGGGCTGTGCCAGGGTGTCACACTTATGGACATAGCCACACTAACTACGCAGGAATGTGAAGACGCTAGAAAGTCACCTAAAAGGGACAGGTTGAGCACAGTGGCCCAGGCTTAGGTGGCATGAGAAGTTTGATGAGCAGGAGGAGGCCATCAAGCCCACCAGCTCATTCCAGGGTCTCATCCAAATGCTTTATAAGTGACCGAGATGGCTGCTGATTCAAACCCACTGGTTGAACTTTAGGACTTCACCCCTGAGCTCAACGCACAAGAATAAAAAGAGTAGAGCGTCAGGAGAGTATGAAAGGCACTATATATCTTAAAGATGGCTCATTGGATTAATAAGTCATCATTTTAGGGCTGAGGGGTCACGACTAAGGAATTCTGGGTAGGAATTCTCACTTGTGGTGGAGATGCCCCCAGCATCTCACTGAGTCATTTTTTATGTGACATACTGTACAAGTGGGTGGTCAGTGGCCGTTAACGCCTGGTGAGTTGTGCAAGTTGGCACTCAGCCCGCTATGCCCAGCTGGACTCCATTAAAGGCAGCAGATTAACAAAAAGGGGTCAGCAGCCAGTGGGATTGTAGATGTGAAAGTGGCAGTCATTGTCAGGGGTATCTGTTGGGACTGGGAGACACACGTGTGTCATCTGGAGCTGCTGTGAGTGAGTGGGCAACAAGGCATCGGTGAGATAATCCCCTCCAGGACTGCAAGGAGACTGGTGATAACCCGAGTGTAAGTTCAAGCACAAGGAGTGCGAGTAGAGGAGCTGGTGGGGTGGCCGAGGAGAGGGGACAAGAACAGGGGAAATGACATTGGGGCTGAGAAGAAGGTCTTAAGCTGGAGCAGAGAAGGGGGGACATCACGTTGAGACTGAGAAGAGGAGGTCTTGTATTGGGGCTGAGAAGAGAGCCTCATGTTTGGCCGAGAACTAAAGGGGTTAAAGCTGAAGTAAAGACGAGGGGCCTCATGTCAGTGCTGAGAAATTGGCATCATGGTGAGGCCGAGAAGAAGGGGGAGAAGATGGAGCCTCATGTCGGGGACATGTGGGGGGGCTCTCATTGGGGCTCATTGTCTCCTCATTCCATGTTTTTTTTTTGTTGCTTTTTAAACTAATAATCTTTAGAGGCAAATTGCTTCAGAAGACCCCCGAGGCGGTTGACTCAGGGACGGCTGCCAATGCACACAAACCTGGCGTCAAGAACAAAATAAAAAAAAAAAGCGCAAGGTGCGGCCTGCCGTAAACGCCCGCCTTTGATGGCAAAAAAAAAAGTGATTGTTTTCTTTTTTTTTTATTAAATATTTTAAAATGCCGGAGGCGTGCCGTCTGCCGCAGGCCTTTCTCTTCATTTAAACAACACAATGGAAATTCCTGAGAGCTTCTGAGCCCCACCTCTGATTATGAAAATGTTTACCACCAAGTCATCTGTTAGTGGCACGAAGCTGCCATCTGTGAGGAGCTACACTTCACATTTTGTGGAAGCCCAAACTGGCAGACTCGGTGAGAGACGCCTGGCAGCTCCACTGGCTCAGCCCCAAAGTCAATAACACGTCGTCTCTGAGCCCCCCAAACTTCTCAGTCTCAACCCCAATGGCAAGTGTCCATCAGAGACACAGGCTCAGTCACTGACTCCACGTCTGCTACAGGCCCAAGGCCTAAACTCCTTGTGTTTGCCATACAGGGGCAGTGGTCTTAAACAGGGTCAATGGTCTTTCCTCAGACCCCCCATACCATAAAATGCCTGCCAGCCCAGACTCATCTCGCTCAGCAGGCCCACAGGAAGTGTCTCATCTTCTAACGTCTGTCACTCTTCACACCTGAGTCCATTAATGTTGGCCTTCACCTCTCCCCAGATGCCCACGCCTGAAGTCCTTGTGCTTGCTCCCACACCTCAGCTGTGCCACCAACGCTGTGCGTATTCTCCAGTTGTGGGGCACCCAAACTAGAGAGCCAATAGACCACTGCACATCTTATCTGAATTCCTCATGCTCATCCCACAGCTACAAGTGGGCACAGTGCGCCTTTTGAAGAGCACAATTTAGATCTGACGTGGCAGCTTGCAAGTTTTCCCCTTCTGCCCTCAGCCCTGGCACAGGGGCAGTGGTCTTACCTCAGACCCCCCGACACCATAAAATGTCTGCCCAGAAAGAACAACAGTGTCAGACTTTGACCGAAAATAGAAGGCACACTGTGATGGCTGAACCTTTTAATTTTTTTGTTTTGCTCAAAGCATCAGCAGTGACCTGGGGGGACCCTGATACCCCAATTATTGTTATGTGCTTCATTCTCTCTCAGGACTGCGTCTTGCATAACCCTTCAGTCAGAAGAGTCCCCCCCATCCTGCCCTGAGTGCTTAGCTAGAACACCCGGTGTTCACCACAGCTGGGTCACAGTCCTTCTGCCAAGTGTGTCTGGCATAACTGCCCTTGAAGAGTGGCCAGTGAGGAGCACAAGCCGGCCACTGGTCCACCAAGTAAAATGGCCTTCACCAGGAGTGCCATATGTGCCCTGCGTGTGATGCCCAATTGTCCTCGAGTGCTTAAGGAGGTCAGCGAGTGCAGATATAAACCCATGACACATGTTTTAACAAAGTCACTGCACACTGGAGAAACTCCTAAGGACTGGAAAAATAGGAAATGCTATCGGGTAAAACAAAACCAGCTGTGACCCAAAAGACAGGATGAAATAATAATTTTTTGTATTTATATAGCGCTTTTCTCACTACTCAAAGCACTCAGAAATTGCAGGTTAAGGGACTTGCTCAAGGGCCCAACAGAGCAGAGTCCCTTTTGGCATTTACAGGATTCAAATCGGCAACCTTCCGATTACCGGTGCAGATCCCTAGCCTCAGAGCCACCCCTCTGCCTACGTACTTAATGTACGTAATCGACACAGACCTCAGCGCTCACCATGCAATGATTAAGTTTCTGTTATATGCCATTTGGTATGGGATTTGTAAAAGCAGTGCTAATGTTTGTGGTACACCGTCTGTTGGAAAGTCAAGCATGGGGGCATGCGCTGATAGCGCGTTGCCACACCCACCACACAACCTACCACCTGGATTGGGACCTGAGTGCAAATGTAGTGCATATGTCTTTGTTATATGCCATTTATTGCAGTATTCATAAAAGCAGTGTTAATATTTGTGATACTCCATCTGTTAGAATGACAGCTGCAATGCATATGTCTCTGTTATATACCATGTTGTATTGGCTTTGTAAATGCAGTGTTGATGTTTGTGATGTGCCATCTGTTGGAATATCAGAGACATAGCAACCAGACAGACACACAGACGCTTGTCCTTATATTAGGGTGGAAGTGGCATTGGGGAGATTAAAGAACCTAAGGGTTAGGTGAGCTTTATGTCCATTGGGAGTTATTAGGGAGAAGATGGGGCAGCAGCAGCACATGGCTAGGACAGGAGTGTGAGGGAGCAGTCAGCATGGGTTCAGACAAGGAAAGTCGTGTTTCACTAACACGCTGGAATTCTATGAGGAAGCAGGAAAAGCAGAACTTTTGAGAAGATCCAGCATGAGATCAAACTGCAAGAAATGGGAGTTCAGGGCACGGCATGTTGATGGGTGCAGAATTGACTCAAACACAGGAAGAAAAAGGTTATGGTGAGGGGTGGATGATCAGAATACAAGTGGTGTCAAGCAGGGGTCAGTGTGATCCTTTTAATACACATCAACCATCTGGATGAGAATGTAAACATCAAGCCAGTTAAGTTTGACGATGACACCAAGATAGCTGGATTGGCAGACGATGGAGAATCAGCTGAATTGTTCCAGGGGGACTTGGACAAATTATTTACAGAGCAGAATGTCTGCAAAATTCATTGGCTCATGATGGCAAGAAAAACAGGAAGTAGTCAAGGAATGCCAGCTATCCGTGGAATTGCCACGTCGAAAACTGTGGACAGGAGAGAGGAGTCAGGACCGGTGGGCACGAGATGTGCAGGTAACTGATGCAAGTCAGTGGGATCTCAGGTAACATCGGAAGGGCGTTTGATTACTTATGGCAACGTCTCGCCAGCAAGACTCCTTTGGGAAAAAATACCCGCTTCAGAGGCTACACTTTAGAAACACGCAGCACTGGAGTGGCACTGGTGGATGATGATCACAGGGTACCTTGAGCCAATGGATTGGCAGGTGGTCACATCTGGATCTGCCACTGGACGGAGTAGTAAGAGTGAATTTCAGTTTCAACTCAAAGATGGCTCAGCAGCTCTTTATCTAATGCTCCAGCCTAACAGGTCACTTATAGTGACTGTGACAGCACAATCATAATCCTAACAAGGCATTGCCATAAAATCCAGAGCCAATAACATGAATTTATACCCCTGAAAGACGCTAAGCATCCTAAAATAATTACAACATTCAACAAAAGTGCACTATAATTGTTATCTGTAAACATTTACCCATGATTCCCGTTTACTGTGTCCTCGCCCGCATATGCAAATAATGAGACTTCACCACCCAGTCAGTGCAAACAATGCAATATGATCATCCAATCAGTGCACGACGTCAGAGTGGGAGGCCAACTCTGGAGAAGCGTCAAGCGTGTCGGGTGGTGACGAACACCGGAGGGCAATATCTGTGATGTGCTGATGCCAGTTTTAATGTTCACCCATTATACCTGGAACTAAATTAGCCTTTCAGAGTTTACTGTGGCAGACCTGTGGCCATGCTGATTCTTCCATTTCCTGTCTTATTATTATTACTAGGAAACGCATGGACCTCTGGTCCTCCTAAGATCTAAAGTTCCTGCCCCAGTAGTTTGTGAGTGCCAGCTGGTTGCCCTGCCGCATGTGCCTGATGTGGAGCGAGTGCTAGGGCTGTCATTCTTTTCCTTCCTCTCCCGTAATCACCTTCAGCAGTTTGCTTCGTGCTCAGCAGATGTTGCTGCTCTCATGTTTCCTCTCTTGCCATGTCACCTTCTCAATCGGTTTGCCTTTGCAGTTTGCTGTAAGAAAGACACAAACCTCGGTAACTTCACAGTGGTTGCCATCCGGCACAATTTCTGCTTCGCCAGCGAGCATCGTGTCATTAGTTTTCGATTAAGACCAGGACTGAGGTTCTGTGGTTTGCGAGTAATCGTGTGACAGACAGACAGACATAATCCTCAGCGTTGTATATGTATAGATTTGTTTCATTTATCATCATTGTTAATGTTGGATTATTATTTCTATTACAACCTATGATTTGTTTTGCCCCAACAGTCGGTGCCCATTACTGCAGTGCCACCTGCCAGTTACTCTTCCCGTCAGAGGTAGGCTCTGTATGTTAAACACTGCCTGATAACATTCATTCTGGGGTCAGTGAAGCTCACTCAAGTGGGAAACTGAAGACCCCACATTCAGACTTGCACTAGAACTTTAGGCAGTGTAGAAGGAGGACAGGCGTCCTGGCCAGGAGAGGGGGGGATCTCATACTTGGATGGCGCACTAGAGAGGAATGACAGACAAACAAATAACAAATAATGGAAGGACCAGCGATAGCCGGGAGCAACTCCATCCCCCATACGCTAGGTGGCAGTGGTCCTCACACAAGGACTCAGTTGGGACACCTGCAGGGGTGCTTGGGATATGGAGCCCTGTCGGGATCCCTACATAACAACAGAGGGTGCTGTAGGGGGTACCTCGCTACTTTCCTTATGGCCTGGAAGTACCGCCCAGAAGACATGGTGTGGCACTGGATGCATTCCTGGGTCCTGCATAGAAATGAGCCCGCTGCCTATCGTGGTTGAGTCAGAGTCGGGAGATGGTGGGCAACACTCAACTGGAGGAGAAAGGAGGAAGAATTGTGTAAAGATTGTGTATTTTTGCACATTTCTGGAGAGGTGACTATATTTTAACTGGAAATTGTACTGGGTTTTACTGTGTCTTGGGTTTGGGGCTACGTGACACTCCCTGGACTACTACGTGGCTCCCAGGTACACCAGATGACCCCAACCTCCAATGTGGCACATGCAGGGCACAATCTGTCTGCTAGCCAAGCCTGGTTGCCCACTCAGATGGCAGGGCTGCCAGTCCAGTCTATGTGCTAGAACAGCAAGCACATCCTTACTCTTAGGGTGCCAGGGTATCTGCGGGGCACTGAACCCCAACATTGTGCCAAGAGTACTGGCCACTGCCTGGTCACCAGGACTTGCAAAGTGTCAAAGGCAGCTCCTTTCTGTCTTAGTGTTTGAAAAGGGGAATAAAAAAAGGGTGTACTGCACAACAGCGAAAGTAATACAGCGCCTTAATGCCTGTGCTCTGAGGTCCCCAGGACAGCGTTTGTAACCTGCTGTGCTCAAGGACACGGAGCCCACCTACCATCTCTCATTGGCCTTCTTAGCAGCCGTGCCACAGGGAGCCGCCTCAGTGTCACCGACCTGACAGAAAATAAAAGAAGAACGCGGCTACGAGAGCCAAAGCCCCTGCGGCATAAAGAGCCTTTCACAGACACACAGGCCTCTAAATTACAGGAGATAATTGGGGGGCTCCTCCGCCCTTAGCAGGGTGTGGCTCCACGCGGTCCCAGGAAAGTCACAGCGTGGCAGCTGCAGCAGGAGTGGAGATCAGCAGGGCTCACCAAACCGGATTGAGCAGGATATGAGCGAGCGAGCGAGACAGAGAGGGGGGGTTGCAGCTTTTAAACACTAAATAATTCATTTGGGCCGGGATTACCGCTTCAGGTTTGACAGCTGCAAATTACAAGGCTGGGAATTGGTTGGGTTGGTTTGGGTTGGGGGGTCTTCAGGTCATTCCTGGTTTTATCACCTGTGCATTCCTAAGACAGATGTGAGGTGGGCACATTTTATGTTTATGTGTATTCTAATTTATTACCTAACATTTAAAGGAATGAATGCACACACAGTCGTCTGTCTTTCTTTCCTAAAAAATAAAACTGAACTGAACAGCTGTCTTCTAAACCCACAGAGACGTGGAGAAGCTGAAGCCCAGTAAGCAGTCCCTGGACAGGCTGCCAGTCCATCGCAGGGTGAACATACACATACATGGGCCAAGTTGGCAATGCCAACCCCCCTAAAAGGGACTGCAGGAGGAAACCCATGTGAACCTGGGAAGAACATGCCGCCCCTTGCCATGGCGTGAACCCTAAACTCCTTGTTGCGAGTCTGCAGCAGTTCTTCTCGTCACCATCCCACCCTTCAAACTGTTACAAGAAACACCTGAGCCCAACGAAGCAAAGGGGCTGTGGGCTCCGCTATACCAAACACTGGGGGCTCCACATGGCTGCAGCTACACTCCCCGGGTCCAGCAGAGCCTGCAGACATCACACTACGCGGCTCGATCACTGACCCCCATAGCCATACAGACTCAACTGGATCACCCACAGTCCATGGGGACGGGCAGCATCTGACAATATACCATGGTGGTGGAGCCACGCTGTGTTTGCTACACTGGCATGCAACAAGCGGCACAAACTCGAGGCGATCTTTTCACATTTTCTTTTTAATCATCTCGATATTTGTAAGAAATATGTGAACTGCTTGCTGCTGACTGGTGTGACATTTCTGAAGCTCCTTCCATCGGCCTTCTCCTTCTGTTTCTAAAATCATTACACTTAGCGAGAACCTGCACTTCCATACCTGGAAAACTCAACGCTCTCCTGGCTTGTGAATCTGTGCCTTGGTCTGTGCTGCTGCCAACCCGCAACTACCTTTGGGATTAATAAAGTTTCATATCTATCTATCATATAGTGCCTTTCCTGTCTGTCTATCTATCTATCTATCTATCTATCTATCTATCTATCTATCTATCTATCTATCTATCTATCTATCTATCACCTTACATATTTATGTCCTTTATAAAGTCCCTTTCAAATCTGTCCATTAATCTGTCAATGTATTAGACAGTGCCTTTCATATCTATATTTCTGTCATATCTGGCTATCTATCTGCTATATAGCACCTTTCATGTCTGTCTCTCATACACTGCCTTTCAAACCTATTTATCTGTGCCCTGTGTATGTCACCTTTCATATCTAGCTTTTATATGGTGACTTTCACATCCATCTATCTATTATACAGTATATTTCATTAATGTCTATTATATAGAACCTTTCTAATCTATCTATCAATGTCCTGTATAGAACACCTTTCATAGCTATGCGTAATATGGTGCCTTGCCTACCTTATGTACCTATCTATTATATAGGCCCTTTTATATTTAGCTATTATATTGTTCCTTTCACATCTATCTATGTCCTCTATAAGGTGTATTTTACAACTGTCTACCTACATGTTGTACAGGCCTTTCATCTCTTTCTAGCTATAATATAGTGCCTTTCATACCTTCTCTCTTACGCAGTGCCTTGCACATCTATCTAGCTATTTACTGTATGTCTTATATAGCACTTTTCATATGCATCTGTTCATTACATGCAGTGCATTATCTATGTATTTTATAGCACCTTTCATCTATCTATCTATCTATCTATCTATCTATCTATCTATCTATCTATCTATCTATCTATCTATCTATCTATCTATCTATCTATCTATCTATCTATCTATCTAGCCCCCCTCTCCAGTTAGTCACAGTGATGGCCGCCCTCAGCTCCTACCCCTTTCACTGACTATGCTGCTCTCCAGCAGGTGCCTGGAATTGGCCCAGGAGAACGACACAAGCCCGTGCCATACCATGAGAGGGCACCGACCACACCTTATGCTACGCTAGCCCGGGGTGCGGGCAGGGCTGGGTGGTGGCGGGCTCACGTGTCTGTGCTTAAGTTGACACACAAACATGGTGGCGGGCTCCTTATTTAATTTGACTGTCAAAGGCGTTGGGCCTCAGGCCAAAAAATGCCAACTCAATCTGCTTCTGAGCCAGCTCTTAACCTGCCTGTGCTGCAAGTTTTAAAAGTATTTTGCAGAATCCCCCATACAGAAAAGTGCTGTAAACAAAATGTTTGCCATACATTTAAATTTAACATTCTTTCATCTGCTTGATCCAATTTTACACTTACAGGGGGCTAAGCCCTTCCTGGCCACCTTGGGCGCAAGGCAGGAAGCAGCCCTGGACAGGGTCCATCCAGGGACCATCCTGGGCCAATATGCAGTCACAGTGTAGCGGTGTGTGTGAATGAGGGAGTAGCCCGGAGTACAAGGCACGAGTGCACAGGGAGAACATGCAGACTCCACACAGACCACGTCCGGGCGCAGGACTCAAACCCCTGAGGCTGCAGCACTAACAGCTGTGCCACCTGCGATCAACGTTCAGAACGTGCAACACTGAGATCTCCGTAATCCACTTGAGGGACTTGCCCCAGCAGCACCGCACATCACAGGGAACAAGAAAGGGGACATTTGGAACCAACAATCAAGGGAAACCAGCGTGTCTTTAGGGAAAGAGGAGAACATGGAGCCTCACATGGACAGCGTTTGGGCCGGGGACTTGAACCCTGGATGCCAGCTTCATGCCACCCATCATATACTGAATTGATTTAAATGTATTCACCCCATTTCTTCCATATTTCTCTAATGTGGTTTTCTGGCAGGCGATGTGACTCATGGAGAGGCAGCCAGGGGATCAGTGGTGGGGGCTGTGCCCGCAGCCTTATGATTTTTAATTAACTCCTTGGCCACTAGAGGGCCACGCTGTGCCAAATGGTTCCTTTTACTGTTTGCTTGAGTTGTAAAGAGCGGCTCAGTGGTTAGCGCTGCCGCCGCACAGTCCCAGTGTCTTGGGTTCAAATGCCAGGCAATGGCAGTGTGGAGTCTGCATTGCCCCCTTGTGAGTGCCCTGCTCGAGTACATGCCATAAGGCTAGCAGGCCAGATGTCCACTGAGCATGTGCTGCTTTAAAAATGGACACACGTTTAGAACCAGCAGACATACTGAAGAGGAAGTGTCAGACAACATAAAAGAGAAGAAAATGTCCACATGGCGTAACGACGGGGGGCGGGGGGGGGTTGGGGTGCTCGGGCGCCGCTCACTGGGGTCTTTATATCTTCTTTATAGAGTCAAAGAGCGAGCTATTGTGTGTGCGTGTATTAAACACTTTGTGACGATTAGTCATACATAGAAGTAAGAGTCAGTGTGGCATATCAAAGTCGCGACACCAAAGCCTCTCTCAGAGAGCACCAATCATTTCCAAAGATGGCAGATTATCCCTTCATCCATGGCGACTCACAACGTTGAGAAACAGCTGCTTGAATTTCATTTTGTTTTTCTCACTTGAAGCGCAGGCAGGTGAAATGACCCATTTGTGGCCGCACGCTGGTGTCAGAAGTGGAATTTGAATCCACAAGGTCACCACTGCACCACACTGCCTGCAAGGTGAGGTCAGAATGACATCAGTCGACGTCCTGTTGTAACGTGCTGGTTACTAATCACCAATTGCAATTTATATTTCTTAAAAAGGACTTGCAACCTGCGCTGAAGCCCACTCATACCTGTGGACAGCTCACACGATGGCTTCTCCGTGTCCGTGCCTGACTCCTCTGCTGTTTCAGTGATGCTTATCGAGCAGCAACGACATAAAAAGTGAAATTACGTCTCTTCAGGGTCATCTTGACAGAACACAGCGTTCAGTCATGAAGATGGCGCACTCATATAAGGGGCTTCGGAACAACAGGCTGGAGTGGAGGACCAACCCAGGGGCCGTCGCCTTCATTTCACGAGGAGGTTCAGGTAGTTTGGTGTTTGCGGCCCACTCTTGTGTGTCTTCCAGCAGTCCGTGTTGGTCTGGGCAGATCTCTAGGTGGTTGTGGGCTGGTGAAGCGGCATTAGAGCAGGTGATGCCAACGGACCAGACAAACTGATTAAAAAGGCTGGTTCAGCTGTAGGAAGTGGAAGACTACCCAGTCACTTGGTGGGGGGGGGCTGCTTACTGCCCTGGACAATGGGCATCACCCCCCACCCCGTATGAGGACCACCTTCAGTAGCAGACGGAGACAACTGTGATGCTCCAAGGAGTGCCATGTGTGGATCTACAATGAGTCGCCCCACAACTGAGGTGGTCTTGTTCCCTGTGTACTGAATGGGCTGAGCTGCTCTAGCAGACATCTTAACAGGCAGTGACGCCAACATACTGTGCCAATGATGAAAACCCTGTAATGGAAAATAGGAACTGGTAAGGATGTGCCCTGTTACCCACTTTACGCTTTGTAAATCCTTACACTGTTCACGTACTGATAGGTAATCCTTGTGTTACACGTGTATTTGTTCCTCATTTGAATATTTTAAACGATTCTTGTTAAAAGTACATTTGTGCCTTCTTGGTCAGTTGCTGCCACCCTACAATTTCCTTCCGTCCATCCACCCACTTCCTGCTTCTTATCCTGAGTCGGGTCACATGGGCAGCAGTCTAACCAAAGAGGTCTAGGCGTTCCGTTCCCTGCCGCCTCCTCCAGTGACGTACTGAGGGGCTCCCAGGCAAGCTAAGAGGGGGCATCTCTCCAGTATTTCCCAGGTCTGCCCTGAGGTCTCCTGGTTGGCCGTGCCTGTGACACGTCCTCAGAGGGGCATCCTAATGAGACGGACGAACCGTCTCAACGGGCTTCTTCAATGTGAAGGAGCTCCTCCCGAATGTCCACATTCCTCACCCTGTATTGTGTACCCATGATCGAGTTCTTTCAGAGTTCATCATCAACACAGACTGACCTGTAAACTGAGAGCTTCACCTTTAGCTCGGCTCCCTCTTCACAGTGACTGACTGGTACGACGTCTGCACAACTGCCCGTCTTCCTCCCGTTCTCTTCATCCCTCACTCAAAGATCCCAGGATACTTAAACTCTTCCACTCGATGGAGCTTCTCATCCCCAACCTGGACAGGGCACTCCACTTTTTTTTAGCTGACAGCCATAATCCTGGACTTGGAGGTGCTGATCCTCATCCTGGCCCCTTCACCTTCACCTCCACACCACCCCATTATGAATGAATGAAGCCAGCAGGTCCACCTCGCCCCCAAAAAGCAGACATGCAATCCTGAGGTCACTGAACTGGATGCCCTCCACGCTTTGGCTATGCCTAGAAATTTTGTCCCAAAAAAAATTATGAACTGAATTGATGACAAAGGTTGGCCCACAACCACCAGGATCGAGTCTGACTTACTGCTGGCAATGCAAACCAAACTCTAACTCCGGTTGTACAGGCACCTAATAGCCCACCACAGCATGTCTGGTACCCCACCCTCCAGAAGCACCCCGAGAGGGCGTATACCTTATCCGAGTCCACAGACTACATGTTAGAGCGGCTGGTCACATTCCCATGAAGCCTCCAGAATCCTCGTGAGGGTAATGAGCTGATCCAGTGTTCCACGACTGGGTTGAAATCTCCATGGGTCCTCCTCAATCTATTGCTAGACCAACAGCTGGACCCATCTTTTCAGAACACTGGCATTGGCCTTCTCAGGGAGGCCTTAAGCTGCAACACACCCTCTGGTCTCCTCCACTCCATTTGGCCAATGCCCAAGCAGTGCCCCCCAAACTCCACGTAATGTTGAAGAGACATGCCAACCAAGGCTGCCCAATAACATTTACGGCCTTCAGGAACTCCGCCACTCTGGAGTCCCACCAGTGAGGAATATTTTAACTACCTCAGTGACCACAGCACCAGTGAGTCCCCTGACCCTGCTTTCTCACAGTAAGGCGTGTGGGTGGGATTTAGGAGGTCCTCGAAGTGCTACTTCCACCGCTCAACTGTATTCCCAGGTGAGGTCAGCAGTGCTCCACCCCAGCAATAAACCGGGGCCTTCTTAACATCATCATAGGCCCCACTTATCTCAAAACAGAAACACACACGGGTATCAGAAACAACGTGGACCCCTCTGCTCCTGGATCCCTGGTCAGTGCCCAATGTGCCCATACGTTAAGACGGCCTTCCCTAAACTACATGGGTAAAGCACTGCTTCTCCCTCCCGATTGACCTGACAGTTTGCCAGAATTGCTTCAAGGCCGACTGAAAGTCATTTTCCATGGCCTCACTGAACTCCCCCCACAACCAAGCTTTTTGCTTCCACCTCTGCCAGTGCTGTGCTGTGCTGTGCTTGGCCTGCTGGTACCTGTCAACTACCCCTGGAGCCCTACAAGCTAACCAAGGATGAAAGGCGTTCTTCTTCAGTCTGCCAGGTCCCTTTACCGCTGGCACGCACCACCGGATTCAGGGATCAATGCCATGCCAGGCGCCAACAACCTGTAGATCTGCACAGCCACCTCAGTGATGGAGTCATTAAACATGGCCTCTTTAGGTTCAGTGTCCCCAAAATGATGATGTGAGTTGAAGATCCCTGGACAAAATGTTCCCAGCACTCCCTTAATATACATTTGGGTCTGCTCAGCATCATCCCCTGCCATCTGATCCAACTCAGAACAAGGTAGTGATCAGCTGACAGCTCAGCCCTCTCTTCCACTGGGTGTCCAAGACATGTGGTCACAAATCTGATGGCACAACTACTGCACTCATGAACACCCTTATGCTCAAACATGACGCTCCTTCCCGTGAACCGGCACCTTAGGGGTTTGTGTGTCCCAATGATCTGAGAAGGTATGTTGTCTGTATGTTGGTATTGTTCACCCAAGGCAAATTGTGCTTAGGTGAAGGACCAGGGGCCTCATGTATAAACGGTGCGTACGCACAGAAATGTTGCGTAAGAACTTTTCCACGTTCAAATCGCGATGTATAAAACCTACACTTGGCGTAAAGCCACACACTTTTCCACGGTACCTCATGCCTTGTCGTACGCAAGTTCTCCGCTCGGTTTTGCAGACTGGCGGCACCCAGCGTCAAAGCAGTGCTACTGTTCCTGTGTGGTTACTCTTTATTTTCTGACGCGCTTTATAAATACACCGAAACTAACCGCATATTGTTTATTAGTGTAACGCATCTGATTGTAATGAACTTGTAACAATATAATGGTCCAGGGAACAGCCATAGTATTCCAAATACCATAACTGCTTTAGCGTCGTTACCCTCACTGCACCTTCTTCTTCTTCTTCTTCTTCTTTCAGCTGCTCCCGTTAGGAGTTGCCACAGCGGATCATCTTTTCCATATTACTCTCACTGCACGACTCGGAGTATTTATATCACTGTATCTGAGTGTGAATCACAGCAGCAGCTGATCGGAAAGAGAATTATCGGTATACGGCATTAAGCACACGCTGTCTCTGCCACGGCAAAACGTTTTAAAGCCTTTCCTGTACGGACCTCGTGGTTTCATCCCAAGAACTATAAATGCACCCAATCAACTGCTCCTTGTAGAACTGTTTGTACTTATAAGTACAATCATCTCACTGTAAACTTGCACTACAGTTATAATATCGCACAACCTGAGCCACTTTATAAAGCGCGTATTTACATATGATGACGATATCATTTTTAAGATGAAATGCAGTAAAATATGTTTATTATATTATACAGATAAAACTTTAACTTCATTTAAATAATCTATATTCATCACTGGGAGTGTCGTGAAGGATAGAATAATTAAACATGTACTACGAAGATAATTCAATGTTCCTTAAACGTTTTGAAGAATCGGCGCTCCCCAATTCTGATCAGGTATTTGGGGAAAGAAAAGCAAGGACTGCAGTGGCGGCTACACCAATATATATTGAATATAAAACAGAAAGAGAAAATAACAACACAGCTAAAAACACAGCGACAAATTTCGACAAAAGTTAAATGCTTGTGTCATGAGCACGAGGCGGCTATGCAGTGTCTGCAATGAACGTGGCCATCCACCGTGCATAAGCTACCTTACTGACATTGGCGGGCGAAGGAGCCACCGATTCTTCCTCTGCCCAGTGCCACCACAAGCCTAGAGCCGCCCCTGAGTACTGCTGCAATAAATTATTTCATCGAAGGTCGCACACAATCACTGCGCCGTGAAATTCATGTTTAATAATGTACTTTAACTCCTATCATCATAAAAATGATATCACGTATACATCTCAGTATTTTAGTTATTCAGAGAGCTGTAATATCACGAATGTAATGGACTCTGTGTCCAGTCAGAGGAAGAGAGCCGGTTTAAGAAGCAAGTAGTGATTCACACACATAGAGCACATAGAAGATCAAATACAAAACAAAGCATTTAACGTGCTACTTTAATTACGATGTGATTTGAGAAACTGGTTAATTAAACGATTTTAAGATGAAGTTTATGATGTTCTACTTTAATGACAAAATAAACTACGTGATTAAAGTGGAAATGTCGAGATTGAAGTTGACATTTCGTGCTTTTTCCTCACTGTGTGCCTTTTTTCTCTGTACCCTAATAAACTTTCATATGACACTCAGACAGTGGGCTTACAACTCGGCTTTTCACGGCGACTTTGATATGTGACTTCTTTTTTATTTCCGGCACTGTGCGAGTTTGTGAATGTGAGCTTTCAAGTTTCTCCAACACGCTATGTCACTCGATCAACTTCCTTTTGTTGATTATACCACGGTTTATTTGAACAAATAGTATGTTTTTCCTTTGCCTCCACTTGGTATTCGCTGAAATTCTTATATTTTCCCCGTGCTTTTCCCATTGTCTTTTCACAGAAGGCTGCGCTTAAGGGCGATTTATATTGATTTGCATATTCAAATAGGCGTAATTCTGGGAGGATTTGGGGCGTTACAAAATGCGCGTGCACGAGCGTTAGTTTTCACGCTGATCGGGATTTATGTAGCGGAAGAACGTGGAAGTTGGAGTACGCACAGATTCCTGCATCTGGATTTTTCTGTGCGTAAGCACATTTCGGCTTTTGTGCTTACGCCATGTTATAGTGCGAGTTCTATGCACGGCGTTATACATGAGGCCCCAGGTGAAGTGTGGTTCACATGACCATTAAGGGAAAGATGAACAAGGACTTGGTGACAGGGCCCCCATACTGGAGCCAGGTCTGGTTGGGGTGGGGGGTTTTAGGGGTGCCTTGTGGTCAGGACTTTACCCATAGGATCCACTGATGCACACCCTGAAGAAGCAAAATGAATCCTCCTTCAATGGGCCCACCACCAGCAGGAGAAACCATTAGGGTCCTGCCTTAGGTGGCAGTCAAAGCAAAGTGACTTGGTGGACTAGACCTCGGCTCCTGAAACAGACTCTAGGGATATGGAATGTGACCTCTCTGGAGGGGAAGGAACCTGAACCTCGATGCACGGCATGGCACAGCCCTGGAACCAAACTCCTGGAGAGGGGCTCAGCTTGATTCTGCCATGGATTTGCCCAGGGTGCAATTCATTGGGTGGGTGTGGGATTACTTATAGCACCCCCACCTTAGAGTGTGTGTTTTGGGAGTTTAACATAGTGGACAGGAGGGTTGCCTCTCTGCAGCTTCGAGTGTGGAGAAAGGCTTGGACTCTTGGTCAGAGTATTTGGTATTCTTGGAGACCCTGGGGTCAGTACTGTTCTGCTGGGGGATTTTAACAATCACGTGGGCACCGATGGTGAAACCTGGGCTTGTTATTGGACTTCTGTGCTAGTCATAGTTTGTCCATACCAAACACCTGCAATTTCCTATGCCTATATACTTCCTTGCCCACCTGCAGCAATGGCACAATAATTTCTCTATCCTTGCCTTGTGACAATAAAGATGTAATCGAATCTAAACTGAAACACCACGAAAAAACAATTCCTGGGACATTTCGGAACAGACGAGTAAACTCCACATTGTGACCGGAATGTGCCCCTTTCCCACCGCTTAATGGTTCTCGTTCTTCTCCATTCATGCTCAGCCCTTTAAATGAGATAACAAAAGAAACCTCCTGCGCGTTCACGCGCACCAACTACACCGCGATGCCGTCGTGCTCGCGCAACTCCGCTGAAGCAACTACAACGCAATCTGCAGATTCGTCAAACCGTCGTTAGATCTATTTTCTTTTTTATTTATTACTGCGAGAAGATAAAATTAAAAGGTATTTTATAACATATTTAATCTAACTATAAAAACATTCTTCGTGGTTTTGAAATTTGTACGGTTATTTTTCTGACGGCTCATTTGCCGAATGTGTTAAAGGAAGCGGAAACCCGACTGCTGGCCGTCCCAACACTCTACCGTTTGTTGGCCAGACAAAGAAGGGTCGAGGTGAGTTTGGCTTGAACATGTTTGGGGTGGTGAATGTGATTTTAAATGGAATGATGAAGTTGCTGGTTCCATTACTTAATTGTAGGAATGTTTTCGTGGACGCGAGGTGAAGGGGAAACGGCTAACGATGTGGCCCTCACGGATCCGGCCTACAAACAGCCCCGAAGCCTCGCTTCCCAACAAAACTCTAAGCGGTAAATTAAGATGAGGAGAGCCGGCGGTAGGTCGCGACGTGCAGCTCGTTCATATGTCACCGTGGGGCACTTCGCGGACACCTCTGCACCAGTTGCTTGCGTTGTTATGTTGACCTGCTCTCTCGTGGGAGCGGCTGCGGGGCTTTATTTGTTGGCCTTGCATGCCCGGACCCGTTCCATATTCAGCGGTCTGCATCTTTGCATTGTAAAGCACGCCGCCGGTTGGCCACAGCCGCCGCGTATCGACGATTTGTTCATCCTTGGAAGTTGTGTTTTAGTATGTGGTGGGCACTGAGCAAGTCGGAGGGGTCCACTCTCTTCTCTTTGTATCTGGCCCAGTTTTTAAATGACCGACTTCATTTCCTGCAGTCCATCCATTCCAACCCTGTACCAGGGCTTTCCTGAAGTCCATGGGCCCTCGACAGCAGTGGCCGGCACATGCAGGGTCGAACACTTGGCCATATTTTGCCCTCATTTGCGGTGTAACGACATGGCACCTACGGGTGGCTAACTGATGGAGCGCATAGGTCCCCCAGTCAATCAGTCCTTCAAAATCGGTCAGTCACACAATCTGCTGGGCTGCTGGCCTTATTTAGCGAATTTAAGTAAATATAACTTAATACAGTAGTGTTAATTACGAACGTTTTTCTGGTTATTGACATATTTCACTTGGATGACACATCAGCACAATAAAATCATCTTGAAATAAAACCAGTAAATTATTTTAGCAGAAGAGTAGTAATGAGCCTTGGGAATTGCTGTCTTTACCCAAACCTTTTCAAGTTAATCTTAACACAATAAAATTAACACTGTTTAATATTTGTAACATGCTATACCCATTTGACTGTACACGGTTGTTTAATTAGGGTGAATTAACTTCTGTCAAGTTTTATGTATGTAAATTTCAATTTGCATAAAGCTCCGCCCCTTTTGTGGTCCTGGGTGAGCATCCTCACATCTTTCAAAGAAAGTTCAAGTTCACTTTTACTAAATTCATTTTTTCTCAATGCTGTGGGATTTGATTTGTTATATTTTTTGATGCACTGAACAATTTTTGTTTCTCCACCATACATTAGTAGTACTAGGGTGTTGTACCGTGTTAGCCATTATGAATGTAGCGAGTTGCCTCGAAAGCTTGCGTATTGTTATCTTTTTAGTTAGCCAATAAAAGGTGTCATTTTGCTTGACTTCTCACTACACCATACATCAGACAAGCATCTTTTTATTTTCTGCCTATACAACGGAGTCAATCTTAAGATTACCCAAAAGTGAAATCCTCCTAATGATTTAATTTGGTTGGACATAAATTGGTTTACTGTAATAAGAGGGCAATTAAAAAAATATAATAATAATCGGTCATATAATAAAACACTCCTGACTGGTTGTGTGTCATTGGTTAGTTTGCTTTGGTGATGTGATGATGGGAGAGTCGCCTTCAAACACAGGAAGTATCTGTAAGAATACAACTTGGTCTGTTTTCACTTAATGGGGGCTCGTCTGCTATTGGCGGTGGTCAAAAAGCAGTATTATTTAGTCAGTATTATTCTTATCTAATTTGAACTTGTTTTTCTTTGCTTGTAACTATATCCGTGACATCTTGTAGAGTAGTCCTCTCCACGTCATTTGTATGATTGTTGCTGCTTTTACCACATTCTTTTTAATGTACCTTTTCTGTTTACTGCCTTAATCGTATCCAGTTCCTGATGATTAATGATAAGCAGCACAGACACGGGTGCAGATGACACGGACTATTAAAGGGAAGCTGCTATCTCAGGGTAGCATTCACTTGTGTGAGCAAATTAATAAGAAAAGGTTAACGTGACCAGAGCACAAAAAACAGCAGACTCTTGCAATGCCAAGGCAGAGAATAATAATGACTAATGTGTGATATATTCCCTGAAACATTTAGAAAACCCATTTTGTAATTTCTTGATTGACACAAAAAAAGGCAGAAACTGGGAGATAACAGCTTGTTTAATAAAGGCAGGGGTCCAGCTGGTGGGTGGGATGAGCACTTGCAGTTATGGTGGTCTGCAGGGCTGAACTTGGGACGCTTAGTTAAGCTTTTTTATTACTAATTAGCACACAAATGAATTTAACATTAAAGTAGTGTTCATGTTTTAACATTCTTGTGTCATTTGCACCCGTGTCTGCACTGCTCATCACCAATTGTCAGAGTTTGGATGCAATTTAAGCAGCAAACTCTCAGAAATAAAGTGAGCTGAAATAAAAATGGCAAAGAAAACACTTACACACGTGGACAAAATTGTTGGTACCCTTCAGTCAATGAAAGAAAAACTCACAATGGTCACAGAAATAACTTTAATCTGACAAAAGTAATAATAAATAAAAATTCTATGAAATTTAACCAATGAAAGTCAGACATTGATTTTCAACCATGCTTCAACAGAATTATTTAAAAAATAAACTCATGAAACAGGCCTGGACAAAAATGATGGTACCCCTAACTTAATATTTTGTTGCACAACCTTTTGAGGCAATCACTGCAATCAAACGATTCCTGTAACTGTCAATGAGACTTCTGCACTTCTCAGCAGGTATTTTGGCCCACTCCTCATGAGCAAACTGCTCCAGTTGTCTCAGGTTTGAAGGGTGCCTTTTCCAGACGGCATGTTTCAGCTCTTTCCAAAGATGCTCAATAGGATTGAGGTCAGGGCTCATAGAAGGCCACTTTAGAATAGTCCAATGTTTTCCTCTTAGCCATTCTTGGGTGTTTTTAGCTGTGTGTTTTGGGTCATTGTCCTGTTGCAAGACCCATGACCTGCGACTGAGACCAAGCTTTCTGACACTGGCCAGCACATTTCTCTCTAGAATCCCTTGATAGTCTTGAGATTTCATTGTACCCTGCACAGATTCAAGACACCCTGTGCCAGATGCAGCAAAGCAGCCCCAGAACATAACAGAGCCTCCTCCATGTTTCACAGAAGGGACAGTGTTCTTTTCTTGATAGGCTTCATTTTTCCGTCTGTGAACATAGAGCTGATGTGCCTTGGCAAAAGTTCAATTTTGTCTCATCTGTCCATAGGACATTCTCCCAGAATCTTTGTGGCTTGTCCACATGTAGTTTGGCAAATTCCAGTCTGGCTTTTTATGATTTGTTTTCAACAATGGTGTCCTCCTTGGTCGTCTCCCATGAAGTCCACTTTGGCTCAAACAACGACGGATGGTGCGATCTGACACTGATGTTCCTTGAGCTTGAAGTTCACCTTGGATCTCTTTAGAAGTTTTTCTGGGCTCTTTTGTTACCATTTGTATTATCCGTCTCTTTGATTTGTCATCAATTTTCCTCCTGCGGCCACGTCCAGGAAGGTTGGCTACAGTCACATGGATCTTAAATTTCTGAATAATATGTGCAACTGCAGTCACAGGAACATCAAGCTGCTTCGAGATGGTCTTATAGCCTTTACCTTTGACATGCTTGTCTATAATTTTCTTTCTAATTTCCTGAGACAACTCTTTTCTTCGCTTCCTCTGGTCCATGTTGAGTGTGGTACACACCATGTCACCAAACAACACAGTGACTACCTGGAGCCCTATATATAGGTCCACTGACTGATTACAAGATTGTAGACACCTGCCTGTGATGCTAATTAGTGGACACACCTTGGATTAACATGTCCCTTTGGTCACATTATTTTCAGTCTTTTCTAGGGGTACCATCATTTTTGTCCAGGCCTGTTTCATGAGTTTATTTTTTTATTAATTCTGTTGAAGCATGGTTGAAAAGCAATGTCTGACTTTCATTGGTTAAATTTCATAGAATTTTTATTTATTATTACTTTTGTCAGATTAAAGTTATTTCTGTGACCATTTTGAGTTTTTCTTTCATTGACTGAAGGGTACCAACAATTTTGTCCACGTGTGCATTTGAATTTCTTCTAAATGCAGATATTAGAGAACTTTCCTAAATGCAGAGTAAGAAAAGGGGAGCTAAACAGCTGGATCGATGAGACATCGGAGTGACCCTCGGATCTGAAATGTTAGCCTTTAGCCAGACAGGTACACGAGGACCGAACTTGGGACCCCTGCTGTACGATAGTTTAGTGATGCTTGGGACACACTAGCCAAGTTTCCATCCAGTTTTTTGCGACGTTTTGTTATCGACAAACAGAATATACGTTAAAAAATGTGCAAAATTTGCTGTCTCCAGCCTGTTTCCATCCAACTGGCTTTTATCGATAAAATGGTGTGCGTGATGACGTCATCCCCTCCAAAACGAACTGTCGCAAAGTTTTGTTGTATCGCGAAAAAAAATCTGCCCTTGAGCCGTTTCCATACATAATTTTGTGTATGTCGCAAATTATCTACCTTTTGTTTTCCACGTTACACCCCCTCCACTAAAAGAAATGGAGAGATTATTCAGACAGTTTTTTGAAATTTGCCAGCTTACTGTTATTTCAGTTTCACAAATAATTGGAATTGTACATAATATCCGAAGACAACAGCAGAATGAAGCAGTTGCTTGTCCTTCAGCTCGAAGAAAGTATCCCAGTGCGACGAAACCCACGGGTATGGGAGAGACGACGGAATAAGACCTTCTGGGAGGAGGTGGTGGGGAGACACTTTACAGAAAATCTCTGGCTGCAACATTTTAGAATGACACGGCCGACGTTTGAGATGTTGTGTGGATTCATCAGTCCTGATGTTGCGCCCATCACAGGTTGCCACCGACCACCGGTTCCAACCCAAAAGCTGGCATCCTGCGCCGAGTATAGAGTAGTTGGAGAAACTTTCGGAGTTAGTAAAACTACCGTCCATCGATGTGTATATGCTGTGTGCACCGCTATTAAAGAAAAATTAATGCGGCGTTATATCAGACTTCCGACTGTAGCGGAGGCCAATGAAATTGCATACCACAATTCCTTGGTGCATCTTGTGCCACAGATTTACGGTGCGCTGGATGGCACGCATGTGCCTATTCTTCCCCCAACGGAAGGCTACCACGATTACATTAATTGCAAAGGATGGCCATCTGTTGTTCTCCAGGCCCTTGTTGATGACAGGTGCATGAAACGAGACATTTGCGTTGGCACTCCTGGAAGTGCCCATGATGCAGCTGTGTGTGCAGCATCGGATCTGTACAGGTGAGCCTACCTTTCAACATCCCTTCTCAGTGTGATAACAACTGAATATGTACTGTAACTTGCTTCCCTTAAGGTTTTTAATTAAAACTGAAATTTGAATTAATACAAAATAACGATGTTTAATCAAAAAAACTAAAGTTAATATTAATGAGAGAATTTCTCATATATGCTAAAACATCTGCCATTTAATAATAAGAAAAAAATGTTTAGATAATGAAGCACACGGTTTCTTCAATATTTTGACTGGCACAGTAAATTACCTTTGAGGTTTTTGTATTATTTAGACATCCTGAGAGACCCCCAGGCTACAGTTGATGTGGAGGGAGTTCAGGTACCCCTTTTAGTAGCAGGAGACCCAGCCTATCCGCTACTGCATTGGCTCATCACGAGAAATAACGAGGCTCTTCATCAGACCATGCGAACCGCTCCGCCATTCTCGTTTTGATTGCACGTGATGAAAATGTATCATGTGACACATTTATTTGCGTTAAAGTCCTTTTTTTCCGACAAAAAGTGTTTCCAATGTAGTTTTTGCGACATCTGAAGTATCGATATGGAATTTATGCGCTAAAGTTAAACGGAAGATTATGTCGACATGTACAACATTTTATCGATAATTAGCATTTCCATCCAGGGCTGTGGAGTTGGTAGATAAATGCTCCGACTCCGACGTTTCTAAATCTTCCGACTCCGACTCCTCTGTATGTATATACTATGCTAATGTATTTTCTACATCCATTGAAGGAAAGGAAGGCAACATACATGTCATTTCACCGCAGAACTACTGGCTAGGAAGCCAACACTCTACTATAATGCCAGATTAAAGACAAACACAATGAAAACAAGGTTTTGTTCATTTTTTTTTTTTTTTAAACAAGTGTCTGGATAGTAATAGCAGGCATAAAAGTCGGGAACAGGAAATGTATTGGTTCAAAAATACAAACCACATTCTTTGGTAGTTTTAACTTTTAAAACAAAAAAAAGTTTAACTATATGAACTAAAAACAATATCTGGAAAACCTATATTAAACTTGGAATACAGTTATAGTTAAAGGAAAGGAAATAAATATGGCAGCCTCCATATTCCTCTGACCTTGGGTTCCCTTTAAATGCAATCTAAAATCAGGGGGCTTTAGGCTAGGTTCACAGTACCCGGTAACAGTGGAACACGACACAATGGAAAGCGGTGCCGCACCTTACCTGTGCATTACATCCCATATAGTGATGCATACAGTCAATGAAAAGCATGCTTCATGGTTACTTGACATGTTCGTTTTGTGGTAACATTATGCACTGCATGCATTGGGCTTTATTCTTACAGCAGAGAAGTAGTTCATTATGACTGTTTGTGAATTGGGACATTTCAACTTACTTTTTTAATTCCCATTTAAATTTAGTAGGAGTCGGAGTCGGTTAACTTTTTGCCGACTCCAACTCCAGGTACCCAAAATTGTCTCCGACTCCACAGCCCTGTTTCCATCAGCTAAAATTTGAAGCGCTAAATATTTTTTTTTGCAAAGTCCTTGGATGGAAACCTGGTTACTGATACTACGGTTTTATGTTTTGCGTTGATTCTCTCATATATTTATCAGAATGGGTTTCTTTTTATTTCCATAGCTATTTTTTCTATTCCACCATTAATGGAGTACAAACTCCAAACCGCTCATTGGTACATCATCCACTCTTAACTTTGGCTAATGTTTTGTAAGATGAGTCTTTGTGTTTATAAGCTTGCCTTAGTACTTGTTTCATAGAAGTGTTTCATATCCAGCCATCTGTTATGAAAACCATACAGGACACAAAAGCTCGAGGTAAACCTGGTTGGACCGTGGAGTCTCTGCAGCCATGCCATGTTGTTGATCGCCTCCCTCCACTCCTCTCGACTATTAGGGAAACGTTGCTCACCGTCTACTTCCCTTCCCAAGTGAAGAAACGCGCTCTTCGGTGTGACATCTGAGGAAGTTTACAAGTATTTCAATTCTACATTTATTTACTCAGCAGTGCCTTCATCCAAAGAGACTTGCAAAAAAGATCAACATAATTGAGTACCCATTATTCGGGGGGTTTGGGCTTTTTGGGAATACATGTTACAGGAAAAGATTATAAAAATTGATCTTCACATGTGAAGAGTTCAGAAGAAAGCACAAGCACATTACACCTCCTTGGTCACAAAGCCTAACGGCTCCGACAGACAGCAGTTCACCTAACAAGAGTCTTCAAACGCTTCTTAAACACTTTGAGGGAGTCCGAATATCAAATGGAGGTGGGCAGCTCATTCCACCCGCTAAGAGCTACAAGTGAAAAGAGCTGACATGGAGATTGTGGCATCAGCAGACCAGAGTGTCAGACAGAGCCGGCACAGGACCTCACGAGTGTTTCCTCTGTAGGCAAGCATCACGTTTTTTATTTTAGTCAAGTAACATGATGATTATTCACATTCTTAAAATTCTCTGAGTTTTGTATCGCTGAAGTGCCATGCAGAAACCAATATGCAGTACTACATTGTTAAAAAGAAAGAAAAAAAAGAAACCTTTTTAACCATCAAAAACAGATGTACAGTAGGTCTTAATGTTGTGCCTACGAGTTCATGACAGTCCAGTCTGCATGTCATTTGTGAAAGTGCAAGTAAAAAGTTTAATTGGAGGCAGTGAACGGAGAGCTGCTCTTGTAGTGCGATTGCCAGTGGTTTCCATAGGCCCCTCGCACCCACTTTAGCAGCTCCAAAAACATCCTTGCTGTTTATGTCAACTGTTTGCTGCCATTTGTTCGTTTTAAGCCTAGTTTATACTTGATGTATCCGCATGGTGACGTCAGGTTTGGAGACTGGAGACACCCACCCCGTGTGGCTGACAACGGTGGCCGTGCACCCAAAATGGTGAATTTCAGGGAGTGGCTGCTTAACTGGGTGCCAGAATGTTGAACGAAGGGTTGAGTTTGATTTTCCCCCTTCCTGATTTCTTATTCTTTTGCATGTTTGTCACACAAAATGTTTCTGATCATCAAACACATTTAACCGTTAGTCAAATATAACACAAGTAAACACAAAATGCAGTTTTTAAATGATGTTTTTTATTATTTAGGGAGAAAAAAAATCCAAACCTACATGGCCCTGTGTGAAAAAGTAATTGCCCCCTTGTTTAAAAATAACCTAACTGTGGTGTATCACACCTGAGTTCAATTTCCGTAGCCACCCCCAGGCCTGATTACTGCCACACCTGTTTCAATCAAGAAATCACTTCAATAGGAGCTGCCTGACACAGAGAAGTAGACCAAAAGCACCTCAAAAGCTAGACATCATGCCAAGATCCAAAGAAATTCAGGAACAAATGAGAACAGAAGTAATTGAGATCTATCAGTCTGGTAAAGGTTATAAAGCCATTTCTAAAGCTTTGGGACTCCAGCGAACCACAGTGAGAGCCATTATCCACAAATGGCAAAAACATGAACCAGTGGTGAACCTTCCCAGGAGTGGCTGGCCGACCAAAATTACCCCAAGAGCGCAGAGACGACTCATCCGAGAGGTCACAAAAGACCCCAGGACAACGTCTAAAGAACTGCAGGCCCCACTTGCCTCAATTAAGGTCAGTGTTCACGACTCCACCATAAGAAAGAGACTGGGCAAAAACGGCCTGCATGGCAGATTTCCAAGACGCAAACCAATGTTAAGCAAAAAGAACATTAGGGCTCGTCTCAATTTTGCTAAGAAACATCTCAATGATTTCCAAGCCTTTTAGGAAAATACCTTGTGGACTGATGAGACAAAAGTTGAACTTTTTGGAAGGCAAATGTCCTGTTACATCTGGCGTAAAAGGAACACAGCATTTCAGAAAAGAACATCATACCAACAGTAAAATATGGTGGTGGTAGTGTGATGGTCTGGGGTTGTTTTGCTGCTTCAGGACCTGGAAGGCTTGCTGTGATAGATGGAACCATGAATTCTACTGTCTACCAACAAATCCTGAAGGAGAATGTCCGGCCATCTGTTCGTCAACTCAAGCTGAAGCGATCTTGGGTGCTGCAACAGGACAATGACCCAAAACACACCAGCAAGTCCACCTCTGAATGGCTGAAGAAAAACAAAATGAAGACTTTGGAGTGGCCTAGTCAAAGTCCTGACCTGAATCCAATTGAGATGCTATGGCATGACCTTAAAAAGGCGGTTCATGCTAGAAAACCCTCAAATAAAGCTAAATTACAACAATTCTGCAAAGATGAGTGGGCCAAAATTCCTCCAGAGCGCTGTAAAAGACTCATTGCAAGTTATCGCAAACGCTTGATTGCAGTTATTGCTGCTAAGGGTGGCCCAACCAGTTATTAGGTTCAGGGGGCAATTACTTTTTCACACAGGGCCATGTAGGTTTGGATTTTTTCTCCTAAATAATAAAACCATCATTTAAAAACTGCATTTTGTGTTTACTTGTGTTATATTTGACTAATGGTTAAATGTGTTTGATGATCAGAAACATTTTGTGTGACAAACATGCAAAAGAATAAGAAATCAGGAAGGGGGCAAATAGTTTTTCACACCACTGTATGTGACCCTAGCCAAACACTTACTGCCTAGGAGAATATCAATGCGCCGATCGTAGGGGCCTGAACCAGCGTACGTGTGTCTGTCACTCACTTTGTGGTGCGTTGGGTGCGCTGGCTTCATGCGGTAAGTATAAAGCAGGCCTTCTAATTCTGTGTTGTGATTTGCTCCCTGGTGGCCTGTCTGGTACGTTCAGTTTTAGTGTAACTCAGATGCGCTGTTCCTTTTGTAGAGGCAGTACAAGGCTTCTGAATTGACTTTGATCGACACTGTCCATTAACACTCCTTTTCTGTCGAGTTGGGGGTGTTTTCATTTATTGACAGCACTGATATTTTAATAATGAAAACAAGAAGTAGTTCTAAGTACTGTATATTGTTTTTCGTTTTACAAGCACAAAAACTGAAATTAAGGCAAACTAAAACTAAATAAAAATTAGTGATGTGTGAATGAACCAAAACAAGACCGAAAAAAACAGCAACAGCATTTTCGTTCAGTCGTGCAGAGGGGTTGCCCTGAGCGTTCAGTTACGTTGAGCCGTTTTACTATGCGGTGATCTTGTACCTTGGGTTTACTATAGTCCTGTGCCGCAACTTCTGTAAAGGACTGCTGTTTGTTTATTGAGCACATTTGGTCCATCGGGTTGAAGCAGTAAGCACGTGTGTTTGGCAATGGCGAGTTTTGCAGAGATGCTTGCGGGTAGAAAGCGAAAAAGTAACGTGTGCAGATAGTTTAATTACAGCACAGATGATTATAAAAGCAAATGTAGCGTGCAAGAAGAAGAAAAACCGTCTCGAGTTTCAGTGTGGGACCAGCTGGATCAGTACTTGGTGCAAGTCCAGCTCTTCTCTGGCACCAGGACTGCACTGGCAGCAGAAATCGTCAACATACAGTCTGCTGGCACCAGTTGCTAAGGCCCTCATCTGTGTACCTGCATCACAGCCGTTCTTGGAGCGAATATTTTCACTGTGTCACTGTCTGTGCAACGGACACAATTGCAACATGAACAAATTTCTCGAAATGCTCTTTAGTGCTCGCACAGACTGGTTTCTAGGGTTGAACCATTTGATCCTGCCGACTACACTCATTAGGCCACTTCATCTGTTTGCTCATTGATAGTTAAGCTGTGTTTAACGGCATTATGAACTGTGCGTGTATTTTGTTGACTGAAACATAACTTGCATTGAAATATGTGTAGGCCGGCGTTTATGATCTTGCAACAGAAAAAAAAAAAAACTAAGATTGTACTAATATTTAAAAAGGATAGAACTAAATAAAATAAAAACTAACATTTTAAACACGGAACTAAATAAAAATGGTTGACTCCCCTGAAAACTAGAGCGAAATAAAAATGAATTTTATAAAATAAAACCTAAAACTACAATTAATATCAGAACTGGAGTATCACCGAGTGACCGTGTAGGGCTGGATGGCCACAGGGTTTTGGTTGAGCCACTTTCTTAGATGAGACTAGATGAACTTTATTAATTAGTAGCCAGTTACTGTTACTATTAGACCATCCTTACTGTGTCCTACGTTTAATTCACTCACTCACTTTAAGATGCAGACCCCTTAAACGGTGATGAGATGAAGTCTGTTCATTAGTAGCAGTAATTGGTTACTGGAGTGCACACCACGTGCAGCCACTGCAGTCCATCAGGATTTCAGTTTGACACCCCAGACTGCGCTACCGGACAGACCCAAAGTTAGCATTCGTTTAGCAGCCTACGCTGATACCCACATGCAGGCTTTCATGCAAAGTGGAAAAGTGCTTCTGGGAGCAATTCTTCTTTTATTTTTATTGTTGGCACACAGTTGTCAACGTGGTATGAAGGTGCACTTCACTGTCTTATTTTAGCAAAAATCACGCGAGAAATAAGTCATCCTGCATTCTTGAAACATCTCTTCAGGTAGAAGTCACCTTGAAATGTCATTACTTCTGGCCCACAGAAGGGAGCCGAGGTCACCTATAGTGCAAGTTTCATAACAAAAATATTTTGCAGACATAACTGAAGATGTGCTGCAGATCACTTTGTATTGTAGATCTATAGAAGAGGGTGTGAAGTCTCACTAAATATTTTGCAGAGCTGTAAATACCATAAATGGTTTCCATTGCCCACAATGCTCATTATTTGATTCACCCTTGCATTTTGTTTGGTTTTGTGCAATTCATTTCCGTGCAATCCCATATTATTTTTTCTACACGGTGATGACTGTCTCTTTTTATGACAGTGGTACTAAAGCCATGAGCACCTGTGCCAGCCTCACATAAGCTTTCCTGTTGTCCTGAGCGCCGCCGTCTCCGTGCTCTATGCAAACTCTGCGCCTCATCTGCATATATTTTACTGTAACTGAATTTTGCATTGTTGCCATGTTTGGTAGCTGAGATATACAGAGATGTATTGTTACAATGCATTTAAATAGGATTTGCTTTTGAGCATAGTTAACAAAGCATGTTTTGTTTTCATGGGATAGAATCACTTTTATCATAAAGGAAAAACAAAAATGAAAAATTCATTTAATTATATAATGATTTGTTTCCAAGACTTTTTTTTTTTTTTAATCGCTTGAAGTTTAGACATCACGGTCCTGGTGTTGTATTTGTGAGTTTGTATTACAAGAGTTTGTTTGCTAAGTTAGCTGAAATAATAATTAAAAAAAAAAAAGAAACGAATGGAGCCGATGATGTCAGCTGCTACTCTGATTAGGTGGGGAATGGCCCTGCTCCAGATTTCGTGTTGTCTTTTTATTATTCTTGTTTTCACCATTTTTATTCCAGCTTACAACTGAGTAGACATTAGTTAAAGGTGGGCTTCAGATCACATTAGTTTAGCACCCTAACTTAATAATTAAACATTTTGTGAACAAGCTGCTTTTTAAATGTACAGAATTTGCTGTTTTCATTAACTAATCGTAACAGGTTAGATTTTCTTGTGATCTTAAACTACATGGTCTCCATGCGACTAACTCTGTTTCAATGGTGCCTTTCATGTTCACACTCCCCCAGTATTTTCAGATTTTTTCAGTTTTTAAAATTCTTCCTAAGTAATTTGTAGCATACTAATGTATACCATATTAAAACACTGTGGAGATTATTAAATGATTGTTTTTGTTTTTCTCCTACAGAAAAAAATTTGTTACAGAATCAATGATTGAACTAACCTGACACTATTCATCCAAGATGTCAAGTAAGCAATTTTACTTTAAGTTTAGTGCAAAATAATTTTAAATGTTTACCATAAAAGGAGGCTTTAACTTAGATTTTTCCAGTCTACTGTTGCATTCAAAAATGTCTAATTTGTTTCTGTTGAGGTAATAAAACAGTATATTTTGCTGAAGAGCAGTGGAGTGGTGACTGTACAAAAGCAAGGTTGTGTGTTACATTATGTCCCAGTGTTCACCTTGAGAAATCTCCACTGAAGTACTCTGACTTAGCACTCCAAACATAAAGGTACCATAGAGAGGGAGAGGAATGCTGACATTGTGGTCCAGTTTGTAAGGGCTAGTCTGCCAGGTCAGTCTCCGTGTACGACCCTCCGTCCGTCCGTCAGTCAGGGTCTCTGTTACCTGGTGTTAGACTGACAAGCACAGTTGCTTTGTGATCTGACACTCTGACCAAGTCAGATAAAACTGCCAAACAAATGAAAATATAAATTAACAGCGACTTCTCACTGCTTGCACGGGCTTCTCATTTTAGAAGCAAAGTTGAATCTTTGATTAAGACGGGTGTTGTCGTTTCCATTGCTTTAGTAATCCAGTGCTGAATCAGAAGGGTTATTGTGGTGCACCAGGACCAGTTTGAAAATCCTTATGCTGTCCTGCTTGGATTCCACATTATGCAGCTTTAGAAGTAACCGTAGCATTTAAGGAATAGAAATTATGGTGGAGCTGTGACAGAATTTTATTAAATTATCTTGCCTGATTAGTAATATCTAACTAATGTTTTGCTGAGGATTAGTGAGCTGTGCAAGTTTATACACTGATCACGTCATAAAAAGTAGGATGCTGCTACCTGGTCTGTCTTGATTGTCATCAGATCATTTGACAATACAGCAATACAGAATTAAACGCAAAGTAAAGTGAGAGCCTTGCAAAGGATAGTCATTCTTTTGAAACTGATGGTTGGAAGACAATATTTGGTGTAAATTTTGCCCAATTTGGTGTATATTGTACTAGAAATGAATGTATCGGTGTTGTTTTCAATGGTCAGCTCTGTTTCAAAGTATCATTACTCTAGCGTGTCTATTTCTGGGACGTTTTACCAGATCTAATGGTTATATTTTCATTTTCTTTTCACAGAAAGACCATCCTATGCGCCACCTCCTCCTCCCGCGCCAACAACAGTAAGTAACTCTTAACTCCGTTACCAGAGCCAGGAACTTAAATTTTGCAGAATGTCCTGACCCCAGTAGCTGACCAGATTATTTGGTGTTCTGAAGGTTTAAAGCTGGATTGGAGCCCCCTTTTCCTGACAAGTTCATTTTCATCCCCATAAACCTTTGAATATCTAGCCAAATGATACTCCAGAAAGCAAGCATCCCTCCATCAGAACAGTGCTTTGTAGCTTCCAAGAGGCGTCAGGCCCGCCGTTACACCACTTAAACACCTGAGCGTGTGACACGGCCCTGTCACATGTAGACGTTTTACTCGGTCAGATGTGAGCATCACAGTATTTGGCTTTTGTCATGAACTTTTTTTCTTTCCTCGTGTTTTACGTTTTTTAAACATTCACTTTGATTTATTCATTTTTCTTGGCTTTTCTCTTTAATTTTCTGAAAATATCTCCAAATTGGCTGCCTCTTGAGGGATGCTGCATAAATAGAAAGGAAGGTTTAGCGAGCAGTAGCGAGTGCCAGTGTTCTGCCAAACACACCTGCTGGGTAAGCCACTTCTGTATAGGTTGGTCCAGAGCTAATTATGCAATTTTCATTACGCTATAACTTAAGTTTATTACATAGAAAATCACCAGAAAAATCCCGGACCATCGAGAAGTGTGCGAACTGACGACATGAAGAATCGTCTTCGCACCGAACTGGAATCGTCCCCGCATAAATCAAAGTCATCCAGACGATCTGGATCTGCACAATTAGATCTGGACCACCCTGTATTTCCAAGAGTTAATGTCGAGGGCTTACGTAGCGACACTTCGTGAAGGTGATGGCTGGCCGGCCGGCCTTAGGAGGTGAAGTAGGAAGTAATTGATTTGTTTTCTTTTTTCTTCCTAAAAACACTTTTTTTTTTTTTTTTTTGTTTCCATAATTGATATTATATACACATTTAAATTTAGGAAGTAATTCTCAGAATGAGCCTTTATTTTGGACAAATGTGCTGCAGTAGACGTGACTGCTGGGCATTTGAACTTGCAGGCCAAGTCATAAGTTAAATGATGCATATTTAACTTAAACACCATTTTCTTTTGAGCTTGTGTACTATTTATTTATTTATTTTGCTTTTTTTTGTGTATTTGTGGTTTTGTGTTAGTAGTTAGTGATGCAAAGTATGCAACATTGACATTGCTGCTTTGAAGGAGTTTAGTGGCTTTTTTGCATGCATCTATCTATACGCAGACCATTTTTATTCTTTCTCATTTTATTTTTGGTTTTCCCTTTGCCTTCTTGTTTATCATTTCTCATTCGTGTTTTTGTCTCATTTGTTTCCATCAGCAAATGCCCAGCACCCCCGGGTTTGTGGGATACAACCCATACAGCCATCTGGCCTACAACAACTACAGGCTGGGAGGGAACCCCGGTAGCAACAGCCGGGTCACGGTAGGAAAACCAATTTGCATCGCCCCGGAGTACACAGACCTTTAGGGAAAGCACCCTTGTGATCTGAGCCTGCAGCAGTTAACAAGCATTAGCTGCCTTTTCAGGCTTGACTCATTTATGTCATGAGCGAACAGTGATTTGGGGGTTGCACTTCCTATTTAAACACTAATGTTAAGACTTGAGTAACTTTCAGGCCCCTGGACAAAGAGTGCCTACCATTTTCTTTCTTTTTTGTTTTTCTTGTAAAGTCAATCTGTTTGTTTTCTGTGTCTGGTTTATGAAGGGACAGTTTTCTATGCCTTGTTCTTTTTTTGGACTGGGCGTTTCACTGTGCCACTAATTCACTATTGGTCTGTAAAACGAGATCCATTGTGTTAGTAGCTGCCTGCCTGTTATGTTACTTCTTCTGACTTGTCGTTTTTCAGTGCAGGTTGGTTTGTTTTCATACCACATGTGCGCTGAAGTGTGTTAAGAGCTGTCAGACTGCAGGAGAAGCTGCCTTTGTCAGTGTTCAGGCTGCTGCATGTGCATAATCTTAACTGGGACCAGTTGGGAATTTCTAGATGAGGGATGCCAAATTCTCAGACTAGAGGGTTTGCAGGTTTTAATATCTTAGCCCACGTTAATCTGTCATATGATTTATTTTTTCAGAATGATAAGGCCCAAGTAATTCATGCCCTGACGTCTTTTCATTCTAGATGTTCATTTGGCACCTTGCTCATTTGTGTAACAGTGTCTATTATTCTTATTAGACCATCTTTGAAAGAGCAGGTAATTTGCATTGGCTCAGAGACGGCCTTGCTGATCAGCCTGTGTTCCTCTGTAGGGCAAACCGCCTTGCTCTCAGTTTTGGTTTTCTGAATTGATCCCCTATTTAGAGACTGGCTCTTTAGTAAGCATATTGCAGGGCCGCAATACATTTTAAGCTTAGATTTCTAAATGGAATATAAATCAAATTTGCACCAGACTTTCAGACACTAGCACGTTAGAGACTTTTCAAAGATGGAAACCAAACTACTGACAGTCCTGTACTAAAACGTATTTCCTCTGTGCTGGTTCAATTTGCTGGGCACGTGCTCCTTGCAAAGCCTGTGTCATGCTTGTTGGGCAAAATGACAGCTTTTCTGAGTGGGCAGCAGTGACAGCGACTGTGCTGGATTAAGAATTCACACTGGCCAGCCCTTTTACTGGCTTTTACTTTGGGGTGCATTTCCAATTTCTGTGAATTAAATCAGAAACTAACACTTTTTATTTTTCTTCTTCTTTTCCAAATGTGAAAGAAAAAATACCCCAATCTGATTTGACTGCTTTCTTTTTTTCCCCTATTTAGAATTCTTCCGGAATAACAATTCCAAAGCCACCCAAACCTCCAGATAAGCCTTTGATGCCATACATGAGGTATAGCAGAAAGGTAAGGAATAGAACCTGCTCCTAGGTTTTCAGGGCTTAAAGTGGAACATTTCAGTTGTATTTACACAGCGCCTTTTCATTTTTAAGCAACGTACGTGTTGGTCTGTGTTGCTGTTAATAGACGACCAATTGGCCTGCATTTACAGGTTTTATTTAGCTAAGATTTGGCCAGGACACTGTGGTTAGTGCCTCTGCCCTTTTTGTTTTTTTTTAAAAGAGTGCTCTGGGGTGTGTTATGTCCACAGAGAGAGCAGACAAGACCACCATAGTTTAGTGTCTCATCTTAGTGTCTGCCACTCCATCTTCCCAGCTTACATAAATCACCTTGCTGGTTGGGATGTGAATTTGACACTTAGATGCAGCAGCAGCAGCAGCGTCCCTCCTCTGCAGGTGGCGTCCATGATTGGTTTTGCCTCCAGTGACTCTTACCATAGTTGCTGATGCAAATACCAAATTGTAGACAGTAAAGTGCTTTGGAATCCCTTAGGGGAAGAAAGGCGCCAAGTTGTGTAGCCTCAGAAAATGAGGAAAGCATAGCATGTTGTCAGTCCTGGCTGGCTGGCTGGCTGGCTGGCTGGTTAGAGGTCAGTCGAACTTGCGGCTTTATTTATTTATTTATTTTTTGATTTATTCTTGCCCACTGTCACAGTAAATGTGATGTAGTAGTTTGTGCAGGTTTTCTATATATTGACCCAAGTACTTGTATGTAATAGTTACAATGTCTCCGTCATGCTGTTAATTTGCAGGTTGATTAATATTTTCATACGCATGCATGTTAAGTTCAGCCAGCTTACAAAAGTTTGTACATGCGATATGTTAGGCTGTGGCTGTTAACGGGTCCAATTTGCTGTTCAATTCTTTGTGCAGTCGTACCCAGCCACCTCACAGGGTCCAAAGACATGAAAAGTTTAGTTCCCCCGTTTTTTTTTTTTTTTTTTTTGTTGTTCAACTGTGAATCTTTTAAAAACAAAATGCAATTGCTTTGTTTATAAAATGCTTTTTAAAGCAGTTAGAGGTGACTTTGTCTGGCAGTAAAGTGAAAAATGAAGCAGAAGCGGCTGTGTCACACAGGTCTGATCCTGTTTGCAGTGGGCTCCTAGGACCTGAAGCAGCCTGGTGGGCTGAAATGCTGTGGTCTTTTTTTTTTTTTCTTTGTTGTTGCTGTTTAAATATGTATGCCTGAATTAAGTGATTGTAGTCACCTCGACTTCCTGGAGCCCTTTTCATTTTTAGGTTTGGGACCAAGTAAAAGCCTCGAATCCAGACTTGAAGCTATGGGAGATTGGCAAGATCATCGGTGGCATGTGGCGAGACCTCACTGATGAGGAGAAGCAGGAATACCTCAATGAATATGAAGCAGAAAAGGTAGAGGGCTTTCTGAAGTGTGTAGCTGCGCGCTGATTTCTGGCCCGCACTGCTGTGCTGTACTTTGAGAGGAGATGGTTGGTTGGGCTCAGCACATGCATGCTGCCACTTTAGTGAACGTTTGCTGTGATCCTTTGTGAGTTTTTGTTCTTTTAGTGAATCCTCCCTCTTGCTCTGTCTAGACTAGTGATTCTAATAGGTGCAAGTAAATGTCTTATTAATATGCCTTTCTGTTTTTTTTTTTTTTTCCCTGAATCTCAGCCACAGAAACACTCTCTGATTCTTTAGTTTATCTTAAATTAGTTAAATTCGATTCTGGAAAAGGGCTGGGGGGGATCGGGGTGGGGGGGAATTTCTCTTGAAGGTTTTCCTTGGATCTGCAAACGAGGTGCACTGTGTGCAGGTTGGAAGACCTTTACTGACGGTTGTCACCCTTAGGACACACCTCGCCTACATAATCTGCACCCTTCCTTAAAAAGTGATGAGTTATTGGCTTTACCTGAAAGTATCCTCATAGGGTTTATCCAATGTAACAAATATATTAGGAGTACAATAAAAAAGTTGACTAAATAGAAAAACACAACGTCTCACAATTAGTATCTGCCATTAAGTATTAACAGTAGACACATCTCCTATTTAAGAATGTGTTGTGCCGATCACAGGAGTGGCATGGAGGTGGGTTAGTTAGTTACATGAGCTTCCTGTTCAACGCCTTTTTCCGAGTTTGGGAGGAATACTAAGGAACATTTTGGGTGATGGTGCCCTCCAACGGTGTTCCAGATTTGTGAACCAGCTTACCTCCCCAACGTCAAATCCTGCCAGCTGCACAGAGCTCACCCTGTCTGTCAGAGCTGCTGAAGCAACAAGCTCGGCATGGTAAATACACGAGACGTGACCACAGTTAATTACACCATTTCAAAAGAATGGCACGTTCAAAACCACATTTTGCAGTTTCTGTTTTTCCACATTACATTCAGGCTTTGGCTTTGTGTTTTTTCTCATGGCTGCCACTTCCTTACTCTCAGTGAAGTTCTGGCTTGACTTATTTTTTAAAAACACCTAAAGTTGGCTAGAACCTGACTTTTTGGCAGCCACTTTGTTTTATTTTATTTATTTCATTCATAGACTTTTAGAGCAGTGATGACTTTGGGTCTGTCTTAGCCCTTTGTGGACAGCACTCCATGCAAGTTACCACTCTTAAAATGCAACCTGTGAGGATTTCTGCAGTGTTGTGGCAAAATATTTATTTTTCTTTTCCTTTCCTGGGGAGTGGGTCTCACTGAGCTTGATTTTTTTTTTTTTTGCATGCCTTCCCTGAACCGTCGTAAATTTAGTATGACACCTTTTGGATGTGTGTTTTGGGGGTGGCACCACAGATGTGTGTTTCAAACTGATGCTCACCTCTTCTCACCTCTCCTCAGATTGAGTACAATGAATCCATGAAAGCCTACCACAATTCACCTGCCTACTTGGCCTATATTAACGCCAAGAGCCGTGCAGAAGCGGCCCTGGAGGAAGAGAGCCGACAGAGGCAATCCCGCATAGAAAAGGGGGAGCCTTACATGAGCATTCAGCCTGCAGAGGACCCTGACGGTAAATAGCACAAGCCAGAGCACCATTGGGGAAAGGGGTCTTAAGGCACCTGGTGCTCGCTTTTGGATTTTTGAGGAAACATTTCATTTTCAAATTGTGGCACAGCACTGTATAACAGTTATAAGAATTGGGGGATTTTAGTGTTTAGTTTCCCCCCCATGGTGTGTGCACTGGAGTCTTTTCAAGTGCTGATTGAGAATCTTCTGTTTCAAACATTGGCCTGGTTTCTCAGGAAGTGCGTGCCTTTCTTCCTCTTTAGTCAGTTTATTATTTTTTTAGGGGCTGCACATTGCGCTCTCTGTCGCATCCTTTGCTACCTTGACAGAACTCTTAAGATGAAGCGAGGCAAGTCTGTGTTCCCTCATTCCTGTACTGAGCACAAAAAGGATTTGGTTCCAGAATTCAAAGCTACGCCTGCCGTTCCTTTAAGATAATGGCTGAATGAACCGACTTGGGGTTTTGAGGCCGTCGGAAGATGGCTACCCAAACCAGTCGCTTTCCTTTTGTAGAGATGACCCACAGAACCTGACCTTGAGGCTGCTGCTGTGTGTATTGAATCTCTTGTGAACAGCAGTTAGTCTCACTCTCTATATGTCCTGAAAGCTAAGAGTTTGGTGACGTGAAGTGGAGCCTGGTGCCCTCCAAACGAACGAAGCAAAGCAGAAAATGGTGGGACTGTGTTGGTATCGGCCCACTGGTCAGTCGGAGTAAACACTTAAAGTAGGCAGTAAGCTGGCAGATGAAGTACTGTTGGTGACAAATCCAGTTAAATTGGTTATTTTGGGGGCTGCTGTATGCAGGTGAATGTAGCTGTTAGAATTTGCCAGACTTGTGACAAAGGAAATTTTAATATAAACGTGTAATATACTTTAGAAAGGTGACTTCACACGGCTAAAAGCAGAGAGACTTATTATAGAGTGGGCAACGTAAGCCCACCAGGGTCTCGCCACAGAAACTGTGCACAAACCTGAGAAGTGCTTACGTTTCTGAAGGGAGGTCATGAAGGAAGTGTATACTGTATTTCAAACACATTCTGGTTAAGCGCCTTTTATTTTTGGGTACAAAATGGAGGTGGGTGGGATGATTTACATAGCAAAGTTGGTAAGTGGAACACGTGTGATCCTCAGTATGGCGGTTCTGTAATCCCTAGTGAAGTAGTGTGTCATCGTCCTATTAGTCTAGCCTCTTACTTGTAATCTGATTTAATTTGGATGGCTGGTACTTTTACACACACTAAATTGACAGTCAGAAGTGAAGGGCATGTTTGTTTCCATATTTCTAACAAAGGACGGGTTGCTCCGGGCCACGAAGTGAATTAGTAGTAGGCATTAAAGTGGAAAAATGGTTTAAAAATTAAACCCCTTTTCCACCACATTATGGATTTTCTCTTTCTTGTTCCTAAAGGTCTTGTATTTAAATTTGTTTAGATTCAATTCTGATGTCTGCTTAATGAAGTTCAGGGTTTAAAGGAGACTTGGAGACTCCCAGAAGCACTGTGTTTCAGGTTGGATTCTGCACACACCCACACACTCCATATCACAGTGGGCCACTTTAGAATTGTTAGTTAGCTCAACATCATGCATCTTTGGGATATGGGAAGACGACTGAAGGGAGGGGAGCCCCAACAGACATGGGAAAAATATTGAAGCTCCACTTCCTTGGGACACTGGGCCCATGATGCAGCAGTAAGCACTCCGTTGACCCTAACTGTGTTTGTCTATTTTGAAGAAACCAGAATTCAGGGATTGAATATTAGGCAAACTCTCTAATCATTTTTGAACACGTCAATTATCTGAATGAGAAAATATTACAGGATAATGTCTGCTGCTTATTTTTTAAAACGCGCTTGACTGACTGCTCATTTTATGGTCCTCCCTGCCCGTCGGCAAGTTTCTTTTAACCCCGTGTCAGTCGTAGACATACTTTTACAAAGTTAAGCCTGGCACAAAGCCATATGCTTGTTTAGCCATCGTGAAAAATCATTCCGACTTGTGACACCCTCTGTCTTAAGACAGCTCACTCAAAACTAAGTTAATCCTTTCAGGTTCTGCCATTTGACTTATAAGCGGGCACTTTGAAATCTAATGACGTGCTGATTAGATATATAATCGGCCCCTCAAGCATTCCCAAAGTGCAGCCTTTCAAGTTGTCTTTTGCTCTTCTTCCCTTATCCTGTGCCCCACACAAGAGATTTCTGTCCCTGGGTGTAGAGTCAGATTTCTGTTGGAACACCTGCAGTAGGCCCACCGCGACACCTTAGGCAGGGTTTTGAGTGTGGGGGGGCTTAGACGGGGGCTAACATCAGCATGGGGTTCTGTTGACCGTCGATTTGGGGGTCTGTGGCCAATTTCTAAAATGCCAACAAATCGTCCATGGAACTTACACCAAACACATCACACCAAGTCCAATGTACATTTTGATTTCCTAAGCACATTATTATGGCCATACGCTCAGACTAGCCTCTCGGTTATAAATCATAAAATGCAGCTCGACTTGTTATTCAGTAACCAGAAGTCAGTCCTTTGTTGAATTGAAGCAGGTCCTAGCTGCAGAGAGCATGGGAAGCAGGACTCCGTGCCGTTTCTAGTGATTTCTGCAGCCTCGTCTAATTTGTCTTAACAGATCCTGCATTCCCAAGTTTGCTTTTCTGTAACTGTTCCCGTTTCCTTTCGGAGGTCATTGAGTTGTGGACAGTGTTTTTATAGTGCCTTTGTTGTACACTGACTAATATTTTAGCATCGGAGCACACAGGAAGTGCCTGGTAAAACCACCAAAAACTCTGCCCTACAGATTGTTGGACCTGCATACCCCTGCCTTAACACTGGTGTTTCTGTTCCAGATTATGACGACGGCTTCTCACTGAAGCACACGGCAGCAGCCCGTTTTCAGAGGAACCATCGGCTTATTGGAGAAATTCTAAGCGAGAGTGTGGTGCCTGATGTGCGCTCTGTGGTGACGACTGCTCGCATGCAGGTCCTGAAACGCCAAGTCCAGTCTTTAATGGTTCACCAGGTATGCGTCAATTGTGAGCCGTTTGCCTGTTTTTGATTAGAGTACCAGAAATGTAAAAGCCAGATAAATATTTTCTGCTCTGGTGTATCTTTCATCTGTCGTTCACTCTCATTACAGAGAAAATTGGAAGCTGAACTTCTACAGATTGAAGACCGCCATCAGGAAAAGAAGAAAAAATTTTTGGAGACAACCGACTTATTCAACAGCGAACTGAAGCGGGTAGGTGTTCTGGCACAGTGTCCCAGGGTACACACGGGCTCTTTCCATAGCTGTGCTTTTTTCAATTGAGTGAGATTTGGCCTGTCTGCGTAGATGGGACTTAATGGCCCTAAATATTTTTGCAATCGCACTCCTGTAGCTCTGGCATGGTGTTACTTCAGGGGGAGCTCAAGGTTAGCTTACTTCAGTCTGGTTGTTGGCCCTCTTGACTTGTCCTTTCAAATGACACTTGAACTACATGAGACACTTCAAATGCACACTTTTAATCTTAAGGCTCAGGGGTCCACAGATGAGTTCCCACATGTACAGGTGCAACTTCAGCACAGCATGGAAGACGAAGCAAACTCAAGTGCCAAGAAAAATAAGCAAGTTTTGTGACATGGTGTAATTGACGTGTTTACTAAAACGCGCTTATTGCCCTACCTATTAATTACATTCTTGAGAACATAATTTTGATTAGTACATTTGTTAATACACACAATTTGGATGGATCTCTTTTTTTTTTCTTTGTGTTTTGTTTGGCGGTTCTCTTGCACGCTGTGGTGCCGCACCTTTCAAATTTGGGAAGCTTAAAGAATGTTTGTGTCGTCTTTCCTCTAAAAATTCACACACACACACACCCCTTAGCTCCCAGTCGTAGATTTGCCAACACGGTTACCACGCAGTGGGGGAGACCAGCATTGAAAGCGTCACTTTGTTCAGTAAATATATTTCCAATGAGGCTTTTCACGTTTCTCAGCAGACATTGGTATTACCTCGCGAAATCCACAAATATAAAGAATTCACAACATCAAAGGGGTGTGTGTAATAAAGTGGAATGACAGGGGAAAAGGATTGAACATGCTAAGAAAAAGCCAAGGCAAGGATTAGTTGGAAAGTAATTCGCTGGGTTTGTACATATTGGTGGGCTATCAAAAGGGGTTTTGCTACCAAGCTGTCGTCGTACAAGAAACATGCCATGATGGGTAAAAGCTAAGAGTTCTCCCAAGACCTTCACCACCTGATTCTCGCAAACTATATCAGTGGAACTGGTTAGACGTATTTCAGAATTTCTGAATCTTCCAGTAATTATCTGCAAGTGGAAGGAACATCGCGGCGCCATCAGCTGACCACGCACAGGAGCTCCTCGCAAGGATAGTCAGAAGAGTAGCCCAAGAGCCAAGGACCACTCAGACAGAGCTCCACAAAGATTTGGAAGGCCACAAGTACAATTTGTTACAGAGAAAACAACCGGTAATGCACTCCACTGGAATGGCCTCCATGGACGCTCACCCCACATGACTCCATTCCTGAGGAAAAGGTAAGTGGAAGCTCGTTTTAAAGTGTGCTGCACAACATTTGAACAAGCCTATGAAATATTGGGAGAATGTGGTCTGGTCAGAAGCGGCCAAAGTTGAATGTTGTGGCTGTCATACTACATACGTTGTTTGGAGGAAAAATGGCACTGCACATCACCCGAAACACACCAGCAGTGAAGGTTGGAGGTGGGAGCATCATGGTGTGGGGCTGTTTGTCATCTCATGGTACTGGCAGACTGGAATGGAAGGAGTGGGGGCCAGGCACCGAGAGACTCTTGGAATGTATCTGCTGCCATCCACCGGGATGATGAGAATGAGACGTGTGTGGATTGTCCAGCAGGACAACAATCCAAAATGTACATCAGAGGAAACTCTTAACAGCTCGATTTTTCTTTCTCTGAACAGAATTGAGAATGGCTGAGTCAATCACCAGACTTCAGTCCAATTGAACATTTGTGGAAGGACCTAAAAATCGGGGTTCACAAGAGGAACCACCCGGAATGTTCAAGAATTAAAGACGGATCACTTTAGAAGAATGGGCCACAGTCACACCTGGGCACTGCAGGCAGTTGGCTTCTTCATACAGCGAGTGTCTTGAAGCTGACGTTACAAAGAAAGGCGTCTCCACAGTGTTCAATTAGCACGTTCAACACTTGGTCTTTTTGTCATTCCCTTTGTGTTGCCTTTCAATGTTGTGAATTCTTTATTTGTGTTAATACCAATGTTGGCTGAGATTTTCATGTGACCAGCCTCATTGGAAATATATTTACTGGAAAAAATATCGCCGCTGTCAATACTTTGTATGAGCTTGTGTGGTTAATTTATAGTAACGTACTCGTCGGTCACATGTTTCTAAGTGTACGCTGAATGTGGTGCCATTTACTATGAACTCATTTTCAGTGTCCAGGCCCAGTTTGGCTCTTGAGGGTGCCCTTAGCGTCATTCTGTTTTGAGCTTTATACTTGGGCCTTGGCTGCGGCCTGCTCACCTCAACTCCTCTCCCCTTTGCATTCAGTTGTGCGGCCTCAAGGTTGAAGTTGACATGGAGAAGATTGCGGCAGAAATTGCAGCTGCCGAGGAGGCTGCCAGGAAGCGCCAGGAGGATCGGGAGAGAGAAGCTGCAGAGCAGGCGGAGAAAGCCGCAGCTGCGGCCGCCCTGGAAGAGGAACAGCAAGCCGCTGCAGCCAGTCGAGTAGCGGAGGAGGAAGAGGAAAAAAAGGAAGATGAAGACGAAGAAGCTGAATCCACACCTATGGAAACGGGTATGAATGGCTTTAATTCTGTTTGATTTTCTTTGTAGGTGTTACAGTAACAGTGAGGCCAGGCCTGTAACCAAGAAGGTTCAAGCTTTGCAGTCTTCAGTTCCATCTGCTGTACCTTCTTCCCAGTGGCCACTCAGCACCGCGCTCTTTTTTTTATATTGCCTTGAATAGCAGATGTCAGCCAGAGGCTGTCACAGCTGAGGGGAGAAAATCAAAGCTTTTGAACACCTGGAATGAGGGATCTGCCTTTTTAAATGGCCTTAATTACAACTTAGGTGCAAAATGTCCCCTGCAGGGACTGTGGCTGTTGTGTGGAGCCGCTGTCCGCAGGCTTAGGACTGCGTATTGCCAGCCATTATGAAGCATTAGTCAAGTCAGAGGTCACTGGGAACACCCTAGGAATGCCTTCACTTTTAAACCAGTTAGTAGTGGGTGGGACTCTTAAAGGGCACCGACTGTTAACAATTAAAGGGGCTTATTGAGATTGTCAGCTGGCCACGTGTTCCGTCTTGCCTTTAGTGGATGAGTGGCGTGATGATGCCGTGTGGTCACGTGGGCAAGCCCCTTCACTGTTAAAGATGTCCCTTCATTTCCACTGTCCATATTTAAATGTGCATATCTTCTATATAAATACAAGTGAGGCCAGCACATTGGCAAAACAAAACCTCCAAAGAATAGAGTTGCTTAGCTGCCAAGGCACAAACGATGAGAGCATGTCAGCAAATCGAATCCTCCTAGGAGAGAGAGACGCCCAGAGTAGTGCCATTCAACTACCTGACGTCTCTACATTTCAGTTTTTTTTTTCTTGACGATTCCAATAGCTTCTAGGACCCTGGGCTTTTTACAGCACGGGCTCCCACAGCTAGTGTACTGTAAGTGTTCTGCTGCGCCATGTGTAGGAGGTGCTTCTGAGCTGTTATCTGTCACAAAATGGCCGCCTTCCATTGAGAGTTCTGCAGTAAGAGAATCTCGCTCTTCACAACGTCTTGTAAACGTTTTAAGAATTTGATTAGATTCACAGACATGCATACATCACGATTTGGGTCTCTGTGACTGCTCTTTGATGATGATGATGACTACTGCTCATCTTTTGTGTTTGCAGAAGAAGCACGACCAGAAGAGGTGCTGGAAAGCCAACAGAACAGCGAGGAAGGAGCGTCAACTACAGAAGATAAGGAGAGTATGCCAGAAGGGGTGGACAGTGCCATGGAGGAGGGGACGAGTGACAGTAATACAGGCTCAGAAAGCAATGGCCTCCTGACTGAAGATCAGCATATTGACCCCATATCTGATGAGGCAGACAGAGGGGAGAAAAAATAGTAGCAGTCTGGTGTAGCGTGTCCTTGGGTTAGTATTGTCGTTGTCTCGTGGGACTCTCTAGTGTTAGTCCATTTTTAAAAAAACTCCACGTTAAAGTAGTCGGAGCTGGTCAGGCATCGGAACGCGAGTATCTGCCACGTTTACAGCCTCGCAACACTATAGGCATTCCCTCACACTGCCCTTGTGGTGGTGAAAACGAAGAAGTGTTTTTAACTTCAGGTTATTATGAGCATGGAGATGTTTGTTGTGTTTTTTTTTTTTTGTACCCCTTGACATGAAATAAAATTTAAAATACCAATGTGAAGACCTGCCGCTTTGTGTGCCCCTTCGGTTATACGACTTGGGTAATAAAAGGCGATTGGGTGTGTGGGTCTTCCTCAGTTTATTAGGACATTGTCTTCATTCCTTTGCATTCCAAGCGGTTGAACCTCGATCGGAATTTTCAAAACAATGTGAAGCATCTTGGGTGTCGGCCCTGATGACTGAAGGCGGCGGGTGTGTGTTTGGTGCTCGTGTAGAACGTGTTTTTTGTTGCCTGGGCCTCCTCAAGACCACAGCTCCTCCGCTAAAGCCCATCTGTGCTCTCAGATGACTGCACTCTAAATGTTAGCAAGTTTGAGTTTAATCAAAGCACTCATTGCCATCTTTCTACTTGGCATTCCCTCCTACACCCTAAAGATGAGCAGGCAGACTGGCCAGTGGTCCGGTACAAGTTTGTGTAGGTCTGTCCTCGGTTGGTCCACTACTAGCAAAGGACTACGATGGAGGCTTTCATGGATAAATGGCAGCTTATGGTTTAAACTGTGTCCCTAAAAAAGAACATGAGGTGAGGGGTACTTTTGTGACATTTCACCATACATTGGAACGATCTAGAAAAGAACAGGCCATTGAGCCCAACACAGCTGACCCGTCCTATCCACTTAATTCTTGTTAAAATAACCTCAGTTTGTGTTTTGAGGGTCCCTAAAGCCCCCTTGTACATGTTTGTGCCCAATTCACCCTTAACAAGTTTCCAGCTGTGTCCCCTTTGTGAAGTCATTTTAAAGTCACCGTCTCGATCCACTGTACTAATTCCCTTCATAATGTTATCTCACCTCTTAATCATCTTTTCCTCAAACTATAACGGCTCAGCTCTTTTAATCATCCCTCATAACTCATCCCCTGTAGTCCTGGACTCGGCCTTGTCGCTCTTCTCTGGACCTTCTCTAGCACTGCTATGTCCTTTTTGTAGCCTGGAGACCCAAACTGCACACAGGACTCCTGACGAGGGCTCATCCAGTGTGTTTATAAAAGTTGAGCAGACCCTCCTATGACTTGAACTCCACACTGTAAGGCGCTATACAACCTGATGTTCTTAACGCTTTATGAACGCTCTCTGCCAGGTGATAGTGTCGACTCCGCTCTGACTCCTAACTCCAGCTCCTAAGGTGGACTTTTCAATTTTCGGACCTCCAATTTCCTCTCTCTGTGTTAACACGTTACATTTACTGACATTACACTTCATCTGCTCAAGCCCCTCTGTAATGGTTCAGCAGATTGAGGGTTAGCTGCCAGCCCGCCTATCTCGGTATCATCTGCAGCTCGTTACTTGTATTCCTGTCCAAATCATTTCTCTATTTTATAAAGCTCAGCGGCCCCAGAACTTTGGGATACGTTCCTCAGCAGGGTATTGAAAGTCACACCCTGGGGTCTCCCTCGATGTCACTGTTCGTATCTACTTAATGGGCTCACTTTGTTGTTTTTCTGTGAAACGTTTGTCCTGTAAAGGCAGACGAGACCCAAAATCAGCGAGGGCAGTTGGTGTGAAGCGTTGACTGATGACGGTGGCCATGCTGGCAGTCATCTTGGTGACTCGGGTTCAGTACTCTATGAATTTGTTTTTATTTTTATCACTTATTCGAAGGTGCATATTTAAGAGGCGGGGAGAACATTTTTGTAGATGAGAGTACAGCGAAGCACGCAGGTGGAGATCTAGGATGTGGGACACCTTCAAAACGCCAAGCGGTTTAGCAACACCTGCTCCTCTTCCTGTTGATGTGCTGTGAATTGCTTTTTTTTTTTTTACTATTATATATTTATTTAGTTTTTTGGCACAGACTGTTTGTGAGTACCTTGGCATTTAGGTGCCTACCTGTTCAGTGAGGCCCTGCTTGAGCAGCTCGACTCCAAGCCCTGTTTGTCACTCGGCCCTCAGGTGCATTTGCTTCCCGTGTTCAATTTCGGGTCTTGGTGACGACTGTCTGGAAGGCCCAGTGTCATTTCAGTATGGGGTTTGCTAGCAGGACTCGGCGGGGAAAAAAAGTGAAACCATCTTGTACGCAAAATGGTCATGGGAAGCAGCCAAAGCCACCAAATTGTGGTGAGAAAACGTCGAGTGAAATGGTGACAAAGATCTGCTGGGCAAACGAGAGACGCTCCTGTCGCGCTGGGTGGTGCTGCCAGTGTGTGTGTGTGTGTGTTTGTTTTTTTAAAAACTGCCTCTTGGTTTTATTTTATTCGGCCGCAAACAGAAAAGTGCAAATCACAACAGAAACAGAAACGGCTTCTGCTGAGGGAGGGTTGGGTTTAGAGGTCAAAAGTGGTCAACTGTTCTCACACTGATTTCTCAACGTATGACATGAAGAGCCAGGCTCCCTTTTTATGATTTGACTCATCTTGCAGGGTAATGGCGTCCACTCCTTGGCACTAAGCGGCTTTTCAACTTCATCTACGGATCACCAGAGGCGCTTCCATTGTACGAAGTGGCCCAGCGGTCACACCTTTGGACTGTAGAAATATGGAGGCAGACCCTCGGGACCCTGATTTGGGTTAAGCAGCTTTCTGAGTGTTTTTTGGCTGTGAACGTCACTACATAAAATAACAGGGTGACTCTCTGCCTCGTACTGGAGCTGCTAATACAAGAAAGTGAAAGAAAATGGTGCAGAGGCCCAAAGCCACCAGCGTGTGAATCGAGCCACCGGCCGGCCCCCCCGCACTGTAGAAACAACACAGAGGGGACCTTTAACATGACGTGTATGAGATAAAATCGCTGGCCATGCCAGAAAGCACTGTACTGAAGTGCGTCATTGTGAAAGGCACTATATACAATTATGAGATGGCCAGAAGTCTGCCAGTGCTCTCGCTATGAAAGACGCCTTATAAAACTACAACACCAGTGACTCACCAGTGGGCAACCAAACCTCATTTTGGAGAAATACAGAAATGATTGGTCAGGGCATTCAGAACGCTCACAATGAAAGGCACTATATAATACGATCTCAAGGTTTGGCAGTTCAATCAGCAGAAGTAACTCACTGTAAAAAATTAAAGCGTTATTACTGTCACTGTAAAGTGACGTAAGGCAGCCTGCATTGTCACACAAAGCAACAGCCAGCAGTTCACTCCTCACTCCGGTCAGGACATAAATGTGGAGAAAGCTCACTTTAAAACATCTGAAGGTGGCATTCACACTGGAAAGGCGCTATATCAGTGTTACAGTCACCAGTTCAGTCCTCACCATGTGACTGATAAACCTGCCTGGAGAGAAATATGGACAATAGCAACTAAAACAACTTAGCATCGCGTTCACAATGGAAAGGCGCTATATATTAGAGATCATCGTTCTTCACTTAGCATGCAACTGAAATGTGGAAAAAACTAACTGTAAAACATCTAAAGATCACGTTTGCAATGAAAAGGCGCTATATGAAATGTCACAGTCACCAGTTCACTCCTCACTCGGCGTGTGACTAATAAACATGTCAGCGCTGTAGGTGTCATATCAGATATCACAATTGCCAGCTCTTTCTCCACCACAGATTGTGTGACCGTCAGCTTGTCACGTAAGCCATCAGCACTTGAAGTACACAAACACAAAAGTAACTACGCTAGCATGAAATAAAGACAAGGCGCTATATGATATGACAAGGGTGCTGGTTCAGTTGTGGCTCACTGTGTGACCCTGAGATATTCACATTGTAGGAATGCAGGAAGTCCACCATGCCGTCTGGCGCTATATGACGTGAACAGACCAGCTGCTCACTAAACCCAGACCACTGTGTCTCTTCATGCCAGTCCTAAGCCGGGATCTATGAGGAGAATTACATCAGTAAGGGCATCTGAGACCCTAGAAAGGTGGAGATATGCTCCAGAGAGGAGAGGAATGAAGGTCAGTGGGACCACCACGACAGAATACATGAGTGTGAATGAGAGGGAGGTCAGTGGAGTGGTGAGGATGCAGGGAGTAGAGTTGGTGAAGGTGGAGAAGTTTAAATACTTGGGATCAACAGTACTGAGTGATGGGGATTGTGGAAGAGAGGTGAAGAAGAGAATGCAGGCTGGGTGGAGAAGAGTGTCAGGAGTGATTTGTGACAGACGGGTATCAGCAAGAGTGAAAGGGAAGGTCTACAGGACGGTAGTGAGACCAGCTATGTTATATGAGCTGGAGACGGTGGCACTGACCAGAAAACAGGAGACAGAGCTGGAGGTGGCAGAGTTAAAGATGTTAAGATTTGCATTGGGTGTGACGAGGATGGACAGGATTAGAAATGAGGACATTAGAGGGTCTGCTCAAGTGGGACTGTTGGGAGACAAAGTCAGAGAGGCGAGATTGTGTTGGTTTGGACATGTGCTGAGGAGAAACGATGGGTATATTGGGAGAAGGCTGCTAGGGATAGAGCTACCAGGTAAGAGAAAAAGAGGAAGGCCTAAGAGAAGGTTTATGAATGTGGTGAGAGAGGACATGCAGGTGATGGGGGTGACAGAACACGATGACGAGAACAGGAAGATACGAAGAAGATGATCAAGCAGCCAAAAAAAAAAGACCAGTAGCTCACTATGTGGCCCTGCGCAGGTCACACGTATGGTCACAGTATGGAGAGGAGTGTTAAGCTGCTGTTTGAAATTTCAAGAGTGTCCTGTTTTTTGTCATCCTCAGCTCCCTAGTGTGAGCCACTAATATCAGAACCATTGGACCCTGAACTGGACACGGTGGGTTAGAAGTCTGGATGGACATACCATACATAAGTGGAGTCTTTAGACGACGACGTAATGAGAATTAAATTAGGTCCCCGATGCCCGAGTGTCATGGCAGCTGTAACAGAGTCTTTGTGCCTTGTGTGCTTTGGTCTCATCCCCACATTCCCTTTAGTTTAAACAGAGAGATTTGTGTATTTTGATATTTACTTGTGATGGTTAACCCCAGATATTTCAAAGGTGATATTATAAAATGAGTAGCTGTTCTACAGAACACATTTATTCACATGAATTTAAATCCAGAAATCTCCTACCATGTTTAAGACTAATGGAAGAGATGTCTGGGGGTCTCACTGCTCAAAATGTGAAGGGACCACTCAAGCATGCCAGTCTCACACCGAGTCAGTGAAGCTTCAATTAGGACATTCAAAGATTTAGTAGGCAGGACGGTGACCACAAGTGCTGAATGCAAGACTGTCATTCAGAATGTGACTAGCAAGCAAACAGGACAGGAGGACATTTCAGGGACTAGATGACGAAGATGGTGACCACTGGCTAGACAAGAAGATGCAGGACAGATGGTGTAGTGACATTAGGGCTACAGTATGGGTAGAACAGGGCTGTGCCGAGAGGACAAGTAGCATGGCGACCACGGGCAGAAGTCAGAGGGTAAGGATGCTGCAGAGAGCGGGCAGGGTGCCTAACAGCCACATGGAATAGGAAGGACAATTTACTGAGGGGGTGCTGAGAGTAGCATGGTGACCACAGGCAGGAGTCACTGGAGAAGTACACTTGAGAATGTGGACAAGACAATGTGGTAAGAAGAGGTCAGAAGGGAAGGAGATAAGAGGAGCACAGCGTGGACAGGACACATGACAGCCACATTGTTGGACTGAAATGTCCGCATGTCGACGAGATGTTTGGTGATCAGCACCATGACGCCTCTTTCACCAGTTCAGTGAAGTTCAGTCACACTAGGAGGTCACTCGGCTTCAGGCCATGGCAGCACAGTAACAGCAGAAGGGGGCTCATCAGGTAGGCCGATGGGGGTTTCTTATAATAATTACAACGCAGTGCTGTCTTGTAATCCACTCTTACTTCTCACGGCCTTGGAGTGTGTCGTCATGAGACATGCTGGTCGGACATACGTCACAATGCCACTTCTACCACCTTCCGGCAAATGCCGAGTATCCCAGGCTGAGGCAGCCATAGGTGGGCTCTTGCAGGAGAGGAGAGGACAGGCTTGTCTCTACCCCAGTCAGGTCTCTTGAATTTCCTGACGTCGAGTGTAGCAGCAACAGCAGCAGCTTTCACTCTATGGGCCTGAAGCCTCCTCGGTCAGCTCTGTGGTCACGCGACTCACAAACGAAACCCGCCAATGAGGTCAGCACTGTGGGACTTCCAAGTTGTCATTAAGCGAAAGAAAAAAAAAAGAAGACAGAGGGCAGAGGCTGGGAGACGCCGTCTGCGGAATCCACCTCAGATGCTCATTCCCACAGACCCCTTATCTGAGAAGTCTCAGTCGCAGGACATAGCTGATGTTTTGGGTTCTTTCCAAGGATGACATAAGCAAGAAGAATCTGTTGACCAGGGTTTTGCCCGCCACCACCCTGATAGCGACTCTGGCCGATGTGCGATTTATGCTGGGGGCGCCAGTTGTTCCCCCATATGGATGATGACACGGGTCGGACGTACAAACTCCATGCAGTGCTCACGTGGAGGCAGAACTTCTAACCACCGTGCCAGACTCTAATCTTCCATTTCCCAGGTCAAGGGTCACAGGGGCCGCAATGCAGGAAGGCAGTCTGGGCAATGTGCCAGTCCACACACCAGGCAATGCAGAAGGAAATTAGAAGAAGGACAGTGACCAGGAGGAAAACTGGGAAAGTGCAGGTCCCCAGTGCCAATGTGCCACTGTTCTTTTAAAAATGAGCTGTCAAACCCATGGCCATTTATTGTTTCACAGCGCGTGTTTTCGGTCAGTTTAAAGCCTCTTGCCATTCCTCAGGTCCTGCTGGCATCCTCCTCTGACCCCTAAAGCACGTTGGAGAGGGCCAGAGTGGGCAGGAAGCATAATGACCAGAGTTTAGGTAAGTGGGCATGTTAAGGACAGTAAGGGGGGGCACGGGCTTCAGTGAAATGCCAGAAAGTGGACATCTGGTGAACATGGAAGGCACTACACAGAACGTGATGACTGACATGAAGAGGCACATTCATTGTTCTCTAATCCAGAACCAAGCGCACCAATATCACAGGTCCAATACTGTCGCTGCCCACAAGGTGGCACCAGCACGACTACCAGTGAAACCTGCAAGTACCCACAGGTCACCCACAATTTTCATGTGCGTTTTCTAAATTTGTGAAAGTTCACTTCCTGTGCCGAGCCTGTGGGCTGCTAGGCCTGCTGGACATGGCCACTACTGAACACAACATAGTGACCACCTGGCCACGAGGCAGTCCAGCAAGGTGCCCATGAGACTGGACAGTGATAGGCCCCCTCACCTTGCTCATGGCTTCACATGATGTCTGGGTGGACTAGAGTGCCCACCAACCAGTGTGCAAAGGAAACAGGCAGCAGCACTGACTTCAGAATGAGGCTACACAAACACAGGCGTGACACCGGGAAGGAACTGGGCACCCCTGGCACATGTTGCTGGTGTTGCGCTCGGAGGGTTTGGGGATGTGAAACTGGAATAGAAACTGCATTGTTTTCTAACGCTACGTCACAGGTAGCCTGCCAGCCTCGCTGAGCTAGAAAGTGGACTCGCCCAGTGATAGCAGGAGCTGAGGCCACCTGTGCCACCTCTGTGTGACAGGCCTCAGTAATGTGCTGCAGAAAGAAGAGAATGGAGATGACTACAGGGCAGCATGGTGACCTCAAGTCAGAGCAGATGGACGTGCAGTGTGGTCATCAGATTACAAGTACAGCAGTGACCAATGAAGGAAGAAAAAAAAAAGAGGACCCTTCAGAGCATGGACAGACAATAAGACAGGGCGACCCCAACAATCATACAAGGAGAAGAGAGATTGAAGGGCGAGAGGAAGCAAGATGGGCATAGGCAGACTGCAATGAGGTCATTTAAGAAAGGGAATGAGGAGGACGATGACCACTGGTCAGATTAAAAGATGGTGCCTGTAGTACGAGTACAGAAAGGACAAGCAGTCTGGTGACCATGGGCAAAAGTCGTAGGACAACGACACTGCAGGTGAAGAGCCACAGGTCAGAGAGGAATGGCACCAATAAATAAATGAGGGGATGAGTGGCATGGTGACCACGGACGAGAGTCATAGGATATGGACAGATAAAAAGGTGACAATAGGTCAGGAGAAATGTGAAGAAAACTAGAGTAGACACGAAGCAGAATGGTCACAGTCCAGAAGCAAATGTATAGGACAGTGGCCAAATGAGGACAGTACTGTATGGGGTGGCACTGGCCACAGAGAACTGTCACAAAGTGGACAAGATGTAGGACAGAAACAGGAAGAGAAATACACAGCAGAGAATGGGCAGCCTGGAAGGTGAGCACAGGTAAAAATGGACAATCAGTAAAGTGACGACGACAAGCTTGGAGTACAATTAGGACATTCAGAGAGTTAACAGGCAGGACGGTGACCACAAGTGTGGAAGACAAGAGTGTCGTCAGAGTGTGAATAGAAAGGAACGAGGACATTTCCGAGAGGGGATGAGGAAGATGGTGACCACTGGCTAGACAAGAAAATGTCGGGCAGATGGTGTGGTGACGTTAGATCTATAGCATGGGTAGAAGGAAGCTGAACAGAGAGGACAAGTAGCATGGCGACCGCGGGCAGAAGTCAGAGGATAAGGACACTGCAGAGAGCGGGCAGGGTGCCCACCAGCCACATGGAATAGGAAGGACAATTTAGTGAGGAGGTGCTGAGTAGCATGGTGACCACAGGGAGGTGTCACTGGAGAAATACTGGACAAGACAATGTGGTAAGAAGAGCTCAGAAGGGAGGGAAATATGAAGAGCACCAGCATGGACAGGACGCATGACAGCCACATTGTGGGACAGTAAGGGGACGCACCGGCTTTAGTGAAATGTCCACATGTGGACTAGATGTTTGTTGATCAGAGGGGTGGACAGCCTGTGCACTGACGGCAACCTAAATTAGAAGGGGTGGGCGGCTGCGTTGCAAGTTCAGCACGGAGGTCCCTCCTCCAGAGTCAGACGCGTGCCACCACACAAAAGTCACGACAGTCGGCGCCTGACACACAGCGAGTGAAGCGAGCGGCACCACAGACTCCTTTCCGTTTTGAGAGCAGCCCGTCTGGTGGAGGCTTCCTGTACAGCAAAGCAGCACGAGGGATGGCCAGCAGCCTGGGTGAGTAGACCACACTGCCTGCCTCCGTCGGTCAGTCGGACACTTTCTGCTATAAACCGAGTCCACTGCAGACAGAGGGGCTGCCAATGTGGTCACGGTTTCTTTCCCATTGTATGTTGTGTGTGGTCTTCTTAAATCTCAGTAGGATCAACGTGCGATTTTAACAGGGGGCACCCAACCCCAAACGCATCACTGGCTGACCGTCGTCCTATGGTCTGAGACCTCTATGGCGGTGATGGCTGAGCCACAACAACACACGCTTAGCTCAGCAAGTGTTCAGTCCCTATAATGACACGAATATGGTCATCATATAGCACCTTACAACGGCAATGGATGAATTAAGAGCACCGACATCCATCGTGATGATTTCTGCTGCTGCCGTTGCCTTCGGTGTGGCCATGCTCTTGACTTTGTGACTCCCTCCTGTCCTTGAGCTCTGTGTCACTATGTCCCTTGACTTCAGCTCCTACATTATCACTCACATCACTGTTGTCCTCATCGTGGTTTCCTATTCCTCTTCACTCTGGGGGTTGCTATCCCACAGACTGCTGTTCCTGACCTTGACCTGGACCCAGTGCCCGTGCTAGGTTAGTAGTACGCCAACAGACTGTTCGGTAGCTAACCCATGTGGCAGGCGCCATTGTCTGTGCCATAGGTGAGTGTGTCTAATTTGCATTAATGATGCTGCCGGCCCTGCTTGGACTTCAGTGCCACCCTCTCTCCTGACTAGTGTTCCTGTGACTTTGGACCCCCACTGTTTTCCTACTGCCCCTTTGTATCCCCTTGCCCTGGTGCTCCTCCATCCTCACCCCTGAGTTCTGTGCTCGTGTTGCCGTTCCTCCGGTGTCCCCTTTATTGATGTTCCTATTAAGCCTGTCACCTTCTCTCCTAACATTTGCCCATTTTTCTCTTTGACCTTCTGTGCCCTTTTCTAGCTGTTTTTCTTAAGCTCTGCTGGCACACTTGGCTTTCAGGGGGGTTGACTGTTTGGTGACCCCTGTCTGTTTTTTTCCTTATCATTTTACTTTCATGTCCGGCAGTAGCCAGATGAGCCCCAGCTTATCATTTGGCTCATTTCTCGCCTTTCCTTTTCATTTCATTGCCAACCACATCGGCTTGGGGGGTGAGGTGGATGGCCGAGCTGCGCCTCAGCTGTACGCCTCTCTGCTCTCTCGTGGTTTAGCTTAACCCTTTAAATGACGGGTCTGAAATGAGATGGCTGCCGTTATACCAGGGAAAGTGCACCGCAAAGTGGGACAAACTGAAACCGTTCAACCGCAGCTTCACATTTACTGATTTACAACTAAAAAAGAAAAAAAATCACTTAAGGGGAGCACGCGGTGGTGTGGCGGTCCGTGTCTCGGGTTCAAATTCGCCACCTGTACGGAGTCTGCTTGTTCTCCCCGTGTTAGTGTGGGTTTTCCTCCGGGGTTCTCAAAAACATACAACTCTCAATTGATATGTGCGTGCAGAGTCATTCAGACACCTTTTGCTGGGCACTGGCGACAGTGGCAAGGTGGCACCTTCTGGGGCAGGATTTGTCACATTAGGGTATCCTGGGCAGAAATCATTGCCTGCTTGTATTTGTGTGTTTCTAATTTTAGAGGACATTTGACGGTAACTTAGGGGGAGTACAATAGATCCGATGTTGCAGCCCCCCCAATGAGCATATATTTATATTTCCGGATGTTGCAGAAAGATGAAGCACATAAAGAATTGCCAACTGCTAACATGCAATGCCAACTTATCACTATGTGACGGCACATCAAATCAAAATGGTTTTCTTCATTCAAAAAAGTGCCTGTTGCTCGAAGTGAGTGTTCTGCTACCAGTTTGGATGCACGTCACCATTTTCTCTTGTGCTTTACACTTAAATTCTGACCCTCAGCCTGTCCATGTTACACATGGATAACAGAAAGTGCTGGACAAGGAGTTACACATTTCTCTTAAAAGACAGAAAATAAACCTAAAGCATGAAATAATACTAAATCATTTATACTCAAATGTGATGTCAACCCAACCACAAAGGTTTACACGAAAACTTGGTACTTTGTTGGTCCTAGTCAGGCTTGGGCAGCAGATGCCCAGCCATAACGATTTAGAATGGCTGAATCCAAGAGAAAGTGCTCCGCATACACAGAAACACCCAAAGCGCCTGACTGCAGCCTTAACTACATGAGCATAAGTCGCCATCCAGCGCCACATACACACAACTGATAGATAATGACAGGCACGGGGGTGCAGTGGTAGCTCTCGCAGAAAGGACACCAGGGTTAGCGTCACGGGTCCTCCACGTGTCTGTGTTGGTTTCCTCCTCCTTCCCAAAGACATGCAGGATCAATGAATTGGTGACTCTAAACTGGCCCTGCGGTGGACTGGCACCCTGCCTTGTGCCCTGTGCTAGCTGGGATAGACTCCAGCACCCCATTGTGATCCTAGTCTCGATTAAAAGGGGCATGGTATATAACAGAGGGTGCTGTGCCCGTATAGATATCAACTTCTCTCATCTGCCAGGCGTTAGAGACTAGCAGCTGTAATAAGAGTTTCTTTCCTCCACAGGCCATCAAGCTCACAAGTGTTCATTTGGCTGTCCTCGCTCAGTCTGCACCCTACCCCATATCTTCCAATATTCCTATACATAGCCAGTGGTGGGTGGCACAGTGGGTAGTGCTGCTGCCTCACGGTAAGGAGACCAGGGTTCACATCCCGGGTGCTCCTTATGTGGAGTCTGCATGTTCTCCCCGTGTCTAGACATGCAGGTTAGGTGGATTGGGATGTGAGTGTGTCTTACCCTGAGATGGACTGGCACCCTATGCTAGCTGGGAGAGGCTCCAGTCCACCCCTGCCACCCTGATCAGGACTAAACGGGGCAGAAAATGACTGGCTAATGCTAATGTCACTATTTCTGGCAGCACTTTGTACGCAAAAAATGACATTCTTTGTCTTGTTTCTGATTGAAGTGTTTAAAATCACAAAGGGAATTAAGCCAGTGGATCGAGACTGTGATTTTAAAATGAGTTCATCAACAACACGGGGATACAGTTGGAAACTTGGTAAGGGTAAATTTTACACAAACATTAGAGAACACACAGAGAACCACAGACACATGGAGTAAGTGACCAAGTAGTGTGGTAGACAGGAGGACTTGAGGGACTTTTGGGATTGGACTGGCGAGCTTAGTTGGGCTGAATGGCCTGTTCGCGTCTAAATCTTTGTAATGTTCTAATGTTTGTTATTTATCTCAATCGTGTGCATGTCTATCATGTAGCTATACCTGGGGAGTCATATACAATAATCAGATTCCTTGTATGCCAGCATACTTAGCCAATAAATGTGGGTCTGATTCTGATGAGATCTTGTCCCACTTCACACACTTGGGGTCTTGCCTTTGTATAGTCCTTCTCAAAGAATGGCGTGTTTGTTCAGAACCTCCTCAGGTGTAGTCACCCACGCTGTTTTTTATAATAAAGAGCAGGAGGTGGGCACGTGTGCTCACATGAGATCAGTGAGGTCCTAACTGGAGACCTGTGGAGAACTGTCGTCACCTGTTCTGTATATCCCTGCAATGCACTGGGGTGTCCTGCCCAGGATTTGGTTCTTATCTGGAGTGAGAGGCTGCTGGGATACACTCAACTCAAACCAGTTCCCTAAATTTAATTAAGTGGTTCCATGAACGTTAAGATATATAAAATGCGAATGGCCCGAAGTCTTAAGTTTGATCGGTCTGGCTCAGTTTGGATTTATTGAGTGTATTAATTGGGCTGAAGGAACATTCTGGGAGCTTCCAGGATGACTGTCTGCTCACCAACGATCATAAGGAATTAAAAAGAAAAGTGTTTTAGTGGCCCTGTGGTGGTCAACGGGAATGGGAATCTAAAGCCGGGCTCGGTCACTACACCAGGCTGACTCTAAAGGCACAGATCTGTGAAACCGCAGTGCAGCCCTTTCTGTGCTCACGTCCATCGGCGCAATGAAGGCACGTGGAGGTGACATTTGTAAAGCAGCATCATTTTTAGTAAATTCTGTATGTTTTATTTGGAAAGAGAATGAAGTTACATGGTAGCATGGTGAAGTAAAACAATGAGTTTCTGCTTGTATGTATCACACATCTAACAAGACAAAACACACAGCAGGGTATCAGCATTTCCATGCCACCATCAGTGTGCCCAGTTTGTGTCTTCATGCGCCACCCCTCAGTGCGTCAGCTGTGGACGTCTGAACTGAACTGCTTGTGCCAGCCGAGTGCCACCCTGAAACCTGTTTTAAATGGCACACACACAGAAAAGCCGCATGTTTTGCTCATGTCTGGCGGCCCCCTTAATTTTGGGCGGGTGCCCATCATCCACTGTTTAAATTGCTTTTTTTTTCATACAACAGAATGGTACACAGGTTCACACTTGTTTGTGGTGCCTTGCAGCTCTCCCCACCCACCTGCCCGCCTGCCACCCCCTAACCTGTTTTGAATGTCGCTTTTTCCGTAAGATGCATTCTAGTTTCTCTTCCATGGTGACTGAACAAAACAAAAAATGTAGAAGAAAAAAAATAAAATAAATCAAAAAGAATTGTTATTTTTTCAGAAGGACTAGGCCACAAAAACCTCAGCAGGAGATCAGGGACCCATGTTTGTTTGAAAAAAATGCTCAAGGGGAGAATATCGAAAACCACAATGCCAAATGTTCAGAGTTACGCCTTATTGTTACAGACGCACGATCCGAACATTGTCCTTTTAAGGAAGCATTGCTTAATGTGATTAAAAAAAGATATCCATCCCAAATTATTTTATTGTTGAAAAAACATAAAACGCCATAGAAATAAACAAATGAGGGTGCGCCTGGATAGGGTCACACCTGCCAGCGGTGTCATGTGGGCACAACTAAACCAGAGTAACCCACATGGTCCAAAGTCTCAGGCCGTTACCCCAGTGCATCTGGAAAGTATTCACAGCGCATCACATTTTCCACATTTTGTTATGTTACAGCCTTATTCCACAATGGATTAAATTAATTTTTTTCCTCACAATTCTACACACAACACCCCATAATGACGACGTGAAAAAAGTTTACTTGAGGTTTTTGCAAATTTATTAAAAATAAAAAAACTGAGAAATCACATGTACATAAGTATTCACAGCCTTTGCTCAATACTTTGTCGATTCACCTTTGGCAGCAATTCCAGTCTCAAGTCTTTTTGAATATGATGCCACAATCATGGCACACTTATCCTTGGCCAGTTTCACCCATTCCTCTTTGCAGCACCTCTCAAGCTCCATCAGGTTGGATGGGAAGCGTCGGTGCACAGCCATTTTAAGATCTCTCCAGAGATGTTCAATCAGATTCAAGTCTGGGCTCTGGCTGGGCCACTCAAGGACATTCACAGAGTTGTCCTGAAGCCACTCCTTTGATATTCTTGGCTGTGTGCTTAGGGTCGTTGTCCTGCTGAAAGATGTCATCCCAGTCTGAGGATGTCTCTGTACATTGCTGCAGTCATCTTTCCCTTTATCCTGACTAGTCTCCCAGTTCCTGATGCTGAAAAACATCCCCACAGCATGATGCTGCCACCACCATGCTTCACTGTAGGGATGGTATTGGCCTGGTGATGAGCGGTGCCTGGTTTCCTCCAAACGTGACGCCTGGCATTCACACCAAAGAGTTCAATCTTTGTCTCATCAGACCAGAGAATTTTGTTTCTCATGGTCTGAGAGTCCTTCAGGTGCCTTTTGGCAAACTCCAGGCGGACTGCCATGTGCCTTTTACTAAGGAGTGGCTTCCGTCTGGCCACTCTACCATACAGGCCTGATTGGTGGATTGCTGCAGAGATGGTTGTCCTTCTGGAAGGTTCTCCTTCTCCACAGAGGACCTCTGGAGCTCTGACAGAGTGACCATCGGGTTCTTGGTCACCTCCCTGACTAAGGCCCTTCTCCCCCGATCGCTCAGTTTAGATGGCCGGCCAGCTCTAGGAAGAATCCTGGTGGTTTCGAACTTCTTCTACTTACGGATGATGGAGGCCACTGTGCTCATTGGGACCTTCAAAGCAGCAGAAATTTTTCTGTAACCTTCCCCAGATTTGTGCCTCGAGACAATCCTGTCTCGGAGGTCTACAGACAATTCCTTTGACTTCATGCTTGGTTTGTGCTCTGACATGAACTGTCAACTGTGGGACCTTCTATAGACAGGTGTGTGCCTTTCCAAATCATGTCCAATCAACTGAATTTACCACAGGTGGACTCCAATTAAGCTGCAGAAACATCTCAAGGATGATCAGGGGAAACAGGATGCACCTGAGCTCAATTTTGAGCTTCATGGCAAAGGCTGTGAATACTTATGTACATGTGCTTTCTCGTTTTTTTTATTTTTAATAAATTTGCAAAAATCTCAAGGAAACTTTTTTCACGTTGTCATTATGGGGTGTTGTGTGTAGAATTCTGAGGAAAAAAATGAATTTAATTTTGGAATAAGGCTGTAACATAACAAAATGTGGAAAAAGTGATGCGCTGTGAGTACTTTCTGGATGCACTGAAGTTGCTTTTAGCCCCGCTATGTGATATGGCACACCACCTGACAAAATCTCTCGCTGCTTCCTTTTGCAGGAGCCCAGATGTTTCTCCCTGTGGTTCTTCAGCTTCTGATCCTAGTGAAGGTAAGTTCACATTCTACTCACTTAACAGCTCCGATGACAACACCGTCCCCTTTAACTTCTTGCATACACGATTAGAAAGGTCCGCTGAAGTGATGACTTCACAGTCACATCACTCTACGGAGCGACTAATCATAGATCCCAATCGACAAACCAGTAGAGAATCCATCACTCTCATTACAGATTACTAGTAGCAGTGAAGTATCATCTCCATTACGGATCAGTCAGCTTATTACGGTGATCTCCGTTATGATAGATCAGTGGTCACTGTCAAATGACTGAATGCAGACTGCCATTATCTCCGATTATAGATCTCTGCCACTAAACAACTGATTACAAACTACTGACTTTGACTGTGCCTGATTAAAGATCCCTATTGCCACTGTCACATGACTATATAATGTGCCCTCCACAATGTTTGGGACAAAAACATATTCTTCCCTGATTCAATCCTCTGCTCCACAGTTGAAAATTACAAACCAAACAATTCAGACATTGTGATTAAAGTGCACATTGCAGACTTTCAGTTTTGGGGATTTGCGTACATTTTGGTCCCACCATGTAGAAATGACAACACTTTCGCTACAAGGTCCCCATGATGTTTAGGACACAGCAGTGGCAGGTCTATTAAAGCCGTCATATTTAGGACTTTGTCGCATATCCCTGGCATGCAATTCATAGACGTCAGCAGGTGCTCCCTGCCAGGCCTCTAAGGCAGCCATCTTCAGCTCCTGCTTGTTTTGTTGGTTGTCCACTTGTTTTCTCTTCAGCATATGGAAGGCCTGCTCAATTGGATTTAAATCGGGGGGCTGGCTTGGCCATTCAAGAATTGTCCATTTTTACCTTTGCAAAGCTCCAGTGTTGCCTCAGCAGTATGTATGGATCATCATCGTGGTGTAGGATGAAGTGCCGTCCTCTTGAGTTTGGAGACATTTCCTGGAACTCAAACAGATCAGACGTTTCTCTACACCTCAGAATTCAGTGAGCCGCTGCCGTCAGCAGTTCATCATCGATGAAGAGAAGTGTGCCAGGACCTGTGGCAGCCATACATGCCCAAACCATAACAGACCCCAACACCATGTTTAACAGATTAGGTGGTCTGCTTTGGCTCTCGGGCAGTTCATTATGGTGTCCACTCTTCATTCTTGGCATCACTCTGATGAGGTTCATCTTTGTCTCGTCCGTCCACAAGACCTTTCTCCAGAGTTCTGCAGGCTCTTTTAAGTCCTTTTTCACAAGCTGTAATCTGGCCATCCTGTTTGTTTGGCTAACTACTGGTCTGCATCTTGCAGCGTGGCCTCTGTATTTCTGTTCATGAAGTCTTCTGCTGATTGTCGTCCCTGACACGTCCACATCTGCCCCTGATGACTGTTTCTGATCTCACACAGGTGGCTGGGGCTTTTTCTTTACCATAGTGAGGATTTTGCTGCCATCAGCAGTGGTGGTCTTCCTGGGCCTATCAGTCCCTTTGCGATTACTGAGCTCACCTGTGCGTTCTTTCTTCTTCATGATATTTCAGACAGTTGATTTGGGTCATCCTGAAGTCTTACTGATGTCTCTCGTAGTTTAATTCTTGTTTGTCAGCCTCATGATGGCTCCTTTGACTTTCAATGGCACAGCTCTTCTTGTTAAACTGCAGACTCCAAAGAGTAGAAGCCAACTGAGGTATGTTAAGAAGTAACGAAACCCACCTAAGGAATCACAAACTGCTGTGATGGACAAACATTATGGAGCCCTGAAATGGGGGGAGACCATATAGAATAAGTGTCATTTTGTTGTGTCTTACAACATTCTACCTTTAACAAAAAGAGAAATGCTGCAAGGTAGGCTCTTTATTGCACAAGTAGTTTTCTTAACTTAGAGCTTTCTATCAATGCGCATACAAACACATCACGGTTATCAGTATACAAACCCAACAAAAAGATTGATCCGTTAACACAATAGATAACCACACAGCACTGAGGCTACATCAAAAATAAATAATATTGTCAACAAATATTTTAACCATAACAATAGACATGGGTGGCGCAGTGGGTAGCGCTGCTGCCTTGCAGTTAGGAGACCCTTAAGGGTTCGCTTCCCGGGTCCTCCCTGCGTGGAGTTTGCATGTTCTCCCCGTGTCTGCGTGAGTTTCCTCCCACAGTCCAAAGACATGCAGGTTTGGTGCATTGGTGATCCTAAATTGTCCCTGGTGTGTGTTTGGTACCTGGATGTGTGTGTGTGCCCTGCGGTGGGCTGGCGCCCTGCCCAGGGTTTGTTTTCTGCCTTATGGCTGGGATTGGCTCCAGCAGACCCCCGTGACCCTGCAGTTAGGATAATGGATGGATAACAATAGACAAGGAGTTGTTATATATTGTGTTAACAGATCTACTTTTTGTTAGGTATTTATTCTGTAAATCGTGACGTGTGTGTATGCACATTGATAGAAAGCTCCCCCAGGAATCACAGCAAGTTAAGAAAACCACTCGTGCAATAAAGAGCTTACCTTGCAGCGTTTCTGTTATGTTAAAGGCAGAATGCTGTAAGACGCTACACATTTCTACACGGTGTGACTGAACTGTATGCAAATAACTTGAAAGTCTGCAATGTGTACCTTAATCACATCTGAATTGTCTGATTTGTAATTTTAAACTGTGGAACAGAGTGGCAAATCAAGAAGAAATGTCTCTGTTCCAAGCATTATGGAGGGCATTGTGTATACCTGAACTACAGATCTCTGCTGCCACAATAGTACAGCGTCTACCACACAGCTCATTAGAGATCGACAGCGACAATGATTACAGAGGTCCATCACATGGCCCATTATCTTAATGATGCCAGACTACACGGCACCATCCACTAGCTGTTTAGAGACCCCCCGCACCCCCTTACCACTGATTACATTGAGGTCTGTCTGGTGGCTGAATACAATCTGCTGTGACTGATGATTATAAACGCCAGACGACTGATTTCAGACATTTAATTCCAGATTTTAATTGTGCCAATTACAGGCCTCTCTAAGCTTTCATTACAGGGAGATCTCTGTCATATAGCTGAATACAATGCATTGTTATGCTGAATACAGATCGATATTACCACAATCCACCTTAAGAAAAGGATAAGGGTCCGAGTGCCTGTCTGTGTCTCTGTCACTCCAAATGTTGGTGCTTCACAAACATTAAATACGAATCCCATACCAAATCTCACATACTGTAACAGAGATATATGCATCGTGCTATGTGCACTGCAAACGTTAACATGGATGTCTCCGTTGATTACTTAGATTTCAACCTGTTTTACGTGGGTAGCACAGCTAATATTACAGAATCCACCATCAAAGCTCTTTACAGGTCTCTGCAACCAGTCAGTACAATACATGAATACAGAACACCATCGGCTAGCTTAGCACAGGTTTTGATTTAACCCCACATTCATTTACTGAGCTCCTGTAAAAACACAAAGTTCTCATTCGGAACAAAAAAAGCACTAAATATATCTTTTAGATCTATCTACTATCTATCTGTTATATAGTGCCTTTCCTATTGATATTGTAACCACAGTGCCACATTCCATTATGGCCTCCTGGATGGGCAAGAAATCATCTTCCATCCCAACCAAAATGCCTTCCCTTCCTCTTTGGCACTTACCCTATCTATCTATCTATCTATTATATAGTGCATTTCATATCTATCTATCTATCTATCTATCTATCTATCTATCTATCTATCTATCTATCTATCTATCTATCTATCTATCTATCATATAGTGCCTTTCCTATATATCTATTATATAGTGCCTTTCCTATCTATATATCTATCTATATATCTATTATATAGTGCCTTTCATATGCTATCTATCTATCTATCTATCTATTATATAGTGCCTTTCATATGCTATCTATCTATCTATCGATTATATAGTGCCTTTCCTATCTATCTATCTATCTATTATATAGTGCCTTTCATATGCTATCTATCTATTATATAGTGCCTTTCCTATCTATCTATCTATTATATAGTGCCTTTCATATCTATCTATCTATGTATCTATTATATAGTGCCTTTCCTATCTATCTATCTATCTATCTATCTATCTATCTATCTATCTATTATATAGTGCCTTTCATATCTATCTATCTATCTATCTATCTATCTATCTATCTATCTATCTATCTATCTATCTGTCTGCCTTGTTTCCCTTACTCAGCTGTTAATAACATGGTGCCCGCTTTATCACTTAAGGGCTGTGAGGAGCCAGAGCCTACACCAGAAGCATGCGACACAATGTAGAAAACAGCCCTGGATGGAGAGCCATCCCACTAAAGTAGCTAGTGATATGTAGCTGACACTGCATCTCTATGAATGGTGACTTTGTACATTGCCTTGGAAGACTGCTAAGACCTCTGCACTTTTTCTTTCACATTTACAAGCTTCCTAGCCTGTAGTTTTCATGCATTCGTTTGGGAATTTTTTTTTTTGTGAGTCACACATTCTTCTTCCCCGGGTAAGTCCCAAAAATACCCAAAATTTAGAAACTGAAATGCCATCTTTTTAAACATACAACCCCTGGGATGCATCTGTGTTGCTCAAACAACAACTTTGCACTATTTGCTCATGCCTCCCACTTTTTAAAACTGTTCTAGCTGAGCCAAGTAAATTAAGGGAAAGGTGATGGGTGGTGACTTTGAGATTTCATCAGAGAATTTTCCAGGACTGAGGCCATGTCTTGGGCTGCCCTTTTATTTCCTTCACTGCACAAGTATGGTCCTGCCAATGTGCACTGCGTATTTGTCTGGCCGAAACACAAACCTCTAACTCAAGGTGAATTTCTCTGTGCTGTGCCCCATTATTTGTTCCGTTAGGCATGACAAGATAACTGTGGAAAAGCACCACGAAACACGAGGGCACCTCCAACATACTTAATATTGGAGAGGATGTGCAGTGTTTGGTGTGCACCGCACATCCTCCTAGGCGTACAGAACAAGGTGAGTCTCAGTATTCTCACCCGCAGCACAGAACGTGGTGATATTTTGAGGATTTTTTTTTTCTATTGGCTAAGACCTATCCTTTATCATTCTATCATTAAGACACCTCCTATGGAAAGCTCTTGTCAACTGTAGCCATGATATATGAAACCCACTCTTCTCACAGGTGGTCAGTAAGGTGTCTACTTATGGTTTTGAAGGCCTTTGAGGGCCTATTTTTTGTTTCCTTCTAAAATGTAACAGATGTTTGGTAATCTGACACTCACACTCCATTCCCCTTCCGCGCACTCTCTGGTGAACGGTGCGGGTCTACCAGATTTCATAACAATATCTAACTGCAAGTTGTGATACCCATGAACTTAAGAGTCAATTATACAAATCTGATGAAAATGTTTTTGTAGGGCAGCTATGGAATGGTGCTGACTGTCGTCCTTAAATTTCATTTGTGTGAACTTCACTCGATCAGATTCCACACGACTGACATTGTAATGGCAAGACACGTACTCAGACTTGCTCCATTTTGAAACTCTTTCCCATAGAGTAGCACCTTACGGAGACGGGGTTTGGATTTTGACTTCATTTATAGACCACTGCATCACAATATCATCCTTCCTAATTTATATGACAGCTCCAAAATGCTGGGGGTGATCACCGTGTCCATCTGCACTACAGGACTGATTATTGATGCCCATCACACTTAATTACCAGCCTCGCTCTTCACTCTGTTAGTCTGCAGTGCTCAGTGTGTGTTGCCTTCTGAAAGATTAATTTCCAAAACTGTCACAAGTAGACTAGCCTACTAAGACAGAAGCTTCCTACATGACCAATTCAGATTTAAAAAAAAAAAACATTGTTTATCCTTAAAGAAGGGAATTTACAGCGTGCTTCAGGTCATGCTTGCAAGGATTTGTTCAGTGGTATCATGTGAAAGTATCAGGTAGTGGCGGAAATGGGCAGGTGCATCTTTCCTAATGTGCAAAGCTCTTGACAAACCACACTCACTGAAGCCTTTTATCTGATTCTTGTAAATGTGAACCATACATTGTTATTCAAGCTTTTGATGTGCTTCTTTGAATCACAAAATTAGAGCAGAAATCACAAGATGGGGGGTTGTCAGTGACTTTGACTGAGCAAGTGAGAAATGGAGCAGGTGTTCAAAATATGGCACAGAATAATAGACGTACCGAATGATAGATGGTTACAGATCATCAGTGTTAGATCAAAGGCAGATAGAACATTAAAACAATCTGGACAAGAACAGGCCATTCAGCCCAACAGAGCTCACCAGTCCTATCCACGTAATTCTTCCAAAATAACATCAAGTTGAGTTTTGAAAGTCCCTAAAGTCCTCCGATCTACCAAACTACTCTCTGTGTGAAGAAAATCTTCCTAATGTTTGTTTGAAATATACCCTTAACAAGTTTCCACCTGTGTCACTGTATTCATGAACTCATCTCAACGTCACTGTCTCGATCTACTGGACTAATTCTCTTCATAATTTTAAACACTTCAGTCAGGTCTCCTCTTAATCTCCTTCTACTTAACTTGTAAAGGCTCAGCTCTTGTAATCTTTCCTCATAACTCATCTCCTGCAGTCCTGGACTCGGCTCAGTCGCTCCTCTCTAGACCTTTTCCAGTGATGCTATTTCCTTTATGTAGCCTGGAGACGCAAACTGCACCCGGTACTCCAGATGAGGCCTCACCAGTGTGTTATAAAGCTTGAGGAGACCCTCCTTGGACTTGAACTCCACACATCAAGGCGCTATATAACCTGACATTCTGTTAGCCTTCTTAATGGCTTCTGAACACTGTCCGGCAGTTGAATGATACATGATCTCTCCTCTCCAGGGTGTCTGAACCACAGTGGCCATTCAGTATACCTGTAAGGTTTCTGCACTCTCCCCGAAGTGAGAGACACACACACAATCCAAACAATTCAACTGACCTGATGCACAGCAGGGAACTCCTGGTCTTCTTAGTTCCTCTTACTTTAAAAGACGTGATGCGTAACAAGGAATTCTTCCTCTTTTGGCCCTTTATAGACCCGTCTTGTTCTCCGAGGCTTGTTTCCTTGGAGTCCTATAAACAGTTTAAAAAACATGAATAAATAGGCAGCCCATTTCATTACTGTACATGTACATCATTCAGTATCTTATATATGGTGAGTGCTTTTCAATGTCCACATCCTCACACAGAATGGAGGTACATACGTCCCCTTAAATAGTGCAAAAGGCCGAAGAAAAACTGGAAACATTACAAACTACAGTATGGGCTAACCCTAACCCTAGTGAACCCGTGCACGCCAGTATTGCTGGCATCCCCTACCCTAACCCTAACCCTAACCCTAACTCCACCAATAAAGCGGACAGTCAAATGTAACATATGAGTGTCACACAAGCCTGAGATGTTGAAACTGAGAAACATCTTATCATTTACCAGCTACGTATACTGTATGTTAACAACGGTTAATAAGACCAAAGAAAATCACATCCCTTCTGGTGATCAATGGAGAATTTCAGGGGACAAACACAGAAAACCCACCAAGAGTTTTTAAATAACTTTTCTGAGAGCAAAGTCTAAAAGCAGAGTCCAGAGTGAGATCTGCCTTCTTGGCTCTGGGGTGTCTGATAAGGGTCACACTTCGGTTACATCAGGATTTACCCAACATCGCCTAACACTTGGCTACCAAATGCAGAGAAGCAGTGGCATCCTTTGTGGGCCCATAGTGATCATTAACTCCTTCAGGGCAGATGTTGACTTTTGTCAAAAGGAGTTGACGATGGTAATCAACTGTAACAAAACCAATCGTTATGTTGGACTCTCGTTGGAAAGTTTTATATTCATTGGTTTTACCGAGATTCCCTGCGCTCACGTGAGTAGCAAGGCGCACACAACGGCAAAAATGGCACTGACATCTGGCGAGAGATGAAAGCGAATGTGAAAAGCAAATTACTCTGTGGACAATGTCTCGCCTATCATCTCTGAACTGGTCTATGACTTGTCGGACTCAGATTTTGATACAAGTGATCGAAAACGAATGCGAGGCTCCAGCTTCAGCTGATCGGTCCCCAACTAGTCGTGGTACTGACAATGTTTGCCAGGGAGGACTGCCACTTAAAAATCAGACGGTAATGCACTGCGACCGTGACTGCCGCTACTGCTGTCCCAGCCACGTGAAGATAGCCTGGCAGCAAGCCTGCCGTTCATTCTTGGAAACTGGCAGCCACAGCATGCAGCAACAGATGTTTTATGTTGATTTCTGTTTGAAAGCATCATTTTTTGGAAAAAATATTCAGCCCTCAATGAGTTAAGAGCGATTCAGTACAGAGAGAGCATGCTGTACCATTGGATGGAAGAAGTGTGCATAACAAGTGAGAAAGACTAACAGAAGGAGAGACGGACGGCTCTGTGCTGGGATCTGGAAATTCGCTGTGGCTCCCAAACATTCATCAGCCACTGATATTCTTGTGTTTAGTCAGGCAGTGGAGTATAATGGCTAAGGTTTTAGACGTGAAAGCACAAGGGTGCTAGTTTGGGAACTCCTATAATTGGCCGTCATCTCCCCTGCTGGTGTGCCACATGTATTTAAAAAAAAAAAGCGTACAGAGACCTTGTTTGGTAAGTTGCCTTGGATAAAGGTGTCGGCCAAATCTGCAATCCTTTTTTTTTTTAACATTGTTTTCATCTGCACTTATAAAAGGGTTCACCTCCTAGTATTCGGAAACTTACATAAAATAAAAAAGCCGCTCAACTCAATTCAGGACCGTGGGGAACGTTTTTAAATCTGTCAACAGCTAAACGCCGCCGGCCATCATCCTGTTCTCACATTGCAACGATTGATTGCATGGCTGATGGATGCAGGAAATGAATTGCTGTTGATTGGACATTAATTGTCAGATGATTACACCACCAACATGACACAGCAGATTCAGATATGGACCACGAGGTTACCTTTTCAAATTCTGACGCCTCAGGACACCCAGGCAAGTCACGTAAGTTAAAATAGCTACAGTATGTCAGAAGGTGATCTACACTTGGTCACGTATACGATGAAGTGTAACATGGATAATATATGGTAGGCAAACAGTCTCATAGATTCGTGTCAACTTACTAACTCTTCCTGCATTTCCACTCCAAAGCTAGAGGTTCAGCTGACCGCTTTGTGTGTTCCAAGCGGCCTCTCTCTAGTTTAACACTTTGTTCTAAAATTAAATGTGTGCCCATCTTTGTCTTGCAGGTTTGTGGGTCAGAAGACACATGGACTACTTTCGATTACGAAGACGAGCAGAACACCAGCTCCAGCACTATCGACTACAGCCAGTATGCGCTCGAGTGCCAAAAAGGTGACGTCCGCAGTTTCAGGGCTTGGTTTTTACCCATTATCTACACCATCATCTGCCTCGTGGGGTTTATAGGAAACATGATGGTGATTCTTACTTACATCTACTTCAACAGGCTAAAGACCATGACGGACATTTATTTGCTGAACTTGGCTATTGCTGACATCCTCTTTGTCCTCACCCTTCCCTTCTGGGCTTCCAGCTACATCATCGGCTGGGTCTTCGGCTCAGGGTCCTGCAAAATGGTCTTTTGTATTTACAAGCTGAGCTTCTTTAGTGGGATGCTGTTGCTCATGTGCATTAGTGTGGATCGTTATTATGCCATTGCCCATGCAACCTCAGCCCACGGGCGCCGCTCTAAGGTTATCTATTACAGCAAAGTGTCCAGCATTTGCCTGTGGATCATGGCTTTCCTGTTTGCCATGCCTGACCTTGTGCACAGTGGTGTTCAGCAAAGAAACAATGTGAACATCTGCATGCATACATCAGAAAATCTTGTCAACCTTAAGGTATGGCTTCACGTAGGCCAGATAACAGTGGGCTTCATGCTCCCCTTACTGGTGATGTGCTTCTGCTACTTTGTAATTATTCAGACACTGCTTCAGGCCCGCAACTTTGAGAAAAACAAGGCCATCAAAGTCATCTTTGCCGTGGTCCTGATATTTCTTGCTTTTCAGCTGCCGTACAATGGAGTCATGCTAATGAGAACCATCTCCATGTCCTACAAGAACAACACAAACTGTGAGTACGAAAAGAAGATGGACATTGCCGAAGATATCACCAAAAGTCTCGCCTTCTTGCGCTGCTGCCTGAACCCGATCCTGTACGCGTTCATTGGCGTGAAGTTTCGCAATGACCTAGTGCGGCTCCTAAAGGAAATCGGCTGTATCAGCCAGCAGCAGCTGTTCCGCTACACATCCTGCAAGCAGAAGAGGTCCTCGCTAGCCATGGATACGGACACAACCACCACGTTTGCTGTCTGAGAGTATGGCCCATTTTGTCCTATTGCCAAGTGCCAAACTTGACAGCCAAGAAAGGAACAGCTGCAAATTTGACTTCCATTAACAGCAGAAAAGAGGATTTTGAAATTGAACTCACACCTTTATAAATATTTATGTATCCTGCTTACTCTCTGATGGTTAGTCATACACGAATGACTTTGCATTCGCTAAGACCACCTTTATGTTACAAGAGGAGCTCATTTACACCATGTGAAGACTTGGTTGGCATGGGGAGTTCGGGCTGTTCAGCAGAGACAGTGATGTGTTGCATGTTTTGCATGAAGAGGAAAACAAACTGCAGTACACTCGTGGCCTTAAACGACAGTACAGTATATGTAATATCCCCCTTCTGGCGGTCACTCTAACGAGAATGATGTCCATCGAGGCTAAGTGCTCAAAGCCTGTCAGGTATTGTGGCCATGGTGTACAGATATAGTACTCTTAGTTAAGCAACAGTGCCACCTTGTGGCCTCCTGTATATACTCGGAAAAAATAAAGTTTATGAATGTGCAAATATTGATTTGAACTAAGGTTTGTTATAAATAACCACCTGGAAAGTGAAATGAATAATGAAAGTATACTTAAATATAGATGATGTTGAAGCATTGATTGCACTGATAATAAAAATACAACATGCCGATTGTTTAATTCACCCTGTTAAGTGTACGAAGCTGCTTATTTGATTTCCTTATGCCGTGGATGTATCGTTTGTAATTGTTATAGAAACTCATTTTAGGCTCATTATTATTCATCATTAATTCTGAAAATTACCAGCCGAGCCTTTTCATATTCCTTTCTATGAATGTGCAAAGTAATGTGAGATTATAAAGCTATTTTTTTTAACTACTCTTATTTCAACTAATAAATACCTTAATATGATTTCTTTTTCCATGTTGTGTCTGTTAACTTTTCACACAGCCCAAAATTTTACAACAATGAACCTGTCACAATAAACCACTAATCTTGAAAGGTAAGAGCCTAGACAGAAGTTGAACACAACAAAAGAGAAATAGACAAGGGATGCCAGGCCATTGCAGGATATGTTCATGGAGTGCTATTGAATGTTCTAGGAAGTAAAGAGGAACAAAAGGAAACCAACAAGAACAAAGGGAAAACACGCAAATGGCACTTAGTCAGCCAGCAGGTTAGGAACCGAATACGGACAACGGTAAACCAGTGTGGCACCATACCTCTTATATTATGCAAGTGACCAAAAAAGCAGATAAGCACAGTGAAAATATATTCTCAGGTGGCGACCTTTGAGATGCAAACGTGGCCACAAAAAGAATGCGAGTAGTGCTAAGATAGCCTTCCTCTAAAATAAGGAGCTGCTCATACACTTCAGCAACCACTGGCAAACCTCAGGCATAGGAATGCCAGAAAACATTTTTTAAAAGCCTGTCCAGTTTTGGAATAATTTTCTTTGAACAAAGGAAACTAAGCTCAATATATACCAGAATGATGGAAAGAGAAGAGTATGGAGAAGAGAAGAAATGACTCAAGATTTGTAGCATACTACACCATTAGTGAAACATGGTGGAGGTCGTGTTATGGCCTGATCATGCATGGCTGCCAATGGACGTCAGTCACTGGTGCTTATTGATGATATGACAGCTGGCAGAAGTAGCAGGATGAATTCCGAAGTGTACAGGGCTATACTGTCTGCTCGGATTCAGCCAAATGTTGCAAAACTGATAGGACGACGCTTCACAGTACAGATGGACATTGAGCCAAAACATAGCAAACTAAGTGCTTTTCAAAGCAAATAAGTGGAATATTCTTCAGTGGCCAAGTCAATCAACTGACCTCAACTCAACTGGACATGCAGTTCACTTGCATGATGGCAGAAAGTCCAACGAACAAACAGCACCTGAACACGGCTGCAGTAAAGGCCTGGCAAAGCAACAGTAGGGTGGAAACCCCACACTTGGAGAAGGCCAGGGGTTGAGACTTCAGGCAGTCATTGACTGTAAAGGATTTTCAAACATCCATCCATCCATCCATTAACCAACCCGCTATATTCTAGCTACAGGGTCACAGGGGTCTGCTGGAGCCAATCTCAGCCAACACTGGGCTCAAGGCAGGAAACAAACCCCAGGCAGGGTGCCAGCCCACGGCAGGGCACGCACACACACACCAAGCGCACACTAGGGACAATTTTAGGATCGCCAACACACCCAACCTGCATGTCTTTGGATTGTTAGAGGAAACTGGAGCACCCGGAGAAAACCCATGCAAATTCCATGCAGGGAGGACCTGGGAAGTGAACCCAGGTCTCCTAACTGTGAGGCAGCAGCGCTACCCACTGCACCACCCCAAATATTGAAAATGATCATTATATTTATGATTATGTAGGTTTGTACAAGTACTTCTGAGCCCCTGAAAATAGAGGGACATACAAATGTATGTCTTTTGTAAACAGCTCATGCACTGCCCAATAATTACAGAGCTGTCTGTATCTTGGTTGCAGTCAAGGCCCACCAACGCCATTAATCCTAAGACATCTGAGGAAATCCCAGATGCCATCATCTATGCTCACTAACTTCTACAAGTGCACAGTGGAGTTCACCATCACTGGCTGTATAACATCCGGGTATCTCAGTTGACTGGCTCACTGTAGAGGTGACAAAGCTGGCTCAGAATACTACAGGCCCACCAAGCCCTTCTGCTCAGGCCATACAACATACAAGGCGTGCTGTCTTATAAAGACGAGCTGTGTTATTAAAGATGGCAGGTATCCTCCTCTGTTTGGGCCCACAAGCCCTTGCACCCCTACCTTCAAGAATTAAGGGGCAGTTTTTCTTGCCAAGTCATAAGATTATTCAATGGTCTCATGATAATAACTACTACGTGATTGTTACACATACATACTGCACATATAGGGTGGCATAGTGGTAGCACAGCTGACAGACAACAAGGAATTTGGGGTCTGAGTGCCAAGTGCTCCCTGTGTCTATGTAGGTTTCCACCCAAAAGCATGCAGGTTAGGCGGACTGATGATGCCCGTAATATGTGTGTGTTCATCTGGCGATGGCCTGTTGCCCTGGCCATGGATTATTCCTGCAGCTTGCTGGGATAGGCTATAGTTGGCTCTGCAAAACAAAAACATATATGGGGAAAAACATGGGTCACCACACCAAAAAGTTGAGAAACACTGACCTATGGCACGCCTGGAGATGCGACCCTCCGTCTGTTTTGCAGGGTTGCAATAACATCCCACAAATGCAGAATCAACAGCTCATTGGCTCCATGGACCAGGGGTGTCAAAAGGTGATGGCTGCAAATGGCGGTCTCACAAGATTCTGAAGGACTGCAAGACAACGGTTAACCTTCACAGCTGTTCTTATTTTCTTGTTGTACCGTTTTTGTTTCTTTTGTTCATCAGTAGGATGCTGTATCCACTGTCGTCTTCTTCTTTTTTTTTACCTGTTGTTGGTATTGTACTACTGTTACTAGTCTGTAGGGAACATGCAAGTAAAAATGTAATTATATTACAGACACACTGCAAACAAAAACTGCATTTGAACTGTTAGGTTGTTAGATCGCCTTGAAGGCACACTAGACTCGGACAAAGTAAGACCAAAACCAAACAACTCTTGGGAGACAAATGTTCACATTAACGTGTTCTATAAAAAATAAGCCAGCTCACTTGCACACCACGCTCTGGCAGTTTGTGTCAAAGCACGTTAAGCACATCCATGAACAACACAATAAAGCACAGGGCTTGTCTGAGGGGAGACATTTTGAGTAGAGCCGATACATTCATGTTCATCTGATATTTGATGAGGTAAGGCAAATTTCACGCCACCTAAATAAAAGGGAACACGACCACAGTTTTTACAAAAGTGAAACTGAGAACAACTCAACAGTAACATACAGAAAAGTGATTGAAAAACAAACAAAAAAATCACTAATAAAATTAATCTTATGTCTCCCCCCAGTTAACCACTAGAAAAAAGAATTGCGGATTTAAAGACCTGAAACTATTTTAGCAGACTGCCTAAGACTTCTGGACTGTCAGAAAACTGAGAAAATATTAAACTCATTTACTCTGCTTCATAACTTATTAGATTGGAGGCAATGGTTGGGTCTCCGTACAGTGAGCATTACTAACGTTACAGTGCAGGTGTGGCTTACGTAACATTAGGTCTAAGGATGTAGGTTGATTATTAATAATTACTAACATCAGACTGGAGGCGTGGGTCCTCCTTTGAGTTTTGGGCATCCAGACACAATGTGACACATTTTTTGTAAGAAATGTTACCTGAAAAATGTTCACCTTGGCTTAAAAACGTGATGTGAGAATTGACTGATTTTTGTGGAATGGCAAAAATATTCTATGGACAGGTACTGGTGCGCAGACTGGAAACACTGGTCTAAGCCATCCTTCACAGCTGAAAGTCTTTCAGATTGCCCCGTCACACTATCAAATTACTAGAATAGCATGTGAGCTACTTCTCTCAGCCTAAATTCAGATTTTGCTTTTTCTGTTACAGGGGAGAAAGAAGCTTGAGTTTATCCCAGCAACACTGTGTCAGTGGAAAGGGCCATCAATGTATGGAGTCACAGTCCACCATGGGGCATAAGTCTACACCAGGCTAAACTGGGTCAATTCTGCTTCAGCAATTAAGCTAGGAAGTAGATGGAGATCCGGGTAGCCAGACAAAGCCCAAGCAAACAAGGGTGCAACACACAAAATGAATGCAGAGGTTGAGGTTGGGCAAGAATTAACCATTTAAATGTACTTATTTGGCTGATGTCTTTATCCAGGATATCTTACAACATTTTTAAGATACAATTAGTTACATTTCTTTTGGTTTTCCAGTCGGAGCACAGGCAGGTCAAGTGACTTGCTTGTGGTCACACAGTGTCAGTAGCGGGATTTGAACAAACAACCACAGGGTCTGAAGTCCAAAGCCTTAACAACTACATCACCCTGTCTGCCTAACCCAGGGGTGGTGAACTCCAGGCCTCGAGTGCCGCAGTGGCTGCAGGCTTTCATTCTTACCATCTTCTTAATTAGTGACCAGTTTTTGCTGCTGCTTACTTCTTTTAGTTAACTCGACTCAGGTCCTATGGTTGTTTCTTTTTCTTTAATTAGCAGCCAAACACTAATGAGACACAAAATAAGCCACCACATGACCAGCTACCCTGTGCCCATCACACAATATCTGAAATTAAAGAGAGGTGATGGATGGTCTTGGTAAGGTTGATCTCTCAGGTCACCAAGACATTTTGACATTGGTGCTTTTAGAAAGAACAGAAAAACAACAGTTTTGAAATGTGTGCTGTGACAGAACGAGAGCAGCAACAAGCCATGGAATTAAATAACGGGTTTAACAAACAGCAAGAATTGGCTTCTCATTAAGAAACTGGTTGGAGTTTGAAGCCCCAGTTCAGCTGGTCATCTGTCGGCTCGGTTCTGCTTGGCTGTCATTTACTGAAGAAAGGAATCAATCAATTCAGAGGACTGAACTCTTCTAACAGGGCTATTAAAGTGACGGGGAAAAAAGTGAATTAGCAGTGAAAACTGGTCACTGGTTAGGAAAAGGGTGAGAATGAAAACCTGCAGCCATTGCGGCCCTCCAGGCCTGGAGATGGATACCCATGGCCTCACCCAACACCCCTGTATCTTAACACTGCCATGCCTACCAGCTAAACCAACCCAACCCTGTAAAATGAAAAAAAAAAGAAAGAAAAGAACACAAAAACATGACGGGAAAAGTGGAATTTTTTTTCTGGAATACTTTTATTGTATCTTTAATCAAAACATCAAATCAATAGAAAATACTGTAGATGGCAGGTAAGTAAAACAAAAGCCATGATCTAAAAACAAATATGCGAACAAAATACCAATAAAACTGTATACTGAAAGGCAGAGCTTGTTGATTGTAATAAAAACACTAAATCATAAAAACAATTTTAACCTTGGTTACCCAACAAAATTTCACGGCAAAAGGCAAAGATGCATCGTGAAGAGCTACTCCTTGAGAAAGGAACTTCCGTTTCCTTAAACAGTGCTGTCTTCTCTCAGCCAGCTTGGTAACAAAACAAAAAGTGTTAACACCCAAATGAACTTCTCTGTAAATATTTCTACAATATTTTAGTGCAAATACAGTATATTGTTGAAATGTACAGATTGATAGGTCCCTTCAAGGCCCACTGTTTCTCTAAGGAACACGTTCACATCTCACTCTACACTGATATGGCAGCACAGCAGGACGGGACAAGTGTGGCTCTTCACAGAACGAAGGGCATCAGGCCACAAGAAGACCCCTGGTGGTAAGGAAATACAGGCTCCCACACCCACCTCATTTAAGGTGCAGGCTTAGAGCGCTCGCTTACATTTCTATTTCTGATTTTCCTACCATGATAGTTTAACCAAAGGAATGCAGCCAATACTGTGTGTGTTGGTCACCTCTGAATGCCATTTAAAATAATAAAAACAGCGTTGTTTGCATGATCAAAACTGTGCTGTTCTCCAATTATAACATGAAAAATATTCAGATTTCCCTATTGTGTACTATTATCCATATACTTTAGAAAAAGAACTCATTTTTATAACAGGCAGCTAAGAGTATTTGTATTCTTTGTCATTGGTCCCAATTTGTAAAAAGTGCACCATCTATGTTGGAGTAACATGTGTGCCACTTTGGAACTAAGTATCCCACTCCCACCTGGTAAACTATATCTTCATAATTTATTTTCAGGTCCAAGATGACGCACTTCAAGTTTGTGCATTCTCTCACCTCTACAATAAACTATAATTCACTTTCCCTGTACTGTTTTCCTCATCTTAACCAAGGTTGAGGTAAGCTGATAGGTAAGCTTTATAAACTGTTAAGGGGGCGTAATTTAGTGAAGAACACTAAATGATCAAATGTCAAAGACAACTTCAGCAATCACTGCAGAACACACTCTGGCCTCAGTATAGTAGGGCCTTTTGTTGGGCCTTGATTTAACAAGCACTCCGCCGACAGGGCAGACAGTTGATGGTTTCCAGCAGATCACACAGCAGCAGTAGACACTCCTGAATTCAATGGCTCTCATTCCTTCCATAAAAGTCCAGGGCACTATCTTAAAATAAACGTTACTTCTGCCTTTTTTCATAGGAGTGATCAACTATACCAGAAAATAGGACATCACTGGGAAAACTCTTAGTTACAACAAATGAATCCTCAGTAATGGTCACCATGCCTGCTCTAAGAGCACAGCCCTTTCAAGAGAGGGTCAAGGAGTAGCTCTTAAAGGAACACAGAAAGTCGCATTCAAAGTATGTCAGAAAAAAGAGGGCAATTTCATTCAAATGCAATAGACTGCAGCTCCAGTGTAGTGCAAAAGTTTCTCTCCTCTCCATAGATTTACCTCCCATTAAACCTGCCTTCAACCCATATGGATGAATGTGCTTTCTTGTCTTGGCTCACTTGCGTGGCTGATGGATATGCTGGTTAATATGATGGGGTGGAGGAAGCTTCTCGACACAAGGCTGTGGTTTTTGATGAGCCACTTGGGCAGCAGCTGGAGGAAAATCTTTATCACCCTGAAGAAAGGGGGGGGAAAAAAAAAAGTCAAGATCATCCAGCTCACAATAAAATAAAATGATCTTGAACATTGAGATCCTCATGGTTTGGATTCTTCACAGGTTTAATCCCACTCACTCAAAGACCAAAGTTAATTCTGTATAGTATGCTTTCAGAATGCATCATGGATTGAATGTGATGCTTATATGTTATATCACTGAAAGATGCTGAGAAATTAGTTCACACGTTTGTTTTCAGTCGACTAGATTACTGTAATGCACTCCTCTCAGAACTACCCAAAAAAGACATCAATCAGTTGCAGTTAGTGTAGAATGCAGCTGCTAGAATCCTAACCAGGAAAAGAAAATCTGAACACATTTCTCCAGTTTTGATGTCACTACACTGGTTGCCTGTGTCATTCAGGATTGACTTTAAAATTTAAAAAGCCTTAAATAATCTCGCCCCATCTTATATATCAGAATGTCTGACACCTTATATTCCAAATCGTAACCTTAGATCCTCAAATGAGTGTCTCCTTAGAATTCCAAGAACAAAACTTAAAAGAAGTGGTGAGGCAGGCGGCCTTCTGCTGCTATGCACCTAAAATCTGGAATAGCCTGCCAATAGGAATTCGCCAGGCTGATATGGTGGAGCACTTTAAAACACTGCTGAAAACACATTACTTTAACATGGCCTTTCTATAACTTCAATTTAATTTAATTTAACTTAATACTGATACTCTGTATGTTCAATTCTTCATAATAACTATTCATGGTGGCTCTAAAATCCGTACTGACCCCTACTCTCTTTTCTGTTTCTTTTTCCGGTTTCTTTGTGGTGGTTGCCTGCGCCACCTCCACCTACTCAAAGCTTCATGATGCTCCAACAATGATGGATGGATTAAAAGGCAGAAGTCTACGTGACCATCATCTTCATCAAGCCCTTCCGTGAGAACCCTAAATCCAAAGAGGACTGTTTCATTTATGTTAGGTAGAATGCCCAGAGGGGACTGGGCGGTCTCATGGCCTGGAATCCTTACAGATTTTATTTTTTTCTCCAGCTGTCTGGAGTTTTTTTTTTGTTTTTTCTGTCCACCCTGGCCATTGGACCTTACTTATTCTATGTTAATTAATGTTGACTTATTTTGTTTTCTTATTGTGTCTTTTTATTTTTCTATTCTTTATTATATAAAGCACTTTGAGCTACTGTTTGTATGAAAATGTGCTATATAAATAAATGTTGTTGTTGAATGTGAACGTTGAAAATGCACCGGTAGCCTTTGGGTGATCAGCATATTCTTGATGGCATCCAAACTGAGCAGAATGTGTGTTTAAGGAGGTTAGTGAGAACATATATAAATACTTAACTTGGAGGTTTCAAAAATCCAGCATCTCCTAGGAATATCCCGAAGGACTGAAGGCTAACAAATATTGTCCCATTTTTTATATTAAAAAAAATGCGGATTAGGCTGATCCAGGAAATTACAGGCCAGCATGCTTAACACACGTCACTGGTTAAGTAAAAGATCAAACAAGACATGTCAGAAGCATTAACAAGTAGTCACTACGGAGCTACTGTATAAGGAAAGACTAAAGACGCTGAACATCATTAATAGATGCAAAGAGAGAGATTAAGGAGTGACAGAGATGTTTTCAAAAGTATGAAGAGAATTAGTACAGTGGACCCCAGATGTTACTTCGAAAAGAGTTCTTCAAGAAGAACATGGGGACCCAGTTGGAAACTGGTTAAGGGTTAATTTCACACAAATGTTAGAAAGTTTTTCTTCACACACGAGAATTACAGATACATGGAATATGTCACCAAGTAATGTCACTAACAGTAGTATTTAGACTCTCAAAGCTCAGCTCAATAAGAAGTACGTGAATAGAGATTGACGAGTTTGGTTTAACACATTGGCCTGTTTTCATCAATGTTTTACTAATCCATACTGCTAACCACAACAACACTCAGTTACTCTCAGCACTTCAAGAGTTGTCATGGGTGTAACGATGATGGGCGCCACCCAAAGCATTATCTCGAAACTTCAGTTTAGTTCTTGGTAAACATGCAGCTGTAATGGTCTGTGAGCTCTGAGCCTGAGGACGTTTCGTTATGGCTTCTAAGAAAAAGCATACTGAAAGATAACATGGTCACTTTTGATTTAAAAAATGATGATAGCTATCTTGTTCATTCAGAACAGGCATAACAGGGACCGAAAAAAAAATGAAACCATTAAAGTAATTTAAGGGCATTCTTACCCGTGTCACTGCTCCAGAAATGATAAGTGTTTGTTTAGGAGGGCTAAAATAAAACAAAAATAAAGAGTTAACATACTCACTGATCAAGAACATTGACTTAAATAGGGACATAATCACATCAAATAATGCCCTCCTGTAGTATTTCTAAAATGCTTTAGTAAACGTCATTTATAAAGTAATACACTGCTGTTCCTGAAACGTGGAGAAAATTGATTTAACCGACAACAAACAGTCCTTCTATGAGCACACTGCAAATACGTATACTGTAATTAAGGAGATCAGAACATATGGGAGACGCATCCAAAATATTCAGTGTTGACATGTGGAGACAAAGATACACATGAGGATAAAGTACATCAACATTTCACCATTTTGACGTATATTTGATCAAAAATGCACAGTCTAACACATCTGTTAAATTTAACAGGGCTATAGCAGATTGACGGAATAGTTTTAATGTCTTAATGAATGTAAAGTATCATTGATATCATATCAAAATACTACTTAACCTTATGAAGAAAGTGCCAGTGGATACGTTTGCCAATACAAACACATGATTAGCGACCCACGAGAGGGTTAATATTATGGTGCTGCATGAGAATAATGGGATATAAAGAAATGGGACACGTTAATGACGGCTTATTTACATTAAGGGTTGCACTCCTAAAGAAATATTATTTAAAGATGATTGATTACAGAAATAATCATAATTAACAATTAAAGTACCCTTTTTAAAACCTTAATACTATCATCACTGTTAATGTCTGCTTAACATAGTAATAAGATAAAACTTAACGTTACAACGGCAACAATATTTATTTCTATAGCACAGTTTCATACAAAGGATGTACCTTAAAGTGCTTTAGAACATGTCAATGAAGTAGAGACAAACAAATTAAACTTTAACTTTACTCTTTAACCCTAAATGTGATAATGTGAGTTTATATGTACCTATGCTGTATACAACTTTATGAATTATTTGTTAACAAAGATAATACTTAAAATGTAAGTAACTGCCTTTCACTTTTTGTAAACTAAAGTAAAAGAATCAATGGGATGTAACTGGTGAATAAAAAAAATAATATAAATTATCAGGTATGAATAATCAAAATACAGTGGGGGGTAGTTAAGAAGAGCCCCTGTCTTTCATCATTGTCTCCTATGTGCTGCTCTTCACTAGCAAGCTTTTGGGCAAGATGCACTGACATTTTAGCTGTGTCTGGTTTAATGCTAGAACTCACACAGTTGTAATACGGTCAGGTTTAGTAACTGTGGCAGAAACTGAAATACAGTTTCTGGTCAGCTTGGTCATCATCGGGTATGATATGTTGCAAGTTCACCAGATCAGACAATCCACAGGTGGCATCTCAGTTCAGAAAAAGAATATTCCCTTTTTGGTAAAGGTCAGTTCCATGAGGTAATGAAACCAACGTATTTGCTTGTCTTGCTTAGTGAGAGAGAGAGAGTGAGAGACAGAGAGAGACTATAATTGTCCTCCAGGGGGATATTAGAACATTACTTCCTCTTAAATTCTTTTCTTTGCTTTGATGCACTGCATGTGCACTTGTAACGTGTGTGATGACACAGCCAAAGAGGTGTACAGTCCAATGATGCTGGCCAAGAGGTGGCACTACTTCTTTTTGTTCTTTCAGCTGCTCCTGTCCTCTGCCTCTTGTTCTGTTACACCCATAACCTGCATGTCCTCTCTCACTACATCCATAAACCTTCTCTTAGGCCTTCCCCTTTATCTCTTAACTGGCAGCTCTATCCATAGCATCCTTCTCCCAATATACCCAGCATCTCTCCTCTGCACATGTCCAAAACAACACAATCTCGCCTCTCTGACTTTGTCTCACAACTGTCCCGCCTGAGCAGACCCTCTAATGTCCTCATTTCTAATCTTATCCATCCTCGTCACACCCAATGCAAATCTCAGCATCTTTACCTCTGCCACCTCCAGCTCTGTCTCCTGCTTTCTGGTCAGTGCTACCATCTCCAACCCATATAACATAGCTGGTCTCACTACCTTCCTGTAGATCTTCCCTTTCACTCTTGTTGATACCCGTCTGTCACAAATCACTCCTGACACTCTTCACCACCCATTCCACCCTGCCTGCACTCTCTTCTTCACCTCTCTTCCACAATCCCCATTACTCTGTACTGTTGATCCCAAGTATTTAAACTCATCCACCTTCGCCAGCTCTACTCCCTGCATCCTCACCATTCCACTGGCCTCCCTCTCTTTCACACACATGTATTCCGTCTTGTTCCTACTGACCTTCATTCCTTTCCTCTCTAGAGCATATCTCCACCTCTCCAGGGTCTCCTCAACCTGCTCCTTACTATTGCTACAGATCACAATGTCATCAACAAACATCATAGTCCACAGGGACTCCTGTCTAATCTCGTCTGTCAACCTGTCCATCACCATTGCAAATAAGAAAGGGCTCAGAGACGATCCCTGATGTAATCCCACCTCCATCACTTCTACCGCAGACCTCACCACGGTCACACTTCCCTCGTACATATCCTGTACAACTCTTACATACTTCTCTGCCACTCCCGACTTCCTCATACAATACCACAGCTCCTGCACCCTGCCATATGCTTTCTCCAGGTCCACAAAGACACAACTCCTTCTGGCCTTCTCTAAACTTCTCCATCAACACCCTCACAGCAAACATTGAATCTGTGGTGCTCTTTTTTGGCATGAAATCATACTGCTGTGCACTAATCATCACCTCACTTCTTAACCTAGCTTCCACTACTCTTTCCTATAACTTCACGCTGTGGCTCATCAATTTTATTCCCCTGTAGTTACTGCAGTCCTGCATATCCAATACTAATGGAGGGTACAGGTAACATACAATGTCCACTTTTTAGTGATCATGTTTTTTTCCAGAAGTGTTTTTTTTTAACCACATTTTAAACCAACACTTTCCTGGACAAATGAATGCATGAGGCCACATTTATTTATTTTTTCACTATAAGATTTCATAGGTATGAAAATCTGTACACCCATATGGGAAGAATTACCTTGCCTGATCCTGTGCAACTCTGGAACACCATGGCATGTGTTACACCGGCCCAGGTACCAACAGAAGTTTGAGGGGCCACAGACCCTCTGCTGACCAGTTCTTAGGTTTTGTACGGTGCAGTGTAACAGTGTCACCACTACAATTATTTTTTGGAAAGGACTAAAGACCCATTTTTCCAGAATGTATTCCATACTCAAGATTCAACAGATCTGTTACAGATTATCTATGGCATGGGTGGCGAACTGCAGGCCTCGAGTGCCGCAGTGGCTGCAGATTTTTATTCATACCATCGTCTTAATTGTGGCCAGTTTTCAGCTGCTGATTACTTATTTTAATTAACTTGACTCAGGCCCTATGGTTGTTTCTTTTTCTTTAATTAGCAGCCAAACAATAATGAGACACAAAACAAGCCACCACATGACCAGCTCCCCTGTGCCCATTACACAATATCTGAAACTAAACAGAGGTGATGGTCTTGGTAAGGTTGATCTCTCAGGTCACCAAAACACTTTGACGGTGCTTTTAGAAAGAACAGAAAAACAACAGTTTTCGAAATGTCTGCTGTGACAGAATGAGAGCAGCAAGAAGCCATGGAATTAAATAACGGGTTTAATCAACAGCAAGAATTGGCTTCTCATTAAGAAAAGTGATTGGAGTGAAATTGGTTGGAGTTTGAAATCCCAGTTTAGCTGGTCATCTGTTAGCTCGATTCACATCTCATTTCTGCTTGGCTGTCATTTAATGAAGAAAGGAATAAATTCAGAGGGCTGAACTCTTCTAACAGGGCTATTAAAGTGATGTGGAAAAAGTGAGTTAGCAGTGAAAACTGGTCACTGATTAGGAAAAGGGTTAGAATGAAAACCTGCAGCCACTGCAGCACTCCAGGCCTGGAGTTTGCCACCCCTGATCTATGGTGCAGGTAATGCTGTACCATAAGTAAAATTGTTGCAGAGTCCTGGTACAATCTCCATCTTTGCACACATTTCTAGGTTTTAAGTCACTTTTGATAAAAGCACCTGTGACTAAATGAATATAAAGGCTTGCCAAAAGTTATGCAAACCATGGCTAAAAAACAAATACAAAAATATGCTTAAAAGTTACTTACCTGGTTTGAAGGGCAAGCCTTTGGCTCAAAACTGAACCAACAATGTCTTTGTTGCATACAACTCTGAACAAAATGTTCTTTTCTATGAATATATTTTTGAAAATAGGATGCAAATGAAATATGCACCGGGGCTTGTAAATGATGCATTTTAACCTAATCTTTGATTGAGACTGATATCAATCAGTTAGCTGCTGTTCAAAAAACATACCATGAGCTTTGATGTACAAAGTGGTTTGAATTTGAAAATGCAAAACACATGCAGATGCTTTTTTTTGTATCTATCCAAATTATACAGTGTTTAGCTAAAAGTGTCTTTTTATTTAGCATACATTGGCTTTAACATTATCCTCTTGATTTTTAGCATTTTGCTGTGCTACAATAGGAAAGTAGAAATGAGAAATAGAAATCAGCTGATTTTATATGTAACTACAGAAAAAAGCTGTGGTGCAACTAGTTTGTCTTCATCCATTGATCAACCTACCCAGTTTGAAGTCAGTGGGAGTTAGGCTGTATCCTGTAGGCGCTATAGAGAAGGCAGGAATTTACTTGCAATGCAGTACCAGTAAGTCATGGGATAGGACATGGAGATCTTATATTAACACAAATGCTTTGCAGAATAGACATTCAACAGAATTATGACTGAACTATTCTTCACTAATACCCCCATATACATGTCTAAAATCTTCCCTACTCTTCCCTGCTTCATAACAATTTAAATATCCAGAAGTTGCAATCGGGGAACAGTTGAAGCACTCAGTCCAATTATACTTTAACATTAACTTCAGGCCTACTGATCAAGACTATTTCCAGTTGGCCTTATATTTCATTTTCTTTAGCTGGCAGAATCAACATAATCAAAATGAATATATTTTACAGGGTCTTTATGTCTATTTGAATGTATTCCTTAAATTTTACCAATCCTTTTAATGTAAACTGGATGCAATCATAACATTGTTTATCTAGAAATTGGAATGACCCTAACACATTTTGCTGCTTCAGAAATGGGGACAGCTATTTTCAGCTTTCCCTTTACCCCTTTGTTTTAACACTGCTACTTTACTGGTAGCCTGTAAGGTAACTGGGGTGAGTTGCACCTGCACGTGGGGGAGCGATCGTTCTCAGTTGCTTCATCGGCTTCCTAAGGTGTGTGATTAAGGCGCTGCGTCCATGGAGATGCATATTTATGGGCCAGCAGGATAGGGGGAAGGAAAGAAAAGATAGATCAGAAGGAGGTTAAAGAAGGGAAAAGGCAGTCATGGGAGACGAACCAGACACCAGGAAGGAGATGGCAGCACGTGCTGGGGCTCCGTGAGGTAGCGTAGGCTGAGTCGCTCTAGGGGCTGGTTCTCCCCACTGACTAAGCGTGTAGAATGGGGTGAGCGAGATGTAAGGCAATAATGATAATACATTTTTTTATAAGACACTTTACTTTAGTAGTAAACCTCAAAGTGCTACATAAAACTATTTAACAAAGACAAAACAAGATAAAACAACAATAAACAGTGCCATTCTTGTTAATATGCTTTCCTAAATAAAATAAAAAAAGTCTTTAGATGTTCTTTAAAACAGCCCACAATCTGCTGCATTCTCAAGTTCTCTTGTAGGGCATTCTAGATCCGTGGAGCAGCGACTGCAAAGGCATCCCAATGGTTCCGAGAAGCAACTGAGTGAGTGCGAAGGAAGACAGTCTGGCTGCGCAGTATGGCGGCAGCCAAGCCGGGGGTCGTCAGAAAGGAGCTTGTGCTGCAGAAGCTCCACCAGTGATGGGTGAGCCGGGGAGACAGAAGGTGGTGGGCTGCGATCGAGTGAGGAGAGAGACGGCATTTTAACGTCTATTTTAACAGATTTATTTATTATGGATTTTATCCCCACGTTTCACTGGTTTTATGGATTTGCTATTTATTTGGGTACTGTATTTTTTTAACACTGCACAATGGACATTTGTTTTTACTTTTGACTGTTTTTAATAAAAGCACTTGAGCACTTTCCACCATCCTCTGGCTTCAATGAGATTTGTCAGCTCATCTCGGTCATAACTATCGACAGTGTTGGTTCAACAGACTCCCATGTGGGAAGAGGGAGTCTGTAGGGGACCGGCATCATCACACTATTACACAGTACCCAGGTACATTACACAGTATTCAAGTATTGGGGGGAAAAAAAAAAGTGCTACTTGGCCAGTACTATAGAAACAGCAGTCAGACATTTTAAAATAATAATGGTCAACATCCGACTTTTTAAAACCAAAGTATCTCCAGACAACAGACATGACTCCCTTTTTTGGCAAAAGTTCTTCTGTGTCACCATGTGCAACTTTATCGTCTGCTGCAGCTTCAGTTTCAGAATGTTCTCTGTTCATTTTCACCGTGCATTACCTCCACTAACGCATGTGCTCCATTACATGCATGTTTAGCGGTGTAGCAGTGAAAAAATGTCCCCCCGCTTAAACAGTTTCCTGCTGCATCAGATTCTGAATGTTGTTTACGCTATTTAAATCGGTGTTACGGTATAAGAAAAATCCATATCATAACATAAATAAAAAAACGTTTTTTGGTATGAACCGGTATACCACCCAACACTAGTAGACAGTGGTGGTTGTTTGTTAAACCCTGTAAATTAGAGATGTAAAGAACATCAGCTCCTAACATGTTCTCTGTTTCAGAACCAGCCAGACAATACTTCAGCTTTTGTATTATGGAATAAACCTTAAAGAGCAATGAACCAATTGAGCATATAGGATTCCTGTGAAAAAAAGTATCTAAGAATCTTGCATACACACCGTGTGCAACCGTATACAAATGCTTCTGAAAACACGGTGAAACTATGGTGGCTTAAGTCAATTTATTATTAGGGAGTAATACTGTCAAGTTGTGCATTTAAAAAAATAACTATGTATTTTTCTGATTATTAAAATAAACAAACTACAGCAGGTACACATCATCAAGTTTTTCTGTACCTTCCATACCGACATATTTGAATCATTGAATTAATTCTCTATTAAATCTAAATTTCAAGCATAGCCCCAGCTTTAGTTATAATATACAGTGAACTATTCCAGGAATTTACCACCATTCACTGGGTTCACATACTGTACACAAGGCCAAACCAGTAATTTCCCAGGTCAATAGTGCTCATACATGAAAGACTCATCACAAGAAAGAGGAAAGAGACCCCAAAAAACACACAAAGGTCTGAAACTGCCAATCGCAGGACATTTTATTTTTTTCATTTTTTTTGTCTTGAGAGCAGAAACTACCCAGCACTGTATTCATTCTATACATTTATAGGAAAACTTATCACGTATAACCTATCCGAAACTTAAAGGTGCAAATCAGACATGAAGATGTGTGCAGAATATTACTTTGTACGCTAGCTTAATTTACACTATCAAAGTGCCTGATTCCTTTTACACTTCTGACGACTAAAAAACCAAATGCTAAAGACTCGCTCTTTTTTCATCTTGACCAGAAGAGAAGAAGATCCCTTACCTGGAAAGGAAGCCCCAAGCCCGCATATATTTGTACTACCTACTGTGACCAGGATGGAAACGGACAGGGGAGGACTGTCTTTGGGGAATGTTTATTCCCCCTGGACACTAGATGGCAGCAGCCCTGAATATCAATGCCTGGTCAGAAAATCGCAGGTGATACTGGGAATTACAGTTCATAAGTGCGGGCCTGTTGAGGTCAGTGGGTCCTGCAAGAGGGCGCTGCAGGGAGATACACTCCCTGTTACTTACAATGGGCCGGAGCCCTAGCACTGGAAATATTCCCTGGTCCTTAAAATAAGGGACTGCACTGCCTTGTCTAGGGTAAGTCAGAGCTGGGAGGAAAGATGGAAACACTCGAGAGGAGAATAGCAGTGCGGTAGAGACAAGAGAGGAGGTGAAAGAGGAGAAGAGACCATTTACTTTTGTGCTTGTGTGTACAAGGTACATTGTGTAATAAACACCCTTTGTTTGAATCAGGGACTGTTGCGTGTGTGTGTTTGTTTGGGGCTCACTCACGCCACCCTAGCCTTCACAATGGGCATGACCAATAAACTTTCAACTATGTATCAGTAACTGTGACAAATTCCAGCAGTCACATTTAAAACAAAGTTCAAGAGCCATTACTTTTGCCAACAACAGAGTATGTAGGAGGTTGATCCACGTTAAGTTATATATGTGTATCTCTAGTTATTATTACAGTTATGACTGTTCCACTGTTTTTTTTTTTATCCTTCTTTATTTTCACATTCCTTACTGAGGTTCAACATCTCCCTGAACTAACCCTCCAGATATTGGTATTTTTATTTAGGTCACACAGCAAGGAGATGAGGCGCCTGTCTGTCTGTCTGTATCAAAGTTGGGCCTACTCTGCCACTGAACATTGGTCTTGAAAATTTGACTTGGGTTAGGCTATTCGCTGAGGCACCAGGCGACCAACTGGCTTAGATCTACTAGATGTTCATTTTAGCAGGACTCTTAGAATTCTACAGGTTTTCTCCTTATAATTTCAGTCATGCTAAAATGTTTGATTTTTTCCTCTGTTGTCAGCAGACCCTTGACGTGAGCAGTATGTTTCTAATTTTATAACTGTGTGAGTTATTGAATTCTTATAAACTCAGTCATACAAAAAACACTGTTTTGAGTCTAACTTGTGATCATTTGATGAATTTGCATATCTCTCCTGAAGTGGCAGCATCTTAACATCCTGTCTGAACTAAAAGATTTATTTGGCAACAATCCAGGCCGATCAGATCTTACTAGTGTGGTTATTTTTTATGCAGCGTGAGATAAGGGGGAAAATACATTATATAACTAAAAAGCGTGCCCTTTTAAAACTGTGTACATGGAACTAGTTAAATTCTTTGTGCGAGGAAGTGAATTACCACATCTATTTTAAGAACACCTTTCACAATATACAAATTAGTTTAATTTACTTATGTATTAGCAATAAACTTTATAAACTAAACTAATTAATCAAATTATTTAATGAATGCAAGGACACATCTCTAGATACGCTAATATGTTATTCTTAGACGTGGGACAGCTTAGCTATTCGCTAAACAAAGTGGCTCGATTGCCTGAATGGTCTCCTCATGTTTGTCACATTTCTTATGAGGACACTTATCCTTTTTGGACTAGGGGCTGTCTATATGTTGTCCTTCAGCCTGAGAAGCTACATATTCCCAAAGGGGAGTCAAGTCTACACAAGTAGCATTACTGGAAAGGAAGGAACCAGTTCTGGTGGAGCTGTCGGCCCACCACTAGTCACACTGTCCTAATTAAATTCTCTAATCACCCTAACCTACATGTCTCTGTAGAAGAAGTACTCAATACAAAAAACCCATGTTACACACATGAAACACAAAACAGTAAATAGGCCGCAGTCTTACAAAGCTTCCAGAAGAAGGGAGAAGCCAAGCCTATTTATTGCCTCTGTTATTGGTACTCAAGATGAGAGGAAATGCATCTCTGTCACTTCTTCTCTCTGTACTTAGTGACTGCACATTCTCTTTTCTCTGAGTTTCCAGGTTTCTCTGTGGTGGTTGGTGTTCACAGTTAGGTTGTAGTTCCTGAGCCTAAATTTGGTAAGGATTCACTTCTCTTTAGGGTTTTTATTTTGTCAAATGTATATTAAACATATTGAGCCACAAACTGGTGTAGCTCACTGTTCCTCTACAGAAAAAGATGAGCTTCAAAGACAAAGAAACGAAAATATGCTAACTATGACAACATAGAGAAACGTCCAAGTGGTTAAGAATGCCAACAAGCTATTGGTTTTGAACAGAAATTTTGAAATAGATTAAGTTAAAAGCTGCTAGCAGACATTTGAGTTTGCATTCTTCATTTGTTTAACATTTATTGAACTGTAATTGGTTTGAAATGTGTACCCCAATGTTAAGATTACAATTTGTCAACTAATATGTCACCTTACTTGTATGTAAAACTTCTTTGTTTATACTTTACTAATAGCCAACCCACGGCGTACCATACGCCACATAATCAGGCTGGTTTTTTAATGATTTTTAAGCACAGGGAGAAAATTAACATTTCAAAAATCAGTAATGTAATAAATCAGCAAGAAAAGCAACATTGTAACAATACATGGAACGAACCAACACACAATCGTCCGTGCGGCGCTCAGGCGCGGAGGGTGGAACGGGAGGAGAGGAGAAGGACATCCACTCAGCTCCCTCGATCATGCTAGTCTGCTGATTTCTCGTTCAGTATGCACTGCCCGCTCATGTGCCCACCTCCAACTCGTCACTCGAGTCGTTGTCATCTTTGCACAGTCCAGATGCACCTGTGACTCACGTAGACTATTCATTGCTCTGTGCGGTTTTGGCTGCCTTTCTATATATAATCAACCAAGACACCCGACCACGGTGGTAGCGAGGTGGGAAGGGGGTGTGTACAAAGTGCAGGAGCATCTAAGACGATGCATGTTTGTCGCGGATGCGAATTGCTGTATGTAGCGGGTAAAACAGTTTGCTATGGTGCACGCGGTCATGCGTTGTAACCGAAAACTCGGTTTTTAAAGACTGCTTACTTTATTGTGTATACGACTGTAGGTGAATGAAAAGATGTAACATACAATACAGCGTTTTACACGCTGCATACAGTGATTCACATCCACGACAAATATGAATCTTCTTTGATGGTGCTGTCGCGTCCACCCATGCTCTCGAAACACACACACTGCCTGGTCATGTGCCCACTCGCAAGAGAAACTAACAGAGACCCGCCCACCAACTGCAAGACCATGGGATACCCCTCGCAAACTGCTCTACACGCCGCATACAGCGATTCACATCTGCGACAAACAAACTGTTTTACACGCCGCATACAGCGATTCACATCGGTGACAAACATGCCTCTTCTTAGATAGTCCTGCCGCGTCGTGTGGAGCCTCTGTGTGAACCGGTCAGGCACAGAGAAGGTCAGCTGCTGAGAGAGCGTCTCAACTGTTGCAGGGCCTGCATTGGTAAAGCAGGTGAGACGGTAATGAAACAGAGGCACAGGGCTTATTGGTTTTTAAAGACGGCTTCCTTCATTGTGTTTTAACCTCAGTTTTAAAGGACTGTTTTAAGGATCTCATGGGATACCCCTCGCAAACTGTTTTACACGCTGCATATAGCGATTCACTTCCGTGAGAAACATGCCTCTATGAACAGTCAACATGGCTCAGAGCTGCATGTGGACTCTACGACAGATGAACATAAAATACGCCGTTTTTCCTGTGTCATGGCGTCCGAGTTGGTGGGCGTGGTTCTGCGAGTTGTTGTCGTATCCAATGGTCTTAGAGTTGGTGGGCGTGGCTCCTTCCTGCGTGCGCCATGGGCGTCTTACTTGTCGGTGGCTTAGTGAATCCACGACCCTTCCGGCGTGCTTTCCATGGGTGTCTTGCCTTAGTGAATTATATATATATAGATAGCTGATAACAATAAGTAAATCCCCATAATTCAAATTACTAACCTTAAGAGGAATTTACAAACAAGAGTTACTCTTACCTGCTGCTTTCCCATTCCTTGCTGTCTTTATCCTTGTCATGATTCTGGTGATCACCCCCTAGGTGATGTTTCTGCACAATGCGCATACCTCCTGCTTTTACTAAAGAAGAACAGAGAAAACCTTACTTATGAGATGAAAGCAAACTACCAGCAGCCTAATCACAACAGCAGCTGCAAAAAAATAAAAAGTCTAAAGGAAAACCACATTATGCCTCAAATTTACGTGATGCTAACATAAAGACCTTGTATGCTCAGAGAGCTTTGCACATCCCATTTTTCCAAATTACACTGAGCTACACCCTGCACAGGTTGAGGTAACAGTTAATGCTTGTTGCTACTGGGCTTGGCTGCATGAGCAACAGGGGCAATCTAAGTCACTGGGGTCTTCAGTGATTCTCAAATCACATAGTATGAACTCATATCACACATCTTTTGCTCATCCAAATGAACATTAAAATATGAATAAGTATACCGCTTGTAAAAAATAACACTTTTCCAAGTTTTATTCACAGTATCATTAATGCTTCCGATTTTTCTGCTAGTGGCAAAGACATAGTTTTCGATTGTTTATTTCTTACTGGTGCTTGAAAACGTGACATATTAAATAATTCTTGACAAATAAGACAAAAAGTTAGATTTACCTGGGAGAAAAAAACCTACAGTAGTTGTGATTCAGCACTCTTGTATCATGTAAATTATTTTTTCTCTATGCAAAACTGTGTGCTTTCTGTGGCAAGAGGTAAATTTCATTCTTAATTTGAGTTTCAACCACAATTCTCTATGACAAATTAAAACCATTCTCTACAAAAACAAGAATACTTGAGTATCAACTGACATTTAGAATCTGCACTTGTTATCTGGTCAGGTGGCAGGTTACAAGGCCTCACTCAGCTCCTGTTCACAAGGCATAAACACAAAGTAACTGAAACTGAAAATTTCACTATAACTCATTTGAGGTTACACTTCTGAATATGCAGGATGAAAAAATAATACACAGTTTACAGCTCTACCAATCAATTCTAGTGCATTAATACCAACCCAACATTGCCCCCTGCAGTGTCAGTGTGGTACTGCACATTCAGAATACAGAAATGAAATTATGGCTGCAGGGACACTCTGCATTCCTTCCAGTCTATTCTATCCCTTTTAGAACTGGTTTAATGTGGTGAGGTATGTTGCTGGGCCAAGTCAGGTTCACACTTCTGTTTCTGTGATTTAAAATTAGTATTAGTAGGTTAGGTGATTCCTTTATGATTGAACAGGCCTACTTTACACACAACATTAAGGAAGGTCTTGGATTAAGCCTGCCATGAATTTACTTGGATTTGTTTAATCAAATGAGTCAAGCTTAATTTCCCAGGTTAAAAGTCTTCACACTTTAAGTTCCAGGTAAGGTATGATCCCAAAAGCAGAGTAAGAGGTTCCCAACTACCAAAACTGGTTAAAAAAAAGACTAATATGCTAAATTTTTAAGTGGATTTTTAAGTTTGAGATATGCTGCTGTCATCACAAATCCAAGCGTTGGCTCATCTCAACTGTCTTTCGCACACGTTGTGAACTAGAGAGAAATCACTGGCTGAGCGTAGATAATCTGAATGCTACCTTAGATCAACAACACCTGAGAATGTCAGACTCTCTGAGGAACATAAAGTGGGATATGTTAAACATACCGTGTATACTCGTGTTTAAGTTCTCCCACGGATAAGTCGGGGCTTGATTTTACCATATAATTTCTGGTATTTTATAATATCGGTCGTATAATTCGAATGCTGAAAACTCACGCTATTGGTCCAGAAGATTATGATATACTAACACCCACCTGAGAGAGTCACCACTGAGCACACTGCCTTTTTTTTTTCTATGTGTTGTGCCTACGTGACCACACAGTAATACCCGGACTATTCTGAAGCAACGCTTGCACTGTTTTATGTATCTCACATCCTTATACACCTTTATCGTAAGAGCATCCCTTATCTACGATGGAGCACTCAATCAGAACAAAATATGAAGCTGGTTTTAAATTAAAAGTCGTTGAAGTGGCAAAATAAATTGGTAACTGTGTTGCAGCAACAAAATTTGATGTGTCTGAGAAACTGGTGTGATATTGGAGGAAGCAACTCAGGCCCCTTCTTTGGGCAAGATGTAATGGTTACAAGATGGAATGATTGCATCTTACTTGAAGAAAGGGATCTGAGTTGCCTCAAAAGCTTATTGTAATCTTTTTAGTTAGCCAATAAAAGGTGTCATTTTACTTGACTTCCCGCTACACAAGCCATTTGAATTCTCGGGAATTAGGTAGGGCTTGACATGCTAAATTACCAAATACCACCCACATGACCTCTTTCTTGGAATTAAGCCTGAGACCATCCATACATGACATAGTAGCAACCTGTCAGTTGTGTTAACCGAAAATCTTAAGGCTATAATGACTAAAAGCTTGATCATGGCTGGGTGGTGTAGGAGGGGCCGAATGCTGCAGTTCCTTTGTTTGGTCAGGATGCTGGTTGCTTCGTAAAACTGAGACTGTGTGGCGGATATTGGCACAGGAGGCCAAGAACAGCAACCACCAATCAAGCCTGTGTGTCTTGTGGCTTCCGCCTGGTATAAACCTTCCTTAGGACTGACAGTATATTGATTAAATGTTCACAAAGTCCTAGTGATGGAGTGTAACATTTAACACTTGTGGAACTTGTGATTTTTGTGGCTTGGACCTCGTACATCACGCGGGTCGTTGTGGTTTACTAGGGAGTAGTTATCTAACAGTAAAAAAAAAAATACAAGAGTTTTTTGCATCTTACTGTTGGTGGAGAGCTCCCCACAGTTGGAGGTACAGGCACAAGTGTCTTGCAGTTTACTGTTGGCAGAAGAAGGGTGTGTCTCACAGTTTGATGTTAATTGGGGCCTCTTTAAGAATTCTATTTCAAACTTTCAGGTCTCAATTTTATGCCAAGAGATGCATTTAGAGGAACATTATTCTCGTGTGAACTGAGCACAGTTAAATTATTACCTGCATTTTACATGGCTTTGCTTAGCAAATGCTTTTATCTCAGATGACGTACAAATTACAACTGCATAAACAAAAAGTGTTCAAGACTTCAATAATATTTGGTATGAAAATGATAAGAGCACTCACTAAAATGCTTTAATGCAGATGCATGTAAGACACCTTTAAATTAGTAACGCAGACGTGCATGTCTCTATGGGCTCATTGTTTTTATCCTCTCAAGTGTTTATGTATTATAAATTTTACTTGAGCATGGATGTTGTTCTGCTAATTACCGGCATAGGCTTGTGGCTGTTGTATGTCAATTGAAATTTAACAAAGAGATGTAAATGTCGTCTTTCACTGCTGTAGAGATGTTGTTTGTGAACCTCTACACAGGACACCTCATATCAGAAGTTAATTGATGGCAAGTGAGAGGGGAGCCTCCTAATGTCTTGCTAATAGAGGCCTAACTGTGAGCTCTACTCTTTCATAATTGCACACTGTGTGATTTTAATTTTAGTAGGCATATATGTGAGGCTTGCTCAGGCACTACTTCATTACAGCAGGTTTACAGTGTAATCATCTACATCTGTAGATCTTCAACAGAGTTGGACATGACAGTCAAAGCATTTGTGTTATTTCGCCTTGATTACTGCAACTCTCTGTTCATGTGTTTAAATTCATTCCTCACAGGATCCCCTACAGCTGCTGCAAAGCTCCGGACTAGATCATCTAAAAGATCACACATCACACCCAACTCGATTTCTTTCCAATGGCTTCCCCTGAAATTCAGAATTCATTTTAAAATCCTGCTTTCTCACTTTTAGACCCCTACATGGTGAAACTCCTCCCTACTGTCACCTTTATATCACATTCAGGTCTCCGAGGTCTTCTGAGCAGGGTTTGTTAACTGTCCTGCACACCAGACTTAGAAAGAGATTGTGCCTCTGAGGCTGAGGACCCTAAATTGTGGAACTCTCTTCCTGCAGATGTGAGATCAGTGGACACTGAGGACATTTTTAAAAGGAAGCTTAAGGCCCATTTATTCAAGCTTGTTCAAGCTGGTCTGCCGTGTTGTTTATGCATTTTTTCCAGGTCTTAATTTGTTCATTCTTGCTTTTGTGGGCTGTGAAGTTTTATTGTGCATATCTACGTATTTCATTCTTAATTTTAATTTGCTTAGGCTTGCTTTTTGTGTGTTGCTAAATTGTTTCATACGTCTATGCATTTTACTCCTGGTTTTAATTTATTAGCTCACTTACGTTTAGTCTGTGATGGCTGTTTGTAAAGAATTTTGTGACATCTGTTCTTGAAATGCGCCATATAAATAAAACGAACTTGCTTGTTTACTTACTATAGGCTTATTCAGATTTGTACATCTATCAGATCACCAATTTACAGATACACAAATCTTGGGGGCTATAGTGGAGGCATGGGTTTCTTGCTCTTTACTGATGGAATGAGAATGTGTGCCATGTAGTTTTCTATGCAATAATGCACTCTTTTACTAATAAATGGTGACGGCGTCCTTACTTTGTCCTGTGGTGCACTGCTGTAGTTAGTAGTTACTATCTGGAAGACACCTCAGTAACATCTGATGGCACCCTACTATAAAGGTATGTATGCTCCTCACCCTGCTGCAGTAGTCTTGTGGTTTAACCTAAGTCGGTTAGGGTTCTCTCTTAGTTTATGGAACAGACAGGAAGCATGGTGTAGTGGTTATGGACTTTTAAAACCAAGGTTGTGGGTTGAAATCCCACTACTGGCACTGTGTCGCGTCACCTGCCTGTGTTCAATTGGGAAAAACAAAAGAAACATAACCAATTGTACCTCAAATGTTGTAATTAACCTTGAATAAAGGTGTCAGCCAAATATGTAAATATAGACTTGCTTTTGATTTATTGCAGATAAAGGCCTGATAGTGACATGAACATTGGCCGGGTTTCCTCAGAGACAAGTACAATGCTTCATTTGTATGTGTGCCTAATGGCCTACTGCAGATTGAGGCTGATCATATAGTTTATGCTTACTGTGAAGGTAATTCTCATAGTTCTGGTGTACGGCAAGGTGTGAATTGCAGAGTTTTACTTATCAGACACTGTCTTTGACACTAACAAGGGTCTCACTGGATTTTGTGTCTTACTCGTTGTGCTGTCATATGTTTTGGGTTATCAGCTAATCAAAACCTTACTGGGTACATCTAATGGTGTGCACACTTTGTGGTTAACTGTTAGTACAGGTTATGTTGAGTGAGGCTTGTGGTTAACATCTGGCTGTGATTTTATTGAGGCTTGTGCATTTTGTGGTTTACTGCTATGGAAGCGTGCATACTTACCAGCCTGGAGCTGAGGTGGGTAAAACTGGTGGTTAACTCTCTGTAGGTTGACGTTACAGTTTGAAACTTGTAGAGATCCACGTCTACTAACTATTGTCTTTTCAAATGCACAGGAAGTGCCAGGAAGAACTTCTTTATGTAAACTAGTGGAAGTCTGGAACAAACTGCACAGTCAACTGCAAAGTAACTTGATTAAGATACTAGGGCAGTTTAGCTATTAGCTACACAAATGGGCGCGGTGGACTGAATGGTCTCCTCACATTACAGCTAGTGTTACGTTTATGACTGTGATTTCCTGTTCTATCCTGTTTATGTAGAGGAACACAATAAATTGGGCTATCATTAACATACAAAAAAATCCTACTGTTTTTACTTTGTTCCCACTTAAATTGTAATGTTAATATAGTCTTAATGTATTATTTTAAAAACATCTTGTTTTCACACCCAAGCAGTGCTAACTTTAAGGTGGAAGTCACCAGGGGCCTCATGTATAAACGGTGCGTACGCACAGAAATGTTGCGTAAGAACTTTTCCACGTTCAAATCGCGATGTATAAAACCTACACTTGGCGTAAAGCCACGCACTTTTCCACGGTACCTCATACCTTGTCGTACGCAAGTTCTCCGCTCGGTTTTGCAAACTGGCGGCACCCAGCGTCAAAGCAGTGCTACTGTTCTTGTGTGATTTCTCATTATTTTCATGGCGCGCTTTATAAATACACAGAAACTAACCGCATATTGTTTATTAGTGTAATGCATCTGATTGTAATTAACTTCGTAACAATATAATGGTCGAAGGAACAGCCATAGTATTCCAAATGCCATAACTGCTTTAGCGTTGTTACTCTCACTTCTTCTTCTTCTTCTTCTTTCAGCTCCTCCCGTTAGGAGTTGCCACAGCGGATCATCTTTTTCCATATTTCTCTCACTGCACCACTCGGAGTATTTATATCACTGTATCTGAGTGTGAATCACAGCAGCAGCTGATCGGAAAGAGAATTATCGGTATACGGCATTAAGCACACTGTCTCTGCCACGGCAAAACGTTTTAAAGCCTTTCCTGTACATACCTCGCGGTTCAGAAACAGTTTAATCGCAAGAACTTTAAATGCAGCCAATCAAGTGCTCCTTGTAGAACTGTTTATACTTATAAGTACAATCACCTCACTGTAAACTTGCACTATAGTTATAATATCTCACAACCTGGGCCACTTTATAAAGCGTATTTACATATGATGACGATATCATTTTAAGGTGAAATGCAGCAAAATATGTTTATTAAATTATACAGATAAAACTTTAACTTCATTTAAATAATCTATATTCTTCACTGGGAGTGTCGTGAAGGATAGAATAATTAAACATGTACTACGAAGATATTTCAATGTTCTTTAAGCGTTTTGAAGAATCGGCGCTAAGCTTACAGATGGCTTAACGTCTATTACAGAGCTGATTGTATGGCGATCGGTTACTTGGGGAAAGAAAAGCACTGACTGCAGTGACGGCTACGCCAATATATATTGAATATAAAACAGAAAGATAAAATAACAACACAGCTAAAAGCATGCGACAAATTTCGCAAAAGTTAAATGCTTGTGTCATGAGCACGAGGCTATGCAGTGTCTGCAACATACGTGGCCATCCACCGTGCATAAGATACTTTACTGACATTGGCGGGCGAAGGAGCCAGCCACCGATTCTTCCTCTGCCCAGTGCCACCACAAGCTTAGAGCCGCCCTGAGTACTGCTGCAATAAATTATTTCATCGAAGTGAAACATGTTTAATAACGTGCTTTAACTCCTATCATCATGAAAATGACATCACGTATACATCTCAGTATTTTAGTTATTCAGAGAGCTGTAATATCACGAATGTAATGGATTCTGTGTCCAGTTGGAGGAAGAGAGCCGGTTTAAGAAACAAGTAGTGATTCACACACATAGAGCACATAGAAAATCAAATACAAAACAAAGCATTTAACGTGCTACTTTAATTACGATGTGATTTTAGAAACTGGTTAATTAAACAATTTTAAGATGAATTTTATGATGTTCTACTTTAATGACAAAATAAACTACGTGATTAAAGTGGAAATGTCGAGATTGAAGTGGACATTTCGTGCTTTTTCCCCACCGTGTGGCTTTTTTCTCTGTACCCTAATAAGCTTTCATATGACACTCAGACAGTGGGCTTACAACTCGGCTTTCCACGGCGACTTTGATATGTGACTTCTTTTTATTTCCGGCACTGTGCGATTTTGTGGATGTGAGCTTTCATGTTTCTCCAACACGCTATATCACTCGATCAACTTCCTTTTGTTGATTATACCACGGCTTATTTGAACAAATAGTATGTTTTTCCTTTGCCTCCACTTGGTATTCGCTGAAATTCTTATGTTTCCCCCCGTGCTTTTCCCATTGTCTTTTCACATAAGGCTGCGCCTAAGGGCGAGTTATATTGATTTGCATATTCAAATAGGCGTAATTCTGGGAGGATTTGGGGCGTTACATAATGCGTGTGCATGAGCGTTTGATTTCACGCTGATCGGGATTTATGTAGTGGAAGAACTTGGAAGTTGGAGTATGCACAGATTCCTGCATCTGGATTTTTCTGTGCGTAAGCACATTTCGGCTTTTGTGCTTACGCCATGTTATAGTGCGAGTTCTACGCACGGCGTTATACATGAGGCCCCAGGTGTTCTTTTGCAGCCATGTCTTGCCGAGAGTGGGTGTTACTTATAACATGCAATCTACAAAGACTTGGCCCAGCACTCCACAGATTTTTATTAAGCTTATCTGATGCTTGCTTTTGCACTGGTCATCTCAATGAGACTTGGACCTACCGGAGACTCCATTGTGTATACCATGTCTTACCAAAAACAAAGGCCTAATCCATCCCTACTAATAAAAATTAATTACGCTTGTTTTGTGCTTTTTCTAGATACTTAAAAGTGATTTACATAAACAGTGAAGTGCCACTTCAACCACCATCAATGTGCAGTATCCACCTGGATGATGCGACTGCAGTCATTCTTGATCCAGTATGCTAACCACACATTATATCTTAGGTGGTTTAAGAGGTGAGAGTGATACTTAGCCAGTAAAGAACAGGGGATGATCAGGGGGCCAGAATGACCAGGAAGTCATGGGCCATTTTAGCCAAAACATCAAGCAACACCCTACTCTTGGGATCTTTTATTTGGTATTTTATGACCACAGGGACTCAATTTTAAATCTACTTCGAAGGGCGGTGCCATTTTTAACAGCACAAATTGCACTGGATTATTTGAATCCACACACAGATCACAGGGTAAGCGCCCCCTGATGGCCTCAACAACTTCACTCCCAGCAGCGATCAAAGCTCCTCCTAGATGGTCTGGCATCCAGTTGGGTTACCTATTCTGAAGTGCAGTTGGTATGGCTGGTCCTCAGAAACGTCGGTGCTACGTTGCCCAACGCCCCCTGAGAACTCTGTGCGTCGAACCTCACTCTACGCATTGCACGGGTTAAAGTTTTGCTTTCTTCGTGGTTATGCACTGCTCGAGGCCTGGTTGCCACACCTGTACCAGACACTTATTTTTGGTCAAAGTACGGCGTGTATCTCTGTTTACAGCTTATGCCTGCCCTATCTTACCTTCCATTTTAAACTCGCTTTCGTACGCTATCAGCTCAAATAATTCTATCGGACCTGTTGCCTCTAGGATTAGGGCGCATCTTCATCTGAACGCGCGTTCATCCTTAAGGTTTCCCTAGTTGCAAGCTCGTCTCACCTGCAGGCGGGTGACCGGCCCGCGTCTCCGCTTTTTCTTTGGGCGGTGAAGACATCTCCGTTTTCCGAACTCTGACCAAATACACGAAGTCGCTGGAGTTTTAACACAGACTCAGTTTTACCATCCGGCGTCTCCGCACCCCTTCCACGCTACCAAAACAAACGCCACCTGACCGAAGTGGATTCGACCACGGTGTGTACAAAATGGGAGGTAAGCGGTCATTCGATGAAACCCTGGAAGAAGAGAAAAAATAAACTTCACGGCACCAGATTCCCCCTTTTTACAAGTCCAATTGAACTCGTCCATACGTCACGTGAGGCGGAAAGCAGGGAAAAGGACGGAAACGGCGAAGTTGAGGTAGACGAAGGACTGAAGCAACTGGAATGTGGGCGGGGTTGTCGCCTAGCAGTTTTTTTCCAACCAATCACTTGGGCTTCAAATCCCGAAGATTGCGCGTAACAATGTAAAACAGTTCATCGGCCTGAGGAGGTCGCGCTTGACTATTGTTTTAGCTTTGCCGCTGCATGGAATTGTTACTGCGATAATCGTGCGGCCTGCTAAGAATCAGAAATAAGAATACATCGTTATATTGGCTGGGTATGTTTGGTGAGCAACTTTGGGTATCTATTATGTTGACTACTTTCTATCTATCTATCTATCTATCTATCTATCTATCTATCTATCTATCTATCTATCTATCTATCTATCATCACATTTAAGATACATATTTTCTTTGCTCCCATCTTTCCTAATAAATAGTATAGCACTTATATTAAATGTAGTTATTTAGTGCATATTATACATTAAACAGTGCTTTACATCCATCCATCCATTATCCAACCCGCTATATCCTAACTACAGGGTCACGGGGTCTGCTGGAGCCAATCCCAGCCAACATAGGGCACAAGGCAGGAAACAAACCCCGGGCAGGGCACACACACCAAGCACACACTAGGGACAATTTAGAATTGCCAATGCACCTAACCTGCATGTCTTTGAACTGTGCGAGGAAACCGGAGCACCAGGAGGAAACCCACGCAGACACGGGGAGAACATGCAAACTCCACGCAGGGAGGTCTCAGGAAGCGAACCGGGTCTCCTAACTGCGAGGCAGCAGCGCTGTGCTTTACATGAAAAGAGAAAAAGTGTCAATACCAATAACCATTCATAGATATACTGGTGCATTGAGAAACTTTTCAGACTCTTCACTTTTTTCACATTTTGTTAGTCTAAAATTGTTTACATTCATTTTTCCCTCATCAAGCAACACTCAATGTCCCAGAAGGACAAAGTGAGAACAAGATTTTTTGATTTTTGTGTAAATGTATCACATATAAATATACATATTCAGATCCTTTGTTATGGCACTTGGAATTTGGCTCAGGTTTATCCCATTCTTCTGATCATTGCTGAGATGTTTCTGCACCTTCTTTGGAGTCTACTTGTAGTGAATTCAGTTGATTGCACATGATTAGGAATGGCACACAGCTGAACAAATACCAAGCTGTGAGGTTGAAAGAATTGGCTGCAAAGCCTACAGATAGGATCATGTCAAGACACAATTCTGGGGACGATACATAAACTTTCTGCACTATTGATAGTTCCCAAGAGCACAGTGGCCTCCATGATTTGTAAATGGAATACGTTTGGAACAACCTTAAATTTTTGTAGAGCTGGCCACTCGTCCAAACTGAGCAATAATGATAGAACTGCCATGATAAGTGAGGTGACCAAAAACACGTTGTGTTTGATCTCTAGAAGGTTTGTGGGAAGATGGAAGAAACTTCTAGAAGGACAACCACCACTGCAGCACACCACCAATCTGGGCTTATGACATATGCCTAACAGAAGCCTCTCCATGGATAAAAAGCACACATGGATAATGCCTGCTTGTAATCTGCAAAAAGGCATCGAAAGGACTCTAAGAACTTTGTGAAACAGGATTCTGTGGTCTGAAGTGATACCAAGAATAGTGTCACATCTGGGGGAAAGCAAGCACCGCTCATCACCCGTGCAATACCATTCCAGTGGTGAAGTATGGTGGTAGCAGCATCATGCTTTGATGTTGTCTTTCAGTGGCAGGTAGTAGAAAACTAGACAGGACTGAGTGAAAGATAGAGAGATATCGTGCTCAAGTGCACTCTGGACTGCATTCTGAATCCACGGTATATTTATACAGTGTAAGAAGAAGAGACATGAGGCATGGCAAGGTTTGGGGCAGCCACCCGTTTAATCCGGTTTCCTGGCTGAAAAAGTAACCGATTCATTACAGTCAAGTTTACTCAACAGAGTCCAAAACAGAACTGCCTGCCAGAGCAAAGGCAGGAGGCTTTATAGGACGGAGGGCGGAAGTGATGTCGTCCTCTGTGCCGGAACCGGAAGTGACATCGTCCTCCGTGCCGGAACCGGAAGTGATGTCAACCTCGGTGCCGGAACCGGAAGGGATGTGTCCCTCTTCAAGGTGTCAGCTCCTGGTGGGATTTCCTGGGAAAGACCTGTAGAGAACTCAGAAAGAGCGTTAGCGTACCCCGCCCCCCCGGGCAGATGTATAATCAGTCCTCTCTAGGCCCTTCAGCTGCCTCCCATGCACACGTGTGTGACAACAGTCATATGAAAAAGTTTGGGAACCCCTCTTAATTCTTTGGATTTTTGTTTGTCATTGGCTGTACTTTCAAAATAACAACTTCCTTTTAATATACGACATGCCTTATGGAAACAGTAGTATTTCAACAGTGACATTAAGTTTATTAGATTAACAGAAAATATACAATATGCATCATAACAAAATTAGACAGGTGCATAAATTTGGGCACCCCAACAGAGATATGACATCAATACTAGTTGAGCCTCCTTTTCAAATCTAACAGCCTCTCGACACCTCCTATAGCCTGTGATGAGTGTCTGGATTCTGGACGGAGGTATTTCTGACTATTCTTCCATACAAAATCTCTCCAGTTCAGTTCAATTTGATGGCTGCCGAGCATGGACAGCCTGCTTCAAATCATCCCATAGATTTTCGATGATCTTCAAGTCAGGGGACTGTGATGGCCATTCCGGAACATTGTACTTCTCCCTCTGCATTAATGCCTTTGTAGATTTCGAACTGTGTTTTGGGTCATTGTCTTGTTGGAATATCCAATCCCTGGTTAACTTCAACTTTGTGACTGATGCTTGAATATTATCCTGAAGAATTTATTGATATTGGGTTGAATTCATCCGACCCTCGACTTTAACAAGGGCCCCAGTCCCTGAACTAGCCACACAGCCCCACAGCATGATGGAACCTCCACCAAATTGGACAGTAGGTAGCAGGTGTTTTTCTTGGAATGTGGTGTTCTTCTTCTGCCATGTAAAGCACTTTTTGTTATGACCTAATAAGTCCATTTTTGTCTCATCAGTCCAAAGCACTTTGTTCCAAAATTAATCTGGCTTGTATAATTAAGCATTTGCATACAACAAGCGACTCTGTTTGTGGCGTGAGTGCAGAAAGGGCTTCTTTCTCATCACCCTGCCATACAGATGTTCTTTGTGCAAATTGCGCTGAATTGTAGAACGATGTACAGATGCACCATCTGCAGCGAGATGTTCTTGCAGGTCTTTGGAGGTGATCTGTGGGTTGTCTGTAACCATTCTCACAATCCTGCGCATATGCCGCTCCTGTATTTTTCTTGGCCTGCCAGACCTGGGTTTAATAGCAACTGTGCCTGTGGCCTTCCATTTCCTGATTCCATTCCTTACAGTTGAAACTTTAAGTTTAAACCTCTGAGATAGTGTTGTGTAGCCTTCTCCTAAACCATGAGACAGAATAATCTTTGTTTTCAGATCTTTTGAGAGTTGCTTTGAGGATCCCATGCTGTCTGTCACTCTTCAGAGGAGAGTCAAAGGGAAGCACAACTTGCAAATGACCTTCTTAAATACCTTTTACCACTCATGATTGGACACACCAGTCTATGAAGTTCAAGGCTTAACGAGCTCATCCAACCAAGTAATCAGCATTGAGCAGTGACAGGCATTCAAATCAGCACAACAACAAGGGGACCCACATTTTTGCACAGCCAGATTTTTACATTTGATTTAATTTCATACAACTAAATACTGCATCACTAAAAATCTTTGTTTGGAAAACACCCCAGGACTCAGATGTTCCTAGGAAATGAAGACATACCACTGTTATCTTTTTTGTTGAAAAGAGTGTCAATTATTATACAGGCTGAGAGGGGTTCCCAAACCTTTTCATATGACTGTATATGCCATATGGCTAAAAACATGTGGGCAGCCCCACAAATGACTGACTGCAGGCGTTTCATTGCTAACAGGTTGATAAAATCAGCATTTAGCTTATTCAGTCTCCATTGGATGTAAAGTGGGTCGTACTGAAGGGTTCAGTGAATTTAAACGTGGCACTGCCATAGGATGCTGTCTTTGCCACTAGGGAGTATGTGAAATGTCGGCTCGGCTAGATCTGCCCCAGTCAATTGTTAAGTGCTATCATTGTAATGTGGAAGCATCAAGGAGTAACAACAGCTCAGCCACAAAATGGTAGACCACACAAACTCACAGTCCAGGGACAACCGATTGCTGAAGTGCACAGTATGTAAAAATTGCCTCCCTCCATTGCATCACTTACACCAGAGTTCTAAACTTGCTCTGGAGGCAACATCAGCACTAAAACTACGAGGTGAGACACAAAAATAACCGGATTGGTTAAAAAAAAAATTTACAGTGATCCCCTGCCTATCACAGAAGTTACGTTCCAGTCCGATCAGCAACAGGTGAAAATGTGCGATATAGAAAGACCATATAAATAAACTTTTTTTTACAGTTTAAGCCTTAATATACCCCTCCCACATGCTTTAAACACATGTAAATTTGTAATGGTGAGGAACGTCCACGTAACACTTTCCTTCCCAAAGCATATCCAGGAGTTTTACCTTCTCCTGAATGGTCAAGGTCTTCTTCTGGCGCTTAGGCTCACTACTAACAGAAGGCTTAGAAGATGTAGGATGCTTGGGAGCCATTGCAGAGCTTAAAACAAAACAAAAAGTTCACAAAAAGTTTGCTCACAACAATTGGACCACAAGCAATGTATGTGATGTGCATAGAACAGAGATGCGTTGGGGACCCACTCTCGCTGTTCTTGCGAGATTACACCACGTTAGCAGCAACCAATCAGAGCCCAAGAGAATGAAAATCCTGCCCTGATTGGTTGAATCTCCTGTTTCAGCCAATAACATTCCTTGTAAGAGATCATTTGGGTACTGTAACGCGAAACTCTTTGTCTACCGTAGTGACTGCTGAAAACCGTATGCTTTGTGATGAATTGACTGCAAAGTACACTACAGGTAGGATGTACAGTACTTATTGAATTTTTCTGCGATATAGCAGGGGCGCGATAGCTGAACCGCGATACAACGGAGGATCACTGTATTGATGAATTACAGCATTCTAATCATTGTCACCTCCTATATACTGACCCCATCTCGATCTCTACAACGCTCCGTACGTATCTTCCATTGATTGATACAGTGCTGGAAGTCTTCTTGCTTGAGGCTCTTCAACAGGCTTGCCGTTTCTATCCTTCAGGTCACTTTTGATTTTTGGGAACAGGTGAAAATCACAGGGAGCTAAATTGGGCGAATAGGGAGGATGATTGAGGACAAGAATTGTTTTTGCCAGTCAAAAACTGCTTTATGGAAAAAGAGAAAATTTGAGAGAAATTTGATGTTGGTTTGCTGTTTGATTTTCTTCACCCGATATTATAGCGGCAACTCGTGTAGCAAGTACTGACTGGGCTATTCACAGGATATACCTAGCTGGTTGGGGGTTTGAGAGGGCGTGTAGGAGGGGATATAGTTCTATGATTCATGTTCGGCCGACCTCCAGATGGGTTTCCAGGAAAGCCCCAAGCCCAGTCCGGTTATTTTTGTGTCTCATCTCATATGCATCAGGAGTTTCATGAAATGGGTTTCTGCATCTGAGCAGTTGCATACAGGCAAGTGTCTGCTGGAGTGATGGTGTACACCAGTCTGCAATTGGACTCTGGAAACAAGATCTCTGGAGTGATAAAACTATCTGGCGGTCTGATGGACAAATCTGGGTCTGGCGGACACCAAGAGAACAGTACCTTCTGAACTGCATAGTGCCTAAGCAAAAGAAGACTGAGAGGTGACATGATTGAAGTGTTTAAAATTATGAAGGGAATTAGTCCAGTGGATCGAGACTGTGCCTTTAAAATGAGTTCATGAAGAGCAAGGGGACACAACAGTTGGAAACTTGTTAAGAGTAAACTTCGCACAAACATTAGGAAGTTTTTCTTTACACAGAGAACCACAGACGCTTGGAACAAGTGACCAAGTAGCACGTGTCATAAGCACGACAAAAAGCCACACAAAAAGAAAAGGTTTGGGGCAGCCACCCGTATATTATTCCTGGCTGCAATGGATACGCTTTAAGCACAGATTTGTATGGGTTCAAGTTCAAAACTGAACTGACTTGCTGGCACAAAGATGGTGGCTTTAACGGTAGAGTGGAGGAAGTGACATCATCACCTGAACTGGAAGTGGCATCATTGGGCCCTCGACTGGAAGTGCTATCATCTCTGGGTTGGTGGGGAGGGTTGGACTGGAAGTGATGCCATTGAGTCAAAACCAGAAGTGACGTCATTGCTACTGGAACTGGAAGCGCCGTCATCGGAGCCAGGCAGAATTTCAGATAACTGGTCTGCAGATAATTGACAGAAAGAGTTAGAGCACTCCGCCACCCCCTGGTTTGGCATGGAATTACTCTCATTCAGGCCCTTTAGCTGCCCCTCATGCGCATGTGTATGACACATGGTAGACAGTCAGACTTTAGGGACTTTCAAAATCTCAAATTTTTTTCAGAAGAATTAAGTGGACAGGACTAGTGAGCTCTGTTGGGCCGAATGGCCTGTTCTCGTCCAGACTGTTCTCATGTTCTAATGTAAAATCTGGTGGAGGAGGAATAGTAATTTGGGGCTGATTGTAAGGGGATTGGGTAGGTCCCTTGGTTCCAGTGAAAGGTACTGTTAATGCTACAGCATTATAAGACCTTTTAGACAATTGTGTGCTACTGACTTTTTGGTAACAGTTTGGGGACGCTTTTTTGTTTCCAGTATGACTGTGCCACTGTGCACAATGAATAACTAGTGTGAAAATGAACAGAGTCAACACACTTAAAAGGTTTGGGGTAGCCACCCGTATAATATTCAAAGGGTTTTTGAATAGCACAGAGATGTTCACAATACTAAGTCCAAAAGAGAACTGCTGAGGGTTTGCAAAGATGGCGGCTTTAAGGGATCAGACCAGCAGTGATATGTAGGAATGTTCTTCTGATGCCAGTCTGTGCACTGGATGTGATGTTCTTCTGGGTGCCAGAACAGGAATTGACATTCTTCTGGGTGCCGGAATGGGAATTAACGTCATGCAGAGTGCCAGAAGTGATGTCATGAGTTCTAAATCAGACGGGTTTTCCCACGGTTGGTCTGTATAGATAACAAGAGAAGGTTTAATGCACCCTGCGAAACCCTGGCCTGGCGTGGAATTACCTGTGCTTGGTCCATACAATGTCTTCCTACTCGCACGTGTGTGACACTAGCTTAATGTTTACTTTTCAGCAGTTGTCCACTTCTCAAATAGGTTTTGAGATTGTCATCAACATGTTTTGTGCAGCTACACCCACTGGAAGGGTCAAGGGTGTTTTTTTTTCACCATCCTAACTTCATATTTTTTCCATGCTGCAGATTGGTTAACGAAAATGTAAAGTCGAGTCGAGCGCAGTGCAAGAACTATTCCCACAGGTCACTATGACCAAATGCCCAACTGCACAGACAGAAAACTTCATACAGCTTTTGACTTCATTGATAATTTACGAATCTGAATTCTTTTAAAAAATAATCTAATTTCTGACAAACATATCATTAAACATAATCAAAATGTATTTATTTGCTTAAGAATCAATACTAATTTACTAAAAAGTTCATGATTCTTATTTTTTTTCTGGTAAAAACAGGAGGTGCAGTGCCCTAGTGTCCAAAGTGGTTTCCAGTTATCCTAATCTCTGGAATGTGTTGAAGAAGACGTGGAGTATCTGGCCTGGGGTAACGGCACACCAACATGGAGAGAACATACAAATTCCAGAATGACCAGGATAGCATTCAAACCGAGGTCCTTGGAGCAAGGTAATGATGATAATAATAATATTAGTATAACAAAATATTCCAAATCAGGGATTTGAGGAACAAGTTGTCAGGCTATTACAGGACTTATTCACACGCATTTCTACATGGGGCCAGTTTTCCACTGCCAATTCATGCAACATGCAGCATTTTAGGGATGTGGGAGGAAATCTGGTGTACCAAGAAAGAACATGCTCTCTCCACGTGGTCAGTGATTAGGACAAGACTGAAATAATAATAAATAAGTCTAAATATTCAATCCAAAGAGACTGTCAGGCTGTTCTTCTCAAAACTTAATCTAAATAGTGAACAATTACCTTAGGAGACAGCTAGTACAGACATGAAGAAATCATAAAATCAAGAATGTGGCCATAACTAGAAGAGGAAATCAATGCATTGGCAGTTCCCAAAATATATTGAGAAAGCACACGTTGATAGCTGAATAAAACCACAATCCATCACGCCGCCATTTGAAGCCAGTAATTTTGTCGTTCAAGATCAGGCCGTATAAAACATGTAGTGTATTTGAGCACATCCTCAAACAGCCATTAGAATATATTTGAAAAATGTGAGGAGATTGCCCATAGCATTGGCAGTGCGTGTGAAACACTTGCCAATACTTCCTATCTATGCATCAGAGTAACTAAAACACATCTGCCTGACCTTAGCCAAGGACAACAATTTCCAAGTGCTCAGGCAATGGTGGAAATGAAGCATAAAATTCTGGACAATGCTGTATCCAAGGTACACTGGGAGCTCTCTGTGCAAAACGATGTCACGGTTAATGCCAATCAGCCAGACGTCATCTATGTGAACTTCCACCAATAAAAGTTATCTAATAGAAATCACAGTGCTGTTGAACTATAACATTGGTTCAGCAACAACATTTATTGCTATAGCATGTTTTCATACAAATGATGTTGCTCAAAGTGCTTTACAAGAGGAAGAAAGACAAAAAGAAACAAAATATATAAAAATTAGGAAATACTAAGTAACAAAGAATAAAGTAAGGTCTGATGGCCAGGGAGGACAGAAAAAAAAAAACTCCAGAGGGCTGGAGAAAAAAACCAAAACAAAATCTGTAGGGGCTCCAAGGTCATGAGACCACCCATCCCCCCTAACATCAATGATCTTAATCAATCCTCATGGTTTTCAGGCTTCACGTGGAAGAATTAGACAATGATGGTCATGTGAACCTCTGGCCTTCAATCCAACAATGTAGGGACTGCACGGTGCCCTGATCAGGTGGTGGGGGCGCAGAACGCCACTACAGAAAACAGGAAAGAGAACAGCAGAGACAGTAGGGGTTAGTACAGATAGTGGAGCCATGATAAAAAAAAAATAATTAAATGCATGTACAGAATAAAAATTACAGCACTACCAATAACTCCTGAATGAGATCAAAAGACTCTGGGGAAAAAGATATTGAAGTAATCCGTATCATCATAGATGCTATTGGGCTTATCACTAAATCCATGAAGCAATATACTGAAAAGCTCTTGCATGATAAAAACATCACTCTTCTACAAAAACAAGCGGCAAAACTCTGGAACAATTTGCTGTTGCACGTTAGGCAGGCTCCTTCTCTTGCTGTCTTTAAATCCTACTTTAAAACACACTTTTACTCCCTGGCCTTTAACCCAGTATGAGATGTTGACTATTGAATGGCCAAGTCAGTCACCTGATCTTAACCCAATTGAGCATGCATTTCATTTGTTGAGACTAAACTTTGGACAAAAAGGCCCACAAACAAACAGCAACTGAAGGCCGCTGCAGTAAAGGCCTGGAAGAGCATTAGAAAGGAGGAAACCCAGCATCTGGTGATGTCCAGGAGTTCAAGACTTCAGGCTGGCATTGCCAGCAAAGGGTTTTCAACCAAGTATTAGAAATGAACATTTTTATTTCCAGTTATTTAATTTTTCCAATTACTTTTGAGCCCCTGAAATAAAGGGATTGTGTTCAAAAATGCTTTAGTTGCCTCACATTTTTATGTAATCATTTTGTTCAACCCACTGAATTAAAGCTGAAAGTCTGCACTTCAACTGCATCTGAGTTGTTTCATTTAAAATTCATTGTGGTCATGTACAGAACCAAAATGAGAAAAAAGTTGTCTCTGTACAAATATTTATGGACCTAACTGTATGTTTGGTTTCATTGTATAGCACTTTGGTCAGCCTTGATGTTGTTTTTAAAATGCTTTATAAATAAATATGTATAATAATAATAATAATACATTTTATTTATATTTTATTTATATAGCACCTTTCCCTTGCTCAAGGCACTTACAGAATATAAGAAAGAATGGCAGGGTATACTGTACAGTATATAGCATTGTACAAACCAGATAACTAAATAAAGAAGATTAAGACAGTAAATTCAGAGAAAACGCCTAACAGACAACATAATTGATGGTCCAGCACACACACATAACGGTTACATGAGCATCTTGACAGAGAGGTAAACTTAGAGAAGGGTAATAAAGTCCGGTAAAGCTAAAAGCCTTCCTGAACAGATGAGTTTTGAGTTGTTTTTTAAAAGAATTCATGGAGTCAGCTGACCTGATTAATTTCGCTCTACAGCTGAAGGCCCTGCTGTCACCCATGGAGTGTAGATTAGTGTGGGGCACAACAAGATTACCAGAATCAGAGGACCTTAGTGGGCGGACAGGCACATAGTGATGGAGAAGGTCATTGATGTAGTTTGGCGCGAGGTTGTTTAAGGCTTTTTAGGTTATTAACAGATTTTATATTTGATTCTGTAAAACACAGGGAGTCAGTGAAGGTGGAGCAGGATGGGTGTGATGTGCTCGCTGCTGCTGGTTCATGTAAGGACTCTTGCAGCTGAGTTTTGAATAAGCTGGAGCTGTGATATAAGATTAGAAGGGGCTCCTGCCAGTAGGGAATTACAATAATCGATGCGGGATGTGATAAAAGTGTGGACAGGTTTCTCAGCACTAGAAAAGGAGAGGAAGGAGGGAACACGGGATATGTTATGGAGGTGAAAGTAAGAACGTTTCTTAATGTGATTTATGTGGGCGGAATAAGAGAGGGAGGAATCAAAAATGACACCAAGATTCTTTGCAGTAGAGGCAGGTCTGATGAGATCGCCTCCAAGATGGATTGGGAAGGAGCTCATTTTATTAAGTTGCATTTTAGTCCCAATTTGTAGGAGGTGAGTTTTGTTAAATTTAAAGAGTTAATTTTAAAGAGTTCTGCTCCATCCAGGTATTAATTTCATTGAGGTAGGTTGTGAGCTGAGAAAGCTCTGATGAAGTTCCACTTTTAACATTGAAATAGAGTTGAGTATCATCTGCATAAAAATGATAGCCCAGTCCATAGCTACGACTAATATGGCCAAGGGGAAGCATATAAATACAGAAGAGAAGAGGGTCGAGGACAGAGCCCTGAGGAACTCCTTGTGTGACTGGCGCCGAGCTGGATCTGCTCTTGCCAAGACTAACAAACTCTTGCCTATCAGTCAGATAAGACTTGAACCACTGGAGGGCAGTGCCAGAGATACCCAGCATGTTGTCCAGTCTGGACAGTAGAATGTCATGTCTGACCAGAGTGTCAAATGCTGCACTGAGGTCTAAGAATTAATATGCTAGTTTGTCCAGAGTCTGCTGCCATAAGCAAATCATTGGTTACCCGTAGCAGAGCAGTTTCACAGCTGTGCTGTGCTCTGAAACCAGACTGAAAGGGTTCCATCAAGTTATTAGTGGTTAAGTAATTGGTGAGCTGGGAGGCTACAACACGCTCAAGAACTTTTGACAGGAAAGGTAAGTGGGAAATAGGCCGGAAGTTCTTAAAATTGTCAGCATCAAGACCAGACTTTTTTAACAGAGGGGATTTTAAAAGTGAGCGGCACAGAGCAAATATCAAGGGATGAGTTTATTATTGTTGTAACAGTCAGAATTATGGCATGAAGGCAGGAATTCAGTAGTGTGCTGAGGATGGGGTCCAGTACACAAGTAGTCGGCCTCATCTTACAAAGCAGGTTATTAACAAACGCAGATGTGATTGGTGAGAACTTGGAGAAGGAGCTGGATGGAGTGGGAAAACAGGGAGAGATATAAACAGATGATGTATTTATGTTAGTTGAATTATTTAGATCTTTAATTTTGTTACGGAAAAAGTGGAGGAATTCCACACAGACTTCGGTAGAAGAGGTAGTTGCGCCAGACGCGTGTTCGATTAATTTATTAACTACAGAAAACAAAACCCTTGGGTTATCGTGGCCACTTTCTATTATTCTGCCATAGTGGGTGTTCTTAGCAGCAGTTAGTGCTTCTCTGTAAGCTCTTTGGTGATCAGAGAAAGCCTGGATGTGCACGGTGAGGCCAGTCTTACGTGACATTCACTCAAGGCGTCGACCAGCTGCTTTCATAAATCACAATTCTGAATTATACTAAGGAGCTGAATGCTTAAAGGAAACCTCCTTATGTTTTAACTCTTTGAGGGCTGAATATTTTTTCCATAAAACTCAGTTTTCTCAAAAGCACCCAATGCACTGGTTTCACACATAAATCAAGATAAAACATCTGTTGCTATGTGCTGTGGTTGCTGTTGGCACCTGTTTGGCATCTCTGGCAGCAGTGGCTGTGCAGGAATGCACGGTGGGCTGGCTACCTGTCTGTCTTTGCACAGCAGGCTGGTGACGATGGCAGTCGCAGTGTGATGCAATATGTCATCATAAGTGGTGGTCCTCCTCGGCGAATGCTGCTGTAGGCGTATCCGCTACACGAACGTGTCCAGCTGGGGCCCGATAGGCTGATGATGCTGGTACCTCACTTTTGTTTTCCATCTCCAGATCACTTGCATCAAACTCAGAGTCCAAAAAGTCAGAGCAATAATACGTAAAACGTCCATGGAATATTTAGTGTTAGTCTTGCCAGATGTCGCTGCCATTTTCGAGACAGTTTGCTCTTCACTACTCTTGCACGTGCAGGGAGTTGAGGTCAAATCAACAAGGCTACGTAACTTTCTTTCAAGCAAAGAGAGTCGAACTAAAACATAAGGGTGAGTTTTGTCGCAGTTTGCAGCCGACAACTGTCCTCTACCCCTGAATTTCGACAAAAGTCAACATCAGCCCTGAAAGAGTTAAAGGAGCAGTTTTATCTAATGCTGAATGCAGGGCTGAGTTATAGTGGTCAACAAGACTATCTAGTGTTGATGGAATAGGTGAAGACAGAAAAAGATCCAGAAAGGATTGAGAGACAGATATTTTTAAGGTTTCTGATGTATGCCATCTATTACAATGCCAATAATAATTGGCAAGGTTAGCAGTAATTAATACCAGACATTTTCCTTTGAGTTGGCATTGACCAGCTGCCCCTGACTGAATTGACCTCAGTTCTGAAATGTACTCCTACCCAGCTATGCTCTCTCAAAGGGTTTTTTCAGTGGGCATAGTTTACTAGCAGCTGAAAGCTTTGAAATGAATAAAACTGGAACTAATAATAGTAATAGCAAATATTATACATCAAGAACTGGCACTACAACACAAACTAGAAGACGCATACAAACTCTGCTATAAGTACATCCTCACCACAGTACTAAAAAATGCCATACGTAAATTATACTGGGACAGAACTATCCTGACTGGCAAACCTTTCCACCATAACAGGCCAGGCAAAGCACTAGTTGACAAACAAAATAAAACAACATATACTGTATTATTGACATTGCCATACCAAACATACACAACGTATGAAATACACACACAAATAAAGTGAAGAAGTACAAAGAACTGAAAGAAGAAATATGCACTCTGTGATAGACGTCTGGGGACCTTGCCCCAACGGGACGCCTGGAGACAGTGAGAGGGGCTATATCTTCCCCAGAACGCAAGAGGGCAACCTCCCTGGATTGCATGGGGGCCACAGAGCTTGGAGGCTCAACCTTATGGGGGGATGTGGCCACCACCAAGGGGCAGCCCGGACAGCTCCGGAACTGTGGTCTGCAGCACTTCTGGTGCCTGTCGTTAATTGTGGAGCACCTGGAGTACTTCCGGGTGCGCTATAAAAGGCGCCGCCTCACTCCGTTCCAGGAGCTGGAGTCGGCTGGAGGAGGACAGAGCTTGCGTGTGAGGAGTGGAGTGGGCAGAAGAGAGAGAGTATAACAACGTTATTGTTACTAATTGTGCACTGTGGATTTGGACTTTGTAAATAAACGTGTGTGTTTTTGGAGCATTGGGAGTCCATGTCTGTCTGTGTCCGATGTTCCAGGTTCACAACTCTTATGGAGAATGGACAAGGTGATCATTGTGCCCATTGTTGAATCCACCACTGGTGTCTTCCCACATGCACTACACAAAAGCCTACAGAGATTACATCTAAACAAATACACATACAGATAACTACAGAAATCAGCCATGTTAAATACTTGTCACATAGTGGGGAAACATAAACAAAGCCCCCTAAAACATTTACAAATATACTCACCTCATAAAATTGCTCAAAGATTTGGCCTAGGCCTGATATAGTGAGTATGGACTATTCCACAAAATACTTTTAATAATAATATAGGGAGGGTATCATGCTTATGTGCATGGGTGACACTTAAGGGCTCAGGTATATCAGTGATTACCCACCAAACCAGAGATTGGCACTGTGGTCTAATGCACTCCACTGTTGACGTCACTTCTGTTGTCGGACCGCCCCCCGCCCACTGACCCACACCCACCCCTTCCTGCCAAGCAACTCATTCAGTTCTATTTTAGACTTGTGTCTGGAAAGATGTTACGTGCTTTTGTTTTCTTCCAAAACCTTCAGTTATACGGAGTCATCAGCATGGTGGCCCAACCCTCTTTTTACAAGGGTTTATCATAAGCCTTTCCCAGGATTGAGATGAAATTTAAACTCAGATCTTTGAAGTGATACACAATTACAATGTATCCATCCATCCATTTTCCAACCCGCTGAATCCAAACACAGGGTCATGGGGGTCTGCTGGAGCCAATCCCAGCCAACACAGAGCGCAAGGCAGGTGCCAGTCCACCACAGGGCACACACACATCCACACACCAAGAAATTAGGATCACCAGTCCACCTAACCTGCATGTCTTTGGACTGTGGGATGAAATTGGAGCACCTGGAGGAATCTCACACAGACACGGAGAGAACTCATCATCAAGTTCTGAGGCTAAGGATCTGCGCTGGTATCCTGAAGGAACCAATCCTGGGCAGGGTGCCAACCCACCACAGGACACACACAAACACCAAGCACACACTAGGGCCAATTTAGAATCGCCAATCCACCTAGCCGGCATGTCTTTGGACTGTGGGAGGAAACCGGAGTGCCCGGAGGAAACCCACACAGACACGGGGAGAACATGCAAACTCCACGCAGGGAGGACCCGGGAAGTGAACCCGGGTCTCCTAACTGCGAGGCAGCAGCACTACCACTGCGCCACCGTGCCGCCCAATTACAATGTAACATCATGTTATTCAGAAACATGGAGAAGAAGACCCCTAACCAGGGAGAGGGACTTTCTTGCAAAACCGAGTGGCAAACACAGCAGCCCTGGCGTTTAGGTTTCAGTCTTTTTATCCTGTTTACATGGAAATGGGTAGCACATGATACAGTACTGCTCACTGAGAGGAGGCTCATTAATTAATTAGTTAATTCTCAACATTTTGTTGACACCAGAGGTGTTCCCTACTTCAAGCTTTTTTTTTTTATTAATTTTATTACAATCAATACATAGCAATCACGTTTTACAAAAAAAGAATTATGCTAAGAACAGATCGATCCCCACCCTTGAGAGAGAGAGCAAGCCAAACGGTGTAAAATTTAAGGCTTGTAAAAATACCTAAATCAACAAATTCTCTGTGCTTTGTAAAATCATTTCAAAATATTACTGATTAGATCCTGCCATGTTTTGAAAAAAGTCTGCACAGATCCTCTAACTGAGTATTTGATTTTTTCCAACTTCAAATAGTATAACACATCAGTTTCCCACTGACTTAAAAGAGGAGAGTTTGGGTTCTTCCAGTTTATCAGAATAAGTCTGCGTGCCAACAGTGTAGTGAATGCAATCACAATTTGTTTGTCCTTCTCCACTTTAAGCCCCTCTGGAAGAACCCCAAACACAGCTGTTAATGGGTTAGGAGGGATTGTGAGTCCAAGACTGTCTGAGAGGTAATTAAAAATTTTTGTCCAGAATAATGTTAATTTGGAGCAGGCCCAGAACATGTGACCCAGTGAGGCTGGGGCTTGGTTGCAACGTTCGCAGGTTGGATCATGCCCTGGAAACATTTTGGAGAGTTTTAGTCGAGACAGATGTGCTCGATATATAATTTTGAATTGTATAATTGTATGCTTTGCGCATATGGAGCTCGAGTGAATTCTCTGCATTGCTACTTTCCACTCCTTTTCTGATATATTAATTACTTCAAGCTTTAAATAAAAATGGGCTTTACTTTATTTCATCCATCCCGCTAATTCCTAACCACAGGGTCATGGGGGTCTGCTGGAGCCAATCTCAGGGAAGGAAACAAACCCCGGGCAGTGCGCCAGCCCACCGCAGGGTGCATGCACACAAGTAACAATTTAGGACCGTCAATGCACCTAACCTGCAGGTCTTTGGACTGTTGGAGGAACCCTGAGTACACAGAGGAAACCCATGCAGACACAGGGAGAACATGCAAACTCCACACAGGGAGGACCCGGAAAGTGAACCCAGGTCTCCTAACTGCAAGGCAGCAGCGCCACCCACTGCACCACCATATTTCATTATACATTTTACATTTTTAGGTATAGCGTAAAACTAGTAACCTAGCGAATCCCATTCCTATTTTATCTTCTACAAAGAGTTTAAAAATTGGCCATATTAATTAATTTAATATGCTAAAAAATAAAACAACTTGAGCACATATAGATGATGAAATGGATATATAGTAAGTAAGAAAGTTTAAATCCTAAATTTAAAATGACGGATATGTAAAGGGAGTCAAAGTAATTCATAGAATGTGAAGTCTGGGATAAAATTCCTAATTGTTAGACGGGAAAACCCCCTGTTGCCCAGGGAGCGCATAACAATTAATGGAATTACCGAACTATTTGAATCATTAAGTGCTGAGAAGTTGTGCAATGACAAAGGAGCTGACTAATGTAAGTAAGAGCAATGTTATGAAAGCTTTGTCAGTGAGTAATAAAGTTAATAGTAAATGTGATATTTAATGGTGTTCAGTATTTAATACCCTGTCTGATTCTGGGGAAGAAAACTGATGTTTTAAAGTAGTTCAGACATGATGTGATAAAGGCATTCAATCAGTAAAAAATGTATCTTATGCAAACATAAATAGCTTTTGCAATTTTTTCTGACAATGTTTTGAACTTATGCAAAACCTTTAGTTTTTAAAACACCTTGCACAGTCAACGTTCTCCAGATATATTATTGGTACAGGACTATAGTACAATTATTTCCAAATTAATCTTAAAGTATTGTACAATTGATGCCACAGCATATCACTTTGAGTAGTGAGAAAAACACTATATAAATGTAAATAATAATTATTGTTGTTATTATTATTATTTTCTTCTTCATGTAAAGCACTTTGAGCTACATCATTTGTAAGAAAATCTGCTATAGAAATAAATGTTGTTGTTGTTATTTTAAGGTTAGGACCAAACTAGCAGCCTTGCTCTTTAACTGCAGCTTAGCCTTTAGGGCAAATAGTTTTCTAATATTTATGATGAAAAGGAAAAATGTAAATGTTCCTTCAACTGTGCAGGGCTTGCCTTTGTGGTTGTTCTGCCCAAAAGATGTAAAATCCAGGACTGAAGATCAGAATTGGGATGACACAGAGGTTGGGGGTCAGGTTGAGAACTTTGTTTCTTAATGCAGAAAGAATTGTCTGCAAGTTTATATCAGCATAACCAAGGAACTGCTCATAGACTTTTACTGCACCAAAGAGCCTCTGTGTCCGGTCAGGGAGTGCATGTGGAGGTGGTCCATTCCTACAGTTACTTTGAGGTCCTCATCAGCGACAGGTTGGACTGATCTTGTAAAATAGACGAACTAGAGAAGAAAAGCAGAGCAGAGTTATTTTTTCTTAACATAATACGTTTCTTTAATGTAAGTAGTGACACCCTTCACATCTTCTACATCTCAGTGATGGCCAGTCTGTAGTGTGCTGGGGTGCTAACATCACTTCAAGAGAGGCCCACCAAATTAACAAGCTGATGAAAAAGTTCAGGGTCGGTTTTAGGATGCACTATAGCCCCCCCTGGAGATAGCCGAAGAAGAGAAGATTCAAATAAAACTTACTGCCATTATGAACAATGCTGCACATTCTCTCTCTGACACACTAACACTGAGGACTTTCAGCCATCAAATCATTCAGCAGAAATGTGTCACGAAATGCATCTGGGGGGCTTCCTTTATACCAACAGCAATACACCTGTATAGGGCCTCACTGGGACTGGGACTGACAAGTCAAATGGTTTTATTTCTTTTTAGTTTTCTTCCTTTTTTGTCCTTCTGGTGTATGTTCAGACAATAGTGTGTCTATCTATCTATCTATCTATCTATCTATCTATCTATCTATCTATCTATCTATCTGTCTGTCTGTCTGTCTGTCCTGTGGTTAAGCAGCATTTTCTCCCGTTTTAATACTGTAATTTAAATACATTATGAACTTCTTTATTTATGTTTATGTATTAATTTACTAAACTATGTTGAGTATAATTATACTTTTACAACTGACTGATATTAATATGTGTGGACTGTGATAACATCTGTAATTAATAACAGCATACATGTGGAAAGGGCGAATATATATCTATCTATTTTAAAGTGCCTTTCATATCTATCTATCTATCTATCTATCTATCTATCTATCTATCTATCTATCTATCTATCTATCTATCTATTATATTGTGCCTTTCACTCTATCTATCTATCTATCTATCTATCTATCTATCATATAGTGCCTTTCATATCTATCTATCTATCTATCTATCTATCTATCTATCTATCTATCTATCTATCTATATATCTGCCTTTCTATCTATCTATCTATCTATCTATCTATCTATCTATCTATCTATCTATCTATCGTGGTGTTCATAGCTGAATTATGAAACCTGAAAATACCAATTGGGAGTGAAATACTGCTGCTTACTGGATTACCTCTGATAAGAATCCAGTTTCCACCACTCAAATAAATGCTGCTAAGGAGTGCGAGTTTTATGTTTTTTTGTTAAACACACCATGCAGCAACATTGTGCAGCTTGTGATGATCACAACAAGTATGTGCTTTTGACTGTTTTTTTCTGTATAAAAGCAAAAGATAAAATGAAAGGAGTAAATGGAATGCACACAAGATTATATTAACGATGGCATTAATCTTATATACCTCAGGCCACTTTACAGAAAATAAACCTAAAATTTTCTTACAACACTAAAAAGTCTTCAATATCTGTTTAGAAAGCATGATTTTTTTAATGCAGCTTGGAAGAGAATTCCAAAGTTGTGGAATATAAACACAAAAGGCCTCCTCAGCTAAAAGAAAAATATCAGTGTTAGCCTAAGGGCGGCTTATGCAGCTTGTGCCAGGGACTGTAGAATTTGTGAACGGCTCTGCTCACTCTTGTTCAGTGGTCACATGGGCCCCAGAGAGTTCAGCTGACTAGAAATCAAATTCATCTGAACAGCAAGGGAGACAAAATCGAACTCAAAAGAAGGCCCTTGTGAAGGCCATTCCAGCATTGGTATACGGTGCCTATAAAGTATTCAGCCCCTTGAAAGTGTTCACGTTTGTTGTAGAACATTCAGTCACAGTGGATTTCATTGGACTATTTTGACACTGATCAACTGAAAAAACTCCTTAATGGCAAAGAGCAAACAGATCCCTGCAAAGTGGTATAAATTCATTACGAACATAAAATAATTGATTGCATAATTGGCCCCCCCTATAAGTCAGTATTTAGCATATGCACTTTTGGTAGCCGTGAAAGCCTTGAGTTGTGCACTCAGGTGTCTCTCTCTTTCTATCAGTTTTGCACATCTGGAGACGGCCATTTCCCCCTTCATTCTTCTTTGCTGAACTTCTCAGGCTCTGTCAGGTGTCATGGGGATCACAAGTAAATACTCTTTGTCAAGTCCAGCCACAAATTCTCAGTTGGACTGAAGTCTGGACTTTTGACTCTTCCACTCCACAGCACCAGATTATTGTTTATAAGCCATTCCCGAGTAGCTTTGGATTTATGCCTGAGGTTGTTGTCTTGCTGGAAAAAAAAAGTTGCTGGTTTCTTCCAGAATGCATCAGAATTTACTCCAGGATATCCTCGTATTTTGCTGCATTCATGTTACCGTCATAAGCCTTCCAATGCCTGCTGCAGAGAAGCATCCCCACAGCCATCACCATGGTCAGGATGGTGTAATATTGATAATGTGCAATGTAACATGGTGCTTAGTCTGGTGGTCATAAAGCTTATTTTTGGTCTCATCAGACCACAGAAACATCTTTCAGCTGACTTGAATCCTTACACTGGCTCCCAGTTAAGTTTAGGGCAGATTTCAAAATCCTCCTTTTAACATATAAAGCCTTAAATGGCCGAGGTCCAGCTTACTTGTCTGAACTTACCATGACTTACAAACCAGAGTGCACATTAAGATCTCAAGATGCCGGTCTGCTTATGATTCCAAGGATTAATAAAATGACAGTGGGAGGTCGAGCTTTTAGTTACAGGACCCCTAAACTGTGGAATTGTCTGCCTGCTACTATAAGAGATGCCCCTTCAGTCTCAGCTTTCAAATCCCGGCTGAAGACTCACTACCTCAGTTTAGCACACCCTGACTAGAGCTGCTGATTTACTGTACAGACTGCATCTCTGTTGTTAGTATTTGGCACTAAAACATAAGTAATATGATAGTTCTAATTTGTTACTATCCCTCCACCTGTTCTGTTTCTCTTCTTGGTACTCAAATGTGGCACCTGCCCACCTACCAAGTTGTTTTGCCTGCCTAAAGTAAAGTCATCTCTAATGGAGGATCACAGGAATCGTGGGGTAGAGGAGTCCTTTCTTCGGATTGGCTGACTCAGCGCTGAGTCAGCTGTGGAATGGCCAATAGGGGGAGGCACCTTAATGGCTGAGGTCTCCAGGACTCTGAACAAATCCAAATCCTATTAAGTGATATCGTCTATTGTTGAATTCTGCTCTGTACTTGTAATATTTCTGTTGCACTATTACTGTATATTGTATTGAGGATCACTTGTGTTCTCTTCTGTGTATTGTGCTGTATTTACCCCCTCTTTTTTGGCACCCACTGTACGCTCAACCTACCTGGAAAGCGGTCTCTCTTTGAACTCCTTTTTGTTCCTTACAAGAGTTTTTTGTCTTCTTAGAGAGTCATAGGCTGGGGGGCTGTCAAAAGGCAGGGCCTGTTAAAGCCCATTGCAGCACTTGTGTGATTTTGGGCTCTATAAAAATAAATTATATTGTTAATGGTATTGTACTTGAGAGTCTCCCATTTGCCTTCTGACAAGCTCTAGCCAAGACATCATTTGTGTATTTTTCCCTTTGTCACTCTCCCATAAAGTGTTAACTGGTGAAGCACCCGCACAATCTCAGCCACTGGAGCCTGTACTATAACTCTCTCAGATATCTCTCGGTGGTCTCCCTCACTAGTCTTCTCTTAGGTCTCCTTCCAATTCTTCATGATTGATTTACTTGAATATTCAGTGAGTGTGATATTTTGTGGTCTCCATCCCCTGACTTGCGATTTTTAGCAACCTTTTTATGGAGTTGCTTGGCACCTTCTTCAGGTGTTATTGTATGGATTAGGCCACCATACTAACTCACTACCACAAGTTACCTCTATATGCAGGTGTATGTGGTCTTCAACCAACTTGAAACCCCTTGACTACAGACAGGTGACCTCCATTACGTTCTGTGACTATTTAAACCAACTGGTGTTCTATTTCAGCATTGGTTCCTCCCCTGGCTGGGGTTCAAATCCTTGTTTTATGTTTTTTTTTTTAAACTTGAACCATTTAATTATTTATTTGTATTTTAATATGTTTTACTTTATTAAAATCAAAAAACATTCCATACATGCAAGTCACATAGATAGATAGATAGATAGATAGATAGATAGATAGATAGATAGATAGATAGATAGATAGATAGATAGATAGATATAGTAGCAAAAGAGGGGAGAGAATACACTTCCTCAATTGATAGATAGATATATAGATAGATAGATAGATAGATAGACAGATAGATAGATAGATAGATAGATAGATAGATAGATAGATAGGAAAGGCACTATATAACAGATAGATAGGAAAGGCACTATATAACAGATAGATAGATAGATAGATAGAGTAGAAAAAGAGGGGAGAGAATACACTTCCTCAATTTAAATGCTTATTCTAAGATATTATTGATCAGATCCTGCCAGGTTTTGAAAATGTTTTGTAGAGAACCTCTAAGTGAGAATTGGATTTTTTTCAATTTTAGATAATATATAATATTATTTATTTATATTAATGTGTCTCCTGTTTATCTGCATTGTGTAAGATGCCTCGGTTATATTCCATGTGTTTTGTTGGTCGTCCCCCAAGAGGCGAGGTCACCTGCCAATCACCGCCCTCTGCCCTATAAATCTTGAGGGTCTCCCTTAGTCCCTGGCGGTTCATTTTGAATGCACTAGGGAGTGTTTTGGTGTGTTTCTGTGTTTTTGCTATGCTTTGTATTTTTTTGTGAATTATTGGATATATGTAATATATACAGTATATAATTAGTGGAATACTCATTATGAAGAATAAATCTTTTATTTTATAAAAGATTCAGTGTTTGCCTTTATTACTTTCTGGTGTGGCAGAAGTGCTGCAGTCCAGGGCTCCGGAATTCCAAGCTTCAAGCCCATGATGCCTGATGTAATCCAGGGGGGCTGCCCTCTTGTATCCCGGGGGAGATATTGCCTCTCTCCCGGTCCTTCCATTCTCCAGGTGTCCAAGCCGGGCAAGGATCCCAGCCATCCACTTCTTCTATAACACCCTTTTTTTTTGCTTTTACTTTTATTCTTTTCCTTAAGACTTAGCAGCCTGGAAATGCAAATGTAATTCTAGTAATAATTGAATTGTGCAAGCGCTAAAGATGAAGGCGGTGGCGTTGATCATTTGCAAACGTGGAAATCTGCATGTCGACTTTTTTAAAATTCGCCATCTCACAAATGCTCCTCTTTCGCCTTATTGAATGGCAGTGTTTAGTGTTGCTAGGCAGTCGCCCTTGACTCTCAGACCACACCCTTGACATTCGTCTCCTTCAGGCAGGTAATCTGAATTGATCTACAAAATGAAAAAGAAATCACTGAAAAGACGTTATCCAGGTGGCGCTTTCATCTTTTATTCTGAAGAAGGGTATTAACATGAGATGGGGCTCTGCAAAAGAAATACCTGGCTTTTGCCCCCCCAGGCATTCATTTTTTTTAATAGGATTGTTCCACTCACAGAAATTGGTATGGGCTGCAGCAGATGTTTGAGATTCATATATACATGTGGAAAACGACTGGCTGGCCGGCCAGCCCTTAAAGCAGCAAGTACAAAAAGTACAGGATCCCTTCCGTCTCACTGCCATGTTGACTGGCTTCCAGATGAGGAGCTTGTTGGCACCCAAAGGCTTCTCGCCAACATGGAAAAGAAAGAAAAAAAAGAAGTGGCGCGTGTCAAACCGGGCTGGCTTTTAAATGTAACGGAGTGGCTGAGTTTAGTATGGATGCCTGAACCAGTGGTGTCCACTTCAAAAATCTAAAGACCAAATTAAACAACAAGTTGCACGTAGCGTCCTTTAAAATACAATGCTTTACACATTTTAGATGTAAAATGTCTCCATTCGGATTCGGATCAAGTTTCTCCTCTATGCTCTTACCTGTTTAAACAAGTTTTCCTTTCCTTTGTTGCAGGCCAGTCTGTGTCTGTTGAAACTGGCTGGCTACACATTTGCCAATCCGTTTATGGCTCTGGAAGATGGTGTTCCTCAAGGGATTCTGTGGCGAGTAAGGGGTCTGTTAATAAGGGCTCTTCGGTCTCTGTATAGTCACAGTGAGAGCTGTGCCCCATTTACAGTGGGTGTTGGACTCCTCCAGGGCTGTTCTTTGCCTCCTGTCCTCTTTGTGAGGGGGTCATAGACCTTAGTCACTGCTTTTTGTAGATGATGTGGTCATGTTGGCTTCATTGGGCACACTTTGGAACCGAATATGAAGCAGCTTCAAATCTGAAGCCATGGTTCTCAGTAGGAAAAGGGTGGACTGTCCTCTCCAAGAGAGAGGAGTTTAGGTACCTTGGTGGGAGTAAAGCATGGTGAGATCTACAGACGGATAGAGGCAGCAAGTGTCGTTATATGGTCACTATACTGATCTGTAGTGGTGAACAAGGAGCGGAGTCTGAAGGCGAAGTTCTTGATTTACCAGTTGATCTGCGTCCCTACCCTCACCTGTGGTCGTGAACTTTGGGTAATGACCAAGTGACTGAGATTTTGGGTACAAGCAACCAAGCTTTCCTCACAGCGTGGCAGGACTCTCCGTCTGCATCTAGAGGAGCCAACTGAGGCGGTTTGGGCATCTGATACGGGTACCTCACTGTAAAGGTTTTATAGGCACAATCAGCTGTAAGGAGACCCTGGGGAAGACCCAGGAGGATTACACCTCCCAGATAGCCTGGGAAAACCTTGGGATCCCATAGTATGAGTTGGCAAGTGTGGGCCTCACTGTTAAGTCTGTTGCCCCCATGACCCAGCTGTGGATAAGCGGTAGAAATAGAATGAATGAATGATGGGAGTCATTTAAGAATGGAAGCTGTTCAGCAGACATATTGAGGAATCAATCTTATCTGGAATGAAATTTTGTGTCACTTTCCTCAAGATAGTTCTGTGAGTTTTCAGACTGTTCACGTGTATTTGTTTTGGTTTTTTTTCATCTTTGTTTTCTCTGTTGTTTTGTTTGGCTGGAAATCTCTTATTGTGCACCAGTATCTACAGCAGCAACAACAACATTTATTTCTATAGCACATTTTCATACAAAAAAGTAGCTCAAAGTACTTTACATAATGAAGAAAAATAAAAGACAAAATAAGAAATTAAAATAAGACATTAGTTAACATAGAAAAAGAGTAAGGTTGATGGCCTGGGAGGACAGAAAAAAAAACTCCAGACAGCTGGAGAAAAAAATAAAATCTGTAAGGGTTCCAGGCCACGAGACCACCCAGTCCCCTCTGGGCATTCTACCTAACATAAATGAAACAGTCCTCTTTGGATTTAGGGTTCTCACGGACGGACTTGATGATGATGGTCAAGCAGACTTCAGGCTTTTAATCCAACCATCATTGTTGGAACATCACCAAAAGGACACCGGAAAAAGAAACAGAAGAGAGAGTAGGGGTTAGTACAGATTTTAGAGCCACCAAGAATAGTTATTATAATTAAATGGATATACAGAGTATCAGGATTAAATTACAGTGAAGGTATGGGAAGGCCATGTTAAAATAATGTGTTTTCAGCAGTTTTTTGAAGTGCTCTTCTGTATTAGCCTGGTGAATTCCTATTGGCAGGCTATTCCAGATTTTAGGTGCATAACAGCAGAAGGCCGCCTCACCACTTCTTTTAAGTTTTGCTCTTGGAATTCTAAGGAGACACTCATTTGAGGATCTAAGGTTTCGACTTGGAATATAAGGTGTCAGACATTCCGATATATAACATGGGGCGAGATTATTTAAGGCTTTATAAACCATAAGCAGAATTTTAAAGTCAATCCTGAATGACACAGGTAACCAATGTAATGACATCAAAACTGGAGAGATGTGCTCGGATTTTCTTTTCCTGGTTAGGATTCTAGCAGCTGCATTCTGCACTCGTTGCAAGTGATTTATGTCTTTTTTGGGTAGTCCTGAGAGGAGTGCGTTACAGTAATCTAGTCGACTGAAAATAAACGCATGGATTAATTTCTCAGCATCTTTCAGTGATATAAGAGGTCTAACTTTACTTATGTTTCTTAAGTGAAAAAATGCTGTCCTAATGATCTGATTAATATGCGATTTAAAATTCAGATTACAGTCAACAATTACCCCTAAGCTTTTTACCTCCGTCTTGACTTTTAATTCTAATGTATCCAGTTTATTTCTGATAGCCTCATTGTATCCATTATTGCCAATCACTAAGATTTCAGTTTTCTCTTTATTAAACTTGAGCTTTAGATGGACTATTCATCCATTCAGAAATACAAGTAAGACATTATGTTAGTGAATCAAGAGAATCGGGGTCATCAGGTGCTATTGATAAATACAGCTGTGTACACAACTTGCAGTCAGAGAGGATGTCAAACTTGATGACTGGGGTTTGCTGATCTTGTCAGATTACGTAAGTGGAAATCGCACCTCATGACAAACTATGTGAACGCGTGACAACATCCCAGCAACGCTTGACCATTCCAGAATACTGCAAGCCTGACGCTTTTGGTAAGAGCCAATGACGTGCTGTCTAAGTCTAAGTCGGTGCTGTAGGAATGCTTTTCAGGAACGGCCAACACAGCTACAATCGCAGCCCTTTTTGGTTCATTTTTCCTTTTTGGTGTGCTACGTAAAAGAGACGAGCCTCTCTCTTGTTTGTGAGGTGCAAAACACCTGAGTTCCTTATTCCTTGTAGCTGCATTATAGGCATTGTGCTTCTGGCTGAGTGCTCATCGGTTCTTAGCTGTCGCACGCCGGCCATTCCTATGACTTAAGACCAAAAATCAAACCTTTTTGCCAGAGCGAGTCACAGAACCTTAAGAGCTAGTTGATGAGTACGTCAGACTAAATCAGTGGTCCCCAACCTTTTTGACACCAAGGATCGCTTTACTAGAAGCAAATTTTTCCAGTTACCGGTTGGGGGGAGGGGTATCGGGGGGATTTGGGACGGGTTCATAGGGCAGTTTTATGCACAATTTACATTAAATTTCTATTATTATTAACAGAAATTATACAAGCAACATGATGGCGCAGTGGGTAGCGCCCCTGCCTTGCAGTTAGGAGACCCGGGTTTGCTTCCCGGGTCCTCCGTGCATGGAGTTTGCATGTTCTCCCTGTGTCTGTGTGGGTTTCCTCCTACAGTCCAAAGACATGCAGGTTAGGTGCATTGGTGATCCTAAATTGTCCCTGTGGTGGGCTGGTGCCCTGCCCAGGGTTTGTTTCCTGTGTTAGCTGGGATTGGCACCCTGTAGCTATGATATAGCAGGTTGGAGGATGGATGGAAATTATATAACTTACCATAATGCAGAATCAATAGGAGCCCTGAGCTTGTTTTCCTGCAACCAGACGATCCCATCTGGGGATGATGGAAGACAGTGACACGCGAAGTGTGTTGCTTATGTTCAGTCTACTCTGTAATCTCATTTTGGTTGCTGTCACTGCAGGAAACGCTGCCTCACAAAGATAGGATGTTGGAAATTGAAGCAGACAGATTGAACATCACAAACATTAACATTGTTATTGTTTTTTCGTGTCTGCCGTTTCTATAGGAGGGTGACAATGAGTTCAATTCCAATGGACGTTTTTCAAATGTTGACGAGCAATAAGCAAAAGGTATCGCTAAAAACCACCGAAAACAAAAACAGCAAAAAAACAGTATGAGGAAAGTTCAAAGAAAGAAATTTTTTTTTACAATGTTTCTGCTTGGGGATCAATGTGCACAACTGAGCTGCGACCACAGAACTAACTGCTCTGTGGATGATTCATTCAAGCATTTCAAGGCCACTTCATTGTAATGAAAGTATCTGCTGAATGTACTTCATAGTAACGAGATTTCTATAGACTCGTGTCATATGTGGAAAATGTCGGGACCATAAAAATACTTGTTGTTGTAATACTCTCTCACCTTGGTCTCTCTCCTCTCTCTGCGCCACCCGCCTAGCATTCTGAAAAGTGTCCTCAGTGAAGAGGGCAGCCATTTTGCTGTAGCCCTTCACTGTGTGAGTCTCCATTGCCGGCAGTTCTGTCATGCTGTGGGTGCCCCCAACTCTGTAAGATTATCTGAAAGGAGTTGCTGGGGTAATGTGTAATGTGACACGATTTGTTCAGAGATATGTGTTCAGATTTGACTTTTTCTTGAGTCATAAGGATAGGCTTGTGTGTGTGTGTGTGTGTGTGTGTCTGTGTGAGAGCTAACAACCAATGGCCTTTCACCTGGCAGTACAATGCATATAATACAGATAAGGAACGTGGGGTTTTGGGCCTATCAACCAGAAGAGAAAGTCATTTATCTGATATTGTGTATCTTAACCCTTAAACCGCCAGAACCAGTCAGTTCCCAATGCAATTTGCCTGCACGCCGGAGCCAATTATATTCGGAAAAGTACGTTCATTGAACGCTTTAACTGGCTAAAGTCGGTTTCCAGTGCAATTTGGATGCACGCCGGAGCCAAGTATATTCGGTGACATACATTCATTGAATGCTGCAACTGGCTATAGTCGGTTCCCAGTGCAATTTGCCAGCATGCCAGAGCTGATCAGTCAGTGCTGTATGTTCGTTGAGCAGCCAGCTTATGACCACTGCCACCCCCTGTCCCTGGCATCAGCACTTACCTCTGTGTGCTTCCGTGCAGCCAGTTCAAGCGCAGTTGGCTCGGTGATTTACTGAATTTCATCAATGGCATCAGTTGCACCTTGTACATATAATAATAGATTGTTCCAGTAGTTTTTTTAATAGTTTTTACAGTTCATTGGCAGTATGTAAAATGATCAGTGTTGCAGTAATTGTGATGCTCCTTGCATGAAAAAAAATGTGTTATGTTAAAATTTCACATTGTCTTTGTGAATTGTGACGTTTACTTAAAAAGTGCAGCAAAAAAGTATTTGTGTCCGGGGTGCATTAACCCACCCCCAATGTATGTGGCAGTTTAAGGGTTAAGTATCATGATGGAATGGAAAATAATGAAAAGATAAAAGAGTGGTGATTGAATCTGCCATACCTGTAAAACCTTTGTATGGGCACTGGCTCTGCCAGGCAGCACGTCATTGGCTGTCAGGAAAAGGAGCTCACTCTCAGTGCTTTGGTAATTTTATAGTTGTTAAACCTTTCTCTAATTTGACATAGCTACTCGTGTAATTTGACACACTCTGGTGACAAGATCAGCAACTATCAGTCATCACGTTTGACATCCCCTCTGACTACAAGACGTGTGATGTGACGTCGGCAGCCTGTGACCTAATGTGATATCACCGTGGTGACTTCATCTATAAAAGGAGATCAGGAGGCAATGGTGCGGTCAGCATTCCTCATCTTATTTATGGCTGCCAGATTTTCTCTTTTGACGTTCATTTTTTTCTCAATTTCTCTACTTTTTTACTTTCCTCTGCACTTTTAGATAGAGTGAAGGGTACAACTTTTGGGGATGAGCTTTCAAGGCTTTACACCTGTAGACCTCCCCTCACCTTTCAGAGAGACACCAGTGTGTAGTAAGATGTCTACAGACATGAAAGTTGAACACTAGCCAAGTACAACTTGCATTGTGAAAGCCTAGACACTTGTCGAATCAGAACAAAGTCAGGGATGTTTTTTTCCCCCCTTTTTTGCATACATTGACATGCTGTGTTTTACTGGCAAAAATCCCAATTCTAGGCAAGAAATATCTAAAGCTGGACACATCCGGTGATTAGATCTCTGCTGGTGCGTAAAAGAAAAGGCCCGTTTTTAAATTAATAATCGCCACGTGGAAGTGTGGCCGGTGCAGTTCTCGGACACAATCTGGTGTGGGTGTTTCCTCACTTAAGTGCATGGGTGAAGACTCATCCATATCCGTAATTGATGCCGGGAGCTGTATAAGAGTTCAATTTGAACCCTGCTCCAGTGTGCACCTGGCAAGTGTCTGAGTCTCATATCCTTCTGAGTTTTATGCTTAAAAGCTGACGCTGTTATTTTATTATTCACTATGATAAATGTATTTCTTGGCGGCATGATGGCGCAGTGGGTAGCACTGCTGCCTCGCAGTAAGGAGACCTGGGTTCGCTTCCCGGGTCCTACCTGCGTGGAGTCTGCATGTTCTCCCCGTGTCTGCGTGGGTTTCCTCCCACAGTCCAAAAACATGCAGGTTAGGTGCGTTGGCGATTCTAAATTGTCCATGGTGTGTGTTTTCGTGGGCTGGTGCTCTGCACAGGGTTTATTTCCTGCCTTGTGCCCTATGTTGGCTGGGGTTGGCTCCAGCAGACCCCCTTGACTCTGTAGTTAGGATATAGCAGGTTGGATAATGGATGGATGGAAATGTATTTCTTGTTAATTTATATAACTCCGTAAGATAAAATGTTATATTTATGGCATAACCTTTCTTCTAAAGTACTAAGTTTCCTGTTTTTTGTACCGAGCTGAATCATAATATATAAAGGCCATTGTTCTTTTTAAACCACAAGAAACAGGGTGCACGTGGTGAAATTCACACATCTCCTAAAATAAGAATAAAAATAATACATTTAAAATGTCATGTACATCCTAAGCAAACAGGATTATCAATCAAATTGTGGTCATCTAAGGTATCAACATCTGCCATGTCCTGTTAGCAACTAGGTGTAACCTTCTTCTTCTTCTTCTTTCAGTTGCTCCCGTTAGGGGTTTACACAGCGGATCATCTTCTTCCACATCTTTCTGTCCTCTGCATCTTGTTCTGTTACACCCGTCACCTGCATGTCCTCTCTCACCACATCCATAAACCTTCTCTTAGGCCTTCCCCTTTTTCTCTTAGCTGGCAGCTCTATCCTTAGCATCCTTCTCCCAATATACCCAGCATCTCTCCTCTGCACATGTCCAAAACAACGCAATCTCGCCTCTCTGACTTTGTCTCCCAACAGTCCCACCTGAGCTGACCCTCTAATGTCCTCATTTCTAATCCTGTCCATCCTCGTCACCCTAAATGCAAATCTTAGCATCTTTAACTCTGCCACCTCCAGCTCTGTCTCCTGTTTTCTGGTCAGTGCCACCGTCTCCAACCCATATAACATAGCTGGTCTCACTACTGTCCTGTAGACCTTCCCTTTCACTCTTGCTGTCACAAATCACTCCTGACACTCTTCTCCACCCATTCCACCCTGCCTGCACTCTCTTTTTCACCTCACTTCCACAATCCCCATTACTCTGTACTGTTGATCCCAAGTATTTAAACTCATCCACCTTTGCCAACTCTACTCCTTGCATCCTCACCACTCCACTAACCTCCCTTTCATTTACACACATGTATTCTGTCGTGGTGGTCCTACTGACCTTCATTCCTCTCCTCTCATATCTCCACCTCTCCAGGGTCTCCTCAACCTGCTCCTTACTATTGCTACAGATCACAATGTCATCAGAAAACATCATAGTCCACAGGGACTCCTGTCTAATCTCATCTGTCACCCTGTCCATCACCATTGCAAATAAGAAAGGGCTCAGAGACGATCCCTGATGTAATCCCACCTCCGTCACTCCTACCGCAGACCTCACCACGGTCACACTTCCCTCGTACATATCCTGTACAACTCTTACATACTTTTCTGCCACTCCCAATTTACTCATACAATACCACAACTCCTCTCGAGGCACCCTGTCGTATGCTTTCTGCAGGTCCACAAAGACGCAATGCAGCTCCTTCTGGCCTTCTCTAAACTTCTCCATCAACATCCTCAGAGCAAACATCTCATCTGTGGTGCTCTTTCTTGGTATTAAACCATACTGCTTCTCACTAATCATCACCTCACTTCTTAACCTAGCTTCCACTACTCTTTCCCATAACTTCATGCTGTGGCTCATCAATTTTATCCCCCTGTAGTTTCTGCAGTCCTGCACATCCTCCTTATTCTTAAATTTCGGCACCAGTACACTTCTTCTCCACTAATCAGGCATCCTTTCACTTTCCAAGATTCCATTAAACAAATGACTAGGCGTAACCAATCATGTTAAAAGTTTTCCGAATTTGTAATGAATTCCTTTTAAAGAATAGTGACCTAATCAATGGATTGTGTAAACAGAGCACAGAGGACACTTTTTTCTTTGTAAAAAGACTGATATGGTGCTTTTTGCCTCTTCGGAGATTTAGATAAAGAATAACGACTGGCGCTTTCTCCTGACTGTGTTTTAAATTGGGGCATTTCAGTGTTTTGTCTGTTTTCAAATTCTTTTTTTCCACGGCTGCTAATCGCCACACATGTGCCATGTCCCCATTATATATACTAGGAGCGCAAGTGCGGAGGGAGGAGAGATTGATCGGAAAAGAGAGATCGGAGGTTAGAGGAGGAAGAAGGGGAAGCTGAGAGCTGGTGCATGAGTGCGTGTGCGAGTGAGAACAGGCTCGCTGTAAGAAGGAGAAGCAGCTAGGAGACGTGAGCCCTAGCGGGGGGTTTGGCCGGCAGCCGAGGGGGCAGATGGATGGGGTCACTCCTGCTGAGTTTTGCACAGGAGCAGGAGTGACCACGACCGAGGACGGCAGACTACAGAAGGCAGTGGGAGTCTGAGGCTTGGGAGTTGGAAGCCCCAGTGTGAGCACCCTGGTCTCGGTCTGGATGAGCTCTATGTAGCCAGGGATGGAAGGACACCAAACCAGAAGGAGGTGGTGGGCAGCAGGTAGGGCGACTCCCCGGGTGCAGGGCCTGGATGGGAGAAACAGGGGGAGCCGCCATCTAAGCAAGGCACCAGGTTTTGTTTTTAAAAGGACTGCTTCCAGCCATTGTTTTAAGATCGTACGTATTGGATTATTTTAACCTCCACGTGTTTTTATGGATTATTCATTTATTGACGTGTTGACTGCACTATTTATTTGAGCACTGTTTTGGTTTTGACTGTTTTTAATAAAAGCACTTTTGCACTTTACACCTTTCACCTTGCTACGTTTGGTGTCCTCATTGTCCAGCTCATCTGGTTACATTACTGACGGTGTCGGGTTCAAGAGGCTCCTAAAAAGGAGGTGGGAGCATGGAGCTGAACCCGCATCGAAGATTATCTTCCTGTGTGCTCTTTAGCCAGTTCTGTTTATCATGCTCCTCTTTTTTGCTTTGACCACATTTCTTTTCTTTTTTTTCAGGTTTGTATCATTTTTGTTGCTGTTTAAAGACTAGTTTTATTTAGGCAGGGACTCACGTCTGAGCGGAGAGAAATGAGCTCTTATGGTTGCCACAATGACGCCTCTATGTAGCTTTTTCTTTGCCAGCCTGATATTACGGTCTGCTGGGGATTTAGCACCACGTGCTCAGTTTTTATTAGTCTTTCAGTTCCTGCTACCATATTAGTGACTCAGTAGTACATTATGTGCCATGTGTAACATTTTTGCAATTTTTTTATTTTGTGTCAGTGGAACCGCAACTGTTATAGCCAAGCTAACTATGACGCTGTATGGTAGGTCACGACAGTCCAAACCAAGCTTGTTTTCAATGTAAATTTGTTTTTTTACTGATTTTAACAAAATCTTTACATTTCTTATTTGAGTTCTCTTCTCATGAAAATGAAATGAAAACAAATAAACAAATAAATAACAGAATTGTAAAACATGCTGTATAAGGCAATAGAGGAACTGATGCTCCGGACGGCAGAAATCCAATGTTATGGTTCAGGTTTTACTATTGCAGTATTTTTACTATCTTAACATAATATAACGGCAAAAAAATAATAAGAAAGTAACAGAATTATAAGGGTGGCGCAGTGGTAGCGCTGCTGCTTCACAGTAAGGAGACCCAGGTTCGCTTCCCCGGTCCTCCCTGTGTGGAGTTTGCCTGTTCTCCCCGTGTCTGCGTGGGTTTCCTCCCACAGTCCAAAGCCATGCAGGTTAGGTGCACTGGTGTTCCTGAATAGTCCCTAATGTGTGCAGGGTATGTGTTTGTGTGTGTCCTGCGGTGGGCTGGCGCCCTGCCCGGGGTTTGTTTCCTGCCTTGTGCCCTGTGCTGGCTGGGATTGGCTCCAGCAGACCTCCGTGACCCTGTAGTTAGGATATAGTGGGCTGGACAATGACTGACTGACTGAGAGAATTATAAAACATGGAGTATAAAACAAAAGAGGAACTAATGCTTGGGATGGCAGAAATCCAATGTTATGGTTCAGGTTTTATTATTGCAGTATTTTTTCTATCATAACATAACATAACTTTATCAAATCTGCTGCATCCTGATGTTGTACAGATGTTTCCACCCCTCTATTTGTGCCACAACACTCTATTGCTTTGTCTAAACTACTACATTTTAATTTCAAAATGGTGTTTTAAGCCAAACCAATCTCTGTCCACACTAGCGTCCCCACACTGTTTATGAAAACATCACCATCCAATCTAAAATGACTGGAAAACACACAAGACACAGATGTTTGCCTACTCTGGGCATGCCTACATTGGTAGGAATATCGTTGAAGGGAAGGTATATGTGGGGACCACGGGATTTATCTCAAAAATGTAGCAATTGGTAAATTATTTGCCTTTTGCGCATGTATGCAGCATTTAAACTGTAGAGAAACATAATTGAGATTTTAGGTGCCAAGGCAAATGGACTGGCATCCTGACAGGAATGGCGCGTGACCTCATACCTGGCTGGCAGGCCATAATGGAAAAACAGCTTTGAAGGAGCTGCAGTCCAGCCAGGATTCTTAATAATTATTATCCCAGTTGGGGTAAAAAGTTAATAGATGAATTGGGCAACTGAGGCAGTTCATTCCCCTACACGATAGGTAGCAGTGTCCCTCCAGGGTGGTTCCAGTTAGGACTCTCGCAGGGTTGCACGGGAGTTGGAGTGTAGAAGAGCGGTCATGTCAGGGCTCTTGGGTGCTGCAAGAGGGTGCAGACAGGGAAAGACTGGCCTGGTTTCTGTATGCCCCGGAAACATTGCCAGGTCCGGGTTAAATGAAGCCCACCAGAGAGTCCAGAGGCAGTGAGTGGCATTCACTTGAAGGGCAGAAGAAGTAGAAGAGTATAGTGGTGTGTATTTATTGGCTGTGTTCACCTGGGAAGGTTGGTGACAAATTAAAAACAAAAACCTTTATTTGGACCCAGAGGTGTGTTTTGGGTGACATTGTGTCTGTGATTTGGGGCTCAGTAGCGCCCCCAACTGCTTGCAAGATGGATACAGGTAAGCAACACGAGAAGTGCCATAAAGCAGCTATTCTATGTCTTCTGTGTTGAATTGTGACTTTCTTCTGTGAAAGGTCACCAATCAGGGAATGAGACATTACAATGAGTAGGAGCCAAACACATAATATACACTGACAAATCAGAGTGTGATTAGAGTCCATATTTTCTCCCATCCACATTATAACACCGAGGCTGTGTTTTCGGAAATCTTCTTTTTTGAGGGTTGAAAATGCCTGGGGTAGTGAGGATGAAAGGAGAAAATGGAAAGAAATGTCTTCTTTTTGACTCAGAAATCTAGTAGTGTTGAGGAGGCCTATGATCATGCATTTGTGAAAGTCAGTGTCTTTATAATTTCATCCACCTTACGAAAAGGATGTGTCTGTGTAGTTGCTGTGTCCCTGTCATTCCAACAGATGGCGCATCACAAACATTTCTAGTAATAAAATGCACTCCATTTGTCATTCCAACAGATGGAGCATCACAAACATAATACTACTTTTACAAATCTCATACCAAGTGGCATATAACAGTGACATATGCATTGTACCCTGCCCAGGATTGGTTCCTGCCTTGTGCCCTGTGTTGGCTGGGATTGGCTCCAGCAGACCCCCGTGACCCTATTCGGATTCAGCGGGTTAGAAAATGGATAGATGGATGGATGGATATGCATTGTATGGTGCACTGCAAACATTAACGCTGAGGGCTACTTTGATGACTTAGATTTAAACCCATCGAAGACAGGTAGCACAGGTCGTATTCAAAAAATTCTGGAGTGTGAGAATTATGGCTAATTATCACTCTAAAGGACAGAAACCTTGCTAAACCCACTGAGATGGCATTTCAGATCAAATCAGATGGTGAATTTTGTTATTAGCTTAGTTCCTGCTTACTGCATATCACATGGTTGAAATGGCTTCCCCTGCCAGTCTAAATTCTCTCTAAAACAGCTCAGAAGGGCATCATGTAAGGCATCTTTTTTCAGTGCTGTGCAAACTGAGGATCCACTGCTCGTGCTGCTTGAGCTCAGAGGTTTTTTTTTTATTTTTAAAATAACAACTTTATTGAATTTATTATAAAATTCATTAATTCCACAAGATCTAACCACAGGAAAAAAACAGCAAAATAAAATCAAATTTGGGACTCCTAAATGCTCCCCTTCTTCATTCATATATACCCACCCAAGGCCCAGCCCCTTCATTCATCCCTTATCCCACAATTCCACTCTTTCATTACAATACTCCATTGATTTCTGATTATCCATCCATCTATTATCCAGCCCGCTATATCCTAACTACAGGGTCACGGGGGTCTGCTGGAGCCAATCCCAGCCAACACAGGGCGCAAGGCAGGAAACAAACCCCGGGCAGGGCGCCAGCCCACCGCAGTGATTTCTGATCATACATATTCTATTAATGACAAAATTAGAATACAAACTCAGAAATAGAATAGAATTTAGAATAGAAAGTTCATCATTTTCATATTTACACAATACTAATATTTACATACTTATCCTCAAACTGTAGAATTTTTCTAGTAGATTTATAAATATTCAGTTCACTAGACCTGCAGGACACCATATGACTTTGCTTCAGTCTGCCATATCTCTTTCACTACCAAAGCTGCCCGTCTTTCATATCTGCACATGCAACCATTCATTCGATGGCTATGACACACCAGAACTTAAAATCTTTGCCGTAAAGCTATAAACTCTGTGTGTGCTTCTTGACGCTGATGAGAGGACCTGCAGTGTCTGTACCAAAATCTGGACGCTGTCATACGTCTTTACTTTCCCTTGCTATTGTGTGCGCGTATGGCAGTCTAATTCTGAGATATAGTAGTGTGCTCCCCCACCCTGTCTGTACACCGTGACTCAAGCTGACTTCACCTTCCATGTATACCTCCATTGTGCCAGCTGGTTTGGTCAGGACTTGTTCACCAAAACGCTCATCTTCCTGGACTACAGTGTGTCAGCTGTCCTTATCCTTACGGCCAGCTTGCTGTGGGAGGTCTCTGTCATTGGTCTGGGTTGCCTGTCGGCCTTCAGCCTTCATCATTTTCATTTTTTGATCCCTTGGTGTAGGTGTATACTGTTGTAATTACTTGGGTACCGCGTGAGAAAGTCACTGCTGAACAACGCACCTTGTTACAGACGCATTACTGAACCAGTCAGTGCTTTGCTAGGCCTCTGTGCAATACCGTCAAGACAATAATCCTTGACAAATACCCATACCTGTCAGAAACTGACTACACTTCCTGTTGCCTGTAACTTCTGGGGGAAATAAAAGAAGGGGAGCACCAAAAGGAGGAATCAGGGACGTATCCCAGGTCAGCGGAAAGGCTGGGACTACATGTCAGGGATTGGTCTGGGATCCAATTATATCGCAGTCACGTGATGGGTGAGGCAGGGGGAGAAAAACTCTCTGTGACTTAATGCAACTTTCTCCTTTTTATACTCCCAGCCCCTCCAACCATGTGACTTGCTGCATAATTAATGTTGCATAGCAACAGACACAGATGTGGCAAACAGCAGAGAAAAAGAGAGCTCATCATCTGTTTCTGCTGCTCCAAAGTTTTACACCAGGGGGTGGGATAACATTAGTGCTTGAAGTGGACCTCTACTGGCACTTCCCTGCTCTTACCATATGAGGACCAGTAGTTATTGTATGCGTATTGTGTGTGTTGTCAGCAGCCCTTATAAATAACAACAATATATCTGTTTGTACCTCCAAGAAGGACATCCCCCATCACCACCTAGTTTTGATGTAAATTGTGCATATCAATGCATCTTCAGACCCCAACTATATACCACGCGCAAGGAGTAACAACAGTTCTTTTTTTTCCTCTTCAGGCACTGGGTTAAATTATTATTACCAGAGGACCTCTGTAATTTCAGTCCGCTCAAATGACAACATTTTACTGACGTATTGATTTGCATGGGACTAATTTAACCTGGGGTTATTTTTTATGGTCTGTTTATATAAGACAAAAATAAACTTTACATAGTCATGAACATGCAGTCCATACAAGTTTATAGATCTGGGCAATTTAAAAATGACTCCACTAATTACTACGTCACCCCACCTCCTGGTGTCAAACTAATCCCATCAGAATAGACTGAATGATGGACCTTTGTGAGGTGTCTCAAGTAGATTGGAACTGAGATAGTGCTGCCTTACTCATTCACTTTGATAGGTCTGAGTCTGGAAGGAACTCATTTGGACTTGTGGAATCTGAAACCCCCAGGGCCATTAGGATTGAGATCTATCTATCTATCTATCTATCTATTATATAGTGCCCTTCTTTCTATCTATGTATCTATCTATTGTCAGGGATGCCAGGGGCCATGACCCGGCCGGGACGCCGTGAGGTGTGTCTGCGCCCGCCCTGGATCACGTGGTGGCCGCCTTCCTGGTTGCTTTGGGGGCCACGGGTTAAGTGCATGGAAGCCCCACCCTGCAGGGGCCCGTGGTCACCACCAGGAGGCGCCCCAATGCCTTGGGGACCTGTTCTCTCAGCACTTCCGCCCCACCAGGAAGTGCTGGGGGGAAGATTTAGAAGGGCCCCCGGAAAGCTGAACAGCCGGCACTTCTGCCACACTGGGGCGTGGCCAACAAGGGAATGCCGGGATCCACCTGGAGCTCGTCTAGGAGATGATAAAAGGGGCCATCTCCCTCTTCGAGGCTAGAGTCGGGTGAAGAGGACGAGGCAAGAGAGGAGAGTGGAGGCGGCCTGAAGAAAGGCATTGAGTGGCCAGAACTGAATATTGGGGTTTGTGCACATGGGACTGGGTCTGAGTGACCATTATTTGTAAATATTATTGTACATAATAAATGTGTGGTGGTGAGTAACAACATGTCCGCCTGTCTGTGTCCGGGTCGGCTCCACACTATCTATCTGTTTACCGTACATGTCAGCCCACTACGGTCCATGAACTACTGTCTTCATACAAGTAAGTGATGTCAGAACGCTCAGGCCTTGAAGATATACAATATACTGGATTTGGCTCACAAGAGATACTGGGACTTTTTATGGGTTAAGGTACACTGCAGAAACTTGGTTGTGATTCCCTAAAATCAACAAGAATATCCAAAACCTTGCCAGGGACTGTAGTAATTGCACTACCAGCACCACCTTTTATGCCCCCCGCCCCTTCAGTCTCTTAAACTTGGGGAGCTTGGCCTTGGTGACATCTGCCGGTGGTTATTCATGTGTGGCCCCATTTATTTCCACAGCAGTAAGGATTTCTCATTGTCGCCTAAGATTTGTACTTCGTGCAGGTCGAAGTGAGTTCATTGCAGCCTCTATCTACTGTGAACAGCTTCCTGGAGTCTCTTTTGGTCCACTGATTGCACTGTCACCATCACCAGATGTGTCTCATTTTCTCACACTTGGCAACCTTCTGCCATTCCCAAAACAAAATGTTGAGAATGAAGACTGAACTTGTTATGCTATAGTGAGAGTTTGCTCCCAGGCTTATGTTTAGTATATATTTAATTGTTATTTTTGTTGGTTTTGAATTATTTTTCTGTTTTCCTTTCTTTTATGTAATTTTTCTTAATATTTTCATGTTTATTTATTATTTAGTATTTATGTATTTTGTATAGAGCCGCTAAAGTTACACAATCAAAAAAAAATCCTATTTCTTGCCCACACAGATTAAAATGAATAAACTCACATTCATTGTTCACCATTTCAATTTTGAACTTGTTCATGTTCAGTTCATTTTGTATTTTTTAAGGAGTGAGAATAAATGACCCATGAGTTTACTTTTTTCAATTTTGCACACCTTTTATTAGGCTATTACAGTGTTCTTGAATAAAATATAATAATTATGAAGACTTTCTTTTATTTAAACTAGGGGGCTTCACCCCCTGCTCACTTCGCTCACCAACCCCTGTTTTTGTTTTTCCGGATGAACACTTTTAAAAAATTTTTTCTTTGAATTGTTGCTATTTCATTAGTTTCACTTTTATTTCAGAACTTCTGTAAAACAATATTTGGAATCTATCGAGTTCTAATGTGCTAAATCTTATTAATGAGGTCAGTGAGAAATGTGTTTAATGACTTTGTACCGTGATTCAGGGTAGGTTTCTCTGTTTGGAATTTCAGCACAGACAAAATGATCTTCATCATCAGCAGTTAATACATTTTTTTGCCAAGTAACCAATAAATGCATGTGTGGTAAACTCCGTTTTTGAAATTCTCTGACTTAAACTTCAAAGCCTTACAATATTTACATACTTCTGACATATCACCTGTGTCCATATATTCGATCTCTATTCGCCTTTTTGTTATTTCTCTGAGTAATAATTTCTCTTTCTTTGTGCTAATGCGATCTTTACTTTCTTTTTTTTTGCCACTGGCGTTTTTTTCTGCTTTCATATTCTGTATCTTGCTCTGCATGTGTTTCTAGGAGTCTTTTGAATTCTAGTTTTCGTTATCTCTAAACTGCTCTGCGTGTGTTTGCCCCCTTATTTTTTTTAGCTCTTTATGACATTTTACTTTGTTTTCTACTCTTTGACTTTCATTTCTGACCTCTCTTTATCCTGCTTTTGTTTCAATGACACCTGGGGCCTCATGTATAACGCCGTGCGTAGAACTCGCACTATAACATGGCGTAAGCACAAAAGCCGAAATTTGTTTACACACAGAAAAATCCAGATGCAGGAATCTGTGCGTACTCCAACTTCCACGTTCTTCCGCTACATAAATCCCGATCAGCGTGAAAACTAACGCTGTGCACGCGTATTATGTAACGCCCAAATCCTCCCAGAATTACGCCTCTTTGAATATGCAAATCAATATAAATCGCCCTTAAGCGCAGCCTTCTGTGAAAAGACAATGGGAAAAGCACGGGGGAAAATATAAGAATTTCAGCGAATACCAAGTGGAGGCAAATGAAAAACATACTATTTGTTCAAATAAACCGTGGTATAATCAACAAAAGGAAGTTGATCGAGTGACATAGCGTGTTGGAGAAACTTGAAAGCTCACATTCACAAATCGCACAGTGCCGGAAATAAAAAAGAAGTCACATATCAAAGTCGCCGTGAAAAGCCGAGTTGTAAGCCCACTGTCTGAGTGTCATATGAAAGCTTATTAGGGTACAGAGAAAAAAGGCACACAGTGAGGAAAAAGCACGAAATGTCAACTTCAATCTCGACATTTCCACTTTAATCACGTAGTTTATTTTGTCATTAAAGTAGAACATCATAAACTTCATCTTAAAATCGTTTAATTAACCAGTTTCTCAAATCACATCGTAATTAAAGTAGCACGTTAAATGCTTTGTTTTGTATTTGATCTTCTATGTGCTCTATGTGTGTGAATCACTACTTGCTTTTAAACCGCTCTCTTCCTCCAACTGGACACAGAATCATTACATTCGTAATATTACAGTTCTCTGAATAACTAAAATACTGAGATGTATACGTGATATCATTTTCATGATGATAGGAGTTAAAGCACGTTATTAAACATGTGTTTCACTTGATGAAATAATTTATTGCAGCAGTACAATCAGGGGCGGCTCTAGGCTTGTGGTGGCACTGGGCAGAGGGAGAATCGGTGGCTCCTTCGCCCGCCAGTAAGGTAGCTTATGCACAGTGGATGGCACGTCCATTGCTGACACTGCATAGCCGCCTCGTGCTCATGACACAAGCATTTAACTTTTGCCGAAATTTGTCGCTGTGTTTTTAGCTGTGTTGTTATTTTCTCTTTCTGTTTTATATTCAATATATATTGGCGTAGCCGCCACTGCAGTCAGTGCTTTTCTTTCCCCAAGTAACCGATCGCCATACAATCAGCTCTGTAATAGACGTTAAGCCATCTGTAAGCTTAGCGATTCTTCAAAACGCTTAAAGAACATTGAAATATCTTCGTAGTACATGTTTAATTATTCTATCCTTCACAACACTCCCAGTGAAGAATATAGATTATTTAAATGAAGTTAAAGTTTTATGTGTATAATTTAATAAACATATTTTGCTGAATTTCACCTTATAAATGATATCGTTTCTGTTTCTGAACCGCGAGGTCCGTACAGGAAAGGCTTTAAAACATTTTGCAGTGGCTGAGACAGCGTGTCCTTGAAGCTGTATACCGATAATTCCCTTTCCGATCAGCTGCTGCTGTGATTCACACTCAGATACAGTGATATAAATACTCTGAGTGGTGCAGTGAGAGAAATATTGAAAAAGATGATCGCTGTGGCAACTCCTAACAAGAGGAGCTGAAAGAAGAAGAAGAAGAAGAAGTGAGAGTAACAACGCTAAAGCAGTTATGGTATTTGGAATAGTATGGCTGTTCCCTCTACCATTATATTGTTACAAGTTAATTACAATCAGATGCATTACACTAATAAACAATATGCGGTTAGTTTCGGTGTATTTATAAAGCCGCGTCAGGAAAATAAGGTGTAACCACACAGGAACAGTACCATTGCTTTGACGCTGGGTGCCGCCAGTCTGCAAAACCGAGCGGAGAACTTGCGTACATCAAGGTATGAGGTACCATGGAATAGTGTGTGGCTTTACGCCAAGTGTAGGTTTCATACATCGCGATTTGAACATGGAAAAGTTCTTACGCAACGTTTCTGTGCATACGCACCGTTTATACATGAGGCTCCTGGTCCCTGGTGATTATTTTCCCTTTTTCAAGTAATAATTTCCATTTGTTTGTGCTCCTGCGATCTTTACTTTCTTTTTTTTATACTTTCTAATTTTCCTGCTTTCATATCCTTTAACTTTTTCCACATGTGTATCATGCCAACATTTTTTTTGAGCCTTTCGAATTCCACTGCTTTTATAACCTCTAACGTGCTCTGCATGTGTACAGCGCCAACGACTGGATTGGACATGCGTTTTTTTTCCCATTCAAATTGCTGATAATTACTTTCCTTATTTTCTGAATTTGCACCTAGATTATTCTTTTTCTTTTTGTCTCTCCAACGTTTTTGCGTCTCTTTTCTCCGCGCTGCTTTGTTCTTCGCTTACTCATCTACATTTCATTTATAACGTACTGTCCTTTATATGCACATTTATATGCGCTGAGCTCCCCGGATCTGTGTGTGCTCAAAGCCAAAACACGACTGAGTGTGTAGCTGCCTGTGCTCTTATTTTTTGTAAGTAGGGCGTGTCTTGCAAGAATCTCATGTTCTACGTCATTGTCGGGCAACCGGTGCGCCGTGGAATTTCCTAGGGCGCTAACAGATAACAGAACACTTACAGAAATGAAGTCTAAGAAACACAAGAGACTTCAAATGATCGACAAGGAAATGCACGTCTGTCTTTCGAAAACTGATTCTCGCATCAATCTAATATGTGCTGAAAAACAATTTCAACGTTCACATTAATTAAATTTAAGATTTATCCTTTGATTCCTTTATTAATCAAATGTCTTTCAAACTTGTGAAATTAACTGTTTTTTATTGGCGATTGTCCATAGATTGTGTCGTCACGAGTTTATTTATGGGCAGTCCCTCAGGTGCTCCGCGAGAGAAACTTTTTAGGCTTAGTGCGCCGCAACTCGAAAAAGGTTGCCTTACACTGTTCTACTTCATCGCAAGACGATCCTGGGTCAATCTCTTGGCACAAAGTCTCATGTTTAAGGTCCTCGTGAGACGCTCTGTGGCCAGTCTCTTTAGTCTCGCGGGTCTTTTAAGTGTCTTCCGTGATCTTAACGTGAAGAACTTGTCTCGTCACCCTACTGTTTCTCTTCAGGATTTTTTTTATAATAGAGATACTACTAAATGTAGAAGGGAAGGTGGGGAGAAGTTATAAAGTACAATACCTTATAAACAGTGATAAGTCTGTGAGATGTGAGGCACTCTGACAAAGGCGACATATTAATAATGCAAATAGGGAAAGTAGAGTAAAATACTACTCTACCAAGACAAAACAAGTGTTTTTTTTTATTTAGGTTGTTTACTGTAAAGTTTAATAACACTTTGTGTATGTCGTATCCTGTATGTATGAGACAGTCAAATCTCAATAAAAAAATTATATTATATTCATTGCATAGAAAGTTGTGTTTATGTGAATATTTCTTGGGAAGTGAGTCCATAGCTTTCATCAGATTCTTAAAGGGGTCTATGACTCATAAAAGGTTAAGAATCGCTGCTTTAGGTGCTCTGTAATTTTGTATTTAAGTCTGAATCCATTCCTTTTCATTTTTGAGTGGAACCCCAAGAGGTGGGGCTATGATGATGTTGCTACGTTGGGCCCGCCCTCAGCCTTTACATTGACATTGAGAAGATGGATCCAGTAGAGTGTGTCATTGAGGTTGGTGAGTATTGTTATGGAATTTCTACCTTTTGTAATTTATTTTTTTGCTTGTGTCATTGGATTTAGTCACTATATTTCAAATTGGATTTGTTTTGCCTTCTCCCCACCCAGATTTAGCACTCTTGCCCTATTACCTCAAAAACTACACTGAGGAGTTATTGTAAACCACACACAGACAAACAAAAGTTTTCCTAATGTCAGTCATCATCATCTAACACACTGTATCCTAACACAGGGTCATGGGGGTCTGCTGGAGCCAAACCCAGGCAGGGCACCAGCTCACCACAGGGCACAATTTAGGATCGCCAATGCATCTAACCTGCATGTCTTTGGACTGCAGACATGGGGAGAACATGCAAACTCCATGCAGGGAGGACCTGGGAAGCGAACTGCGGGGCAGCAGCGCTACCACTGCACCACCGTGCTGCCCATTTTCATAATGTGACTTTGGGACTGAATGTTCAGCATGTCTGCTTATTTTCTGCCTTCTTTTTAGACCTTTTTTAGGATTGGAGGTTGCATATTCACACTGTCTTTGAGATGCAAACAGAACAGCTATGTGGGATCAGTGGGATGGCATGCAAAGTGAAGAGTAGTTACATCTGATATTCCTGTTGCTATCTGATTATTTTGCCCAAACAACAGAGCCATCAGATATAATTATGATATGGGCGTGAAAAGGAATTGAAAGACTCAGAAATGAGGACTTAAAATTGACAGATAGCATGCCAGGAAGGGAGAACAGGAGGGCAAAGCAAGAACATGTGTAGAAACACGTGAGTGGCTCTTGAGCAGCAGAGGTGCTCTAATGGCTCGCCTACCAGTCCGGTGTCATGAGATGTAAGCTGTGCATTGTCTGAAACTGGGTCTATTGTTTTAGAGTAATTCAGAATGTTTTATTATTTTGGGTAGCAGCATAAGGGCATGTTATTCAAAAGAGAACCACAGGTATATTGTAGTAACTATTAAGGTTTTGAGGAACACTTTACACAATAAGGACTACATGTTACAAACTGGTTATAAATGGTAAGGGAGAGAAGTTAAATGGTGTAAATGGGGTGAAAGGGAAACTGTGATATATCACATAGATGTTCATGGCTGCCCTGAGATAAGTAAGCAGAAAAAGACAGGGGTGAAAAAGAAGTGAAAAATGACATTACAGGTACAATACAATACAATACAAATTTATTTTTGTATAGCTCAAAATCACACAAGAAGTGCCACAATGGGCTTTAACAATCCCTGCCTTTTGAGAGCCCCCAAGACTTGACTCTATAAGAAGACAAGGAAAAACTCCCCCCCCAAAAAACCCTTGTAGGGAAAAAAACATAGAAGAAACCTTGGGAAAGGCAGTTCAAAGAGAGACCCCTTTCCAGGTAGGTGGGTGTCAAAAAAAAGGGGGTAAATACAACACAGAATAGAACACAAGTAATCCACAATACAATAGAATAATGCAATAGAAATATTACAAGTACAGAGCAGAATTCAACAATAGATGATATCAAATAGTTTCCTCCCACAGTCCAAAGACATGCAGGTTAGGTGCATTGGCGATTCTAAATTGTCCCTAGTATGTGCTTAGTGTGTGTGTGTGTGTGAGTGTGTGCGCCCTGCGGTGGGCTGACGCCCTTCCCGGGGTTTGTTTCCTGCCTTGCGCCCTGTATTGGCTGGGATTGTCTCCAGCGGACCCCCATGGCCCTGTAGTTAGGATATAGCAGGTTGGATAATGGATGGATGATATCAAATAATAGGATTTGGATTTGTTCAGAGTCCTGGAAACCGCGGCCATCAAGCTGCCTCCCCCTATTGGCCATTTCACAGCTGACTCAGCGCTGGGCCAGCCAATCCGAAGAAAGGACCCCTCTACCCGATGATTCCAGTGATCCTCCATCAGAGATGACTTTACCTTAGGCAGGCAGAACAACTTGGCAGATGGGCAGAGGCACCAAGTGCCACCTTTGAGTACGGAGAAGAGAAACAGAAGGGTTAGTAACAAATTATTACTATCATATCTTTCTATTATAAAAGGAAATGTTGCGACGAGACATTCTCAGAGATAATTTCATGTCCCGCAAGACAAGACTTTTTGCAAAGAGATTTTGAAAAGTCCTGCCCTCCTCTCAAACATTTACAAACACACACACGGTACAATCATTTCTCATTCGTGTGAATGCTATTGTCAGACACAGTTCATGTGCTCTCAGCTCTTATAAAACTGATAGTAAAGATTGCATGAGCGCTAACAAATGAAAATTATTACTCAGTGAAATAACAGAACAGCGAAAAGAATATGAATATATGGACATAGGTGATATGACAGAAGTATGTAGATATTGTAAGGCTTTAAAGTTTAATTTGGAGACTTGTGGATTGTCTAATTCATGTTGCCATCAGGGAAAAGTAGAGTTTCTTCCCAATGAAGAGGCGTATCCACGAGAATTAAAAGATTTGTTGCTTGTTGAAAGTGAAATCCACATACGCGAACGGCAGAGACACAAAGTGGCTGGCGTGTAGCACAGGCAGGGTGGTTGGCGAGTGAAGTGAGCAGGGGGTGAAGCCCCTTGTTACTAATGTTTTAATGCTAATGACTAACAACAGAGATGCAGTCCGTACAGCTAATCAGCAGCTCTAGTCAGGGTGTGCTAAACTGAAGTAGTGAGTCTTCAGCCGGGATTTGAAAGCTGAGACTGAAGGGGCATCTCTTACAGCAGCAGGCAGACCAGTCCACAGTTTAGGGGCCCTGTTACTAAAAGTTCAACCTCCCACTGTTATTTTATTAATCCTTGGAATCATAACCAGACCGGCATCTTGAGATCTTAATGTGCGCTCAGGTTTGGAAGTCATGATAAGTTCAGACGAGTAAGCCGGACCTCAGCCATTTAAGGCTTTATATGTTAAAAGGAGGATTTTGAAATCTGCCCTAAACTTAACTGGGAGCCAGTGTAAGGATTCAAGTCAGCTGAAAGATGTTTCGGTGGTCTGATGAGACCAAAAATAAGCTTTAGGACCACCAGACTAAGCACCATGTTACATTGCACATTATCAATATTACACCATCCTGACCATGGATGTAAGGACTTAAGAACTGAAGTTATGTGTTTGTATTTTCTTGCTCTTGTAATAATTCTTGCAGATGCATTTCTGATTAACTGGAAGCTTTATAAAGAACAGTTTGAACATCCGGGTCTTGGTAGGTCACATCCCAGTGCCGAAGTTCAAAAAATATAGAATTTGTACCAAACCTGTAAGAAGAGCATTATTGTTAAATCGTGGAGGCTGCAAATGTAATTTAATCTAAAATGCTAATCTAATCTAATCTGGTTGAATATAGTTGGCATTTCTAAAGGCATTTTTAACTTTTACCTTTTTTTGTAACTCTGTTTAATTTCAGTTTCAATTCTTTATTATCACGTGTACAAGTACAAGTACCTTGTACAATGAAATGCTTGCTTGCATGTGCCCCTGCAGACAGTGAACATAGACCAAAAAAAACAATCAGTTTAGTCATTATTATAGTCAAGTCTTTGAGCTGCTTCAATGCATGCTATATAAATTAACTTATTTAATTTAATAGCACAAGCCAGAATTGAGTCAAGGCATGGTTTTACTGTCAACAGCATTTAGAATTGAGGAAAGGATCTCTTTTGGATAATGAAGATTTGTTTTCACTTTTCCAGTAGATTTACCCCAAGGCAAGACCTGAAGATCTCAATGAGCACTGCAGCAAGTTCATAATGAAGTTCTCATCACACCCGTTTTTTCATCAAAGTGTCCACAAAAGGTACTTTAGCCTCCTAAGATTCTTTTGTATTGGCAATCAAGTTAATCCTACAAATGCCTTAATGATATTGCTGAGCTTACTAGCCTTGTTACACATACACTCCAAATATTTACTGTACCTCTGGAATCCAACCTTGTTTTCAGTTTTCCATTCCTTAAACGATTTAATCCTGAACCACCGAGTACCTTAACAGTGGCAGGCTGCTGGTGCTAGTCCAGTTTGCCACCACTGCAAGGACTGAACCTCTGAATACCTTAGCAACAGCAGGCAGCACTCTACTGGGACCAGTCCCGTCCACAGTTTTCCATCCTTACAAGGGTTGAACCTCTAAATACCTTAACAATACTGTCATGTTACCTCCACTTCAAGGATTGGACCATTCCTACCAGGGCCGGGGTCCTTAGGATTTTATGCTAACCTGAACAGGAATCTCCTCATTATATTGTCCTCCTAACACCTCGGTTAGGATCCTATAGAACCTGGACAAGAATATCAGTCGCTCATCCCTTAGAACCTCTGAGCCCCCAGTGATTCCTAGCATTAGCAAACAACAAGGCAGTTTTAGTGAGATAATATCAACACTTTATTTCAATGTAAACTTATTTTTATTTCTAAAGAAGCCAGGCATAAGGCAAATATTTGTATGAAAACATATAACCTGCATGATTCAAATCAGAGTCACACAGTAAGCTTCATGTGAGGTGGTTGATTGGCTTTTAGTTGCAGACTTTGTCTTTTTAGGCCAGATGTGATGCTTTTAAACAGTTGGCACAGTTTTATGCAGGTGGCTAGGCTAACAAACATGTCAAAGAAGTGTCCCTCTTGGTGTTTCTGCTGGAACTCACGTTGCATCAGGCAAAATCAGGCAACTGAACACTTCCAACGGTCTTGTTACTTGTCTGTGAAGCTACTTTTAGCTACATACAGTAACATGTTGACTACAAGGTCTCCAACACCTGTTTCATATCTTCTTACTCATCTGAGAGGAAATCTTATACAATTTACTAATTACTACGGTGGCCCTGAAGTGCAAATGCGCAAAAACAAATGGAATCATGCAAAAACAAATCAGAAAACACAAAAACAAATGGAAGACGCTAAAACAGAAAATGCAAAAACAAATTGGAAAAGCAAAAACAACACATGCAAATGAAGCAGCATGCAAACAAAACAAAGACTACGATTGTGATTTGTTGTTGGGGGTCCGTGTACTTTTTGGTATTTGAAATTTCATTTTAGAAGCAAAAACGAAAAAACGAAAATGAAAGGAATTTTCAGATTTTGATTTTTGATTAAAGAATAAAATGAGAGAAAATAAGGTATTTTGTAATTCTGTGATAACAAATAGCAGTCATAAAGTTAAAATTACACACACTTTTCTGGATTTATTTGTGATTCAAATAATGAAAGTGTAATAGCTCAAAAACAACAAAACAGACGCATTTTCGTTGTCTGAAACCAGAAGTACTTCTTCTTCTGCATGATTTTTGACAACACGTGCGAACCTCCCAACGTCCTCCTCACAAGACATCGACCGACGGCCTTGAAGTTACACTGGCATCAGCAGAGGATGGACCATCACGTTGTTTTTCAGAACAGTAAAAGAGTGACACTCTGGGACGAGGACATGACTGCAGAAAAATGGAGTCGCATCTTTCCGGTAAAAATACAAACTTTGCTTCATTGATGTAGCAGTTGTTTTATGAACATTATTGTTATTACTTACTGTGAAACAGCGAACATTTGGTGATTTCATTTACTAACACTAAGTTTGGCAATTTTTATAGTGCTAGCATTTTGAATGTGTGTAAATGTGTGAATGGTTCCTCACTGACAAATGTAACACATGTTAAGAAAACTTTCTGTAAATCAAGTCGCTCTACTAACGTGTTACACTTTTGCTCACTGTTAATACTCGAAACGTTTACTAGCTATAGTAGCTGGTAAAAGTCAATGAGCAACTCTAAAAATTGCCAGACTTACTGTTAGTAAATGAAATCACCAAATGTTGGCTGTTTCACAGTAAGTAACAACAATAATGTTCATATAAGAGCTGTTACATCAATGAAGCAAAGTTTGCAAAGCTTGTATTTTTACCTGAAAGATGCGACTCAGTGTCCTCGTCCTGGAGTGTCACTCTTTTACTGTTCTGAAAAACAACGTAACGGTCCATCCTCTGCTGATGCCATTGCAGTGTAACTTCAAGGCTGTTGATCGATGTCTTGTGAGGAATACGTTGGGAGGTTCGCACGTGTCTTCAAAAATCGCGCAGAAGAAGAAGTACCTCCGTTTTCAGACAACGAAAATGCGTTGGTTTTGTTGTTTTTGAGCTATAACACTTTCGTTATTTGAATCACAAATAAATCCAGAAATGTATGTGTAATTTTAAGTTTATGACTATTTGTTACCACTGAATTACAAAATACCTTATTTTCCCTCATTTTATTCTTTAATCAAAAATCAAAATCTAAAAATTCCTTTTATTTTCGTTTTTTCGTTTTTGCTTCTAAAATGAAATTTCAAATACCAAAAAGTACACGGACCGCTTTTGCGTATTCAATTTGTTTTTGCATTTTCTGATTTGTTTTTGTGTATTCAGTTTGGCTTTGCATTTTCTTATTTGTGTTTGTGTTTCCAGTTTGTTTTTTTGTTTTCTGATTTGATTCAATTTGTTTTTGCGCATAGCACTTCAGGGCCACCGTAAATTCCTGAACTATCTTTGTATTTGCTCATCTCCCAATATTTTTCAGTTTATTTGCATGTACTGTATCCCACTATTATCTCTTGTTTGAAAAAACACTTTGTCATTCAAATAGTCACTGCTATGTGCTTTCTGAAGTATCCTTCTGTCCAAAAAGACATCTGGCTGTTAAACTCCTGTTTAAATACCCACACTCAAAAATAGTGCCAGCTTTGCCTTATCAGCTCCACAATACAGTCTTGTTTGCACAGTTTTATTCACTTAAAAGCTTCATCTTATATAAATAAATCTCTATTCCTATCTTAACACATCACATAAGTAAAAAGTAATGAGTTTTATTTAACAAACAGCAAAAAGCAATATTTGCAATGCAAGATAATTACAGGACTGGGAGAGACAGAATAAAGCGAGAGGCTGGCATGTGTTTTGGAGCTGGTAAGTGAGATACTCCTTAATCAAAGTTATCATCCCTTCAGGACAAATTCAAAGCTGGAAGACACCGACAGTTTATTTCTGAAGGAGACAGCAGGTTTTAAAATGTCTGCCAGTGAGGACTGTCTATGCTAACTCAAGAATTGCAAGAATGGTCCAAATCAACTATCAGCATCTAAAACATCAGTCAGTGCTTTCTAGTTGTGTTCTGTTTTATAGTAGGTGTTGACGGGTTACATAATTTATTGCTCTTTTTATACTATTTTGTTTGTATGTTTTTTCATTTTGGTGTGCCAATTAAATGTCAGTTTCATTTCCTGATTTAGTAATTTGACAAACCAAAAAGCTCCAGCAGATTACCAGACATGAAGCTAAATGTATCGGGGCTGACATAGATGATTTAGTACGTGTGTGTGTGTGTGTGTGTGTGTCATGGGCAATGTTGCCAAAACTGGAAATCATCTCACCTGATGACAGACCACCATGGCATGCAGCACTCACCTGCAGGAAATCATGGAGGACAGTTGCTTTACAAACTCACAGAAATCGCTCCAGAAACTAATTTTCTTTCTAGTGCCATATGTTTTTTTTTTGCAAATAAGAACTTTTGGAGACAATAAAAAATTCCAGACATATAGAGTTTTTCATAAGTATCATATAACCACTTTAAGTAAAAACACACTATCAAACTGCTAAAAGTAGTTAGCAAAGAATCTGTTTTCAAATGACGTAATTATTTTAGAATTCCTGGATAAGCTTTAGCCTGTTTTGTCTCGGTTTGCTTTATTTTAATTTATTTCTGTTGGTAATTGTATGGAACTTGAGAACGCAAATTTCATGTTTTCTAGTGTAAATAAAAACCTCAAACCTTAAACCAAAGTCAGTGTTGAAATGTGGACTTATGCGTACACTCAGTCCAGGAGTAGACATGTTTTATTCCAGCCTGGGTTCCTCCCCTGGCTGGGGTTCAAATGCTGTTTTTATTTCTTGTTTTGTTCATTTTTGCCTTCTTTTGTGAAGGTTAAAATTGTTGTTTATTTAGTTTTTTTTTTTTTTAAATCTAGATATGTTTTTAGGTTATGTGTTTTGTGGCAGGACCACCTGACTTTTCAGCAGGATGAGGATAGCCCAAAGTCCCTTGCGGTTCATTGAATGTACGAGGAGGTTGGTGAGTTCTCCTGTGTTTAGTTTTCATCTATTTTTATTTTCTGATTTTGTACATTTTTGTGACATGTTGCTCTCTGTTTTGATCTCGCCTCTTGGATCTCTTGCCTTCTGTGTCTTTTATGCTCCTCATAGTTTCTTGTTTCAGAGCATTTTTTATAATAAATGTTTTATTCGTAAAGATTCCGTTTTTGCTCTTTTTTTGACGGTTTTCCCCCTCTGTTAGGCATCATGAGATATATTTTGGCACTCTGTTTGCTAATGTTCATGACAACACGTCACATTTAATTATAATGACAAATTGATGTTAATTGCCTTTTGCATTTTCCTTTATATTTACAGTGGTGCCTTGGTTTGCGAGTGTAATTCATTCGGGAAATGTGCTTGTAATCCAAAGCACTCGTATATCAAAGCAAATTCCCCCTTAAGAAATAATGGAAACTCAGATGATTCATTCTACAACCCAAAAATATTCATATAAAAATGATTAATACAAAATCTAAAGTATAAATACATAAAACAAATTAACCTGCACTTTACCTTTGAAAAGAATCGTGGCTGGTGTGAGGGAGACGCAAGAGAGGAGATGAGGAGGAGGAGGAGGAGGAGGAGGGTTACTCTAACTAACAGAATCCCTGCTATCTTGTGGCTCACTGGAATCTTTTTCTTTTTTTGCGACTGTAATAAGGAAACCTCTCCAATGACAGTTGCTTTTGCGGCTCATGTTCAGAAAGCGGACGCCACTACGATTAGGTATATAAGTAGGTTTCACATTTCTGTTATCATTTTAGCCCTAAAATAGTGGCTTAACATCAGGGACCTTAAGGTTAGTGTTTGGGCGACGGGAAGGTCGTCTCAAGTGGGGTCCGCTTTCTGAACAACACCCGCTTTTGCCTGAAGAGTCACTACACTTGGACACAAAATAAAAAAATTCTTTACGCCCTGTAAGGTTTCTAAACTCTTTTGGGATTCCCCTCCTAACGGGACGACACGCGGAAGAGCTTCCCGAAGCAACCATAGGCTCCTAACGCTGTAGCAGTTCGCTGTAAAAGCAGATCCGAAAAGATTGCAGTCAAGCTATAAGTGCCTGCCATCGATGGGTGATGTAAGGAGCATTATAAATGCAGGACACAGTATTACTTAGCCACTAACCTGGACATGTCCCTGCCTGACTGCTGTGTCTGTGTATAGGAGAGTGGCAGATCCCACTACAATAAATAACTGTGCTGATCCTGTTTCAAGCTGAATAAAAGCTGGTGTCGCTAAAGTACTGAGACTCATCTTCGTGTTTTGGGGTGCAAGACAGGGACTCACACATTACAACACTTACACATGGTCACAGTGCTGTAGTAAACAGTATACACTCGTACGGACGTTGACTGTATGAGTGAGGCACACCAACTGAGAGTGAGAATGGGAGACGATTACCCACAATCCCATGGAGAGTGAACCACCTTCGGCTCAGTTTTGATCATGTGACGCTCGGCCAACAAAGCGTATACATACTACTCGCATTGCAAGACCCCCGCTCGCTTATCAAGTTCAAATTTATTAAAAATTTTTCGCTTGTCTTGCAAAACACTCGCAGACTAAATTACCTGCAATCCAAGGTTTTATTTATGCTTTATTTATTTATTTTACTGCTTTATTTTTTTATGGTTTTATTGCTTACATAATCTTATTTAGTCCCATTTCAAGGTGGTGATGATGGGAGGGTGTGGTTGGGCAGGGCCTATCCCAGGAGCAAGACAAGAGTCAGCTCTGCCAAGGCAATTGCAGGGCACACTCATGCAGACACCTAACACTCATGCACGTTGAGTCAATTTAGAGTCACCGCTCAGCCTATCCTGCACGGGTTTGGAATGTGGGAGGAAATCTAAAATCGTGAACGTGAAGAGAAAACCCAAACTCCACACGCAGTGACCAAGACTGAGAGTCAAACCCAGTCATTGGTAGTTGTACGGAAGTAGAACTTATCACTGTGCTGCCCTTCTACTGTAGATATCCGGTCCTATTGTTGTATCAAGCACGGGTGTGACTGAATAACAATGGAGATGGTTTACTGATTTACTGGCTCTACAGTCCTCACACACATGAAAGAGGATGTAAATCAAAATGAAAAGAAACTGCGATTTTCTATAATCCAAAAAAAAAAATACTGTCATGTGATGTTTTTCAGTTGCTTAGGAACAAGGCTCCTAGCCTGCAATATGAGTCACCTGATATCGAAGTACACTGCAGTCAGTCATTCACTGAAGTCTTGAGGCCTTTGTGTGATTCAGCCGGTGGCTTTTGATGAGCACTTCAGACAGAAGACCATGCCCTGGGAGATGGGCACCCTTTTACCTGAGATCTGCTGGCACTACAACAACAACAACAATATTTATTTCTATAGCACATTTTCATACAAATGATGTTGCTCAAAGTGCTTTACAGGATGAAGAAAAATAAAATTAGGGAACACTATCCATCCATCCATTATCCAACCCTCTATATCCTAACTACAGGGTCACGAGGGTCTGCTGGAGCCAATCCCAGCCAACACAGGACGCAAGTCAGGAAACAAACCCCGGGCAGGGCGCCACACACACACCCACACCCACATGCCAAGCACACACTAGGGACAATTTAGGATTGCCAATGCACCTAATCTGCTAAGAGTAAGGTCCGATGGCCGGGGAGGACAGAAAAAACAAACAAAATAAAAAACTCCAGACGGCTGGAGAAAAAAAATAAAATCCTCGAGGCCACAAGACCACCCAGCCCCCCTAATATCAATGATCTCAATCAGTCCTCATGGTATTCAAGCTTCACATGGAAGAATTTGATGATGATGATGATGGTCCTTCGATCCATCAATATAAAGATTGCTTGGTGTCATGATCAGGTGTGAGGGGGCACAGATCGCCACCACAGAAAACTGGAACAACAGAGAAAGTAGGGATTAGTACGGATTTTTGAGCCACCATGAATGATAATGATAGTTAAATACATATACAGAATATTAGGATTAAACTAAGATGAAGCTATGAGAGAGCCATGTTAAAGTAATGTGTTTTTATCAGTTTTTTAAAGTGCTCCACCGTATTAGCCTGGCGAATTTCTTTCGGTCAGATATTCCAGATTTTAGGTGCCTAACAGCAGAAGGCCGCCTCACCGCTTCTTTTAAGTTTAGCCCTTTAGTTCCACTAAACAACATTGCAGAATGGTGGCACAGCACCGAGACCCTGTTCAGGTCTTTCCACCTGGGCTCCAATTTCCTCTGACAGTCCAGCGCCTTTGGTGACACCAAACCTTCTTGGTTTTCTCTGACAGTCTCTCGCTCAGTGTCTTAGTGAGTCTCCGTCAAATTTAAGTCTAAGCTGAAGGCTCGACATACCTATCCTGCTTTCTAGAATGTTCTGCTTGTGTTAAATCTAAGATGGGCTCTAAGACGGTAGTACTATGGTACAGTTTCTCACATGTCATTACAGTTTTCCACAGTGTGTTATTTATTCTCTAGTCCTGATGTCACCAATATTCTGGTGTCTGTCATATTTATTATAATACAGTGCAGTGGTAGCGCTGCTGCCTCACAGAGATCATGTCCTCCCTGCATGAAGACTGCATGTTCTCCCAGTGTCTCCCCACCATACTTCACCGTAGGGCTGGTATTAGGCAGGTGATGATCAGTGACTGGTCTTCAGCAGACATAGTGGTTGGGGTTCTGTTCAAAAAGTTCAATTTTTGTCTCACCAGACCAAGAGTTCCCAGAGTCCTTTAAATGCCATTACAGTATTGCCCCCAGAATCCAAACACCCCAAAACTCAAACAACTTGGAATCCGAATGAAAAATTTGAGCAAATTTTTGTCCCGGAATCCAAACGCTGCTTTGGAATCCGAACGCCCAGCACATTGTTCATGAGTGTTTGTGCGTACGTTTCCCCAGCACTCAGGCCACCCAGACGCTTTGTCGTTCAGTTCGTTGTCGGAAGTTGTAGTGAAGCATCTTGTGTGATTTTTCGCTGCTATTTTCACTTTTATATAAGAACAACTTAGTGTATTCGCCATGGGTCCTAAAAAGTCCTATTATTATTATTTGTTAATATTTTAGCTTAAACTCCAGTGTATTTACTGTTAAAATCATTTTGAAAAGACAAGTTTGTGGGACCCAGGAATGGATTAATCCAGTTTCTATTATTTTCTTCTTCTTCTTCTTTCAGCTGCTCCTGTTAGGGGTCGCCACAGTGGATCATCTTCTTCCATATCTTTCTATCCTCGTCATCTTGTTCTGTCACCCCCATCACCTGCATGTCCTCTCTCACCACATCCATAAACCTTCTCTTAGGCCTTCCTCTTTTCATCTTACCTGGCAGCTCTATCCTTAGCACCCTTCTCCCAATATACTCAGCATCTCTCCTCTGCACATGTCCAAACCAACGCAATCTCACCTCTCTGACTTTGTTTCCCATATGTCCAACCTGAGCTGACCCTCTAATGTCCTCGTTTCTAATCCTATCCATCCTCTATTATTTTAAAGGGGGAAAATTGTCTTGGAACTCGACCGATTTGGAACTCGACCGGGGTTCTGGAATGGATTAAGTTCAGATTCTAAGGTATCACTGTATATGCCTTTAACTCAAGAGTGACTTCCTTTTAGCCTCTCTACTGTGAATGCAGTCCTTTTAAAAGGTTCTCCCATATCAGCAGAGGACGTTTGAAGTTCCGTTAAAGTGACCATTGGGTTCTTGGTCACCTCCCATTCCAATCCCCTTGTTGACTGGTTACACAATTTGGTTGGATGGCCAACTCTAGGAAGAAGTTCTGCTGGTTGCAGACTTCATGCATTTCAATTATTGAGGCAGCTGTGCTCCTGTTAAAACTCAAAGCTTTAGAAACATTTTGATCTATGGCTCACCATAATATAATTGCAGAGGTCTACAGAGAATTCCTTGAACCATCAGCAGGATGAGGATAACCCACAGTCCCTTGCGGTTCATTGAATGCACGACCATGTCTTGGTTTTTGTCTTGACATGCAGTGTGAACGGTCGGACCTTCTATGCACAGGTCCACGTGTGCCTTTCTAAATGACGTCCAGTTTGCCACCGGTGGACTCTAATCAAGTTCTAGAGATATCTCAAGGAGAATGAAAGCAAACGGGATGGACCTGAGCAAAATTGGGAGTTTTTGAATACTTAAAAGGATGAGAGATTTCAGTTTTTGATTTTTATTAATTTTTGCAAACCTTTCTGAAAACATGTCTTCACTTTGCCCCTGTGAGTTACTGAGTCTAGACTGATAGACTCAAATGGCAAATCCACCCATTTTTAATGAAATCTACATTAATGTGTGCAGAAAGTGAAGGGGTCTCAGTACTTTATGAATCCACTGTATCAGGTTTATTAGTAACTTTAAATTGGCCCAGTTTGGATGTATGCATGCGTATGCGCTACAGTGGTCTTGCATCCTCTCCAGGATTGGTTCCTGATTACCATTCATTACTGCCAAAAAAGAGCCCCCTGTGACTCAGAACTGAACAAAGTGTGTTTAAAGATGGACAGGGGCTTCTTTTTGCCTTGATGCCTGTCGATGCCAGGGAAAACTCCAACTCATCCTTTTGGAAGATACAAGCTTTTTTTTTATTGTGGTTCATATTTTACAGCCATTTGTCATGCATGCGCACCAGAGGGTTGCCTTCCAGCCTCACCTAAAGTATGTGGTACCATCCCGGGATGAAAGGGGGCGCTATCACTAACAGGCTTGTCTCCTGTTTCCCTCACAGTTTCCAGAAACTGCCCCTTGAAGGCAACAAAGCCAAGGAAGTCCCGTCCCTTCAGGTCCGCTCAGTATAAAAGGGAGACGCTCATAAAAGATGGCGTCTCATTTCAGACCTGACTGTCATAAAGGGTGCGGGAGAGAGAGCAGGTCCTTTAGAGCACTCTAAAAGGGGAATGGTCGCCGCCAGACAGCACCATCGAGCACATGTCTCGTTTAAATGTTTTCTTTTTTTGCTGGAATTAAACAGGGTTTTTCCTGGCTGGCACCTCAAGCATTCAGCTTTTGCCCTGCCTCATCATGCCCTGCTTCACATTATAACTTGAACAGGTATACTATTAGGTGTGTAATTCCAAAAGTGCATCGGCTTGCCACCTTTTCTCTTCTGCAGTGTGACAAAACTCAGTGGATGCGCTTCAGTTCACTAGAACTCCAAATCAAAGCCCCCTGACTGATCTCATTTTGATGTTAGTCATGACAGGGCACCCGGCACCAACTTGGAAAATTATGTAATTATTGAATGTGTCTTTTTAGGATGCAAAAATAAATCCTGTAGGCAGTATCTGGGAAATAGGACCTGCCAACTCATCTTTTGACTGGTTTCCCAACTTTGACCAGAAATGCAGCTCCAGGTTGCCACCCAGGTGTTTCGCAAGGCGAGCGCTTTATGATAGACGAAGAGATCCTCGCTTAAAGCGAACACATCTGGCCTCGAGTTACCTGGAGGATCCTTAGCATTGTTGTCTGACAGCTGCCCCGAGATGATGTAGCTGTAAACCGCTTTAAACCGCTTTGCCAGCACACATACAGGTGCACTGAAGTGATTTCCTAGAATCTTTAATGCTGGAAATGGCAGCTTTGTGCTGCCCACTGTTACGGCTCGGCCTGGCTTAAGTTTATTCTTTTCTTGTGTGATGTTTCAACTTTTTATGTTGTTGATTTTTTGTTTATGGTTGTTTTTTAATTGATGTAATTTCAAGATTTGTTGGTTATTAATTATTGAATGTTTTAATATTATTTAAATACCTTTGCTTTTGTTCCATGTGTTTAGCCAGACTGCATATGAGACCACATATAATACTAGTCAATAAAGATTTTGTCACACAACAACCTAAGTGTATTTTAAAAATACGTTTGGCATTAATTTTCTGAGAAATGTACTTAGATTTTTATTTAATCAGTAAAAATTTTTGAGTTCTGTCTATTCTTTGGCTGTATATTTAGCATTTTAACCTTTATTGAAGGAATACCATCCATCCAACATCCAACCTGCTATATTCTAACACAGGGTCACGGGGGTCTGCTGGAGCCAATCCCAGCCAACACAGGGCGCAGGGCAGGAAACAAACCCCGGCAGGGCGCCAGCCCACCACAGGGCACTAATGGATAATGGAGGGATGTTATAGTGGTCTGTCATGATTGTAGCTTCTTTTTATTTTTTTCATTAGTTTTCTTGAAGCTGGAATACCAGAGGTGTCTGATGGGGCGTGAGCCTACTCAGGGAGGAAGTGTCATTTTCGGATTTTTCAGTCGTCACGTGCGCACACATGGGAGACCGTTTCAAGAGCTCAGATGATGGTAATTACCCAGAGATACCAGGGGCTGGCGCTGTTTGCTGATGTTTTCTCTCTTCCTCCCTCCCTCTGCAGGACAGGAGACTGACGACCACTAAACTGATGACGTCAACTTCTGTTGCCCGCCCTCCATGACCCGCCCCTTCCTGCCGAGTGATTATATAACCTGAGGAGCAGCCATCTTGTTCTCAGTTCTGTTTTGAACTCGCGTCTGGAAAGAGGTCTCCGCAGATGATTGTGTGTTGCATTTTTCTGCGTTCTTTCAGATTATACGGTGTGACAGATAGGGGGCAGTCTCGCTCCCTTGAACCCCTGTCCACGACTCCAGACACCAGGTAAAAGTCCAATAAGTGACTTTATTATATTGCCACAGTGCACAAAGCACCCTCTCCTCCACTATATTATAAATAATCACAAATAACAATAATAAACACAATCCTCCACTCCCAGACGCGCTGCCACCCTTCCACCCAGCTCAGCTCTCCGTCTGGGAGCTCTCATAGTCCTTTTATATTCCCTGACCCGGAAGTGTTCCGAATCAACAGTCCATGTGATCTCGTATCACTTCCAGGTCAGGTAAAATGTTCTTTTCTTCACCCCGGAAGCCCGTCGCTCTTCCTTTGATGAACTTCCGGGTTAAAGGGCACAAATAAGTCTTCAGTCCTCCCTGCAGCTCCCTCTTGTGGCCCCTGTGGTATCCAGCAGGGCTGAGGATAAAAACTACAACGTCCATGACTCCCTGCTGGTCTTCGGGGCACCTCCATACTGCAGGGAGGGCTCCATCTTGTGGCCTGGGGGTATTGGCCGGGATGACAAGCCTGCCACATCTCACAACAGGTTCTGATAGAAGTGCTTGGTTGGCGCCGACCTGACACAGACTGACAACGGAGGCACGCGAAAATGAAAATAAAAGATTTATTTTGTCTACAGCCGTGGGGTACGTCTTCCCCAGACCACTTACAGTCCCCAAAAACGCACCTGGAAGTGCTCCACGTGGGTGTGGCTGCATTACAGACCACACAGGCTCAAGAAGCCATGCAGCTCCCCCTGGTGGTGGCCACGAAGCCCAACAAGGCCAATTGTGGACCCGATGCAACCCAGAGGGGCTGCCACCAAGTGTTCTGGGGGACGTAGTGTGCACCCCATGGCTGCTCCCCCAGATCCAGTGTCTAAGATGCGTCCCGGCCATCCATCGCAGGGTTCACTATATCAGTGCCCCCCACTCTTTCACTTTGTTGCGTCTCCTCTTTTTACAACAGACTGTCCTGTCTCGGCATCAAAACAGATAACTAGTTTCTTGAGTTAAACCGGGAGAGGCATGCAAAAGGCAAAAGAAATGAAAATAAAAAGTAAACGAAGCGACCGAAATCCAGACAAGAGGCAAAAAGTCGATATGTGGGCAAGGAGTCAAAAACTAGGCAAGACATGAAAAATAATTACAAGAGAATTCAAAAATGTAAAGGAGGCTTTATCCGTAGATCAGATACGGCTCAGTGCTAAAGGCTGACCTTTTATCCCGTCTGCTGATTAATTCAAGAACAACAACTACGGAAACCACAACCCTAGAAACGCGGGACGCAACCCTGACAATGGCTTCCATTACAGGAAAAAGTCTATCAGACCTCAAATTTAAGCCTTAATCATGACATGGGCACACTTCTCCCACTGGTATTCCAAGCTCTGGATTCCCTCGGAAAAAAAAAAAAAAGAATGTTTTACAACTCACACCGCTGCAGGTCCTCATCATTACATTTTAATTCCATGTGTAAATGGAATCTGATTCATTTTATCTGGCTACAATGGACATATGAGACTCAAATTAAATGCGGTCTTTGAGAAAGCTAACAATTGTCAGTAAGTTACGTTTGGGGTACTTTGAAATGGTCCTCTGGGCCTTGAGTTTGACACCCCTGCATTACAGGCACATTTCATTACGGAAGCAGAGACTTGCGGGTCTGGTAAGGTCATAAGGATGTGCTTCGAGGGGATGATAGGACCCTCATGTGTAGCCAAGAACACAGACACGCAGGCCACCCTATCTCCCTCTTATATAAAAAAATCTTGGGACGAGACGAGACTTTTTCAGAGAGATGAGACGTGATTTTATCAGAGAGACACTTTCACGTTCTACGAGACGAGACTTTGTGCGAAGAGATTTAACTACACCTGGTGCTGGAAATAAAAGACAAAGAGTAGATGACAAAGTAGAACGTCGTAAAGAATTAAAAAACATTAGATAGATAATGAAAGGCACTATATGATAGATAGATAGATAGATAGATAGAATAGATAGATAGATAGATAGATAGATAGATAGATAGATAGATAGATAGATAGATAGATAGATAGATAGATAGATAGATAGATAGATAGATAGATAGATAGATAGATAGATAGCACTATATGATAGATAGATAGATAGATAGATAGATAGATAGATAGATAGATAGATAGATAGATAGATAGATAGATAGATAGATAGATAGATAGATACTTTATTAATCCCAAGGGGAAATTCACAATTAGATTTCAGGCATAGAGATAATGAAAGTACTAAAATTTGAAAGTCTCATAATAATGATAGTAAAGATCGCATTAGTGCAAACTAACGGAAATTATTACTCGGTGAAATAACGGAACAGCGAAAAGAGATTGAATATATTGTTTGGATTTAAACTTAAAGTTGGAGACTTGTAGATCGTCTAATTCGTGTTCCCATCAGGGACAAGTGGTGTTTCTTCCCAATGAAGAGGCGTATCTGTGAGAATTAAAAGATTTGCTGTTTGGTGAAAGTGAAATCCACATACGCTGTCACGCTTGGGTCACAGAGTTGCACAGGAGATTTTAGAGACAGAAACGTTATTCAAACACTTCAAACAAACATAAGTCTCTCTCAGGATTGAATCGAGCTCTGTGTGTAGTCGGAGGGGACAGCTCTGTCTCTCAATTAAAATCTTCCTCTTCATAGGGGCGCATCTCGGAAGCGGGACCCCCAATAGGAGCAGAGAATGTCACGGGAGAAGAGAGACAAGGCAGTGAGACAAAGAGTAGGACAGCTGCTGTAGAGGCCTTTAAATGTTCGAAGTGCCGCACGAGGTGCAGATCACGCAGCACAGCAGCAGCTTGTTTCTCATTGTATCCCCGTTTAAGAGAGAGGGGGTCTTGAGTCTGCTTGGGGTGCGTTCAGTCCGCCTCTTCACAACACAAGCAGCAGAGATGCCAAGTGGTTGGCGTATAGCACAGGCTCAGTTGGTGAGCGAAGCGAGCAGGGTGCAAAGCCCCCTAGTCCTTTTAAATGATAGTCAGGAGGCAATGGCCACCAGAAGTCAAGGCTGCGATGTTGTTTTTGCACCATGCTATCACTACCTACATGACGGTCACTAGGGATTCTGAGATTGTGATTCTTAAGAGAAAGAGAACATTTTCTCATTGTTAGGGTCTTCGCCTATAAACCCACAAAACGAGACTGGACAGAGTTGGGCAGCTTACCATACAAGCAGACTACCACAGGCCTAACGTCAACCTGTCGGCCTTAACAGGACCAGGGGCACATCGATGAATGAGTAGGGAATGTCAGGATAACTGCAAATGTCATTGTGTGTAAACTTGGGTTAAGACCCTAGACCACCCTGGGAGAATATGGACACAAAATGGCCATCTATGTTAATAACCTAAGGAACTGTGGATGCAGATAAGTAGGATTAGTTTGTACTGTAAGACAGGAGGAGCTCAGAAATTATATTAGAATGACCAAATGAGGGTTGGCATCCAGTACTTAGAAGGTTCTAGTCCAGGGGTTCTCAAAGTCGGTCCTGGGAGCCCACTGTGGCTTCAGGTTTTTGCTTCAACCAAATTCATAATCCATGACAACTGATAAGACTGATCTTAATTAATTTGCTGCAAAGGAAAGAGGCATGATTTTTACATTTATTAGACATTGACAAATATTTCCATTTCTGCTATAGATTTAAATGCTTAACTCACTTTTATTGCTTTCATTATATTTTGCTTTTTCTCCATACAATTTGCTCCTTTCATTGTATCTTCAAATTAAAAAGGAGTAGAGCAGACACCCCAGCAAACAACACTGAACTGTAAAAGGCTGCAACTACTTTAGCATTAGACCCACTAATTAGAAAATAATGGATTAAACAATTAGAACACCCGGAAAAACAGAAAGAAAGTCAAGATGAAAATATTGTTAAAAAGAAAGAAAATACATTATTCCCATATTACTGCTTAGTACATTTTAATATTTTTTTTCCAAACTTAGTTTTCTAATTTCTATATTGTTCCCAAAGCACAGAACTTGGGAAATAATAGTTCACTTAATTAGCCCAGGAGTCCAATTAAAAAACAGAAGCTGGTGGGAACAAAAACCTGCAGCTGCAGTTGGACCCCAGGACTGACTTTGAGAGCCCCCCCTGGTCTAGAGAACTAAAAACCTGGTTTTACATGAGAGCATCAAGACTGAGGAGACAGTGTCCAGAAGCGAGAGCCAGGAAAAGGCCGATCGCGTTGTCCAGCAAGTGATCAGCAGTCCTGTTACTGGATCCAGTCACGTTTGCTTGGTGGGCATCTCATAAAGAGGCATAGTGTTTGGGTGGAGGAGGAGGTCTGCCTCATTTATCTTCTACCTGGTTGCTTTAATTAGGTTACAGAAGAGCAAGGCGACAACTGGTGCCACACTAAGGCTGAAAGGTGAGAGCTGCGAGTTGGATGCCCACTAAGCACAAGTTTGGGATCAATATGAGGGAATGTAGCAGCTCAGAAATGGATACTGCAGAGTCATACATGCTGACATGTTTTGGATGTCTTTACGGATGACACAGGAAATGCTGTGAAAATGGGATATTATAAAACATCCGGCAATGCATCACCCATTAAAAATAAATTCCAGGCTTATTACTTGTAAAGGGGCACTGCCTGAGTTCAGACTTGAAAAAAAAACGGCACGGAAGGCACGTAAATCTTAAATGCTCCATAGCCTTAATGGAAGTGCCATTCAATCGAGTATCAGCAGTAATGGCATGGGGTGGGGAGAGATGGCTGATTACTCTTTGCCCTCTCTTCAGCAATTTACAGGAAAAAATAATGGGGGACCCAACTCCTTAAACATGCTACCATGATGAATCAATTCAATTCACTCCGGGCTGTAAGTCATTCAGCTTCAGAAAGATGAGCCTCTAAATAATGTGACCTGTTTTGGGTTTCTCTTGCTTCTTTGTGTACAGAGACAAGACACGGATTAAATGACATGACTAACACGCATCATTGTCAGCTACGGAGAGAGGCTTTCCTCGTGTGCTGCAGCAAACTATTAGTGTGTCCCCCAATAACAATAAAAGAAAGAAAGAAAACCGCAGAGATTATAAATATTGAGGATCGAAGTCGATGGACACACCCTGCATGACTTCCATTATCACACATTACTGTAACTTCAGGAATCTTATGGCACCTTAGGGCAGCACTCAGGACTGAGATCTGAGCCTGCAGAGGTTCAAATAAAACTCTAATCTCCAATGTGTCTGTAATTAAATAAGGCAAAGACACACACGGGCTCATAATGTGCAGCAGGCACTCCATCTATCTATCTATCTATCTATCTATCTATCTATCTATCTATCTATCTATCTATCTATCTATCTATTGTATAGTGCCTTTCATTATCTATCTATCTATTTATTGTATAGTGCCTTTCATTATCTATCTATCTATCTATCTATCTATCTATCTATCTATCTATCTATCTATCTATCTATCTATCTATCTATCTATCTATCTATCTGCAGTATGTACCTTCACTTCTTTTGGTTTGCCTGTGTTTCTTGCCGCCAGTCAGATTTCTTGCTTCTCGTCTTCACCCTTCTGCACACACACACACACACACACGTATATGATTTGCTGACTCCTTCTACGGGCATTTCCTCTGCAGGGGTGTGCATTCCCATTCAGTTTACCTGCGTGATGTCAGCAACCCTTCCCAAAAAATTCTGCAGTGTAGGCGGAGGCGTCTTGTTTAAGAGAAATCCCAGCAGCGTGTACTTCTTTTAAAACTGGGAATCACGCAGCACTTCCACAGAGCACAGCTTGCAGCCGACACAGCTTGACCAGCCGATGACCAGCAGTCATAAAGGTACAAACTTTAAGTTTCAGTTCTTTATTTAGCTTTGTACAAGACAAAATCTTATATTGTTTTTTGTGATGTAGTTGTTGCATAAACTGAAGAAGACGAGTTAAACTTCAGAGATGGCTCGGGTTCAAATAAAGCTGTGATGGGCATTCCTGCTGCTCCAATGAGTTTTGTGATTGTATTATTTCACATTTCACTAAATATGTAATATTTGTAAAATCAATATAGAAAGCTGCTTTTGAATCCTTTTTATAGCCCATGACCCTGAATTAGATTAAGTGAGTTTAAGAATATTGTGTTCTGCAAATTTTTTGTACAAATAAATGTTGATTTTGCATTAATGGAGTGCAAGGTTATAGCTGGTGGTCCGTATACATGACATTTTGATAGACAGCAGCCCCCTGTAGCACAGATCGTGTGCTTCTAAGTAAACCTGTGGCATCCTTAAAGTTTTACAGCTTAACAAGAAGGTTTCACTCTGATCCGTGTTCGTGAATATTCATTTCATAGAGCGCTTTATATTCCAGACAGCAAAGGATGAATTACATGTCAGAAAATGTACATGAAAGGACAATTTTAGTAGGCTCAGGTGCCCAAAAGGTTAAAGTTAAGGATTTAAAATTAGTTGTCAAAGGTAAAAATCAGAGTTTTATATCTCAAGGCAGCCATTTTAAAGTGTTCACCTCTCGGGCAGGTTGGGTGATCCACTTTGGAAATACAGGAACGGTTCTGATCATCTGGGAGAGTTTCCATCGAGGACTGAGTTCGTAGTCCAGCTGTAGAGGGGCCAGCGCGTTCCACAGGGCTTATCGGCTTTTATGTTTCGTTTTCATTTCCCTTCACGTATGGTGGGTTACCATGTAAGGGTTCAGAGGTTCAAGCACTTTAGCTGGAATGCCTGTCTACGTCTGTGGCTGGGAACGGGACTTCAAAAACGTTGTTAAATCATGAAGGTGTGTTATCATTCATAGCTTATGAAATTAAGATTTCAGCTAACTGATTTACTGTATGCACCACAGAACAACAAGAGGTAAAGCTTTAATAACTAATCCAAGGGTCTTGTGTAGACATCACATAAAAAAAAATCGAAAAGCACCGAGGAGCAAATGCACTCCAGTCCAGACGGCATGGCGGATACCATCGGTGAGACTGGGCAGTGTTGCCTACAGAATCTGAAATGGATAAAGTTAGCGTGGTTTAGAAATGAATGTAATGGATAAACAGTCAGTATCTGTGAATTAACAAGGTTTATGTAGACATAACACCCCATATCACGTGTACCTGGAATGTAACAAATGGAACTTAGCTGGGAAGCCCCTCACTTATGTAGTGGAGAGGTGGGAGCCGTGTATCATGTAGGAGGTTCACATAACAACACCATGCAAGAAATGTCTCGTTTATATCAGCATAACGCACCATGATATGAGTTGACCAAGAAATGCTGAACTAAAGGGGTACATTGAGAAGGGGGGCGAGACAGAGGAGAGGAGTCGGGTGGAAAGCTTAAAGAATTGTCCGCAACTAAACCTTCGCCCATAAAGAGCCTCTGTGGCTGGTCAGTATTCAGGGAGTGAATGTGGAGGTGGTGGGCTGCTATAAGTACTTGGGGGTTCACAACAGTGACAGGCTGGACTGGTCTGGAAACACAGAATTGATGTACTCTGATAAAGGACAGAGCACACTGGTGTTTCTTAGGAGACTGCACTTCTTCGAATGTGAGCGAGACCTCCTTAACGTTCTCTAAAACTCTGTGAGAGTTCGGTGTGGAGTGCTGGGCTGGTAACATCACTTCAAGAGAGACCCACCAAAGTAACAGGCTAATTAAGAAGGCAGGCACAGTGGAGGAGACAAACCTGATAACTATAATCAACAATGCGGCCCATCCTCTCTGTAACACACTGGCATCGAGGAATTCATCAAAGGAAGGGTGTCAGGAAGAGCTGGTGAGACAAAGAGCATGATGGGCAGGAGGACAGTTTAGGGACCTTCAAAACCCGACTCGATGTTATTTTAGAAGAACTGAGTGGATAGGACTGGCGAGCTCTGTTGGGCTGAATGGCCTCTTCTCATTTCAATTGTTCTAACATTCACACCTACTGCACGGCAATCTACCTTAATAATGTCTCACTGGGAAAGATTTTTATCAATACAGAGTCAGACGCTTTCCTCTTTTTGGTAATTGTGTTGTGTATTTGAAGGGGGCTGTTGTTGTTATTGTTGTTTGTTCTGACATTTCTTGAGTTTCTGTAAAATTGGAATCTATCTGTCTGTAATTAATCAAGGCATACTGTATATGAGCAATGTGAGAATATCTATCTATCTATTATATAGTACATTTCACATCTGTCTATCTATTATATAGTGCCTTTCACATCTATCTATCTATCTATCTATCTATCTATCTATCTATCTATCTATCTATCTATTATATAGTGCCTTTCACATCTATCTATCTATCTATCTATCTATCTATCTATCTATCTATCTATCTATCTATCTATCTATATAGTGCCTTTCCTATCTATATCTATCTGCCTTTCACATCTATCTATCTATCTATCTATTATATAGTGCCTTTCATCTATCATCTATCTATCTATCTATCTATCTATCTATCTATCTATCTATCTATCTATTACATAGTGCCTTTCACATCTATCTATCTATCTATCTATCTATCACACATATAACTCGCCTAAGGTGGTCAGCACCAGTGTCATGCACAGTAATGCGTGTGTCACTTCTTTGAGGGGGTCTATGGCTCTGCCGCACCCCACACTCTTATCATAAATCATTTCAGGAGGATTTGCTGCACATTTCCTGCTTGTTTAGCTAATGTCACGTAGTCAGTCGGTGTTATTATCACACACCATATTTTAAATCAGCCTATTGCTGTTTAAGTGAATATCCTCACAGGTTTATCTAACATATACGTTTTTTGTTCCAGTTTCCTCCCGTGTGTCAAAGATGGGCACGTTTCGTTAGTTGGTGAGTTTAAAGTGCTTTAACTTGAGTAAGTGTGTCTGTACCCGGCAGTGCACTGGCATACTATCCAGGATGGGGTCTTTCTCCGAGGCTGGAGATGCTGGGTAGGCCCTGCCTGATGCCACCCTGTACTAAAATGTTCAGGTTTGGAAGATAAATAGATGATGTTATGTGACATCTATAAGGGTGTAACCCATAGTATCGGAGTATCAGTTTCTGTAAGAATGAAATCGTTAAACTGGTGGTTGTCACGTCCAGTAATTCGGAGATCGAGGAGAGGCACACGCTCTGTGATCTTTTGACGGCTCTCACCTAACAATCATATCTGCAGTGGTGTGGCACAGATGGTGAAGCTCTTTGAGGCCCTTTTCACGAGTCCAGTAGGCCAGATTTCTGCTGCTAAATCCTGAAGGGTCTAATGGATCGGTGAGTTACACTCAGGTGGCTCATTGTTTGCAGAGTGATAAAGTCAAACAGCGTTTCCCTTCTCAGCAAGTTCATTAAATGCTGATTACGGAGACGTCTGCGGATGTTTACTGTGCTGATATTGCACCCCTCCTTGGTGGGCCTCCTTCCTGTTTCCTTGGCAACATCATTACTCAGGGCCGTCCCCCTTTTACCAGGGGCCATTGAAATAGATGAATGTAAGAGAACATCAAAACCCCACTGACACCATGCTGGATAAGAGAGGTTTTCTTTTCGTCTGTGGGCCTCCTACTTTGGGATCTAACATAATGACAATTGATTTCGAAGCGGCTCAGAATTTATTTGCTCAATCATTTTTTTTTCAGCTGACTGTATTTTGCCATTCGTGATCTGTTGCTTTGGAAGCTCCTACATGAGCCTTGATTTATGGGCCCTGGTGAAGCAATTACTGTGCTGCCTGCCAGCATCTTGCACCGGAGCACAAGGAGATCTGACAATTGATGTCACTTCATTAGTCAGGATGGGAAGAGAACGTCTGGCCGGTCATGACAAACTGCACCGAAGCCGTGATTAACGGCGGCAGCGACTCTGACAAGATTAAACGCTGGCCGACGGCAGGGTCTCACTCGGTGACTGACAGCCCTTTGACCTGCCAGCTCCTTCTTCATCTTTGGTCTCCCCTGCCAGAAACGTGTCAGTATGTGGAGCACCACGCCCACCCATTGCAGAGGGGCTTAGTGACACTTGTGTGGTTTAATAAGACGATGAGGACAGGGATGTATCATTGACCCCCCTGAGAACTCCTGGCTCACCCTGGGTGTCTTTGTTTGGCAGGACATGTAATTAAGCTAAAAACACGCAGGTAAATGAAACAAGACCCCTGCTCAGCTACCCTGCTGGTTTTCTTCGGTTTTACAGCCTCTGCTTCTTATGAAGGGTAGACCCCCTGACTGAGCGGCCCATAAAGACTGTGGCCATCCACGCGTTAATAAGCATTAAAGTACGTAATGAGGCGCAGCTGTCTCGTGCTGCCAACCACTCGGCAAACAAGCAGAGAGGTAAACTTTTCATTTATGGCTTCTATAAACCACTCATTCACCAAAGTATGTTTTTTCCAGCAAATTATCACATTGGCGTGTTAGCCTGACTTGTCGAGACCGGCCACACTTAATGATACAGGATGAAATCATTAGGATCCATGTCGGAATAAAAGAGCGTGCAGCAGCTGCCCCTCACCTCGCCGGCATACCTGTAGTGTCCTTGCAGCTGAAGGCTCTAAGCTGGGGACCCTGTGGGTAAAAACACAGAAACTCCCGTGAACGATAATAACACCCAGGCCTCAGATAACTACATGGAGTGCGAAGTGTGTGATATCGAGTGAGACGTCGAGCACAATGACACCTTTCATGGGCGAACTAAAGAGATTACGACATGTGAGCTTTCGAGTCAACTCAGGCCCCAATCTAACCCTAAACCAATCTCGCCTGAAGAAGGGGCCCCGAGTCGTAATCTCTTTAGTTCGCCCATAAAAGGTGTCACTGTGCCCGACGTCAAACGGCATTCACAATGGCTAACACGCTACAACACCCTGGTATTTCTAAAATCGAGGAATGTCACATCACCAATGACTTGCGCCCAACTTAAAATGTACCCAGCTAACCCCTTAGGTTCTTTTGTCTTAATATCAAAACCAACTGGTGACTCTCATCTCATCTCTCATTTTCTTAACAGTTTCTTTTTCTGGTAAGGATCAAGGCGGCAGTAGGCCAAGCAGGTCAGCCCCGTCTTCCCAGTCCCCAGCTACAGATTTCAGCTCTTCTTGGTGAATTCGTAGGCTCAAGTGGGGCAACTACGCCTAAGGGAGCCCCACTTTTGAGGTCCGCGTGTGTCCCGTTCGAGCAGATTTGTCAAGTTATATTCTCTAGTATATACCGTATTTATGCGTGTACCACACGCACGTTTTTTCCTGAAAATTAGCATTAGAAAATCAGGTGTGCGTCATACATGAGGAAATGTAATTCTGTAATGTTTACTTCTTCTGCTTGGGCTCGCTCACTCTCTCTCTCGCTCGCTTGCTCGCCCACTCGCTCTCTTCTCTCGCTCGCTTGCTCGCCCACTCGCTCTCTCTCTCTTGCTCGCCCACTCGTGCTCTCTCTCTCTCTCTCTCTCTAAACGCTTCCTATACAATCACAATGCACGTTGTACACGGGGCAAAACTTTTTTCGCGATTCTCTTTGTAAAATTAGGGTGCGCGTCTTACCCGAGGGCCCGTGGTACACGAGTAAATACGGTATATATGAGATGCTTCTAAGAGGAACCCTTTTAAAATCCCTCTTCAAGGTCAATTTCCATACATGTGCATCTCTGAAAACATTCCATAGTCCACCTTCATCACCCGAAACGGGTCGCGAGTATAATCCCATCCTAAAATAGTTGTAGCCCATTAGACGCTGGGTTGGCTTCTGTTTTGACTTGGGAACAACTGATGGCTTGTCGCTTTATGACTCCTTCATGTCCGGAGAGCCTACCATCGTTTCTTAGTCGAGTCTTTGGTTCAGTCTGCTACTGTAGGCCGAGTTGAAACAGTGCGGGAAGTGTTTGGTAGTGGAATGCACAGCAACGTTTTATTACTGGTTTAGCCGTATCGCCGTCGACGCCATGAGTGGAAGAGATTGTGGCTCACTTTTTTAATAGATTAGATCGTTACATATTTTGATAAAGTTATCTTGCAAAAATTTAGCTGAATACTGTAATGAGAAAATCCGGTGTATGTTAACATTATTTGTATTAAATTCTCATGCACCAGGGCGGCACGGTGGCGCAGTGGTAGCGCTGCTGCCTCGCAGTTAGGAGACCCGGGTTCGCTTCCCGGGTCCTCCCTGCGTGGAGTTTGCATGTTCTCCCCGTGTCTGCGTGGGTTTCCTCCCACAATCCAAAGACATGCAGGTTAGGTGGATTGGCGATTCTAAATTGGCCTTGGTGTGTTTGTGTGTGTCCTGTGGTGGGTTGGCACCCTGCCCAGGATTGGTTCCTGTGTTGGCTGGGATTGGCTCCAGCAGACCCCCGTGACCCTGTATTCGGATTCAGCGGGTTAGAAAATGGATGGATGGATCTCATGCACCTTTATACGCTCCACACATACTGGTAACAGCATTTGACGTAACTGGCCCCGCGTGGGGTTGGTCAGCTGCACACCCCTAAGGCCACCTCTGCCCAGGCATTCCCAAGCCAGCTGAGGGATATAATCCCCCCAGCATCGTTCAAAAGAGCGCCTTCATTGAACAACCTCATATTTCTAACAACGGTGAACTTAACTAAACGGATTTGCAAGTGAAGAACTTGAACTTGAGCTTCAGTTTTAGGTGACATTCTGGATCAGGATTTATACAAATATTTATTTAGTACGAATTTTTTGCCATTTTTTTGTAATTGGTAAAATATAACGTGAAATCAAATCGCCGCTGTCTGTGTCTGCCTGCTTGTGCTTAAGCTGCACCCCCGATGACGCGAGCACGCGGTGAAGCTCCACTTTCACTTTTAGGAAAACGTTGGACTACGCCAGGCCACTTTATATTTTAGACTTGCAATATGTGACGCGAATTGTGACCGGCAGCGTAACACGTTAGTTCACCTACACGCCGGGCCACAGTCACCCGGTTGGAAACAGAGCGGTAATTTATATGTAGACTTACATCTATTTAATATCGTTTTTGACCGGGAGGATAGTAGCATATATGTTTATACATGTTTGTTGCTGGGCATAACTTAATAAAGTATATTTAAATAAAAAAAGTCTTCATAATTTTATTCAAGAACACTATAATAAGGCGTGCAAAATTGAAAAAAGTAAACTCATGGGTCATTTATTCTCACTCCTTAAAAAATACAAAATGAACTGAACAAAATTGAAGTGGTGAACTATGAACGTGAGTTTATTCATTTTAATCTGTGTGAACTGAACTTTGAGTGAGTTCTTGTGAGGTGTGAACTTGCACAGCACTGTCCAGTATGTCCTGGGTCGGTCACAGCTGAGTAGAGCAGCTCTGCTATCCTTGCAACATGTTCAGACCACCTCAACTGGTTCCTCTCCATCAGGAGGGGCACTGAGGCTTTCCCAAATCGCTGAGCTTCTCGCCCTATCACAAAGTGTTAGCCCAGACACCATGCAAAGCAGCCTCATTTCTTTCAGTCATTACTCACAAGTCAAGAGCTTAGGTGATGTGGGCTGACCGGTAAACCAAGAGTTTCGTTTTTAGACTCCGCACCTGCCCCACCACCATGGACAGCTGCCGCCACTCCAATCCGCATATCTTTCTCACTTTCCCTTTTTCTGTCACTCGTGAACGAGATCTCGAGATGACATTGAACACCTCCACTTAGGGCAGTTGTTCCCCCCTCTCATCTGGAGAGAACAATCCACACTTTTCCAAGCAGACCATGGCCTCGGACTGAGAGGTGCTGATCCTCATCTCGGCTGCGAATCGCCTTGAGAGCGTGTCGAAGGTCACAGACGACGACATCATCTGCATTAGGCAAAGATGCTACCGCTGGCGGTCCCAACTGGACACCTCACATCCTCAGCTTTGCTTTGATATGCTGTCCATGAAAACCACAAACAGGAGTGGTGGCAAAACACAGCCCGGCCACCACAGCGAATGAATTTGACTTAACGCTGAGAATTTGGACACAGCTCTCTCTGCATTCAAGTAGGGAATAAATATTACGCGGGAATGGCCCTGCGAGCCCCTATTCCTGAAGCCCCTCCCACAACACATGCTGACGGACACGCTCATAGGCTTTCGCTAAATCTACAAAAACATGTAGGCTGGGTTATCGTACACCCTTAGACCCTCCAGTAGCTACTGGTCTACTGTTCCACAGCCAGCACAAAATCCACATTGTTCCTCCTGTATGTTTGGCTCAGCCGTCGAATGGATTCTTCTCCCAGTTGTAACTCTTACCCGTATCCACTCACCTGGCTCACTGTCCATAGTGGACCCCATGTGTTTCACCCACATTACCCCAGTGGCAGGTAGTTTGCTCACTGGAGTTGTCTTTACTTTTAAAATCTTTACTTCAACCCGGTTTCCCACCAATGAAGGACTTAAGGGACTGCAACTAGACAAGGAATGGACAATCCAGCTTCCCAGAGACACTAACAGCACTGTGACAAAGACATCATCTTACAGCTTCACTGAAAATGTAGTTTTTTTTATTGACTAGTGGGCTCTGCCCTCTGATCGCTTTGCTCGCCAACCCCCGGGTGGGCACTACACGCTAGCCACTTCTCAGATCTGCTGCTTCGCGTATGGGGAAACGGATGTACAATTTAAACAGATTGTTATTTTCATGGGAATTGTTACATATGCATAATAGAACTATTTTACATTACAGCGAATAATTAACCATATTAAAAAAATTGTAAAACGTAATAAATTGAAAGAAAATTATGTTTCATGTGGCGTTAGTGGTGTTCGTTACGTTATACGTTTTCGTTCTGTTTGGCTTTGAGATTAACACGCAAATACTTTTTAAATTTACGCTTTTACTGTAAATTTTTTGAATAAACTTTTCATCAATATCACATTGAACTTTGATTTGGACTTTCATCGTGACATCACAACGTATACCTGCCCGGGAGTGAATATCGTATTTTTCTCTCTAATAAATAAACTGACTTTTTTGAATGTTGATCCCTGTGATTTGTTAATTGTCATAGCAAAAGCTATTCTAACGGGAAACTGTAAACGTTTAAATACGAATGGCGTATCAAGATCTCCTTTGGTGTCCGATGTTATCTCCTGAAGATGGACTACATTACCTTTCTTGTTGCCTGTTAAAATTTTACATGTCAGAAATGTTCAACCAATTTTTAATACAACTAATTTCATCCTATTGCACCGCCATCACTCAGACATCAATTACGCAATTACATTATAATAATCCTACTTTCAAAAATAATTCGGCCGGTGGAAGATGGTATTAATGGTTGTAGATATTGTTCAGCATATTGTAAGCTGATGTTTTCATCATCACCACCAACTGTTTCAGCATAGTCTATTGGTACACATTTCACCAATTTGCCGTGTACCCAATCGACATTTTTTGCGTTAATTTGTTTGACGTCATCGTTTCTCGGTGTACTCATTTCTTCTGTTGATAACCCTTCGGGATGAAATTCTTCAATAAGATTTGGACATAATAAGTCTGCTTTTATTTGGAACTTGAAGTGAGGAAAACGTAAAAATTTATAAGAGCTGAGAGCACAGGAACTGTGTCTGACAAAAGCATTCACACAAGTGAGAGGTGAGAGGACCGCGGGCGTGGGCCGTTAACCGGAAATGGTTGAGAAAAATCTCTTGGCAAAAGTCTCATCTCATCTCAAGATTTTCTTTTATAACAGAAAGATATCAAAATAAATAGAAGTAAGTATAAATGATACACAGAATCAAACAACCCCGATGGGCTCATGCAGCCTTCATTCAGTCCAATTAGCAGCAGCAAGCCCACAGATAACACTTTCCCAGATGGTCCAGTTCCTTAGTTACAAATTACATATCTTCAATTGAAAAAAATGAAAAGAAAAAGATTTCTTGCCAGAAAGAGTGAACTCATGGTAATGTGTCCATAGCACACACAGCAGAGATAACGAGAACCTCCTCAGAAGTGTCTGCAGCAGCAAACGAGCTGAGCCCTTTACAAGTGTCAGAAAGGAGACAGCTGAACTAAAAGCGTCAGGCTTCAAGCAGCCGCTGAGAGAGTGAGCTCTATTTGAAACATGTCTAATTAATTAAAAAAAAGGCACAAAACACCGGAGCTGATTTGTTTTCATGCATGCTGGCACTCTTCTCAAAATACTCAGAAAATGTAATTGAGTCATTATCATAACCTCAAAGTCCTTCTTCATGGGAATCAAAAATTGCACTTTCAACTTAAGCAAATAACCCTGAATCCTGCTTAGCCTGTCAGGTTTCCCAGAATCCACTACCCTCATTTCTAGCTTGACAAGACTTTCAGGCTTAAGGCCTATCATCTGTCAGCTGAACAGCTTATCTTTCAAACGGTGATGAAGATGATGAATAAAGAGTTTTCCTCCTATGGTACCCGAGAAGAACGAGCAATTCTACATTCAAGGACTTTTAAGACCCATTCTGTATGCATTTTATTTTAAAATGCATAATTCATATCCATTCACATTTATTCAAATAAAAGTGATATATACAAGTATAAGGAGCACATTAGGAACACCCTGACTGAGAAGCAGTAAGAAACTTCATGAGGAAAAGGCTTGCTGAGAAACAATCTGTTCTTTTCCACACTATTTGTGAAGTTTTCTCCACTGGGACCCACCTTAGCCTCCCCCTATTTTGTCCTCTGTCAGATTATTTTCATCCATAGCACCCATCATAGTCTGTTCTTATCATGGAGTTTCTTATATGGTCTGGCATTAAAAGTCAGGTTGGCATTGCCCTTAATGCCAACTGTATCTTAACCTAATTAGATTTTTTTGTAAGATACTGTAGCTGAGATTGTGTTTTGCTCTTGTACCCATCACAGTTGCTCCCACTTAGTGTCAAACCTCGCCACTGAAGCTCCTCTAATAAGTTGTGGAAAAGGAGTAAGGGCCTGATTTAGAACGTAAGAAATTTGACGAATGAGAGGAGACCATTCAGCCTATCAGATTTGTTTGTTTAGCTAATGGCTAAGGCTTTTCCTAATGTTTGTAGGCCAGTCTTGTTTGTTGTACGGTCAATGCACAGTAGCTTGTGTCATAGTGAATAACGTTACACCAACTAGTCGACGTAGGCCTCTGCATTAATGCTTCCAGTGCGCCATCTATTGGAATGCATAAAATGCTTTACTGCAAATGTTTATGATGCACCACCTGTTGGAATGACAAATGCAGTGCATATTTCTATGTTATATGCCATTTGGTATGGGATTGGTAAACACAGTGTTAATGTTTATGATGCACCACCTGTTGGAATGACAAATGCAGTGCATATGTCTATGTTATATGCCATTTGGTATGGGATTGGTAAACACAGTGTTAATGCTTATGATGCACCACCTGTTGGAATGACAAATGGAATGCATATTTCTCTGTTATATATCATTTGGTATGAGTGTTATTAACTGTGTTAATATTTGTGTGTTTGAATGACAAATGCAATGCCTTTCATTACTATGGATGTTTGTGTTACGCCACCTGTTGGAATGACAGAGGCACCCCAACCGGACAAACACACAGATATACAGACTCACAAACACATGTCCTTTTGCATCTTGCCAGCTGATCATTCATGAGTACCCCAGAGACCACCAGTTTTGTAATAGAGGATGTGGTTCTCTCCCACTAGAAAAAATGATTCCATTTTGTACGAAAAAAGAGCCGCCAGTCCTCGTGCATGTGGCTCCCCACCCAGTAAGTCAACTAGCCAAACCAGGTGACCACACCCCATGACGTCACATGCACTTAGGACATGCCAGCGGCCCCCAAATCTAAACTGCCGATATCATCGACATGCAACTGCACACTGGTTAAAAAAACAAAAATGAAAGAAAACATGAAAATAAAAACATGACTATGATTATTGATGTGATTGGATAAACTGTGTCATTGTTGTTTTATTGTGTTGTTGTGTATACAGTGTTTTCTTTAACGTGTGAATTCTGAGTGCAGCCATGCAATGGGTGACACCTCAGCACCACACTAGTTCAGATGGAGTGGGACAGTGTGAGGTTTATTTAGGGTGGAATGTGAAAAGACGCCTGAGCACTGAGTGTTCCAGACAGTGATGCCGTATATACTAATTATTTAGGAAGAATGCCAAAGGTGTGGATGCCAACGTGAATGGGCGGTCCTTATAAGTGGGTACAATTGGTCCTCGCCCTATTGGCCCCTACAACATGTAAAGCAAAAGTGCTTGTAGCCCCAGGGACAAGCAGCGCGTGTGAGATTCCATCATGTGGCGTACACGCTCTGCCAACACATGCCATCCCTCAGGGTGGTATTTCATGTCTTGCTTATCTTTTAATCTCATGTATTTTTTTTTTCTTTACAGATTTCCACATTCTTTGACTTTGATTTGGAGATTAAAAAACAAGAAGCTTGTCCAGTGTGTTGAACAGAAGGAGCTCCTTCTCACGATCTAACACTCCTCTGGGACTGGCATGTCTCAAGTAATCCCTAACCACGTTCTGCGGGTGGGACAGACAATCTGCCTCTCATCCAAAGAGGAAATGGTGCAGCTGGGTCATGGTCGGAACCGCCCTGGCTGCCTTCCTGTGTCATCCGCTGGTTGTCACTATGGAGGTGGCAGTGGTGATCACTGGCTTCGTGACTGCTCCATAATTCATTCATCTGACAAGAAAGTCTTCCGCTATGACGTACAGGGGAAGGGAAGCGTAAGCCACATGAGCGGCCACTCCGGACCTTCTTACACAGGGACTCCTCCAGGAGACTCTCCAACCTTGGACATCTCCATCGATAATCTCAACCAGCTAATCCTGGACCTGGATCCGTCTTTTCAACCTCTAGGCGTCTGTAAGGGTGGGAAGACAACACGTGGGCAAAATGACGAGGCGTCAGTAAGGACAGCAGGTAAATTTATAGCATGGTGGTCTGGAAAGAAATGACTTAGGATAAAGGGTTAAACGTGTGTTATCAGCAGAAGGCTGCAGTTTACTTTCAGGCATGGTGTCCCATTAAAGCCCCCTTTGACAATACAGGCGTTTAGCGAGAGGAGAAACAGCGACGAGACAAGACTTTTTCATAGAGATCATTTCAAGTCCCGTGAGATGAGACTTTGACCATGAGATTATTTCTAGTCCCGCCCTCCTCTCAATGGCCACAACCACGGTCTCTCTTCTCATTCAAGTGATTGGTTGTGTCAGACACAGTTCCTGCTCCCTCAGCTCTTGTACATTTTTACGTTGTCCTCACTTTAAGTTCCCAATATCAGAAGACGTAGCATGTCCATATCTTATTGAAGAATTTCATCTTGAAGGGTTATCAACAGAAGAAATGAGTACACGGGCAATCCTAGAGAAACGATGAAGTCAAAAGAACTAACATGAAAATTGTCGATCAGTTACACGGAAAATTAGTGAAATGCGTATTAATAGACTCTGCTGAAACAGTTGGTGGTGATGGTGCGGAAGATGAAAACATCAACTTATAATATCACGAACAATATCTACAACCGTTATCACCGTCCGGTCTTCCATCAGCCGAATTACTGTAGAAAGAAGGATGTATTGTAATGTAATTGCGTAATTGATGCCTGAGTGATGGGCTATGCAATGGAACAAGATTAGTTGTATTCAAAATTGGTCGAACAATTCAGGTGACTAGAAAGGTAATGTAGTACATCTTCAGGGGATAACATTAGACACCAAAGGAGATCTTGATACGCCATTTGTGTTAAAACGGTTACAGTTTCCTGTTAGAATGGCTTTTGCTATGACATTTAACAAATCACAGGGACAAACATTCCAAAAAGTCGTTTTATTTATTAAAGAGAAAGAAACGATATTCACTCACGGGCAGTTATACATTACGTTGTCTCGATGAATGTCCAAACACAGAATCAAAATTCAATGCAATATTAACAAAAAGTTAATTCGAAAAATTGTTTTTACTGAAGGCTTACAGTAAAAGTGTAAGTTTAAAAAGTATTTGCGTGTTAATTTCAAAGCCAAACAGAACGAAAACGTATAACGCAACGAAAACCTCTAACGCAACATGAAACATAATTATCTTCCAATTTATTACATTTTACTGTTTTTGACTATGATTAATTACTCGCTGTAATGTAAAATAATTAGTTCTATTATGCATATGTAACAATCTGTTTAAATTGTAAATATGCTTCCCCATACGCGAGCGGCAGAACCGCAGAGAGACCCGGGGGTTGGCGAGCGAATTGAGCAGTGGGCAGAGCCCCCAGTCTCAAAAAAAATAAAAAAGCCACCTTGGTGGGTCGCCCTCAACAAGTATGTCACCTAAAAAAGTCCAAACCATCCCTAGATATGAATGTGTGTTATTTAAAATAAATTCAAAGAAAGTTTACAAGGGGGTCCGTGGGACGCATTTTCAGCTGCACCTTCCACTGTAGTGCCAACTGCCTTTGTTTTTTGAGGACTTTGCTTCCAAAATTCAAGGATTCAAGTGTTTCTCCAGCCCGTCACACTGTTGTGGGGGGCAAATAGCTAAGTGGTTTTTTGAAACGTCATTTAAGAGTCGCAGGGAATGGAACCTCGTCAGTCTCAAAAAGAAAGCTGCATAGGGAGGTTGACCCCGCAGAATTCATTCACTTAGGTATGAACTATGAGCTGGTGGTTGAAATTAAGGTGGTGGACCCCTGAAACAATTCTTCACATAAACAGTTACAGGAATCGGGAAGAAAACATGGGAGGACCTGAAGGACTGAATGTTCTCCTCTCAGTTGTCCCCTATATTAAGATGTTATCTCGCTGGCAGAGTTTGCTTCCAGCAGGCTGGCATTGCCCACCTTGATTTTTTTTTTTTTTCTGCATGCACCCCCTTCTTCACATCCTCGCTGAACTTCATTTTTTCGGTTTTGTCCAGTTTTGGAAGTTACCCCTCACTTGTCTCCTGGGGTGTCACGAGCTTTAGCACTCATTAGGCGCTTTGACACCCCCAGGCCTCTGATAAACCCGTTAGTCCAACGTATATGTCAAGTTGGGAGGTGGGCTCCCTCATGGAGTGGTTGTCTATACATGTCAAAACGCAGGACGGGGGCTCTCCAAGATCATGGGCTTATAAAAGATCAGGAGCCTAAGCCTCAGAAGTCCCCCATGATGCTACTGTTGGTCTCCTTAACCACTGTTGAGTCCAAACCATCCCTAGATATGCATGTGTGTGATTAATATAACTTAAAAGAAGGTTAGAAAGGGGTCCGTGGGAAGCATTTTCAGTTGCACCTTCAAATGTGGTGCCTGCTGCCTTTGTTTGGAGTCGATTGGCAGCAGCAGCACCACAGAACGCCCTGGCAGATAAGAAGAAGAGAGCCGCTCCAGGATCTGACACTCTGCATTGGGCCAGCAGGCCGATGTGAGCCCTGCAGAATTCCGAAGCTGGACCACCTCAGCAATGATTACTTATCTGTTTGAGCGTTCACTCCTGGCAGTGTCTTCTGCTGGACGCCACACCAGCAGCTGTCGGTTGCTTCTCTTGCCAACAGCGATCAGTTACTGAGGGGGTTTGGACGCACTGTGATTTCCAGCTGCCGGAGGGTCTTGTGTGTTTTGTTCTTCCAGTCTTTTATGTGAAAGGGAGCAGGCTGCTAACACAGTGGGAATGATGCCATCATCTTGGTGGTGAAAGCATTGTTGATACGCCTTGTCCTCCCCAAAGTGTAGCTCGACACCATCTTATGTAAGGGATTTTTGACTGCACGCTGGCTCATTCCCTTGCCCAAATGACTTTTCCTATTCCAGCAGTATTTTGGCTTGGAGGTTGTTTGAGAACACGCTGTCCTTCTTTCTGACGCTTGGCCAAGCTTTCTAAAATGCTGCTGGAAGGAGAAGACGGCTCTAGAGAAGCGGTGCTTGTTGATAAACAGATCCATAGTTACGTATCGCCCAGGGAAGGTGTTTGAAACCACAGGCACTCCCAGTCTCGCTGGCCCTTGGCCAGTGTCTTAGGATTTGGGCGCGGTGAGATGCCAAAGGAGGCGCACCCATGGCTGAACTAGCAAAACAGTAGCCTCAGGGCACAAATGTTCTGCCTTTCTTTTGTTAGAGGGAATATGAATAACCAAAGTCACATAAAAGTCAGGCCTGGAACTGTTTCCTGCAGTAACGTAAAATGTGCACCTTTGTCTCACCTCACAGGAGCACAAGATGCAGAAGTCAAGCTGATCTCCAGGGGGACCTCCTCGCAGGACACCTTGAGCACCAAATCCAGATCGGTGGGGCTCCCCATCCCACAGAGATCACCCAAAGAGAGGAGCTGCTCCACCAGTGGCTCCCTCATCTTCTCCAGTTCCCCCACCGGACCAAGTGCTTCACCGTCCCCCCACTGCTTCCGTCAGGCGGGACCTTGTAAGAGCAAAGAGTGTGGCTTTGGTGACCCCCCTTTGTCCCCGATGAACCTCAAAGGCCACAGACAACGGGTTAGCGAAATATCCCTGCTGTCGACCTCTCCAGGCTCTGACACAAGCTACATTCTGGGAAGGTAAGTCTCTAGAGATGCATTGTGGGTAGGCCAAAAGTACACCTTGATGACACAAAATGTTTGCCAAATGTTCTTGCACCCATTCCATTACATGTGCCTGCTTCCTGTTAGATGGGATTTCCACTTTGTATTACTGGGAGGGTCTGCCCTGGTGACTCCATGGATCACGGGTTAAGTTATAGGATCTGTCGGCTTTTGTCAGCGTATCAGACTGTGTGCCCCTTGAATGTAACGGGACACTCTCATATGTGCTCAGTGCAGGTCAGGGTTTGAAGAGACGGAGTCTGTCCTGGCAGCAAGGGGTACAAGGCAGGAAACAGCCAGTGCATGGTAGGGCTTAGATAGATAGATAGATAGATAGATAGATAGATAGATAGATAGATAGATAGATAGATAGATAGATAGATAGATAGATAGATAGATACTGTAGATATGAAAGGTGCTATATAATAGATAGATAGATAGATAGATAGATGTGAAAGGCGCTATATAATAGATAGATAGATAGATAGATAGATAGATAGATAGATAGATGAAAGGTGCTATATAATAGATAGATAGATAGATAGATGTGAAAGGCGCTATATAATAGATAGATAGATAGATAGATGTGAAAGGTGCTATATAATAGATAGATAGATAGATAGATAGATAGATAGATAGATTAGATAGATAGATAGATAGATGTGAAAGGCACTATATAATAGATAGATAGATAGATAGATATGAAAGGCACTATATAATAGATAGATAGATAGATAGATAGATAGATAGATATGAAAGGTGCTATATAATAGATAGATATGAAAGGCACTATATGATATGAAATATTGTGTTATGATAAACAACAATACACTCACAAATACACACCAGAATAATTAAAAAAGAAAGAGAACTTAGCAGTCCCAGGCCCAGTAAAGCGTTATAGAGGTACTGTATGATCGAGACCCACTAACATTTCTTGACACACTTCTCTTGATTAAGTTGTTGGCTGAATGTCCTGAATGCTGGGTGTCAGAGAGAGGATATAGCGCAGTGTTTCCCAGACTCGGTCCTGCGGACCCCCTGTGGCTGCAGGTTTTTGTTCCAAGCAGATTCCTGATCAGTGACAGTTACACCTGACAGCACTGATCTCAATTAATTAGCTGCTATAATTTTTTCTTTTATTCGACATTCAGAAAAGCACAACACCATGATTCTTTACATTCATAAGACATTTAGAAACATGTCTGCTTTTTCTATAGATTTAAATGCTTTCTTTTGTTGATTTCATTATACTTTGCCCTTTCTCTGTGCAGTTTTTCCCCCTTCGTTGTATCTCATTAATGACATCTTAAAACGAGCAGAGCAGACACGCAGGCAAACAACACGGAATAATCAAAGGCTGCAACTACTTTAGCATCAGACCCGCTAATTAGTAAATAATGAATTAATTAAACAATTAGAACACCTAGAATAGCAGAATGAAAATCAAGATGAAAATACTGTTAAAAAGAAAAAAAAATTCATTATTTCCATATAACTGCTTGGTACATTTTAATATTTTTTAGCAAACTTAGTTTTCTAATTTCTTTATTGTTCCCAAAACACAGAACTTGGGAAATAACACATCACTTAATTAGCTCAGGAGTCCAATTAAAAACAGAAGCTGGTGGGAACAAAACCTGCAGCCACAAGGGGGTCCACATGGCCGAGGTTGGGAAACACTGATATAGAGCATTGTTCATAATGGTCATCAGTCCAGAGGACCTCCCATGGCTGAGTCTTCCTGCCTGCCTCCCTTAATCAGCTCGTTGATTCAGTGAGCCCCCCTCAGTGATGTTACTGGCGTAGCGTACCGCTGACTAGCCATCACAAAATTGTCGAATGTGTAATGGACGTCACTACCCACATCCAAGGGGCACAGTCTCCTAAGAGAATAACGAGTCTGCTCTGCCCTTTCTTCTGCAGTTCCTCTGTGTTACGAGACCAGTGCAGCCTGTCATTGTTGCAGACCCCCAAATTCTTGTAGCAGTGCACAGCCTCCTCCTGAATTGTGACCAGGCATTGAGGCTGTTTGGTTTGGTGAAAGCCAGTAACGTGTTGCCTGGCCTTGTTGAGTTCCAGACAGTTCTCAGAGTTCACCAACTGACTCCTCTCCTCTGCCTCAGCCCCCTTCATGAATATCCCCCATAAGTGCAGAATCATCTGAGAATTTCTGCAATTGACATGAGCTGCTATTATATTTATAGTCTGAGGAATGAAGATTAAAAGAGACAGGACTGTTCCTTGTGGTGCTGCAGCGTTGCTCACGTCCATATTAGAGACCCTCTCCTTAAGCCTCACAAACTTTAGTCTTCCCACCAGCTAGTCAGACAGACCTCAGCCACATTTTTGCTATCATAAGTGTTTGACTAAGACCAATATCAAGGTTCCAGCTCCATTGACAGACTAGTGCTTTATTATAAATATGGATACTAAATGACAGGCAGACGTCTCAATGTCTGAATGTGCTTCCAGACAGGAACATCTTCTTGTGTGAACAGCACACATTTTTGCTTCGCTGTAAATTCAGTTCCGTACAAATCATTTTGTCTCATCACTGACTGTAAGGAGAAGGAGCCCATGCCAGGAAAAGAATAAGCTCAAGGTGGGCATCAACCCTGGAGAGGCCAATAGACTCAGACAGACACTTAGAGGGCACAGATATTTCAGTTCTGACATCAATTGTAGCTTTAATTTTTATTTTATTTTACAAAATTATTTTTTATTTTTAATATCATTCTAGTTTTCAATGGAGTCAACAATTTTTATTTTTATTTAGTTCTGCGTTTAAATTTTTAGTTTTTATTTTATTTAGTTCTGGCTTTTTTTTTTTTACATAATATTAGTACAATTTTCATTTTTTTTCTGTTACATGACCACATATGCCAGCCTACACATATTTCAGTGCAAGTTATGTTTCAGTCAACAAAATACACACACAGTTCATAATGCCGTTAAACACAGCTTGACTATCAGTGAGCAAACAGATGAGTGTAGTCGGCAGGATCAAATGTTTCAACCCTAGAAATTAGTCTGGATAAGCACGTTACTGTTAAGGTTTAAACAAGCACGCATTGGGAGAGATTTGTCCATGTTGTAATGACGTCCATTGCACAGACAGTCACACCCGCTTGATGAGCGCCTGTAATGCAGGTCCACAGACGAGGCCCTCGGCCACTGGCGCCAGCAGACGGTATGTTGTCGATTTCTGCTGCCAGGGCTGAAGTGCAGTGATGTGCGGTGAGGGTCATGGCTGGTGACTCCTTCAGAGTGACGTTTACAAATATATGAACCCAAAGAGTCGCTTATTCACTAATCATCTGGCAGCTTGCACATTGACTACTGCTTATGTTTCATATTTCATCAGCATTCTTTACACACACATCGGTAAGGCGCACATGTGGCTAAGAAAGAACGTTACATTTATAGAGCATTTGCTCCTCACCCTCCATGTGCTCTACATTTGCTGCTACAATTTCACAATTCATACTCATTCAATACAAATGAAAGGACAGAGTAGTATACACATAAACAGATTTCAATTTTGACCTTAATTGAAATATTTAGTTGTTTTTCAAAGCTTTTAATTATGATGCTTTAATCAATTTTAATACCAACTGTTCAATAAAAGCATAACAAGAAAGACAAAAGAATATTTCATTTAAGGTCAAAATTTAGTTTTTATATATTGGATTGTTTTTTTCTTAGTCTAGTTTTTTTTTTTTATAAAATTGAAAACTGTTTATGGTCTTACCTTTATTTGTAAATAAAGTCCGTGCGCGTATCCTTCTCCACGAAAATCTCTGTCACTTTCTTGTAAATGTCCTCCTTATTTTCCTTTAGTTATAAAAATCATAATCTTCCATTTTGGCAGTCAGTCAGAACATAATATAAAACTAAAAGGACCGCTGCAGTGCACTTGACTTTCTGATATCGCTAACTTATTGGCGCCTCTGCGTAGAACAAGCAGCGACGAGCACCTGTTGGGCTCACATGCGCCCCCTTCAGGGTGGCACTGTAATGTCTGCTCACTTTGTGCCTTTTCACTGCGGTTTTATGTCCGATCAGCAACACTAAATATTTCACACACATTCATTAAAGATATTAGCCAGACTGTGGAAAGTCAGGGTGTATAATAAACGTGTCTGCAAACATTATATTGGCGACATGCAGAGAGCGACAGCAACAGCAACAGGCACGCGACAATCGTATGCATCAACCCAATGTATGAGGGATAGCGCAGTTCTCGTCGCTGCCGCACCTCGTGTTTCTCCCCTGTATTTGAAGAGGAAATGCGCAAATTCAGCGATTTTGACTATAAAAATGATCAAAATTACTGGAATCATACAGAAAACTAATTTCTAGCACAGACCAATGGACTCATTTAAATGAGTTTTTTTCTGCTTTTCATGATATCCTGATTTCCCTTGGAAATGTAAAAATCTCAAATTAACTTTTGATTGAAAAAGATCTTGGAAAAGAGCACATCACATCACATCACCGAATGGACCTCTGCTATCGTGCCTTTCATTATCTATCTATCTATCTATCTATCTATCTATCTATCTATCTATCTATCTATCTATCTAGCTATCTATCTAGCTATCTATCTATCTATCTATCTGAGCTCCAGTTGTATAAGATAGACCAGCAATTGTAATGTAAATTCTGTTCATAAAGTCTGTCCGCTGCTCTGCAATTCTTGAGGTTCCATCTGCCTTACCCTGTAAAGACTTCAGCTCAGATGGTGCTCTGAGGTGTCCACCTTGAGCTGAATGTCACTTGTTTACCTCACCCTCTGGCACCTGCCCACCCATAAGTGTTTTTCCTTCATCTTTGGAATTTCTTTTTCTTTTTACAGCTCCCACTCTCTTCTGAGTGAAGACATGGATGGTCCAGAGAGAAGGCTGGGCGCTGCCTCCGGGAGTCTCTATGGGTCCACAGGATCCTTTGCTAATCTCAATAGCCCATATCTCCGATCCCCTGGACCTCAAAAGACCTTCAGTGATCAGGGCCTGGAGTCCTTCGCTAGCCGTCCCCAGCAGCCCTCCATAAGTAGCTTCCACCATGGGCGTCACTCGTTCTCACCACCTCACCTAAAGGGTCATTCCAGCAGCTGCCCACCCTCTGTCACCAGCTCCCTGTTGGACATTCCAGTGGTGCTGATCAACGGCAGTCCAGAGAACGATGACTTGTCCTGCGGGAGACCAGAGGAGGGGCGTGCGACCAAAAAAACAGGCGTGAAGTCACCTTGCAAAGCCTCCAGCACGAGCACACTCCATGGTGAGACAACTTTCTTCTCTTCAGCTACCGGCAGCCTGAGCTTCTCAAGGCTTTCTGATTTTTATTTCCTTGTTATTTCCATTTTTGAAGTAGATTAGCAGCATTTTAGGCATTCTGACTGAACTCAGCGCTGCGATTTTTTCAGGGTTTTAAGGAATTTGCATTGATTGCAGGTACATCTCCAGATGGACAACCCACCATGAAGTTTGTGATGGACACGTCCAAGTATTGGTTCAAACCGCAGATCACAAGGGAGCAGGGTAAGTGCCATTGTGGTGCTTCTCACTGTTGTTTTGTACACCTCAGCCACTCTGGCCAGATGAGCTGCCATTGAACAACATCTCCTTTCTGGTAGGAGACATTTTGTTTACGTCCACACCTTGGGAGGCAGAGAGCCATTAAAGGTGCTTGGATGGGCAAAAGCTCTCCTCAGAGAAGTTCACTCAGCCTCCAGTGCCACGAAATGAACCAAATCACCTTGCTGCCTGAACCTCAGGATCTAAACATGCTAATAAGTAATTAAACTTGAAACTTTCAGATGTATTGACGAAAAGATGGAGGTCACCAGGTTACCCCACCACCACCAATTATCAGATATATCAGCAAACTGAATTTAGGGGCTTGTTTTACGACACAGAATTTGAGTTCCTCCATGACAGCGGGATGGGCCTTTTGCTTCAGCGCTGACGAGGATTTCAGTCCTGAGTCTTTAATTCTGAATCTCAAACTCGCCGTTCACCAAAGCATTCCAATCAGAAAGTGCAAAGAGAGTGAAGTCGTGAAGGTTTCACAGCGGTGCTCACCCATAAACACCTTCACCTTCAGAGTCGAGACTACGACTTGCGTGTGTTTTGTTAAGCTGGTTGTTTGTGGGCTGTTAAGGAATGAGGACCCCTAATGCCCTGATGTTAGATGTTAGTGTCGATGCTAAATTTACATGAACCTCACCAAACTGAATTTCATGCGGCTGACTGTGTTAAGGCCACAAAGTAAATTAAACAAAGCTGTTTTCATGTTGTGCACTTCTCTACTCCATGCACTCTGAGGGGCTCGCTGACTAGCTGGTCGTGGCCTTCTAAACTTTGATTTTTGACAAACACCACAGGCCACTACAGGATAACATTTCCCCAAAATCCCTGTCCTTTACTGCCAGGGCAATGAGAACTTTAAGAGCTTAGGATACGAATGTGTATAATACATTATATGGAGCGTATGGGCTTATATACAGTATGTGTGCAGGTGATTTGTCAGCGCTGCATACTGAGGACAGGCACACCCTTTGGGAGAAGCTCATTGTCAGTTTTATATTTTTACAAATGGCTGTGTGTTATTGAATTTAATCTTTACATGGATATGCACTTATAAATATCTCTACTCAATCAATCATAAGTCTTAATGTGTCTACCGCATATATTAATCTAACTACTATATCTACCATACAGTGCCTGTCTCAGTGTTTGCATCTCTTTTACATGGAAACTTTCAAGATAGCTCTCCATGTTTCATACCGAGATTAAATCTAGCATGCCAAGTAAATGACACAGAGGACTGTGGACTTTAATGTGTACATTTGAAATACACTAGATAGATAGATAGATAGATAGATAGATAGATAGATAGATAGATAGATAGATATGAAAGGCACTATATGATAGATAGATAGATAGATAGATAGATAGATAGATAGATAGATAGATAGATATGAAAGGCACTATATGATAGATAGATAGATAGATAGATAGATAGATAGATAGATAGATAGATAGATAGATAGATAGATATGAAAGGCACTATATAATAGATAGATAGATAGATAGATAGATAGATAGATAGATAGATAGATAGATAGATAGATGAAAGGCACTATATGATAGATAGATAGATAGATAGATAGATAGATAGATATGAAAGGCACTATATAATAGATAGATAGATAGATAGATAGATAGATATGAAAGGCACTATATGATAGATAGATAGATAGATAGATAGATAGATAGATAGATAGATAGATAGATAGATAGATGTAAAACAGACTATATAATAGATACATATGCCCCTACCAAGGTGAAAGAACAACTTAATATGAATATAAGACAGAAAGACATGGTCACACCTAAGCATGATCTATCTATCTATCTATCATATAGTGCCTTTCATATCTATTTATCTATCTATCTATCTATCTATCTATCTATCTATCTATCTATCTATCTATCTATCTATAGTGCCTTTCAGATCTATCTATCTATCTATCTATCTATCTATCTATCTATCTATCTATCTATCTATCTATCTATTATATAGTGCCTTTCACATCTATCTATCTATCTGTCTAAAGGCAATGGGAGAGGTTTGTTTAATCTTACCAGTCTGAGCTGGCACTGACCTCCAGATGTTCTTTTCCAGCTGACACTCTCCTAAAGGACAAGGTGCCAGGCTCTTTCATTGTGAGGGACAGCACGTCATATCGTGGTTCTTTTGGGCTGGTGATGAAAGTCCACGATGACTCTCCTGGTAAGCTGAACAACTAACACACATGATGGATTACTTTAGCTGCTCTTCAGATCTCCATACTAATGTCATTGTTCTCTTTTTATTATTATTATTATTATCTCAGGCGGGGAGCCCCTAAAACACTACCTTATCGAGTCATCAGCCAGAGGTGTGCGTATTAAGGGAGCTTCAGAGGAGCCATTCTTTGGTAAGAAACATTGAGATCAACTCAGAAAATGAGGATTAGTGTTGCAGTCAGACTTTCCTTGATTCTGTTTATGAAGTGTGCCACCCAGCATGAGGCATGACGTTGTCACATCTTGAGGTCTGCAGTTGTTGTGCGAGGTCATGCTGTGCTGAGGTAAATAAATGAGAGAGAAGTTGACAAGGAAAACAATTCTCTGGACAACATGAAGAGACCTTAAAGTAAGAAAACAAAGCAATCGTGGCACAAGCCAGTGATAAGCACCTCTCAGCCACTTTTCCTTGGGCGAGGCTTGGCATTGTTTTTGCTGAAGGTGACTTCATCATCATTTCCACCTCAGACTGATCCTCAGAAAGAAAACAGTCTTTAGGAGTCTCTCAAGTATTGTCTCTCTAATCCCTGACTCACAGGAGGCAGTGCTACAGCATATTCAAGAAACAGTCTTTCTTTCTTTCTTTCTTTCTTTCTCATGGTCTTTATCTTGTTACCCTTTAACAGGTAGCCTGTCTGCTTTGGTCTACCAGCACGCTATCACCACCTTGGCATTGCCCTGTAAGCTGCTCATCTCCACATCAGGTAAGTGACTCTATTGGTGCCCCGCGTGTCACAGTGCTAGTGGGCCCTGACACACTTGCTACAAAGAAGGGATTGCTGTTTTGTGTGTCACAGATTGGGAGGCATTCATTCTTTCTCATGATGTAATGGCAGGATCTTTTCGGAATCCCAAACTGGAGGTCTCTTCTGTAAACTGAGGTTTTCATAGATGGTGAGATCTCTGAGGCACTCGGCCCCTCAGCCTGGCACAAACCAGCACTCTCACAAGGCCACTCAGGAAACTGAAAAGTTAGCCAGCCAGCTCTGGGTGATGTCATTCTTATGGAGGCATTAGCCTGTGGTGCAGCACTCAGACTCTGCACAGGAGTCACCATTGTGTCCTTCTGTGTTTCATTATTATTGTTATTCAACACACCCTGACGTTTTCACTTAAACCATCTCAGGGTAATCGAGGACTACAGCATATCTCAGTAGTGTCGGGCACACGTCAGGAAACAGCTGTGGGCACGACACCAGTCCATTACTAGGCCTGACCCAGACAGAGCTAATTTAGAGATGCCAGTGTGCCCGCCATGCACATCCTTGGGTAATGTCTGAGGAAATTGCCGAAGCAGGAAAGACATGAGATATCAAAGCGATGGCAGATTACTTTGGATACGCAGCATATGCGATTAGAAGTACAGCTTGGTCACACATGTAGAATGCACGATTATCACCATTAGCAGAAAGAACTTCTTGTACAACATCTGGCATGGGAAGGAAGTGGCACCAGGTGAATGTTTGTAGATTGGCACACCATGCGGCCTCCATAGTTGTCCAAGGTGGTCAACATGTCCAACATGTCCCAAGCATTCTCACTGGGGGACATGTGTGGGCCTGGGAAGGAGTGGCACACGGTACGTCATCCAGGAACGCATGTGGTCAAGCATTGTCCTGTTGGAATGTGCCAGCCGGGGAGTGGGGTGGGGGTACCGCGTCGGCCTTCAGTACCTCTGTGATGTATCACTGGCTGGCCAAGGTACCGTCAAGGTGGAATCTGTGGAATCCAACGACCCCGCACACCATAACACCTGCTGCTGAGCCAATACACACTCTAACAATGCGGTGCCCCCAAACACACGTGTCCATCCATCATGGTACAGTAAACTGAACCTGAAAACGCAGCACGGTGCCAGTCATGCCGCCATTGCTAGTAGTTCTGGCATCATTGGCTCCAGTCAAGGATCACGGGTATTTTTAAAAAGTGATGGCAAGTGAGAATGCCCCACTGCCACAAATCTCTGTGTGACTGTGCAATGGATGTTTGCTTGTTATTAATGATAATAACAGGATACTCAGATATTTGTATCTTAGCCTTCTTTTCTCATGTTTCCTTGCAGATTTTGTCATTAATGACGAACAAAGTCAGTCCAGCTCAGGAGACCAGGAGAAAAAATCAGCCAGTAAGTGGTGCTTCTTACCAGCAAACGTATAAAATAAGCAAGAATCATTGCATCAGATATTTGAATTATTAACATTTGGGCTTCAATGTAAATGTTTAAAGCAGGGGGCTTCATCTCCACTCCTGTGGCTCTGCTCTGGCTGCAGGTTTTCATTTTGACTGTTTACAGAATTATTGACCGGTTTCCGCTACTAATAAACTTCCATCCATCCTTCCATCCATTATCCAACCTGCTATATCCTAACTATAGGGTCACAGGGTCTGCTGGAGCCAATCCCAGCCAACACATGGCGCAAGGCAGGAAACAAACCCCGGGCAGGGCGCCAGCCCACCGCAGGACACACACACACACACACACACACACAGCAAGCACACACTAAGGACAATTTAGGATCGCCAGTGCACCTAACCTGCTTGTCTTTGGATCACCCGGAGGAAACCCACGCAGACACGGGGAGAACATGCAAACCCAGGTCTCTTTACTGCAAGGCAGCAGCGCTACCACTGTGCCACCGTGCTGAGACCCCTGGTTTGAGGTCTAAATATATTTGATTGCAATAGAAATTTGTCATTTGTGCCCTCTGATAGAGGTCCGTAGAGGGCAAGACCACCCCTAGAAAAAGATCAGAAATTAAAAATGACTTCATATTCGTAATCACTCACCTTTAAATAGTCTGAAATGATTCGCCACGTGCTTATGTTTGAAATTTGTCATTGGTAACCTTCTGGGAGCAGCTCTTAGAGGGCTAGGACCACCGGTAAAGAATCAAATATCAAAAAATATTCAGGGTCAGAAACCTGGAAATTCCGTAAAATGACACTCCACGTGTCTATATTACCAACCTCCATTTTTAAAATTTTTTTGAAATGCAGTGTCTTTGATCCCTCGTTTACTATTGTAGACCACCGGGGTGCGTACGGCCACCCTAACCGTGACACAGACAGGCAGGACACTGACGGCCACACAACACGCCTTTATTTATAGGTGGGGAAGCGCTTTCTTCACTCCCCACAAGAGCACAATGTCCACAAAACAAAAGCACAGTTCTTTTCTTTCTTTCTTTCTTTCTTTCTTTCTTTCTTTCTTTCTCCACCTCTACTCCTCTTCCAGCAAGCTCCTCCTCCTTTTATTCAGCTCCTGCGGTCTCATCAGTGTTACCAGGATTCACTCCCATGTGTGGTGAAAGTCCACAGTAGGCCTCTGCAGCGCCCCCTGACGGCCCCCACAGAACCCAACAGGGCCACACCAAACTCCAAGTCCCAGCATGCCCTGCGTGGTGCCACCACCACTCAGGAGGGCTGCCCTCTAGTGTCCCAGGTGCCTCTCAGATGTTCTCTCTTCTCCCCCTGGTGACCCAGCCGGGTAATGGCCGAGGCCACCCACCACACTATTAAGAGGTGAACCCCAGGGGTCGGCTGATGTGGCCCGCCCAACCTCAAGTCCTGCCAATCATCTTTTGCTGAAGACACCTATCAGGTTACTCTCTTTCATAAGGGTGTCATCTCCTACATACTGTACAATACGCTCCAAAAATGGCCTAAAAATGAGGGTTTTTGGGTTTAGAGGACCGAAAATAAGGGGGAGCCCCAAAAGGTTCGACTTCTTGCATAACTCGATACCAAGACGAGTCAGATGGAGTATCACGTGTTGGGGTTTTCTCAGAGATAGGAGGTGCTGGACCAAACAAGAGATTTCAAAGCATTCAGAAGTCATTCTCACGAACACAAAAGAGGCGTCAATGGCGTGTGTGCGGTCGCAGGCGTCACTGACAGAAGAAGTGTCAGTGATGTCCCAGCAAGTGCCACAGCAACGTCACAACAGTCACAGGTCCCAAACCAGTAGTCCCCAATGTCCGAAGAGGGAGTGACATAAAAGGTGGACATGTGAGGCCAGCAGAGGCGCCTGTGTGCGCCGTGAAGCTGATGGGGATGTCGAGGTCTCATTCGGCTGCACGGTTTTCGGCTTCCAATCAGCCAGGTGGTGTTAATCGTTCCTGTCTCTGTTCCTCAGCCTGTAACCTGCTGTACCTGAACTCGGTGAACACAGAGGCTCTCACGGGACCGGTAGCTGTTCAAAAGGCAGTCTCGTGCACCTTCAAGAGTGATCCCCTCCCCACGCCCACCATCGTCAACTTCAAAGTGTCCCAAAATGGCATCACACTCACTGACGTCCAGAGAAGGTAAGAGAGGGTATTAGCCCATGCCTCAGTGGGACCCTGTTTGAGCCCACTAGAGAGAGAGAGAGACCCCCTCCATTTTGATCTTCTAACCTGCTTTACTCTCCCCCCTTTCACAGGCAGTTCTTCCGAAAACATTTCCACGTGTCCACACTCAGCTTCTGCGGGCCAGATCCAGAGGACCGAAAGTAAGTCACCTCGCCGTCTTCTGCAGGTTGAAGCACACGGTGGGATGTTGCAGGGCATTTAGCTGGGCACGTAGGAAGTGTGCCATCTTTGAGAAATCAGTGAAGGGAGGATTCGAGGGAAGGGCTTTCAACCCTTGGTGTCACTCGCGTCTGGAGCGGCCTTGGCATCTTGGCAGAGGTGTGCCAGTCACTCATGGGCTTTTAGAATGTCTCACATACCTAAACCCAATTCCCGGGAGTTAATTATTAGGACTATAATTTCTATCTTTTTTTAATGGGATCTTCTTTTTTTTCCCAGGTGGCAGAAGAACTGCAAGTCTGCCAGGTGAGTTTGACGATGCCTACATTCTGACATGAGCCATTTTTTGACTTCGTGAAATAGCATTCAGTTCACTTTTGTACCGCGGTCTTTAGCGACCACGGGCTGGGGTTACTACAATATGTCGACATGAAGGGAGAGGTCGAGTGGCGGGCAAAGATCATAAGCAGGAGATCACAAGGGGAGCATCAGAACAATTAAAAATCAAAGTCGAAAGCAGGAGGAGTGAAACCGGGAAATCGAAAATAAGATAAAAGAGTTTTTCAAAAGGCGTGAGCGAATTTTTGTCAACCGTAAACTCGGATGAGAGAAGGTTATCGGAAGCGACATTATTTATAATGTCACACATCGTGTGTCGTGATTGGTGCCTTTTCTGGGAACTTTTTTGATCCTCTTTGCGGCTGCACTGAGGTATTCGCTTTTCACCTTTTCTTTTCTCTATTGTCCTTCCTGAGGTTTCTATTATTTTTTTAGCGTCATCCCACAATTCCTAGGCTAAGAGCCCAATGAGAAACAGAAACTGGTCGGAACAAAAACCTGCAGCCACAGGGGCTCCCCAGGACTGAGTTTGGGAAGCACTGGTGTAGATGATGAGATGGCTACAGGTGACCTCCATCGATACCCCACCTTCAGCTAACCTGCCGTTTAGTGGCCGTTAGATAGCTATGACTGGGGATTTGAAACATACGTTTGGTCCTCCTGGCCAGTAGCTAAGGTCTCTTGTGCTGTTATGTCAGCCCCCTACCCCACTTGCTGTCACCTATGTCCCATTATGTGGTCATGTGTGATATTCTGCAAACTACTGATGGACATCCTCTTGTCAGTAATGGGGGATTCCTGTCAAATCCAATGCACAAAACTGAGGAAAATGGACAGATAGATGAATGGATGGATGGATGGAAGGATGAAAAACTGAATTGTTATAGCTCACTGGAAATTAGGGGTGGGCACACATTGCCAAAGTGAACAAGGGTTTCTACTCACCCCTAACAAAACGTCTGGTGAATTAAAAGAAAACTAGGAAAGAGATTGTGGATGAACAGCCTGCTCTGGAAGTCCTCTTAGATCCATAAGACCTCGTATTTACTGCTGACCTCTTCAGAAATGTCCATGGGGGCTGCGGTGGCTGACCCTCCACTGCGTCATTTCAATACAAAAAATTCAGCTGAATCTTTCAGGCTGGCAGTGAGAGGTCCAATACACATTTACAGTTTGGCCTTTGTCAAGCATGTGGCTGCTGCTTCGTCATAGTGCTACTCTAATGAAAATGGCGGCCTGAAGTGTAGCAGACATATGCTGTGACTTAAAGGAATATCTTTTTTTTTTTTTTAATATGCCTGCGGTGGGCTGGCGCCCTGCCCGGGGTTTGCTTCCTGCCTTGCGCCCTGTGTTGGCTGGGATTGGCTCCAGCAGACCCCCGTGACCCTGTAGCTAGGATATAGCGGGTTGGATAATGGATGGATGGTTTGTGATGCCCGAGCACATACAGCCACCCTAACCCCGACAGAGAGACAGCCAGGACACGGTTTTATTTACGCAGTCCAGCACTCCAGAGCACAAGGTAAAGCACACTCCTCCTCCACAGCAGGTTTTGCCCTCTTCCTCCCGACTCTGGCCATTGGATGATGGCGATTGGCCCCTTTTTAATAGGACAACCGGAAGGACTCGAGGTGCCCAACGAGTTTCTTCTGGCCACACTTTCTGGTGCCAAAGAGTGTCCTGTAAATGACCTGGGCCACAGGCCCCAGCAAGGTTGAGCTTCCATGCTCACAACCCATGACCACCACTGGAAGGCAAGGGGGCCACCCTCTGTTGGTCTCAACGGTCTTGAAAATACTCAAATGGTCCTTCCATGGTCAGGGCGTCCACAGGTTTTTTCCTCAATGTAATTTGTAGTGGTGGCCAAGAACAATTTGTAATCTCACGTATTCATGCAGAATGGAGAGAAAGAAGGTTAGGATACAGCGACCAATGCTGTACAATGGCGAACGATGTGAAAAATATCCGTGGTACAAAGAAAAACAAAAAAAAAAAACTCAGGTTGCATAATCCACACATCCATTATCCAGTTGCTTGTCCAAAATGTGCAAAACACTTACCTTTGTTGCTAAAATATTGTTAAATACGTAAAAAGACCCCATCAGTGGGATGCTACATCCGTGTGTACTTTGCTAGGGAGACACCTCCTGTCCTCCAATCATGGCCTCCATCCCCTTGGCATGCCGGTCCGTCCAACACAACATTCACAGAGTTTTGACTGTATCAAAGGTTCTCATCCATAGTCTCGGGCAGTGGAGCCGGTCTTTGAACCCGTCGTGTTAACGATGTCACGCGCTGCACTCGTCCACTTCATTTCCTTACAAAAGCTGCTCAACAACAAGGCCACCCAGGGGAGAGCAAAATGGCAAAGATATACGGTGCCCTGTGTGTGTTCGCAGCGGTGGCCATCTTATGTATCTTGACTGTTATGATCCCACTGGTCACATGGTGCATGTATCATGTGCCTAGCAACCATGCAGCATCATAGCGACCACCCACACAAAGAATGTCGAATCCAGAGACATGAGATGAGAGGGCATTAACATCACAGAATATCCATACAGATCATAAACTGGACAGATAACAATAAATATAATTCAACAAGACAAATCACAGCCTACATTAATGGCCAATCATGGACGCGGTGACCTCAGTAAAGGTGGGGGTGTTGACTGAGTGCCCTACTGCCACTGGTGGTCTCTGCCAACCAGTAACTGCATTTGAATATCATAGGCGGTCGACCGTGACCTGCTTAAGGCCACTCCATTGTCACTGAGCCACACAAGCCCGTCAGTAGTTAAAGGTCCACGTCACGGTCGGTTTCTAATTTGGTTATAATAATTACTGTGACTCTTTGTCTCTATCCTGCATGTTCTCACCTCAGTTTCTGTTTTGCTGTCTTTGCAGGATCTTTGGCTTTGTTGGGAAGTCCCAGGACAACAACTCTGAAAACTTGTGCCACCTCTTTGCGGAGTACGACAGCCTTCAGCCGGCCTCTGTGGCCATCGACCTGGTGAGAGGCCTGCTGGCCAAAGCTGACTGAGCCACTAAAGGCCGCAGCTTCACCTGGAACTGGAACTCCTCACCATGTCTGGCACTTTGTGTGTCCTCCTCATGTACAGTATGTACGTCTGCCTCGTCAGGGCAGTACAGACTGGCGAGGGCACGTCATTTCGTTGACAAGGAAGAAGTGGGCTGGGGGCTGCCCGCACACACATGTATGTACCACTGTATATATGGAGAAGGTACCCTGACTCTGCACCACTCTCATTGGGTGGGCTTGACCCCAAGTGTCACTGGGCTGCATGTCCTGCTCAGTCTTCCATGGCTTATCTGGTGAACTCTCATCTTTGTCGTCTGAACCGGGTGCAGCTATGGGCCTGTGGGTGCTCCTTTCTATCGGGACTGGAATGATGCTGTAGAAACATCCTGCAAAATTGTCGGAGTCTGTCTAATACGTTTTGTCATTTGTATTTTATTTATCATATTGTGTTAATTTATTTTAAACAGTGTATTCTGTTGGCTTAAAAGTTAATAAAGATTGTCATTTGCATAATAAACATGGGTAAATGTTAGTGGCGTCAGTCAAATAATTGTAAGTTTCAAAAACTATGATGAGGGGTTCCCACCCCTATGGAAAAAAGTATGAGGGCAGCACAAAAGGATAGCCAGCTGTACTGTAGTGCTACAACATCAAGCACAATGGTAGACCCCCATTATGTGACCAGCATGGAGCCGCACAGCACATGCAAAGACAGGCCACATCTTCAGTGCCACAGTCCTGCCCGGGACACACTGTGCCATTTCTCTCCCCACTCAGACATGTCCATTCAGGGCGCCCCTGGTGTCAAATCAAAGAAAATAAGGAAAACGATAGAATGTGGCGTTCACACGATGATTGATTGATATTAACGGGTCCAAAGTATGCCAACAAGGCTTTCCTGACCCCATTACACCACCACCAGCCTGGACTGTTAACACAAGGCCGGTTGGCTGCATGGGTACATACTGTTGGTGCCAACCATCTGTGGGTCTTAACAGAAATCAAGAATCATCTGAGCAGCATACAGCTTTCTAGTCTTCAGCTGTCCAGTTTTGGTCAGCCTGCGCCCAGAGCGTCATCAGCTTTCTTATTCCTGGCGGACACGAGTGGAACCCGATGTGGTCTTCAGCCATTGCAGCCCACCCACCTGAAGGTTTGAGGTGTTGTGCACTCTGAGATGCTTTTCTGCTCCCCACAGTTGTACAGCGCGGTAATCTGAGTGACTGTAGACCTTCTGCCAGTTGGCTTCTGATCCCCTCAGCTCTCTCGTTGACAAGGTGTTTTCATCCACAGAGCCTCCACTCATGAAGTGCTTTTGTTTTTCGCACCTTTCTTAGTAAACCCCAGAGAAGATTGTATGCGTAAATCTGAGGAGAGTAATCCCCAAACCAGCCCGTCTGGCACCAACAATCCTGCCACCGTTGAAATTGCTGAAGTCACATTTGTTTATTCCTCATTCGGGTGTTTGCTCTGAACACGAACTGAAGCCTCTGACCTGCATCTGCAGGATTTTATGCATTGTGCTGCTGCCACGTGATTGGCTGATTTGACGATTGCAGGAATGAGCAGGCGTTCCTAATTATTTGCACAGCGAGTGCACCGCACACACACACACACACACACACACATACTGTTGTCATCAAGTTAATGTCAAGTGTTACATGTAGGAGGTGAAAATGTGAGGTCTGAATACATGATGGGAGGTCTGTCATTTCGAAAGTCCACCTTATGAGAAGTCGTGGTGGTCTCGACACTATCAACAGTGTTCCGGGGGCATTAAGAAGGATAACAGAGTGTCAGGTTATATATGATGTGTGGAGTACAAGTCCAAGGAGGGTCTGCTGAAGCTTTATAACACACTGGTGAGGCCCCATCTGGAGTCCTGGGTGAAGTTTAGGTCTCCGGGCTACAAAAAGGACATAGCAGCACTAGAAAAGGTCCAGAGAAGAGCAACTAAACTGAGTCCAGAGATAAAGGGAATGAATTATGAAGAAAGATTAAAAGAGCTGAGCCTTTTCAGTTTAAGCGAAAGAAGATGAAGAGGAGACCTGATTGAAGTGTTTAAAATTATGAAGGGAATTAGCGCAGTGGTCCGAGACTGTGACATTAAAATGAGTTCATCAAGAACACGGGGACACAGTTGGAAACATCAGGACGTTTTTCTTTACACATAGAACGACAGACACTTGGAACAAGTGACCAGGTAGTGTGGTAGACACGAGGACTTTAGGGGCTTGATGTTAATTCAGTAGGCAGGACTGGCGAGGCTCTGCCAAGCTGAAAGGCCCGTCCTCGTCCAGACTGTTCTAATGTTCTAATCTCTCAACACAAACTCTCTTCGTCACACCGTGTAGTCCTCAGGATCTTCTTGCCGTTAGAGCCGTTGTTATGAGAAACATTCAGAAGCCAACAAGGTGTTAACGTCGCACGGCTGCTCCTCCTTCTGTCTCTGCTATTTCTTGTTGCTACAAGTTTTGTACCTCAGACACTTAGAACCCTGGATACCCGCCGTGAACGTCTGAGCCGTTGTTCTGTTTGGATTGTGTTTGCATTTCACCTCTCCGTGCACTCGGGATATGGCGGGATGACGAATAAAGCTGACTTGACGGGACTTGACTCAAAAACAAAAAATGCAATGATTTCTGCGTCACGCGTACCTCAAGCTTTCTTATTCATACCATGTAATTAAAGATCTGGTTTTAACCCTTTAAGCTCAGGCCCATTGCTTTGGATCAAGCAGTAATAGCAAATTAAAAAAAAAAAACAAAAACAGCACAGAATCATTCAACTCCTCACAGCTATGATTCAAGTGCAGCGTCTGCCGTTCAAATGGTGTATTGCATACCACGCTGCTACGTTTTTCTGCTTGCCCTCAATGATGGCCGAATTGATGCATCACAGCACACCACCGGCCCCCATCTCCCCGCACCGCATGTCCTGATTCAAACGTGTACAATTTGACGGTGTCACACACGCACACATGGGAGGCAGCTATAAGGCCTGAACGAGAGTAATTCCACCCCAGACCAGGGGGTGGCGGAGTGTGCTGACTCTTCTTCTCGCTTTTATGGATGTGGTGAAAGAGGACATGCAGGTGATGGGTGTAACAGAACAAGATGGAAAGGACAGAAAGATATGGAAGAAGATGATCCGCTGTGGCAACCCCTAACAGGAGCAGCCAATAGATGAAGAAGACTGCAGATCGTTCACGGGAAATTCCTCCTGGCCCTGTGGACGTCACTTCCAATCCCGGCCCCTTTGATGACATTATTTCTGGGTCTGAGCCTATGGATGAACAAAAGTAACATCTCCATAAATAAATGGCTCGATGGTGAACAAAAAGGAGCCCACATGTGGATTTGAACCGAAACATCACAAAAAATCGGAAACGAAAAAAAAATCTAAACAACAGTCAGCCGAGACCCCAACTCGAGTTGCAGGCTTACAGCCTACACAGGCCTACAGATGGGGCAAAGTCTTTAAAATCAAAAACGATGTACAAAAAATAAAAGGAGGGAAGAGAGAAAATTGTAAAACCTCAGACCCACAAAGCAAAGAACATTTTGTTAATATTTAAAGAGGACAATAATTTGGACGTGAACAGCAGTAGGGCTTTGGCCCTAGGAACCAAGATATCCGAACTATTCAATAATATTTTAATAATTATTTACCGCTCTTATTTTGATGTTTCCTTTTTTTTTATTTTATTGAACTTATTAAAATCAAATAACATTCCATACAAGCAAGTCAAGTCTTATCTTTCTGATCATAAAACAGGTCATTAGGATAGCAACTGACGAGAGGAATTCAGAATTGATTGCAGAATTACGGCATTTGAGGATTCCTCTAAACCTCCTCTTTCTCTTACACGATTTGGCTCAAAGACTAATCAGCACATCGTCATCTCATAACCAGCTGAAGTTTCGAGTTTAGCTCTGGTCCGTCCTCAAGAAGCCGTGACACACAGACAGACAGACAGACAGACAGACAGACAGACAGACGCACACCCATCTTTGGGAGATTGATATTTTTGGTATCAGGAGACTCTAAAATGTCGAGATCAGTTGAAAACCAGAGATCAAAATTTTTGAAGTATCTAAAATTTGTGCTTCTCCCCCCATAGACAACAGGTGATGGTAGGGGTGGGCACAAAGCACAAGGTCGGCAAATGAACAGCAGGAGCAATTAAAGAAGCAAAACTAGGTTTGCAAGACCCAAAAAGTAACCATCCATTTTTTGCTGAATCCGAACACAGGGTCATGGGGGGTCTGCTGGAGCCAATCCCAGCCAACACAGGGCACAAAGCAGGAACCAATCCCGGGAAGGGTGCCAACCCACCACAGGGCGCACACATACACACACCAAGCACAGACTAGGGACAATTTAGAATCGCCAATCCACCTAACCTGCATGTCTTTGGACTGTGGGAGGAAACCCATGAAGACACGGGGAGAACATGCAAACTCCACGCAGGGAGGACCCGGGAAGCGAACCCAGGTCCCCTAACTGTGAGGCAGCAGCGGTACCACTGCGCCATCGTGATGCCCAGACCAGTAACCAGAACGCCTGAATCAGCACATTTAATGAGAGCAGGGGCTCAAAACCAGGAACCCAAACTCAAAAGCATAGATCATGAAAACAGAAATCATGAACAAGGATGCCATGCCGAAGCTGATGCTGCCACTTCATGCCACCACAGGAACAGAAACATCAGGTAAGCTGATTCGGGTTTTCTACTCAGTAAGTTCTGTATTTCATCGTGGTGATGTGTTGGATGTTGGTCGGACATGCCTGTCACATTACACATCATCACCTATGCGCACCAGAGGGTCGCCTAGAGGAAATAATACCACCTCAGGAAGAGAGGGGGCGCTGCTGCTGCTAACAGTCTTGTCTCCTTCCTCCCTTACTGCCCCTCAAGGGCGCCGACACAAAAGAAGTTCCGCCCCTTCTAGTCCACCTGATGTAAGAGGAGACCACTCACGGAGGATTGCGTCTCACGTTTAGAAGTTGACCAGGCTTCTGTGGGGCGTCTATGCACCAGTGACTCAGGTGTCCACCAGATATTTGGACAATTTGCCCACTGAGCACCTACTGCTCAGCACTTACCAGCTGGCTAATCGTCACACTGGAGCCTCGATAAACTCCGAACGCTGGGTACAGGGGCTCCGTGAAGCTGGCCTGGAACCTGTGTAGTATCGTCATGGTGTCTGAGATGCTGTAAAATGCAAGCGTGCCACTGTGGTGGTCCACATAAACCCCAATTCTAGAACAGCGGGGGGCAGTGATTTCAGTTTCCTGGTTATCATGCCACGCAGCATAAGTAGAATCCAGGCAGAGTAAACTCCAGGACTTTCGATTACCTCCCAGGCGACAGGCCGAGCTCCATCCTTTCCTGCTGATTGTTTTATAGGCCACAGCGATGGCTGCCCCTCTGCCCTGCCGCTCCACCTCCCAGTAGCTATGCGGCCCAGTCAGGGGCTCCAGACAGAGGACCTGCAGGTAGCGGTCAAACCTGGCGGGGTGGTCAGGGCAGGAGTGGCTCTCTCCACGCCACACCACGCTGCGGTTTCTCTCAGCCACCTGCAGGTGTTCGTTGGCCGTGCATTGGTCCAGTTTGAGTAGACAGGAGTCTGCATGAAGAGAGAAAAGAATCGGTGAAGAAACGTCAAGCCGCTAATCATCTGCCCAGCTACAGAGTTCACTAATTGGAGCTTAATTTCATTTTATTTTGCATTTGGGGGCCGAAACTTAATGTAACCGAGTAGTCAGCCATCTACAGGCAAAAACATTGGTGGTGTCATCTAAGAGGTTACAGGCCTAAAATAAAGTCTGCCCTTCTCTGTGGCTCAGGGGACAACGGCTCAGATAGTGGGACCTCTTTCAGTGAAAGAAAAAGCCAAAAGGAAGCATTGGCCATAGGGAAAATGGTCACCATACTTAAATATTAATATGCATATCGGCTTGGGGCAAAACAAAAAGAGGTGTCTGCTTGTGTAAAGCCCATCATGGACTATGCGCCCTTTGGCCTAATATTAGGCCCAATTTACAGTTGGCGACTGATTTTCTGAGTCGGCCCGAATTTCAGCTTCATTGGCTGTCGTTTCGTGAGCAGTATGGGGTCTGGGGGTCGCAATGCCCGATTGCCTCTAACGATTGGGCTGTCATTGTCCTGAATCGAGGTGAAGTCATGTGGCAGCATGATGGCGCGGGGATAGCACTGCTGCCTTGCAGTAAGAAGACTGGGGTTTGTGCCGCAGGTTCTCCCTGTGTGGAGTTGGCATGTTCTACCCATGTGTGGGTGAGTTTCCTCCAGGTGCTCCAACTTCCTCCCACAATCCAAACACAAGGAGGTTAGGTGGATTGGTGACACGAAAGTGGCCCTGTTATGTGTGTTTGCCCTGAGATGGACTGGCGCCCCTGTTTGTTCCTGCCTTGTGCCCTATGCTAGCTGGGATAGGCTTCAGCAGACCCCCATGACTTGGTTCAGGAGAAAGCGGGTTAGATTATTATTATTATAGATTATTAATTTTTCATGTCTTTGTGTTATTTTTTTCAATATGTGATTATGTACTGGTGTGCTGTCTCTTCAAATATGAGAATGTTCCAGGTTTTCTGTGGGTTAAACCCCCAAGAGGCGGGGCCACCTGTCCATCTCCATTTAGGAACCGCCCCCAGCCCTACATAGACTGTGGAGACAAGCAGTTCAGTGGGAATCATTTGAAAGTTTTTATGGTTGGAATTTCTGTTTTTTATTTATTTATTTATTATTGTCATGGTCATTTAGCTAACAGCTCAGCTGTCCCAACATCTCAACATCCAGGTTCTTCTTAAGATTCCTCAAGGTTTCTGCTTGGTAGTTTCTTCCTGATTTTCATAATTTTTTTGTGTAAAGAAGAGCTTCCTGGCTTTAGTCCTAAATGCACGACCCCTTAATTTCCACTGGTGTCCTCGAATACGGGACATGAATGAATGAATTCTGCTGGATCTGCTTTATCAATGCCTCTATTTTCAAGATGAGGTCCCCATGCGGTCTCCTCTGCTGGAGAATAAACAGGTTTAATTTTCTAAGCCTGTCACAGTAGGACATCTCCTTAAGTCCTGAGATGCACAGGTCCAAGTGCTGCCATGTCTTTCTTGAGGTGTGGTGGCCAGAACTGCACACAACACTCCAGAAGTGGTTTCTCCAGTATGCTGTGTAGTCTGAGCAAAACGGCCCTTGAGGATTTTGGAGACCTGGAGTAGGTCACCACGCGGACTCCTCTGCTCGAGACTAAACAGGTTTAATTCTCTGAGTCTGTCACAGTAGGACATGTCCTCAAGCTCTGAGATGTTCTTGGTTGATCTCCTCTGCACAACTTCAAGTGCTGCTCTGTCTTTCTTGTAGGGTTTTGACCAGAACTGCACACAATGCTCCAGATGTGGTCTCACTAGTGCATTACATAGTCTTAGCATAATGTCGCTTGAGGATTTTGAAGACCTGGATTATGTCACTAAGTAGACTCTGCCCAGCTTCAAGTGCTGCTCTGTCTTTCTTGCACTGTGGTGACCAGAACTGCACACAGGATTCCAGATGTGGTCTCATGAGTGCATTATACAGTCTGAGCCTAACATCCCTTGAGGATTTTGAAGACCTGGAGCAGTTCCCCAGAGTTCTTCTCTGCTCGAGACTAAACAGGTTTAATTGTCTGAGTCTGTCACAGTAGGACACGTCCTCAAGCTCTGAGATGTTCTTGGTTGTTCTCCTCTGCTCAGCTTCAAGTGCTGCTCCGTTTTTCTTGTAGCAGGTTAACCAGAACTGCACACAGGATTCCAGATGTGGTCTCACGAGTGCATTCTTTAGTCTGAGCACAACGTTCCTTGAGGATTTTAAAGACCTGGATCACCTCACCAAGCAGACTTCTCTGCTCGAGACTAAACAGGTTTAATTCTCTGAGTCTGTCACAGTAGGACATGTCCTGAAGCTCCGAGATGTTCATGGTTGTTCTCCTCTGCACAACTTCAAGTTCTGCTCGGTCTTTCTTGCTCTGCGGTGACCAGAATTGCTCACAGGACTCCAGATGTGGACTCACGAGCGCATTATGTAGTCTGAGCCTAATGCCCCTCAGCTTATATTCAAATTTTTTACGATATAACCTAACACTTTATTTGCCTTTTTAATTGTTCCTGTGCATTGCCTAGATGTTAGAAGTGTTGTGTCAACATCTAGATGTTCTTTTCAGAGGCCATATTGACTGTCTGAAGTCAGCTAGAAGGGCAGTGTGCCTCCTGTGCTCCTCCACACGATTCCTGCTGTCAGTGCTGTGAGTGAATGACAGAGAGGATGGAGGCCCTGACACCCTCCGGCCCCATTTCTGAGACACTGATGTCTCCCGATGTTCTCAACGCTGGACCAAATGTGATAAATAAAGACAAACTCACAAGCTATGAAGTCAGCCCTGCTCTGCAGCTCACAAGGCGTCGGCACAGATGTTGGAAGTTCCATCACTGAAAAGAAGACAAAATGAAAGCAGTTACGAACGTTGGAACAAGCTTGGAACCAACAGCCGATAGCCACTTCTCATAATTAACAAAGGACCCCCTTTATGGGGTCATACATGACCAACACTGACAATGAAGTGGATTGGGAGGGTCCTTATTACTGCCTTTGTTTAACCAAAACACATTGAAATTAGAGGTCATGCATGGAAATGGGGGGCAACTTTTATATTCTGTTGGCATTTGGGAGGGCAGGTGTTGCAAGTGGTGGTCTTTTTTTTATTCTGTATTGAATTAGAAGGCACTTATACTTGACCTAGCATTTGGGGTTCTTACATGGAGGTTTTGTGCCAATTTGATATTCACTTGCTATTTGGGGGGCCTAGTCTTACCTGGACTACTGAACCCTTTCAATGCTGTACTGAATTTGGAAGCTCTGGCCCTCTTTGCATTTTTTGTGCTTTAGGGGGGCAAGCATTTATTTTAAGAGCCACTCTCCTAATGGTATGGCCTGTGTTTTTAAGACGGTTACACTCTGCAAATGTGGGACCCCCTTGACACTTGGGGCCGTGAATTGTGCACCCTGATTCCCTCAAGAGCTGAATTTGATTTTGGGCCCCCTTAGAAGGGCAATTGTGACGTAGGATTAGGTGCTTGCGGGGCATTCCCCATTTCATTAGGCTTTCAGTTCACTCAGACTCTAAGAAACCTGATGCATCCCACACTGTGGCCTTTCCAAGTGGACGCACTTCGCGAATGGCCAACATGCTGATCTGCCAACCTTTGGTCAGCTTGCTTTGTGAGTTTAACCTGAAGCCGAGCTCTTCAATTGAACATCTGCCCACCATTAACTGCTCAAGAGCAGAATTTTCAACTCAAAAGCTCATGTGAATAACGTATGCGTATTCTTCCGATTTTCCAAAGGTATTTATTTAAGAAAAAAATTAGGAAAAAAATAACCTGTGCATTTTGCATGTTGTGAAGATGCAGCTGGATAAGTGACAAGTGGATTAAGTAACCCAGGGGTCCAGAAGGGCCGCACTGGCTCCAGGCTCTCATTCCAGCCAGTTTCCTAATAAGAAGTCAGTCCTTGCTGATTGCTTTGTAACTCTTTGGCTTGTCGGTGCTTTCATTCATCCAAGATCATTTTTTAATTGCCCTGTCGGGGAAACTTGGGGGTTGGTGGCAGGACTGGCACCCCAGCCACTGTATAAAACCTTACACTGTTCAGTGTGGTGCTGAGGGGTCCTCATCTTTGGTGGCTCATCGTTGTAATCAGTGCACACTGCCCACCAAGCCCACGCCATGTAGAGTTTCCTTCTCTGAGGACGTCATCCATGTGCTTTGTGGACCAGAACAGATTTAAACTTAACGCTCCTCCCAGTTCTCCAGTTCCCCTCTCATTTCTATCTACGGTTTTTTTTTTTAACGCTGATACTTCATAAGGCGGCACGTTAGCTGGGGAGCTGCGGGTTTATTGGTTACCAGCATTTCATTGTTAACTAACGTCTGCTCAAGAAAAGAGGCAACAATTAAAACTTAAAAGCAGCCGCTAAAAATTAAAACAAGCAATGAAGGGTTCTGAATTGTCACAGCCAGCAATGCGCACTGAATGAACAAACAAACGAGTTCTTTTGTACGTGTCTTTTTCAAGGCATGCGAAGTGCACCCTGCACCTTATATTGCATTCCGCGGCAGTCCGGAGCGATCATCTTAATGCCACTTAAACCATAGACATATATAGATAGACGCCACATTCACTGTGCTGCCCAGTTGACACGACACGTCAGCGTGTCCACCATATTGCGAGTGGCAAAAGTGCCATTTAAACTAATACAGGTAGACGTGGAAACCGGGAAAAAACAATAACGTTTAAAACAGTATCGTTTACATACAACAGATTTTGGCAAATCATTTAAATGCAATTATTTATATCAATTTATACACTAACAATGGCAATTATTAAATAACTATAATAATTACTGTATTATTATTAAATAATTCGTCCCATATAAGTAACATTTCTCGGACTGCCTTCTTTCATCTCCGAAACATGTCTAGACTTTGTCCTGTTCTTACGCAGCACTGTACTGAAGTATCGGTTAAAGCCCGAGTCACCTCACGTATAGATTACTGTAATGCTATTCTATCTGGCATCCCATAAAAACGTATCCATTGCTTATGCTGCCAGGATAATAACCTGCTGTTTTAAATCCACTGAACATATCACACCTCTTCTCTCTCAACTTCACTGGCTCCCTGTTAACTACAGAATACAATACTAAATCCCACTCTGAACATTTAAAGCTCCCCCCTACCTCACTGATCTCCTCCAGATTTACACTCCTTCTCGCTCACACAGATCCTGTAATTTGAGAGTATTCAGTCAATATGACAATATGGTGCAGCCTTAGTTTGTGGAAGACAGACACAACTAAAGACATGAGCATAAAATGATGGTTGTCAATTTCAAACTGTGTTTCCTCGATGTGCTCCTTGAGAAAAAACACATCATCTGAACCAATCTCAGCCTGAACAAACTGATCGATCAACGATACACTGACAGCTTGCCCTAATGTAGACTGTCGGATAACATGCTCAGCTACTTTGACCACCTTGACTGGACCCTCAGAAGGAATCATCAAGCCTCCTTTGTATTTTTAATGTGAGCGAGTGGTAGCTTTGATCATATGATGCCGGTACAGCATCTGTTACCAAACTAGCATGGCACACGTCATAGGACAGCTTTCTCAAAATCCCTTCTAAGGGCTACCTGACCTCCCACTGCTTCCTGAGGTGGATTTCTTTGGGAAACCTTCAAAGTTTGAGAAATGTTAACAGCTAACAACAATCTACTTAGTTGGTGACTAAATACGTTTAGCCAAAACGTTTGGAGGCTCACTTGAGCACATAAATGCATAGCTTTGCTAGCTTAGCCTGGCGTAGCTAAAATTAAGTTTAAAAAACGGGATTTTCTAATGGCCAAATATAACCAAAACAATTGTTCAGCCTTACCTATGAAATGTAATCCCCCAGGATCTGGTTTGGAGCGTACAGCGGTTTGTACAATCCCAAGCAGCACATGCATGAGGCATCTCTTCACTCCACAGCGGTGCCACTTGTAATATGGCGGCGACGTTGACGTACGATGCTGCTGGTCATGCGGCATCTAGTAATTCTATGTCTATGACTTAAATGGCCGAGATCTTTGGGAAACAGCCAATCAGTACGGTCGTGACAAAAACTAGCCAATGACTTACTTGGCAGACGACACCAAGCACCTCCCACGGATCGGCTCACTCTGACGTCTCAGTACACAAACTGATTGAATGAACCAGTATGACCCTTACTGGTCTGGAGAGCCATTGCAAGTTTGCTCACGTCCTGTAGACTGGAGACTCGCAGTCCATTGAATCGCAGTTCAGTTCATTGATGATATTTGTGTGGCCGACTGCATCAGAAATGACGGGATATTAAAGAAGGAAACTGCAGGAGATTAAGCCAAAACTGAAAATAATTTTATTTAGTCATATTTCAGTGTTTGCGTGCTCTATTTTTAGCTTCTTTTTGTACAATTGTAATTGTTTTTTTTTTGTCTATTTATTGTTGAAATTAGAAGATTATTATTATTATTATTATTATTACTGGGGGCTCTGCTCCCTGCTCACTTCACTCACCAACCCCCAGGGGCAGGCACTGGGCGCCCGCTATCTTACAGGTGAGCCGATCGGAGGGCATCAGGGTGCCCCTCCATTAAAGAAAGCGACTCTATTTAAAGATAGAAGAGTATGTGGGGCGAGGGAGGAAGACAGTTTGATCCTTTGTTATTACAGATAGAAAAGCAGTTACTTGAGTATTTCACTACAACTGCCTATTTTAAATTACTAATGAATAGTAAAGCATTGTAAAATGTAACAAAAAGTAAATAAAAAATTAGATTACATTAATGCCTCATCAAAAACAATATTCTAAATTGTTTTTTCCTCTAACTTACATTCTATAAATGTTGCTTTTCTGCATTTCTGTTCGCATATTGTTCGGGATGTTTCTCTCTTTCTTATTGTTCTTATTGAACGATTCTCTTTGCTCTTCATTTTTATTATATTCAGCTCTTTTTTTGTTCATTTTTGTTTTTGTCAGTGTTCATTGTCAGCTCTTGCTGCTGTTTTCTAAAATTCGACGTTCTTGAATAGATCATTGGCTTTTCTGCCTTCCCATTATAACCGACTGCGCTGAAGGGCGAGTTAGCAGCACCGAGAGGATGACGGGGTGGGATAGAGAGAGGATGTGCACGGTAGGAGTAACGCAGGGCCGTCTTTACAGCATTATAGCTCCCCGGGAAAAGCAGTGCACTGGTGGTCATACCTACAAAACCACTCAGCAAGTCACAACATACATAGATTAGCAACTGCCCAGCGTGTCCATACGTTAAGACGGCCCTGGTGTAAAAGACTGGGCGAGCGCCGTGGAGGGGTGTGGTCAAGGCTGAGTAACACAGAGACGACAGAAAGCAGTAGAATAATGATTGGGCGAGCAGTGTTGAGGGGCGTGGCCAAGGCTGAAAAACACAGACACGAAGGGAAACTCTTTTAATATAATTGAGAAATTGAGAGATTATTATTACTCATTTTGATGCTTGCTTTTCAACTAGAATATGGCTTGGTGTTGTTTTTGAAATAAGCGAATCAGTCATCCAAAGATTGAACGAAACAAATCGAATCACTAAAAAAGAATCGTTTTTCACATCACTAGTAATAGGCAAGAGAACTAAAATGGAGCCCCTAAAAACGTATTGGTTTAAGAGTAAATTAGATAGATAGATAGATCGATAGATAGATAGATAGATAGATACTTTATTAATCCCAAGGGGAAATTCACATAATCCAGCAGCAGTATACTGATACAAAGAAACAATATTAAATTAAATAGTAATAAAAATGAAAAAAATGAAAAAAATTAAAATAAAATTAATGTTAGCATTTACTCCCCCGGGTGGAATTGAAGAGTCGCATAGTGTGGGGGAGGAACGATCTCCTCAGTCTGTCAGTGGAGCAGGACGGTGACAAAAGTCTGTCACTGAAGCTACTCCTCTGTCTGGAGATGACACTGTTAAGTGGATGCAGTGGATTCTTCAAGATTGACAGGAGTTTGCTTAATGCCCGTCGCTCTGCCACAGATGTTAAACTGTCCAACTTTAATCCTACAATAGAGCCTGCCTTCTTAACAAGTCTGTCCAGGCGTGAGGCGTCTTTCATCTTTATGCTGCCACCCCAGCACACCACCGTGTAGAAGAGGGCACTCGCCACAACCGTCTGGTAGAACATCTGCAGCATCTTACTGCAGATGTTGAAGGATGCCAACCTTCTCAGAAAGTATAGTCTGCTCTGACCTTTCTTACATAGAGCATCAGAATTGGCAGTCCTGTCCAATTTGTCATTCAGCTGCACTCCCAGATATTTAAAGGTCTGCACCCTCCGCACAGTCACCTCTGATGATCACATGGTCCATGAGGGGCCTAAACCTCCTAAAATCCACCAAATTAGAGAGAGAGATAAGGAGCACACACTGATACAGCGCATTGCTGCACCCACCACACCACAAACCAACTCAGGATCCCAGATTAGGACCCGAGTGCAGCCATGCAGCGGGTGACACCTCAGCACCACACTAGTTCAGATGGATTGGGACAGTGTGAGGTTTTTTTATGGTGGCTGGAGTGCCAGTTCTGCCACCAACACCTAAGTTTTTCCCTGCAGGTTGGTGAGCCTACATCAGGGGTGCCCACACTTGTTCGGCTTGCGAGCTACTTCTAAAATGACCAGGTTGAAATGATCTACCTACATTAAAAATTTTATATATATATATACCTGTATATATATATATACACCGAGTATACTTTATACATAAAATGTATGTTGTCATACCTTGCATAACTGAATAACGTTTTTGGCACAATAACAATTCAATACATTTATGGTTACTACAGTATTTGGATTTAATAATCTTCATGTGGGAAAAGGCTGACTCGCATAAATAAGTAGAGCCGAATAATGCAGTCAAGGAGATTTGAATTCAGCCGAGTGAAAAATGACGGCTGTCCAATTAACTGCGATTTTAGTTCCCTCTCCTTTCTCTTTCTCAGACCGCTTTTCGGAAGGACGTCAGTTTCGTAGTTTTATGAACAATGCGAAAGTGCCTTTCCACATTTTCCTTCTTTGGAATAGCAATGATAGATTGACAGATCAGACAAACGCACTTCGATTGTGACATTGTGAGAAAAAAATCCTCTTCCAATTCCACATCCAGCCCATACCCACCCCAAACAATTTTTTATCCCTTCTTTAGTCGATATAAATTGGAAGGCAAACTAGATCACAGCCAGAGTTTTGCAGTAGTTCCCGCGTTTGATCGTGCGTGCGGGATGACCAGTGTGGTAGAAGATAAGAGATCTCAGACTGGCCGCCCTGTATGTCAATCCAATGGCAAATGCCATAGGGAGGATATATGATAGACTAACGTTTAAAAAAAATTTTTAATGCCACGCGATCTACCTGCACTACCTTTGCAATGGCGATCGACGCACTGGGCACCCCTGTTCTACATGCAGGGACGGTTGCAGATCAAAGTCGTACCCAGGACAGAGCAACTGCATGCTCAAGGGCCCGACAGAGCAGAGTCCCTTTTGGCATTTTACGAGATTCGAACCAGCAACCTTCCGCTTGCCGGTGCAGATCCCTAGCCTCCAGTAGTAAATTAAATGGGCTCTAATTAAGAAATCGGTTAAAGTGAAGACATGCAGCCACTGCGGACCTTCACGACCGAGATTGAAGACCTCTGATCAGAATTGTAACTAAAGTTTGTCTTTGATGATTGAAAGCGCTAACAAGGCAAAGAGTTAAACAGCAAGTCTCATCATCAGCAAGGACTGAATTCTGATTAGTAAGCCGGCCTGGAGCCACTGCGGACCTCCACAACTGAGACTGAGGACCCCTGATGTAAGCCAAGTAACTTGAGATTGTTTTACTGTTGCTTGTGATTGTTCAGCATTGGTCCCCTGCTGGCCGCCATTAAAGCCCTGTCATTGTGTCATAAAGGCTATGATTTCCGTTTTCCATGAAAACATGAGAGTTTTTTTCTCAGTCGTCACTACAAACTGCCTCAGGTAAATAACAGATAAAAACAATTCCCATTTTTGGTGCAGGGTTCGTTTAAACAAGTTCGGCCCAAAAACGTAAGTGAGGTAAGATAGCAGTGAGACCCCCAAGACAACACATTTTTGGGATGACAGTCTCTACCATGGAATGAAATTATCTGGAGATCAAAAGTTCGGAAACCTGAGAAATTGAAAACGATAAACTCACCGACTGGAACGTCTGCCCCGCTCCGCAGCTCAGGGGTCATCGGCTCAGATGCTGGGACTTCTGTCACTAAAAGGAAAAGTCAACAAGAAAGCGGTGACCTACTAGATTTCTGTTGTTTTTTGTTTTTGGATTTCTCAGATCAGACACTCGTATTAGTTTTTTCTTTTTAAGGTTTCCAAATATGAATTTGATGTTTATTTCTTGAAATCCCCATCACTTACAGAATGACCACATCCGCCATTTTGTATTTTTCAAGTTCGGTTCCACGTTAGTCTGCGGAAGTTGTGACCCTCAGGTACGACGTGACAGGATTAAAAGTCAGCCAGGAATTCAGTTTCCTTACCGAGTTGTGGATTCCAGATGTTTTTTTTTTTTCTCCATATTTTTTTATAGGGGTTGTGGGGACGCTACGATTCACACCATCCAATGATGCTGATTTGTTAATTTTACTGCGGGGACCCCAGGGACACACCCAGCCTTGACTCCGCACACACACACACACACACACACAGAGACACTGTTAGTGGCACAACGATTAGACAAATAACATTAAAATACGGTAAATTAATCAAATAATAAAAGAAGAACACACAATACAGGGGGTCTTCGGGTTACAATGTTTCGAGTTTACAACACTCACTCCCATAAAAACTTAAAAAAATTGAGACATGAGAAGGAATAAAGGTAAGCATTTTTTTACACTCATTTTTTCTGTTACTACAGTACAGTGTACACTACAGTATATTTATGTCCTTTTCTTTTTTCTCAGGCTAAGATTTTGTGTTTTTATGTTTAGATTATGATTTTGCAAATGTGTTAAGATAGGTAAGTGACTTAGGCTAGAGTGTGTTTCGACTTACACCAAAATTCGGGTTACATCACTGTTGTAGGAACGGAACCGTGTTGTAACCCGAGGACCCCGTATAAGAAAAGCTCCTTGACGGTGGTGATTAATGACAAAACACTAACAACAAAATCAATAATAGTCCAGGACAGCAGGGGCAGTTCATGATGGATGTGGGAATGAAAAACCCTGAAAGCGACATAAAGGTTTGTCCTACCAGGTCCTGATGCAGTGTGGGGTTTGACGTGATTGGGCGCTCCGAAAGCGACATAAAGTTTTGTCCTACCAGGTCCTGATGCAGTGTGGGGTTTGACGTGATTGGGCGCTCCCTCTCAGACGGAGACGTTTCCAATCAGTGCACTCACATGGACGGCAAACACATGCAGACAGAAACTGGCATCCACTGTTCAAGTCGTAATCCAGTTGTGTGTACGAAACGTATTAACAAACGAGAGGATGATTTTTGGGATCCCCTCAGCATCTTTAAGGTTCCTTTTTAAAGGGCCTGCCTGCTCAATCTTCTTCCCAGCAGTCCCTGCACCCTCCGAAGCTGTCCAATAGTGTTATACCGCTGGGGCTGCTGGGAGATGTGGGACATTTTTAGCGGCGCTGCTACAAATTGCTCTTTCAAAAAAGTTCCTTAGTCCCAAATTCCTGGTTCTGAGTCTTGTTTTGATTTTTTTGTCCACGATTGTTGTTTGCCGTTACGGTTTTGACGCTCGTGTTTTTAATCTCCTAGACCTGACCGTTTTTCTGTTACTTCGCCTGTTCTCCCAGTCATTTCTCTGATCTTGTGACCAGAATGAAAACAGCATGTGGTTCTTCTTCAGCCTAACTCCTTGTTGCCGCTTGTAACCATTTATCTCTACTACCCTGAGAGATGCGTCTGTCCGTCTGGAATACACGTCACTCTTCAGCTTTCTAACTCACAGGCTCACTTACGATCAGTCTGTTTCTAATCAAAGTTGCAGAAAATTGAAGGCGTGACAAATTTTGTGCAGAACATAATTTAATGTTTTTAAATCTTTCTGTTATTGTCACCTGGCAGAATGTCGATACTCAAAACAGGTAGAGACTAATGGCAATAACTGCTCGGATAGCGAAAAGGGATGAATGGAGGTGAAGTACATTCAACCCCGGCAGTAAAGCTGCACGACTTTCAGGTAAAATTCTTACCAACCTGGGCAAACCAACGCAAAATAATAACAAATATTTGAAAATTGGGTGGCACAGTGGGTTGCGCTGCGCTGCTCCCTCCGTGGAGTTTGGATGTTCTCCCCGTGTCTGCATGCGTTTCCTCGCACAGTCCAAAGACATGCAGGTTAGGTGCATTGGTGAATCTAAATTGTCCCTAGTGCTTGGTGTGTGTGTGCCCTGCAGTGGGCTGGCACCCTGCCCGAGGTTTGTTTCCTGCCTTGTGCCCTGTGTTGGTTGGGTTAGGCTCCAGCAGACCCCCATGACCCTGTAGTTAGGATATAGCGGATTGGATAATGAATGGATGGATTAATCAGGGTTCCCCAAATCTTCACGCTTGTTGATTTCTTCTCTTTCTTACAGTTAAACCAAGGAAAGCCACCACAACTGTAGAGACTAAGCTCATCAAGATGGACCCCCACACCAACCAGTTTTGGCATGGATATTATTTAAAGGAAGCTGGAATTTTACTGAAAATGTTTAAAAATTCATACCACCTTCGATGCCACCACTTAGATGCCCGGAATTGTAAACCACAGTGAGGGGCGCTATACACAGCATTGCTTGGTTGGCCGACCATTTGAAAGCCTACCTGTGTTTGGGATTCCAGCAGTCCACCCTGCAATGATCTCCTCCAGACGTTCTCTCAGACGCGACAGGTCCTTCCTCAAAGCCGCACACGGGATGTCCGTATGGAGAGCCATGTTGAGCGACTTTTCATCTCCATGAGGGGCCGAGACAGAGTGGCTTCTCTACAATTGGACAAACAAGAGGGAAATAAGTAGCTGGCTGAGTGCGGCGTGGACCTGAATGTAGACCACAAGACTGACCCCTGTCAGCGGGCACTTTGGAGGAAATTTATTATTCAATTTATTATTCACTCCTATGAAATAGCTATGCCCAGGAGGGGGTGGGCAGCCAGTTGGCCGAGGTCTCCAGCACCATGACTGTGCCTGTCTACTATGAATGACCGCCGATACCCCACAGGTTTATTTCCCCCATTGATGCTGCTGAGTTTTGGTTTTCATCTCCTCCCTTTGTCACCTGTCACCTGGCTGGGCTCCCTCTGTGTGACTCCACTGCCTGTGGAAATGAAGGTGTGCCGTTATGTAAGGAGTCCGTTATAAAGTTTGTATTTGTGAACTCGTCACACTAAGTGTAGAGCGCAATACAAAAATAAACTGAATTCAATTGAAAGGCACTATATAATGTAAACTAAATGAGCCGTTACTTTCTTGGTGTTCAAAGACTCCATATGAGACCCTGAGTGAGTCACGTCACCTACCGGTCCTGTAATAAGTGCCGTGTAGAGTGACAGCATCTTGGCAAGATGATCACTAGGGAAAGGCGCTATATAACAAACACTGCATACATGTTTTAGACAGGGCTGCCATTGCAATGACTGAACTTACTGTATGACAGATTTAACAGATCATCAGTGTGCCCCCTGCTGGCACTGTTCGGCACAAGGACACCATATGAGTCACCAGCACGGACGCTGTGTGACACTGAGTGTGTCACTTCAGCCAGGGCTCATGCCATTGAATTGTGACGGCCATCCACAAAACGAAGGCGCTACATACAAGAGAGACGCCTTTCAATCTTTTGGATGGGCTGCTATTGTAATTACAGCCCAGGTCAGTGGGCCCCCTAGAAGCGGTGGCACACATCATATAAGGATGCCAGTTCAGTCCCTGCCACTGACTCCCTTGTGTGACCCTGAATAATGCCGGTGCCCACTTAAACAAATGTAACATCCTGGCACAGCTGCTCACGTCTGTGTACACAACAGGAATGGCGCTATATAAACGTGCTACGTATTTTGTCCTGCTCTGTGATTTACGCACTGGCTCAGTCAGTGTTATGACATATAAAAACGAGAAGGTGCATCACCTGAACGGGGAGGAGGCGGCCGACCCCCATCACGTCCCCCCTCTCCAGCTCCTTGATCTCCTTCTCCAGCCCCTCCGTGACAGCTTCGGCTTTTCCGACTTCTCTCCCGGCCCGCTCTCGGATCCACGCAGTCACCTTTACCTGGGCGTCCTCTGCACAGCTGACCAGCTCAGCAAAGCTCCTCTCAGTTTCCTGTGCTTCTCTCTCTGCCGACATCTGATGGGAGAGCAAAGGGAGGACGGACAGACAGACGGATGGATGGATGGGCACAAGTCAGAGCGGTTTGCTGTCCCAGCCTGGGTCAGCGTGGCGCACTAAAGAGACATCTCATGTGCTCTCCTTCTTCATCCACAGCTGACTGCCACATCATGACATGACGTTATTGCTGGATATCCGAGGGCATGTGTGCGTGTGTGTCATTTTTAGGGGGTCTAATACATGAGACCCTCTGCCCAAAGGTATAGAGCTGCATGGGGTTTAAGATCCAGAGGCTGGTGACTGGTGCTGACCTCTGCCGTAAAGATGGTCCTTGTGGACTTGGACGTTGGCGTGTACCACCCAGCTCTGTGGCATGTGACCAAATCATAAGATCTGATCTGCATGAACCGCCATGGACCACCACTCACCCTCTGGTAAGACAGGACTGGACAAGACTCCACAAGCAGCTCACCTAAGACACCAACATGGAGAGACCCCCCAACTGCTGAGGATGTGAATTCCAGGAATCTGACCCTGAGAAACCTGGGAGACGAGCACAACACCCAAAATGTTTGGGACAGGGGCATTAGGGCCAGTTCATGGCATTGGCACTGTGAATGGGTATCTAGATCTCATCTACATGGTGGTGGCACACCTCTGTGACAGTGACACTTTATGTGTATGTCCAGTATGGTACGTGGATGACTTCTGTGCCCGCCCAGTGTGTTTCTCTGTGGCAGAAGTACATTGGCAAGGAATCAACACAGGACAGAGGCAATAATTTATGTGGATGCCAGCGGGATGCTTTCCTAGAAGGGGCACACAGGCTGGTACTTGCTGACAGTATGGGCAAACCCTCAGACAATTAAAAACCAATTGAAGGGTCCCACTCAGCTGCTCAAGGCCCACTCTTTGCCAGTCTCCTCTTTCAATGTGCTTGGCCTGCCACATTTGCTGCCAACTTGGCAACATTTGGTTAACTTTGAATAGAAATCAGCGTGCCATGTTCTGCTCCAGATCAAACTTTTCATATCCCCTTCTGTTTTCTTACTGCTCTCAATGGATGCCAAATAATGCTTGGCATGCCGGGGGCAAATGAGGGCACTCATTAGAGTTCTCCCACTACTCACAGTTTGGGTCTCCCATTTTGCTCACCTTAATGGTCTCCATGACTCTGCGGGTTTTCTCCAGTTGCAGGCGCTTCTCCTGGATCATCTGGTGGATTTCTGGGATGGACACTTGGGGTGGCATCTGTGTGGAAACACAATGGAATGGAGAATCGTTGTAAACACACCATCTGGGACAGGGGCACCCCCAAGGGGTATGCACGGTGTGTGTCCTGGCCCCATCTAATTTGGGGTCTAGTCATGCCCCTTGTTCAAACAGTGCACCTAGACCAGAGGCCAGATAGACGAGTAGGTGACAATTGTCACTCCTGCCAGCAGGGGGCCTCCTCACGCAGTTTAAAAGAAACGTCTGCTGGGAGAGCAGGAAAAAATAGCAAAGGAAAAGAAGAGAACTGGGAAGTCAACTGGCATCCAAGAACCGGCCCAGTGCGAGAATGTGGACTGTGGGGGATTGGCGTCCCATCCTGGATTGGTTTGTGGTGACACTGCGGCTGCGCTCCCTGTGGCCCTGTGCCCTGGTATAGTGGCTGGTCCTGGGTTCAAATGGATGGTGGTATATTGGCACAGTGGGAGGGTGGATGGTGCTATGTTGGCACAGTGGGTACCCCAGCATTCAGACCAACAGCAAATGGTGTTTTTATGGCACAGTGGGTAGTCCTGGGTTCATATAAATGGTGGATGGTATTATGCTGGCACAATGGTCAATCCAGGGTACAAACGGACAGCAGGAAGTGTTATGATGGCACAGTGGTTAGTCCTGGGTTCAAATGGATGGTGGATGTTGTTTTGATGGAATAGAGGGCACCCAGTGTTCAAACAATGGTCAGTCATGGGTTGAGATGGACAGCAGATGATATTATTATGGCACAGTATTTAGTCTTGGGTTCAAATGGATGGTATGCTGACACAGTGGCTAGTCCTGGGTTCAGACAGAGAGCAGGTGGTTGTATGCTGGCACAGTGACTAGTCCTGGGCTCAAACTCTTATCTGTGTGGAGTTTGCCTGTTCTTCTCAGGTTGCAATGGCTTCTCCCTCCAGGCTCCATTATTTTCTCACATCCCCAAGCTTGTTGACGTCACCTGGAGACCCTAAACTGGCTCTGTGTGGGTGAGTAAGTGTCTGAGTGGACCCAGTGGTGAACTGGCACAATCTTTGGAGCTTTTTCTTGCACCCGATGCCCTCAGGATTGCATTCAGTGGATGTGGGTTTGTGGTGCCCAGGTAGCATGGTGGCTCAGCAGTGGGCACCAGTGCCCCACACCTTCGGGTACTCGGGTCTGATTCCTGCCCGGCCTCCCATTACACAGGTCACTGCGTGTGCCCAGCAGTGGAATGGCGTCCCATCCAAGGGTGGCTCCTCAAGTGTGCTCAATAAAATGTCGAGAGGCAGTACCTACTTGTGCCCATCTGATGGGCTAAGTGGCATAAGAAAAGAAAGGGGTGAAGAGAGAGGTAAAGGGCAAGATATCTGAGTGGTTAGTGCCACGGCCTCTGGTGACTCAGGCTCAGTTTCTGTCTGCAAATTTCCTCCAAGCTCCCACACAAGTCCTCTACACGGTTCAATCAGAGTGAGTGTGCCATGCAGTGGGCTGGCATCCTATCCAGTGCTGGTCCCCGTGCCCCGTGCCCAGTGAAGCCAGAAAGGCTCCATCCCTGGTAAGTGGGCCTGTGAATGCATGCCTGGCCCACCGTGCTTCCACAGTTCTTCCAAACAACCAATGTCAGGTTAAGGACCCTCAGGCCTGTCCTGTACAAGCTCATCATCATCATCATCATCATCATCAGGCGGTTAGAAGCCTCTTACCTGAACGCTAGCCGTGGCCCCCTCAGGACTTCCACAAGGGCCCACCTCTTTGTATCCCCCCGATTGGCAGTCAGGGGGATTCCTGAACAGATCCTTCTCGTAGTGTGGCTGGAGGTGGGCTTCACAGAAAGTCGCCAGGCGGGTGAGAAAGTGCTTCATGCTTCCAAAGGTTCCTCCAGGATGGCCACCTGGCCCCTCGTCGCCCGGGCACGGTGCCTTCATGGACTTTTCCAGCAGAGTAGGCCTCGGTGTGAACGTCCGCCGGCATTGGGGACAGCTGCTCACACCAGAGTGGTCCCAGTAGCGGTTAATACACTCTTTACAGAACGTGTGCCTACAGGGCAGAGAGACAGGGGCACTAGGGGCTTCCAGACACACGGCGCAGGCCAGCGGGTCCCAGTCGTCTGCAGCCATGACGCCTTCGGAGACACAGAGGGGCCGCTCCTGAGGAAATGAAAGTGGGACGTCTTTGTGTTTCTTCATTTCCTGTTCTGAGGCAGAAGCGCAAGGCTGACATCTATGGAGCTGAGCTGGCAGATCACTTCAAAGAGGGTGCCATTCGGGAGGACAGGTCCATTTATCGGCTTTCATTCAAAGCGGCTTCCAGATGAGGTCAAAATGAGGTGTGGGGGGCTGCTGGGGGATCGAGTGTGACAGGAGGAGGTGACAAAGCTGATCACCACAAGTGAAGACACCCGTCAGCCAGAGTCAGTCCGACAGAAAGTCACCAAGTGAGGGTCTTCAAACGATTCTTGACCACGAAGAGGGAGTCGGAAGTTCACATGAGGGGTGGGCAGCCGGGAGCTACACATGAAAAGAGTCTGGACTGAGATTCGATGGCACGCAGAGCGGGCACCATGAAATGCCATCCATTAGGAGACCTGAGTGGTTGAGGGGGGGGGCAGACGACCTCACGAGGGTCTCCACATACGCAGGTGCTGACCCACTGACTTACTCTGTGGCAAACACAGAGGATTTGCACTTCATGCACGCTGCTACAGGGTGCCAATGTAGCGATCTCAAAAGAGGGGTGACATGTGCCCACCTCGGCTGGTTGAACGCCAGACGTGCTCCTGCATTTTGAATCATCTGCAGTGACTTGGTGACACATGCCAGCAGAAAGCGCCAGTGGTCCAGACCAGTAGTGACAAGACAAGAGCCTGGGCCAGGTGTTGTGCCAGGGAGTGGGCAGCAGGGAGTGGGCAGCCATGAGGCAGATGGAGGTGACCATGGGAGCCTGACCAGTACAGGCAGGGCTGTCGATGGATGTGCTCGATGAGTGCCTTGGTACACTGGCATCACACAACAGCCCACTCAATATACACCATGGGGACTTTAGCAGGGCACCACTGCCCCCTTGTGGGTGGCAGTCTGAAGTAGAAGACAAAAGGATTCAAAATCTCAGACAAGCCGCATCAAAATTCCAGTCTGCTTCACGTGCGTATGGACAGCAGCCCCTCGAGGTGGGCTTGGCGTCCACCCACTTTCAACCAGGGTGAGGGTGAATTATGCAGTCAACAACGGCAGGCACCCTGGCAGCTGCTACCCGAAGTGAATCAGAGCTTTGGACTGTTGTGAGTCGCCCATTGTTGGAATTTAAAACGGCCGATGAGTTTTATTGTTCTGACTGTCACGTCACTTTAGCCTGGTGACACAATGTTGTGTCCTTTGGTGGGATGGTGCCCTTTAAGTCGCCAGTCCTATACCTGGCACCTGAGTGTCTATAAAAGCTGCCTAGTCAGTCGTAGGGTGTGTCACATTTGATGGCTGCCATTGCTGTGCTCGTCGCCAGACCACGTCAGGTCATTCCAGCACCGTCACCCACTCAGACATAAAACACGAGACTCTTCGGTTCTTGAGGTCCGGGACCCCCAATCTTCTTGACTGCTAAGCCTTGTACTTCCAGATGGGTGTTCATTGGCTGTCATCTCTCACACACATGTGTCTGATTGGGTCAACTGAGTCGCCGGTTATGTCAGGCTACACGACTTATCTTTACGGGAGGAGACGCCGACCACCGCCGACTCACTAAGACGATGAAAACGAAGGATGGAAAGTCGCCGGAAACGTGACATGTGTGGTGGGCTTTGTTTAGTTAGGGTAAATGAAACCATTAGTCTGAGGACCTCCTCGTTTTTATGTTTTGAGTCGGGTGGGGGGAGCACAGGGGGGTTTTTGATGATAAAGACGGGGGCTGAAGTTGGAAAGTCAATACCAGAACTTAAAGTCCCAAAACCAGGAAGACGGCACTCAAGAATTAATTTCACACGCTAAGCAGGGGGATCCGTCAACCTTATAAAGCGATTGGACATTTGGGGGTTGTGGTTGGGGGGTGACATTTTGTGTCAGTCACTTTGATGACCGAACACGTGGTGCACATGCCCGTGCCCTTATATAAAATGCCTTTTTATTATGTCCCATGTGTTTTGTGGGTGGTCCCCCAAGTGGCCAGTCACGACCAAGGAGCTGCCCCCACCCCCACCTTATAAAACAGAGGGTCTCCCCAATTCCTGGAGGTTCACTGTGAGTCGCTGAGTTGTTTGTGTTTTGCTGTCCTGTTGCCTTTCGCATATTTTGTAATTTTGACCCTCTTGCTGTTTTATGATTTTTGGATTCTCAGTCGGGACTTCGACGTTCGACTTGCCTTTGCGCTCCATGGAGCTCCTTTGTGATTGGAGTACATTTTTGTGAAGAATAAGTCTTTGATTTTATATAAAGATAAGGAGCTTACCCTTATCACTAGCTGGGGTATTTGACGGCGATATCCCCCTCTAGTGGGCATTATTGGAAGTGTTGGGAACAACGTGCTTGGGGCTCCTAGATAATGATAAAATGATAATAATTCCTCACATTTATGTAGCGCTTTTCTCGCAACTCAAGGTGCTTTACATGGCGTTGTGGACAACCACCACTAATGTGCTGCAACTACCTGGACGATGTGACGGCAGCCATTTTTGCACCAGTATGCTCATCACACATTAACTACTAGATAATGAAGGGGTGAGAGAGAGAGCCAATGAGAGACAGGGGATGATTAGGAGGCCACAATGACCAGGCCGTGGTGGGCAATTTAGCCAGGACATTGTGATACACCGTACTATTTACGAAGGATACCCAGACAGAGAGTCAGGACGTCAGTTTTACATCTCATTTACATCCACTCTCAGACCACAGGGTTAGCCAAACACCCCCCCCCGCCAAACCCCACCCCCGTTATCCAGCAACAATCCAAGCCTGAATGTGCTTAGCTGCAGGTGGCATGGCTGTGATTGGCATCTGCTGGCTGGGTGAATGAAGGGGGGGCATAAGATGTGATGTGGGGGCCTTAGTAAGGGGAACCGCCTTCTAGAATATGACATGCTAGGCAGCAGGAACATCAAATTTACATTTACGTTTGCTCTTGGGGGGCGCGCGACCTGCAGCAGGGTACACACAAACGCATATCCACATCAGCCTGCAGAATTAATCACGAAGGAGGCTGCAGAATTAACAGAGGGCCACTAGAGGGCAGCAGAGGCAGCAGAACAAACCTGACAGCAGGCGCCCCCTCAAAACAATTGCATTTTTTTCAAAGCCTTTTTGCTCAAAGTGAATTCCTCTGATTTCGGGTCATTGGCACATCAGATCATAAAATTTAGGCTGGAGCTCCGAGACTCGGGTTCAGTTTTCAGCACTCGCCGGCTGCGTGGAGTTTACGTGTGCCGCTTCGCTCACATTCATTCCAGTTTCCTTGTCCAGCCCTTGGAGCTGGGGGTCAGTTGTGGTGGTCCCGCGGAGCTGTCCCAGTTTGAGTAGGCCCTGCAGTGAGCTTCTGTCCCGCCCCCTTATAGGCTGCGTTCACGGCCGTGCCTGATGCTGCAGGAACCAAAACTGAATGGGACGCCATCTTCGAGTCAAATCCAATACAAGGCACACTCACTGGTCTACGAGATAGCGGAGAAGACCACAGTGTCTGGTGACCCCAGGGTCCCTGCTAGCTGACCACTGCCCCTTTGCTGCCCACCTTCTTAAATTTAAGAACTATGATGAGAGTAGACTTAGTATAGAGGGACTGTCATGAAATAAGGGAATTCTGGGGCATCTGGAAAGACCACCAATGGTTATGGGGGACCAGGGCTGGGAACGTCTACTGTACCTCAGACACAGCAAACTGGTTCCCAGTCTGCTGAACCATCAAGAAAGACCCAGAGTTTGCTGAGTGAGCTTTCGGCACCAGTACCAAGATCTACTCCCCCAACCATCTGCCACTGGTCCTCTGCCTGTCCCAAAGTCTGGTGGAACATCTCGTGACGACTGTTCATTCCGTTTTGAGACCCCCTCACTTTGGGGCTCTTCATAGTCACATCCATGGTATCCTTTCAATGGAGAGAGGAGTCTCGCCCGGTTTTGCTTACTTTATTATAAAAATTTACCACAGAAGTCCCATATATGGGAGGGACATGAGCTTGAGTGGTGACCATCAAAGAAAGGACTAACGGCAACTGGCGGTGTCATCCTTTGAGACGAGACAAGCACTAGTGGGTGATTAAAATCTGATCTGGGGGTCTGGTACCTTTCATCAAACATGGCTATCTCTCCCACTGATCCAAATTTATTAACAGCAAACCTGAACGGAAGTAAATGCATGTGGAAGGCGGATCGCCGAATGGACAGCGGGTCTTCTCACTGGGACTTCGGTGGTCTCCTCTCTTACTGGGTTATGTGAATTTCCCCTTGGGATTAATAATGTATCTATCTATCTATCTATCTATCTATCATCTATGTATCTATGTATCTATGTATGTATCTATCTATCTATCTATCTATTATATAGTGCCTTTCATATCTATCTATCTATCTATCTATCTATCTATCTATCTATCTATCTATCTATCTATCATATAGCGCCTATCTATCTATCTATCTATCTATCTATCTATCTATCTATCTATCTATCTATCTATCTATCTATCTATCTATCTATCTATCTATCTATCTATCTATTATATAGCGCCTTTCCTATCTATCTATCTATCTATCTATCTATCTATCTATCTATCTATCTATCTATCATATAGCGCCTTTCCTATCTATCTATCTATCTATCTATCTATCCACCTCAAAAGATTAAATAAAACGCCCCCGAGGTTTTCATACCCAACAAGTTCTGTTTGCTATGCCGTCCAGAAAAAGAACATTCCAGAGAAAACTAAAAGGATGGCACACCGGAAATACCTGCAGGTATCGGAAAAGGCTTGGAATGAAATTATGAGGAATTTTCAAAAAATTTTGTTTGAAACATATTTAACGAAAAAGATCGTTTTGGTGCCATTTCTGGAATAAACGATGGCAATCAAATTCTGCGTGAGCAGACTGATCGGTTCAGATTGAAATGGAGCTTACAATTCTTAGAGGGGGGTCCCAATCCGAGCACATTCAGTGGGTGATCCACTCACGAGGCGGGTGTCCCACCACGTAATCAGCGTCAACATTGTGACTCCATGACAGGATGTCCTGCATCGATTGCACTCTAATGGCGGAAATGGTTGTCTACAAACAGCAAACTCCAACAGCCGGCTCCGGCCTACACGAGCCTAAAAATGGGCCTTCACTTTTACAGTGCAAAATACAGAGCGGCCCACCTTATCCGGTTTTTGATCAGCGCAGGTAGCAAAAAACACTTTCCAAAGTTGGCCACTAGAGGGGGAAAACACCGTCAAATACCCCGTCTAGATACCTAAAGGGCTGAGGCAATCGAATCTTTATAACAATAAAAAGGTTTATTGTCGAAAAGACTTTGTAGGCGCCAAAGCTCCGAAGAGTACAAGGAAATGAGGCCTGATGAGTCAAGTGTCCCACGCGTGTCCTTGGGGAGCAACCTAAAGGCTTAGGTGGGCATGACGTACCACTGAAACATGAGGGGCCGCTCTCTCCTCTCCTTCCCCCACTGCAGAAAGGAAGATCGACACCCCTCCCAGTCCAACAACACTTCCAAGGGTCAGACCACCTGGACCCAGAATTCCACATAGAAGGAAATGATGCCATTTTGGACAGACCAACTGAGATTTAATGAAGTCTCGTCATTCACCACAAGTTTTATTTTACGCCTTTTGTGTACTTCAATATATGGGGTGTGTGCCTTCGGGTGTCCCAGGCCCTTCAACTTGTGCCTTTTATCTTTGTTTACACAAAGCAGACACAGCAAACAAGTCCCAAAAGGTGGTTATCAAAACAGAGCAGAGGTTCAAAAATATTAATCAATAACAGCGCCAGTGCCAAATCCAAATACGAAGCTGCGAAACACAAGCAGTAGCAGAGAAACTCACAAAGACTCTCCGCTCCCGAGCGCACTCAGCGAACCGCCAGGAACTATGGGAAGTCCTGCCTTCAAACACTCCTGTGGGTGACCAGCCGGTGGCCCCGCCCCCTGGGGAGCCGCCCACAAAACTCAAGGGTCACAACCCAGGCCACACCCCTTTCCCAACATACACATAGAAGAATGTACATTGTTAAGGAAAGAAACATTAAAATAATTAAATGATACAAAATTAAACACAACTTTGAACACCAGCAAGGGGGAAAATGCTGGCTAAAAAATGACAATCCGAGGGGATATGGTGCTGGGACCCCCAGCTATGGATGGATCTGCTAAAACCACGGAATTGCGTAAAGATATAAAGACAATTGGGCGCACACAGAGGAACACAAGGCCCGAAACAGCAGGACCGGGGGGTAAATGGGGGTGTTTGGATTCTCGTCTCAGCAGCACCCACCTGTGCTTGTCGCCTCTTGTGCGGCTTTAGTGGGAATTTCACATGTACTTTTTCATGAATATTCTGCGTCTCTTTTTCTTTTACTCATCGTTTACTGTTCTACGTTGTGGATTAGTGTTGTGCCTGATGGGCTTTGTGGTTTTCTCTTATCTGTCTGTCCTATAAATTGTTATTTGGAGTTTCAACGTATTCGTTTTGCGGTTGGAGCCGCTATCTGGTGTGACGTGCGTTTTGCGTTGGCGGCAAAGACGTGGACCTCAATTCATGTTTAGGTGTGGACAACAGGCAGGGATTCTTCCTGCTGATATTAATACAACAGTGCAAATGGAACTATTTACAGTATACAACTACAGATGACCGCACTGAATAACAGCACCTCTCTCTCTCTCTCTCTCGCTCGCTCCCTGGTCACGTGCCTAGACAAAATACATTTTCTAAACAGCGTCTTTCCCAGGGGTGAACTGGTGGGCCGCCGACTCTGTTCTGGTCATGGGCCGGCCATCATGAAATAAATTTTATGTACCGGTTACTGTTTGACATTCAAATTAATTTTGTAACCTACTAAACATTATCTGTCCGGTACTGCGATTTATATAGTCCTATATAATATACCGTATTACGTCATCAAGTTGTTTTAGTTGTCAGTACACAACGTCGCAGCGAAAGATTTGGTCAAAACTGCCTTTTGCCGATTTCTGTTTCGATACCACTACATTTCGGTTAGCATATACATTATTGCAGTTTATTTTATCTCATATCTAGTATTTAAATTCTTCGGTGCTAATAATTAGTTTAGATTATGTATTATGCATTTTATTGTTCTCTGGTCGTCGGCGTGAGCGATAATTAGTGTTTTTCAGCTGCGATTATTAGTATGAAGTTATAAAGCACAGGATAGGAATTTTGCATATTAGGACGGAACATTTATAGTTTATCATTAAGTTAAAGGAACATTTCAATCATGTCAGGTTTTCATTATAACCTCGGTTATAATTTATTCCATTGTAAATGCTACTAGCCTATTAGGGTACTGGCACTTGGACGTGACATTGACATCGGACATGTACTGTACTCTAATAACGTGTAAGCCGCGTTACTAAATGTTTATTTTCATTAAATTGTATTTCTAAGTATGTCGTCAAATTTTAAGTTGTGTCTAAACAACAGAGTACAGATTAAGTTTGGCAACAGTTTAGATTGAGTTCATATCAAAGGCTCATAGCAAATAGCGAGCCGCGTGCTCATCACAAATATGAAGAAAATTAGAAAATGAGCCGAGTGGGTCGACCTCGTCACCTCACTCGTTGAAGGATGCCCGGGCTGGTTTTGAGACGCAGTCCGCTCCTGGTCTTTCCCATGCTCGGTGCTTACAACCCGTTTAATATAAAGGAGTTGATCATGAAGAGTATTTTAACATAGTGTAGAGCTGGCACAGGGCGGCGGAGAAGGTGAGACGTGTGGGGTGGGGTGGGGTATGGTGGGGTGCCGCTGATGAGCAATGATAGCAAAGCAGCAAAAGATCCAGGAGCAGCATAGCAGGGGATATTTACAAGATGCACATAAAAAATGAATGAGCAGAATTCGGAGGTTTCAGCATACAACCACATGCAGCCAACGCCAGGTGTTACAGGCGTGATCGCCCCGGAGCCGCAAGCCAGGTGAGGGCAGACATCAGGTCACTTCTCAGTCATTCCCAGTTGAAGGTCGTATGCAAGGAATCGACAGCAATCCAGCGTATCCATCATCACCAAGAAGACAGGACAGGCCCAACTCCTGATCCAGATCGTTATCTGCTGGGAAAAAATGGGCTTTCGCTGTTTTTTGCGGTTTTTGGGCCACTAAACAAAAACACGGTATTCTGAGGGGGATTTCTGAATTTTGACCATGTTTGTCATCCATCTGGCACCTTCCCCTCCTATGTTTTTTTAACTGTTCTAAACCTCTCCCCTGCTGTGCAATGGTATATACCCATTCTCCCCCCAGCCCGGGCTTTGGTATGTACCCTCTCGCTCTGACGCTGCCCCCAACTCTCCTGTGTGTCATTTTGTTTTCTGCAGGGGGCAAATTCGCTCTCTTTAAGCAATCATTGGGCTATACTTTTATTTTAGGAACCTGGCTACCCTGTACCCACCCTACACGGTATCTCAACCTGGCAGCCCTGTGCCCACCCTACACAGTATTTCAACCTGGCAGCTCTGTGCCTAGTCTACACGGTATCTCAACCTGGCAACCCTGACACACACTACACTGTATCTCAACCTGACAGCCCTGTGCCCACCCTACACAGTATCTCAACCTGACACCCCTGTGCCCACCCTACATGGGTATCTCAACCTGGTAGCCTTGTGCCCACCCTACACGGTATCTCAACTTGGCAGCCTTGTGCCCCCTACACAGTATTTCAACCTGGCAGCCCGGTTGGCAGCCCTGTGCCCACCCTACACGGTATCTCAACCTGACAGCCTGTGCCCACCCTGCACGGTATCTCTGCCGATTGCTCTGCACGTTCCCATACGTTTCCGACGCTCCGTAACCCCGCATCACGTCTGTCCCGTAGACCCGCGTCCAACATATGCCAGTTACTCGTTTATGAATTTTATTCAAACACCTGCACGGTCGCACCCGAAGAACAGCGCGACGACGCATGACGGGTATCAGGGCACCGTTTCCACCCGAGGGTCTTTTGAATGGAAACGCGAGCCACCCCGTCCACCATAAGCCCGACAACCTCCACGTGTGTACCCGGGGAACAAACCGGCAAGTGAACAAATGACTTTTGTTTCTTTTACTATAAGAACGGAACTTGCAAAGAATTAAATATAAACGGAGCAAAGTGCTGTTAAATGATCCCGTGGTGGGGCGTTTCGGGACACGGCACAGGTCGACTCAAAGAGAGCCCCTCTGTGTGATCACCGGCAGGTGTAACCGCATGTAAAATGGCAGCCTTAAATGCTCGAGATCAACACTTTTTCCAATAAACTTACAAATCTTTAAGTAATCAGAAATCACTCAGAGGTTATGATTAACGGAGAACGTCAAGTGTGTGGGGATCCACTCATGAGTTGGAAAGTAGGTGGGGGGGCACCAACCCCCAGAGTCCCTCATTAAGTTTAATCAAGTCAGCCTCCACAGAAATGAATGTGTGACACTTTTAGTCTTAAACTCCGAAAGAAGAAACAGCCGCAGCCTTAGAAGAAAGGGGGCTTTGTGATGGCGGGCCGCGGTCTCGCAGTTTTCCGCCGCGCTATTTGCGCATGCGCTTCCCTTCTTGACATAAATGCCCGCAGGCTCGTGAAAAGCGAATGCCGGCTCACGCGGCGGCGGTAATAAGGCCGAGCAGGCAGAGATTTCCAAAGAAGGCCGCCCTGCGAACGCGCAGACCTGCCAGCCATCAAGAGTGACCCGGGGAGCGGGACTAACAGTGACCTCGAACAAGCAGGGAACTGGAGGAATTTACCGAGACTACAATTAAAAATAGGAATGTTGCGTTACCTCCATTAATCATTACACATATGGTCCGTGTTTAAAGCGACTGATCTTAACCAAAAAAACATGTTGCTTCCCTGGTCCAGTTCAGCTGACATTGGGCCAGACGTCAGCCGGGGCAGGGGGGCTTGAGGAGGGGGTGGTGGGGAGACTCACAGGAATAATGCGCTCCTAGCCAGGGCTTATTAGGGGTGGCATCAGATATGGAATGGCGTGCTGACTGGCAGACGAGTGAACGGGCGCTACATCTGTTTGTGATGCGCCACCTCGGGCGGACGGGTGTGTGCCAGTCCAGTGCCCGCTGAAGGTTTTGATGAACTGGATTTGGAATGAAGTGGTCCGAGGTAAGGGGATGGGGGCATTCATTAGGCTACTGGGTCTCTCCCTGGGTCTTGTTGTTTTATATTGTGCCTTTTCTATGGTGGGCGCCAAGACCATTGGTTATGCTGCAACCTCAGGTTAATGGGACAGGTGAATGAACTCATGTCTCTGGAGCTGTGGGCCACAAGTGCCAGCCACTGTGCCACCAGCAGGCCACTCCTCGACACTGAAACTGACTGCTTGCATCCCAGAATAGCTGATCTCTTCACCACAATGATGTTATTTTTCTGTCGTGAATTTCTTATTTTATGTAAACTCAGTTTTGAATGTGAAGGGTTGTTCCGCTCGCTAATCGGGATGCCAGAGAGTGGTGACACACAGCATGTTGATCAGCATCTGCAACTAAGAATGTCACTGGACTCTGTGTGTGACAGTGGTGACACTCTGGAACTACGATTTGTCACTCAGTTTTTGGGACACGAGAGGTGAGGGCATATGCTGAACCGGCTGCCTTGTGACTGACAGTCCAAATCCTTAACTATCAAGTTTTTGATTACAAAAACTTACCATCAGGGTACACACTGAGAGTACGTCTGGGGAGTTGGGTGATTTGTCATTCAGGTAAAGGTGGGCACCAAACCCGCAGCCTTGTGACTGACAGGCCAAAGCCTTAAGCAGTAAGCCACACTCTCAAATATTGACATCCAATTAAAATAGCAGATTACTTAATACAGCGCCATTCAGACACGTTACAAGTAGGGACCAATAATACACCTCGGTGTCGCACACTCACTTTGGGTGACAAGAGAGATGAAGGTGGGCATCAAACCCACGGCCTTGAAACTGACAGCCCAAAACTGTAATTGGTAGGCCACACTAAAGGCTGAGGGGGTCACTGAGCTAAATGGACACAGTCATGTCAAGGGTTGGTTACTGCCCCGCAACCAAAGCTGCCAGGATGGGCAACAGTCCCCTGCAGCCCCAAACCTATGGGTTAAAGAACGGAGCAGTGGACTGATTAAAATAGCAAAGAAGTCTAAAAGGAAATAAAATATTAGAGCATTAGCAGAAAGAGCAGCTCACTCAGAATCATGTGGGCACAACAGGGCACTGAAACAGCGGGCACAGCCTGCTATTGTAAAACAAAAACGGTACAACAAAAACCTTTTCCTAATATAGCACCTTTCTTTGGTAAAATAATGTTACAGACACTTTCAAGTTATAGAACTGGCACCCATTTCAGATTAAGTGTTTATAAAAAAGTCAGAAGGGCGGCACGGTGGTGCAGTGGTAGCACTGCTGCCTCGCAGTTAGGAGACCGGTTCGCTTCCGGGTCCTCCCTGCGTGGAGTTTGCATGTTCTCCCGTGTCTGCGTGGGTTTCCTCCGGCGCTCGGTTTCCTCCCACAATCCAAAGACATGCAGGTTAGGTGGATTGGCGATTCTAAATTGGCCCTAGTGTGTGCTTGGTGTGTGGGTGTGTTTGTGTGTGTCCTGCGGTGGGTTGGCACCCTGCCCAGGATTGGTTCCTGCCTTGTGCCCTGTGTTGGCTGGGATTGGCTCCAGCAGACCCCGTGACCCTGTGTTCGGATTCAGCGGGTTAGAAAATGGATGGATGGAAAAAAGTCAGAAGATGGAAATGAAATCCTTCTGAGTTACCAGCAAAATGCTCAGCTGCCAGAGAAGTGGAACCTTCAAAAGCTACCAGTTACATGAATAGCAGCCGTGCTTAAAAATATCAAAGGCAAAGCAACAGCAAACTGCTGATATAGCGCCTTTTAAAATGTGAACAACACTGCAGGGCACTTTAGAAAGAAAGAAAGAAAGAGAAAGCTTTAGCATTATAAAACACAGAGAGATGAGAAATGAAGAGTGTGATGTCACAGCCACAGTACAATCGACTAATCAGAAGTGTGTCTGGATAGACAGTCAGAAAGACAGATAAGGAAAGGCACTATATACTATAATAGATAGATAGATAGATAGATAGATATGTAAGGCACTATATAATAGATAGATAGATAGATAGATAGATAGATAGATAGAGGAAAGGCACTATATAATAGATAGATAGATAGATAGATAGATAGATAGATAGATAGATAGATAGATAGATAGATAGATAGATAGATAGATAGATAGATAGATAGATAGGAAAGGCACTATATACGGTTGTCTCCAAAAGCTTTGAGAATGACACAAGTGTTGGTTTTCACAAAGTTTGCTGCGTCAGTTTTTTTTTAGATCTTTTTGTCAGATGTTTCTATGGTACACTGAAGTAGAATTACAAGCACTTCATAAGTTTCAAAGGATTTTATTGTCAGAATTTGTGGGTTTTTTGTTTGTCCACCCACCTCTTGAGGGCTGACCACAAGTTCTCAATGGGATTAAGGTCTGGGGAGTTTCCTGGCCATGGACTCAACATTTCGATGTTTTGTTCCCTGAGCCACTTAGTTCTCACTTTTGACTTGTGCTCCATGATGTTGGTCACCAAACTGTTCTTGGATGGTTGTGAGAAGTTGCTCTTGCAGGATGTTTTGGTCCCATTCTTTATTTATTGCTCGGGATCAGGGCACCACCAGTGCAGAGCTTGTTCAGGAATGGCAGCAGGCAGGTGTGAGTGAGGTGAAGACTTTTGGAGGATGGCCTGGTGGGTGTCAAGAAGGGCAGCAAAGAAGTAAAAAAAACATCAGGGACAGAATGATATTCTGCATAAGGTCCAGGGATTGGACTGCTGAGGACTGCTGGGCTAAAGTCATCTTCTCTGATGAATCCCCTTTCTGATTTTTTGGAGCATCCTGATAAAAGAAAAGGTGACTGGCGCTACCATCAGTCCTGTGTCATGCCAACAGTAAAGCATCCTGCGACCACTCATGTGTGGGGTTGCTTCTCGGCCAAGGCAGTGGGTTCACTCACAGTTTTGCCTAAGAACACAGCCATGAATAAAGAATGGGACCAGAACATCCTTCGAGAGCAACTTCTCGCAACCATCCAAGAACAGTTTGGTGACAAACAATGAACAATCCAGCATGATGGAGCACCGGGTCATGAGGCAAAAGTGATAACTAAGTGGAAGGGAGGTAAGGGAGGTAAGCCATTCAGAAGTACAAAAAAGAAGGTGAGGATCATCCTGTCTTAGCCCTGAGACAGGCGGGAGATGCCAGTCTAGAAGTGGGTATGTTGGTGCCCTGGCTGGGTGGGACTGATGAACAGTTCCCGACCGGGAGGCCAGCATGATGGCAGGAAAGGGGGAGACAACCTCTCAGGGCTGCATGCTCATTTGACACATTAGGTGGCAGCATCCTTGGGCAGCGGCAGCAGTACAGACACCCACTAGGCATGCTGGGAACTGTAGTCCCATGGGGAAGCCTTTTTGGGTTCCATGAGTGCCGCCAGGGAGTGCTGTTGAGATCCGTGATCCCCATTTTGTGGCACTTCCACGTGACCCGGCAGTGCTTCCTACAGGCCATGCCTTGGTTTCTGATAAAAGGAGCCGCCCTGCATCACCCAGGGGAGTGGGAGTCGGGTGGGAGAGGACGCCCGAGTGGAGTGGATGAAAAGAGAAGAAGAGAGTAGTTGTTTTTTTGTACTATGCTTGTTCCAGTACAATAATGAAGCCTTTAGAAAGGTAATCATTTATAATAAAACGTTTAATTTAAACTTGTGTCTGTGAGGTTGTGTCTGGAGTTTGGGTGCTTCAATGCCCCCTACAGGTCACATTAGGTAGATCTTCAAGAAAGCTAAGAATTAAAGTCACAGCCTTGTGACTGTCAGTCCAGGCCTTAGCCACTGGGCCCCTTTTGTTTTGAAATCGTGAAGTTTAAAAACGGAAGTAAATTGCAATTCAAGCCACGTCTCAATCAAGGTGGGCGGTAAATGTGCCAGTATCATCGAATGGAGAAGGCAGTCTATAATCTAAGGGATGAATGAGGGTCAGAGAGCCAGGCTGTAAGCTGGGGTCACAACAGAGATCTGCAGGGAGTGGCAGTGCAGTCACCTGAACCAGTGGGCCGCTCTGCCCTCCAGTTCTGACCTCATCTCGGCCCAGTCAGCTGATTGTGAGCGCCATGGGCCCCTACGGTGGGCTGTAGCTCATCCCGTGGTGTGCTGTCAGTCTCGCCATTGTGCCCGGCTCAGGTGCCCAGTCTGTCACTTCCTGCCCTTCCTCCCACTCAGGCGGGCCTCCAGATCCAGCGAGCGCCCTGACAGCTCATGAATGACCCCCTGGCCCCGATGCAGGAGCACAGCACGCTCGGCACACTGCGGGACATTCCACTGAAGGAACGGGATGTTAATGCCCGGCTTCCTCTCTCTGGCCAGCGAGCCGACTTGGCAGGAAGGCCTGCGCTCTGACAGAACAGCTCAAAAGAGACAAATTAGAGTGCATGAATCTTAACAAAAGCTTTAAGACAAATAAACAGAGGGTCATCTGGAATCAATTGAGCTTCGCTAGGAATTCATATCCCAAACATCCCGAGCCTCCTATTCTCTGCTTCCTGCTCACGAAAATAATGTAAAAAATCCTTGTGCGGAGGCATCTGAGGTGGGCATTACTGTCTTCAGAGGGGATCGTGACAGCCGAAGAGCTCCATGGAACGGCAAATCAGAGAGCTGCCCGCAGACAAGGGCAACACGGAGCAAGACACGAATAAAGAAGAGCACAGGGCATCAAGTGGGGAGTGGGCATTCCTGGGCAAACAGACTGAATGACAAATGTAAGACAGGAAAGGGCTGAGAAATTGCCCCCCAGGTCTGGAGGGTATCACAGTCTCAGGGTGTTAGGGCAGCATTTCAAGGAGGAATGAGAAGGATGGGCTTTCATCGGCGTTGGGATCAAATGACAGAGATCAGTTGAGCAGTAAGGGCACTTGAGCTGGATGGTGGGAGCAAATCAAAGAGGATTAATGGGCATGGAGGGCATTAGGGTCTCATTAGGGTCTCATTAGGGATGTAGCAACAACCATGGCAAACTGACTTGCACTTACGCTGACATGATTGGCAAATGAAGTGAAATGGCAGAAAGAAAAAAGAGCAGCAACATCTGCTGAGCATCAAGCACATCGTGGAAGCCAATGAAGAACACCATAATAGGAAGAAGAAAAAAAGCAGCTCTGTCTGCTAAGCATCGAATAAAGCATACAGAATGCAGGAACGACAAGGACCACCAAATACATGCTGGCCGGAGGTCCACATGTTTCACTAGTAGTTTTCAAATTTATTGTGCCATTTTGTATTAGTAGTGGTCACACCGATTTTGGATGTCCATTGTTAGCTCAGTATCCTGAGTTTCTAGAGCCATGAACTGCAGTTAATCAATCCAGCGGGTTTAAAAGTCATTTGAAAGTTCATTTCCTCCATCCGAGTTGCATTTACAAAACACCCTTCACCATTTCTGTCTTGTTGTTTCTGGTCCTGACCTTTTGCCAACGCAGTGTCTCACTATGACTTGGTTTGAGCACGCGAGTCTTTGACTCTCCCACTCTTGACCCTCTTTCTGGCTTTCGTTCATCTCCTGGTTCACTCTCAGTTTGCAGACACAATGCAGAGCTGAAGGAGGCGGGGCCACCTGATTATGTGGCTAGGGGGCGAGGCCTGTTTATGCAGCTAAGGGGCGTGGCCTGTCCCTGCAGTATAAATGGAGATATTGGGCACTGCTGGTTTTGACTCCTGATTGGTGTTGAGATATCCTGCTGTTGACCCCCGCTCCCATTATTGAGGTATGAATATTGTTGGATTTGCTTTCTTCAGTTTTTTAATTTTGTCTTTAAGACGAGAATTATTTTTACTCATTTATCGTAAGTAATCTTTTTGGGGGCCTTTTTTTGAATTCTTTTTAATAAATATTTCAAATATCTAAGGAATGTTAGCATTCATCTGACCAGAGTTGTCACCGAGAAAAGCTCTCCCTTTCTTTAAAGGCAGTCCAGAAAGGGAATGTAGAAAAACATCTTTATTACACTGCAAAGTAACAAAGAGACGTGACTGCGGAGCAAGTGCTTAAACTAGGAAGTGCCTCGGCTTATGTTACGTTTCTTATCATCTATCCGCTGCACTCCGGTGCCAGTCCAGGTGGTCTGATGTGTGGTGGGTGTGGCAACGCAGAATCAGCGCATGCTGCCCAGCCTCTCTGTGCAATGAGAAGTCAAGTGAAATGCCAATAAGTGGCGTCATTTTGCTTGACTGCTCATGACATCCAGAATGGCTAACACTGTACAGCACTCTAGTACAGGGTGGTGCAGGGAAATTTTGGAAGAAGGCGTTGGCAACCCTGGGGTCTGGGCAGTTTTTTGGGCCCAATGTTTAAGAACTCCTTGCCATTCATTATAATGGAGCAGTGGATTGGTGCGGAGCGAGCGTTCGCTGTGAAAGCCTTTTCTTAGAATGGTGATGGTGTGACTGCTGCGCAAAAGGGATTTCGGAGTCATCACCAGTTAGGACGTCACGATCGCGTCCTGTCTGCTCATGCGATTACAACATGGGGACGTAATCTCGAAGAAACAGGTTCAGCCTTAAAAAAGAAGCCCCCAGGTGGAGCCACTTTGCACATTGCCCAACTGTTGATGGCAGCTATTTGGGGATCGTTTGGAAGGCGCATCATCATTTCAGGCAACGGTGACATGCCATGGCCTCCGAGATCCTCAGATCTCACCGTTTGTGATTTTTTTTTTTTCTCTGGGGACATCTTAAATGCCAAGTGTACCGCACACGTCCTGCAACCATCGCTGAACTGAAAAGGAAATCGCTGGCATTCCTCTTGATATGTTACGTCTAGTAATGCAGAATTTCCACAACAGGCTGTCAGAATGTACACAGAGAAATGGACAACATCTTCATGATGCTTTCTTCAAAACGTAAAATGAATATTGATTGCCATCATTAATTGCATATCCTGTACAATACGTTTCATCATTAAATGTATTTGTAATGTGTTTATTCGTGCATTGAACTTCCCGTTTTGCTGCGCCACCCTGTACTACTTATCATCTATGCAATACACTCTCCTCCTTGTAGTCCTTCCTGCCATTACCTAACGCCCATCACCTGACCGAAACTTGCCCACATTACTCCTTACCCTGTGCAGGCGTCTAAGGCCTGCTTATCGATCAGCTCCCACCAGCAAGTCGGACTCAGGAGGACCCCCACATGAGATACTCAAATGAAGAGTTTCTTGTCGCCCAAGCACCCCTCAAGGCCTCTCTAAGCAATGGCGCCACGTCTTCTTATACTAAAACACACTTTCCTTGGCTTGTCATTGCCTCATGCTGGTGTCCAACAGCAAGTGGGCCTTGAGCTAAGAAAATCTAGGCCCAAGCCTTTAATTGTATTTATATATACAGGGTGAGTCAAAATTATGTTAACATTAATGGTACTGCTATGTATATACTTGTATACAATTTTTGTGGACAATTTATGTGCGATGGCGAACAGGTTGGGACATTCCTGTAAAGCATTTTGCACTGTGGCGGGCGGCCGGGTCCCCTTCCTTCTACGCATGTTCCGGTGGAGCATCCATGGGCTCCTCAGTACCTAACCTGGGATGCTTGGTGGCAGCGTCCCTGGCAGATGATGATGCCTCAGTTTCCCGCAGAGCTCCACAGCCCTGTAGGGATCTGGGGTGGCCGCCAGGGGGGTGCTGCATGGATCCCAGAGCCAGCCTGGACAACTCTACAGCCCCGGCCAAAAGTGTAATCCGGAACGGGTGATCAAGCACCCGGAGCACTTCCGGGTGGGCTATAAAAAGGACCAGCAACCACCACTCAGGGCCAGAATCGGGAGGAAGAGGACGAGGTTGCCAGGGTGGAGTGGTGGTGCCAGAAGATGGGTTGTGTTTTGTTACTGTGAGTGCTTTTTGGGACTGTGTTGTGGCTGGAGGGATTACGGAGAAGACGTGCCCTCCAGCTGAAGAAAAATAAAGTCTTTGTGTTTTTATACGTGCCCTCTGTCTGAGTCTGTACCAGGTCGGGCGCTATATAGCGCCTTTTATCACAGCATGTATGAAGTATGTTTTGTGAATGAATTGTTTCCACCATTCAAATGTTGACATCATTTTGACTCACCCTGTATATAAATATATAACACCCATCCATCCATTATCCAACCCGCTATATCCTAACTACAGGGTCACGGGGGTCTGCTGGAGCCAGTCCCAGCCAACACAGGGCACAAGGCAGGAAACAAACCCTGGACAGGGTGCCAGCCCACTTCAGGGTGTATATATATCTAACACATTTGGCTTTAACTTGTCTAGAAAACTTTAATACATAAAAGGCATTAATATGTAAATTTAGATTTGCCGTACAGATGTTTTGTAAACTAGAAGCCTCTTTAGCATCTGCGTTTCTTAACACAATGGCCTGTTCAGCCCGCTCACAGCACACGGTGTCCCTGACTTGTCGTTATCTCCCTGGAGTTTTCAGCTTTGCGGCAAAAAAGAAGGACAGGCCTCTTGCAAGCATAAAGCCAGCAACCCTGCATCCAGCTAGGGGGCGCCGCTCTATCTCCCCACACATGTGTTTCTTGATGCAGAGCGGACTGGCGCCAATGCCATTCCTTTTGTAACCATGGCAGAAATAATCACACGAGAGAAATCAGGTACAAAAAGAGATATTTATGTATCTAAGTCGCTTTAAAAAGATAACTTGCATACCCAATGATACAAGGTATACTGTAATCCATTTATACAGACATATTCAGGGGAGCCAAGGGACGTCACAGCCAAGTGAGGGACGAGCAGAGGTCCCATCCGACGGACTTTGTGCCGGGTCCTCATTTTCATGAAAGTCTCGTCAGATATGTTTGTTTCTGGACTGGACCCAAATAACACCTTCACCTGCTCTCATCATTTATGGCAGACTGTGGTTTTTAACCATGTTGGTCAAGCAGATGGCAGCACTTTTAAAAGTGCGTCCTTCACATGTTTTCTGTCATTCTCTCTCTAGCCTGTGCCCTCCAGTCGCCATTTGCCCATCTCTCTGCCAGTCTCTCTCTCTTTCAGCTGGATTGCATGGCTTTGAAATAAACTTCACAGACTATGTTGGCACAAAGTAACCTTCTTGCTACACAGCCTTTATGCTGTCAAATAAATGGGGGACAGGGGGCTTTAAAGTTACTTTTACATTACATTTACTTATCTGGCTGACGCCTCATCACATTTATGATACAGTTGATTCCATTTCTTTTCGGTTTTCCAATTGGAGCACAGGCTGGTCACGTGACTTGCAGAGGTGTCAGTAGTGGGATTTGAACCCACAACTTCAGGGTTGAAAGTCCAAAGCCTTAACCACACTATGCCACACTGCCTGCATTAAAAATACAACGATAAGCATACGTTTTTAATAACTCTGAGCGCACGTTGATCCATAAATTTAAGTTCTTTATTGGGCCTGTGCAGGCTGGACAGCCGGCCTTTCTGGGGCTCGGCAGCGTGAAGGGCGCACTTGTGATTTTTTGAGGTCTGCTCCCCGTCTGGAACTTGTAGTGGCAGGAATCACAACAACTGGGGGGAAACCAAAGTGACGCTACAGTCACTAGTGTTTCTTAAGTTTTTGCAAATTTTCTTGAATACATTTTTACAAACTATGCATCTACTGTATGTCAGGGTTTTGGGACCTAAGGATTTGAAAAGTAACATTAGAATCTAGTGTCACAATTTAAAGAAATAGTAAATGCTGCAATGCCATCTCTGTTTTGTTATGGGCGCCGCCATTTCAAAGCAAAGACTTTTGAGTGTTTTGCAGCTGATTTTTCCCAGAATTCTCTATAACGTGTGACACATTATCAAAGTGACACGGTGACAGGTGTCACACACGAGCAATTAGGAGGCAGCTAAAGGGCTTGAGTAATTGTAATACTACACCAGACCAGGGGGTGGCAGAGTGTGCTGACTGTCTCAGTTTCTTGCAGACCATTCCCGGGAAATCCCACCAGGTTCCTACGCCTCTGAAGCCATCATTCCAGTCCCGACTCATCTGATAATGCAGGGGCAGCTCTTGGCTCGTGGCGGCCCTGGACAGAAAAAGAATCGCCCACCAATGTCAATATGGTATCTTATGCACGTCCGTTGTGGACACTGCATAGCCACCTCGTGCTCATGACACAAGCGTTTAACTTATGATAAAGTTCAGGATTGCTCCTTCCTGTGAGGCAATGACAGCCTCCTGAGCCGCCTTTCTCTTTCGTTTCGAATAACCAGATTCGTGTACTCGAAATCTCTTCATTGTGCTTAGAATGGTTATGCGAATGTCTTGTGTCCCCGATCCGACCAGATATTCACTATGACTATTGCGCTAACACTAATACTTTATTAAAACTAAGTGAAACATTAACTCGTAAGACGACTCGCCCACTTGCACTAGCTTCGCTTCAGCTGTCAGCTGTGTCGTTATTTTCTCTTTCTGTTTTATACTCAATATATATTGGCATGGCGGCCCCTGGGATTTGGCGGCCCTGTGCAGGTGCACATATTTGCACATGCCTAAGGCCGCCTCTGGATAACGTCACTTCTGGTCCTGAAGACGTCACTTCCGGTTCATTTCCTCCACCAGCCCTTAAAACCGCCATCTCACCTCCACGTATTCAGTTCTGTTTTCGACTCAGTCTTGCAAACTACTTAATCATTTTCAACCTTTTGCAGCCAGGATCATAATATACGGGTGGCTACCCCAAACCCCTTTTGACTGTCTGGAGTCTTTTTGTGACACATTCACACAAGTCACTTACGCCTCTTTAGCATGTGAATTGAATTCTTGGTCATTGTCTTGCTGGTAAAAGAAAATCCTTTCTGTTGTAGGTCTTCCAGTTGTGGTGAACGATTCGATTCCCCATAGGGAACTTTTACTGCTTAAAGGTTGATCTTTGATGGCTCTTCAGAATTCAAAGAGATTCTCATTTATGTTTCATTTAACCCTTAAACTGCCACATACTGGGGGGTAATGCACCCCAGGATGCCAAGTACTTTTTTGCTGCTTTTTTAAGGAAACGTCACAATTCACCAAGAGAAAGTGAAATTTTAATGGAACACGTATTTTTTTCAAGCAAAGAACATCACAATTACTCAACACTGATCATTTTACACACTGCCATTGAACTGTAAAAACTATTAAAAAAAACTACTGGAACAATATGTACAAGGTGCAACTGACGCCATTGATGAAATTCAGTAAATCACTGAGCCAACTGCGCTTGAACTGGCAGCACGCAGAGGCCAACACTAATGTTGGCAGGCCCGTCTAGTGCAGTGGCTCAAACTCAGGGACAGTGATGCTGATTCGCTAGGGGGCGCCAGTGGTCATCAGCACTGGGAACTGACAATAGCCGATTCCGGTGGTTGAATGGGTTAAGAATCAGCTTCGTCACCGAGGTTTCTCCTAGAAATGTCTTTAGACAGAAAGGAGACCTGAGATACAAGTGAAGTAAAAGGAGTCAAAATGGAGAATTTGGGTTGGAAAGCAGGATATATTCTGTGAGATCTCTTTCAACTCTCATTTGAATCTTTTTCAATGCTTCATGTTATTTATTTATTAGCAGTAATGGCGTACTGCATGATAACGTGCAGTGAATCCACTTGACTTGAGCGTTCCTAGTTTTCGTCCTCTTTCTCTGTACGTTTAGCATTCGTTTGCTCAGAGGTTGATGTGCCCGCTACTTCCTGAGCAGCTCTTCTTTTCTCCACCCTAGCGGCCCGCTGCTTCTCTTCTTTCGTCGGCATCTTTTCGCGTTAAAACTGATGAGGTCAGTTTTTGTGTTGCAATTACTTAGTACGTTTTCTTTAATTTTTCACTTAAGCTGGCAGTTAAGTGTTCAACCTGCCTCAAGAATGATTTGAGATATGAAGAGGTAGGGTAAGTGATGGCAAAGGTGGTAGGGAATGAGAACGGCGCCCGTAACCATGCACAGCATGGCCGCCCTGCTGGCTGCTGACGAGAGCTGATTAACAATAAAAAAAATAAAATAAAAAGAGGAATAACATTGGAGGTCAATCATCACCCTGAAAGTGGATAGTAGACGTCACGTAGTATATGTGCACCAAATTGTAGGTCAATACGTCAAACGGTGTGCGAGCTGCAGGTGATTGAAAATCCTGGACAGACAAATGAACAGCCACGGTAGCGTATTATACTGTATATAAAGATTATATATCTTACAACATTTGAGATACGATTGGTTACATTCCTTTTGCTTTCCCAAGTGGAGCACAGGCAGACTTGCTCAGAGTCACATAGTGGTGTCAGCAGTGGGATTTGACAGCCACAGCCTCAAGGCTTGACATCCAAAGGTCTGCCACACTGTCTTCCTTTTACTGTATTCTAGAATGAGTCTGGTCTAATTGGAGCACACCATTTAAATTAATGCTACTAATACAGTAATATAAATCAGAAGTAAGGGCGACAGCTTTGTAATCACACTGAAGTGTTTTATTGCCACAAACAACTCTCTGAAATTGCAAAATAACGTCAAGACACTACTTGGAACATGTGAGCCCATAGTGTGACTTTACTGAGACTAGCAGGGTGTTTTGTCTTAGGAGAAAGCTCTAAGGGGCAGGAGACAAACAAAGATGTCTCCATTTTATTTCCTTCCGAATTAATTGTATTGTAGGAGAAACCAAAAAGAAAGCAAGGAGATCTCGTTTCTGATTTTTCATTCCTATGGGTTTGCACACTTTGACCATACGAACGGATTTCCGACGTGTGGATTATGCGACACGAGACGCGTTTTTTCTTTTCTCCCTGGACGTTTTTTTCACATCGTTTGAGACAGTCCTGCATTGACCACATATCGACACCATCGTTTGAATATTCAATACTTAATTTCTCCACCAAAGCATGAGATTAGCCATCATTATAGACGACATGGAGCAAGTAGCATTTAAACAGATATATCATTTTTGGATGGACAGTCATGGACGGCTGACTCCCAAAGCTATTCCTGTTCTTCATATCCTGTGCGGCGGTTCGTTTCCAGAGGGTGAAATAAGCTACCTGTCGAGCTGTCTTTAACGCAGACTGTTTTACAACATAGTTTACAGATTGCCGTCTTTTCAGAGCCAAAGCATCTCCATCCAAATGAAGGACAATCCACGTCTAGCCTTTAAATCCTGTGACATCGAGTGCCAGGCTGGTGCTGTCTGTAGTTTGTCTCCTGGCTCTGTCCATTCATTCATTTTTAACAAGCTGAACTTGTGGAGCGGTACCATCTACGCCTAATCTAGTGCACCGCATTCACCCTCAAAGTGCGTCCACAGTAGTCTGCGATTCCAGGCTCCATGTAGTCTCGCCGAGTCACAAATGTTTGGGGACAACGAGAGGTGAATTGCGCTCAAAAGTGGGTGAGAACCATCAGGTGTCACACTTCTAAACCAAAGAAGGGACAGAGTGCTTGAGCTGCAAAGATCAGAAGCGCTCACGTTAATTTCCGACAGACTTCTAATTACGATAAGCTACTATCATGACAAATCAATTGGCGCACATGCATTCGATTTAAGTAGTGTGTCGCAACCCATCAGAAGGAGGAGAAAAAGACTACCGTATAGAGAGCTGATAACGAAGAGTGAAATGAAATGAAGATTTCAGTACTCAACACACCCACATCAACAAACGGCACCAGGAGAAGCACGCAGGGGGCTGCACATCATCCATCGTTTCATGGCACATCTAAACGAATAATTTAAGGAATTTAGCACTACAGTCTAATTGGAAATGCAACATACCATACCAGGACACGTTGCATCTCTGTAGGCCGCGATGCTTATCTAGACTCCATTTGGCTTAAAGTGATGCAATAATGACAGAAAGATATCGTATCAGACAGAAGTACGTCTCAAACACGTCTCTTCTGTGCTTCTCAAAACGTACAAATTAATCATGAAGTTTCGGTTACCGTGTGCTACTGAACTCCTGAATGGGTAACCACAATTTAAGCCAGCGTTTCTCATCCTTTAAGTATTTGCGACCCAAGTTTTCATAACAGTTTTAATTGCACATCCCTAACGTTTTTTTGAAAGGAGCCCACTAATACCAATTTGTTCCTTTTTAATGAATGATATTTCATAGATGTATATTTTATTATACCTATTTAACTTTCATCGACATTTATCTAACTCTATATTTATTTTTCTAGTATCAGAATGCAGTTTAAGTTAATTTGTTTTGGTTTCGATAGATGTATTTTTCATATTTTTGATTCTTGTTTCCTTTATTTCACATCTTCACGCCCCCCTTTTTGTTAGGGGGGCCCGCCCCACAGGTTGAGAACCACTGATTTAAGCTTTTGATTTTCTCTCAGGGGCGGCACGGTGGTGCAGTGGTAGCGCTGCTGCCTCGCAGTTAGGAGACCTGGGTTCGCTTCCCGGGTCCTCCCTGCATGGAGTTGCATGTTCTCCCGTGTCTGCGTGGGTTTCCTCCCACAGTCCAAAGACATGCAGGTTAGGTGGATTGGCGATTCTAAATTGGCCCTAGTGTGTGCTTGTGTGTGTGTGTGTGGGTTGTGTCCTGCAGTGGGTTGGCACCCTGCCGAGTGGTTCCTGTGTTGGCTGGGATTGGCTCCAGCAGACTCCCGTGACCCTGTGTTCGGATTCAGCGGGTTGGAAAATGGATGGATGGATGGATTTTCTCTCAGCGTCACGTCTTTGATTCGGTATCTTCAGCTGCCGGTCAGACTTCACAGACTGGAGGAATTGGGGGCGGGTGGTTGAGGAAGAAGCCCTGTGGGCGGAGCCTTTGCAGCGCAGGATTTGGCCGTTACTCCCAAGTCACATTTTCACAGGCGGTCCCCAGGCATGTATTCTCATCTGGCCCCGTGTAAGCATATGTTTAATATGTCACTGTGCTCCGTGCAGACATATCTTACAAAACCTGATTTTTGCTCACATGCGGTACAGCAGACACAGAGAACTGCCATGCCGGCAACATAAACAACAACAGCAACAACAACATTTAGTTCTATAGAACATTTTCATACAAATAATGCAGCTCAAAGTGCTTTACATGATGAAGAAAGAGAAAAAAGACAAAAGAAATAAGAATAAAAATTAGGGAACACTAATTAACATAGAATAAAAGTAAGGTCCGATGGCCAAAAACTCCAGACGGCTGGACAAAAAAAATAAAATCTGCAGGGGTTCCAAGGCCACGAGACCACGTAGCCCCCTCTAGGCATTCTAACTAGCATTAATGACCTCAATCAGTCCTCATTGTATTCAGGGTATAAAGATTGACAAATGGAAAGCGTGTGCAGTCAGGCTGTGAGATTCTGTTTCTATCTGTTAAGTCAGCACAGAAATGTGTTCGTGTTTGGAGAGCATTGTTGCCTTGTTTGGAACTGAATGTTTGTCTGAGGGGGCTCAGGATGTGGAGAAACAGTATAAAGCCTTGAAACCGATGAATCGATGGAAGACGTCGCCCGCCTGTCCCTGAGAATGCCTTCCAAATCTGCATTGACGACCACTGATAGACTTCACTCCTCGGGCCCCCACTCCAGGAGTGGGCCTTGTTGCCGGCTTCATTCGTCTTTGTACTATCGCCAGTGTAAGCCGCATTAAACAAAGCAAAGTTATTGCTAGTATGTGATTTCCGGAGTTTCAGCGAGCCCCAAACCCCAACGTGAACACACCAAGAGTCCCGAGTTCAAATAAAGGATGGTTTTTATTCACCCCAATATCTCCAACGTAACACAAGCACAGATTTTTCTCTCTCCACAAATCACCTCTCACCACCGCATTGCCAACCTCCAGTTGAGTGTTGCTCTCTGTACTCCCAGCTCCGACTCGCCTGGATAATAGAGTGCGGTACCTTTTATAATGGCCGTCTGCCTGATGGAAGTACCATAACTTGGGGAGCGCATCTTCCAACAGCGCCCCCTTTGCGACACCCGTGCTGCCCAGACTACATCTCCCAGCATTCCCTGCTGGTTCCCAAAATGGGTGCCATCATGGAGGGCTGCTGTCATGTAGCATCTGAGAACAGAAATTCCCCAGTGACCTCTTCCACTTCCGGTGGGCTGTCCGTCCATCTGTTTTTGGTCATCGCTTCCGGGTCTGGCCCCTTTCTCTTCCCTGGCTGGGATGTCTGTCTTCCTTCCAGGATCCAGGTAAGGAACTATCCCCTCTTCTGGCTGCAATGCCAATCCAGCCCACGTGGTGTTTACACGCCATATCACTAGGGAGGGGTATCGTCTTTTACGTTATATCTATATAGATTAAGTTAGGTTAAGTAACACGCCACAATCACAAAAGAACTCATTGCCAGGGAGTGAGCGCCCCCTGCTGGACACACTCTGCGAGACTAATCAATGCATGCTCTCTCGATCCGTGTTTTTGATTGTTTTTTTGCAAAGTGCCTCAATAGTCGCATCTTGCACATCATTAATCCACAATTAAGATACTGACATATTTGACACATTATTTTGCTGGAAGTGAAACAACATTTGTTTTGTGGTTTTGTTTGTGAAGTGAAACTGTTTGCAGAGTTTTGCCGTGAGTTCAGGTTCATGCCAATCGTTTCACTCCGCTACAATATATAAAAAGTTTGTGTGATCGTGTTTGGTGTCATTTAATATGGGATGTGGGGTGGCATTTGGTATGAAGGGGGCTTCATTAAAGCACCAGGTCACAAACTGAGCACCCGGCGACTCACTGGGCCTGCCAGCATGCTCGTTGAAGAGAAATATGGAAGTAATTAGACTTATCACTCAATGGAAAACAAAAGGCTGCATCCTCTCACAACACAAGCCAGCTGCTGGCGACATCTCCTTCCTCTCCACATTCTTCTTCTCGGCGATACCCGCTTTTAGAATTCTTTATTTGGATTTTTTAAATGAACCTTTTTTAGGAAGATCAAAGCTTCAGATGTTTTCTACATGATGATGAGGTTTGGCTCTGATATTTTTGGCTTGATGATGTTGTTATATAATTTCATTTTTTTTTTTCTTTAGCATAAAATGTTCTTCCAGATTCTCAGGTTAATGCTGGAGTCGGCTTTATGAAATTAAGGTGCAATTAACAAATAATTAAAAACGAAGATGGAGGAAGAGGGAAGGGATATATACGCATGTAAGGCAAACCTCGTGGGGACATCGGTGACCACAGCTCTGTTTAGGGCCGGTGATGAGGGCGGTGCACAGAAAATGACGTCGGACCTCCTTGGGCGCACACCCGGTTTTTCACTACAGGATTTGTCCTGACTACAAGGCGATGCGTGATTCCAAAACGGTGAATTTCAAGGAGAGGCTGGAGGCTGACGAGATCCTGCCAGGCCTTTAGTGGGTGCCAGAATGATGAGCGAAACATTGAATATGACACAACGGGACATCGGAGTGTAAGGAAGACAAACTATTTGACGTGGACCCACTTCCGATCATAATTGGCCTCCCTCGGCCTTAAAGGGTCTGACATAAAGCCCATAATAAAGCCCTTGAATCTACGATATCTGCCCACTACCATTGCTGTCATTCAATGAACAATCGAGTAAACAATTAATTTCTTCTGCTGTTGCAATTGATAAGTGACATTGACCGAAAACCATCACCTACTGACTAGAAGAATATCGACCGGCCGATTGAACGATTCGTCCCATGTACCAATGCATTTGGCTCGCTGACAGCATCCACACTTTCTGTTTCGGTCTGCGGACAACCTTCACGTGGTAAGGATAACCAAGGCTTTAGTCCTCCAGCCAGAGCCGACTTCTCTGTTGTTGTTGGTTCAGACGTGGATGCTAGACGTTTTATTGTTGCCGATTCGAGCCCTTGACCTTCAATTGCTCCAGGGGCGCTGTACAATGGCTGACCCTGCACTCCGACCCCAAGGGGTATGAGAAAACTAACAAAATCGCCCATCCATCCATTTTCTAACCCGATGAATCCGAACACAGGGGTCTGCTGGAGCCAATCCCAGCCAACACAGGGCACAAGGCAGGAACCAATCCTGGGCAGGCTGCCAACCCACCGCAGGACACACACACACACACCAAACACACACTAGGGCCAATTTAGAATCGCCAGTCCACCTAACCTGCATGTCTTTGGACTGTAGGAGGAAACCCACGCAGACACGGGGAGAACATGCAAACTCCACGCAGGGAGGACCCCGGAAGCGAACCCGGGTCTCCTAACTCTGAGGCAGCAGCGCTACCACTGCGCCACCGTGCCGCCCTAACAAAATCATAATACAAGAAATTGTATAAGGCAAAATAAAGGAAAAAAAAAATCCTTTTTCAGCACCAAGCCTGGTCTATTGAACTGTTACGCTAGTAGAACTAGAAAAAAATTTAAATTCAAAACACAATCGGAAGAAGGGACACAGTTACGAAGCCATAAGATGTCAATTCCCAAAAAGACAGCTGCACAGTCACCAAACCCAAAACACGAAACAAAAGTCAGCGTCAAAAACAATCTGCCATGAATCAATAAAACAGAGAGTGCAAGAAAAGAATTAGTTTAGAAAAGCTAGAAGGGATTCTACTGACTGGTTACGACCTCTGAGGGCACGGCCTTCACAACGTGGGAGCATAGCCACGAAAACAAAAATGGCAGCTAGTTTGGACCAAAAAGTGCACAAAATAATTGAAAACGGGCTAGAGAATCAAAATGAGGGACCAAAACCAAGGCCCAGATTATAACATGAAGCGCTTACCTCAGCAGTCACATAGCTAGGGGTTCATTCAGTCTTGAAGTTCCCGTCGTCCTGTCTCAGGCAGGTGAACTTTTTCAGGGAAGAACCAGAAGATACGTGAAAAAGCAAAGCATAACAAAACAAATAAAAATAAAAACAACAACCAGAACCCAGACGAGAGGCAAGAGTCAAAGTCAAAAGTCAGGGAAACCAAGAAAGACGTGAAGCAGAGAGGAGCAAGCAATAGATTCTTTTTAAAAGCTGACTTTTACTCCTGTCATGCACATGAACCGGAGGTTATGACCTTACAGGCCACACCCCTAGAAACACAGAACGCAACCCTAACGATTGACTCAAAATTTGGCAGCAAAGACGGAAACATTTATCAGCTTCCGTTAGACTGGACTCCTTTGGCACGGTGTCTTCGGAGAATCCTTGGGTGCCGCTGGTTTGACTTTGTGTTGCTCATGGGGCCCCGAATGTGAGTGAGCGTCAGTTATGGCACTACGGCCATGTGGTGTGATTACCTGAGGGTGATCCGGCTCATTGTTGATGACCAGGCCAAGGGGACGCCTGTGTAACACCTGACTGTGGCAGATGGATGGGGGTGGGACTGGACTGCATGTCTGCCTGGGAGGGTTGCAGGATCCTGAGCTGTTTCATTGTGTGGCGGGTGCGGCGACATGCTGTACCAGTGCCCTTTAACCTGACCTGACCATCAGAGTGACTAAACCCGATCACAACAGATTTACCCTCATGATTAGACTGGTGTTGTAATGTTGCACCCTGGGTAATCACATATTTATTTTCCTGTACAGTGGAACCTCGGGTCACGACCGTAATTTGTTCCAAAACTCTGGTCGTGACCCGAAGTAATTTCCCCCGTAGAATTGTATGTAAATACAATTAATCTGTTCCAGACCATACGAACTGTATGTAAATATATTTTTTTAAAAGATTTTTAAGCACAAAAATAGTTAATTATACTACAGAATGCACAGCATAATAGTAAACTAAATGTAAAAACACTGAGAAAACCTTGAACAGAGAAAAATAACATTGGAAGAATTCACGCTATAGCCTTACGAACCGCTCGCTGTAAACACTTGAGTTTTAAGCACAGGGAAAAACATGAATATTTGAAAAATCCGTAATTTAATAAACAACCAAGAAAAGTAACATTGCAACAAAGCACGCTACGAACTGATTGCTGTAAACAGAAGTGAAGTGGAGGTTAAAATCCAATAGAAAAAAGTCTTCATTAAATCCAACGCTCAAATCATTCTCTTTAAAAACAAGCCTAATGCATTCTTTAACTGCCATCTTAGCCCTCTCTCTCTTTCTCTCGCTCGCTCTCTCTCTCTCTCTCGCTCGCTCTCTCCTCTCTCTCTCTCGCTCTCTCTCTCTCGCTCTCTCTCTCGCTCGCTCTCTCTCTCTCTCTCGCTCTCTCTCTCTCTCTCTCTCGCTCTCTCTCTCTCTCGTGTGCTCTCTCTCTCTCTCTCTCTCTCTCTCTCTCTCTCTCTCTCTCTCTCTCTCTCTCTCTCTCTCTCTCTCTCTCTCTGTGCTCTCTCTCTCTCTCTCTCTCGCTCTCTCTCTCTCTCTCTGTCGCTCTCTCTCTCTCTCTCGTGTCTCTCTCTCTCTCGTGTGCTCTCTCTCTCTCTCTCTCTCGCTCTCTCTCTCTCTCTCTCGTGCTCTCTCTCTCTCTCTCTCTCTCGCGTGCTCTCTCTCTCCTCTCGCTCGGTCACTCTCTCTCTCTCTCTCGCTCGATGCACAGGGAGAGACTGAACACGGGTGGAAATCACCGGCGCCCGAAACTGCCGTGTTCAACACCCGAGTGTGTGGTCGTAAACAGATGCAAAAGTTTGGCAAACTTTTTGGTTGTAACCCGATTTGTACGTGGTCCGAGACATTCGTGACCCGAGGTTCCACTGTATATTGTTACTTCTGTTGATTTTGTATTTTTATTTTTCATTTGTTTTCATTATTGTGCAATTTTTGTTAATATTGTCTTGTCTAAAAATTAATAACTGTTTATGCATTGCGTCTTTATGCTCCTTGTTTTCTATGAGCGGAACTCCTTAGGGGCGAGGCAACCATGACATCACTGCCGAGGGACCGCCCCCAGCCTTTATATATGTTTATGGTGCTTGTCCAGCATCAGTCGATGAGCCCCAAATGAAACTTGAAGGAGCTTCGTGTGTCGCGGGTATGGCGGCGTACCTGTCAGCACCAGTCCGCTTCGGGCTCTGCTCAGTGGTTCATTGACAGATGCGGTTTCTGGAGTCGTGCTCATTATTGATTTATTTCTGTTGTAGGAAGCACACAGGCCCGGAGTCAGGAAGATCCCTTACCTGGACGGGAGGCCCCGAGAGAACATAAAGGCACCCCGACTGGATTTAACAGAAGAACAGAAGAAGATAAGCAAGGACTGTCAATGGAGGACGTTCATTCCCCCAGGCGCTAGATGGCAGCGATTTTGTCATTTTTCACATCTGGTGTTATCTCGTTTTATCACCTGGTCCCAAAATACAAATTATTCTGCATGGGCAGAGCAGCCTTGTTGGCAACTCTTTTGGCTCTTTTGAACCTCTCCTTTGTTTTGTTAGCAAATCTCCATCCTTTTATTACGATGAGCCCCCTAAGCTTTTCTTCCTTGGAGGAGACACCAGTGATCTACTGTATCATAAGCTTTGGCCGATCGTTTTGTGTGGATAAGAATCTGTAATGGCAGTTGGCCATCAAGCTGGGTTATAAGATCAGCAATAATAGGAGGAGAAGAGCCTTGTGACACGCCATCTGCTCCTGAGGGAAAACAAACATGTGGAAGTTCAATGAGGTGAGAAATGGTGAAGCCTACTGTGATGGGATGGGCTTCTCCACGTTCTTTGAATCACTTAGAACCTCAGCCTCCTGATGGGCATCGGTGAAAAAAAGGTGGAGTCTGGAAAGAACGAGTGGGCCTCAGTTAGTCATCTGCAGCGCCCAGGCCGTCCACATGAGGGTGCCTTCACTGCGGAGCCGTGCAAAAATCACTGCAATGTTCTTGAAAGGTGTAAACATTATGTGCTTATTTTCACCTTTTTATGTCAATCTTCATTTTTTAATGTAAGGAAAAAAGAAAATAAAAATCCTGCCATCCTGGTGACATAAATCAAATAAAGCTGAAGGTGAAGGGGAATTAATGACATGCCATTCATTTCCCTAATCGTAACAGAGCTGACATTCACAATTACTACTTTATTTCATCTCCGAGAAAACAGGCCTTTTATTTTTATTTTTAGTAACATAATGAGTTGAATCCAAAAACATTGGCAGGTTTGCTTTCAATTACCTAAAAGAATCCCAAACCTTCACTTTTTACGCCTTTTCTTTTCTGATTCCGAGGCTTTAATGTTTCAGGGTGGCATTCATGAATTTGGGCTTTTAGCATCATAAAAGAATTTGGTTTTTGATTTTTGTCATAATTTTAATATAACCACTTCTATTACTTTTCCTCTCAGACCAATAAAAGTGGAATGCACTTCACTATATTATGCGTAAAAGTTTCCTTTCAGCAGAATAAAAAGTCAGTTCATTTTGCTTTTCCCTTCAATTTCAATATTCTTTTTTTCTTTATTAAATTTTGGTGTTAATACTTTTGTTTGATAGAATCTGTCAATTCATTTTCTAACTCTGGTTGTGTTATTTTTAAATAATTAACAAAAATACAAATGATCAATCATCCCACTGACCCATCAGGTAGTGGACACAAAATTGCCAAAGCGGCCCCCAAAAAAGACCCCACAAAAGCAGGCCTGCCTAAAGATAGGCCTCACCTGAGTCAGCTTGACCCAAAAATTCTACAAGTAGGCTTTGGCCCACACAGGCCTAAAATGGAGAACCGGCTTCACCCCCCTTGGTGAATTGAACATCAGAGTCAGTGGGAGTGGGATCTACTGCGAGGCCCACCACGACTGACTTCCATTATAAACAATAGGAACTCACAACCCACTAGTGGCACCCCACTGGTTGAGGAACACTTCTTTAATGGATATCCAAAAGGGAAATCTGTAAAAAAAAAAAAAAAACACAAAATTGAAATTGAAACCACATTACAGTTACCCAAAACCACATAACATCACCTATCGTGAAAATTTGGATGGTTCTTATCAGTTATTTCCACCCCTGCAGCTGTACTGTGCGATTTGTGACATGCTCCTCATTTCATTATAGATGTGGTGTGCATCCCTTCACGAAACTTTAGAATATAAGTAAGAGTTAAAGAAAATGAAGTTATGTTGAATCCAGCAGGAGGCGTACATTCCCTGGGAATTTGCTTGTTAATGTTTGTAGCATTTACTAAACCAAACTATACTGTATATACAGAAGGAGACAGTCATAGTAAGAGTAAGAGTAAGAATAGTAACAGCGCAGCACAAGGCCGAACAGCGCACACGCAGGGAAATGGCATGCTCGCTGGCACACGGCCAGGAGGCAGGGCTGATGATGGCCCAAGCCCGTCTCCGGCCGATCGATTCAATTATTTTGAGGTGCGGGAACTGCAAAGGTTACTTCAGCCTGTACAGAACTTTATACAGGTCATCTCAAGGATGAAGACGTTACTTGAGGAGCATGGGATGATGGCCGAAACGCCTTTGAGATGGGCAGAGGAGTACCAGAGGTGACTTGGTTGGGAGATTCTCCAGATGGTGAATTCAGCAGTACAGGTGAGTCAAATCGGTACCGTACAGGAAAGGGGGATTGCAGAGTCAAGTGCCGGCCAGATCTGTGAATATCGGCTGTCAGGTAGCCACTCGTCCTACAGTTGAAAGAGGGATGATGGCCGATTGCCTGGTGGAAGGATCGGGGGAGTTGGAACAGCTTGCTGGGAGGTGTGGAGGAGAAAAAGAGAGAGAAGATTTGTGTTAGTGTTGGATTATTTGCCTGTTTATTGTGGATGTGGTGCTTAGAGGGTATAAGAAGGAAAGGAAATAGAAATACTTGTTTGTGCTTTTACCCTGTGTTCTGTGTGTTATGTTTAAGGGGCAACAGTGACCCCTAGTGTCCACTATATATATATATATATATATATATATATATATATACAGTAATCCCTCGCTATATCGCGCTTCGACTTTCGTGGCTTCACTCTATCGCGGATTTTATATGAAAGCATAACTAAATATATAACGCAGATTTTTCGCTGCTTTGCAGGTTCTGCGAACAATGGGTCTTTTTACTTCCTGTATATGCTTCCTCAGTTGGTTTGCCCAGTTGATTTCATACAAGGGACGCTATTGGCGGATGACTGAGAAGCTAACCAATCAGAGCACGCAGTTAAGTTCTCCTGACTGAGAAGCTAACCAATCAGAGCACGCAGTTAAGTTCCTGCCTGCTGAATGCAGTGTTAGCCAGGAAGTCTCGTCTCGCTCATTCAACATCAACGTGTTTTGCTGTGTAAAGAGTTGTGCTCTTTTGTGTTTATCTTTGTGCATAGCCAAGCCCTTCATTATGGCTCCAAAACGATCTGCTACTGCTTCAGGGGCCGTGCCCAAGTGCAAACGGAAGATGTTAATGATTGCCGAAAAGGTAAACGTTTTGGATTTGTTGAAGGCTACGATTCTTTTTATTTAAAAAGTAGGAAAGGAATATAAGATCTACGGCCACAGTGTCCTTTTAACCAGGGTGCAAAACGAGTTGTAAGTGGATGTAATAAGGCAGTAGTCTGGATGGAATCTGCTTTAGGGATTTGGATTGAAGAAGAACAACGGCAGTGCTACACAGTCGCCTGAAGTGGCTCCTTTAAGGGCTGTAATGCTCTCCTTTGTTGTGCAGTAAAATTAAACTCATTGTTATCGGACAAGTTATTGTGTCATTGTTGGTGAGTAACCATAATTAATTTTCTACTTACAGTACTTAGTACATGTACGTACGTTTAGTGTCACTGTACACACATTTACTGTATACTATTTTACTTGCGTTATACGTATTTATTGCTGGTGGCCTGCCTATCGTAATGGCTGTAACATATGTGATATCGGAGACGCTCAATATCTTTAAAATAATATTTAGGTTTTACTGTATATAAACAGTGTGTTTATATTCATAATTTCAATGAATCTTACCTAATATCTAAGAGAATACAAAGGGATTATGCTGTATAACTCTGCAGGGAATATTTCTAAACAGTGTGGGAGAGTTTATAAGGGCTTAAAATATATAAAAATAACCATACAAACATATGGTTTCTACTTCGCGGATTTTCACCGATCGCGGGGGTTGCGTTCCAGAGGAGGGATTACTGTGTATATATTGTGAGACATGCCCGGACATCATCAGACAGACACTATATCTAGATCTAGCACGTTTATTCTCCGCCCCACATAGTACACTGGGCTCCTCACCCCAATCACCTTTCCTCCGGGCTTCTCTCTTTCTGACCATGGGCCACCTTTCCTCTCTCCACGGGAGCTTCGTCCTTCTCCCACTCCCAACTCTAACGCCCAGACTGTAGGAAGGCGGGCCCTTTTATTCTCACCCAGATGTGCTCCAGGTGCTCCCTCTGACGTCACTTGTTGGTGTGGCAGAAGTGTCAAGAGAGCACTCGGAAGCACTCCGGGCGTCCCTGGAGGGATCCTCCTCCATCTTTCCGGGTGTAGCGGAAGTAAACAATTCCCGGGCCCTCTGAGAATCGGGGCACCCCCTGGCGCTGGCCACGGGCCCCAGTGGGCTTGAGCCTCCTTGTTCTTCTCCTGTGGTCCTCCTCTTTTTTGTCTGTCAATATGGGGTGCTGTGTGTACATTAATGATGGAAAAAATTAATTTAAATGATTTTAGCAAATGGCTGCAATATAACAAGGAGTGAAAAATTGAAGGGGGTCTGAATACTTTCCGTACCCACTGTAGATCTTAATGTGCACTCAGGTTTGTAAGTCATGATAAGTTCCGAATAGTAAGCAGGACCTTGGCCATTTAAGGTCTGCCTTTATATGTTGTGACAGACGGCCATTGCCATTATCCAGCCAGGACCCCAACTGGATGGAAGAGAGTATCGACATGGCACTACCTTCCCTGGGATGCTAGAGGGCAGCCCTCCAGGGCATGCTGGGAGTTGGAGTGCGGCACAGCCCTGTTGGATTCCGTTAGGGCCGCCAGGGGGAGCTGCAGAGCCCTACAGGTGGCTTTCACCACAACCGGAGTTGATTCCAGGTCTGATTAATGAGCCACCGGGAACACTTCCAGGGTCTGCTTAAAAGGAGCCGCCTCACTCCATTCGAGGAGTCAGAGTCGGGAGGAAGAGGAAGAGTGGAGATGGATGCCAAAGAGAGATGAAGAAGGAAGAAGAAGGACTGTATTTGCTGCTTATGTACTATGCTATTGTGAGGGAAAAGGGAGACACGCTTCCCCACGTAAATAAACGTGTGATGCGCTGAATTTGTGTCTGTGTCGGGTTTTGGGGTAGCCATTGTGGTTTTCTCAATGTTAAAAGGAGGATTTGGAAAGCTGCCCTGACTCTCCCCATCTCCACTGGTTTGCGTGGCTTCAGCTGTGTCTATTCATGGCCTCAATTACCCGTTTTAAGTAAATAACGTAACAACGTAAGGTGGCACACTTTAAACTCTTGGCTACAGATGTCAGGTGAGGATTCCCAGTGAGTGCTGAGCAGCACAGACCTTCTAGACTGGCCCGTCAGCCTGCGACCTTTTCTCTTTTTGTGTCATGAATTACGGATGCAATAGACAATGTTCGTGGATTGAAATTTTGGGAAAGGATTAACAAACCCTCTCTCCTGTACCCAATAATATCTAATAGACCTGTAGTCTAAAAGAGAAGCGGGCGAGGTGGAGGTGGTCAAAGAACCACCGTAAACTGAACAGACGGTGAAACAGCAACTGGTTAGCCTGGTGACTGTACATCGGTAATGAAAGTCAAGCCAAAAAGAAAGCAAAATTACTCCAGATGACTGTCATCGCTTCCAAATGTAAATCTCAATATTATTTTGGAAACAGCAGAAAAAAAAAACCCGAAACCACAAATGTGTCTAAGTGGAGCAAAAAAGAAAAAAACGTGAAAAGAACACTTTGTGTGAAGTCAGTAAGTAGTTGGTTGCTTCCAGCATCTTCTTCTTTTTCTTGTGGGAAAGTTAATAAGGTCTCCCTATAAGAGCCCGCGATTAAAATAAAATAATTGGATTTAAAAATCTTTCCTCTATCCATCTTTCATGCTTTGAACACAAACCACAGTGTTTAGAGTTTTAATGTGAAACACATGATTTTTCACAAATTATCCTTCATCTGAAAGCAGAAAATCTAAATTGCTGCAATATTAAATAATATCTGCTTCACGGGAGAAAAATGCTACTGTAGGAATATTTGGAAAAAGGCGGCTTTGTGCTCCTATAGGTTATTATTTGTTTTCTTCACCCAGAGTGGCAAATTGGCATAGCAGGTGGGATCAGCTATAGGCGTCCCTTTGTGCTTCACCGCACACACTAATAGACGTTTGTAAAAATTTGTCACACAAATTATAGCCATTGAACAAGTCACTGGCACCGATGCCTGACGGCTCCGAGGTCATGGGCTCAGTGCCTTAGCGTGCCTCTCTTCTCAGTTTTTCTCAGTTCACCCATCGTTTTCCTTCTGGTTCACTGGACCCTTCCTCAGTCTAAAGACAGACATGATTGGTTAATGAGCCAGGTGACGGTGAATGTGTGAGTACGTGCTGCCATGCCGTCTGGTGTTGGTCCCTGCTGAAGCTTCTAGAATTATAAAACATCCGCTCATTTTAGTAAAAAAATAATGTGTTGTAGCTCACATGATGTTGAATACAATGGTGTAGATCGGGGGTCCTGGAGGGCACCAGTGGCTGCAGGTTTTCATTCCAACCCTTTTCTTAATTAATGACCTGTTTTTGCTCCTGATTAGCTTCTTTAGCTCTTGAAGACTCACAACACCTTAGTTGTTCCTTTTTCTTTAGTTAGCAGTCAAACAATAATGAGATACAAAATGAGCCAAAACAACTGGTGTCCATCATACAATATCTGAAAATAAAGAAAGATGAAGGTCTCAGGAATGTTGAACTGCTCAGTTCCCCAAAACATTTTAACAGAAAAGAGAAATTCAACTATCAAATAATGAGATCAGCAACAAGCCATGGAATTAAAGAACGGGTTTAATTAACACCAAGACTCTGCACCTAATTAAGCAACTGGTTGGAGTGAAACTGGTTTGGGGTTTGAGGCCCTGACTTAGATGGTCTTCTGCTGGCTCACTCACGTCACACTTCATTTCTGTTTGGGTGCCATTTAAGGAAAGAAATGAAGAAACTCAGAGGAGCAAATCTTAAAAAAACAAGTCAATTAAAATAAATGGAAAAGGAGTTAATTAGCAGCAAAAACTGGTCACCGATGAACAAAAGGGTTAGAATGAAAACCTCCTTCAGGGGTGGGGATCGATCTTTTTTTAACTTAATTTTTCTTTTTGTAAAAGCTTGATTGCTCTGTATGGATTGCAATAAAATTAATAAAGTATTAAAAAAAAAAAAAGAATGAAAACCTCCAGCCACTGTGGCCCTCCAGGACCGGAGCCGAGGACCCCTAGTGTAGATCAGGGGTTCTCAAAGTTGGTCCTGCGGCCCCCCTGTGGCTGCAGGTTTTTGTTCCAATCAGATTCCTAATCAGTGACAACACCTGATAGCACTCATCTCATTGAATTAGCTGGGATTTGTTTCTCTTATTCTACATTCAGAAAAGTACAGCAGCCTGAGTTTTACATTTATAAGACATTTACAAATATTTCTTTTTTTTTTCTTATTTAAATGCTGAACTCTCTTTTGTTGATTTCATTATACAGTGGAACCTCGGTTCACAAACGTCTCGGAACACGTACAAATCGGTTTACGACCAAAAAGTTCACCGAACTTTTGCATCCGTTCACAATCACACACTCGGTATACGAACATGCCAGTTTCCCTTTCGGTTTGTGCGCACCGATAATTTCCGCATGTGTTCAGTCTCTACCTGTGCATTTCCTGTGCAGCGAGCCAGAGAGAGAGCGACAGCTAGAGAAAGACAAACACACACACAGGCGCGCGAGAGAGAGAGACACACACACACACACAGCGCGCGAGAGAGACACACACACAGCGAGAGAGAGAGACACACACACACACACACACGCAGAGAGAGACACACACACACAATCGCCGAGAGAGACACACGAGAGAGACACACACACAGGCGCGAGAGAAACACACACTCAATCGCACGAGAGAGACACACACACACACAGGCGCGCGAGAGAGAGACACACACACAGGCGCGCGAGAGAGACACACACACACACACACAGGTGTGCGAGAGACACACACACTTACAGGCACACGAGAGAGACACACACACACACATGCGAGAGAGAGAGGGCTGGACACATAAGGCAGAGAATGCAGTTAAAGAATGAACTGGGCTTGTTTTTGTTTTCACTTCTGTTTACAGCGATCGGTTCGTAGCGTGCTTTGTTGCAATGTTACTTTTCTTGGTTGTTTATTAAATTACAGATTTTTCAAATGTTCATTTTTTTCCCTGTGCTTAAAACTCATTAAAAAAAAAAAAAGTGTTTTTAGAGAGCGGTTCGTCACACTATAGTGCGAACCCTTGCAGTGTTACTTTTCTCTGTTGTTCAAGGTTTTCTTAGTGTTATTCAATATTTTTACATTTAGTTTACTATTACGCTGTGCATTCTATGGTCTGATTAACTATATTTGTACTTAAAAACTTAAAAAAATATATATATTTACATACAGTTCGTACGGTCTGGAGCGGATTAATTGTATTTACATACAATCCTATGGGGGAAATTACTTCAGTTCACGACCAAATCGGGTTACAACCAGAGTTTCGGAACAAATTATGGTCGTGAACTGAGGTTCCACTGTATTTTGCACTTTCTTTGTGAAGTTTGCTCCCTTCGTTGTATCTTATTAATGACAATTAAAAACGAGCAGAGCAGACACCCCAGCAAACAACACTGAATTGTGAAAGGCTGCAACTACTTTAGCGTCAGACCCACTAATTAGCGAACAGTGAAACAGAACAAATGGAAAAGTTGAATGAAAATCAAGATGAAAATATTGTTAAAAAGAAAATAAAACTACATTATTCCCATATAACTGCTTGGTACATTTTAATAATTTTTTTTTACCAAACTTAGTTTTCTAATTTCTCTATTGAAGCTGGTTGGAACAAAAACCTGCTGCCACAGGGGGTCCCCAGGACTGAGTTTGGGAAGCACTGGTGTAGATTAATTATGAGTCACTGTACAAATACACAAATTGCTTATTGTGAAAGTGTTCACACTTTTTGGAGGGCATTCCAGTCTTCAAGATTCTTTTTTATAGGTGGATGAGTTAATCCTGGAAATGCCTAAATTATTAGTCTTGGTGTACATGTCCACCCCACAATACTTACCTCTTTAACAGGCACTCATCACTCATGTCCTTACAAAGGGCTACCTGTCTTCACTGCAAGCAGGCTGTCTCAGCAGCCTCATAGGCCCTAGGGTGAAGTAGTGCACTGGGCCCCCTGTTTTGAAAGCAAAATAGGAACATACATAGGTATCAGAAACTTTTTGGGACCCCTGGCCAGTGCCCATTGTGCCCATATGTTAAGATGACCCTGACTGTGAGGAGTTAAAATTCATTCTGCAATACCTTAACAATGGCTGAGGCTGGCTACCTCAGTTTCCTCTACTGAAGGCCTTAGCAAAGGCCAAGAGCTCTGCTGTAACCAAGATTCATAGATATGTCGATCTGCTCCCGGATCACTACTTTCAAGAGGACTCTACAAAGGCCAAGGGATGCTGTAAGATTCATAGATATGTTCTTCGTCTCTTGGATCACTAACTGTGAGAGGACTCTACAAAAGGCCAAGAGCCACAGTAGCATTTACAGATACAGTAGAGTCTCGCTTATCCGACATAAACAGGCCGGCAGAACGCCACATAAGTGAAAATGTTGGATGATGGGAGGTATTAAGGAAAAGAGTATTAAACGTCAAATTATTTTATAAGTTTACACAATTTCAAACCTAATAATCATGTTTTACAACAAAACAACAGAATAAATTAACTGAAAAAATGACCTTACAATTACAGAATTGTCTGAAGTTAAATACAGTATGTACTGTACTTAAAAAGTTCAGTCCTGTGATGATTTAAAGACATTGTTGATCGTAGTCTGCTTTCCTGACGAGTGCCGTTTCTTCGCTGCCAAGTCTCGCCATCTTTGCAACATCATTATGTAGCTTCTTCTTGTTGCTGAATGTAATTAATTGCCGTTTCTAGAGCCTTAACTTCGTCACTCATATAGTCAACATTCGTACGAGCCGATCCTGTTTACTACAGCATTGTGACTGCGTGTGTATGCTTGTGCTGTGACGTGCGAGTCCCCGTCTTGCACCCGAAAACACAAAGCTGAGTCTCAGTACTTTAGCAACACCAGCTTTATTCAGCTTGAAACAGCAAGAGCATATTTATTTAGTTATTTATTGTAGCGGGATCTGCCACTGTCCTATACACAGACACAGCAGTCAGGCAATGTCGTGGCCAAGTAATACTGTGCCCTGCGCATTTATAATGTTCCTTGTTCCTTGTATCACCCATGGACGGCAGGCGCTTATAACATGTCCGCGATCTTTTTGGATTCGCTTTTATGACGAACTGCTACAGCGCTGGGAGACTGCGATTGCTTTTTGACGCTCTTCCGCGTGTCGTCCTGTTGGGTGGAATGTCGTCCTATAATAGGTAAACTCACTCACACCAGCCGTGATTCTTTCCAAAGGTAAAGTGCAGGTTAATTTGCTTTATGAATTTTTACTTTATATTTTGTATTAATCATTTTTATATGAATAGTTTTGGGTTGTGAAACGAATCATTTGAGTTTCCATTATTTCATATGAGGAAATTCGTATTGATATACTGTACAAGTGCTTTGGACTGTGAGCACGTTTCCGGAACAAATTATGCTCACAAACCAGGGTTCCACTGTAATTTGCTGCGGTAGAGTCGGAAGCAACAAAAAACAGACTACGCTCACGATCGCAACTTGCAGTTCTTGTTGCCGATTGATGTGTTATTTTGGGGTTTTTTTTTGCCGTGGGACATCAGATAATACGGAATGTCGATAAGAGAAGGTAGGATAAGCGAGACTCTACTGTATGTTGTTCCTCTCCCGTATTGCTACCTTTGAGAGGACTCTACAAAGGCCAAGGGATGCTGTAAGATTTTCATATATGTTAGTCCTTTCCTGGATTGCTACCTTTGAAAGGACTATGAAAAGGCCAAGAGCCGATACAAGATTCACAAATATGTGGTTTCGCTCCTGGATCTCTACTTTCAAGAGGACTGTATAAAGGCCAAGGGACGCTATAAGTTTCACAGATGTGTCAATCTTCTTGTGGATATCTACCTTGAAGAGGATTCTACAAAGATCAAGACCCACTGCAACATTCACAGATATACCGGTCTGCTCCCAGATTACTACCGTTAAGAGGCTTCTTCCTGAATCACCTGAATAAGCGCAGCTCAAACCTGAACAAACGTGTAAGGAACACTCCACCAAAGGCCAGGAGAAGCAGCCTCCTGCCTGAATACCCTAATCCTTCAACTCTCAGATCAATGTCTTTAAAAGAGTTCACTTGAATGAGCATAGCTCACAATATGAACACTCATCATAAGCCATAATGTCAGTAAACAAGGCAGTGTCAGTGAGATTATACACAAGCTTTAATCATTACTCATTTTAATTTGCAGAGAAACCAGGCATCAAATCCTAGAAGTCAAAATATCAGAAAATGTACAACCTGAATAATTCAAATTATCGTTCCAAGCTATGCATCGGTAAGATTAAGAGAGCTGTCCATGCAAGTTAAATGTCCTTTCTTCTTGTTCATCTACCAAACAAGCACACACCATTGCGCAGCCTTTCTCCTCCTCTCCATTGATAGATAGATAGATAGATAGATAGATAGATAGATAGATAGATAGATAGATAGATAGATAGATAGATAGATAGATAGATAGATAGATAGATAGATAGATAGATACTTTATTAATCCCAAGAGGAAATTCACATACTCCAGCAGCAGTATACTGATACAAAAAACAATATTAAATTAAAGAGTAATAAAAATGAAAAAAATGAAAATAAAATTAATGCTCGCATTTACTCCCCCGGGTGGAATTGAAGAGTCGCATAGTGTGGGGTCTCCTCAGTCTGTCAGTGGAGCAGGACGGTGACAGCAGTCTGTCGCTGAAGCTACTCCTCTGTCTGGAGATGATCCTGTTCAGTGGATGCAGTGGATTCTTCATGATTGACAGGAGTTTGCTTAATGCCCGTCGCTCTGCCACAGATGTTAAACTGTCCAACTTTACTCCTACAATAGAGCCTGCCTTCTTAACAAGTCTGTCCAGGCGTGAGGCATCTTTCATCTTTATGCTGCCACCCCAGCACACCACCGCGTAGAAGAGGGCACTCGCCACAACCGTCTGGTAGAACATCTGCAGCATCTTACTGCAGATGTTGAAGGATGCCAACCTTCTCAGAAAGTATAGTCTGCTCTGACCTTTCCTACATAGAGCATCAGTAATGGTGGTCCAGTCCAATTTGTCATCCAGCTGCACTCCCAGATATTTATAGGTCTGCACCCTCTGCACACAGTCAGTCTCCTCTGATGATCACAGGGTCCATGATGGGCCTGGGCCTCCTAAAATCCACCACCAGCTCCTTGGTCTTGCTGGTGTTAAGGTGTAAGTGGTTTGAGTTGCACCATTTAACAAAGTCTTTGATTAACTTTCTGTACTCCTCCTCCTGCCCACTCCTGATGCAGCCCACAATAGCAGTGTCATCAGCGAACTTTTGCACGTGGCAGGACTCCGAGTCATATTGGAAGTCTGATGTATATAGATTGAACAGGACCGGAGAAAGTACATTGTGGTGCATTTTCATTTTATAAGGTGACCTACTTTCGTCCTCTGACCGTGTGATGTCCTGTTGTATCTTCAAGTCTATCTGTCATAGCAAAGCAAACACGGCATAACACATCTATTGTATCAAAAGCTGTGTGCTGTCTGTCCATCTCAAACGTCGTGTGTTATTTGCGTCAAGCCAATGGAGGCACCTTTTCTTTTCCCATGGCTATTCTTAGTAAGGCTAAATTAGTCAAAAATCAGACAACTGGTAAATTCCAAAGTTCTGGTTATTTGTCAGTTGAATTACTTTTAGGTAATTATGACAGACATGTTAACTACAAAGTTTCTATGCCCCTACTTCACTTTTTCTTACACACTGGTTAGTTTAAACATTGTCACGCATGCGCATCCAAGGATCTTCTCACCGGCTCACTCGAGGTATGTGATAACTCGCTGGTGTGATAGGGGGTGCTGTCGCTAACACATTCTTCTTCTTTTCTCCAAGAAACTGTCCAGTGAGAGCACTTAGTTTAACCCCTTCCGGCCCACATGATAAAAGAAGCCCAGACGCCCGGAAGGAAGTGACTTTCTACAAGCTGAACAGATCACTGGATGGAGCTCCTTTGAAGGATCTTATTTTGTGACAACATACGAGCCAATTAAGTTTTCTTTTTCTTTTGCCCTGAGACAATCGCACCAGAAAGGCATTTATCGAACTTAGAGGACTGTATTAAATGGGACGACCCAGTTGGTGTCCCAAGTATTCTTCGTTGTTGCGACCTGTCACTACTCCACCCAATCACAACATACACATTCTAATTTTATCATTGTTTTTTTTTATGTATGTATGTACCCAGAATTCTTTAAACGTTTTGTAGTGTCCTGACTCGCTAGGAAATCACATAACTAATGTCTTGAGTAAAACCAGAAGATGTGTGCAAAAGGCAAAACAAACAAAAACAAAATAAAACAACGCGACTGAAACCCGGGTGAGAGGCAAAAATCTCAGTCAATATTCAGGCAAGAAGTCGAAAACCAGGCAAGACATGAAAAAAATCCCAAAGAGAATTCAAAAAGGGTTTAAAATGTTTAATCTGCAGATCGGAAAAGGCTTAATGCAAACACTGACCTTTTAATTCGAGGTCACGACCCTGGAGACCCACCCCTAGAAACGTGGGATGTGACCCTGGCAATGGTACACAATATGGCTTCCATTATAGGTAAAGACTGCAAAAATTGAGCCCTAATCATGACATTATGCATCCCAGAATTCCACTCTCTTTTATAACACACTGTTATTAACACCCGACCTTCTAAGACGTTGGTCCGGTGGCCCCCTTGTGATCTACGAGTTAATTGCAGCTGCCTGCTCTTTCTGTTCTACAATACAATGCTAGCTTACCCTTATGAGCTCTGCGCACACAGCTACGTCTAATCGAAATAATTGAAAAATGAAAATACACTAAAGTAGAAACACATTAATTAAATACGATGAGTCATATTTGACAAACAATGTTTTTACCTCCATTATACAGTGTAATTCTATTCTGGGTAGATGGAGCCATAAGTTTTTCCTGAATCCCTCCTGACCAGCATGAGTCAAGAACACAAGGGGGAAACCTTAAGAAAGTCATTGTGTGAAGGCCCCCCCCCCAAGTCTTAACTCTAACCTGAGTGTTTTCCGATAACTCCCCCTCATATTTCTCATTTACTTTTTTGATTGAGCACTCGGATCTCTGAAGCTGTGCTGTGTCAGGTTTTCTAGGCGAAAACAGATGACTTGATAAATCATGGGATTTCCACGTGTTATGACCAGCAATGGCCGTCGACAGCCTGCAAACAGTGTCCATGCAAAAGATTAACACAAAATGATTAAAATCATTTCATAAGAAGCAAAATGTCTGAATAACAAGAGAAAAAAGAATAAACAATGAGGAGAAACACACTCAAAAACGGCCAATCTGAAACAGAATGATTCTGAAGATGCCAAAACACGGACTCATCAGAGTTTCCACCAGCACGTTCCATGGTCGAGATTACGTTTTCAGAATTGCGGGAAACACAGTGATTATCATCACAACGGACAAATCTGGACTTTTTCCATTTGGCCTCAGAGTCTTCCAAATACCTTTTTAGAAATCTGATAGGAGTTTCATACTGGGAACTCAACATTAAAGCAGCTGGAAAGGTGAAGATCAGTTTCATCTTATTCCATTTGGCCTCAATGTCTCCCATGTGACTTTATGGAGGTTTTATGTGAGATTTTTTACTTTCTTGTATAGAGTACATAGTATAGTGAAAGTATAAGAATCGTGAAAAAATCCGACCTTGAGATTTTGATGAATCTTGATGCTTTAGACCTTCCGGAGTCTGAAAATACCATTTTTGAAATGTTTTCTGTCTGTGTATAAACGTGATAACTTGAGAATGCTTTGACCTCGGTCAATTAGATTTTGTACACCTGCTTTATATCAAAAATAAAGAATCCTATCAACTTTTGGACCACTTACGAAACTTGAAGTGATGCTTTACCTCAACACATTTCAGATTTTTTCAAGTAAACTATATTTATAAATCTATACTAATAAAAGGCAAAGCCCTCACTGACTGACTGACTCATCACTAATTCTCCAACTTCCCGTGTACGTAGAAGGCTGAAATTTGGCAGGCTCATTCCTTACAGCTTACTTAGAAAAGTTGGGCAGGTTTAATTTCGAAATTCTACGCGTAACAGTCATAACGGTCGACAACGTCCGCCATGTTGAACTTTCTTATTTATGGCCCCATCTTCACGAAATTTGGTAGGCGGCTTCCCTCCACTAACCGAAACCAATGTACGTATTTATTTCTGTGGTATGACGCCCCTGTCAGCCGCCATATTGAACTTTCCAACAGTCTTTGTTACTTATGGGCCCATCTTCAAGAAATTTGGTACGCGGGTTCCCAACGGTAACTGAATCCTACTTACGTACATATATACGTCCATAGCCTGCAGCTCGGTCACCGTGTGAGGCGGCGTTGGGTCCCCCATCCCAACGCCTCCCACATTGTTGGCTGCCTGCCTATATAAGGCCGTTTGTCGCTCCAGTCTCTACATTCCCTTCCTTGCTTCGCCACGGGATTCACGTCTCCCTGCTGATAACTACAGCCTTTATATTTAATCCACGGCTTCTCCGCTGTTTTATTGTTCATTTATTATGATTATAGTTATTGTTTAGGTATTTTAGACTTACTTTACATTGTTCAGGTATCCATTTCCTTTATCATTCCAACCAGACCCGCATTAACATGTCTATCGAGGTGATCAAAGAACTGTCACTTACCAACTGGTTTCCATGCCCGGAGATGGCACCTGCCTTTTCCCTTCTCTTTGTTACATATTGCACGGCCATATCAGGCTCACTCTTGATATCTGGAGAAACATTGTGTCTTATGTATTGAATGACTGGGACAGGTTCAAGGTGTGGACTAATGACGGTACAGGAGATAATTATACTACACAGGAGCACTAGAAGAGTGAAATGCTTAAACCCTTCACCTATGCATCTGCATGTGAGTTGATGGCTGCTGCTGAATTGTTCGGTTGTCGCTTTCAAGTGTACCGAAATGGCCAAATATTTTACACCTTTGGACAACCGCCAATGCCTCTTAAACATCTTAGATTCACAGGTGACGATTTCAGTAGTGGACACTTTGATGTTTATGAATGTTTAAACTCTCAAAAGCTGGATGTGAAGTTATCAATGAAACTGGTTGTATACTTACAATGCTTGACAGATGGTGAATGTCTCTTCAACATAAGTCCTACAAATACTGTCGTAATTGAAACAAACCATGAAACTCAAACCGATTATGACAGCAGCAATCCAAGCTGTGAGATATGAAACAAGATTACTGTTCACATGGCCAACTGTAAGTTACATGCTCAAGAGTAAGCTCAATGCACAGCTTGGTCATATTACAACCGGAGGGCCGAACTGACAATGTGGTATACAAAGAGATCCTTAACAAATAATTATTGGCATATTTTCCCTCAGTTTAAAAAGGTTTATTTTTCTTCTTAATAAAAATTTTAAGGCAGTAGTTTGCCGCTGCGAAGCGCGGATATTTTGCTAGTAAATGAATATATATGATTCAGATTTTGTGTGGATATTAGAAATGATGAAAATATAAGTAGATATGAAATTTGAGAACAATTGTGCAACCAGAAGTGGTAATTTTACTTTCATGAATTTTTCAAGTAAACTATGGTTATAATTACAGATAAATCATTCAGATTTTGTATAGATATTTATAATGATAAAAATCAAACAGATATGAAATTTGAGAAAACTTATTCAAACCAGAAGTAGTATTTTATTTAAGCAACCATCTGAACTTTTGTATCATTGAAACATAAATGTGTACACAATATTAAAAACTGTATCTTCTTATATAATACGCTACCGTGGCTGTCCGTTTGTCTGTCCAGGATTTTAAATCACCTGTCGCTCGCAAACCGTTTGACCTATTGACCTGGAATTTGGTACACATATACTACGTGACGTCTACTATCTGCTTCCATGGTAATGATTGACCTTGAAGGTTATTCCTCTTTTTATTTTTATTTATTGTAGAATCAACTCTAGGCAGCGGCCAGCAGGGCGGCGGTGTGGCGCATGCGTATGGGCACCGTTCTCATCCCTACCACCTTCGCCGTCACTTCACCTACCTCTTCATATCTTAAATCATTCTAGAGGCAGACTTGAGTGCCAGCGTAAGTGAAAAATTTAAGAAAACGTACTAAGTAATGACAACACAAACACTGACTCAGTCAGTTTTAACACGAAAAGATCCTGACGAAAGAAGAGAAGAAGCGGCCGCTAGGTTGGAGAAAAGAAGAGCTGCTCAGGAAGCAGCAAGCGCATCAACCTCTGAGCAAACAAATGCTGAACTTGCGGAGAAAGAGGACGAAAACTATAAGTCAAGTGCAGTGCGCTGTTACTGGTGTTAAATAATGCTAACACTTTTTCTATGTTTTTAGGTGACTATAATTCTTTTTACTTTGCACATAACCACGGTAATGCACATGTAATCATGAAAAAATTCCACCACCATTTGACCTCACTAAGTACAAAAATATCATTTTAATATAAAGTTTGATTATAAATAGAGATAAATGATTGTGTATTGAGATTATCAATAATATCATATTTGAGAATTATTGCTGAACTGGAAGTGGTTCTGATGACCTTTCCCTCAGTCTCAGTATACGAGAAAGTCGAGGGCAGCGCACTCCCGATTTTTTTAGCAAATCACCGATGAACACTGCAGTTGAAAAGGTGAATGTTATTTCATGTTATTCCATTCCACACAACATTACAGAGGATTAATGCAGATTTTTTTAATTTTCTAAATAACTAGCAGACCACGTGCGCTTCACTGCAGTCGCTGTAGTTGGAATAATTATGTATCTATATGCGACTTATAGAGCTTCTTTACATACATCATTTTTGGTTTGTCCTCCTGGAACCGAAATATATAAATTTTCTCAATGACTAATTCGTGAACATGCTACATAAAAAATAGAGACGGAAAAACAGCAACACCGCTGGGAACAACAGTAAATGAGATAAAGTAAAAGTCTACCAAACACTAAATGAGATAAAGTAAAAAAGGGCAACAGCGCCGGGAACAACAGTAAAAAACAACAGTAAATGAGATAAAGTAAAATTCTACTAAACATTAAAGTACAAAAATGAAGTAGAAAGTAACAGTAAACCGCAACACCGCCGGGAACACCGGTACACCTCGTCTACTAAACACGAAGAAACGCTAAATAGAAACACTAAAGGAAAAAATACTATTCAGTAAGTACTGTGTCTAGTAAACAGTAAATCAGTAAAGGAGAGAGGACTAAACAGTAAGGAAAAAGAACGGCAAGACCACGTCAGCTGCGGAGCTCAGCTCGAAGCAAAATGAAGTGAATGAAATGAGGTGAATGGGAGGGGAGATGATGATGTGACTCCCCCACTCGCTTTAACTCTCCATCCCTCCACAAACACACAAACACAGTCTCTCGGATCCCAACTCTCCTTTATATGTATAGATGACGTTTGTTTTGCCACTGCTACACCCTAAACCGTGGCATGTGATAAAGTCAAAAAGGTGACTGACTTGAGAATATTAGTCCTCTATTGGGAACTGATAAGAGACGACATCCCATGAGATTATTGAGTTTAAGGACTGCGTAAAGAGTGAGAACACTTTGCCAGTAAATAGTCAAAAGCAACAAGCAGAAAGTCAGAAGCCACAAAGATGGAAGCAACCAAAACAAAAAGGGGGAAACTATAAGACGTAAACTGAAGAAAAAAAGGAGAGTCAAGAAACCGAAAGACACGATTGCCACCTAAGTGCACGATTTTCACATTGAATTTGCCACTAAGTACTAAATATAGGTTTGTCTTGATCCACGGGGGGGATACCACACATTGGTGGATTGTCGAGCGGTCATGTGAAAAATGTGAAGGTGCTGAGGCGTCACTGTAACCACAAAAGACAAAGATGGACAAAGGTGGGTCACATGAAGCACCGGTCGAAATTCTATGAATTTAGCATTGACGTGACAAGTAAATGCAGGAAAAGTAAACAAAAATAAAATTTAAAAAAACCTGGAATAGTGTGCCAATTGATGGACGTTGAAAAAGTAAACGGTATTCTTTATGTTTGCTCTGGATGTGTGAAATTGTGTTACTACTAATCCCATTATAATGTCTTTGCCAGTCACAAAGAAGCTCTGAAAGTCTCACACCACTGTTTTCTACCACCCATCTTCTTCTCCCACCCGGCTTCCCCGCCATCTTCCCAAACCTACTGCCCCAAGTTTCCCACTGGAACAACGTTTTATGACACTGACCAGAATTTGTGCTCTTACTTCCGAAATGAAATTGAAAGATTCTTGTTCTCGAAGTCCGAAAAAATAACCTTGAAAACAAGAGATATGCTTTTACAAGCAGAGAAACTCGTTTTTCTCATTTTTCTACCCAAAGAGCTTCATGGTGATTGGCGTCAGAATGGAGCTGCAAGAAAATGCTTGTTAAATAGCGAAAGTTAAGTTGAGACGTAACAGTGAGAAGTCACAACACTGAATTCTGAGCTCTCCATGTCCACAGCTTCACTTGTTGTGCTCATACAAGTATTGTGATTGGTGTCCTTTATTAATTTTGTAGACTTTCCTGAGGAGATTTTGGGACTTTTTAATTATTATTCTGCCGTTTCTGAGGTCAAGGGATTTATTTCATCCTGTCATAGTTCCTGACTAAGATATCACATTTTATCGTCTTATCATGGAACCAATTTGAATAGCTATGGGCAGCACTGTTTTGCGACGTTTGCATCGGCCGTTGCTTAGACAAATTCCCAGAAGTCCCCGGGAGCACGACATCCTTGGCACAACCCTTTATAAAGGTCATTTCTGCTCCATTCAGATATCTGTGTTTTCGAAAAAAGACTTAATGTGTGCTTCATTCTCAGTTTTGTGACTTTTCTGACAATTGTAATTCTTGTCTGACGTTTCTGGCTCGGTGAAAGATCAGCGTGTGTCTTTGTGGTTGACGTACCCCGTTTTGAATATTGACAGGCAATGTAAGTTTCATATCGGCCGTTGCCGAGTCAACCTCCCAGAAGTCCCTGAGAGTGTGGCTTACATGACGTCATCAGCGCAACCCTTTACATGGGTCATTTGGGTGTCATTCTGACGTCTGTGTTTTGGGTAAAATAAAAAGACTTAACGTGCACTGCTTTGTATTTTTTTTTTTTGACTTACTGTCCAGTTTACGATTCTGATTCTTGTCTCATGTTTCTGGCTTGTCTCTTTGGTTTTGATCCCAGCGTGTCTTTCTGTTTTCTTCTGGTCTGAAATAAAAGTCATTCTGCTTCGGCAGAATAACAAGGTACTGGTGGAAAACCGCCATAATACAAAAACTGAAATTATGAGACAGACTGTTGGCATAAAAATATTTTCAAGTACTTGTATATTTAGGTGATTAGCTGTCACATAAAAAAAACAAAAAACATCAAAACTCAGAATTGAATTTCTCTCTCACTGGGGGATGAGATTTCACAGCACTGTAACTGGAAGGTGAGTTGTTGCCGCAAAATTCGACAACTCCCAAATCTTTTGAGACAAGAAAGTGAGCTTGCATCACCTGAGAAAGGTGAGTCGGTGTCGCAAAATTTCAAACTCTTTACTATGAGGATGTGCCGCCATACAAAAATCCAAACACCCTAATTTGAAGGGCTTTACCCCTCGGGACAATCTCGACAAATGAATTCCTGTTGATCTACTGGAAATTTATCACCGTGTTTTTGAGATACGAATCCTTTACAATGAAACTCGGTAACTCAATACTGAGGAAGAAAAATGAACTTGTGATGCACGTTATAAGGGACATGGGATGGGGTCCTGACCGGGACAGAGCATTGTTCATTACCTGGCCAGAAGACCAATGTAATTAAGGAACAGGGGGAGACACTGTAGTTGGAGCAGTGACTTCCCCGACATGCTAAGTGGTGGCACACCCACACAAGGATTCCCACACAGACACCTGCAAGGCATAATGGGAATTGTAGCCCTTTGGGGCAGCCCGGTTGGGTTCTGTGGGGGCCACCAGAGGGCGCTATTGGGGTTAGTAATTTCTACTTTGTAAGACTTCCATTGGGCTATGCCCTAGCGTACTCCTGGGTACAAGATAAACGGAGCCACTCTGCAACATCCAGGAGAGCCGGAGCTGGGAGAGGAGATAGGCAACAATCTCATTTACAATCGAACGTCGCTGGAGAGACCTGACAATAGCTGACGGTCTTCAGTCAACCTGACAGGGCTTGATAGGACCTGCAGAGAAGAACAGCAAAAAACGAAACCCAAGAAGACCCCAGGCCATAATCATTGGTAAAGGTGCTTCAATGAGGTACTGAGCAAAGCATCTGAATAAGATGCTTTTTATTTGTAATAAATTTGCACATATTCCTAAAATCCTGTTTTCGCCTTCTGATTCTAGGATGTTTACTGTTGTCTCATGTCGGAAAAAATGAATTCAAATGTTTTTAGCATCATAAAATGTGTTAAAGAGTTGGCTCTTACGCCTATCAGCCAATCAGTCTGAAGCTGACATCTTTCACGGTTCAGGCAGGGTGTTGTCCATCACTCAAGTATGCTTTCTGTTTGTTAATTTGTTTTTGTGCCTGTTGAATATCACTGGTTTCGGCTTTGTTTTATTTTCTATTATATAATTAGATTCATATTTTACTTACTGATCATTTTCTTTTCATGAGCAAAGCATAGTTTTGTGTCACCTGCCTCTTGGAGTCACGTTATTTGTAGTCTGCATTATTTTTGAGCCTTAGGAGGCGGGGCCACCTGACACTGCAGCAGAGGATCTGCCCACACTGACATTGAAGACGAAGCAGTGGACGAAATGGCTGCTTCATCATCGCTTCTGTTTGTGATTTTGTGGTTTAATGGCTCCTCTCATTTCAAGGTACTGTTTGTGTTTTTGGATTTGTTAACTTTTAGATCTCCCTTTCAGGAGAACATCGGTTTGCTCTTTACTTTGCTCCCACCTTATTGGCCATCTTTTATGAATCCCATTAATAAGTAAACAATCAAAATGGCGGGGATGATGGGGAAAAATATTTCAGAACATGAAAAGAGGGCAATGATTTAATAAGCTAACTTTAAAATTCAATTCCTCGCCTTGGAAAAACAAAACAAAATATGTGTAGGAAGTACCTTTAAATACTCAAACGTCCATAAACTATTTTAAACAGTGCTATTCATTACATTACGGCGGCTCAATTGTAGCACTGCTCCCTCACAGTATGGAGACCTAGGTTTGCTTCCCGGGTCCTCCCTGCATGGAGTTTGTATGTTCTCCCCATATCTGCATGGGTTTCCTGCTTGGTGTGTGGGTGTGTGTGCCCTGCGGTAGGCTGGCGCACTGCCCAGGGATTTGTTCCTGTCTTGCGCCCTTTGCAGACCCCCGTGACCCTGTGTTAGGATATATTGGGTTGGAAAATGACTGACTGACTATTCATTACATGTACAATCACCCCTCCAGATTCGAGAATTTCACATTTGCAGGTTTCATTGTTTGCTGTGAAAAAAAAAATGGGAATATTTTCGTTGCTTGCTGAAAGATCACTGAAACTCACAGAGCCAAAAATATGTAAACAATACTGAAAGGTATCACACAAAATCATAACTTATAAATTGTAGTGTTACTTAATATTTTTTAGTATATAGTTAAAATTAAAAGTTATTTTTGGTGAAGAAAAAGAACTGTGAGATCGACGGCTGCCACTCTCCAGGTTTACAGCTCCCTTAGTTATTCAGTAGATCGTGACGTCTTCTCCCCGCTGGCGGCTGTGTGCGTGTAGGCACCGCGCTCGCTCTCTCACTTCTACCGGAAACACCCATTCAGCTCTAGCCATCCTCTTCATAGACATAGAAATACTAGACGGCGCATGACTAGCAGCATTGTACGTCAACGTCGCCGCCATATTGCGAGTGGCACTGCTGTGGAGTGAAGTAATGAATAACGTGCTGCCTGAGATTGTACAAACTGCTGTACGCTCCAAACCAAATCCCAGGGGGATTACATTTCATAGGTAAGGCTGAATAATTGTTTTGGTTATATTTGGCCATTAGAAAATCCTGTTTTATAATCTTAGCACTCAAGGTCACCTTACAATAAAATTTAACAACATTAGTAAAATTAAAACAAGAGAATGAGAAATCAAAAAGCAATAATTAGCAAACAAAGAAAGATAACTGGCAGTAACAGTGCAAAATTCACAATTGGTATGTCAGTTTGAAAAGATTTGAAGTTTTGAGGGCAGTTTTAAAATGTGTTATTGAGTCGAGCTAACGTATATGAGAGGGAAGAGAATTCCGAGTTGAGAGCACAATGAGAGCGCTCGAGGTCCCAGAGCACTGAGTCTGATGTGTGGTGCAGAAAGTCGAGCTGCAGATGAGGATCTGAGTGAGCGAGTGGACTGTCAGTCTGGAGGAGATCAGTGAGGTTGTGGAGAGTTTTAAATGTTCAGAGCGGGATTGTGTATCGTATTCTGTAGTGAACAGGGAGCCAGTGAAGCTGAGAGAGAATCGGAGTAATATGTTCAGTGGATTTAGAACAGAAGGTTATTATCCTGGCAGCAGAATTTTGAAGAAGTTGTAAGCGATGGATACGTTTTTGTGGGATGCCAGATAGAATAGCATTACAGTAATCTATACGTGAGGTGACTCGGGCATTAACCGATACTTCAGTACTGTGCTGCGTAAGAACAGGAGGAAGTCTTGAAATGTTTCGGAGATGGAAGAAGACAGTCGAAGAAATGTTACTTATATAGGAGAAATTATTTAACAATAATAATAATTATTATTATTTAATAATTGCCATTATTAGTGTATAAATGGATATAAATAATTGCATGCAAACGATTCACCAAAATCTATTGTATGTAAACGATACTGTTTTAAAAATTAATGTGTTTTTTCATCAGAAAACCCGGTTTCCACGTCTACCTGTATTAGTTTAAATGGCACTTTTGCCACTTACAATATGGCAGATGCACTGACGTATCGTGTCGACTGGGCAACACATTGAATGCGGCGTTTACCTATATATGTCTATGATCCTCCTCCTTGGCTCTTGCTTTTCTCGTGTGCTCACTTGCTTCTCAATTTCCTTTCTCCCATTTTCTTCTTTCTTCTCCCTTTTGATCCATGTAGGCCAACCCTAGCTGACACCCTAAACTAAAAGAATTTAATAAATTAAACCACAAAAATATCCTGTTGTGACATGTCCCACAACTATACAGGGGTCCAAGTTTTATTTGTGAATTTTCACATTATAATACTGGGCTTTTGGCCAAAACCGGGGTTCACCAGGGTCGAAACCCTCGCAGTTGTCAAAGAGTTACCTGTTGTCACTTTCTTATGTAATCTGTGGTTGTCACTAATTCGGCCTCCCACCTTTAGCCGGTTCCCCTGACTAAGCCCTTTCCGTGTCCTTTGATTTACATTTGTCTCCTGCTCTTCGTCCTTCCATCTTTACCACACAGTATGTGCTCCCTCATATAAACGTCTTAGCAGGAGATTCAGTTTGGCAGAGTTCAAGGTGGCTCCCCCCTGACCATCTTATGAAACCGTTAGCAGCAGGCCATAAGCTGTGAGCCCTCTGGATTCCCCCATGGATAAGCGGGTTTCGCGTGTCCCTTAATATGATTGTTACACAACCTTCCCCTCTTAGGAAAATAAACAGACACATTTGAGATTATCTTGAAAATTGCTCAAATGCTTCAGCGTGAAGTGTCCATAGTGATTTTTTTGAATGCCCAAACTGACGTGTAATAAAATAACGGGCTCCACCAGCGTAGGGCCCTGCATTGTCCATGCCAAGATGCCTTGCATAGCTGTGCGTTTTCTATTCTGCTTTTAATGATTTCACAACTAAAGGCCCACAGACGCTATGAAAACATTCTTTACAGACCCTCTCTTGCTCTGTCTAATATTTAATGACTTGGAAAATTGAAACCAAATGCTATTATTAGGATTGACACGTTTTCTTAAAGATGTGCTTGTGTGTTTCTTTTTTTTTTTTCGGAGCTACGCTTCATTCACAGGCAAGTGGAACATTCAGGCTGAGGTCGCCCATCTTCCAACAGTGTCAGGTTTGAACCACATGTGTACCCCTGGGCTCACGGAATTCACTCTTTATGGAGTGCTGTGTGGGCTCTAAACGTCTCAGCATATGCTGTGGCTTCAGAAAGTCGTCAGATCTCTCCATTGAGTACACATTCTGTTGTCTTGAAGTCTTGTACTGACAATCAATTCAATTCATTTGCTTCCCTCATCAAACAACACTCAGGACCCCAGCATGACAAAGCGGAAAGCGAAATATCCCACTGACACAATTTTTCACACCCTTCTCTATGAGCTCAGGTGTGTCTCATTCCGCTGATCATCGTTCAGATGTTTCTACACCTTGTTTGTGGTCAATTCAATGAATTGGACTGATCAGTAAAAACACATAGCTGTCCATTGAAGGTTCCACAGCTGAGCAGAAACCAAGCCATAAAGTCAAAGGAATTGCCTACAAAGCTTAGAGACAGATTTGTGGTGTGGCGGACGGCTAAGACCCTTGCCCGGCTGGGACACCTCCACGCTGAAAGGACTGGGGGAGGGAGCATATTCAGTGCAGTACCTCCCCCAGAGCGTTAGGTGGCAGCCCCCCTGGGTTTTAGCAGTGCCTCAGACCCCCTCAGGGAACCGTGGATGCAGCCCTATTGAGATCTGTGGGTGCCACCAGGGGGTGCTGCAGCAGCTGCTAAGCTCTGGAGTGCTGCTGGAAACAAGTGCCTGAAGCACTTCCGGCTGCCATATAAAAGAAGCCAACAGTCACTATTTGGGTGAGCCAGAGTCGGGAGGTGGGAGACGAAGCTTGTCAGGTGGAGTGGAGGAGAAAAGAGAGAGAACGAAGAAGAGAAATTTGAGTAGTGCTTAGTGCTTGGGGACTGTGCTGGACTTGTGGGAAACAGGGGAAGGTGTTTCCCACGAGGAAAAAAAATAAAAATAAAAAATTGTTTGTGCCTTGAACTTGTGTCCTCCATCTGTCTGTGCAGGGTCTGGATGGCGGTGCGCCCTCTGCAGGCCACAGTGTCAAGGTGCCAATCTGGGCAACAAAACATCTGCAGCATTGAAAGTTCCCAACAGAACTGTGGGCCCCATAAACTGAGAAGTGGTGACCAACAACCTGGCTGAGCGTGAGAGAACCAATGTGGAGATGGGAGAAACTTACGTAAGCACAGCCATCACTACAACCCTCCACGGGTCTGGGCTTTATGGCAGAGTGGCTCTGGTAAAGTGAGGTCCGTGGTTGTTTGGCATTTTTAAATAAATAATCACCACGCTTGTGTCTTCATGTGGGTGGTGTGGCAGCGTGGTGAGTGGTTCCCGGGTGTGATACGGGAGTGGACAGCCCTGCACTTAGTGTATAGGTGTAGGATCATCCACGACCTTAATTGACACCTGATTGCTCAGATATGCCACATCCCCATTTTAAAATGGAAGCGCAAACGCGAGAGAAGGAAGAATTGAGAAACAAGAAAACATGGAGGTTAAAGAGAGAAGGGCAGAAGGCGGAATGAGCCGGACTCGCACCCTCACAGTGGCCAGACGATAAAGGACTTTCAGACAATGAGAAACGAGATTGAACAATTTGGCCTCATTTTTAAATATCAGTGATGGATTTAGGTATGGGGGACACGGGTAGGCATCCAGGATGCCATCTTGTCAGGGGTGACACGGGGCACCCACAACAAAAAACTACAGCCTTAGACGGTGAATCCATTAGGGTTAGGGCATTTATGAAAGTTAAAGAGCAAAGTCCATGTTATTTAATGGGCCGTCTTAATAACATAATAGCCCAAAGGGCAAAAAAGTGCACTGGGGCTCATGTTTTGACAGCAAAACAGAAACATACATTACATTAATACAGGCATTAGAAACATCATGGGACCCTCTGTCCAGTGCCCATTATACAATACTATACAATTTACTTTTGCATAGCCCAAAATCACACAAGAAGTGCTGCAATGGGCTTTAACAGACCCTGCCTTTTGACAGCCACCCAGCCTTGACTCTCTAAGAAGAAAAGAAAAAACTCCCAAAAAAAACCCTTGTAGGGAAAAAATGGAAGAAACCTTGGGATAGGCAGTTCAAAAAGAGACCTCTTTACAGGTAGGTTCAATACAATACAATACACAGAACAGAACACAAGTAATCCTCAATACAGTATAAGAATAAAAATATTACAAGTACGGAGAAGAGTTTAACAGATACTATCATATAATCAATCAATCAATCAATCAATCAACATTTATTTATATAGCACATATTCATACAAAAAAATGTAGCTCAAAGTGCTTTACAAAATGAATAGAGAAATAGAAGACACAATAAAAGATAAACATAAGTCAACATTAATTAACATAGAATAAGTAAGGTCCGATGGCCAGGGTGGACAGAAAAAACAAAAAAAACTCCAAAGGCTGGAGAAAAAATAAAATCTGTAGGGGTTCCAGACCAAGAGACTGCCCAGTCCCCTCTGGGCAATCTACCTAACATAAATCAAACAGTCCTCTTTGTATTTAGGGTTTTCATGGAAGGACCTGATGATGATGGTCACGTAGACTTCTGGCTTTCAGTCCATCAATGTTGGTGCATCATGATGCTTTGAGTAGGTGGTGGTGGCGCAGGCCGCCACCACAAAGAAACCGGAAAAAGAAACAGAAGAGAGAGTAGGGGTCAGTATGGATTTTGGAGCCACTGTGAATAATTATTATGAAGAATTGAACATACAGAGTATCAGGATTAAGTTAAAGTGAAGTTATGAGAAGGCCATGTTAAAGTAATGTGTTTTCAGTAGTGTTTTAAAGTGCTCTACTGTATTTGCCTGGCGAATTCCTATTGGCAGGCTATTCCAGATTTTGGGTGCATAACAGCAGAAGGCCGCCTCACCACTTCTTTTAAGTTTAGCTTTTGGAATTATAAGGAGACACTCATTTGAAGATCTAAGGTTACGATTTGGAATATAATGCGTCAGGCATTCCGATATATAAGATGGAGTGAGATTATTTAAGGCTTTATAAACCATAAGCTAGTAATAGAATTTGGATTTGTTGGAGTCCTGGAGACCTCGGCCATCAAGCTGCCTCACCCTATTGGCCATTCCACAGCTGGACCAGCCAATCCAATGAAAGGACCCCTCTACCCGACGATTCCTGTGATCCTCCATTAGAGATGACTTTACCTTAGGCAGGCAAAACAACTTGGTAGGTGGGCCATGGCACCAAGTGCCACATTTGAGCACCATGAAGAGAAACAGAACAGGTGAGGTTTAGTAACAGATTATAACTATCATGTTACTTACGTTTTAGTGCCGATAACTAACAACAGAGATGCAGTCTGTACAGTAAATCAGCAGCTCTAGTCAGGGTATACTAAACTGAAGTAGTGAGTCTTCAGCCGGGATTTGAAAGCTGAGATCGAAGAGGCATCTCTTATAGTAGCAGGCAGAAAACTACACAGTTTAGGGGCCCTGTAACTAAAAGTTCGACCTCCCACTGTTATTTTATTAATCCTTGGAATCCTAAGCAGACCGTCATCTTGAGATCTTAATGTGCGCTCTGGTTTGTAAGTCATGATAAGTTCAGACAAGTAAGCCGTACCTCGGCCATTTAAGGCTTTATATGTTAAAATTAGGATGTTTATCTGCCCTAAAATTAACCGGGAGCCAGTGTGCCCATATTTTAAGAAGGTCCTGCATTATGTACACAGAGGGGTGCCACTTATGTAACTGAACGGAGATGCGCTCTGCACACCGAGGGAGACCAAGTCTAAAGAAGATTAGTAATAATGTTTGCATGCTGTCTGATGAAAGTTAAGAGGCAAGAGCTCCATTAATGTAACTAAAAGGACTCAAACTCTGGACACCAAAGGAGAAGGTCATCAAAGTCTAATACTGCCAATCCATTATGGACACCAAGGAGCACTGTCCACCCCTTTTCTCCTAGGACACCAAATCGGCTTTGACCTCCACCATAACACCTACTGGAGACCAGGCACCAGTTACCAAGTTATAAGGTGAGGTATTGTGGTGGCAACATCAGGGACTGTCAGACTAGTCAGGGTTGTGGGAATGCTGAATGGAGCAAATCCTTTATGAAGACACACTGGACCTCAGACTGGCCTGAAGGTTCACCTTCAAACAGGACAGTGATGCTAAGCACAAAGAAAAGACCACACAGGAATGGCTTAGGGTCAACTCAACTTCATAAATGTTCTTTCTTGGCCCAGGCCCGGCTCAGACTTGAACCCAATCAAACATCTCAGGAGAATTCTGACAATAACCTTCCACTGACGGTCTTCAGTCAACCTGAAAGAGCCTGAGTGGACCTGCAGAGAAGAACGGGATACATTTCAGGTGTGCAAAGCTCCTCACGTGAAACCCAAGAAGACCCCAGGCTGTAGTCACTGCTAAAGGCTGCTGGAACCAAGTACTGAGTAAAAGGTCTAAATACTTGGGTCAATGGAATATGTCAGCTTTTTATTTGAAATAAATTTGCAAAAATTCTGCTTTGTCATTCTGGTACATGGAGTGTTTGCTGGATGAGGGAAAAACATGAATACATACATAACAAAATGTGAAGAATGGGGACTGAATACTTTCTGAAGGTGCTGCATGTGTTATGCCTATCAGCCAATCAGTCTGAAGTTAACGTCTTTCACGGTTCAGACAGGGTATTGCCCCTGACTCAGGTATGTTTTCTCTTTGTTAGTTATATCACGGATTTTGTCTTGGTTTCATTTTTTTAATATTTAGATCCATATTTTACTTATTGATCATTTTCTGTTTATGAGTAATGTTAGTTTTTGTGCCTGCTGCCTCTTGAAGTTATGTCATTTGTATTATTTTGAGCCTTGGGAGGCGGGGCCACTTGACACACTAGTATTGAAGACAAAACAGTAGATGAAATGGCTGCTTCGTCATCGCTTCCGTTTGTGATTTTGTGGTTTAATCTAACTTGTTTCCATTTAGATCGCACTACTTGGTTTAATAAAACATTTAAGAGAGAAATGTAAAAGACTGAAAAATATCTGTTTGAGGCTTCAAATCATTTGGATGATATCCTTGGAAAGGAAAAAAAATTACGATAGATGAACCTAACATTGCAGACTAACATGCCATAAAATTAAATAAGGCCTGAGACTGGCAAGGATTGATTTCTAATTAAGCAGTTGGGTTGGAATGAAAACCTGCAGCCACTGCGGCCCTCCAGGACAGACACTTCCCACCAACTGAACATAGACGCTCTGCAATGGAATTCTCTGGGCAGAGGAAGTGAAACCTGCCGAATGCCACCATTATCCTGGAAATGTGGGCTGAGTGAGTGAGTGTTAGGGGAAGTTTATTTTCACAATTATTGAATTATTGCATAATGTTATGTGTTTTTGCAGTCATTGCACGATACCATTTTTCTGATTATTTTTAATACATTGGCAGAAACCTCTAAATTCCTGCTGTCGTTTTGTTCTTCTGGGGTGTTGAGTGTTGTTTGAAGAGGGAAAAAATAAACGATTTTAGCACAAGGCTGCAACACCACAGAATGTGCAAAAAGTTTTCTGAATGCTCTGTACTTCCATCCTATGGGGATGCAGAGCTGGATGAGATGTAATGTCTGATTTTCAGTTTAACGTTAGCTACCAGTACTTCAGTCATTTAATAAACCTTGGAGATGAAGTCTTCACAGATCACAAGCAAAGTGTCACTATGCTCTTCGTCAAAAGACAATGCGGGAGGAGTGACCCACTGGGGACATGTGCACCTTGTTTCTCAATGGATGACTTGCATACTGTTATGAGGGGCGCTCTTTTGCAAAGAGGTCTGGGTAACCAGTGTTATCTTCTTCAATTGGGTAATTCCATTTTTTAAATGTTTATCTGCTACACTTAGGGGCTTTAAATTCCCATTCTCATAAAGTAGACACCCAACATTTGTAAGCAATGTAGAATAAAGTCACTTCTGGGGTCCTGAAGCTCAAGCTACATTGGCTTCAAAGAAGAATCTGAATCTGAGTGGAACATCAGGGGTGAAGGCAGGAGGAGGTTTACTGGACGCTGTTAACCTCTTGAAAGAAGTCTAAAGATACCTGAAGAGTTGTATTCTGAAAAACTTGGAAGAAAAAAGATATTTGGATGGAAAGGATACATGAAGTACTTAATGAGCATGCTTGACTGTTCAAAGATACATGGGATATTTAAATGTGTTATTGTTGTTGGACTTGTTAACTCTGCTGTCTCACAGCTCTTGGGTTCCAGGCTTCATTTCATTTTATTTGTCTCAATTTGTAAATTTTCATTTTGGTTTTCAACACACATTCTGAAGACACTCTAAATTCAGTGTACTGGGATCCTACCTTGCTCCCACAGTGATAAACTTCAGCTGTTTGCACTCCTGTGGTAAACACGTCTTATCTGTAAAATGGATTAGTGGGGTCCTGATCAAAAAGCAACCAGGGTTCAATTCTGGGCACTGCCGACCTAGTAATGGGAAAAGAATGTTCTCTCTTACATGCATTATCACTTCCACTTTACAGTTCACGAAACCAGGGTTCAATTTCTAGCTCAATTCTAGCTCCAGTTCTAAGTGACCCCATAATTAAAAAAAGTTTGGACGATGGAGGGAGGATGGGTTGCACACCTGGTGCATTGGTTAGCTTCACAGCCCTCACAGCAGGATTCATCTTCCAAGCCTGTTCTCTGTGTGGATTTGCTCCGAGGTATTTCACTCTTCTCCTTCCACCCAAAGATTTGCAGATTGGACTGAATAGTGATTACCAAAATGGCTCTGTGTGGGTTGGTAATTGAAAAGTAGGCGGACTTGGAAAAAACTGGGTGGGCAATCAATAAGTTGTTCCTTCCCCCTTGAAGGTTACAGCGGCTCAGTCTTTACTGCTGATCAACTTAAGGGATGAGATTGTGTTTGCACCCCCCACCCCCCCTTGAAGTTTTATGGGGTTCTGTTTCTTGACAAATAATAATTAAAGAGCAATATTGCTTCTGAATGGAGGGTTGGCCTGGCTTCTGGATGGGGGAGCCCCCCTCCCCCCCCACAAGCCCCAAAACAAAGCTTTGCCTTTGCTGTGGGTGACTCTGAGTGTGAGTGTTCCCCACGGTGGACTGGCTGCCCATCCTACTCTTGGGCTCTATGCTTCTTGGGTAGGAACACTACCATTGAAATAAGCGGGTTTGGAAAATAGCGGGTTGAAGCAACATTAGATCTCCTACCTCATAGCACTGAGACTTGCGTTTACCTCCTGCATGAGGTGACATTTTGTGGTATTTACTTCTACCTTGCTTGTCCATATGTTTTCCTGCAATGGACAAATTGGGACCTATAAAAGGATGGAATGAGACTTCCTCCACAGTACATGAGGCGTCATGACCAAGCTCAGAATGTTTGGTGATCCAGTAGAAGGTGCCCACGGGTCAGCTATAAACATGATAGATAGTGGAACTGTGAAACAAGCTAGCAAGAAGCAGCAAGACTCATTTAGGGCCATCATGTTAATTAACCAGGATGGCATCTGGCGTCAGACTGGAGCCTCCTTTATGACCTTATCTGAACCTTCATCAGGCTGCAACAGTTTACATCCACAGAATTAAAAAAAGTGAATAAAGGAGGCTAGAGATTCAAATCTAATCTCTAGTGCTATTCTGAACTGTGCCCACCGACAGGGGCTCAAGACAAGCTGGATTTCTTTTGGCAGGAACAAAACTGGGGGTCAACTCTTCAGTCCTGCCTGACTCATCCCCATCCAGTGCGTGTGTGGCTTGATAATTGAACCCATTTCTACGGAGCCCCCCGACCGCAGACAGTGTGGCACTGAGCCCGTCCAGACCTGGCACCACAAAAGCCGAGAACAGGCAGCCCATTGAGGGCAACCAGGATGAGATGCAGTCTACGCCTCTCGCAAACGTTTGCTGTGGCGAGACCTGTTTTTGTTGTGGTCAGGGCTGCGGTACGCCTTAGCAGGACAGCGGGCCGGCAGCTACACTTGTTCCGCGTGTTCCAGCTGTGTGGGAATTCAAGACAGCTCCATTTACAACAAATGTTTGGCTTCTCAATGCCTCCTGCAGGGAGACCAAACAACCTCCAAGAACGAGTGAGGCGTCTGGATGAAATGAGCATGGGATTCCTAGAGAGCAGCGGAGATGTCAGTCGGTTAGTAGAGCTGATACTCTACTGTGAGGGGTCTCCTGGGCATTCCACATGTGGACAGCTGTGCAATCCTGCTGAAAAACAGCCAGCTATGGTGACCAGTCCTGGGAGCTGCACCTTTATATCATGTTTTACTTGGTATTTTGGGTGAGCAGTAATGGCACCCACCAAATATGTAAACCCCTGCTCCATTCTGTGGCAAGATACCTTTGGTATGGTGTTTGTATGCCATCCCTGTGCCTCTGTGGCTTTTCTATGGAATCTCAGAATTCATGCCAAATGTCAAGTAGTGTTCTGTGACAGTTGCCCAGGTGTATCCCTTGATGAGCCTGTATCTCATTCAGAGATGGGCCCCAGCTTCCCTGAGCTTACATTTAACAGAAATAGATGGTATGGATCTTTATGTATGAGATTTTTAGGTTTCCCAAAGCCCAAACAAAGTCAGGCAAAAATGTAAAATTCAAGAGGCTATACATAGTGGCACAATGGATGGTGTTACTGCCACTCCGACTTTGGTTCATCTTCTGTGTGGCTCACTTGTGGGTGGATGTGGGGCCACAATCATAAAAGGAGAGAGACAAAGGTCAAAGGAGTAAAGGTAGCAATGGGGTGTGATACCTGTAAGATGGGCAAGTAGGAAGAGTGCAGCAGTTTGGATTCTGATTTGTCTTTGTCTGTTGATTTGTACTTTGAGTTCTATATTGTGTGCACCATTTTTATACCTGTCATATCTCATCCAAGGTTCCTCCACCATCTGGTGCTCAAATGCTTGTTTTATGTCTTTATTGAAAATGTTTGCTTTACTTATATATGTTACTATTCTTTTGTTTATGATTTGAAGTATTCTCTACATTTTATGTATCTGTTATGTTCCATGTGTTTTGTGGGTGGCCAACTGCCAATCGCTGCCAGAAACTGGAGGGTCGTCCACAGCCTTCCATGTCTGTGAATTGCAGAAGTTTTGTAAAATGACGATCAAAACATTAAAATTCTGTTCCATCAGTGATACAATCGATTCCATGTATCACGGAAACAGTTAAAACTAGTAATTATAAACCCTGTAGAAAAAGACACAATATCTGACTAAGACTTAAGGGGCAATAACAAGATGGAGAAGTTAACCTTCAAAGAGAAATGTTAAAAAGGTGGAAGTGTCATAAATCGACAAAAATTGAGATATAGAAATAAAACATGGAATGTAATATGGCTGGGGAAAAAGGTATCAGGAGCATTATGTGATAAAACAGTCAGTACAAGAGCAAAGAGTAAATTGTATAAAACAGGGGGAAGACCAGCGTTGTGGTATGGATCAGTTAAAAATGTGTATGAAGGGAAACTGGATGCTACAGAAATGAGGATCTTGACATGGATGTGCATGGAGAAACAAGGTTTGATAAGGTCTAAAGTTGGAGAAATCTTGAAGAAAGAAAGTAAAAGTGGCATGGGCATGTCATGTGAAGAGAAGTAAACAATATGAGCAGAAGAATTATAGATACTGAAACATTGGGATTTAGTAGTAGAGAACAATTAAAGAGAAAGTAGTTAAACTGTCTAAAAACAGATCCAAGGGAGAAAGGACTATCAGGCAAGGAAGTATACATTGAGAATGGAGGAGGCTGGCCAATATAACAACCCTACATGAAAGAGGAAAACGTATTTGAAGAAGAAGTATTATAAGCCATGTATTGTAATAAGCAAGCCTGAATAAGACAAGTGAAGGACTTGGGTCCATTCCAGGATTGGGTCCTGGTTGGGATCATGCCAATTATTTGAGGTAGTTTGGACAAATGACTGCTAGATGAAAGAACAGATGGGAGTGCTGCGTAGAAAACTGCATTAAAAAGACAAGAAACAGTTCACAATAAGCAGAGTACTTTAATCAAGTGTAATACATTGATGCAAATTACACAATACATCTCTCAAAGGCAGATAGATGTTATGTTGTATTGTACAAAGTCAAACTCTTTGATTTTATTCTTTACTATAATCCAGAGAAGCATGATGTGTCTGTTAGGTGTAGCTTGAGCCTTTCCTGTGTAGTCAAGAGAACAACAAGCCTTTCTGCTGCAAATAACAGACCAGCATTCACTTCTGTGAGCCTGCGTGCTTTGAAGCTGATGTCAGACAGCTGCTTAGAGTCAAATTGTGATGTCAAAGGATGCTGCTGAGCCACAGTGATACTGCTGAGTGCAATGTCCGGAGAGCACAGCAAAGCCAGCGTGGGTTTGACTGGAAAAACATGGAGGACTTGAGGGATGCTGGATGAAGGCTTTGGCACAACAGTCATGACTCTCTAGTGTCATAAAACATTTCGAAGAGTCACTAGTCAAAGAGAAGGTGTGCATTTTCAGACTCTACATTTGTTGAAGTCCCTTTCCCTTTGCTCTCTTAACCATCCTTTTGACTTGAAATCCTCCATAAGAAACTGTCCTTCCCTGCTGCCTCTGTGCCAGCTGTGAAAATGCCCAAATATCTACACTGAGATGCCTTCGTTTTTAAGAGATGACAACAGAAAGACCGGAACACTGATCCTCTTATTGTAATCTGTGTTTCTAATTCTCTTTTTTTGTTGGCTAAAGCTTTTATATTTTCAAAATTTTTTTATAAAAGAGTCAGAAGTTACACACAAGATGAAAATACACATTTAAATTTACTGAACTAAAAACAGAGATTCTAGTTTAGTGCAAAAAATTACAAATAATAATAATAGTAATAATAATAGTAATAATTATAATAATAATAAACCGGTGAGGTGATAGTGATGAAGCATGATGCGTCTTCAGTTTCTCTTACATCCCATCAGTTTAAACATGGGGAATACAATTAAAAAAAAACAGCAACATTCACTTTTTGAACATGAGAATATCAAAGAAGGATTTAAGTCCAGACATATTTTGACACATGCCATGAATCCCGCAGACCTGAAATGAACATGTTCATTTCTCTGCCCTGTGATGGACTGACATCTTACACTTAATTCTGCAGACAGATAATTCAAAACATTAGTAGCATTATAGGTATATTTCTTTCTTGGATAGGTTTAGTGTTTGGCAAATCATGCACATGCTTTCCAGGCATTTGTGACCTTAATGGGAACCATTTTCTGAATGTGGTAAACATGCGGCAACTCCAGTATATCCCCTGTGTTTTCATGAAGTTTGGAATCTTCTTGGGAATTTACTTTATTTTACTGTTTGGAAAAATATCATTTTTGCTGTCACAGAAAAAGAGATCAGGATTCTTGAAGTAAAGCTAATATACTGGGAGAGAAGGCAATAGCCACAAAGTATAGTTTTTCTACTTAGCCTTACCACAGGCTCATTTCTGATGTTGCAGTGAGTGACAGGGCTCCGTCAGACCCATGTCCGAACAAAAAATGAGAAAGAGGTCCATATTGAGCAGGAAGGTGCAAGTGGGGTGCTAATAAGATAACATTATGTATACTTGCTGAAAAAAAACAAAAACACAATTAACAGTCTGTTCTCATTCAAGTTGTTCTATTGCTTCAAATTTTTTCTACCTCTTTATTAAACCTGTCAGCCTGCTAGGTTGCTTACAGTGATGGTGACAGCATCATTGTAAATTTTGGAGGAATTAAGTAAATAGGACTGGCGATCTTTTTTGGGCTAATTTTTTCAAGGAAATCTTAATGTGATGAACTGTACAACATTATTGAAGTACAAAACAATGCCCATTTTCTTAGCAAATGATGAAAAGGACCCTCCAATAATATTAACAGTTGAAGAGATCCATGCTGTCTGATAAAAACTTAGAAGGTCCTCAAAATTATAACACACCATGCTGTCACTCAAAACAATGCCCTGCAAAGAATGTACAAAGTTATGATTGACTTGGGAAGGGGTGACTGGCCTAAAGTATTCCCTTGCCCTGGGGTCTTGGGTGTTCATGTGAGCTCCTCCTGGACTGAACGTTATTTCAGTCAAAAAGTTTCAAAACTGAAACTTTAATTGACAGAGAAGATGATTTAATGGAGAATTCAGTGGTTTAGTCCTCTTTCACAGTAAAGCACCAGGCATCATGAAGCTTTGTCTCACTTGCACCTGAACCATGTGTGTAATTCCTGGCGACAACAGTATTGGGAGACATTAAAACTGTTAGCTTTTCCTAGGTAACAGCTTAAAAATGATAATGTGTTAGAACTTCTTGTATTCTCCACTGTACTGTCAACATCTGACTAAATTATTACATTTTTTAAACTATTTGAAGAGATCCATCATTTTATATATTATTCTATATCATTCTATATATCTAAACTCACTTTATTCAGTCTGTGATTACATGCAAAAATGAATTGCCTTTCCTTTCAACAACGGAAACCCCATTACAGAGCATACTCACATATACCAGGATAATTGCGAGTAACTCATGGAACTATTACTAAGCTTTGTGGAAGGCTGGGGAAACCTGGAATACTTGATGAAATGTAATTTAAGCTTCATGCAGCCAGTGTCTGGGTCAGGAATTAAGCCTAGGTCCCTGAAGCCAAGTGGCTGCTGTCACACACTGGTGCCCTGTTTGAAAAACTGAAAACTGGGTCTGCAATGAGGCAAAATTATTTTTTTAATAATTAACTCTGTAATTTTTCAATGCAGGGCACTATACATGCTGAATGTATGTTGAATTTAATATAATTCCAAATAGGAATTGACTCAAAAAAAATACAACATAACTTCTGGTGTACAATTTGCCATAAAAAATAATGACATTTGTGATTTTGTAAGTACAACCCCAATTCCAATGAAGTTGGGACATTATGTAAAACGTAAATAAAAACAGAATACAATGATTTGCAAATCCTTTTCAACCTATATTCAATTGAATACACTACGAAGACAATATATCTAATATTCAAACTGATAAACTTTATTGTTGTTTTGCAAATCTTCAGACATTTTGAATTTGATGCCTGCAACACATTCCAAAAAAGCTGGGACAAAAGACTGGGAAAGTTGAGGAATGTTCAAAAAACACCTGTTTTGAACATTCCACAGGTGAACAGGTTAATTGGAAACAGGTGTTTGTCATGATTGGGTATAAAAGGAGCATCCCCAAAAGGCTCAGTCGTTCACAAGCAAGGATGGGGCGAGGTTCACCACTTTGTGAACAACTGCATGGGCAAATAGTCCAACAGTTTAAGAACAACGTTTCTCAACGTACAATTGCAAGGAATCTAGGGATTTCATCATCTACTGTCCATAATATCATCAAAAACCGACATCATTCTTTAAAGGATGTTACCACGTGGGCTCAGGAATACTTCAGAAAACCATTGTCAGTTAACACAGTTCGTTGCTACATTTACAAGTGCAAGTTAAAACTCTACCATGCAAAGCGAAAGCCATATATTAACAACACCCAGAAATGCTGCCAGCTTCTCTGGGCCCGAGCTCATCTGAGATGGAATGACGCAAAGTGGAAAAGTGTGTTGTGGTCTGACGAGTCCACATTTCAAATTGTTTTTGAAAATAATGGACGTTGTGTCCTCCGGGCCAAAGAGAAAAAGGACCATCCGGATTGTTATCAGCGCAAAGTTCAAAAGCCAGCATCTGTGATGGTATGGGGGTGTGTTAGTGCCCATGGCATGGGTAACTTGCACATCTGTGAAGGCACCATTAATGCTGAAAGGTACATACAGGTTTTGGAGCAACATATGCTGCCATCAAGCAACGTCTTTTTCAGGGATGTCCCTGCTTATTTCAGCAGGACAATGTAAAGCCACATTCTGCATGTGTTAAAACAGTGTGGCTTCGTAGTAAAAGAGTGCGGGTACTAGACTGGCCTGCCTGCAGTCCAGACCTGTCTCCCATTGAAAATGTGTGGCGCATTATGAAGCGCAAAATACGACAACGGAGACCCCGGACTGTTGAACAACTGAAGTTGTACATCAAGCAAGAATGGGAAAGAATTCCACCTACACAGCTTCAACAATTAGTGTCCTCATTTCCCAAATGCTTATTGAGTGTTGTTAAAAGGTAAGGTGATATAACACAGTGGTAAACATGCCCCTGTCCCAGCTTTTTTGGAATGTGTTGCAGGCATCAAATTCAAAATGAGTGAAGATTTGCAAAACAACAATAAAGTTTATCAGTTTGAACATTCAATATCTTGTCTTTGTAGTGTATTCAATTGAATATAGGTTGAAAAGGATTTGCAAATCATTGGATTCTGTTTTTATTTACGTTTTACACAACGTCCCAACTTCATTGGAATTGGGGTTGTATAACCAACTGGTGCTTATTAAGATTCTTTTTGACTGTTTCACTAGAACCCATCTACTGTGAGTTTTGCGTTACCCTCCTTGACATCTGAGCCTTTCTACCAAGCTGAATATTACAGTTTTGAAATCTACTAAGCTTAATGACCTTTGGACTGCAGGAGAGTTGGGTTTAATGAGTTTTAAACAGTGGAAGAATTGCTTACTAGATGTTTGAGCAGTTTCAGGGTTATACTGTATAAACTTTGCATTTCAGTGGATTTTTGTTTAATTAGCTACCAGCTGACCTTTAACCCGGAGTATAACATCTGATTAAAACCAAATCATATTCCTGACCTCTGATTACAAGAGAATGCTGATGAGCAGTGTTTAGTGCCTTATTATGGAAACTTAGTAAACATTTCAGAGAACTCCATTTAAATACTAAACTCAAAAGAAAAAAGATTAAATTGGAAGTTTCTCGTGTGTAAGCACTTTTTGTTTTGAAAAACAATGTGGTCTTTGGGTAGCCAAAACCCTCTAGCAAAGCAAAAGCCAAGGAAATGTTATGGTACAGAGAATTTTGTGTGCCATAAATGAAAATGTTTGAGGTTCAACACGTTGCCAACTCATGTCTTGTTTATTTGAATGACCAACTAAAACAGAATGGAGGGAAGTGATTTCCACAACCACATTCCTTTAGAAGGAATTGAAAGTTCAGATTATTAGTGGTGTGAAGACAGGAGTAGAGAAGGTGTTGAAAGGCTGGGACCATCCATTTAGGAAACCCTCTGATTGTGACATTGTTCAAGCAGGCAGTGATTTTCATACCTCTGAGCATTTAGAGAATGCTAATCTAGTGTTATTGAAGATGTGGCTTTTACTGAAGAATAAAAGACAACAACTAACCAGGTGCTAACAAAAAGACTGTATGTGCTTGCCTGTCTAAGTTAGTAAGAATGACTCTTGGCAAAAAGTCAATGACACTTATGCAAACATTTTAAAAACAGGAAATAAAATCCAAAGCTTTCTGTTTTACCACTGGTTACAGTTTTTTGTTTTCTTACAGGGGAATGGAAGTCATTGTCCATACACTCAGGTATAGGGAAAGGCAGGAAACCAATCTTGGACAAGTCACTCGTCCATTATGAGGCACATTTCTGCAAAGATCCACATTGGGCCAATTAACCTGAAAAAGCACATCTTTGGAGAGAATTAATATTCCACACGGACTCTAACCAAGCAGAGAATCGAACCCGTATCTCTCAGTGAAGCACAATCCCATCTTTTGATTGGCCACAAATAAGTTTGATGCTGTCTGGTTCTATTGTTTTATTCAGAATTCAAACTGTTTAACATCCCACTTCATAAACAACTCCGATCTAACCTATGCAATGTGTATAAATAATACTTAAAAGCACATTGAGGTAACTGACAAAGCCTTTTTAAGCATGCCAGTGATTACTGGGCGTATGGTGAATGTGATATACCGCATGTGGCCAAATTTATTTAGTAATTTCCTTTTGTCATACAGTTTTGCTGACATGGATTCTGTTGATATTTTGTACTTAAACTAGACTTGAATATACTCTAACCTGAAACAGAGTATACTTTCAATAATAGGAATGCATTTACTCACAAATATTAAAAAGGATAATGCTTTCAATGATCTTAAAGTTTAAATAAAGACTGCTTTTATTTTTCAAGCTGAAGTCCATTTCACATATGTAGGCTATCCTAGGAATTTATTGGTAATTTACAAGGTCATTTGAAAACAAAAGATAACATGGATATCTCCGGAAACTCTACTTGGCAATTTCCCAGGTCAGGAACTAGCATGATTCCAGGGAATTTGTCGCCTTGGCTTATATTTAAGTAAAGCCATTAAAATCACTGAGCCAAGCACGCAAAATGTTACAACAGTGTTACGTAAAACACGATACAGTTAATACAACTGGACCATTCTTAATAGAATCAGGCAATATCATGCATCAACTCAAAACATATTTTAACTTATAAAAGTCAAAAATTTCATTGTTCTAAAAAGGTATTTGGAAAATATGTAGAATTAGATCTGCTTTTCAAAAAAGGGAGGTATGCTGCATTTGAGTCCAATTATGCAACTTTCGAGAATAACAAACATGAGAGAATATGAACGATGAAATCATCACATTGTAAATAAACCAAAATCTCTCTGGACAAAAGTGTTAATGAACCTTAGGCACAACTTCCAAGATCATCCTTAGCTCAATTTCAACTATGTCCAAATTTAAGGACAGTGCCAATGAATAAACCTTGCTTGGCTGTATGTCTTAAATCCCCTGATTGTCTGAAAGCTAGTTACAACAGGTGGACCAGGCGATACTGTACTACTACTCTCATCACTGTGCTTCTTACTTAGTTACTACCAGCACTTTAATGGGTATAGATATTTCAAAACACTAGGGCAATTACAGAAGAAGGAAGAGTTAATCTTGACCTAGGACCACCTCTACAAGCCCATTACCTTTTGAGTGTTATACTGCTGTTTCAAAGTCTTATGTTTGATAACTTGTCTTAGAAATATCAACATATTGGAGTTGGGCCAATGATCTATTTTACCCAATTTTTTTTTGCATTCACTTGAATAGCTTCATGGAATATATTTCAGTAATATGGTTTTAAGAAAGACAAACACAGACAAATTTAGGTGACCTTTGAGAAATATACAGCAGAATAAATTCTGAAATCTGAGCATATGCATATGTTTTATTACTTAAAAGTGGAGACACCTTCACTTTCTGGTAAGGATTAATTGGTTGGGGTGGCAGATTATACCTACCTGACCCTGCCACCACCGCTTTATTGTTTGACCATATCTTGGAAGAACCTTAATTCTTGTGGGGAAAAAGCAACCTTCTGAAAATGACATATAGACCTTAGAGTAAGCCCCTAGCACTGTCATGTGCCTCGCTCCCCCATCAGTGGGCCTGGTGGAGGTTGACCTCCCTACCAAATACTTCCCCTAGCTCTGCTATAGTATTTTATCTTTCTTACTTATCTTCTGCAGTTCAGTGTTGCTTGGTAAATCTTGTGCACTTTGTGTCATTTTAAGCTAAAAAAACAAAACAAGCGGCAAGAAAACTGTTGCTACAGAGTCAGTGAATACATGATGTCACATTACACCTTTGTTTCATAATGTTTATTTTCATTATTAAAAGTGTATACAAATTTAACAAATATTTAATCATTCATGCTAATTTGACTACAGAGCCACTACCAGTTTATAGAATTACGCCATTTACATAAGAGCTATTCAGCACTGTTTGCATTTATTAAAATGTGTGTATGTATGTATTTATGTATGTATGTATGTATGAGATGTTTTTTTTTGGTAAAAGAGGCTCATTCAAAATTCTGGGACCTGTGTAAGCAAGACATTAAGTTCCATGAGGGATGCAAAATTTGCACACCACATACCTCACAAAAAAAAAAATGAAGTCACATTCTGCACGTCTGTTACAAAAGCAGCTGCCGCCCATGTTGAGTGTTTAGCAGGCGCCTGTTTCTAGAAGTGACCCTGAACCCTGATTTCGGCACACAACATCACAGTAGGCTTGTTCCTGCCAAAATAATTTGTTATTGAGGCTGTTTTGCTAAGCTTTCTGTTTTTGAATTCCACGTAGTGTTTTACTGAGAAGAGCTTGTCACAAAGAAAAGCACGAGCCAAAACAATAAGGCAGCATTCAGGCAGTCAGCTTCTGCTCCACCATCAACATGTGTCTTGGAGTCCAAGCCTGTGAAGGCAGCACCGGCATCAGGAATTCATGTCCGGCCCTTGGAAGACCTTCGGTGCAAAAACAGTTTGGAACATATTAAGTAAATAAAAGTGCACGTGGCTTCTTTTACAATAAGAAGACACTGCACAGATAAGTCACATGATGTCCTCAGGAATAGTGATTGTTTTTACAGATACTGCCTAGTTTGTATTGACCCAGGAAATTAATTTGCTATGTTTATAATTTTGAATCAGTGAACCCCTCTAAACTACAGGGGAAATTATATTCAGATTCTAGCAGTGAAAACTGCCAAAGGTTTAGGTTCCAGAGAACCACAATATATTCCCCAAATGCTCAATGGCAATGTTTTCCAAGTCCAGTGCTTTTTGAAAGTTGTTACAATATTTGGACCAGCTGAACCACCCAATGGTTCTGCTTTCATGCCACTAACCAACTTAATAAATGGACACATGGCTCTATTCATAAAAGAAAGTAATTATACAGAAATTACAAGAGGCCTCCTCAGAGACATCAGTTCTTTCTATAGCACATCAGCCTTCACTCCCTCTACTAATTTTTCTAATCTGAGACAGCAAAAAGGCACAGAGAAGGGGAAACTTTATTATGCCAGGCAATTAGTTGGCTTCTTGTTTCGATCCATCTAGACCATTCGGTAGGGGCAGGGGTGTGGGGGGTTGCAGCCATGATTATAAAAGACAGACATGCTTGAATGGTAAAGATGCAGATTAACTAAAAGCAATGCTGTGATTTGACAGGAGTGTTCTGCTTGAAGGAGAGAGAAGGAGGGAGGGAGGAAGGAAGGGAGGGAGGAGGATGGTGCCGGCATTTGGATTCTGAACAGCAGGCTTTCTTACCCTGCAGCAGCAAATTTTTGATTCTGAGTGAGATGGAAATCTCAAGCTTATGATTGCTGGCAATGAGATGCTGTTTCTGTTCCCCTACAGTCAAGGAACATACATGCAGTGCATGCATAATACTTTCAGTACTGCACTACCCAAAGATGTTTTTGTAGCTTAGACATTGAATAGGATGTGCAAAAAAACACTCCCACTTCTTGGAAGCTAGTGCTTATTTCTTCTAATTCTTTAAAGGTTTAAGCAATTCTTGAAAAAAGGTTCATAAGAGAGTTTCTGTAGACTAGTTAGATGGAACAGTCCATAGTACTTCATAACCAGCATAGCTGAAAAGACTATATATGTATGCATAGAGGTGAGATTTTGATTATAAAAGTGGGTGTGGGGGTACTGTAACACATCCACTTTAAAGAAGTGTTAAGAAGACTTGATATTCTGAACTCATAATGGGCATAATTTCTCTGTATTCAGGAACTGGGCCCACTAGGTCAATGGGAGCAGATTGGGAGCTATACTTTCAAAATGATGAGTGTGTGTGACACTTGACCACAACATCTACATGCCATCACAATTAGACTGATTGTGGAAATGTTTTAGATGGATGTTATGCCCATGTATAGTATACAACATAAACATAAGGTGCGATCAAAATTTTCAAAGGCTCTGTCTATTACAGACAATACCATGGAAGGAATGGACTAAACAGATCAGTAAAAGTAGGAGAGAACTTAATATTTCCCACTGGTAGTCACCAGCCTCACCACATCTAAAAAAAGAAAACAACAGAAACGTCAGATGTGAAATAAAGATTAACAAAGTGTTGGTTAGGAAACAAACTCTGATATAAAGAGATTTTGCTTTGGTTTGTCATTCATTTTGATACAGTGAAAGACAACTGCATGTTAAATACATCAACACAAATACATTGCTGTCTCCATTAAGAAATTTGTAGCAAAACAAATCCTGTTATGTCACACCCTCCATATGCAGTAAACTTTGTTCTGTGTGATATATTTTCTGCTCCTAAAAGGCTAAGTGAAGCCGAATAGTTTGATCAGATTCTAACAATGCTTTGCAAAATGAACAAGGGACCCAGTATACAGTAGTGAATGACTTGAATATCTATCATAAAGGAGAGGTTACTTTAAATGGGGCAGCATATGCTAATATTATGTCTACTCTGGTTGTTCAAATTAAGATTAAATCTTACATAAAAAAACATTTTGATCACACCTCACATGTACATATACCGTATGTAAATAAGAACACTACCATGGCAATGGGAAAGGCCCAAATGGGGGTGTAAATCAATGTACAATCACACCACTGAATGGAATACTCTTGTGAGTTGTGGGTAAATGAGGGCCAATCTGTGTCATTATGCTGTATAAATGTAAAGTTTGTGAGATTCTTTGAGGGGAGCACAGAAAGAATAATTACATTGGGGACTGGCTGGCTTGTTTCCCCCAACTCACTTGAAGCAGCAAAGGAGCCCCACAGGAAGTAAGTGAGATCCTGCTGCATGCTTATATGCATATAAATTATCTCAAGCAAAATGTCAACCCTCTGAGAGCTTCTATTAATTATATCAAATCAGCTTAACAGCTAGGTACTCTGCACTATTAAAGGCAAAGATTTTAATTCATTTATGCTTAACATGATAGATGCCTATGCATGGTTGTTGATTTGATTTCCACCTAATTCATGGAATTTGCATTATCTGTTTCCTTTGCACACCCTAGTACCGTTCACCACTGATTGAATGAGGTTTTGTGGTATTCTCCCTTCTGTTAGTCATTCAAAAAACAGCACCAGCAGATTTTGGCTAGGGTGAGTCCTCAAGGATCCTGATGGCTACCCAGCTGTCTTGACTCACTCTCTCAGGTTCTCCAAGATGAATCGGTTACAGTCCAGCTCACCTTTCACCTCTGGAGTGCCAGGCAGACGGTTACCTGTCTTCTGATCTACACACCAGCACTTGCCCCTTTGTCCATCGAGAGCAGGGTGGCACTGTGGGCAGAATACAACAAGAGAAGACATTAATAAGTGTGATCAGTGTGCTGGACCTTGAAGAGCTGGTTGTGGGCCTATACCTTAGGAATATATATTATGGATCATTAACTGCACACTCTATTTTACCACATATTTATTGCAGTGCATTAAATGAGCTCTGAATCGGACGGCATGCTAAAGCTGGTGCAATTCTGAACTATGCTTTGCTGGACAGGTGATTGGACAGATTTAAAGTGTATAATATGCCTTTACACTTTTGCAATACTTAATGAAATCCTCATCACCATACTACAAGAAATGCATAGTTAAGTACTTTTCGAAAGATTGACGCGCACAATGGATTAAAATTTATGAAAATTAACAATGAGACAGAAATGCTGTAGTTACAAGGCCATTCCCTTGTTTCTATCCAAATTTTGGATGTTACAATGGCACTGTGATTTTAACATGATGCCACATGCCACACTGAAGCCATCCATATGACTGGCCATTGGCTTCTTTGATATAAACAACTCGTTGTGTAAGCCCGTGTTGTAAAAAGCCTGGGCTCCTAGAAACTATTGAAATCGTCAGAAAAATAACTGAAATGCAGATTCGGCAGCTTCGTTTTGCGGACATGATCACCCACCTTGTCTATCATCGACTAAGCAAGTTTTTCTTTCGTTTGTCTTTCCTCAGAGGTTTTAACTTTGGCAACAGAGTTGCTTTCTTTCAGCTTCATGCTGTAGCCTCGACTTCTTTCTTCCTCTGACTCGTTAACTTGGGGCCGCCTTGCTGGCTCTTTGAGTTTCATGCTGTAGCCTTGCATTTCCGGGCCGGACAGACAGATAGACACACTTCCACGTGTAGACATTTATATATAAGATAGGCAGCGATCAAGCCTGACAATGTTCGAAATGGTGGCACCCATAAAAATATACCTACCAAAATGGTAACTCAGCAACATCATAAAGATAAAGATGAAAATGATATTTGAAGCTGTGCAAAACCAAGTACATTCCTGGACTAAAGGCCATGGCTTACTTTTGACCATACATGAGAACATGTTCAAAATTCACAAAGGCGCTTACAAAAGTTAAATCAACAGAATTCTCTTAGTTAAACAGTGAATCACATATATGAAGAAAGCAATGAAATTATATAGGAAAATATTTAAAACAGAATCTATTATGCACTTGTGATAAACTGTATACTTGAAGCAGAGACCCCTTTTAAAAATGGTCTGTGATAGATATTCAGATAATGCAGCTATTAACTAATAAAATAATATAATGTAATGATCTTGTAAAATTTTTACATTATTATGCAGTGGAATGACCAAAATCATTTAGTTTCTAAATTATAACAAGTGACAGGAACAAATTAAAAAAGATGACCTTGAAAGAAAACAACAGAATGCCTACTGCTGGACCTAACAAGTACCTGCTTAGGTGGCATCTGAACTACCTTAATTTACCCACTCTTCTCAATTCTTTCTTTCTTCTTACAAGCGTACTGAGTAGACTGAGTTGTAGATGTGTGTTGGATTGGTTGCAGGTTTAAGTCATTTTCTGTGCTTTCTATGATTTATTTGTGGAAAGGGCACTGTGTATCGTGAGGCTGGCCAAAGAAGAAGAAGAGAAGATTCAAAAATTCCTTAAGCAGTTGAAAGAGTAACAAAATGCAAGATACATCCCTGGTCAGGTTACCAGTCCAATGCAAGGGCCGATCACTTTTGTAGCGTCCTGCTTGGAATCATCAATGCACACGAGGGAGAAAATTCAGAATAGCCAAATGAAAAATCATGCAAACATAAGACTATTACCAAATGCAGGATTTATACTCACAATCCTGGATCTCTTGAGCAGCAATGCTACCTACTGAACTGCCCTATGTTGTATTATTTCAGTCAAATTACTTCTGAAAAGGTGCTATGGAACAGAAATATCTACTAAGGGTAGATATTTGATAGTTGATAGTTAAGAAAGTTTGTAATGGATCTGAAGTTTTCACCTTTTCCTCATCTTCTTACTATTTCTTTCTTTATAAAGTTAAAAGATTTCAAATTTGTACTGTTAACATTAATGGGTGCATTGAAGAGGACTGTGCTGTGCAAGTTCTTGAGAGAGGAGTGCTTAACAGTGGCTTTCCTCCGGGAATTGAAGAATGATATCAGTTTAGAGGCATAGTGAGAGTATAGTACAAATCATAACGGGAATCAGGACTGGACGTACTATTTAACTAATTAAGTTTAAGATTCAGGGCCCCTAATCCCTTAGGGGCTCTAGAAACAACTTTAGTGCACAATTCTTAAAACTTTTGGATGTCTACTGTATTAGAAGGTGTTTTTATAAAAATATTAATAATATAGTATAATTCAATACAAAATAATTAAAAATGTAAAAGTTATTACATATCATGTAGGTTAGTTGTAAACAAAAATACCCCATTCAAATTAACACTAGAATCCCTAAAGTTTACAATTTTTTTTGTTGTTTATGACCTCCTTAAACTTTCCTGACATACGCCAAGAAGCTTGTACCTCCTTATCACTGCACTAATAGCCTGCTTTTGTTTTGCAAATATGTGGATTAGCAGAACACAACATGCTACACCCCCAGCCCCCCATTCAGTCAGATGAAGGCATCGCCCTGCTGCAGTCCTTACAATTCTAGGATTCTTGAATAAAACTGAATTTGAATGATTTTTTAAATTCAGTTTTATTTTTGGATTATTGAATAAAACGGAATAATAAAATTGTTCAAATAACGTGTTGATGTGAATGTCCATGTGCAACGAAAAGTAACATCCACCATAGACACTGCGGTGTCTGCTTGGTCAACATGACACCAAGAAGAAATGAGTGAGTTGCATTTGTATGAATGCTTTTATCCCTTCAGCGCTAACTTTTACAAGTACCATAAATTTAAACAAGATGTTGCAGACTCATATCACATGTACTGTATGTTTATATTATGTGATAATAATAATAGCAGCTCACTACTGAAAGTACTAAATGTAAGGACGATGCAAGATTTGAACCTGTGACCTTGAGGATGGGAAGCAGAAGCTTTTCCAATGCACCATCTGAGACAAAAAAAGCATTACTGCTGTGACAAGTGGTTGAAAATGAAAAGCACAAACATACATGTATGTGAACGTCTTTTATTTTGTACCGACTGATTGTTGGACTTCAGCAACGTCAATTGAGCAATTTGCAATTTCTTTGTCTTTGGTTTTATTCTTGAATAAAAGCATACTTATTTTGTTACACCTTTTTTCAAAGTGTTTATTGGATATTTGGACTTCAATCTTCTCACATCCTACACTTCACATCAACATTATACTGTAATATATGAAAACATTTTCTATTGTTATTACTAGAACATGTGAAAAAATTTTGTTTAAGCCGTGTGTTCAGCATTTATTGCCTCGCATTTCCTCTGTCATTCTGTATTTACACATAAATCGTTGTAGACACAGAACACACATGTAATGTATGTATTTCAAATCATGCTATTTCATTACCTATATAATTCCTTACAAACGCATCGCCAGATAAACATTTCAACACAGACTTCAGCTATGAGGATTGCAACAGGGTAATGTCTTTATCTGACTGAATGGGTGGTGGGTGGGGTGTAGCAGGATGTGTTCAGCTAATTCACACATTTGCAAAAAAAAATGGGTTGTTAGAGCAGTGATAAGGTGCTATGAACGTCTTGATATATGTTAGGAGAATTTAACGAGGTCAGGGACAACAACAAAAAAAAATTGCAAACTTCAGGGATTCCAGTGTTAAGGTTCATTCTAAAAATATTTTAAATATATGAGGGCAAAGGGTCCCCCAGAACAGTTCAAGTTTCAGGAGGTTAGACAAAAAGCAAGGCCAGGGCCAAATGACCCACTATTTAAGATCACCTGAGGACAAAGGACTGAGATGGATCAGAATTATTGTTTTCTAAACATATGTCAGCACAGTCTGTGGAAGATTTCTATTTTTAATGACCTGCCAAAAATTCTTCACGAACTGCAAACTGGACTAGAGAAGGCTATAACCTTTAATGAACTTAATGCAGCTATGGAGGGTTTAAATTGAGGGAAATCTCCAGGAATTGATGGCATTCCAGTTGAGTTTTATCATCTATTCTGGAATGTCTTGTGACCGGACCTGCTGGCTGTTATACAGGATATCTTGGAGAAAGGAGTACTGCCCATGTGCTGTCAGAGTGCAGAAGTTACTTTTTGCCAAAAACTGGAGATCTACTGTATGTGAGATTAAGAACTGGCAGCCTCGGGCATTGCTCTCTACGGACTATAAAATTGCATTTAAAGTCTTGGCTACCAGACTGGGAAAAGTCATGGAATTCATCATACATGCTGACCAAAGTTACTGTGTGCCAAATACACAGTATGTATTAGAAAAATATTTGAGGTCTACAAGTCACTTGGCTTGCACATTGGACTTATTTTGGTGGATTGTGAGAGTGTCCTAATCAATAGTTTCTGAGAAAGGTACTTAATTGCTTTGGCTTTCAATCGGGTTCATTTCAATGATTAGGATGCTCTGCTGTGACATTCATTGTGTGCCTAAGATCAATGGTGGCCTCAGTTCTCTGTTTAAAGTAGACATTGGTATCAGACAGCCTTGTTTTTTAGTTGTGGATTTTCCTTAGCTATTGAACCCCTCTGAATGAAATAAGCAGAATAGCAGGAAGATTGTCTATCCATTATCACCCAGTAAATATTGAAAATCAGTCTATGCAGGTAACATTATAGTGCTGGTAGGGAATCAATACTATTTTCAATAATTTTAAAAAGTGAACAGGAATAAGAGTAGAGGAATGGAGCGAGTCATGTCTAAGTACTTCCTTTAACTGGAAGGAGTTGCCTGATCAGTTAGCAATGAGTGCTAGCACAGCTCTCCTATACAGGAAAGATTTTTATTATCAATAATATGATAGCCTCAGTTAATGCTGATGTTTCAATTGCTATCCAGGGAGATCTATTCTGGATTTTTCTCAAAATGAAGGTACTAGCTGAGGCATTATGTGTTATGTCAGCTTAGGCTGAAGGATGTCAGTGATTAATTGATGTGTACAACCAAATAAATGTTTTATGTCTACAAGAAATACAAAAAACAGTAAATTCTCAACAATATTACCCTGGACTCCACATGACTGTGTTTTTAATGGGAACACTTCATTTTGACTAGACACTTTTCTTTGATAAACAGAAGAAGTTTGACCACATCTTGTCTGCCTCTTTGTAACCTCAGCCTCTCTTGAGTGTCCATCCATCCATCCATCCATTTTCTAACCCGCTGAATCCAAATACAGGGTCACGGGGGTCTGCTGGAGCCAATCCCAGCCAACACAGGGCACAAGGCAGGAACCAATCCTGGGCAGGGTGCCAACCCACCACAGGACACACACAAACACACCAAGCACACACTAGGGCCAATTTAAAATCGCCAATCCACCTAGCCTGCATGTCTTTGGGAGGAAACCCACACAGACAACATGCAAACTCCACAAAGGGAGGACCGGGAAAGCGAACCCGGGTCTCCTAACTGCGAGGCAGCAGTGCCACCGTGCCACCCTCTTTTCAGTGTGACTTCTTTTAAGGCCTGTTATTAACCTACAGAATTTAGCGGAGCTCTGTTCTAGGCCCTACAGCATCATTTAAATGGACATCATAATTGTAAAATCAATTAGAATTTACATACTGTTATTTAAATCCATGATGACTCATGTTCATCACTTAATTGACTTATCACTGTCGGTACAGTAAAGAAAGGATGGCAAAAGTGCTGGGACTCCATTCTTTCAGCAAAGCTAACTAACTGCTTCAGAAAATTTATGTCGGAATTCCTCCAAATCTAAAAATATTCACTGCAGGTTTCCTTATCAGCAATCATACACCAAAATGTGGCACAGTTTTTGTTCATTTGTGTGCTGCACCTGATAACAGTATTTCTGATATGGAGGCTTCTCTCACATGATAACTCCTATCAGTATAGATGAATAACATTTATAGGAGAAGATTTATAGAATATGTGCAGACATCTCAGTAGAATAAGTTAATTAAAACAACGGATAATATTTGGACAGACAAACTTTGGGGGTACAGAAAATTGTTTTTGTTTGGGCCACCACTGAATATAACAAATGGAAATCTACTGAGGTGCTTGTTGCATGGCATCATCAACATCATGGTTTATACAGTATTGCCCTGAGTGGCCCTTTCATTACAGGTCAATGCTATTTCTGAGGGGAGAGAAAACATTTTTTTTAGTTGTTTTGACTTCTGCAGTATAATTCAACCCTTTTGAAATATTCTTATTTTTGTTTTTAATGCTATTAATTTGTCTTTTATTAACTATGTACTGACTTATGGTATTTGCACGATTAAATTTAATAAAACTGCATGTTGCTAACTTTGTAACTGCTCTTACAAAAGTAACTTTGCAAAAAGTGGAAAGATAAAATAGGACTTACTTATTTTGTATGCTCCTCTGGTGAAAGACATAATTTGTTTGGAAAATATTTTTTTATGAATTGACTTTTAATTTGGTATATATATAGACATGGTCAGTGTTGTTATTACAATGTGTGAGGCTCCTACAAGGAAAAGATATCAGTGTTATATTGGCACAGCAGGGATACCCATATTAACAAATAATGGATGGTGCTCTGCAAAAATATTATTCCAGGGATGATAATTCACAACAGCAGTGTGTATTTGCTCATGCACAGCCTCTATAGGCTGACACTAATATTACAAATAGGGGTTCAAGACTGCAAAGACACATGGGGCGACCAGGACAAGTTCTTCACAGATCACTTGTCATGATCCTAGATGTAGTCTCGGCAAGAGGCTTAAAAGCTCCTTCCAACCATCAGACATACAAACATTTTTGGGCGTAGAATGGTAGGAAAGGGTTTGCCTCACAGTTAGTTATCTGAGAAAGGGGGTTATGGAAGTAAAAAGATAGTATATTTAGTTGTATTTTACTAGTGGGAAACTGGACCAACAATCCATAGGACAATCAGGGCCCGAAGGACACAGGGTTGGCTATTTTATATTTTCATGAATAATTTTACTCTTTCTGTATACTTACCTTTATATGATTTCTTTTGGTAAAAAAAAGCAAAAATAAAAGAATTGAATCAGCATACGATGTTCTAATTTGTGGTGTTCATTAGAAATTAAATGATTTACTTTATGAGGTAGAAGTACATAATAAACATGGAATGGTTGTGTCAAGTATTGAAATATTAGCTTGTGTACTTCAATTTAAATGTTTAATATCAAAATATTCTTGATTGTAATAGAAATTGTGCACCCTCTCATAGATGTCCATAGAGTGCTAGACCCCTAATAAAGTATCAAAAACCAAAGATAACATTTTAATTGTAATAACTGACCTTGAAATAGTCTAATACGATAGCCCCATGTTTATTTTTGAAATATGTCATTAGAAACCTTCTGTGAGTAACTCTTAGGGGACTAGGATCACTGGTTAAGAATCTAATATTAAAAATGTTATATTTGTAATTAGCAAGCTCACAATAGCATAAAGTGACATTCCACATGCCTACAATACTGATCTCTATTTTTTAAATGTTTTGTGAAAAGGAATAACTTTGACCCCTTATATCCCATTAGGGCATGAACCTCTGAGATCAGTTGGTGAGGCTTGTGCAACTTTTTGAAGACACCTGTTGGTTTGCTCTTTATCATAAGGAAATAATTTCCCACAAAAAATAACTTGATGTTTGTATTAATAATTATTTTGTTTTTTGTAGTGTATTTTTGTTTTTTTTTACAATTAATGGTAAAGTTTTTTTTTCCAAAACTCAACTTTCTTTCTTTCTTTCTTTCTTTCTTTCTTTCTTTCTTTCTTTCTTTCTTTCTTTCTGTTACTGGCTAGCCTTATTTCTGGACAGATAGTTTTCATTCTCTTCCTTCCAACTGTGTAACATGGCTAATCATTTAATTGCCATTTTGGATTAATTTCTGTCTTTCATCCAGAGTTCTTTTAGAGGGTTGGATCTCTTTACAGTTGATCAGGGTTACTAGTAGTACTGTTCCTTCTGGGATTTGATGGTTTAAGGAGTATAGCCTGATCTGCTTAGGATTCCCAGTGTACCCTGACTGGACAACAGCAACTAAAGCCTGAGTATAAATTATGTAAGTATTGTGCCTCTGTTCATTTAACAAGGAATGAATTTTCTGTCAGTATAATACGAGTCCCATAGATGCACTCCTCCGCTCATATAATTTACCAAGAGTCCCCTCTAGTTTGATCTTGCTCTGTACCAAATTACATACACTTTATGAAACTCCTTAATGAGACTATCTTGTACACCATAATTCACTTACTTTGCACCTTACATATGTGATGTGAAAACTCTTTTTTCTGTCTGCAATTACATTACTTTCTTATGAAATAAATCAGCTGTCTTGCTGATGAGGGTACAGACCTGTCTGGCATGGAAATTTCCATTCTTGTCACAGTTGGGAATGGGAATGGTGTAGAAATCCTCATGAGTTCTTGTTTGTGAGGCCAGCCTCTCCAGTGCCCTCTGCAGTTCTGCTTGGCATGGTGCCTGAAATCAGATGACGGAAAAATGTGCCATATTTAAAGCAATATTTCAGCTAGAAAATCGGTGATTACATTTTGAAAAGGCGTACATCTGTGTACCTTAAATTTTACCACTGGGAGATATCTTTGAGAAACATGCTATTCATTTTTTTGCAAGATGATGACATTCAATGGTATGAATCAATAAAAGCTAGCAATACTTTTTCTTCTGACCATTGTAGGTAGATAATCAGGAATTTGACTGCAACAGAAAGACAAATTAAAAATGCTTTCAATAGTCTAAGTCAGTAAATGGGCCAAGGTCAAAAGCAAAATAAACTGAAAAAAGATTCCCAAGTTTGGACACTTAAGCATGAGTGCCTCTATCTTGATACAACATGATAATGTCATACATGATTACATTGAAAGTTACATGACAAGCAAAGGTAGCTATTGCTATGAACAACATTGAATAATTTGTACAGTTAGCATCCAAAATGGCGACGCTGTCAAGACAAGATTACCACAAAATGGTTTTGTGATGATGTCACTGTGAAAATGACAAAAAATAATCAATCATGAGAAAAATATTATTTTCCATCCATCCATTATCCAACCCACTATATCCTAACTACAGGGTCAAGGGGGTCTGTTGGAGCCAATCCCAGCCAACACAGGGCGCAAGGCAGGAAACAAACCCCAGGAAGGGCGTCAGCCCACCACAGAGAAATATTATTTTACACAAGACCATTATAGAATGAATCTAGAGGTCCAAAAACTATAATTCACAGCAGATTTGCATTGCATTATTAATTATCTGCTTTAGACCAGCAATCAGTGGATAAGTAAAAACTAGTTGTCTTTAGACACAGACAAGAGTTTAATTAACAAAGTTGAAATTGTATAACATTTTGAAACTAACATCTTGGATGTTTGTTTGATGGTGATTTACTCTATAGTCTAGAGAGCTTAGATTTTATTTAGTCATCTTGGTAAAATAAATTAAGACATAATCTAACTGTGCACAATGCAGATAAGTTAAGACGTACATTTGAATTCAGGACAATTCAGTACCTCAATGAATGTTACTCAGTATTCAAATCATTGTCCTTCCACTCAACAGCTCACTCAGAATTTCTTCCAGGATTATAAGCTTTAAGGCTCCCAACCTGGCACTGTACTGCCAGTGAAGATGAGCAGTTTTGAAACTTTAAACTGATTCGGAGATGAAGTGCAAGTCTAAAACCAGAAATGATGCTTGAACTAGGAAGTCATAATAACTATTACCAAACACTATAACATGCACAAAGCTCTTTAATTATCCACAGTCTTGGATGCAAGTAGATCAGTAGCGTTGGTTTATAACGCACTATGCTGGTTATGTCACATGTCTCAACCTTCCGTATCACAGTCCACAGCAAGTGAAAATTGTGTTCTGGCAATGAGACCCGCAATTTGGCGGTGCCAACAAGAAAAAAAAGAAATGCTGTTTTGATAAACAAACATACAAAAATAGTAAATTATAATTTAATTAGCGACTTCTTACCAAAATAACAAACTGCACTTCAATATTCAGAACATCCAAAGAGGGTAAGTACATTTTAAATGATGACTATATTGTAACAAGCAGAACACAATTTGCAATTACAGCTAGGCTTTTTCTTTAAGTGGCAAAGGCATGTCTTTTCTAATTTTTCTACAAGTGACATTTCTAAATAAGGTAAGCACCATTATTCAACAGACATTATAATTAAAGTGTCTTAGTTAGGAGAGTAATTGGGTAAATACTTGTGCAAAAAAACCAGAAATGGTACCCAGATTGGTTAGACATGCTCTTAGATTAGAGTAATATAGTTTTTATTTATTTTAATATGCACATCAAATAAGAACACATGAGGAGTAATGCAATTGCTCCAGCAAGTGGTGGCTCTGTGGCCCAGTTTATATACTCATATTGATGAATACAGCTAAAATGGATCAGTCTAGAAATTATAATAAGCCTGTACTGTGAAGTACAACTCAGTTTTAAGGTATAATAAAAACATTTTAAAAGCAGAATGACCATTTTATTAAGGTATTTTTATTTTTATTTTATAAGGTACCACTTTATTAAGGTATAATAAAAACAATTTAAAAGAAGAATGTAGTTATAAATCCAGAAGCATGTTTTTTCATTCCCTATTAAGGTGTGTCCCTCAAACTTTATTGAAGTGTGTATATAAAAGTAATAAAACCCCTTTTTTCTCTGTTCAAGACTAGCTCAACTAACAATTAACACATCTTTAAGCACTGATTGACTCTTAAGAATTAAACATTTTAAAAATATGGTATTTGTTCATCTGTCATTTTGAATTGTTTTGGAGTTTGAAAATCTGATGTTCAGAAAAATATAGCCATATATCAACTGTGGAAAAAGTGTGCCATGAAAGTTAGCAGGACCACAAACATACTTCATCACCTTGGATAAAAGCACAAGATGCAATACGAAGAAAGGATGAAACTATGTGGGATCAATGTGCCAGCAACCAGGAATCCAACAAGATGAAACAGGACACAACAGCCAAATAATTTTTAAGCAATAGCCCTGAGTATGAATTGTACTGGAAAAAAAATCAATGATACAGTGACAGATTTCTTAGAAAACTAAATGGCTCTAATGTTCACAGTGGAAAAAGATGGCTTTGGGAAAAATTCTAAAAGTGCAAAATATGAGGTACTAGACTGAAATAATTTAATTACCAAAGGCACAAAGTGACATCCACAAACATATTGTGGAAACTCCAGCTTAAGTTGTTCTCTTTTCCATCACCCTCACCACCACGACATGTCAAGTAGAATAGCATAGTCACACCTCAGGCTAACAATTTATGACATATGTCAAGCACAGAAACTGCAAAACAGATGCCTTGAGATATCTTATTCATCTAATACCATACAGATGATTTAAAAAAAAAAACAGGAGTCTCAAGAGTACTGTGCTGCATACCGCCTTCAGAGGTCTTCAGACGACTTTATGGTCTAATGGTGGAGTGGAGGTGGAATGAAGAGGTCTGGTGGATGACTTTGTTGAGTGGTGCAGGCTGAAACATCTACAGATCAACATTAGGAAAACCAATGCAAAGTTGAAGGGTTTAGGCATACAAGTTCCCAGGAGTGAGGTTGGACACAAAGCTGGGTTCAGGTGCAAACACAGAAGTGATATGCAAAAGTGGCCAGAGTTAACTATGTTATTTATGTACCAAGACAAGCGTACTTCCTGTACTGTGAGGTTTAAACCCCTAACTAGGACTACATTCTATAACTCTAAGATAGATTACTTAGACTTTCTTAATTGACCCTGTTTGATAGAGTATGTATGTGTGCATGAATTGGCGTCCTGTCCAGGAGTGCTTCCTGTCTTGAATTCAGTGCTGCTAAACCTGCGATACTGAATTGGATTAAGCAGGTTTGAAAATGTTTTTTTTTCATTGCATATGTTGGTGATGCAGTGGTTAACACTGTTGCTCCATCTTTGTTTCCAGCATCCTGGGTTCCAATCTTATGCTTAGTCGTCTGTGTCAAGTTTGCCATTATACCCATGTCTTTGTGGGTTTTCCTCCCCTTCTCAAAAGATGTATTAATTTAGCTGGTGATGCTAAATTGGCCCTGTGTGAGTGGGCCATCTGATGGACTGATATGTCATCCAGAGTTGGTTTAAGCCTTGAGCCTAATGCTACTGGGAGAGGCTCTGGCTCTCTTGATGAAAAAATCCAGGTATTATTTTAGGTCATATCCCCGAATCCTATTACTAATGAAGAATATTCATTGCTGTCTAATAATTAACAATGGAAGTTACTGGCTTATTATATTACATACTGTACATGCATACATTTATACAGTAGAAACATATTATACATAAATACATACATTCCTAAACCTGCTTAATCGTATTTAGGTTAAGAGCAGTCAGAGTCTTGCGAGGCAGCAACCAGACCAAAAGCTAGAACCAATTCTGATAGTGACTCATTACAAGTATGAAAATAATACATTGATCCATACTAGAAATTAATAATATATTGATTCATAGATAGATACTATCAGTGACTAATATAATGACCATACCAACAATTAAATAAATGCTACTGACTGAGTCATACTAACAATTATGCCTGTATGGATTGATTTTACTACATCAAAACACACTTATCCAGAATGGGGTCACCAGGAACCTGGAGCCTATCCCAGCAAGCACTGGGTGCAAGGCAGGAACAATCCCTGGACAGGGCACCAGCCAACACAGAGTGAACACGCACACACACATCATGGCCAGCATCAGCATTGTCTATCCAGCTAACCAGTATGTCTTTGAACTGGTGTAGAAAACTAGAGCACATTGACACAAGAAGAACAAACACACATGAAGTATATGGGTTGTGAACAGTGTTACTGATGTACCAACATGCCACCCATATTATAATAGAATGTAGCATCACATTACATTCTGAACTTACTTAATTAAGCTCAGAGTCACAAGGGTCAGAGACTGTCCCTGCAACATCATGCAGGAAACAACTCCGGTGAAACACCAGTTCATTATGCTGGGATCAATCTCATATACAGTACACTTACACACACCAAATCTGGATTCTCCAATTAACCTAATCTACACAACTTTAGAGATGTAAGAAGAAAACCAGAGTACCTGAAGGAAAAGTCAATGTTGTTCTCACTTTTAATAAAGGACATGCCAATTCATAGTAGTTAAGAAAAATACACTGACCCTTACTACAAATAGAAAACCTGGAAGCCCATAGAAGCAACATCAAATACAGTGACCCATATTACAACTGAAAGATATAGTAACCCTTGCAAGGTATAAACCCCAAGATAAAGTCTACCTTGTTTGTCCTATTTTCATTTTTTATGGATTCCATTACATATAGGCTTCCAAGGTGATGTGCATGTTCCTTGCTGAAAGTTCCACTTACCAGAACTCGTGGCTCCTCTCGAATGTTGTTGGTCTTCATTTTGCCACTGTTGTTCGCCTTTTCCCGATTCTTGGCCTGGTGTCTTTGCTGACATTTTTTGTCCTGTGTGCTACAGGGAATGTGGCTGTTGTTTGGATGGTCCAAGTTCCAGGAGTCTTCCTTTTCTGTTTAGATTAAAGTGTGACCAACAGTGTGATTCAAGAGAAATATGTCACACCCAGTATATCAGAAGATAAAACATGGCAAAACAGTAACTAGTGAAGAAAGTGAATTAGATTTTAGGAGTGTCCAGTTGAATGGCTGCCAGTCAGTACATTTTTGGTATAGAAAAGGCACTGGGGGAAAAGATGGAGAAATGCATTCAAAATGAAAAGCAGGAGGCATGTTTTTCACATAAAATGGGAAATCTAGAACCACCTGCCAACTCAAGTAAAAGCAGTGACCTAGACGGCATTTAGCCAATTAGTCAATCAAAGGTGCATGATGGACTTAGTGGTCTTCTCTTGGATATAAAAATTAGTTTTTAACATCTCACCTTTAGTTTAAATTTATATCATGTGGTACAGAGACCATCAGGCATCTATTAAAAACTTAACAGATGAATCATGATAGTAGCGTGCAGTTACAGCGCTTTATGCTAGTGCTTGGACAGGGCACTTTTTCTTACTGCTCCAAATTTGCCTGGCTGTGCATAGAAATGTCTCATTCATCTGACCTGCTATTTAGTCTCTTGATTCTGTAACAAAAGGAAAAAAAAATCATTTTTCATTTCAACATGCTGCTTTTTGTTGGCCAGCCTTGATGACTGAAGGCCTGCCAATGTTGCAGGGTTTGATCGGCAGGCCTAGTGAAGGGCTGCCAAAACTTGCATGTTGATGAAATTAGAGAGCATAAATCTGAGTGAGCAACCGTGCCTTTCCACAGTGCAGCTCCAGGAAATGGAATGGCAGAATTTAGAACCTTTATCCCTCACTCCCCCACCTTGGTTGAAGTGAACTGGGGAGAATGCCAAGGTCGAGCCAAAGGCCTTTAGACTATAAATGAGACTGGCGACCATCCAGTTCATAACTGTAAGCTGCCTTTAGCCAAACCCGGCAAACAGCAAAAGGCAATCAAACATTCTTTCTCTGACTTTTTTGTATGTTGCCCATCACACCACAATTATTGCAAGTTCTATAGTGTAGCATTTTACCTGCCTACGGTAACCAACCAGTTAGCAGCCTTTGCGATTTTACAGGAATATGGCTTCTATTAGGTGTCCAATCACCTTTCCCTACATTTGCCACTCACTTCAGTTTCAAACTCGGCACAAGCCCAATGCCCTGGAAAGAAGACAAACGTTACTATGCTTGTATTTTCCTCTTGCTATGCTGCTTGTAAATTGTACAGTGGCTTTAAAAATAATTCTCCCTTGGGTTTTAATTGTGTTTCAAGATGGAATCATAGCAGGCTTAATTGTGATTTACTATTTAAGAACATAAAACTTACGTAATGTGAAAGTGAAAAAACAATCTACCAATTCTTCTGAATAAATTATAATTCAATCATACACCCATTTTCTCAGCCCACTTTGTGTATTATAAAGTCACAGAAAATAATCCACCAGAATTGGTTACAAGTTAGGACCCAGAACTGGATAGAACACTTAATACATTTCATGATCGCAGACTCACACACACAAAGTGCTATTTGGGGTTATCGTTTGAGGTTAGATTTGACAATTAAACTAAAGTGCACAATGAATGAAAATAAACTGGAGTACTCAAGAGAAAATAATTGCGCACATATGACGGCAATGCAAACATCACAAGAAGAGAATTAACAAGTCAAGAACTGAATATATGCGGACCTTGGTAAAACAGGAAGCTCCAGGACTCTAAACACTTGGACCTTAGTCCTTTTGCAGAGATATTGAGAGCACCAAACACCCTTTTCCAGCAACCTCAGGACCCCCCCATGCGCTCCCAATATGCCTACTGACTTAATAGGAAGAGTCACCACAGACATGAATGTCGTTGCCGAGGTAAGTAAACATCTCGACAAGGATGACATTCTCTCCTAGAACAGACACACTGCTGATGGCTGTGCCCAAGAGATCATTAAATGCCTGGATCTTGATTTGTATCCAGGACACTCGCAAGCCCAGACACTCTCACTCCTCGCTCTTTCTCTCGAAAACCCCAGTCAGAGCCTCCGTTGACTCCGCGAAAATAACAGCATCATCAGCAAAGTCAAGATCAGTAAATCTTTCTTCACCAACTGATGTCCCACAGTACAACTTAAGAAAATTACCTCCTTTTTAGTCACTCTTGACAGTGATCTCATCAGACCTTCTTCTAATGCAAGGAATCTTGGTGTTAATTTTGATTCCTTCCTTTCTTATTCCACCCACATAAACTACATTAAGACACTTTCTTACTTTCACCTCTATAACATATTCCATGTTCACTCATTCCTTTCCTTTTCTAATGCTGAGAAACGTATCCATGCTTTTATAACATGCCACGTCAATTATTGTAACTCCCTACTGGCAGCTGTCCCTTCTAATCTTATATCACAGCTCCAGTTGATCCAAAACTCTGCTGCCATAGTCTTTACATGAACCAGCAACAGCAAGCACATAACACCCATCCTGCTTCGCCTTCACTGGCTTCCTGTGTCTTCCAGAATTGAATATATAATTCTATTAATAACCTACAAAGCTTTAAATGGCTTTGCACCAGACTGCATCAGTGACCTTCTCCATCACTATGCTCCTGTTTGCCCAGTGAGGTCCTTCTGATTCTGGCAATCTTGTTGTGCCCCACACTTACCTGCACTCTATGGATGACAGGGCTTTCAACTGTATAGCGCCCAGAGTTTGGAATGACCTCCCTAAATTAATTAGATCAGTGGACACAATTCATTCCTTTAAAAAACAACTTCAAACTCATAAGTTCAGGAAGGTTTTTAACTTAACATTCTTTCAGTTTACCTCTCTGTCCAGATGCTCAGGATAATTTGTGTGTGTGTTATATCACAAAATATGTTATTTTTTCAGGCTTTTCTTTTAGTATTGATTTTAGTATTTTACTTTGGTTTATTGTATTTTATTCTATTTAATGCTTTGTATCACATGTATTTATGTTTAGTCTTGTATGCAGAAGTATTTGTACAAAATATACTCTGCTGTTTAAATAAGCGCCTTGAGCATGGGAAAGGCACTATATAAATAAAATGCATTATTATTATTATTAGATAGATAGATAGATAGATAGATAGATAGATAGATAGATAGATAGATAGATAGATACTTTATTCATCTTAAGGGGAAATTCACATACTCCAGCAGCAGCATACTGATAAAAAACAATATTAAAGAGTGATAAAAATGCAGGTAAAAATTATTATTATTATTAATAGTGTGTCATCAGCTTTCAACCTAATCTAGTGAAACAGTCCAATTAAAAAAAAACATAAACAGTATTTTGGTTGCTTAATCAGTAATTTCATGTTTCTCATACACCTTCTTACACCCTGAGCAGCCCAATACCAGTCCCAACGATTGTTTAAAAATCATTCACTATATTACACAGGCGATGTATGCCACACACAGACAAAAATCAATACCTCGTTTGCAAGTGACTAGTAATCAAATTGTTATAATATTTCCAGGTGACTTTTAATCTGGTATGAAATCATACATGTGGTGTTTCATAAATGGTCACAAAAAATAGTTGAAAAAATCATAGCAATTATTCTGTATAAGAAATACCCAAGTGTTACGCATCAATCAAAAAGTCCCAGCTAGTAGATTTCAACCAATGTGATGAGCCCTCCCAATGACCAAGCAAATTCGAGCTATAGGTTGTAAACCAGAAACAGCATTACTACTCTTTTCTGCTGTTCATGTACTCTCGCATATTACCTCACAAAACAACAGCAAATATCTACAAATGACACATCAGTACTTATAGTAGATTCAAATATGGAGGCCACCTTTGGCAAGTACCACCTCAAATTTCTGGGCCATTAGCTCGGACTCAATAGGTCACACACTCACAAACTTTATACCAATGGATTGCAGAGACTGTGACGTCTCCAGTGATACATAAATGTTCAAATATGGACATAATGAAAAATACACCATTTGATTCAGAAGCAAACAATAAAAATACTGAAGGTTCATGTAAACATGCAGGTGGGGTAGGGGTGTACTTGGGTGTAAGGGTTTTTAAATAACAGAAAGAGAATCAGCTTCATAACCAATGTTGTATGAAAAACTAAGATTAACTTTGTAATAAGGAAGCACCATAAGCTTTAACAAAAAACATGGACTGACAACACATGCTAGCACACTCATGGATGTGTAAGGTTATGACACCCACTACATAGCAACACATAATGTCCTCAAACACAACAGTACAAACATCCTAGAATATATACAGGGAAATAAGGAGGCAAAAATTAATAGATATTATAAAAAAAACCCTAAGAAACAAATGACCCCAAAAAAAAGGCACAACACCCTCAGGTGCCACCATATCCTCACTGCCCAAGCCAGACTGGAACGGTATAAAAAACAAATTGTAATTCTTCAAAGAGTCTATGTAAATACAATACAATCCACTCATGAGTATGTTGCAGGAGACATATATTTTTGTTCCCCAATAGTCTCTATCCAACAGCAGTGTTCAGATATGCAATGTGAGTCCAGGTGTGCAGGGCATGAGAGGAACTAAGTAGAAGAAGAAAACAACAGGATATCCCCATAAACACATGTAAAAACATGCAAAGTGGTGAAAAAAGAAAGATGTTGCTGTTGTAATTTTTGGAAAAAGATGTAAAAAAGTGAACTTGAAATGAAATCTCTCTAAATTTGCCATATTGCTTGGACTCGGGCACACTGCCCTCTGTTAAATGGATTCAATCAGCTCTCCTGTCTTGTTAACACACTGCTTCATGGAGCTGTTTGCCTCCTGCCAAAACCTGCTTAATGTAATTTTTAATTTAGGACAGCCATGCCCCTGCAGGAGGTCTTACAAGATGAACCAGGGACAGGGAAGAACACATCCTGATGGCCTGAATCAAAAACAGCATCTTTGCAGGCCGAGTGCTTCTGCTGTTTAAATGAGAAAAGCTGGACCATTTCTGGCAGGTGTCTACCAGCCAACCTAACAACAGTTAAAAAGCTTACATTCCTGGAAAGAAGCAATATAAATAAGCAGTGCCACATTTTGACAAGCCAAACTAACATGCTTAGTTGCAACTGTAATATCTCCATGTACTGGCAGAAATATCTTTTCTCCTCCTGTTGGTGCCTTATTGAAAGGAATAGAACTCCCAGAGGTGCTTGGATAATATGTTCCTCACAAACCTACAGCCTGAGTGAATGCACTCTTTATTTGGCTCGCTCACCAACTGGACACGATCACAACTCTCTTTTGATTTTTTTCCTTTTGATTTTCTGCTTTGAAGGCTATTGGCAAATTTTGCATAAGATTACAAACAGGGTTACACTAACAGTCTTATCTTCTAGGCAAGCTTGAATTTTGGCACATTAAATACGAAATAAACACTGTCACTTCAGGCAAATCTTTAAGAAACATTCTTTGCTCTCTGAGCCATCTGTACTTAGTCTGTTCCAAATCATATACTGTAAAAGAGATTAAATTCTTAACTAAGAGTATTTTATGCCATTCCTGGCAAGTCACCTGATTAACTAATTTGAGCAGGGATTTTTTCCAGGCAGTGAAGCAGATTGATAATGAATGTAAATCATACTGAGCACACTCATTTTTGTTTCTCATTCTGTGGCAACCTTTAAATTTAATTAATCAATCAATTAATATAATATAAATAATAATTTCATTAAAGTTCTTGAACTCTAGTAGGCGCTATATCAAATACAGGCCATTTACCATTTAAAGTTTTTAACATGATTTCATCAATTTTGTTAATTATGTTAAGTCTATATCAAAATGGATAGGCACATTAGATAGGGCTGCTGCCTCAAGCCATCTTATACTGATTACCAGCTATGGTACTCTGTTGGTACCTTCACTTTTCCATGACCAAACAAACGCTGTTAGGTGGCTATTAACTAAATAGTGATTCTTGAAATAAGTCAGGCTCAATACTTTTTAACCGACCTTCATATGCAGTTGTCACATATACCACATGAGCAGAGTTATTGTAGACATGCATTCCAATACTCATATTAGAATAGACAAAATATTTTAATAAAGTCACCTTACTGAGCATCTGGCCTCTCTGTCCATATTGTTATCTAACTAAAGTAAAACAGAACAGTGAAAGGTCCCAACAAAAAAGATGTCCGTTAAAAGGCCCTCTTATTGCAGTTATGTAACAATCTGTATTCATGTGTATTTTATGTTTATTGTTGTTTTAGAATCATTATTTTTCCTATCCTTACGTTATAAGTATGTTTTGTTACTTTAAGTGAGCCTCAGTTCCTTGTGCTTTGTGGGTAGGGATCCAGGAGGCAGGGCCACACTGACATCACTGTTCCTGAGCCCTCCTTCTGGCTATTTATGCAGAGAAGGCTCAGATTAGGAGGTCACTGTTTTGAGAATTCAGATTATTGGAACTTGTTTGCTGGCAACCATTTGGCAAATCCTTTTTGTCTCTTTTTGCGCTCCTTTGAGCATTTTGCACTAGTTTTTTTCAAATAAACTATTAATTATAAAGATTTTTTATTTGCCCTTTTTTGCAAAGCCATGTGTTTATGGTCACCTCCCCCCTTGTGGGGCTTTCCTTATATTTTGAACTGTTATGCCAGTTTTCCCACTTTTGGCCTAGCCTGGCCAGAAAACTGCAAGTAGTTTTCTGTAGCAAGCTGGTCTGGGGTCAGTCTCTCCTGGGTGGTCCAGTGAAGGTCCTGGCCTGCTTTATGTTTATTTTTGGAGGCCTTAACCACTTCTTGCCATGTTCGTGTCTCCATCTTACAACAGCTGCTAGTGTGGGTAGAAGGCCATTGTTATATAGCTATGAGTTGCATTTCCCCCCATATCACAAGGTTATAGATCAGTGGCTCCAGTTGGGTTGGGTGAGATCCTATTGCCTAGTACAAATAAACCAAAGTTATTTAGCACTTCTGAAGCTTATAAAGAAGGGCGAAGTGTTTCCAGAGGCAACTGGAGGGTCTTAAAATTTTTGGAATGGTAGTGCACTGAGCATTAGGCTAAGCAGTGATATCTGGCTGCTTTGGTCATTTTTTAATTTAATTTTTCTAGTGCTTAAAATGTTTGGGCCAATTTATATACCATTAATGAGGTTTTTATACTCAAAGAATAGATTTTTGATATTTGTTTTGTGATCTAATTCTTCGAGAGAAATGTATTTATTTTTACCATTATGCTGCGACACCGTTTTGTTTTCTTCTGGATGGCACCTTATTCTGACAATGGCATTTATGGTTGTTATTGAAATGAGTTCCTGCTTGTGCTATATGTGATGTCATCAATATCGGCATGTCCGTTATGTTGTATCAGAAATTAGATTAAGCTTGTTAAATACTTAAGATAATTTATTTAGCTCTTTTCTGGTTTAAGACTTATTTTTCTGAACTGTCAATTACGATTCTTGTTTCACTGTTGTCCTGACATAAGATTGGTTTGATTCCTAGTTTTCGATTTTTGTACATCTCTGGCTTATGGCTTTCTGAAAAACAGATGTGAAGGCTATATAAGTAAAAGGTGGAGAGCTCAGAGATATAGAGATAAGCAGGATTGAAGGTCTTCTCTGAATGGCTGATTGAATTTAAAGGTGGATCAGTAGATGGAGTCAGCTTTCATGAATGGCTGTTTGATTTTACAAGTGAGCAAGCTAGCTAGACATGGTCAAACACTTCAATAGTCAGACCAAAAGAGACAGCAAACATCCAGCTGGTGTCATTTTAAACTGTTGCTTTAGATTCTCCCTGTTTATCTATACTAATAAAAGGCAAAGCCCTCACTCACTCACTCACTCACTCACTCACTCACTCACTCACTCACTCATCACTAATTCTCCAACTTCCCGTGTAGGTAGAAGGCTGAAATTTGGCAGGCTCATTCCTTACAGCTTACTTACAAAAGTTGGACAGGTTTCATTTCGAAATTCTACGCCTAATGGTCATAACTGGAAGGTATTTTTCTCCATTAACTGTAATGGAGTAGAGCTGCAAAGACGTGGGGGCGGAGTTTCGTGTGACATCATCACGCCTCCCACGTAATCACGTGAACTGACTGTCAACGCAGTACGTAGAAAACCAGGAAGACCTCCAAAAAGCGCTTAAGAAAACATGCATTATATAATTGAGAAGGCAGCGAAACAATAAGAAGCGAGCGAGTGGCATATACTACCATATTCATGAGTGCTGCTACCTCGGAAAGAAAACATGGTGTAAACCTAAACTTTAAATTAAGTTCATAGACAGGCTACCGCTGGCGTTTCACATGCCTACAGGTAATGCGGGATACAAGTTTAATGATAGGACGCAGGATATAAACGAGAGTTTTGATCACTTTGTAACTAAGTTAAAATTGTAGGTGAAGGGGTGTGCTTATGCAAATTCCGAAGACTGTGTTTGTGGGGATTGACAGTTAAGGCGGGTGGGGGAGTCACGTCATCATCTCCCCTCCCACCTCATTTCGCTCTAAGCTCTAAGCCGTCATCCGAAGCAACTTCGTCACACTGCCACCAAATACTCACAGAAAAATCCACAAGTTAATACACACGCTGTCTCTAGAGTTTCAACACACTGAATCCTCCAGGCACTACTTACAAAAGGTCACATTGACAATCGTGTTACGCTATTTTTAAAATCTTTCCTTTTCTTAGCACAAGCACAGCTGAGAAGCTTCGATGCATGTGCTCCATAACGTTGAAATATAATGCATTTAATCACACTTTGCATTACAAGCAAAGGGAGCTTTTGTCAATGCATGATTTCCTGGTACACCGATTACATTGATCAGCGCATCCCGATTCATTTTACCCTCGCACCACCTTAGTTTGGGAAGAAGTATGAAAAAATATGAGGTTAACACAGAAAAACAGATCACCAATTCAAGCTTTATGAATAATCGATTCGCCATCAATAATTGTTTTGGTAAAGCCATCCTCCTTCCATTTTATAATTTTTCCGCCACTAGCCATGATTAAATGAGCGGTAAAAAGTAAGAGCGAGGAGGTGACTTATTTAGGCAGGAATATATATGATAGCAACACTCATGACAATGTCAATCATGTTACGTTATTATTAAAATGTTTCCTTTTCTTTTCATTACTTCTTTAACACACTACTTCTCCACTGCGGTAGCGGGTATTTTGCTATATATATAATATATGAATTACCTCCAAAGAGCTGAGACTTTTGATATCATGAGCGTGTGTACAAAAGGGGTCTCCTGCCCAGCAAAAGTCGAGCAGCCAGCGCGTGCATAGCTGTGCCGGCCTTTGAGACGCTGACTGCGCTTCTGCCTTAAGTCAAAGTGAGCACTTTTAATTTTTTCATGTGCCCCCTGAGCTATAGCCCAGACAAGTGCAAACACGGGACCCCTTTTCTACACCACGGCAAAATAATATTAAGGCGATTCACACTTTCTTTTGCACGTTACGATTATCAGGTCCTCAGCTCGGATTATGAACACACGCATACGAGTGGAGGACTCACAGTGCCATCACAGCCGATTAATGGCGGGACGTCTCACCAGTCTACACAAGACCCACCGCGACTGTCCCCAGAAGATGCTCATATCGTCAGCGAACACATCTCTCTATACTATATAAAAGAAAAAGGCAACTTTCCTTTCTTTACACCTTTTTTCCTTTTATCCCAAACCAAAGCCTTTCTCTCTTAACACGGCAGAGGACACAAAATAATTTTCTTTAATTGCCGGTAAGGCACATTACCAGAGGCACAAATTTGAGCGTTCACATAGAAAATGTAATTTCTATACCACAGCCGTCGTGTAGCGCCTTTCAAAAGGGATCAACTACCGAGAGATGATCCATATACATTTTAGCTGCTGTTAGTTACTTACCTGTTTTGTTACACAGTCTTTAAAATGTAGTTTACCCGCAACCACTCCAGTAGTGCTCAATGTACCTGTACTTCTTAAAACGTTAATGTTTTACTGTTTAATAACTTATAGACTATATTTCATTATTTTTCCCTTGCACTCAGTGACCAAAGCTATACACACACATATAGACACATACAAACATACACACAAGTATATGTATGTGTATATATATGTATGTATGTATATATATATATATACACACACACACCCCTATCTAGATTATATATATATATATACACACACACACACACACACACACACACACATACATACATACATACATACATACATATATATAATTTGTGTGTGTAGATATGTATATAGATATGTAGATATGAAGATATGTATGTGTATATATATATGTATATTATATATATATGTATGTATGTGTGTGTGTATGTATGTGTGTGTGTATATATATATGACAGCAGCAATCCAAGCTGTGAGAAAACAGTAAAAGGAGGCGTGTTAGACGTCGTGGTACATTTTCTGATGCGGCTACCGAAAACAACTTCGTGATGCTGCAACCAAATACACAAAACAATTACTTTGACAATCATGTTACATTATTTTTAAAATGTTTCCTTTTCGTTTTCATAACTTCTTTAATACATGACATCGCTGCGAAGCGCGGGTATTTTGCTATATATATATATCACAGCGACACTCATAACAGTGACAAAACAATTACATTGACAATCATGTTACGTTATTTTCAAAATGTTTTCTTTCTCTTTCCTTCTTTAACACACTACTTCTCCGCTGCCAAGCTCGGGTATTTTGCTATATATATATATATATATATATATATATATATATATATATATATATATATATAGATAGATAGATAGATAGATAGATAGATAGATAGATAGATAGATAGATAGATAGATATGAGATATATATATAGATAGATATGAGAACATAGATAGATAGATAGATAGATAGATAGATAGATAGATAGATAGATAGATAGATATGAGAACAACACTCATATCAATGACAAAACAATTACATTAACAATCATGTTACGTTATTTTTAAAATTTTTCCTTTTCTTTTTCGTACCTTCTTTAAAACACTACTTCTCCGCTGCGAAGCACGGGTATTCTGCTAGTTTGGATTAATAAATCAACACTAGCACTGTCAGATCAGATGCCATTATTCAAATATAATGGCAAAATATTATAAAAGCATTTTATTCAAAGCAAAAACTGATATTTGAATGGAAAAGAAGGGTTGTTTGCTTCACCTGCCACTATTTTCATCATCACATTCCTCTAGTCATTGTGGTATAAAGTTGGCTAATTTTAAATAAATGATCACACCCCAGGAAGGTGCAGGTGTCAGTTGGGTGCGGGTGCGTGTGAGATGCGGAGGCAGATAGATCAGTCAGGCGCCTTAATGATACCTGCACCCAATTTAACAGCAAGGATAAAAGGAGCCTTGAAAATGAAAGAGGTTAATGAATGGAGAAAGGGGCAGGAACAACAGAGAGTTGGTGCAAAACTGAAAGAAACAGGTGGAAGGGAATCTGAGCCCCGGGAGAGGAGTGTGTGGCCAGGGCTCAAGGGGAATAAGGGTTGTTCCTGGTGAGAATGGCAGCATGAGCAATGTAATTACTCCTGAGGACTCCCCTGCAAGGCTGGAGATGGTAGTGGAAGTCAAGGGAGCAGAGGCTCAGTGGAGTCCCAAGAATGCCAGGGGAGGGGCGGTGGGTACACAAGCAGGTCTGAAGGTTGACTGGGCCTGTTGGTTGATATCTCTCCGTTCTGTGAAATCTGAATAGGATAAGCCTGGGAGGCGTCAGTTTTAAAGTCATGCAACAGGGTTTGGGGATTTTAAAGGACAGCTTCCTACAAGTATGTTTTATGTAATATTTATTGACTGTTTTTAATCTCCATATTTACACTGTTTTTTGGATTATTTACTTAAAGAAGATTGCAGTGCACTGTTGGACACTGTTTTTAATAAAAACACTATTTCACTTATACACGTGCCTCTTGGCTGGATGTTGCCGTCCTCATTTGACCGGCTCATCTTGGTAATGGTTGCAGATTCAAGAGGCTCCCAAATGCAAATGGGAGAATGGAGCCAAACCGCACTGCAGCAGTCACACTACATACTATTGATGTATTTTACAGATCTTTTGCAAATCACTTCCACAATGAACCTTCTGTTACTTAAACACAACCCATCACAAGACATTTTTTTCTACCTCACTGCTCTGCTCTTGGATCTGCAGTTATACCAAGAACAGATTTTTAAACACTTCTCTGGCACTATAATTGTTTTTCTATTGATTCCTTTCCAATCCACTCCTGAACCTGAGATCACAGAGTTACTGCTGCTTAATGATAGAACTGCTAAGCATCCAATGCACTAAGCAAAAGCTGGTTTCCTTTATTGTTATTAACAATGGAAAATAACTTCCATAGTTCTGATTTTGCTTTTATGGTCACAATAACTTTAAAATGACCATGTATAATTGATTTTTCAGTGCCAGCTATGCTCATTTAGGTTTCATGTGAAGTCTGAGTTGGTTTCAATGAACTGTAATTTAAGAATACATATTCAGGTCACTGAGAGAAACTCAGCTTAGTTTAGTCTTGTGAGTTACTCCTTGACCAACTGGCCCCAGCCAAGGCACTGAACTGGGTTCAGTACAACTGATCTGACACCTGAGATTTTTTTGGTTTGCTTTAAAATGCTACTCTGTATTATTTAATATAGCAGTTTTCTTATAAACACCCAAATAGATTTTTACCTGATTTTTTAAGTTGCTGAGAATAAATGAATAATTAAAATGTGGAGGAAGTACTTAAAATATTAATTTAGCGTGACATTAAGCACATTCAGTGGTTTCGCTTGTGAAGCACATACAGGCTCACAGTGACTCAGTTTAATACAAGGGAAATGGACAGTCACACTATTTTTTTCTTCTGGCCTCCAAAAGCAAAATAAAGCACAGCTGGCATAGTTTGTACTTTGCCACTGTCACTAAGTTTTGTGACGCAAGCAGGTGCAAGTCTCATTGCACCGAGTGTTGCAAATCGTGACACTGATTTAAGCAACATCACTCAAGTGGATTTTTAAACTATAGTAATTTTATGTTTTGGGCCACATTTATGCCCCTTATGCAACACAACTGGGTGAAAGCAACTTTTTTCATCAAGATCTGATTCTTCAATTTTATTTCACAAAACGGAATATTGGCCTGCAATATTTCTTTCACTACAAAATCACAGCTATACAGTATGTAGGGAAAGTCATATACCTGGCATATTTTTATGGCTGTTTACACATTTAGCCTGTAAGTTTGTGGATGGTGCAAGTTAACATTCCTAAATGTTGCCTATTTGCTATAAGGTATATTTTTATTGACTCTCTCAAATTGTGTAAGAATGCTAGGGGTTGCTGTCACCCCCTTAAACCCAACAGAGAGATTCACAGACACAGGGTAAAAGCACCAAGAAGTATAATTTAATTATTTCTTGTTACACAGTGCCTTCACAGCACTACAGCCACAATAAACACAATTACATTAATATCAAAACACAATTCTTCTCTCCTCCACACCTCCCAGCAAGCTCTGTCACACTCCTTCCGACTCTGGCTCGCCTGCTGGGTCTTCAGCAGTCCTTTATATAGTGCCTGAAATGCTTCTATTCTTCCTTCCACATAACTTGCCAGCACTTCTGGGTCAGATGGAGAACTCCAATTCTTTAGTCAGCCCGGAAGTACTCTGGTGCTCCTGTCCAGGTGATCAATTAGTACTTACTGGCTATAGGGAAAGTATGACTCCCATAACTCCCTTCGATAGCTCCCCCTGGTGGCACCCAACAGGACTGTGAAACAGAACTCCAAGTCCCAGGATGCCCTGTGGGAATCCAGGGCACTGCTATACTCCAGGGGAGCTGCCATCTAGCATCTTGGGTGAGGCAGTGTCCAAATGTTTCTGCCTTCCCCCATCTTTTCCTTCTATCATAAGTGTTAATATGAAGATGAGCCAAATAATATTTTTTGGTGTGGTCCATGTACAGCTACTTTCTATGAGCCCTTCAAAGTGTCAAAGTGTTTACAAATTTGCAGAAATCTGCCTTTAAATTTACTCACCAAACAAATTATCATTCTTTCATGTGGTACTTATGTAAGTAAATATTAAATACAGACAAATATTAATTATATTGGCAATGACAATTTTGTTCCAAGGATAGTAATTGGTCTTCTAAGCCCAGTTTATGCTGAATCCAAATTTGAAGTCAATGTTTTTTTCTATCAGGTATATTTTCACCATTCAGTTTCATTGCAGGATATAAATATGAATAAATAAATATGTGTTTTTCAAATATTAAACCAAAGTGCTAGTGGCAGATTTAAAAAGACTGTACATGCAAAATGCATGTAAAGTACTAATGGTGACAGCACATAGGTGAGTGTAAATGTAACATGAAACAAGGATACCGTTTGGTGGAAAGAATTGTCAATCACACTTGAGTAGACGCCTGATAATACTGTGGCATCCAGAGATTGATAAAGCTAACCTTATTTAAACATGTTGATTCACATTTATAGCTATTATATAAGTAACTTTTGTCCTGACATTTCAGTAGAAAATATAATGAAAACATTACATGGCTTTTGCGTAAAATCACAAGATTTTTATCACAGCAGCACGGAAGGTTATTTCCAGATTTGGATCCAGTTTGAAATACTGTTATTTCCAATCAAAAATAATCCTGTGAAAACTGGCAAAAGTATACCTGAGCAGGCTAAAAATTAAAATAACTTGGATACTGATGTCAGTATTCATTTATGTACTTCCTATGGATGAGTAGGGGCTGAAGCTGGGCAAAAAGCAGCCCTGGAAGTTCCTTGTGTAAAATGCACACAAACATGTTCACATATACAGAGTAAGCTTGAACTTAATCAACACGCTTCTGGAAAGATGGAGGAGTCTGAAGTCAACATGCACACGTGCATCACACTAACCCTAATCCTAATTACAGAGCATTGTGTATGTGTACACTCAGGACATTCTCAAATGACCTCAGCTATGAATTGTGCCCAATCTGGACCTGGAAGTGAAGACATTTACTGTTCTCCCATGACACTGACAACAACTGTCTTAGCCAGCTGGGTCAAAAAGAGAACCTTTTTCTCAACTAATTATTTGGGCTTTGGACTGTGACGTTATAACATACATGTATCAGGAAACAGCAACTTAAAACTTGTCACTGATCCCTGGGGAAAACTACTTAGGAATGGTTGCCGTGTCTGTCAGCCAATTAGAGTTTTGCATTTGCATTCACATTAACCACCAACATTGGTTTGCTTTCACTTTCATATTTTGCCTGAGTCACCTGTTAAAGCTGACATCTCCTCAACTTTGATGCTTGCCATTTGGTGCCACTGTAGATGCAGAAAGATTTCAATTTGCAATATAAATTTAGGAAACGGATAAGTTACCTTTCTGGCATATTATTTAACTTATGGCAAGTTATGATATGTTATGAAGAATCTCTTTTGTATTAAAGCATGCTTTTGGGATTTCTTACACGTCATTTCTGTTTGTACGTATGTGCATTTATGAGTGTTTGCACATATATTTTTTTTCAAATTTAGCTTTTGTTTCTGTCTGAGCTTGATGAATAAGCAGTACTGTACTGCTAACATTAGCTTTTAAAAGAATCAAGAAGATATCTCCTTGATTGCCTTCTCTATAACTGCTAACAATCAGACAATTTTTCTTCACTTTGGAAGGTTGCACCCTGTCTGGAAAGTTGGAAACGATGCAATTGGTCTTGTGTCTAGACATACTTAGATTCATTTAGAGAAGGAAAAAAAAAACCTAAAAAACTACAAAAATATTTTCCTGTCCTGATGTTTTCACAGAACTGTTACAAAGCAGTGGGAGGTATGAAGGGAGTTTTCGTTAGGGGCCGAACAATATACTTAGAACTTTTAGGTTTTATTATTTTTTTGTCTGGAAATCTCAAACAACCAGATTTGACATTTGGAGTTACTGTATTCCAAAAGGAAGCGGTCTCCTGCTGAAAGAGGTTGTTTTTCATGATCAGCGTTCCACTGTCAAGATTAATGTGAAAGTCTATATTTTATATTGCACCATTAATATAGTATGCTCCTGTTCTTCTTTCCTTTATTGAAAATTGACTATGAAAGAAAGAGTAATATTAAAATTAAAAAACTTAGGAATCGTGATTATGCCCTACTTTGGCAATCATGAATTCATTCAGTTTTTCAATCGTTATTTTATAAAGAGCTTATCACAAACACAGAAGTGGTGTAGAATGCAAGAGAACGATATTAAAAGCTACTTTATTAAAATTGGATCTGAGATGCCAACTGGCCGTTTAGCTCTTTAAGAAGTATGTCTTGGCTTGCCTCTTTGTCTCTAACTCATGTGCCTCTTCAGTTTCGTGACATCCTCATGCTCCTGACGTCTGGCTTTGCTTCTCAGCTCAATTTTGTACTGACTTCTAACTTTGCCTTGAGACCTCAGTTTAGCCTGGATCCAGTTTTTTTTTTTTTTTATTCTGTACACTGGAGTGATTTAGAAAAAAAAAGATTAATATAAATGCATACAAAATATAGCTTGTCAAATTCTTTTTCCTTAGTATTTTAAAAGCAATACCACACTGAAATGCTTCTTTCTACGCTCACTTAAGTTCAAATTAGTTTATTCTTATAAGGTACCAGGCATGGAGTGCCTTCACTAATTTTTTATTACAAAATTCCTTCTTAAAGGTGCTATCTTTCTTGTTTTTGATCTTTACAGATACAACTATTCTGTTCTTTGTGGAAGTACTCATTGTGAAAGGTTCTATTACACACATTGATTCAAATACAAAATGCAGGAATCATTTAGTTTGCTGTAAACAATGCAGAATTGCTAAATCATTTTTTATTATTTGATTTACTACGGACTTATTCTTAAAGGTAAAAAGAGAGCAATGAGGTGGTATACTGCCTCCAGTACCCCTCTAAATGTGTGCAAACAACATTCAAATACTACTTATTGAACTTACATTTTAAGTGGCTGTGCACAGTAGATGTGGTGATACGATAATAAATGGGTAGGAACTCATTTACTATTGAGAGACAAAGCTTTTAAAAAAAACAAATATACCTTAGACTTAAGAGTTTGGTGAGGGCTTAATGTGGGTGAGGAGATGTTGGGTGTCCAAACATAATTACAAACTGGGTTTGGCTTTACATTGCATATTAACAATGGAAATGCAGCTGCCTAATTTTAATATTGATGGGGATGATTCCCTTGTCTTTCGATCACTCCTTCAAAATGACTTCTTAACCTCAGCTTTGAACTCTCAAGCACAGTGACCCCCAGCTGATTAACTGTAATGCACACGAGTGTCAATTCATCTCCAGTCTGACTTGTTCAGTCACTTTATCTGCTAGTTATAATTATTGTGGTGAGTAAGACAGATGTCTAACATGCCTTTTTGAAATAAAAAAACTCTCATTTGTAGCCAAGATTGGTAAATGAAGAATCCTGCTTTTATGGTTTGAAAAAGCATCTATGGGTTGCCCCTATAAACGTGAAAACACAAGCTTTAAAAATTACCAGATACATTCATTCTCAAGCCAAGAATGTTCTTGAACTGATCTATGTCTTGTGATTGGACATATTGTGAAACTGCATATTCATGTTGTTTTTGGAAAAGAATTATGAGATTTTGTTTTTTTAAAAAGAACTCTGGCTGTGCTCTTCATCTCATTGAATGCCTCCCTCGACAGCAACCTTTCACCTCCAGGGGGTGTGGTTTTCTGTGGTTTGCTGTTACTGATGTTTTCTGAGAGTGATTTGAGAACTTAGATTTAGGTAAAGACTTAGGTAAAGGTACAGTATGTCTGACTGTGAAGGCAAGGATACCTTTGTCATTGCTATGTTGTGCTAGTTTGGCATAGCTTTCATGTTGTTAATGTCAATGATGTTCAGTGCTACTCTCATTATGGGCATTAATGGTGACTTCATCATTCTCTACCTATTTAACAGTTTAGCACAGCAAGGACTATCCATATAACAAACAAAACAAATATACAGTAATATCTCAGTTAATGAATCCTCTTGAAAATGAAGCTAATTTATAATGAATTCAGCATAAAACGTGCTATGGCACAGGTACAAATTCAGGTACCCGTCTGCTACTGTGCCATGGTAGTTCTTGCCTGTTATTGGTTATGAATGTGGTGTAGAATGTAAAGATATTATATGGAAGTGATTACCGTAATTATCTATATATATATTTGACTAAGTTGCCTGACCATGGGGTACGCACGACAGAGACCATGGGATATGCACGACAGAACCCCGCCCACCAACTCTAACCCTTCTCCCGCATCATGGGATATGCACAACAGAGCCCCGTCCGCCAACTCTAACCCTCCTCCCACGTCCACCTTTGCTGTCGAGGCATGCACACTGCCCGCACGCAACACCTCACCAAACATAGCCTCAGTCGCTTTCGTCTCTGCTACAGTCCACATGCACCTCTGAGCCACATTGACTTTTCATTGTTCTTTTTGGTTCCGACTGCTTTTCTATATACTGTATTGGCCTGAATTTAACTCGGCCCCCAATTTTTTCATGAAGATGTTAGAAAAAAAAAAATCAGAATTTAACACGTTCCATTCATTTTTCATAAAAGAATTCAAAGAATTCCGCCGTCGTAGTGATAAATCGTTCCGTATCATCATTCTTTTACACCAACCAATACTTGCTTTAAAGTCCGTTTTAGAGATGTTTAAATTAGCAGCCTCTTCTAACGCTTTAAATTTTAAAACTTCATGGGATATTGGGAATCCTTCATTTCGCTTTTCTATTATGAATTTTACCACTCGCTGCTCAACTTCTTTAAACCTTCTTATTTTGGGTCCACTAAAAGATTTTCTTGAGGAATTTGCATTCATATATTTCGTTAAATCTTTTCTCCAGAGACGGACATTTATTTCTGGAACTCCGTATTTCCTTGAAGTTCTCATGTTGTTCGTTCTCTATGCCTCGTTTGCAACCATAATCTTAAAGTTTATATTGTAGGTTCTCCTGGTACCTTTATTTGTCTCTTTGATTAGCCTTTTTTCTCAACACTACTATTATAACTCTTGCTCATTTTTTATGAGCAATAAAGAACCCGCCGCTAGAGCAAACATGCAAATTACTACTATTACAGTTGCGAGAGACGTGGACTACACTTACCTGTGAATCACAGACACAATAACCACTTGCTGGCGTACACCGGACGCACGCCAGAATCGAAATGCTCGAAACCAGCGATTCCACTGGAGCTAGAAACTCTTGTGCAGTCTCATGTACTCGAACCGATCCGAACTATACTGAACGCGGCACTCGCAACTCGTGTGATCAACACGCAGGTCGGTCGGAGAGATAGGTGTACTAATAAGAAGAGTTGTTACATTAAATTGCCTTGAATTTAAAGCGTCCACTTTTGAATGGAAAATATTTAGTCAAAAAAGGTTGCGTTGTATTCGGGCCAATATGGTATATAATCGACCAAGTCGCCCGACCATGGTGTACGCATGACAGAGCCCTGCTCGCCCACTCTAACCCTCCTCCCGCATCCACCCTCGCTCTCGAGGACTTTTCTCTAACGACGAAGTAACTTTCACCAGCGTTGACTCCATCGTCACAGACAATCCTGCAGATCAACTTTCATTCCCCGAAGAATTCCTTAACAGACTTACTCCCACTGGCATGCCTCCGCATAAACTCAAAATTAAAATTGGTTCAGTCGTCATGCTTCTTAGAAACCTCATGCCAGCAAAAGGTCTCTGTAATGGCACTGGACTTTCTGTTACCAGCATTGAACGCAATGTACTGGAGTGTAAAACTATTGCAGCTGCTACCTCACAAACTGTCCTTATTCCCTGGATTTCCCTGACCCCATCAGATTCAAATTTGCCTTTTACTTTTACACGCAGACAATTTCCTGTTAGATTGGCCTTTGCAATTACAATTTATAGGGCACAGGGCCAAACTTTCAAAAAGATATGCTTGTATCTGCCAAAACCAGTTTTCAGTCACGGACAATTGTATGTTGCTCTCTCCAGAGTTCCATCTTTTCATTCACTGACAGTCGTATCTTCAAACCCACCCCATTTGGACAACTGTGTCTTTCAGGAAGTGTTCACCCATCAATAAATAATTATGCGGCGTATACTATGCCGCGTGTTGGCTAGTAATAATAATTATTATAAAGTAATAAATAAAAGTTGACCATTAGGTCATGAAAACAAGTAACAATATTTAGAAACTAAATATTTTAGCACTTTGTCATGAAAGGAGCCAGGAAGAGAGGGTGCAGATAGAAAGCTCTTACCTGCAAACTCTTTAGAGATGCCTTTCTGCTGCTAAAATCCATTAGTCTGGGAGTGTGGCTACTGGTAAGTCTCCTTAAGGACCCTGACTTGGATTTCCTCTAAGAGTTGGGGAAAATGAAGCAGATGGTGTTGCCTCTAAGCACAAGTGAGGTGCAAGATGAAGCTGGTGGCATAAATATCTAGGGAGTGAATAAGGCAGATGAAAGTAAGTGTGTCAAGTCAAAAGGAAGTAGCCTTAGAAAATCAAGGTGGTATTGTTGGGTGGCTACAAAAGCTGAAGGGCCCCGCAGTAACTACCCAGACCCAGTTTCTGACCCACATCAGCCCCTGTGTTACAATCCAAGTCCGTATTTTTCCTAAGTTAAATCTGCCTCTAGTAATGGTGGTTCTTACAACAAACTAAAATCCTGATAATCCTGGAACACATCTGCTTTGTAAACTCAGGTATTACTGTATTTTGTAATTTATTTGGGGGAGGTTGGGGCAAATCTGTGTAAGGACCTTTTTTGCTTGCTCTGTTTAGGCTTTGATTTTTGATTTGGACTTTTGATGATTAGTACTTTTGTCTTCTCTCTAGTATCCTTCTCTCTGACCTCATCTCTTGTCAGTTCTGCCTTTGGCCATGTCCCTTCACATTAGAGGACTTTAGAAAACTTTAGTAACAGAACCATTAGCCGTTTCATTCACAAAAACGTCTGGCACATGGCTCTGGATAGTCCTGTTTTCTGGCATAAGTCCCTTTCCTGCCTATTTTACTTTGATTACTGTCTGTCCCATTTATATGCATCTCCTGATTACAGCACATTCTCTGATCTCCTTGAGAACATGGCACATATTGCTAAGAATCAGAATATACCAATAAAGCCCTCCAAAAGATTGAAGATGAGAATGTCTGAGATGATTTTTACACTGAAAAAAGTATAACATTGATGTTGTTCATTCAACGTAAATTTTCTCTTTCAAGTAACTTAAGATTAATCATTTAGAGTTGTAGCTTGAAATATTTTGTTTCAGATCTCAATCAAAGTAAAAAAATGTGTTGTATCAAAGTAAGCTATGGTGAAGGGAATGAACATAAAAATTCTATTTCAGTTAAACTAATATTTTAGGTTGTTTGTGTGCTGTGTGGGAGGGGCCGTTTATAAACTGCTCAAAAAAATTAAAGGAACACTTTGAAAACACATCAGATCTCAATGGGAATAAGAAATCCTCCTGGATATCTATACTGATATAGACTGGGTAATGTGTTAGGAACAAAAGGATGCCACATCGTTTGATGGAAATGAAAATGATCAACCTACAGAGCCCTGAATTCAAAGACGCCCCAAAAATCAGAGTGAAAAAATTATGTGGCAGGCTAGTCCATTTTGCCAAAATTTAATTGCAGCAACTCAAAATTGTACGCAGCACTTTGTATGGCCCCTGTGTTCTTGTATACATGCCTGACAACATCAGTGCATGCTTCTAATGAGATGACAGATGGTGTTGTGGGGGATCTCCTCCTAGATCTGGACCAGGGCATCACTGAGCTCCTGGACAGTCTGAGGTGCAACCTGGTGGCATTGGATGGACCAAAACATAATGTCCCAGAGGTGTTCTATTGGATTTAGGTCAGGAAAGTGTGGTGGCCAGTCAATGGTATCAATTCCTTCATCCTCCAGGAACTGCCTGCATACTCTCACCACATGAGGCCAGGAATTGTCGTGCACCAGGAGCCACTGTACCAGCATAGGGTCTGACAATGGGTCCAAGGATTTCCTCCTGATACCTAATGGCAGCCAAGGTGCCTTTGTCAAGCCTGTAGCGGTCTGTGTGACCCTCCATGGATATGCCTCCCCAGACAATCATTAACCCACCACCAAACTGCTCATGCTGAATGATGTTACAGGCAGCATAGTGTTTTCCATGGCTTCTCCAGACCCTTTCACTTCTGTCACGTGCTCAGGGTGAACCTGCTCTCATCTGTAAAAAGCACAGGGCACCAGTGGTGCATCTGCCAATTCTGGTATTTTATGGCGAATGCCAATCGAGCTGCATGCTGCTGGGCAGTGAGCTCAGGGCCCATTAGAGGACATGGGGCCCTTGGGTCACCCTCATGAAGTCTTTCTGGTTGTTTGATCAGAGACATTCACACCAGTGGCCTGCTGGAGGTCATTTTGTAGGGCTTTGGCAGTGCTCATCCTGTTCCTCCTTGCCCAAAGGAGCAGATACTGGTCCTGCTGATGAGTTATGGACCTTCTATGGCCCTCTCCAGCTCTCCTAGAGTAACTGCTTGTCTCCTAGAATCTCCTCCATGCCCTTGAGACTGTGCAGGGAGACACAGCAAACCTTCTGGCAATGACACATATTGATGTGCCATCCTGGAGAAGTTGGACTACCTGTGCAACCTCTGTAGGGTCCAGGTATCGCCTCATGCTACCAGTAGTGACACTGACTGTAGCCAAATGCAAAACTAGTGAAGAAACAGTCAGGAAAGATGTGGAGGGAAAAATGTCAGTGGCCTCCACCTGTTAAACCATTCCTGTTTTGGGGGTCATCTCATTGTTGCCCCTCTAGTGTATCTGTTGTTAATTTCATTAACACCACAGCAGCTGAAACTGATTAACAACCCCCTCTGCTACTTAACTGACCAGATTAATATCCCATAAGTTTCATTGACTTTATGCTATACTCTGATTAAAAAGTGTTCCTTTAATTCTTTTGAGCAGTATATATTCTTCCAGTCGAACTTTCCAGCATGCTAGCTTTCCAACTGCCAAAAAAGAAGAACACTTTCCCGAGTGGAGTGGACATGGCTATACAGGACTGGGGCCTCATGTATAACGCTGTGCATAGAATTCACACTATAACATGGCGTACGGACAAAAGTGGAAATGTGCTTACGCACCAAAAAAATCCAGATGCATAAATCTGTGCGTACGGCAACTTCCATGTTCTTCCGCTACATAAATCACGGTCAGCGTGAAAAGTAACGCACGTGCACGTGCCTGCTGTCCTGCCCTAACCCCTCCCAGAATTACGCCTCTTTGAATATGCAAATCAATATAAATAGCCCTTAAGCTCAGCCTTCTGTGAAAAGGCAATGGCAAAGACAAGAGGGTAAATAGAAGAATTTCAGCGAATACCAAGTGGAGGCAAAGAAAAATGTACCATTTGTTAGTTTAAACAGTGGTATAAACAACAAAAGGAAGTTGATTGAGTGACATAGCGTATTGGAGAAACTCGAAAGCTCACATTCACAAAGTCGCACAGTGCCCGAAATACAAAAGAAGTTGTCAGATATCAAAGTCGCAGTGAAAAGGTGAGTTGTAGCCCACCGTCTGAGTGTCATATGAAAGCTTATTAGGGTACAGAAAAAAAAAGGCACACAGTGGGGAAAAAGTATGAAATGTCAACTTTAATCTCTAAATTTCCACTTTAATCACGTAGTTTATTTTGTCATTAAAGTAGATCATAAACTTAATCTTAAAATAATTTAATTTACTAGTTTTTCAATCCCATGGTAACTAAAGTAGCATGTTAAATGCTTTGTTTGTAGTTGATCTTCTATGTGCTCTATGTGTGTGAATCACTACGTGCTTCTTAAATGGGCTTTCTCTTCCTCCGACAGGAAACAGAATCCATTACATTCGTATTATTATAGCTCTCTGAATAATTAAAATACTGAGATGTATATGTGATATTATTTTCATGATGATAGGAGTTAAAGCATGTTGTTAAACATGGGAACACGGTGGCGCAGTAATTGTCCAAGTCTCATGCAAGATGCTTGCTGCACCGTGTGCTACCTTCGATGAAATACTTTATTGTAGCAGTACTGTCTCTTTCAAACATAATAACCTCCAATTCCTGTCCTTACTTTTTTCTCTCCAAATAGCGCATCGCCACACAAACAGCTCTGTAATCGACATTATGCCATCTGTAAGCTTAGAACACTGATTCTTCAAAACTTTTAAGGAACATCGAAATATCTTTGTAGTATGTGTTTAATTATTCTATCCATCTATTCTTCCAGTGTCGCGTCAGCACCAGCAAGAATACAGTGCGAGGCAGGAACAATCAGAGGACGGAGAGCCTGTGGCTCGCTAGCGCTGCCGCACCGTGTAGTTAAAATAGAAGTTTTATCTGTATAATATAATAAACATAGTTTGCTGCATTTCATCTTAAAAATGATATCGTCATCATATGTAAATATGTGCTTTATAAAGTGGCTCAGGTTGTGCAATATTATAACCGTATCGCAAGTTTACAGTCAGGTGATTGTACTAATAAGTACAAACAGTTCTACAAGGAGCACTTGATGAACTGATTGAGTGCATTTAGAGTTCTTGGGATGAAACTGTTTCCGTACTGCGAGGTCCGTACAGGAAAGGCTCTGAAGCATTTGTCATATGAGAGCAGTTCAATAGACAGTATGTGCTTGATGCTGTATACCGATAATTCTCTTTCCGATCAGCTACTGTACAGCTGTGGTGCAGTGAGAGTAATATAGAAAAAGATGATCCGATGTATTATCCGAGGGGAAGTGAAAGTAACAGTGCTAAAGGAGTTATGGTATTTGGAATAGTTTGATCATTCTGTGGACCATTATATTGTTACAGGTTAATTACAATCAGATGCATTAAACTAATAAACAATATGCAGTTAGTTTCAGTGTATATGGTAAAGCCGCATCAGGGATGTGGATCTAAAAAAGAAAGGATAACTACACAGGAACAGTAGCACTGCTTTGACGCTGGGTGCTGCCAGTCTGCAAAACCGAGCAGAGAACTTGCGTACAACAGGGCATGAGCTACCGTGGAAATGTGCGTGGCTTTATGGCAAGTTTAGGTTTTATACATCGCAATTTGAACGTGGAAGTATTCTTACGCAACATTTTTGTGCGTACGCACCGTTTATACAAGAGGCCCCTGGTCATTTTCAGCAGCAGACTTTTATAACAGAGGATTTCTGTTAAGTAACCAGGTTTCTCAACTGTTAATTTTAAGAACTCGTAATAAAACATACTTTCAAGAAAGCTGTAAAAGGGTTGAATAATTTTTTGTTGTATATTTAAGATTTACACTGCAAAATGCTTGTGTATTTACACTAGACTTTTAAATAAATGTAAAAAGTACAGCATTGGAATGTGTTATATTCATAATATTTCGAATAGCATAAAAACAGGTTATGACCAATAAACCATTTTAAATTGTAACAACTTAAAAAATAGGTTTACTTCAGTATAAAACAAGTGAATTGCACCCAATCACTCTAAATGATTTGCCTCAACTTAAAAATTGTGGGTTCAATAAGATAAAAAGAATTATATTGATTCAGATTGAAAATATTAAGTGTGAATCATTACCTTAATTATTTTAAGTTGAATGGAGGTTATACTTTTTTCAGTGATACTGTTAAATATGACTTCCACTATTTGATTATATATAGAGTATTTTAACCTTTTAATTATTAGCTTTTGCCCTTAGCACTCTTTGGCCCCATCCACACCACCACATTTTTCCATAAAAATTCAGAGATATGTCATTCACACCAGCCCAGACTTTTAAAAATGCTCTCCATGGTAGGATACTTTTGTTAATGCAGCATTAGCTTTGTAATGTGAAAAAACAGTCCCAAGATTCTGCAAAAAAAATGCATATTTAGATTTAGATTTAGATAGATACTTTATTAATCCCAAGGGGAGATTCACAAACGGAGCTGCTGGAAAGGCTGCCACTCCCGGCGGCATCTGAGTCATATGTGAAAATAAAATGTATTATTTTCAATTTCTTTAGGTGTCAGAAGCATGCCTCATAAACTCATATTTTCTGAAATCAAAATCTGCTTAAAAATTGATCCATTTGGTAAGTTATAAAGCTTTTGAACTGGTGTCGGTAAGCTGGATTTTAACCAGCAAGGAGAGGCACATTAGTGAAGCATTTTTAATAAATCTTAAAAAATAAAGGATATCATATCTAGTACCAGATTAATGATCAGAAAAAATAAGTTTGACTTGAAAAATATCAAACCTATTCTTTAATGATATGAATGCATTTTCCATCTCTTTATCGTCTCACTGTGTAACCCTAAGTGGCAGTGCTTGGACTCTTTTGTGCTCGTACAGCATTTGTAATGTAACCTTGGAATGGTGTTCACTTTCACAAGGCCCCACATAAAATCACGAGAGAGAATGTTCACTCCCCACCACTTATTGATTCTTTTCTTCTCCAGTTTTTCTGTAAATTTGTATTTATAATCCTGATTGGAAAGATACTATATAGGCAACATTTTTCTCTTAACAACAACTTTGCCAGTTTTTTCCCACAACTAACTCACTTAATGAACCTAAGCAAATCACCTATCCAATAGTACATTATTATAAAACTACAGTACTTTGAGCTTATCAATGTGATAGGCACTAAATAAAAATAAATTGATTTGAAATCAATGTATAAAAATCTTCATGTATTTTGAAAACATGCCTTTCTGATATTACATCACACCATTTATGAAAAAGTTTTTTGCAATACAGACAAATCCTTATAAACTGAAGACTCTTTTTGCCAAATGGGCAAACTCTCCACCTTTGCATCCTATAGTTTTTTGCTAAACAAGGTCATCTGTTGACCTTTCTGTGAAACAGCTGGCGCTGTGTGCATTCTTATACAGAGTTTTAAAAACAGGCTGCTTCCTGTTCGCTTTGCCCTGCCTTGAAACTCCACATCACTTGGCAGCACCACTTCAGGAAGAGACCAGCAAGAAAAGGAAGGCAAGCTGAGTGGCAAGTGGACAGCCCTCCACATAAGACTGTTTCTTACAAAAATGCCCCTAAGAACTGCCTATGTTTGCTGTTGAATTGGAGTTTTTTTTTACTTTTTGTTTCTTTTCTTTTTTTTTCATTTGTTTTTCATAGAGAATAAGAAAGTCCCGATCTTGCTGCATGGCTTTCAAAAACTCCAAGGTCTGGCCAGCAGACGGAGGAATGTAAAACTTAATCTTTGGAATTTCACATTCCAGATGTTGGCAGCAGCAATGCAGAATAAAAGAAGACATTAACTTTCCACACAACCTGTCAAAACACATGCTCCTAATGTGATATATAAAATCAAGAATGTGAGAGCCAATCACATCTCTATGAAATTTTGGCTACAGTTCTGACCTGTACTTTGTAGCTGGCATATCCAATAAAGTGGGAGAAGTGGTGGGATTGAAGTCAGACAAAATTTAATTTCAAACAAATGCTCACCATTCATCCATCTATTCATTTTTTTAACCACAGAGTCAAAGCTTATTCCGGAAGTAGACTATATAGGAAACAGACCTGGACAAGACTTCGTTCTATTACAGCACATACATGTACAGTAAGACAACTGATTTAAATCCTCTTACCCAGGTGCATATGTCTTTACTTTGCAAAAGGAAACCTGGGTGCTCTAAGTAAACTCATGTAGACATAAACTCCACAGAGACAGCATCCTGGGCAGTAATCAAACCCAAGTCCTTGAAGTTATGAGGTAGCAGGGTTAACAGCTATGCCAAGATGAACATGTAAGAAATTTTTTTAAAAATTTAATAAATGCCAACATGTAACAATGACCTAGCTAACTGATTAATCAGGATTTGAAACCAAGTCTCTGTAGCTATAAGCAGAATGTCACTTGACTGTATCACCTTGTTACTATTATGCCACCTCACTTACACAAATTAAAAGGGCAGTGGGGTTGGGCAAAACATTAAGGCTGTGAAGAAAAGAGAGCAGCCTTGTAGTCAATGAATTGAGCTTCTGTGTGCAAAGATGTAGGTTCAAAGTTTAACTTTCGGCATCAAAGTGGCTGTAAGCTAATTCCTCAGTATGTGAAGCACTTGAGATTTGCACATACAGTACATATCCTACCTACATTATCAAAACCATTTAGTCTAATTCTGAGTCAAACTGGGGGGGACTCATTACATGGCAGCATTAGGTGGAAGACAGGAGCCAACCATGAACGGAATGGGAGTCCGCTGCAGGATCTCCTTTTGCTTATTATAAAAGAGATTAACAAAAGATTGATATATTGATGCCCAGTGAATAGTGGTTCTAAGAGAAGAAAAACACTTTAATAATGTAAGTCATCAGAAGAAAATGACTAGAATATCTATAAACTCACAAACATTCAATGAGCAACTTTGTGCAGAAGAGTATATTATTGAGAGCACAACACATGGGACCCTAAAGCAGATGGGCTACAGAGTGAACTTGTTAATCAAATAGGACAATTGAAGATTTAAATAATGTCACCTGGCCAATGGATTTTTGATTTGTGCAGTAACAGGCAGAAAGTAGGCTCAGAATGTAGCATAAACCTAATGAATGAATGCATCCATACTGCTTCACATTAGTAATACAAGCTGGTGATAGTTACATGGTGAAATGATCTAAGGTTACGTCCACATTAATACATTTTCCTTTAAAAACATATACATTAGTCTCCATTTTTGCCTTTAGTACACACTACCCCAGCATCTTTAACCCCAAAACCGAGATTTAAAAAAAAAACACTTTCCAGAGATGTATACTTTTGAAACTGTCAACTAAGAGTTGCGATGTTGACAGGTGAAAATGCAGACTATTATCACACTCTAATCTGCTTGGGCTTATGTGCCCCTTCCCTGATTGGATCCTCATTACAATGACTCATTTCCTGATTGAACACCCTTCATCGAAGAAAATCATATTCCAGCACAGTGAACACAGAAGTGTTGCTTCCCATGGCACTTGTGTTACTTAACTATATGTATCTAAATTGCATTTTGCACAGTTTGAATGTTGTGTTTATGCATTAAAGATATAATTTACCAGTTATTAAACTTTTGCAATAAATTTCATGGCCTGTGGTGCCCTTGAAGGATTTTTTGTTGATACAAACATGTCCAGTGCAAGTAAATATCTACGTCATATGCATTTTCAGTCATTTTAGTATGAACAAAGATATTTTCATAAAATAAAGATAAAATGTCAGTATGGATGGAAATCATTTTAGTTTAAAAATGTTTTCTTGGCACATATTAAACCACTTAAAACAACACGATCATTAGATGTATGTCACAGTATTGTTGTTGACCATGTTAATTCCTTTATGGTCATAGTCTGTCCTTTATCAAATGGATAATGTACCACAAAGCATGCATCATTTCAAACTACTTTCATAAACATTTTGCTAACTTCAGTTTACTCAGATGACTGGCACAGTCTCCAGAATCTAATTTAACAGGGTGCCTCTAGGAAAAGGTAGAACATGATGGTCCACAATTTGAATTTTTGTCTGAAAAACATAATCCCAATCAATGATATCCTGACCTTTAGTCAAGATTTAGTCAATTTCTCTTGTATTCCAGTTTTTAACTCTCTTACTCTAGTAACATCCTATCAAACATGTCAATGTAGATTGAAAACTTGACATACATTGCCTGGTGACAGGGCCTAGCCCTACCACCTGCTCCTCCTGATTTTGACATATATGTAAAAACAAAAAAAAAAATTAAAATAATTAGGTCTGTGTAACAGGGCAGTGTATAAATTGTAAACAAACAGACAGTAATATGATTAAGATTGCCAAAGAGGCATTTATTATGTTTCAGTCATATGGTTGTGTTCTTTTATCATTTTCTAGTTTGGAAGTCATGGAGCTAGTTGGGCATCAATGCCTTTTCATGGACACTGCAAGCTTGTCATGGTTATTGTTCTTAACTGGGCCTTAGACTTTTCTTACTTAGCTAATCCATTTTGGCTACGCACAGATTTAGGAATGTAAGAACATAAAGTATTTAGATGTTAACAATATGTGATGGTGGTGTCTCAGTTAAAAATTTAAGATTAAAAACGGGTGGACCATTAGGATAAAGTCTGATTCAAGATGAAGTTAAAAGTTCTTCTTCATAAGGGATTCTTGTCCATTAGCACCATTAGATCTTTACTTTAGAGACCATTAAATTGTGGTACATTGCAGAGGGAAAGCTGCTTCTTTGGGATATACCTTAATTTGACATAAAGTTTGTTTTCTCTGTTAAAGAATATCTAGACTTTCACTTTGAGGAGATTAGTTCAACTGTAGTGAACAACAGAAGATGAGTTGTTTCAATCTGAGGATGAGGAAAGGGTCGGCCTTTTTTCTGATTTCAAGGTAGGTGCAAATTCTCAGGTTGCTATCATGCTACCTCCTTGAAACTTTAGTAAGAAGAGCAAGCTCGTCTTTGGGATGAAATTACATTCTTCTCATTCTAAAAATTCCAGACTACCATAACTAAATGTTTACTTTGGGGAGGTCAGGCTCAGCATATATCTGTAAATTGTTGCAGTCAATCAATATGCCCATTTATGTCATAGTTGCTCAAGTATTCATTGCTTAGTGTGTTCAATAAGATCAGTGAAGTGTCATACTGGATACATTTTGCAACAAATGGCAGAGATTTCAAGAGGTCTTTTCTTTTTTAGATTAAGCAAAAGAAAACCATCAAGGTTGTTGGCTGTGCTGTTATACTGAACTTGTCTTTTACCTTTCATTACATTACAGGGGCAAAACCAATTTCACAGTAAAAAGAAAACATCATTCAAAGTCACTAATTCATTTTTTCAATTTTATTTGTCCTTTGTTACTTGAATGACAAATATCTTGACAGAGTCATTGTTTTGTTTGGTCAAAATTCAGATTCTTCTTTGTTCACACATCCGTCTTTGATAGTGAATTTATATCAACATGTCATATCTATAGCCACAAAATGGCATTACCCATGACTTTACTCTCAGAAATGCCCATTGCCTATAGAAAACACAAACACCAATTGGCTATGTGATGATGTAAAAAAACAAAACAATAGGTTATAAAAAGAAATCACATATCAAAACAAAACAAAAATGATCACATTTCTGATAATAGCGATGGGATTTAACTTGCTGGAGACTAAAGGCTAATGATTGATCATGAATTTTCCCAACTGATGCTGTAAAAATTTCACCGTAAGTGTGAGTTACCTCTCTGCCAAAAAAGCAAGATGGATTTCAGCTGCTCACAGCAATGACAGTGTAGAGGTGAAGCATCTGTAGGATTATACAACCCTGTACTTATGAATTTCTGTACATATACCAAAAATGTATTTATAAGGGAAATATTGTTAACGGGACACACACTTAAAAGGATTTACATGTTTTCCACCACCCTAAGCATGATGTGACCACTGCAAGAATGATTTATGTGTGTGTGTCATGATCTCAGGCTATGAACATGATAAGTCAAAAAAGGAATACTCAATCTGAATGAAACCTGGCATTGTAAAGTGATAGAAGAATAGCAATTTATACCAAATTGCATCCTTAGGTTTTTCACTACAGAAACATTCAGAACAACTGAGGATTGTGAATATAACATATTTAAAAAAATAAGATTTTTCCATTACATTTTACATGAAAATATTGGCCTACAGTACATTACTTCTAAAATCATAGCTTCATCTAGGGAAAATTATGTGCTGCACACATCAAACTCTTTTCAATTTACCAAGAAACCTGCGGAGATAATTTTTGCCACCCCAGTTTTTCTCCTTTACTTTTTATTTTTTTCACAAGGTGACTGAAAACATGTCTACATTAATGGCCTCACATCTTAGTCCTTGTTCTGGACGAAGCCATTGTGGAGAAGAAGGTGACATTTCCCCTGCTTCCTGTAGCCATCTAGTGCAATATTTAATATTATAACTGAAACAGCCTGTACGCAAATTGTTTGAAATTATGTCACTGAAGTGATGCATGGATTTAAGTGTCAGGTTTGAAAGCTATTATTACCAGCAGACTTACTCATTGGCATGCTGTTCCTAATGGGACATGAAGAGCACATCATACCCTGACATCAAGTAATGTTTAAGAATAATTGCTTGCGGGTGATGGATGTTTTTTTGGCTGAAGTCAACCTCCTGTTGAGATAAGGTTTACCTGTCCAGCTTGAATGACTTTGTGCTTGGTAAGGCAGTGACGTGTTTCAAGTATCTCATAAGAAACACGTCACAGTCAGATGACAGGAACGTCAGAGCAGTGCTGATAGGCGATGTAGCCGAGAGCATAAGGCATTGAATTGTAAACCACAGATCTGCAGCTTTAATCACTGTCAATGTCATGATGAAAGAAATGTTCCCCCTGCCAGCACTCACACTGTAAGAAAGTCTGAACAACAATGCCAAAGGTGAAATGTGGCCCAAAGGCTATGGATCTGGACTGTAAAGGACCTCCATCATTGACTCTTTGTGACCCTGACAGAGACACTTTCCTTATTAGTGTACATGCTTTGGAAATATGAAACCGATTGGCTTGAATATGTAGTATGTCCTAGTAGTGCTGGGCGATATGACGATATATATCGTGGGGACGATAGAAAAGTGTCTATCGTCCTATTTCTCTTCTATCGTTTCTATCGTTTCTAACCTAATTTTATCAATTACTAAAGAAAATATTGCATTAAATAGGCTATGACAAATGAATGATAATGTCTTGTCGCTATGCAATGCATACTCTACCCTTTATATAAGTGATAATCAAAAATAAAAATGAACTTTTTCACAAAGAAACTCCATCTTGTGGTTTTGTGACAGTTCAGTTAAATGTCACTTCAAAATAAAGTTGCAAAAAAAAGTATGCAATGATATTTTTGTCAAACTTTTAAGAGAATAACTGGAAACGTACTTTATTGTGGGTGGTTTATCGTGATATATATCGTTATTGTGATATAAAATAATCCATATCGTGATATATGATTTTTCCATATCGCCCAGCACTATGTCCTAGTCACTAAGACTTTGAAAAGCAACAACTGGATCACCGTTGGATCCGTATGTAAGGTATATCATCTGCCATAGCTTACATGTCAGGAGTACAAAAACAACTGAGTTAATGTTGTATTGCATTCTAGTGACTAAGGCAGACTGTAAACAACAAGTTTGCTGTTTTAATTATTACCATTGACATACCATGTGACCCAGAGAAGTCATTGGATTGGCCAATTCCCATGCTGTATACAGTAAGTATGTAAACCACGCAGCACAGGCCTTACAAGCAAAACTTTTGACCCTCACTCTCAGAGTGACTCTTAGTAAGGGGATGAGATTCATTCGTTTCAAGTCATCTGCCACAGCCTTCAACCATATCTTTGTAATATAAGAAACATGGAACACATGCATAACAGCAAGGGGTAAGAGTAAGAAAACAAGCAGATAACTGAACCACAAAAGGGTTAAGAAAGAAACATGATTTGGGGCCCAACAAAGAATCAGAATACCAAGAAGATGCAAATGAAGCCAAAGTAAGGAACTATTTTCCCATTCACCTCCTTCCAGTAATCTATAAGATCTTTTCAAAGGTGATCCTTAAGACTTTCAAACCTGCCTGGAAGAATGGCAACCTGTTGAAAAAGTAGGATTTTGTAAAAACGTCTGCTGTGCTGGCTACATCCGGATGGTCACAAGCCTGATAAAGATCAGATGTTAGTACAAGCTTCCACTGGTACTCATGTTTATTTACTTTGCGAAAATTTTTGACCTGGAGCACAGAGAAATCACCAAAGCACTTCAAAGGCAAGGAATCAAGGCCACCTATACCCATGTCCTGGACTTTAAACCAGAACATCAACCATGCCATCACAGTACCTGTCAAGAAGGGAGCACACTATTGGACACCATTAGCTTCATATATTTCTCAGAATGTTTAGGAGACTTTGTCCAGGAGCTTGACTGGAATGACTATGGAGTCAACATCAATGGGTGGAAGTGGGAGCTGAACTATTAATACTTCGCCAACAATAACCTTATCATGTGACGGTGTAAAGAAGCCTCAACAAGATTCTCCCAGTTCAGCCAGGGAACCTTTTGATGAGGACTGTGGGTCGAAAAAACTCCAATATGCAAATTATGAGGAACCACTTCTCCAAAACCAATTAAAGGACACTGGACAACAACAATGACAACACTGTGGACAGTGAGGACTACATCTACCTTGGATGGTGTCTCCAGATGCTTGGTGATCTTCATGGAGAGATCAGCAGGCGTACATGGGAAGCTAGGGCATCCTTTACCATCAGAAGTCATCTCCCAAGGAAGATGAACAACGAAACACAACATTGCCACACTCCTTGCACTTTACTACATGAGTGAGACCAAGATGCAGTATGAGGGGCTCCATACTATCACTAGTGCACTGGAATTTTGTCTAATGGGTTACAACACCAGAAAGCAGTACACAGAAGATCTGAGCAGTGTTTACTTCAGGAAGAGGCCTCTACTAGCAGACCCCATTATCTATGTAAAGAAGTCAAAGCAGCAATGAACCGGCCAAGTTGTGTGTCATATCAACAACAGATGGACATAGAGAGTTCTATAATGGCTGCCCAGTGACATCAAGAGACCATGTAACCGACCCAGACACATGGTGGTCCAGTGTACTCAGAGAAATCTCAAACCTTTTCTAGGAGCAGCTCAAAACCGCTCCATCCAATGCCTGCTGCTGGCATCGAAAACATATTGAGCCTTCTGCGTTGGATGACTACTACTAGGGATTGGGAATCTGGTGGGCTTGTGTACATTGTAAACCATAAAAGGTGCTATACAAAATAAAGCCTGCTAATCTTCACATGAAATGTCACCATTTAAGCTCAGGGACATTCCCATCATCACACATCACAGCACAGTATTTCGAAAGTGAAAACCAACTACAAATTATGAAAGCATGACCAACTCAATATCAGACAGTCTGATGGCGCCTTGTCAAATGAGTTTCTCCTCAGTCAAACACAAAGGATTAGCAGACAATCCTCTGGTCTGTTTTCACTTAGCCTCTACAAACATAGTTGCTTCTTATCAGCACAAGTGTGAGCACCAGTTGAGGGTAGTGGGCACGTAATGAATAGTGTTAATCCTCTACAAGTGCAGCAATGTGAGCTTTTTGAAGGGCTCAGCTACAACAGGCAAAGCACTTCCAGGTCCAATCTCAGCTGTGCTTCAAAGAGCCTCCGTCTGAGACTGTTGTTCACAATCTGGAGGTTTTTCCCATTTTTGGAAGAAATTAAAGTGGGGAAGCTGAAATATAGCATTTGACCTCATTTTTCAAAGCTTTTGTACCAGAAAGATGGAAAAACGTTTACTTTACTAACTCAAAGGACCCTTTACTAAGTAGCATGAAAATGCATGAGAAGAGCCCAATTACTGGCTGAGTGTTCCGCTCCTCCAATTTTCTTTTGGAATGGTGGACAGTATATTTCCCAGTGACTTGGCTGCTAAATGCATTCCTGAACAAAGCGCAAGGTGTGAAAATTGAGAAGCAAGGGGCTGCCACTGTCCAGAAATCCAGATTAAGAAAAGCTACTCATACCAACATCACTAAAGAGCTTACAAGAGATGATAGCAGCAGGTCTTTTATTATGTAAACTATGGAATTTTCAGGCGTTGGACCTTGAAATGAAAAATGACTTATTCTTGAAGTCAAATATTGGTCATTCATTGTATTCAATTTCAGAATATCATTCTTTTTCAAACCATTGTTCTTAACTGGTTTAACAGGGAATTAAAATAAATGGATAAATAGACAGACTCCCTTAGAATTCTTAACATCTTCTTGTCATCCATTCACTCTTCTAATCCCTACAACCATTCATCCAGCTATCCATCCACTTTTTTAGACTGCATCATTGTAGCGCCTACTGTATATTACATTTAATCAACATGGCACAATTTAGTGTCTTCAATCAACCTATTGTTAGGGTTATGAGCAGTAACCACACAATTAAAGTAAAAACATGCCAACTAAAATCAGACTCAGTCTTTTGATTACTCATTCTTGGGATATTTAAATTTTTCCTCTGTTACATGGAAGCTTGCTGCTTCACCATGCATTATGGGAATGCTATTTTTCTTTCAATTAATTTGTTTTTTGTTATGTCCAAAATGTATTATTGTTTAAAATATTTTTTTCATAATTAAAGTTAAAGAAAATCGAAATAAATAGTGAAAAGTGAAAAAATAAATAAATAAAACAGAGCAGCTCTAGCCTGTTGCTCAAGTTATAGTTATGTTGGATTGCATGAAGGGATTGGAAGGTGGCTTCTAAGCTGTACGTACCACCATTGTTTTTAGCATTCCAACTGAGGGTACACTAATATTAGTGTTGGTCTGATCACATGTCTTCACAAAAGAACTCATAACATGGAGATATGGCAGGCTAGTTACCAACGGACATCTCCTGCCACTTCCAGCATTCCAACAGGATACACATAGCATCTACTGCTGGTCTAATCACAGTCTTTTACATTACGAAATACACACGGAAGGTGAGGGGACTGCAACCATTGCATTCATGATGCTACCAATGGGCATTCAGAAATGCCACGTCAATGTAACAGAATTGTTGAGATACTAGTCTCCCAAGATGTACCTTCTCAGGTTTCAGTGTTCCCACAGGGATACACTGGTTCTACTATTAATCCAATCATACATATGCACAACAGAAACCATGACATGAACTCTCATGCTATGACTTTATTGCTTCCAGTATTTCACCAGGGGGTGCATGTTATCTACTGCTGGCATTATCACAGGCTTGTGCTTCAACAAATGTAAGAAACTGCATCTTCATCACTTCCAACAGTCTAATAAGGGATACAAAATACCTAGAAGAGGTCTGTGAAACAGAAAACATTACATGGAGGGATAGGAGGTAGGACTCCAAGCTGAATCTCCAAAGCTTTACGCATACCAACAGGGAGTATATAGACTCTACAGCCAAGCTAGTGCAATGGATACAAAATGGAAAAAAGGCAAGTGAAAAATAAAAACAGTTTTGATGAAAGTAATTTGTCCATTTCAGTAGGCATAACTCTTAAATCTATATTTCCCTAACTATTAAAAATTTCTTCTGGCCAAAGTTTGAAGATTTGCTTACTATTTCTGTCTGCTAAACGTCCAGGTAATTTATTCCATGTACCTACAGTTCAGGATGTGAAGAAAGACTTTCTGATGTTTCGTGCCTTAATCAATTTCGTGCCTGTCAATCCATCTTCTAGTTGAGAGACTCTTTTTTAAGTAAGAGTGGGCATCATTGCTACTCATTCCCTTCATAATATTCAATATTCCACTTATTTTTGTTCACTTAAATGCTGTCATTTCTATCAAATAGTTCACATCCCACAGTCCTGGAATCAGTCTGGTCACTCTCCTCTGGACTTCTCTGGTATGGTTCCACCTTTTTCTAATACAGTGATCAAAACTGCACACACTTCTCTGAATGGGGCCTCAAAAGTGTGTTGTATACTTTAAAAATAGCTCCCCTGACTTGTTCTCAACACAAAATGCTGTGTAACCCAGCAACTTTTTAGCCTTCTTAATCACTTCTGTACTCTGTATGTAACATATTATAGGTGTTTGGAAGTCTTGACTAGTTCAAGCAAAAGGAAAAGAGCAAAGAGGTTCACATCTTAACCCCGTTACACTGATTGTGAATAAAATGAGGTGCGACATTTTTGCCGGTTTCCCAGAAGCAGCTGCAGTGTTACTGCACTATATGTCTGCTCTCCACCTGGTTATACAAGTTGATAATACTCTACTAAACAAAAATTAAACAACATTAGAAGTTGGGTAGAACTGAGCAATCAAGTACATCCATGGAATGAAAATCATCATACTTTGACAGGGTTTACTCCAGAACAGTGAAGGCTCTGTGAGGACCTAATTCAGGTCTTAAAAAATCTCAAAGGCATTATTCATTTTGCAGATTTCTTTGAGTTACTGTAAATAGCAAATAATGTATTAAAGTCTGCGGTGGGCTGGCGCCCTGCCCGGGGTTTGTTTCCTGCCTTGCACCCTGTGTTGGCTGAGATTGGCTCCAGCAGACCCCCGTCACCCTGTAGTTAGGATATAGTGGGTTGGATAATGGATGGATGTATTAAAGTGTACCAATGAATAAATGCATTTAAGACAAAAGTCTGGAAGCTCTATACATTAAGGTTAATGGGAATTTGAAACAAACTACTATCCAGTTATGTAGCTGAAGATGAAACTTTGGAATTGTTAAATAGTATCTGGATGAGATATTAGAATAACTTAGATATTAGCTAACAATTTTAGTCTGATGGACTAAATGGTCAAAATTCATGTGATCTTATCTTGACAGCTATTCAGTGCTAAAGGATACTTATGTTATCATCATAAATATCTTATCATGTCAACAGTAATATTGGGTAAGAGTTGCAAACAAGACAATTAGATGAGCTCCTAAGAAGGGATGCACCTTAAAATAATATACTGAACTGAAATGAATTGTCTAAGGTCATTCTTAAACACATGCTCACTCTACTGCCCAGTTGCATGATGGTCTATAACTTAGCATACAATAATTTCAGCAATGCATGCCTTCTAAAAATAACGGGGCACTATTACTGTGACTTTTGCATGTTCACGGCATGTCTGCCAAAGACTTACTTGTTACATTAATTCTCATTGATAGGGGATACTGGCTGTGATAAATAGTCATCTCTTTCACTTTCTGTCCCTACTCTATACCCATTGCCTTGGTGTTTCATAGAACTATATTAAGAAATTGATGACTGATGTCATAAATTCATAACTTGTGTAATTCTGTACAATACTTCCTCATAACAGTCAAACAAATAATTTTCCAATTAAAAAACTTATAGTAGCTCACAAGGTAAGATATGAGATAGGAGAGAGCTAGATATGATAGGAGAAATGAAAGGAGACTCTGGCACTCTGACATCCAGGATGTCTCTGTACATTGCTGCAGTCATCTTTCCCTTTATCCTGACTAGTCTTCTAGTTCCTGCCACTCAAAAACATCCCCACAGCATGATGCTGCCACCACCATGCTTCACTGTAGGGATGGTATTGGCCTGGTTTCCTCTAAACGTGACGCCTGGCATTCACACCAAAGAGTTCAATCTTTGTCTCATCAGACCAGAGAATTTTGTTTCTCATGGCCTGAGAGTCCTTCAGGTGCCTTTTGGCAAACTCCAGGCTGGCTTCCGTCTGGCCACTCTACCATACAGGCCTGATTGGTGGATTGCTTCAGAGATGGTTGTCCTTCTGGAAGGTTCTTCTCTCTCCACAGAGAACTTTAGAGCTCTGACAGAGTGACCATCGGGTTCTTGGTCACCTCCCTGACTAAGGCCTTTCTCCCCTGATTGCTCAGTTTAGATGGCCGGCCAGCTCAAGGAAGAGTCCTGGTGGTTTCAAACTTCTTTCACTTACGGATGATGGAGGCCACTGTGCTCATTGGGACCTTCAAAGCAGCAGAAATTTTTCTGTAACCTTCCCCAGATTTGTACCACGAGACAATCCTGTCTCGGAGGTCTACAGACAATTCCTTTGACTTCATGCTTGGTTTGTGCTCTGACATGAACTGTCAACTGTGAGACCTTATATAGACAAGTGTGTGCCTTTCCAAATCCTGTCCAATCAACTGAATTTACCACAGGTGGACTCCAATTAAGCTGCAGAAACATCTCAAGGATGATCAGGGGAAACAGGATGCACCTGAGCTCAGTTTTGAGCTTCATGGCAAAGGCTGTGAATGCTTATGTACATGTGCTTTCTCAATTTTTTTATTTTTAATAAATTTGCAAAAATCTCAAGTAAACTTTTTTCACGTTGTCATTATGGGGTGTTGTGCGTAGAATTCTGAGGAAAAAAATTAATTTAATCCATTTTGGAGTAAGGCTGTAACATAACAAAATGTGGAAAAAGTGATGCGCTGTGAATACTTTCCAGATGCACTGTACGTAATGACCATTGTGATCTGTAAAAAAATGCATTTCTTGGAAAACTAAGCCATCACCAAAACAAGTAATGAATACCTTGAAGCCTTGGCACAGAAAGCCTTCTTTCTCAGAATGATGAGTCATCAAACATCGCCCCCCACTGGCTTCAGTATGAAATGATCCCAGTTTAAACTCACCCGGCTCATTTTGCTCTATTTTGATCCAAAGAGTCATGCTTTGCATTTCTTATTGCTACTTTGTTTTTCTTTCTTTTTTTTTTAAATAATTAAAAACGGGGGCTGCCTTTGTCCCTTGCGTTCTCACGGGGATTGTTGCAAATTCCTGAAGACATCGATTGAGTTATTTAAATAAACCGCATGCTTGCTAATGGGTCTAGAATTGATTTAATGCCTTTTTTTTTATGGTCGTTTTTTCTTCCCTCCATGTCGGTGAGAAGGGAATTCAATCTCTGTTGTGGAGTATGGGAATGTGGAATGAGTCCAGGTCTGGGCATTAGAAAGTTTTATTATTTGGGTTTGGCAAGCCATTCTCACTTTGGATTCACCCTATTACATGGGCAGGTTAGAAAATTCTCCCAGCAGTATGGAGCAGACTGGACTCTGAGCTGGGGTCTGATAGCCAAGCAGTGACTCAGCCCAGACAGCCAGCGGAAATGTGGATTCAGAGACTGTCTACAAGTCAGTGTTGGGTTGGAGACATTTCACTAGAAGGCTTGAACATCCATCACTTCAAATTTTTGGAAACCTTGCAAGCATTTTATCCTCATTAAGCAGCATTTCAGTTCTCCTCTTGTTTGATGTGTCTTTGGGTGGTTTCTTTTATTTTTTTTCCTCTGTCTCATGTGCAGAAGATGGCAAATTAAAAAAAAATTTCACTGGAATTCGTTAACTTGGCTTCTAGATCTCTCACCAGTTCACCAGTATGCCTGCCTAAAAAGAAAAATAAATAATTCACATCTTCTTGATGAGTTAGATGAGAAGGAGTTGTGCTCAAACCATGCAAAGGTCAGTAAGGGCAAGAGTGCTACAAGTATATAAATAAATAGTTGTATACAGTAGGCCCTTGCAATTCGTGGAGGTCAGGGGTACAGGACCACTACAAATGAGAAAATCCGTGACTACTTTCAGCAACATATGCCTACACTCACAGACACACACATACACAAACAGAGGCAATACACATACAAAATAAATACAATATTACATAGTAATGTAGTTAGATAACAGTAAAACACCAAACTTACCCGCAAATTGAAAAAAAACATTATTATCCACTTTCCCCACTGGAGTAGTTGCTGAAATGGCTTCACAGATTTATTGTTCTTTTCTCCTGATTTACCTTACTGGCGAGAAATTGTAGCAGCTGACTTCACTGAATAAAACATATCCAGTAATGCAACCTTTTCTTAAAGGGTCTTCACTTTCAAAACCACTAGAAGCATTATGTTTTGAACCCATGATTATGCAAAAAGTTGTGGGAAATGTGAGACAGAATGATCACTGTGCAAGCAAATCATGTGTGTGAGGCAGGCATGTGTGGCATCCCCCAGACAAAGTGCATAGTTCTGCAGTTCTTTAGTGAACTCCTTAAACTCTGTTTTACAAAACGTAACTTATTTTGATACATTTGTGTGTGTATTTATGATAATAAATGGTAACAATGATTAATATTACATATTTGTTATGCATTTATGACTACTTGATATTTATAGGCTAGGCGCACGTCATCTGCGTTTTTCCACAATAGGCTGCAAAACTCTTAAAATAATTTCCATTTAATTATCAAAAACAAACTCACAAATAGGTGAATTTGGAAATCATAAGCTCAATCTTAAGCATTTTGTTCTCTTCTCTAATCATCTGTTTCAGTAAAGCAGAAATCTTGTAGCAAACGAACATTGTTACTCTTTTAAAGTATAACAAAAGCTCACATGACAAGATAAGATGTAACTAGACAGAATGGAATACAATCAAAAAGGAAAAGATAAGATTAGTTCAGATAAAATAGGACATGGTGAGACAAGACAAGAAAAGATAACACAGAACAAGATAAGGTAATGACAAGGCAAGATAAAATATTAAAATGCAGGCTTACTGTACTAAGTCGTCTTCTCACTTTTTTATTCCGACAGTAATTTTGCCTAGCTTCATTTTCTGCATTTTTATCAGATCCATGTTATGATTTATTCACTTTAAAAGGTTGTGGTCACTAATGGACCTCAGATCTGGGACCATCCCTGCTCTCTTCCTCACATCTTTTAATCTGTAATAACCAATAAATGAAACGCACAACAGATGCAAATTTGGATCATCTGTGCATAATGTGAAGGGGACTTAGATGTTTACTCAGCCTAGAAGTTAATTGCTGGTATGCTTATATTTACATTTGCTCACTTTACACAACATTTCCAATGGTTTTCAGTCATAGTGTTCATTTACATAATCTCAGCAAATCAGTCCAACTTCTCTGCGACTCGGGTTTGATTTTATCTTTAGTGGTGGGAGTGGGCTTGTATGCATAAGAGCTGTGAATGAAGGCTCATCTGAAAGTACAAGGCATATAATGCAGTGACAAGGAATAAGGAATGTGTGTGTCTTGGACATCACAAATAGAACAGGCTTTCTTCTGGCTGATATCTCATGTTTTGGGTACAAAGACAGAATAGAAGAAGGAAAAAAAAAGGACTAAGAGGCGGGTGAACTCTTAGCTGTTAATCCTTTGTAAGACGCTGGCTTTATCAGGCAACACGCTATTGACTATCACAAAACAAACATCTAGAAGGTCAGCATGCAGGTAGTAAATTGGACATGCCCAGTAATTTTCAGTTGTTTAAACTGATGTGGTCCAGCAATGAGATCAGCAACTACAGTAAAAAAAGTCTGACTTGCCCGTGCCCCTCAACTAAAAGCCGTGAAATGTGACATTGGATGCTTCAATACAAAGTGACTTACAAAAGAGGCCAAAATAACTGAAGAAACATTAATCTGGGGACCTTTTTGAAACAAGTGGTACCAGACAAGGTTACAAAATTGACCATCAGAAATGAAAGGCTCTATACAAACAGAACAACACAAGACTAGTCTTTTCTTAGCTACTAAGAACCTAACATCTAAATCATTATCAATTTGAAAGATAACAGCTTTGAGAAATAAGGGACTCTAGTGCACACCTAAACTCTATACTCTGTGTACTCCATACAATGACAAGTCCTGCAGCACTTACAGTACCAGGACATTCATATAAGCACTTACAATTTGCTCTCCAGGCTTGCAATGCACCATTGTTACACTTGTGTCACATCCATCACAGTGATGAAACTTTTATCTTAAAACTTCATAGTGGGCATGTTTTCAGCACAAGGAGCATTTCATATTTTAAAAAGGATTTATTAGTGTCACGGTTTTATACCCTGGCTTCTTCAGCACAAAGCTGACTTGATAATCAGAGAGTTATAACAATGAAATAGAAATATTATCCTTGAAACAGGGAGCTGGTATACTATCTGGCAAATACATCTTTTTAAAAATCATTATTAACAAAGAAAGCAAATCTATTGAAAGTCAGCCACACTTTTGCCCCCCCCTTCACCCCTCTAGTCCCCCATTCCTCTCCAGTCTCTCTACCCCAACCTAAAAACCTCCCCTCCCCATCACTATCTATCTCTCTCTCTCTCTCCTCTTTACCCTCCTTTCTCTTCTCATCCCTTTCCATTCTCCATCTCCCCCAAGACTGGCTGTACTATACCAGAAGCTTTGCCCTAACATTGAAACTCACTACAGACCCTCACCCTTGGGAGTGTCAGAAGACAGACCCTCAGTAAAGCCAGTAAAAAGCTTCCCAACACTCTTCAATGTTTAAATTCCAAATATATTACCCAGAAAACATCATTAAGGCTTAAGTAGAATGATGGGTTACTTGTCAAATGGAACAAACTCAAACAGGGAACTGTGGGAGATGACATAAGCAGGCCAGCAGCAGATGCACTTGCTTGGCTAACCCACAGGTGGTGCTACTGAGTTTCACGCTATCCCAAAGCAACAAAGATTCATGTACTTGACCTGGTGTCCTAGCTTTTTGGACCCCCTCCAGTACATCATGCTTTTCCAGGACTTTGACACTGCTCTTCAACAGGTCAGCAGTGTCATTGCCTGAAGTCTTTTTTTCTTTCCTCAATTAAGGCTCAAAATGTGGGAAGCACAGCCAACCAAATCAGGAGTTATTCTTCAAGCATGGCATGATGGGCTGTCAAAAATCAGTATCCCTCAGATGTCCCTCTTTGAATGGAATGGGCAGTATAATGTCTGGCCAGAGCCATCAGAGTGAGAGTGATGCTTCTGGCAGCAATAGAAACAGGCCTGCCACAAGACAGATAGAAGGAAAAATGCAGCACACTTATCCAGAGAGATATAGTCTTGGAAAATAGATAGACTTTGAGCACAGCCACACTCTTTTACGTTATTAAATCAGGTCTTCCCATAGGCATTTTCTGAAACAGGCTGTTCTGCCAAAATAAGTTTTCTGTTGCCATTACTTTTTGTAATATTTTCTTCTACACAAACAAACATACTACACAGTCCTCAGCCACCACATCCCTCTTCTCTTTTTCAGACTATCCCTAAAGAGCATGGCTAGAAAGCAAGTGGGAAGAGCAGATTCCTCTGAAGGGACAGCAGTGTCCAGTTCATATATGAAAAATAAAAATGGGAAGACCAGACTGTATAGGGTATCTCACCTGCTACTTGTAGACTATAGGGTGTCCCTTTTAATAATGACATCATGGTCAGGGGTAGAATCTGAGCACATTTGGCTCAGGCGCCCAGGACCCTCTAATGTCAGCACTGGTTGCTCATAAAGGTAAATGTATGATGCATCTCTCCTACCTGGCTTGATGGTGTCTTTAAAGCTGTTTATAAGAAATTAAGAGCAAAATTAAGTATGAGAATGTTCTGATGTTGACATTTTCCCTATGTCCATTCTTCACAATGTTGTAACTTCTTGGTAACAAACGGAATGAATCTGCACAACTTTGAACTGATGAAAGACTGGAAGAAGGCTAGAAGAAGTGACATGTAAGCTACTGCACAAAGAATTAGGCATGGCTTTGTGAGAGTTATAGTGATGTATTTTCTCCAATAACATGCTGTGAGTTAGTGCTGGGCGGTATGACCAAAATTCTATATCACGGTATTTTTCAAAATGATCCTGGTTTCACGGTATTCAACGGTACTTTTTTCCCATGCATGAGTGGATGTTAACCACATTTTCCACTGCAATTACTGCAGCAGACTGGCTAAGAATAACCTATTCCACTGTCATGAGTTTTGTACATTGTACAAAAAAAGCATTTTAATGTGCACACAAGTATTAATACAGGTTTGCATGGCTCCATAAAGTGATAGTTTTCAAGGGGGTAGCACTAATGAAGTTGCAGTCAAAATATAGACTAACAACTTAAACTAAAATTTTAACAACATATTTTCCACCATCCAAAGAGGCATTTAAACTTAGTAAAATATCCAGAGGTGCTTGTCAAAAGATGTATTGCACTGAACCTATCTTAGAAAAGGAATAAATAGTCAATATTTTTTGTAAACCAACTACACTTTCTGTTAATGTTAACAATCTCCACTGACATGTTAAAGTGACTTTTTAAACAACTTTACCATAATTAAACTGCATAATATTTAAACTAATAAATAATAGTGCAACTATTACTTCAAGGCATCAAGCCCAGGTACATTACACAGAACTCACCAAATAAAAATAAAATAAAATAAAACAAGTGCAACTTGGTGATGACATCTTTAACAACTGATCCATCATATTGAAAATTGCATTAATATGGACCATGCTTCAAGCTAAACTATAGACATAAATAATAAAACTCTAACTTGCATTTATAATGCTATTTGTGGCATAGCGGGTCCGTGGCTTAAAAAAAAAAATATGGCCAGTTTTTAAATCCAGTTAGCCGTGTCTGTCTCCACGGGTGCGATTGCAGTTGGTGGAGTTGAAGAGGTTATTGGGGTGAGTTGCACCTGCACGTGTGGATGCGATCGTTCTCAGTTGCTTCATCGGCTTCCAAAGGTGTGTGATTAAGGTGCTGCGTCCACGGAGATGTATATTTATGGGCCAGCAGGATAGGGGGAAGGAAAAAAGAAAACATAGATCAGAAGGAGGTTAAAGAATGGAAAAGGCAGTCATGGGAGACGAACCAGACACCAGGAAGGAGATGGCAGCACGTGCTGGGGCTTCGTGAGAGAGCGTAGGCTGAGGCGTTCTAGGGGCTGGTTCTCCCCACTGACTAAGCATGTAAAATGGGGCGATTTTTAAAACAGCCCACAATCAGCTGTGTTCTCAAGTTCTCTTGTAGGGCATTCTAGAGCCGTGGAGCAGCAACTGCAAAGGCATCCCAATGGTTCCGAGAAGCAACTGAGTGAGCGTGAAGGAAGACAGTCTGGCTGCGCAGTGTGGCAGTAGCCAAGCTGGAGGTCGGCAGAAAGGAGTTTGTGCTGCAGAAGCTCCACCAGTGATGGGTGAGCCGGGGAGACAGAAGGTGGTGGGCTGCGATCGAGTGAGGAGAGAGACTGCATTTTAACGTCTATTTTAACAGATTTATTTATTATGGATTTTATCCCCACGTTTCACTGGTTTTATGGATTTGCTATTTATTTGGGTACTGTATTTTTTTAACACTGCAAAATGGACATTTATTTTTACTTTTGACTGTTTTTAATAAAAGCACTTGAGCACTTTCCACCATCCTCTGGCTTCAATGAGATTTGTCAGCTCATCTCGGTCATAACTATCGACAGTGTTGGTTCAACAGACTCCCATGTGGGAAGAGGGAGTCTGTAGGGGACCGGCATCGTCACACTATTACACAGTACCCAGGTACATTACACAGTATTCAAGTATTGGGGGAAAAAAAAAGTGCTACTTGGCCAGTACTATAGATACAGCAGTCAGACATTTTAAAATAATAATGGTCCACATCCGACTTTTTAAAACCAAAGTATCTCCAGACTACAGACATGACTCCCTTTTTCGTCAAAAGTTCTTCTGTGTCATCATGTTCAACTTTAGCAAGTGCTGCAGCTTCAGTTTCAGAATGTTCTCTGTCCATTTTCACCATGCGTTACCTCCAGTAACGCATGTGCTCCATTACATGCGTGTTTAGCGGTGTAGCAGTGAAAAAGGTCCCCCCCTTAAACAGTTTACCGCTGCGCCACATTCCGAACGTTGTTTAAGCTATTTAAACCGGTGTTGCGGTATAAGAAAAATCCATATCATAACAAAAATAAAAAACGGTTTTCGGTATGAACCGGTATACCTCCCAGCACTAGTGTGAGTAAATGATTGGTGGGTAAGATGGAGTTTGGAATTAATAAGGATGTGATCATATACCAATTACATCAGTATGTAGCCTTACATCTGCTTTTTTGTTTGTTTTTCCAGTTCTTTGTACTGGTGTTTGAAAAAATTATATGGGATAGTGGTATGTTTGGGATGCCTTGAAGATTTTGGGGTGGTATATAGTCTTATAGCCTGTTTTTTTTCCTATTATGTTCCTTTCATAAATTACTGAATGTCTGTTGTACACCCCATATAACAGCAGGACCTTTAGGAAAGATTGAATAAGCAATTTTGAGTATGAGCATTAGTATAAATCATCACTAAATTCACACCAAGGTTGCCATATTGGAGACTTTTCCCTTGTCGTGGCCTAAGGCTGCTTTTTGACTGATTTTTTAGTTACCTTCTGCATTTCGTTTCTAAGCAACAGTTTCTCTTTGCAGCAGAAAAGACATGAGCACAGTGGAGTTGCTTTTTGGGGGTAGTTTTTCAAATTGTATGCATCTTCTAGTTAAGAATAAAACAAATGGATGCAATTAGCATATTTTCAATGCTCATTTGCATACTGACATGCCCATCGTATGTTAAATTGTGGATAAAAACACAACATAACACTCTCTTTCTGCTCTAAACATCCAGGCAATATGGAACATCACGCCACTCTGCTTTCAATCAAGTTGGGTTAAATAAACTATTTAGAAAGAGTGAGAGAGAGAAGCCTGCTTCCACATTTTTTCAGCTTTTAGTTTAATTTTGTGCCATATTTTCTACCATTTGGACCATATTACTCCTGTCAGTTCTTAAACACATATAATGTCTACCCTCTATCATTATGAGATGAGCAGCAACCATGTTGTCTAAGACCTAGGGTCCAAATTGTATCTGCCTTCATGACTGCGTTTCCCAGTTCAATCCCTGCTATGGCTCTCTTGTCTCCACTCTCCTTGCATTTTTAAGTGTTTAAAAATGCATCAACTTTGGGCAGGCTGTAGAAAAAAAAAACTTCTGGCAAGCTTGTACACACTGTAGGATTTCATTATTTAAATAAAGGGAACATTTAAAAATGAACAAACAGATCATTACAATCCCATCCCAAGGATGGAGTTTGGCACACTGTTGATTGTTTCAGCAGCAACAGTGTTGTTTTGTTTTTTTAAGGAGAACATATTTTCTCTGACCATCAGTCACTCTGGACTTTCGTGGTGGTGAGGGGGGAATTCGCTGTATTTTGGATTATGAAACACTTTTAATCCAAACATCTGACAAGAGTACTTATGGCCATCCCATTGATACACACGTTTTATTTGTTTAACAAACGCACTTCCAACCAAAATGACTAAACACTTCCAAGTGTTTATAACTGGACTGTCGGCAGGTGGCTGATTTTGTGTGACCATGAGTGAATCTCTGCTGCTTACAAAGTAAGTTGGCTTGCATTCATAATGAAAAGTTGCTGTATTACATTAATTTTTTTTTTGTTGTTATAGGATTTATGGCTCACGGTTAAGGTTTGGATCTGCAGTATACAAGGATGATGGTTCAGTCTCTACTACTGGCTCCCTTTTAAGACCCTGATTGACTCTCTTAACCTGTGTTATATTGAAGAAACTATGGAAAGAGTGATACAACACAAAGTTAACTTGTAAATAAATTGGAAGAAACATGTTAGCTAGTGTGGCATGGGTCCTGGCCGGGACGCCCCTTCAACACTGGATCCGGGGGAGCAGCCATGTGGTGCACTCTATGTCCCCCGGAACACTTGGTGGCAGCCCCCCTGGGTTGCATTGGGGCCATTATCTTGGAACACTGGAGCTCATACCTGTTGGGCTCCGTGGCCACCACCTGGAGGAGCTGCACAGCTCAACGAGCCTCTGTGGGCTGGAATGCAGCCACACCTGGAAGTTAGGCCAATTACCACCTGGAGCACTTCTGGGAGGGCTACAAAAGGAGCCGGCAGCCACTACTCAGGGCGCCAGTCGGGAAGTGGACGTGGATGTGGCTGCCCGGGAGGAGTAGTGGAAGAAGAAGAGTGTGTTGTGGTGACTTTCTTTAGAGGTGTTTTTAGGACTGTGTTGTGCATGTGGGACACAGGGAAGACATGTCCCACAGGTGAAGAAAAATAAAAGTTCTTATTGTTTATTTTAACGTGCCTCTGGTGTGGGTCTGTGTCAGGTCAGGCATCCTTTTGCCAAACTACATAAATGATGCTGTGCATACAAATGGGTGAGACTCTAAAGGGTGATGTACAGGGAGCATGTGGCACCACGCAGTGGCGTAGCTGGCTTGCTGAAGGCCCTTGTGCAATGCCCTGAGGTGGGGCACTCCTGTCTGACATAACTGTCAGTAATTTATTCGCAACTAGATCCTTGGGGCTGGCTGGGCAGTGGCGTTTGCGACTGCATCACTATCAGATCACATGCTGGTGACAAACAAACCAGCTCTCTAAATGGAATTTGTAGTAACTTTTTTAATCGCTTTATTACAGCCGCTGTAAGTTAGCAAAAATAAAATAAATTGTGGGAATGGAATGTGGGAGGTGTGGGTAGTAGTAGTACATAAATATATGTAAAATGTGGACCTGCTTACTTTTCCAAGACAACTTTGTGAAGGAAGATGATTCAAATGTAAAGTAAGCTACAAAGTAGAAACTGTACTATAAAATGAAGTAATTTCAATTTGTAACGGATTAAAATGACAACACTAGCTGACAGGATAGTACTACACAATCGACCTGTTTTACACAAGTTCTGAGAAAATGGACATCATAAAGTGTTCATGCTCACAAATCCTCACAGTAGTGGCACTAATGCACAGTAAGCCATACTAAAGTACACATTAAAACAGATTACAGATCTGTTAAACCGTTAAAGCTTATAAAAATTTTAAAGACTGACAAGTCACAAATCATATTACTTATAATATCACTAGTAGAGTAAAATACTCACGTGCGTGCCTTCTGTTGAGCAAAAGTCTCACCAATGTTTGACACATGAAGTTGTCTGGAAAACTCGTGTTCGATTGAGAGTACAGCCAAGTCATTAGGTTTGTCTCGCTACGTGGCACTTTTGTGGTCATTTTTGATGAGTTTTAACTTGGAGAATGATCGTTCACATGCAGCAACAGTCACTGACGTAGTCAGCAGTAACATGTAAGCCGTGCAAATGTCATTGAAAGTAGACAACAGTACACAGTAACCTATCAGCAACAGTTCAGCTGCTTTGAAAACAGGTGTCTTGGTTGACAGACTGGATTGAAAACACGCACAAGATGACAACAATTGAGTGGAAAATGCCAATGAAACATCGATGCTATAGCATTCAAGAAGACAGGAAGCAGCATACAATTCGTTGCCGGCCATCGAGGTCAGAGTTGATGGTAACAAGACATTGAACTTTCAAGCCACTGCATCGAGACTGTAAAACCACTGTTTTAGTTAAATTATACATCCATCATTTAACCCGTCATATCCTAACTACAGGGTCACAGGGATCCGCTGGAGCCAAACCCAGCCAACACAGGGCGCAAGGCAGGAAACAAACCCCAGGCAGGGTGCCAGCCCACCGCGGGGCACACACACATACCAAGCACCTAACCTGCATATCTTTGGACTGTGGGAGGAAACCGGAGCACCCGGAGGAAACCCACGGAGACACAGGGAGAACATGCAAACTCTGCGCAGGGAGGACCTGGGAAGCGAACCCGGGTCTCCTAACTGTGAGACAGCAGTGCTACCCACTGCGCTACCATGTTAGTTAAGTTATTACATTTTTTTTAAACCTATACGGCCCCAAGTGGGCCCCCCAAGCTCGTAGGCACTTGTGCTTCACACAATCTGCACAATCCATTGCTACGCCATAGGTACCACGTGTTTTAAATGAAAGCATCTGTCTGTGAGGGGTGCCAGTAGTGAGCTCAGTGCATTTTGCAGTGTTTTTAGGTCCGTTGCTTAAGTCCTGAAATATGACTAAAGTCAGTTTGCAAAGGAACTGTAGCTTACAGCACATAGAATTGAAGTGTGGAGATTTGATGCAATAGTTAAGGAGACGGACTGGAATAAAGAATCTGGGTGCATGACTGTTGCAAAGTCACAACCAGGTGGCAATAAAAACATCTAATACTAGTAAAGTACTTTGGGAATCTCTACAGCATGCTTGACATTGTTTTCTGAACTGTAAATTAACTGAAAAACTGTATAGTGGCAAATGTTACTGATGGACAGTTCTGACATGGCTTGTCCACCATTTTCTCATTTGGGATTACCATTGTTTTTTCTCACATTTTAAAGATGTATAGGTTAGGCTGATTGGCGAATCCAAAGGAACTGAGTATGAGTGTGGGTCAACATCCTAATTCAGGGTTTACAGTATGTAAAGAGCATAAAAACAGGGGCCCATGGAATAAGTAACACTGGAATGCTGAATATGAGCATGTGTTCATACTGTGAGTTTCATCTCATAAAGCCCACCTACATTACTGAAGTGAACTACAATGTTTATTAATATATCTTCATCGGTGGCATGGTGACACAGTGGTGAGCCCTGTGACCTCACAGCTTCAAATACCTGAGTTGAATCCATGGAATCTGCACATTCTAAATATGGTCACATGAGCTTTTCCCTGTATACTATATGTTTCCCTCCAGCTTATAAACAAAATTTGTGTTGGATTGATTATCAGCTCTAAACTAAGTTGGTACAAGTGTGATAGTGTCTGTGACAGTGCCCTGCAATGAAGAGGTGCCCCATACAAAGGTGGTTTCCAAGACTGGCTCTAGTTCCCCACCAACCTCTATTAGAACAGATTCGTCATTTAGGATTCCTACGTATTTGTTTTTCACTTATGATCTCTTGAAGCCTAATTGACTTTACTTTCATGATTATAACAGCCATTTAGAATTTTAAGAAAATGGATAGACATAATAATATAATGAATGCAGCACTAAGACATGATGATTTTCAGAATTTTGTCTGGGTAAGTGAATATCTGGGAGAATATACAGTGTTGTGACAGTGCTGTATGATAAATGCAGTTTTAGCGTCCATGGACAACTAGTTGTCATGTCGCGTTTTCACCATTACAGCATACATACAGAATACATTTAATCAAAATCTGCAACAGAAGTACGACGACAATTTCATATCAGGTTTAAAGTGCCTCGATGAGAAAAAATTCCTTCTTGTAACACTATTTTAAAGTGGATCAATAAATTTTAGTCTGCTGGTAATGTGAAGGATGTGCTTGTTGGACTATTGAGGATTTTAAAAAACACAATTTCAGACTAGAAATTAAGACAAGGTAAATGGATGGTTTTGATGAATTAATTTTGTGACTACTTTATCCCTAACTAATTCAATCCAAAGTTTCATACTGTCCTTTTATGAATCATCACATCATTATACTGTACCCATTGTTTCCATCTCTATATATACTCAGCAAAAAAAGAAACGTCCCTTTTTCAGGACTGTGTATTTCAACAATAATGTTTTAAAAATCCAAATAACTTAACAGATCTTCATTGTAAAGGGTTTAAACAATGTTTTCCATGCATGTCCAATTAACCATAATCAATTAATTAACATGCACCTGTGGAATGGTCGTTAAGACCTTAACAGCTTACAGAAAGTAGGCATTTAAGGTCACAGTTCTAAAAACGCAGGACACTAAAGAGACTTGTCTACCGACTGTGAAAAACACTCAAAGAAAGATGCCCAGGGTCCCTGCTCATCTGCGTGAACGTGCATTAGGCATGCTGCAGGGAGGCATGAGGACTGCTGATGTGGCTAGGGCAATAAATTGCCATGTCCGCACTGTGAGACGCCCAAGACAGCGCTACAGGGAGACAGGAAGGACAGCTGATCATCCTCGCAGTGGAAGACCACGTGTAACAACACCTGCACAGGATCGGTACATCCGAATATCACACCTGCGTGACAGGTACAGGATGGCCACAACAACTGCCCGAGTCACACCAGGAACACACAATCCCTCCATCAGTGCTCAGACTGTCCGCAATAGGCTGAGAGAGGCTGGACTGAGGGCTTGTAGGCCTGTTGTAAGGCAGGTCCTTACCAGACATCACCAGCAACAACGCCGCCTATGGGCACAAACCCACCTTCACTGGACCAGACAGGAGTGGCAAAAAGTGCTCTTCACTGATGAGTCACGGTTTTGTCTCACCAGGGGTGATGGACGGATTCGTGTTTATCGTCGAAGGAATGAGCGTTACACCGAGGCCTGCACCCTGGAGCGGGATCGATTTGGATCGATGGCTAGGGCCATTCCCCCCAGAAATGTCCAGAAACTTGCAGGTGCCTTGGTGGAAGAGTGGGGTAACATCTCACAGCAAGAACTGACAAATCTGGTCCAGTCCATGAGGAGGAGATGCACTGCAGTACTTCAAGCAGCTGGTGGCCACACCAGATACTGACTGGTACTTTTGAATTTGAGCCTCCCTTCATTCAGGGACACATTGTGAAACATTTTTAGTTTATGTCTTATGGTGTTGACTCTTTTAGTGTTCATACAAATATTTACACATTAAGTTTACTGAAAGTAAAAAAAGTTGAAAGTCAGAGGACGTTTCTTTTTTTCCTGAGTATATATAAAATCCAAAGTTTGTCTATACGTCTGTCCGCTTTTCACAAGAGAAATACTTAACAGATTTAGATCGGAGTTTATTTCTAGAAGTTGCTTGAACATTCCAGTTGATTTTGTGACTTATCTCATCACGCTAAGTATCATAGTTTGCTATGCAGTACCGATTTATTTGCGCAAATCTGAGAGAGACGAAGCAGGCCAAGGGGAGGGCCCTCCACACTCACGTGTCTGCCTCGGGACGTAACCTTAACTGCACTCAGCGAATGAGAGAACTACTTAACGGATTTAGATAATTTTTTTTTTGCTATAATTTGCTTGAACATTCCGGATGATTTTGGGACTTCTCTCATCGTGCTAAGAATCATGGTTCACTTGCAGGAGTGATATATTCACGCTAAGTGGAGACAGAGACTATGGGCTAAGGGTAGGGGATGCGTGACTTCAGGAGTAGGGAGCCAGGCAGGACCCTCCTTACTGTCCTGTTTCACTTTTACCTGGGTGAAGCCATGGGGGATGGCTAGTAACATATAATCATAAATCAAGGTATACAGTAGTGGCAAGTATATTGTACATTGCTTTGTAGCATTTTTCCCTTTAACAGTGGGAGGCAAAATATAATATTTGTTATATACAAATTGACCAACTAATCAGTTTCTGGATGAATTAATTAATGGTTGATTAGATTGACTGATTGATTGATAGAGGTATGGATTTATGAATTCATTCATTAAATGATTTCTTTTATTGAAAATGTTTAAATAAATAGATGGTGAAACACTGTGTAGTATGTCACAGCATGGCTGAAAATCATGCATTCATTACAATATAGTACACGTGGAACCAAAATAGGTGACACAATGGCATAGTACTTAGCGCTACCATCTCACTGATGCAGTGTCCCTGGTTGACACCCCTCTGCACAGTCATTTACCTTATACAGTACAGTTTTCATGTCCTCCCTGTGTCAGGTGTGCTTTCCCCAGGTATCACAGATTTCCTCTCATATCCCCAAAGACATTCGTGATAGACAAAATGGAGACTCTCAACCATCTACTGTATAAGTGAGTGTGAGAATGTTTGTGTGTGTGTATGTGTGCCTTGAGATGGACTCGTATCCTATGCAGGGTGTTTCCTCCCTTGCACACAATGCTACCAGGATAGGCACAGATCCCCCCATAAACTCAAAATTGCATTAAACTCCTTTAAAAATGTATATATTGTCATGCACATGGGAGACAGTTTAATGGCTCAGGTGATGGTAATTCTCCACCAATCCAAGGGGTGGTACTGGGTGATAACATTCTCTCTTTTCTTCCCTCAAGAAGATTGACAGCTCTTTTCCACCAATGCTATTTCCAATTTTTGTTCAGCTGAACACACATCTTCCTGCCTGTCTGCTACATGACCAGAAGTACCTCCATGTTGGGCAGTCTCGAGACGGCATCATATCTGAGAAGACTATTTTGCATATTTTCACATTTCTTTTTGTATTAATACATTCCATTATATGGGATTTGCCTCAGGGTGTCCCAAAAAACTGGCCGTCTCTGTCCTTACATCTTACACAATTTAGGCAACTAAAGGAATACTATGGGACATTGTATACCATACATAATGTACAGCTAAACTACATACAGTGAACAACAAAGCTTTGAATTGAACAGAGATTTAAAGATGAATTGATTCATAAGGGAGATCAGTAGGAAAGAGAGTTTTTTACCCTAGGATGTCCAGAATAGAGTAGTCTATCTGCAAGCTGACCAACTGATTGTTTTTAATTTTCCCTGGGCACGTGCCCCTGAGAGCACCATAGCACGCTGTACTGCCTAATACACAGTATATGGCACTACTCTGCGGTTTACCCTGGTCACAGTAACCAGCTGCTTTCAGTGCCTTACACATGCAGTGCACATTGCTTTTAGGCTGCTCACATGGAAAGCCTTGCGGGATTTGCTAAGGACTGTTAAGCATTCAGAATCATTGGCAGTTTGCTGAAGACATAGCAGGCATCTTTAGAAAACAGGGTCCACATTGAGCCTTAGCAATTTTCACGTTGGCTGTGACGGACATCTCGATTCAAGCTGTGCACCTCCACTGACTTAGACAAATAAATCACTTGGCCATGGTCCTTGGGCCGCTTTGCTGGGGAGCTCACTGGAGGCAGCCTGAAGAGCCGCACAAGCTGTTTCTGCAGCACCACCCTTAGCTTTACCATTCAAATTCTTGGCAAATCACAAAAATGTACAGTAGATGTGTTTTTTTTTAAAAACGGCCAAACTCCCCTCCCTGATCTGCCGATTTGAGAAGCACGTTAAATGATTTTAATGGCCTTTAGAAAATAAATAGAGAAATCTGAGCGACACACTAAGCAGAATGGAATCTGCCTAATAATGTTTTCTCTTTCAACAAAACACATGAGGATAACGTCTTGATTTTATGCTGACTGTTCAGTTATCATCACGCTTGACCTCCACTGGTGTTCCAGTTTGATTTAACTCCTTTTGAGCTGTTGATGTGTCCAGGGCTGCACATGGAACATATGTTACAATGGCTTACTGATGAGGGTAAACTCTTGTGCCTTTTATCTTTGGCAGCAGTGAAAATGATGCCCACCCTGGAAGGCTTTCAGTCTGACCGAGTACAGAGCTCCACTTCACTTTCATCCACCCATCTCTTGGCATATCCTGTTTGAATTCCAAGATGTATATGGTACTTATCTTGGGGCAAATGTCTTTGGGCTTATCTCATGAGTCTCAAAACATTTTAAAAATGGCCACAGTAGTATTTATAAATGGCCAGGCAGTATTAAAGAGGTCACAAGCCAAGCAAAATCTATTTTTACAAATCACAACCATTATTATGTCATATTTCTCCCAGTGGTCCCGAGTATGGCTTGAGCTTGGGCTCAAACATTCACAGCATGCTATGCTCTCTCTACAGACAGGTCTGCCTTTAGGCAATATTTTCCAGGGTTTTCCAAACAGAAATCAGCTTTTTATGCTTACTTACATAATCCATAAATCATAACAACCTGAAAAGCCGCTAACTAGCATTCATCACATCCAATTTGCTGTCGCTCTCAGCAAAACACAGAGCAGCAATGGGAGTGCTCAGATTCAGAGGCCTGTTCTTTTAATGCAGGATCATTCAATAGTATTTTTTTTCTTCGAAAGTCACACACCAAGTGCAATCCCAAAACTTGAGAAATAGTTATGCAGCGAGGCTGTTGTGAAAGTCCTCTCCATTCAATGCCAAACATTTTTAGGAGCAAGGGCAAAGCAGTGGGTCGCATGTGTTGGTTTCAAGTGGTCAACACTGCCTTTTTTACAGATATGGCATCCTGGCTTTGAGTCCCATACCCATTTGTCATTTGTGTGAGGGTGTGTATGTGAGTGGTCCCTGGCAAGGACTGGTGGATTTTCAGGGGCTGTTTCAAGCCTAGGACAGTTTCTGGCCATTTGATTAAATAGGAGTGATAATGTGAAAAACTCCAGTTAACCTTGAAGCCAGCAATAACATGAAAAGTAAAGATGAACTTGCTAGTTTTCTTTGCCGGGTCTCTCATTCTGAATATGAACAAAGCAAATTAACTCTGTCTGAGTGTGGGTGTGCATGTCCTGAAACAGGCTGGTGCCCTATCTAGGTATGGTTTCTGCCCTGCATCCAGTACTGCCAGGGTATTTTTTGTAAATACTGCAATTCAAAGAACCTTCATTATTTCATTATTTTTCTCAAGGCTGGAGGGCTGTCAAGAGGCAGGGCCTGTTAAAGCTCACTGCAGCACTTCTTGTGTGATTTTGGCCTATACAAAAAATAAATTGTATCGTATTGTATTGTATTGTGTTTTTATATAGCACCTTGGCAATGTAGCTACTTTCAATGGTCATTTCAGAGGTAAAGTAAAATTACATTATACTACACTCTCAAACCTAAGTAATTCAATTCAGGGTCACCAGGCCTTGGACCCTATCCCTGCAGCACTTGGTACAATATAAGAAACATTATTTGACAGGGTGCCAGTCCATTGCACTCCTCAGTCTGTTAGGAATCACCTATTAATATAACCACCACATTTTTGGGTAGTACTGTAGAATAATTGGCGTATTCACATTCACACAGAATGTTGCTCTTTGGAATGGAACTGGCATCCTCGTGATTTGCAGTCCAATAGGTTAGCAGTTTGAATCACAAAATTATAATGATTATGATTTAGTGTTTTAGTTTATTACTGTATATAGCGTATTCCACAATAATCGTTTTTCCCAGTCATATTTCCAAGAATGTCTACACTAGTGGATTACTGACAAAGAATTTAGAAATTGAGACTGAATTGACAGCCTTGTCTATTATCTTATCCACTACCTGCCAGACATGCATAATGTGTTTTGCTTGATGTCACTTAAATTCCTAAGCACTAAATAGTGAGACATTAAATTAGTTGAGAAACAGTTTAGTAAAGCTCAGAATGTACAGCCACTGAACACTTACTGGTGTTTTATTCACGCAGACCAGCCTCGAGACAGGTCACTTCATAAAATGTTGTTTTATTGCACCTTTGGGGCTCATGATCTGTGACTGCTTTAGAAGAACTCTTGGACAGCAATTACATCTCAAACCAGAGGTTAACACAAACAAGACAAGGCGAAGTGATTAACGAATTAAAGCAAGTGAAGTCATGCCATCTGTCAACAGTCCCAAAAAAAAGAAAAAAAAGTCAGACATGGAAAAAGTTTTAGAAAGGACATGATGGAGACCCAGACGTCAAACCACCAGACAGTGAGGTCGCAATCACAGAAGTGTTCCGCCCTGGCCAATCCCGCTCACCTAGCCTTTATAAGGTTATCACTAAGTGAGGCTGGCTGAAACATATAGAGAGAAACCTTCAGTTTCTAAGAAAAAAAAAAAAACCAAAAGATAAGCCGCTGCCCGGTGACTGAGGATGTGTTAAACATTACCTCAGCGCCAGGCGATGGGTCACAGGGTTCAGCTTTCTAACTCCAGTGCCACAGGGTGCAGCTTTTTAACTCCGCAGCAGTTCTTAATGCAGGCCTTTAGGATATTTTAACACTGGAGAGAAAGATCTGAACATAAGGGTTTTATAAAGAAGGAGTTTTACTGAGAGTGTACAAATTGTGACTTTCAGATTTCAACATATAAGCGCACATTCACACAAAGATTTACAGGGTGAGTCAAAATTATGTTAACATTTGAATGGCGGAAACAATTTATTCACAAAACATACTTCATATGTGCAAGATCATTTACAGGAATGTCTCAACCTGTTTGCCATCATGTTCAACACACAAAAACCACTGAGCAACAGTATCATTTAAAGCCCAGTCACACATTTCACGGGGAATAGATGATACCATAGTCCTTATTCTGTCCTTCAGGTCATTGATATTACAAACTTCTCTGCTATACACACATGCTCCTTCATTATACCTCATAACCAGAAATCACAGGGTGTCAAATCAGGGGAGAGTGGAGGCCATGGCAATGGTCCACCACGACCTATCCTTTGACCTGGAAAGGTGTGGTCAAGATAAAAATAATCCATTAGTGTTAACATCATTTTCACTCACTCTGTATTTGATTGACATCTTTTACCCAAAGTGATTTACAAATGACAGTTAATTCCATACAAGTGGAGTGTGTCATTAACAGATGAAGTGACACGCTGATGGGAACAATATGGGAGATTACATCTGTCATAGTGTGATTGTATATAACACCTTACTATAGTAAAAACAATCCCAAGTGTGTTTACAGCCAACGTGCAATTCTTTTCAATATTTTTAAGATGCACCCGATGAGTTGTTAAGCAATTTGTTGGGATCACACAAGGATACACTATGTGACTTTATATGTCATCTTCACATAGCAAGCACAATCCCAAATTTATATATGCTTTCCATATGTGCCTTTTCAGAGTAAACACAGTTAGAAAACATTTTAGGGGTACAGGACTGTTACTCACTCAAGGTCACACAAGAAGTCAGCAGCAATCTTCTGTAGCATCTTTCTGTACTGAGTACGGTGTCAAAGTGTGTTACAGATGAAGTATATTTCTGTGAAGTGATCAATAGATGGTTAATGACCCATATGAGGTCACTCAGAGAGTCAGTGCTGAATGTGAAGCTTTTATATAGTATCTCTCCATAGTGAACGCAATCCCAAGGCACTTCTCAAATACAGCATGACTGTTTCTGCTTTACTGCATGCTTTCTTTCTACATAAAAAGAACATTTAAAGGCATTCATAGTCCACATGAAGGCCACAGTGGGTCAGAAGGTGTCAACAACAAAGTGAGATGAAGTACTGCCGTCAAGCCCCATTTCAGTGACCACTTGCGAGTTTTTCTGTTTGTTTATTTTTAAAAGTCAAGGTTGAGGTAGCAAAGATAAAAAACTTCCACTCAGCTTGTTGAGTAAATACAAGTTGGCCATTACCTTATGGATTTCCTAGCAAGATCACAAGAGTTCTCTCCACTCAATAATAAGAACAGACAGGCAGGCTTATAGTTCAGGGTCAGGTCCATCAGCTCTAACAGGAAAGTCACATGCAGTCAGCTCTAGTTGTTTAGTCATTTATTTTACACAAAGATCATTTTACCAGTTTTTTCAGAATTGCATGAGCTGCTTTGCAATTTATGGCTTTTAATTGGTGCCTCATGCTGGCTTTTACATTTCGCTGGCATATTTATCCAAGACAATGTACAAGGCGGGGATTCAGCACAACTGTTCACATGCACTTTTTACAATTGGAGAACCCTGTGAGTCAGAGATGTGGATCAAACCGGAAATTTTCTGGTTTAAAGCCGAAGGCATAAACCACTACACCATACTGTCTGCCCACTGCACTTGTGTCTTGGCAGTCACACCTAGTGGCTAAGGCATTAAAATGTAAACCTCATGGGTGCCGATTCAATCCCTGTCTCTGAATCATCATGCGGCCCTAGACAAGTCATTTTATATGTTTGTGTTTTAAGCATAAAATATACAGACTACATGTATAAACAGTGGTGCCACAGACAGGTGCTATATGAGACAAAAGCCAGCTGTTTGTCTTCATGGTTAATGAGCCTAATCTACCTTCTTCCCATCTGATTCCAGCATTTGCTGCGAGATCGCATCTAACATGCATCCCACAACATTTGGAAACCACACTCTCCAGACAGTGACTGGAGCTACATCTTTTTTTCAATTTTATTACTTTTTTATTATAGGATGTAATCTACACAAGGCAAAAGTTGAAAAAATCATTACACATCCATGGACATTCTGAACCCGCTTTTTCATTTTAAGGTTTGTAAGGAGCTGGAGCTCATCCTTGTAAAAAACAGCCTTAAATGATATGTCATTCAATGCCAGGCACACTCACCCACCACAGGCCAATTCAGAGTCGACGTCCATTAACAAACGTAATATGTCCTGACCCAATTTCATACTAAACACAGTTAATTCATCAATCTATTATTGAACTCATTTAATCAACGCAAAGAAATACTCCACCCAAAAATCATATTTTATTATATGTTACATACACCCATGTACAGTACTTTGTAGCGGTGGCATAGAAAAAATTGAATCTTATGTCAAGGAGAGAAAAAAAGTATATGACATAATAGAATCCAAAAGTAACCAGTGCTGTATGACACAAAATGATGTGAAAAGCTTCCATGGAAAAAAGAAAAAAAAAAATCCCACATTACTCATGTCGTATAATCTACATGTCTGTCATCCAGTTGTTGCTCAAAATGTACAGAATTCATGCTTTTTTGCCGAAATAATGTTACTTCTGGGATAAACAATGCAAATAAAAAAATGGAAACTGAAAGCATTATGTGAGTCACTTATGAAATGAAGATAGGACTTTTGACCAACGAATGAGGGGGAGAGGAGGGTCTACAATTCAAAAACCATTCCCATGACTTTAGTTTACTGTTTAGATGTGTATGCTAAGAATTCCATGCTAAGAATATTTAACAATATTTTAGCAAAAATGCATGCGTTTTGAGCATTTTAAACACACAACTGGATAATGAAAATGTGGATTATGCAACACACGTAATGTTAGATTTATGTTTCTTTTTTCTATGGACATTTTTTATGTCATAAACTATTTTCTCTACTTTCTGCATGAAAGCCTGACAATTGTTTTCTCTTTTGGCCATCACTACAAAGTATGTGGGGTAAGTAATATATTAAAAAATTTTTTTTTCAGTGGAGTATCCTTTAAGACATATGTATTCACACAGAATGTGCAAACTCCGCACTGATTCATACCCAGGAGCCTCAACCTGTGAGGCAGGAGCACTAGCCAGTGAATTGTTCCAGTTCACGTAAGATGTTAATGGTGACCCTGCAGTCTTTTGTTTTCAGGGTTGTGATTATATATAATACCTAGCAATATGTAACACAATCCCATGGCATTTTGCATTTTGCAGGTGCTGTACAATTCTGCTCATGGTTCTACAATGTGACCACTGACTGGTTAAGAGAAATCTTCAAGGTCACCAGGTACTGAGAGATTAAACTAGTTTTGTGTTTTTGTTTCAGAGCACAGTCCTAATGCATTTTCCAGATACAGTACAATTTTTCTCAATGTTTCAAAATTGACAGATTAAGTGACTGTTTTTCTCTCTCTCTCTTTTTAAGTCATTAGAATGAGCCATCTTGTGATTTTATACCACCTTGACATTACGAATTGAAACAATTTCAAACATACGGTATGAGTATTTCTGAGCACTGATAAGATAATGTGATTTATTTAGGTTCACAAATCACTAACCACATTGATAAAGACAATAACAATCAAAAAAATACAATTCACTGTTATTGTATTTGGCAGAATCCCAAAATTATTCCCGGCAAATGTCATTAACAAGAACTCTGATTTTTTTCTAATTTTATAGTTTAGCTGTAAACATCACATTGACTGGTTTGTTATGTATATGTACTCCTTTTAAAGTTCTAAAGACTGGCCAAACAATGGCAGGGCTAGAGTACATTAAGCTGAATTTCTTTAAATAGAATTAAAATGCATTGCTAGGTGCACTAGATTCCGAAAAAAACAAAAAAAACTTTCAGATAGAAAAAGTAAAGTGAGTGACACAAAAAATAAAAGTATAAAACAATGCAAAGTTTGGCTGTCCTACAGGGGCAGCCTTCCTATGTTTGTCCCCTTGCTGTCTAAGGTACATTGGCCTGCCCACTTGTCTACCTCTTGACAGTGAAACCAACACCCTCCTTGCCTTCTTGTACTTTTTCTGGCTTCTGGGTTCACTGCTGCCCTGCCCATTCCAAATCTCTTCCAGGCTGTGTGAAGGAGAACAAGCACTAAGTGACAGATATGATCCAACCCTGGGCAGAATGCCACTCTACTACATGACACAATGAAGCCCAATTTGCCAGTATAAAATTACAAGTCAGTGTGACAACATATTCATGTGACTGTTGATGGGATGCCACAAGTACAAGGGAAGAACATGTAAACTCCAAATTGAAGGCTCTCCTGACAGAAATCAAACTGGAGTCCAAGGGCCATACTGAGTAGATTAAGCAAGACATGTTATCATGAAAGGTGCCACATGAAGCAGACTGTTACAGTACATTAGTAAGAGACAAAACAAGAGCCACTGTGATCTGTTGGCAGTGCTCGATGAACCTCTCATTTCTTATCTGGTGACTCACAGCTTGCTGATATTTTACTGTGGCTCACGACAAGGTTCTTCCAACCCAAATATGTGTCTCAGTTTAAATAGCGACCTTCGTTTGTTGTTGTTGTTATTTTAATTTTGACCCTTGCGAAATGTGACTGTCTGCAATAACACAGGAACAAACAAAACAGCTCCTGTTTGTTTATAATGTATGAAAAATAACTCTAAATTCTGTGTGCATACAGTAAAAGGTTACAATGTCACCAGAGAGCCCCTGGTGCCCAGTAGCAAGACACTCACAACACAGTGAAAATTAAAGGTTCATATTTTTCCAGTCTTCTCTGCTTTTATGATGTTAGATTCTGTGCATTTGGCTCTTCAGATGTGGGAGATAGCAGAGCATAAATGTTGATAAAGTTAGAATTCTCCTCTGACACCCATGAATGCCTCCAGCCCAAATCCACTGTGACAGGATAGAAAATGCAGCTTTAAAGGAGGCACTATTATATATCACCTTTACAACACTGGACACACATAATATGATATTCACTTCAGCGGTATTTTAAATACCACTGTGGAAAGCAGCTCGTACACAGACAGTCAGATGTCGCTGGTTTGCATCCAAACACACGTTTATTCATATTTTCTGTTATTTACAGTGCACCCTTCCCAGTACTCCCGTACCAATCATTCTCAGTCCAGGCCTCTATCATAATGCCTCTCCCTTCTGACTGCCTCCACTCCTCTCCTCCAAGTTCTGTCCTCTTCCACTCGACTCCAGCCCTTGAATGGATGGAGGCAGCCCCTTTAATCTTCACCCGGATGTGCTCCAGTTGACTCCTGATGAACTTCTGCCTCCACTCCCTGGTGTGGCAGAAGTGGCGGCTGTGCACACGGAAGCACTTTGGGTGTCCCTGGTCTTCGTCCCCCCCAGCACTTCCGGGTGTGGCGGAAGTGCTAAGGACCAGGGCTCTCCAGGCATTTGGGCGCCCCCTGGCGGTGACAAAGGGCCCCTATAGGGTTGAACTTCCATGCTCCTTTCCCAGGTCCCTATAGCCACCAGGGTGGGCGCCCCCTTGTGGTCCAGAGGAGGCATAATCCCTCTTCTGGTCCTTCCGGGAGTTCTGGCTGGGTACCGTCCCCGGCCGCTCGCCACACCACATTATCTATCCATCCCTGTAATGGATATGTTTGGCTATTATTTGTGTTGTGTGAATAATCAGGAGCTTGACAGAAACCCGTAGTAGACAGCACACACCTAACACATCAACTGTTAACCTTAGCTATAAGCAGAAATCCGCACAAATCTTGAGACAATGTACAAACGCCTTACGGCCAGTGACTGAACCAGCATTTGAACCCAGATTGATGAAGCTGCCAATTCAACCTTAATATGAAACTAATAACTGCTAATAAGCAACTAACTAACTGACAGCCAGGTATGATTTTTATATAGCACATCTCAAGGATCATAACATCTTATGGCACTAGATAAAGCATATGCGGATACAATTAGAATCCATCAATCCATTCATTTAATGAAAACAAAATAACACTTTTAAACCCTTTAAATCCAATTCAGGGTCTCAGAGACTAGAGATTATTCATTCAGGCATTAAGAAGGAAAAAATCTTGGACTTGGTGCCAGTCCAACCAAAGACTCACTTGTGCATTTACCAACTTATGACCAGTTTAGAGTCACCAGTTAACCTAACACACATGTCTTTGAGGATGTATGAGGAAAAACAGAATTAAGGTGCCCATAACATCTCTCTCTCTCTCTCTCTCTATATATATATATATATATATATATATATATATATAAATCCAATGTTTGTCTGTCTGTATGTTTGTCCCCTTTTCACGAGAGAACTACTTAACATATTTAGATTGTATTTTTTTTCTAGAATTTGCTTGAACATTCCGGTTGATTTTGTGACTTCTCTCATCATGTTAAGTATCATAGTTCGCTTGCAGTACTGATTTATTTGCGTAAATCTGAGAGAGAGGCTGCAGGCTGAGGGGAGGGGGGCGGTACCCTCCTCACTCACGCACCAGCCTCGGGGCGTAACCTTAACTCCACTTAGTTAGCGAACGAGAGAACTACTTAATGGATTTAGATTGTTTTTTTTTTCTATTATTTTGCTTGAACATTCCAGTTGATTTTGCGACTTCTCTCTGCTATGCTAAGAATCATATTTAACTTGCAGGAGCGATATATTCGTGCGAATCTGAGAAAGAGGCTGCGGGCCGAGGGGAGAGGGAAGTGTAACGTCAGGACTAGGAAGCTGGGCAGGGCCCTCCTCATTGTCCTGTTTCCCTTCTGCGTGGGCAAAGCCACGGGGGATGGCTAGTATTTTATATAGATTAATATTAGCCAATAGGTCCCCTGAATTGATTGACCTTTCAATTTAGTCATTATGGTGTATAAACTGTTCTTGGAGCGCATAATCACAGGAGACTGAAAACTATTCATCCATCCATTTAATGAACTCATTCGATCAAACTTTAAAGTTGCAGTATTTTAGAGCCTATCTTGTACTATTAGCACAAGGCAGGAGTCAATGGTTGTTCATTTCCAGGCATGCTCATGCACACCCCCACATTCACCGGCAGCTAATTTAGTGCTATCCATTAGCCTAAAGTATATTTCTTTGTAAAGTCATGATAAAAAAAAGAGAAATTCCACACAGTGATTGGGATGGGAGGTAAACCCAAATCCTTGAGGCTGTAACAGTTGTATGAGCCATTGTGCCACCATGCAAGCCAACATAAATTAATAGTCTAAAATTGACAATAGGGTGCAATGATTTAGTTAAAGGTTCAATAAATTGTGTCTTTTGCAGAGCATTGTAAATCTATACTAATAAAAGGCAAAGCCCTCACTCACTCACTCACTCACTCACTCACTCACTCATCACTAATTCTCCAACTTCCCGTGTAGGTAGAAGGCTGAAATTTGGCAGGCTCATTCCTTACAGCTTACTTACAAAAGTTGGGCAGGTTTCATTTCGAAATTCTACGCCTAATGGTCATAACTGGAAGGTATTTTTCTCCATTAACTGTAATAGAGTTTAGCTGGAAAGACGTGGGGGGCGGAGTTTCGTGTGACATCATCACGCCTCCCACGTAATCACGTGAACTGACTGTCAACGCAGTGCGTAGAAAATCAGGAAGACCTCCAAAAAGCGCTTAAGAAAACTTGCATTATATAATTGAGAAGGCAGCGAAAAACAATAAGAAGCGAGCGAGTGACATATACTACCATATTCATGAGTCCTGCTACCTCGGAAAGAAAGCAAGGTGCAAACCTAAACTTTAAATTAAGTTCATAGACAGGCTACGCTGGCGTTTCACATGCCCACGGGGATGCGGGGTACAAGTTTAATGAGAGGACGAGGATATAAACGAGAGTTTTGATCACTTTGTAACTAAGTTAAAATTGTAGGTGAAGGGGTGTGCTTATGCAAATTCCGAGACTGTGTTTGTGGGGATTGACAGTTAAGGCGGGTGGGGGAGTCACGTCATCATCACCCCTCCCATTCATCTCATTTCGTTCTTAGCACAAGCACAGCTGAGAAGCTTCGATGCATGTGCTCCATACGCGTTAAAAATAATGCATTTAATCACACTTTGCATTACAAGCAAAGGGAGCTTTTGTCAATGCATGATTTCCTGGTACACCGATTACATTGATCAGCGCATCCCGATTCATTTTACCCTCGCACCACCTTAGTTTGAGAAGAAGTATGAAAAAATATGAGGTTAACACAGAAAAACAGATCACCAATTCAAGCTTTATGAATAATCGATTCGCCATCAATAATTGTTTTGGTAAAGCCATCCTCCTTCCATTTTATAAGTTTTCCGCCACTAGCCATGATTAAATGAACGGTAAAAAAGTAAGAGCGAAGCGAGGGTGACTTATTTAGGCAGGCATATATATGACAGCAACACTCATGACAATGTCAATCATGTTACGTTATTATTAAAAGGTTTCCTTTTCTTTTCATTACTTCTTTAACACACTACTTCTCCGCTGCGAGGCGCGGGTATTTTGCTATATATATAATATATGAATTACCTCCAAAGAACGCTGAGACTTTTGATATCATGAACGTGTGTACAAAAGGGGTCTCCTGCCCAGCAAAAGTCGAGCAGCCAGCGCGTGCATAGCTGTGCCGGCCTTTGAGACGCTGACTGCGCTTCTGCCTTAAGTCAAAGTGAGCACTTTTAATTTTTTTCTTCCTCCCCTGCGCTATAGCCCAGACAAGTGCAAACACGGGACCCCTTTTCTACACCACGGCAAAATAATATTAAGGCGATTCACACTTTCTTTTGCACGTATACGATTATGAGGTCCTCAGCTCGGATTATGAAGATACGCACAGGAGTGGAAGACTGACAGTGCCATCACAGCCGATTAATGGCGGGACGTCTCACCAGTCTACACAAGACCCACCGCGACTGTCCCCAGAAGATGCTCATATCGTCAGCGAACACATCTCTCTATACTATATAAAAGGAAAGGCAACTTTCCTTTCTTTACACCTTTTTTCCTTTTATCCCAAACCAAAGCCTTTCTCTCTTAACATTGCAAAGGACACAAAATAATTTTCTTTAATTGCCGGTAAGGCACATTACCAGAGGCACAAATTTGAAAGTTCACATAGAAAATGTAATTTCTATACCACAGCCGTCGTGTAGCGCCTTTCAAAAGGGATCTACTACCGAGAGATGATCCATATACATTTTAGCTGCTGTTAGTTACTTACCTGTTGTGTTACACAGTCTTTAAAATGTAGTTTACCATAACCACTCCAGTAGTGCTCAATGTACCTGTACTTCTTAAAACGTTAATGTTTTACTGTTTAATAACTTATAGACTACATTTTATTATTTTTCCCTTGCACTCAGTGACCAAAGCTATACACACACATATAGACACATACAAACATACACACAAGTATATATATATGTGTATATATGTATGTATGTGTATATATATATATACACACACACACCTATCTAGATTATATATATATATATATATATATATATATATATATATATATATATATATATATATATATATATATATATATATATATATATATATATACACATACATACATACACACATATATATAATTTGTGTGTGTGTATGTATGTATGTGTGTGTATATATATATATGTGTGTATGTATGTATGTGTGTATGTATGTGTATGTGTGTGTGTGTGTGTGTATATGACAGCAGCAATCCAAGCTGTGATAAAACAGTAAAAAGGAGGCGTGTCAGACGCGTGGTACATTTTCTGATGCAGCTAGACGAAAATAACTTTGTGACGCTGCCACCAAATACACAAAACAATTACATTGACAATCATGTTACGTTATTTTCAAAATGTTTCCTTTTCTTTCTCTTTCCTTCTTTAACACACTACTTCTACGCTGCCAAGCGCGGGTATTTTGCTATATATATATATATATATATATATATAGATAGATAGATAGATATATAGATAGATATGAGAACAACACTCATATCAATGACAAAACAATTACATTAACAATCATGTTACGTTATTTTTAAAATTTTTCCTTTTCTTTTTCGTACCTTCTTTAACACACTACTTCTCCGCTGCGAAGCGCGGGTATTCTGCTATTTCTTTATAAGTCACACAAGGGTACAATGCAAATGTAATGATGGACAGGGTGCTTTATTGTATTGAATTCCCAAAGTGGTCGATATCGACCCCCTGGGGTCGATCTCAACTTTCTAGGGGTCGATAGTTTCAATAAAAAAATTTGGGGGTTGACGACAACAAAAATAGACCCCCTTACTACTGCTATTTCTTTGTTATTTCAAAATATCTATGATTCCAATAGGTACCTAATTAAGAAGTAAAATAATTCAAAAAAACACTTTTTTGATAAAAACACATTACATACCGATCAAAAAGGTAAAATGTGTCAGTAAAAGAGTCACACGTAAGAATGCATGAAAATACATGTAGCACAAACATGTCTGTGCATTGTGTTATCGAACGTATCAAGGCAAGTGTGGGCATGAAAAAACATTGCATGTCCGCACTTGCTCGCGATGGGACGAGACGATGGATATTCGATATTAGCAGAATCTATCAGTCTTGTACGGTCATGCTTTCATAAAACACTATAAATTGGTTTGTTTGATGTGCCATGTACTTATTTATGATTTGAACTTTGAATATAATTATTTATTGAGGAGCAGTACTACAAAAAAGAAAATCAGAGGACACAGTATATTTATTCGAGTTTGAACAAAAATCTTCTGTTTCAAGTAAGTACATACTTTATTGTTTTTTTTATCACAGGGGCTGTCGAAATTGTTAATAAAAGTTTTTATTTCCTCAGATAATATGACTGAACCAAAAAAGAAATGCAGACGGTACAGCTTGGACTATTTGTACTTATTTTGAATTTACATATTTATTTCATAAATGTCAAAAATGTAAAAAAACTCTGCTCGTATTTTTTTGATTTAATTTTCGTTAGTGCAGGTTTCGATATTAAATGTTGCACAAGATAATGCCATATTCCATAGTCCTTTTATCTTTTTCAATCATTAATTACAACTAATTAAGATGAAAAGTTTGATATCTAGTGAAATATTTAATATCGAGTACTGTACAATTTATTAATTTGAGTAAGTAAAGTAAATGACTAGGGGGTCGATGGTTTTACTAAAGTTTTTGGTAAAGGGGTCTGCGGCCGAAAAAAGTTTGGGAACTCTTACTCTAAAGTATACATTATTAATGTTTGAATTTTTTTTTCCAAGGTTTGTTATCCTACTACTTTCAATACAAAGTTGGGAAGTAAGGGCTTATACCAGCATCTCTATACCAGCATATACCAGCCCATCACGACACACAAGACCTACTTGCCAGTGAATCCAACCATGATCTGCATTCTAATCCTGACATAGACACTGACAGTATTGAATTTTCCCTGGATACTCTTATTTCTGTCTACATGTAGGTTAGGTTAGTTGGCCATAGTGAATAAGTGAGACCTGTGCTGGACTGGTGTTTCCTGAAAGGCTGGTTCCCTGTGTCCATTGCCTAATGAGTAGGACATGATTCCCTATAACTGAAATGGTATATGTGCTGTCAGGAAAAAAGGATATTATTATTGTAAATCATATATGCAGCCCACATGCCTGGCCTGCACAGAAAGCACTATATAAAAAAACAAAACCAAATACTTATTGTCTAACACAGCATAAATGTTCTAAATCTCCAGGCAGCTACATTCTGCTTCATTATCAACAGATATAATTTCTTGCTGAAACAAACTGACCACAATAAAGAGATAAAAAAAGGAAACTGTAAAGGATCTGTTTAATCCAGTTTCTTTGGTTTTTAGGGCACCTTGCCATGTTGAGTTCTATAATTAGCACTATATATTTCAAAATAAAGATTGATTAATCAATTGGACTGATGAATTACTTGCATGAAATTCTAATAGAGCTGACCATTGGCCCATTGCATGTGTCCTCACATTTACACATCTCTCCATCCAAGTGAGCCAGCATTGCTCATATAAGTGATTGGAATGAGAGCGTTTGGATAGATGTTTTGGTGTCATTGAACAAGTCCAGAGTGAAGAGATGACTCTAAGGAGAATGAAGGTGACAAAGTATGGTCCACTTGAAGTTAGAGGCTACGAAGACATATATTTGGTTGAAATTGAGGAGATGGACCAAGATGGGCTAAAGGAAGTGAAGATGGATTACATGTGAAGAAATGAGGTAACAGTAAAGAGCAAAGGAAAGGGATTTGTGGACTACCCCAGAGAGCAGCCAAAAACCTGTCATACATATTCTCATTTAATGGCTTTTTTGAAATCAAGACACAGACAGCAAAATGGTGCTAAGCATTATGAGCTGTGAAGTTTTGGAAGAGACGTTTTCATGAGAAGATCGTGCTTCGGCTTTTTGTAAGATGTGTGCCAGCACCTCCCACGCTGGCTAAGCACTTGAATCACCTCAGTGTGCTGGGACCCTCATCATTGGCCACGTTGTTAAACATCACATCACACTTCCCACGCATAACTAAATACTAGCTGGGCAACACTAACAGGCTGCTCTCCAAGAGGGTGCTAATGACAGATGACATCAGCGTCCTGCCCCACAATTAAAAAGAAGGAATATTGCAGTAGAAAGTCTGAGAGAATTAAGGCAAGTTAAAAGAGAAAGGAGACTGGGCCAAAGCTTCAAAGATGTTGGCAGAAGGAAAAACACTCTTTATTGATTTTTTTCAGATGCGGTTTGATTCTCAAAATTAAAACCTCTGGAGACTTTAGTAAGGCTTGTGATCTTCTATGTCTACGGTATATTAAAAATGATGCATGAGGTGACATGATTAATACTCTTCCCACATCCGGACAATGGGTTTGGAAAGTACCCACTGCTGAATCGTCACCTCCTGAACTCCAACCTGAAACCTCATATTGATAATTATGACTTTTGATGAAAAGAAAATTAGGTGACCTACCTATAAGAACTAAGGGAATGTTCAGCAAACTGCATGGCTTCCCTACTTCACGTGAGGCAATTACATTTGCCCAGCAGGTTTTACCCTCGGGGGTAAGTAAAGATGAAGGACTTAATATTGAAAAGCAAAGAGAGAGAAGTGGTGTTGCTTAGATCAGTGCTCATCAAAGCATGAGTGAAGTGATTCACAAGAAGGCAGTCATCACATCTGAAAATCTGTTCAAATTGCTCATATATGTTAGTCTGTTATGCATTTACACAATTTTTAAACAAGCATGTTGGGTCATTAAACCCATGTTTACTAATCTATATCAATAGCATGAACACTGCATCATTGAACTACCCTGTTTGTCAAGCCTTCCAAGCGACTGAATTTCTGCTGTGTCAATACTTTGCCTACCACTACATGATAAGTAAGGCCAAAGGCTCTACGGATCATTGGTTGAAAGTGACTTTGAAATATAACTCTAATAATGTTGGGTTTAAATATTAGCATTTAACATATAAATATATAAAAAACAAAAATGTGGAATTTATGTTAAATGTCTTTTCATCGTAAGTGGTCCACTGTTTCTTTGACTTTGGGAATACTGTAGTGATCTTCTGTCTGAAACACTTTGAGAACCACTGGTTTAGATGATGATTCACTTCTGTGGGACAACAGAGTCATACAGACACAAGAATTAAGCAGATTGACCAATATACTGAGACCAGTGTTGCAGATGAGGATAAATCAAATGACAAAGGGTATGAAAGGTGAAAATATTACAAGTAAAGGCATGAAAAACACATGCACTGATTTAACAGCAGCATCTACTCTTAAATCAAATTAAAAAAAACAAGACCAATGAGTCCCACTGAGCTGCATAACCCATTGAACTTCAGAGTCTTCCACATGAATGCAATGAATATTTCTATGTGCGATTGTGTGGAATTGGTTGTTTGGGATGGTACTGAGGAATGATAATTATTGTCCTTATGTTATATTTTCACACTGATGTTTCATTTGTAGCCCTATTTCCTTGCTCAGGATTAAGCGGGTTTACAAGATGGTATAGCATGTTATGGTTTCATTCACATGAGCTTCACCAAATCAAAATCCATGCAACTGATATTGAGATTACAAGAATGCATATAATTTATTTAATTAAAAATGATTTAATTGTGAATAATTACTATACCCAGGCAACAATAAATAAGAGGTATTGCTCAAGAAAATTGAAGAAAATGACTGAAGAAGAGATGCACTATAATTGAGGTGGTAGAGATCAGGTCAGAGGTAATAATGCAAAAGGGTGATAAATGAGAGTCAACTAAATGGCCTCAACCATATAAATATCCAAGATTACAAAAAGAGGAGTTTGTGCAACACATTAAATATTAGATAAACAGCAGAGTTTGCTAATTGATTCCTGAGAAGCTACAGTCACACTTCTGAAACGTTGGGTGATGGTGTCACATCATTATTCAATACAAAAATATTCATTCTTTCACTTTATTATTATATAAATACTAGCTGCATTACCTGCTGAAAACATGTAAAAGAATATATTTAAAAACTATTTCATATTTAATATCTCTTGCCCTACATGCACTTTTAGCATTCCTTCTACGTCTTTCCTAAGTATCCTTGTGTGCCTGAACCTATCTTGTTCAAATTCCCATAAAGCCTGCTTTCTTGTCTTTTTGACAAACACTAATTTTAGAAGGGCCTCCATTACCAACTATGAAAACATTATTTGTATTCTTGCACATACTCAGGTGATTCAATGTGTGCCTTGTTAGTATTTAGCAACCCAATGTCAATTGGTACACTATCCGCCTTTATATAAAAATAATTTAAAAAAAATTGGCACAATCAGGAATTGAAGTTCACATCTCGAATGTACTGTGTCATCATCCCTATTACTGATCCACTAAACACAAATTGACCAATCAGATTGCTCAAAATGACTGGACACACACACAGGCATTAGCATTATATTAACTACTAGCCTTCCCCCGCTGCTTCACCCACGTAGTAGTGAAACAAGACATACTTTAAAAATCAATAAACAAAACAGGTATCGCTAGCTAAGCGGAGGCAAGTTAGACGGACTCCCCACCCCGGATGTCACGCTTCCCACTCCCCTTGGCTTGCAACCTCTGTCTCAGATTAACGTGAACATATCACTCCTGCAAGTGAACTATGATACTTAGCGCGATAAGAGAAGTCGCAAAATCAACTGGAATGTTCAAGTAACTTATAGAAAAAACCCCAATCTAAACCCATTAAGTAGTTCTCTCGTTCGCTGAGTGGAGTTAAGGTTACGCTCTGAGGCTAGCATGTGAGTCAGATGGGTCCCGTCCCCCTCCCCTCGGCCCAGAGCCTCTCTCTCGGATTCAGTCAAATAAATCGGTACCACAAACGAACTATGATACTTTGCGTGATGAGAGAAGTCACAAAATCAACTGGAATGTTGAAGCAAATTATAGAAAAAAATACGATCTAAATCCGTTAAGTAGTTCTCCCATGAAAAGCAGACAGGCAGACATTGGATTTTATATATATAGAGATTAGATATAATCTGTCAAGGACATATTAATACATGTAACATGAAGGTTAGTAGTGCTGAGGTTATGGGTTCCAATCTTGTACCAGGCAGGCTGAAGAGTTCACACACTTTTCCTATAACTTTGTGGGTTTTAATTTTAAACATGTGCGTTGGCAAATTTATATTGTATTGGTGTGAACAGACATGGGTATTTGAATTATTGTTCCTTCTTTTCTAATATTTCTGCTATTTCAGGTTATAAAAATGAGCTTAATGCATTTTCTTGAATTACACCTGATGCTGCCTAAACAGACTAAGTAATTTTGGATATCATAAGCAAAGACTGCTTACCTGAAGAAAGATTATAAGGCTCAGGCTAGTGTAGGTGAACTTGTGTTTTCCTCCTTTCTCCAGAGCCGTAATTATATGTTTGTATATAATTGTGTATACACTGATTTGAAAAGCACTTGCTGGCCACTAATTGCAAAATGTGCCATACTAAAAGTAAATTTTTAGAGGGAAACATTTATTAACTACTTGTACTCTCTAACATCTGTTTTAGCTGAGCACACATCCAATATTCAACAGGTGCCCTTATAGATAAACTGGTCCCTGGTAATATTCCATGAGAAATGCATTAACTATAGTAAAATACAGTAATTATGGCACTTTCACACTCACAAAAGTATTTCAAGTTCTCAAGGTGTCAAAACACTGTACTGTCAATTTTAAAGCCAAACTCAGTTCTTAACTAAAGAACTGTTGCCTTGGATGACATCTGAACTATTGAAAGTCAGATGTTATTACTGTTTTCAATTATCTTCATATGGATTACATCTGAGCTGTCAGCTATGACCAGTGTTCTCATTTCATCACCACAGGCTTCAGGTTATTTGACCTGAACACTGTGGAGCTTAGATGATTTACACAAAGATAAATTTGATCGAGTGTCACTATGCCCTGCCCTCCACCCGCTACTGTTTTGTTTGTTTGTTGTCATAAGTTATCTCAGTAACATGGTTGCATCTTCTCATGCAAAAGCACATTGTACTCCATCTGTCACATACTTGTCATCAAAGCTGGCTTCTCTGACAAATGAGACCAATCCGTTCATTCCATCACGCTCATTTGGTGGATTAATAGCTACTCTATGTACATGTATTATTTCAACATCAGGCTTAGTCAGTCTAGAAAGTTTGGTATCTCCCCTTCAGCTTCAAGATTCGGCAGTTTGTTTCAGTGCAATGGCACCCTGCATAAAAAGGTACTTTATCTTGTATGCACTAGCCCTTAGTCTCAGTAAAATATCCATATTAATGCAGTTCTGGATTAATGCAATGCCGGATCAACTTTATTTCTGATCATTTTAGAGTCCTCAAGAAGTTCCCTACATCTGATTACTGCCTTGCATTAGATTTTGCTAGGATACTCTCCACACCCCATAAACTTGGATGAAAAGGACATGGATTAGTTCTGCATGTAGTTTTTCCTGTCACATGGGGCGGGTGTTTGATTACCTCAGCCTGACAGAGTACTTACACATTCTTCTTTTCTTTGTTTGCCCCTCTTATTACAGTTCATACTGCTCTTCACAAAAATTACACAAAGTTCTCACCATGTAACCTTATTGATGTGTTGTGCAATTTGGGCATAGAATCACTTTTCATCATATATTATGACTTTTTATTACCTTTTTATTTATAGCTGCTATTCATTGACTACAAGGTGATAATGCTAAAAGTCAATGTAAACCCCTAACGTCATTTCAAAGTCTGATTCTTTTAAGTCAGCATTAATCATGCTTGCAACACATGATTTACATGACATTTAATTAAGGCTCTGGAGAAATGAGAAAAACACAATTATTTACATTTGTTTCCATAACAATTCTGTCCTTCCAATTTTGGTGTCATCTGCCAACTTGACATAACAACTCTTTTCTTTTGAATTTATGTGTTGTCACACACGTGTGCATGGTAGGCAGCTAAAGGGCTTGAATGAGGGCAATTCCAAATCAGACTGGGATGTGGCAGAGTGCACAGATACTTTTTCTCGCTTTTCTGCAGACCATTCACGGGAAATTCCACCTGGCCCTGTTGAAGTCACTTCCGGGTCTGAACCTACGGAGGAAGACTTTTCCGGTTCTGGCCCCTTTGATGTCATTTCCGGGACCAAGCCTATGGGCTGAAGATCCTTCCGGTCCCGGCCCCTTTGACGTCACTTCCTATACTGATCTTTAAATGCCTCCACCTTTCCCCTATCCCCTCAGTTCTGTTTTGGACTCAGGTTTGTGCACATCAGTGCTATCAATTGTTTGCAATGTTGCAGCTAGGAAAACAATATAAGGGTGGCTGCCCCAAACCTTGCTATGGCTCTTGTTTGAGTTTGTGACAGTATACAATGTTTGTTGATGTGAACATTTAAAGTGATTCTTTCATTTTGTATAATTAAGTCTGGCCCAGGAACCGCCTTCACAAACTTTTTCCTGTAAATGGTGGTCCATCTGATATTAGGAAGCACTTAACTGTAAAATATATACAGGCCCAAAATGGGACCTTACTTAATACTCCCACACACATAGGCAGTGTGGTCTGAATGCTTTATGCTAGTAGTCACTTGCATGTAGTCTCACATAATTAAGTGTACACATACATATTCTTGTTTAATAATTCTTAGTATCTCACTAAGATACCAAGTGCAGAATCTAAAAAAGGAATTCAGCCTAAACTTTTGCTACGAGTGAATTAATTAATGCTGAAAGTAGTGTGTACAATGAACAAACTGATACCTTTGCTGAGATTTTAAAACAGTATGTGCTTTCATATTATTCTGTCCTTAATCTACTGATATTCAGGTGAGTTTTAAGGTGCACATCTATACAATGCAATGTGGTACATGCTCTCAATATGGATATCAGCAGCTAGACTAAATTCATTAATTGTTAAACAACTTTCTCACTGTGTGAATTCCAAATTTCCATTTGTCATAGTGATAACCTGGGCCCTCAGATTGACTGGAGTTGTTTCATGTCTTGCACCCATTACTGCCAGGTTGGAATCAAACCCCACAACCCTGAATTAGATTAAGCAGATTTGGATAAAAGCTTCTACTAAATTATTATTGTTTTTATTAAACTTCATTCCTACTAAGCAACATTTAGAAATGTCCAATAAATTATAATACGTAAAATTTAATAACGATGATAGGAATGATAGAATTGTGTGAGTTGTGAATAAGTAAAATTACATTATTATAATCAACAAAAAAATGTTTTATACCTACCACTGAGCCATGGTTTCTCCACCACCCATTCTTAGTAACATAGGCACTTTAACTTAATTCTTAAAACTCAGTTCATGTCTTATCTTTGCTATATTTCATTTTAATTGTTGGAAGAGAATTAAGATCAGAATGTCCTAATGAAATACATTTAGTTGAAAATTTTTTAGTTAACCCTTTAAGAAATTACTCAACAACAAATGCAGAATGGCTTGTCATGACAGTATCAGGTGATGTACAACCCATAATTTTCCCCTTTTCTAGCCTGCTTATTTAAGGTCCATGAATAACCAGTGGCAGCCTGGGTGCAAGGTTAGAATCAACGCAGGATTGCTCAGATAGGTGTCAGTCAACCTAGCCTGCATGTCTTTTGGTTGTGAAAGGAAAACAAGAAGGAAATAACACATGGCAGATGACATGGGGAAAGCATGCAAACTCCAAATAGGTAACACCTAGGCTGGACTCTGGAGCTGTATGACAGCAGCAAAAACTACCACCACACCACCACTTACTATATAAAGCTAAGGTGTACTTAATAATATTAAGGATGATCAATAATTGCACCCAATCATATACATACATTGTCTATTTAAAATAGCTGATTAACCTAACACATTGATTTTTGGATGAGGGAGAAAAACTCACTCTGACACAGAGAAAACATGAAAACTCCACAAAGACTTGAATATAGTAGAATCCATGATATAGCAGCACTCAGGCTCTCTCAAAATAAAGTAATAGTCATGTCTCCAGCCACACAGGCCTGATTAAAAACAGGGATTTAAAAGTTGCTAACTAACCAAACATAAAAATGGGTCCAAAAAAACTTCCAGATTTTAGAACCTGATAACTGACAAGCACCAATACTTTGTGTCCTCAAACATTTATACAATGCTGTTATATTGTAATTTTTGAACACTTATCTGTCTCCAACTTAAATTCAAGACTTGTCAAGTTCATCAGTGACTCAGGAACAGAGAACATTACATGTGAGCCAGACAGCCCATCCTCCAGGCCATTCAGTCTGTTCCCCGCACATTTTATTTTGTTAGGCATTGATTTAGCTCACCCTAGGAGTGCTGGAAATCTGCTTGATTCTCTGAATTAATGGGCAAGCTGTAGGAACGCAGCTCTGACAGACACAATCTTCCAGGCAACGCCGAAAGAGACATTGTTTGCAACTCACTTTAAAATTCCAGCTTTCTAGCTGCGGGTGAAAGAGCCTCCAGATCAGGGCTGCAGGCTCCCATGAAACCAGAGGAGGCCTTCTTTGGATAATTATTTTTTAAAGTCATCCATTTGTTGAAATGAAAAGGCTTCCAGCTTTTTTGATGGCTGATTGAATTCAGGCTGTATTCACAAAAGCATGACTTTGCACTTCCCTCATGCTCTCAATTTTCGTTCTCTTACAAAATAATTACTGAGCTCTAACCACAGAGTTTGATTAGACATGGCCCAGTGGGCACATCCACATAGAAGAGCAGGTATGATAAATACTGGCTTCTTTGATAAAGTGTGATGTAACCATCAAGGCAGATAACTTGAAGCTGCATGGGGCATACAGCAGAAATATGGATTTAAATACTCTCAGCTTCCTGAATTATAGGGGTTGGGGGTTGGAACAGATATTTCAACATTCATGCCATACTACAGCTCTCTTGATTTTACTTTCTGCTGACACAACATTGCCACTTCACCATATGCATGTTCTCTGTATAAGATCCTCTCCACCCAGCCCCCCAAAATTCTGGTGCTTTACAATAAGCTATTGTCATTCCTGTGAGTTTGTGGCTTTTTTATTTTCTATTATAATATACTTTATTTATTGCTTTGGAAAGTGTTTGATGAAGCAAGCAAGTGTGGCCTAATGGCAACGCATTACAGTGGAAACTGTCACGCTGCAGGTTCAAGCCCCACTAATGATGTAGGTTGTTATCCAATGCAGCTTTCTTAGCCTCCCTGGGATTGATAAAAGTACTGCTAAAATGTGCATTGTTTTGGGAAACATATTTAATATGAAAATCATAAGGGTGGAACAGTGGTAATGCTGCTGCCTCACAGTAATGAGACCAGAATTGACTTCCCAGGTCCTCCCTGTGTGGAGTTTGCATGTTCTCCCTGTGACTGAGTGGGCTTCCTTCATTTGCATCAGTTTCCACTCCCAAGTCCAAAGATGTTCAGATTAAGTGAATTTGCAACACCAAATTGTCCCTAGTGTGTGTGTGTGTCACCCTGCAATGTATTAGCACCCTGTCTAGGGGGTTTGTTCCTGGCTTGCACCCTATGGTTGCTGGGACAGGCTTCAGTGTTCCACAACTTAGTTCAGGGTTAAGCAGGCTTCGAAAATGGTATGGCATGATAATCAAGATATTACATGCCAATTGATTGCGTTTACATTGAAGGAGCATATATAAAATACTTATTGATAATATTCAAAAAGGAAAGATGTTTCAGTGGGGCTCAAATGGAACAAGTTCACTCCAAAGTGAAGACACCCTTGCAGTTAGAAGGCAGATAAGTCACTTGCACTGACAGGGTGACATACATGCTATCCATACTCCACTCAGGGTTTGGACCTGAGTTCAGAGCCTGGAAGCCCAGTGGTTAAGTCTTGTGTGTCAAAGTGCTGGCCAAAAGAACAGAAATTGGTTATACTTGCACCTGACTTGGTCAACCTTGAAATGTGCTACACAATATACACTCACCTAAAGGATTATTAGGAACACCTGTTCAATTTCTCATTAATGCAATTATCTAATCAACCAATCACATGCCAGTTGCTTCAATGCATTTAGGGGTGTGGTCCTGGTCAAGACAATCTCCTGAACTCCAAACTGAATGTCAGAATGGGAAAGAAAGGTGATTTAAGCAATTTTGAGCGTGGCATGGTTGTTGGTGTCAGACAGGCCGGACTGGGTATTTCACAATCTGCTCAGTTACTGGGATTTTCATGCACAACCATTTCTAGGGTTTACAAAGAATGGTGTGAAAAGGGAAAAACATCCAGTATGTGGCAGTCCTGTGGGCGAAAATGCCTTGTTGATGCTAGAGGTCAGAGGAGAATGGGCCAACTGATTCAAGCTGATAGAAGAGCAACTTTGACTGAAATAACCACTCGTTACAACCGAGGTATGCAGCAAAGCATTTGTGAAGCCACAACATGCACAACCTTGAGGTGGATGGGCTACAACAGCAGAAGACCCCACCGGGTACCACTCATCTCCACTACAAATAGTAAAAAGAGGCAACAATTGGCACAAGCTCACCAAAATTGGACAGTTGAAGACTGGAAAAATGTTGCCTGGTCTGATGAGTCTCAATTTCTGTTGAGACATTCAAATGGTAGAGTCAGAATTTGGCGTAAACAGAATGAGAACATGGATCCATCATGCCTTGTTACCACTGTGCAGGCTGGTGGTGGTGGTGTAATGGTGTGGGGGATGTTTTCTTGGCACATTTTAGGCCCCTTAGTGCCAATTGGGCATCGTTTAAATGCCACCGGCTACCTGAGCATTGTTTCTGACCATGTCCATCCCTTCATGACCACCATGTACCCATCCTCTGATGGCTACTTCCAGCAGGATAATGCACCATGTCACAAAGCTCGAATCATTTCAAATTGATTTCTTGAACATGACAATGAGTTCACTGTACTAAAATGGCCCCCACAGTCACCAGATCTCAACCCAATAGAGCATCTTTGGGATGTGGTGGAACGGGAGCTTCGTGCCCTGGATGTGCATCCCACAAATCTCCATCAACTGCAAGATGCTATCCTATCAATATGGGCCAACATTTCTAAAGAATGCTTTCAGCACCTTGTTGAATCAATGCCACGTAGAATTAAGGCAGTTCTGAAGGCAAAAGGGGGTCAAACACCGTATTAGTATGGTGTTCCTAATAATCCTTTAGGTGAGTGTACACTGCATTATTGTGTCTTTGGTGGAATATACAATTTAGATATTATTATAAAATATAAATATTATTTTCATGTTAGAAGTAAAAATATTCTCTGTGAAAAGTGTTGACTATCAAATACATCAAAATATTCAAAATCAGGCATGTCAAACACGCAGCCTGCGGCCCGCAAGACAGATCCTAGTTAGCACTAAACTTGTACAAAATGATTACTATTATTTGTGATTGAATCATTCTGCATCTTCGGCGTAACTTATTGACTTTTCTTACTTCCGCCTTCTGACAAAACCACATTTTCCCATGGCATTATGGTACCAGAAACATCATCTGCTAGTATAGTTGCAGCTGCGGCATCAACTCCTTGATACCCTAGGCATGACACTGCCCCAAGCCCTCGACACCACCCCCCGACCCGCAATGAGCCTTAACCAAAGTTAATGAGCCGCGACGTCGCAACTGAAGTGCTAGGCTGCAGCATCCTGGCAGGATACACTACTGGCTAATCTGCTGAGACTGGCCACTGGGCAGAACTGACCATCACGAGTAGTAATAGTTCACATATTTTCATGTAATGCAGCGGGAGATCGACAGGTGGATTGGTGCGGCGTCTGCAGTGATGCAGGCTCTGCATCGGTCTGTCGTGGTGAAAAAGGAGCTGAGCCATAAGGCAAAGCTCTCAATTTACCAGTCGATCTACATTCCGACCCTCACCTATGGTCATGAGCTGTGAGTAGTGACCGAAAGAACGAGATCACAAATACAAGCGGCTGAAATGAGTTTCCTTCACAGGGTATCTGGGCTTTCCCTTAAAGATAGGGCGAGAAGCTCAGTCATCAGGAGGAACTCAGAGTAGAGCCGCTGCTCCTCCGCATCGAGATGAGTCAGATGAGGTAGCTGGGACATCTGATCAGGATGCCTCCTGGATGCCTCCCTGGTGAGGTGTTCCGCGCACGTCTAACCGGGAGGAGGCCCCAGGGAAGACCCAGGACACTCTGGAGGGACTATGTCTCTCGGCTGGCCTGGGAATGCTTTGGGATTCCCCCGGAAGAGCTAGTAGAAGTGGCCGTGGAGAGGGAAGTCTGGGCATCTCTGCTCAAGCTGCTGCCCCTGCAACCCAATCTCGGATAAGCGGAAGAGGATGGATGGATATTTTCACTTTTTTTGCTCTAGTTTTATGTAATTTTGTGCCAGTATTGTAATGAACATTTAGTGCAGACTACAGCTGAAGATCTGAAGTAGACGCGAGAAGTTGATGAGTTGTTTATTAACAAATTTTTGTGATTTTGAGATTGTAAAATTAGTGCAGGTCAGGGGGCTTTTTGCATATTGGCTTATTTTACAATATAAACTTTGAAGTAAACTTAGTAAAGTGAAATTTGATTTTTGGAGGATTTGTTTTCCAACTTGAATTATTGAGCAATTGAATTCAGTGAGCATTTTCATGATTTCAGTTTACACGAACAGAAATTTGCACTGTTTACGTCACCATACTCTTACAACGTAGAGAATGCGCCTGAGAATATCCAAATGGAATTGATTGAACTGCAGTCAGATTCCAATCTGAAGGCAAAATAGAACAAAGTTGGTGTGCCAGACTTGTATACTTACCTGCCACCCTCATATGTGCAGATCCGTAAGTTGGCATCAAGAGTACTGTCTATGTTCGTTACCACTTACCTTTGTGAGCAATTGCTTTCATTAATGAAAGCTACCAAAACCCCACATCGCTCAAGACTTACCATCGAGCACCTTTCATCCCTCATAAAAGTTGCAGCTGCACACGATTTAAAGCCTGAATTGACAAACTGGTTACTAACAAGAGATTCCAAGTGTCGGGACAAAAGAAATAGATCTCAGACTGTAAGACTCCTATATAAGGACCTAGCTAAGAGGCTAAGACTCTAATTGTACGCTGTTGTACGTAGATTTATGGAAATAAATTGCTTTTCTTTAAAATTTAAACTTTAAGTGGCACATTTTTTAAAAGTTTTCAGTATTGGAAAGAAAGCTACAGTAACTGTGTATAACAGTATAATAGTATTTGTTACAGTGAGGCCCGCAGATGCACGTATGGCAGTCGAAGCGGCACACCAATGGTAGTGAGTTTGACATGCGAGCTCTAAATTGCTAATATTCACTATAAAAAGTGCTTTACAAAGTGAAGGATTCTTGATAATGCTCCACAGGAAAGATTCAATGTAATAAAAAAACATTGGCTGTCAGTATTTTGAGGTATCAATAGTTGTGGCTCCTGACTCACTGCTCCAAGGACGTAGTTTCTCAATTTGTGTGGCTCTGCATATACTCTTCATGTTCGCATGGGCTTTCACTAGTATGTCAGTTTCCTCACATATCCCCAAAAAATGCGTGTTAGTTTGACTGGAAACTAAACTAGCCTAATATGAGTAAGCATGGGAATGTGAGTGTGCTCAGAAATAGACAGATGTCTCCTCCAGAGACATCTAATTGTATTAGAATAGGTTCTGAATCCCCATGAACTTGTAATTGAAGAAATTGATTAAAAAATGAATGCTAGCAATCTTCAAGAAAGATGCTGTGTAAAACTATTTGATAACAGTTTATCTTGAAAGTTTTTACAATTACATTGAATATGGATTTATTATTTTTGCTCCACTTTAATGACACTTTATAAAATTTACATTTAATTTATTGAAATTTTTTGAATATGTTGTACACGATTTAACTGTCTGATAGTGTTTATGTTGAAAACATCTTACAACATACATCGGTTGGTAATACCCACAATAGAAGTTTCTGTGTAAATAAAGACACAATAAAATCCATGGCATCAAAGTTACATAACATTTTGAAACCCACTTACTCCATGCTAGGGCCAAAGTGGGATCAAAGCCTATCCCAGCAGTGCTGGAAACAACTCTGGAGAGGCCGCCAATCCAGTGAAGGGCCCTTTTTCACACATAACAAAACTTGCACTCATACGGGGGCAAATTTCTAATTGCCAACTAACCTAAACTGCAATTCTTTGTAGATGTGTAATAAACACTCACACAGACACGAGAAAAATGTACAGACTCCACAAAGAAAATATCCTGGCACAAGACACTGGATTAACAAGATTGCAGCACTACCTGCTTTACCACTGCTCTGCCCACCATGAAAGTTGCTATATAAAAAAAATACTGATTTACACTATGCATTTTGAAAATTGCCACTGTATATATAAAATACTGTATTCATAATTCCCCAGGAAAGGTGTTCTACATAAAGTAACGATTATTTGTCAAGGGATTCCATGAATGTCTAATAGTATTTACTGTGGATAACACATTACTTCATAGTTACTGTTGATAGTATTCGAAATAAAGGTACAATATAAAACAGATCATGTGAAATACTTTATAATGAAAGTTGCTATGTAAAATAAAGGTTACTTGGCATTAGCCACTACATATAACAGGCAATATTAAAACAAAAAAATATATGTTCATAAGATTTTCCAAGAAAAGATGTTATGGAAATAAAGATTATTTGTCAGGGGATTCTGTGTAAGGTGCTCTACAGCATTATGTAATCTTGTGAAGGTTTATCTTAAAATATACCTTATGTATATTAGTTGATGGCTTATGTAGTGAAAAAGTCTATATTCATTACAAAGGTGTAACTAGTTGCTGGCTCAGCATAACCCTATATTAATGAAGCTGATTCAGAAAACAGAAACACAAATGGATGAAAGTATGAAAGGTACAATATAAAATAAATATTTTAAATAGTTCTCTATACAAGAAGTTACTGAATGCTGAATTAAGATTACATATTAATGATCACTCTAACAACCTATATATAAAATAATGTCTACAGCAAGTTATAGATTATTATATAAAATAAAATTGCTTTCTTATGCTCCTTGTGAAAGATACTTTAAGAAACCAGGACAGCTTATGGGATGGGAGCACTGCCTTTCTGCATTAAGCACAGGTCAGTCCTTCTGCTCATTGTATAATCCATTACCAACCCCAAAGTCATTCCAGGTATTCCTCTACACAGTGGAATTATATCCTGCACAAATGTCATTTACCACAGTGGTCTTAAATGTGGTGGGCTCCATATTGGTCCATCCTTCGATTTAACAAAGCACATGCCGGTTTCTGTAAAGCTTCTCCACAGGGACAAGCTGCTAGTCATTGGTATGTGAATTGAAGTGCCCAGAGCCCAATGATGTAATGATATTTTAATTCTCCTTCTATGTAATCCTTGCGGCGTCCCAGCACTGGCGTTACAGTGTCGTGTTTCAGCCACTTAATGAAGTCATTAATACAGGTTATAATTACACAGAGCCACAGTGGAGCAAAAGAGCATGAAACAGTTTAAGCGCACACAGGTACCTACAGTTTAAAATGAATGTATATCTGCTCATTGGGGTGGAATACTGGATTTCTCCACCTGCAAGGAAGAACTGCATGGAACCATGCAGGCTAAAACTATGGATTTCTTTTGTTTGAATTTATCCCACACCTTCTGGTGATGAATAAATGCAGCAGCAAGACTTAACTGTGTCTATAAGCGACTGTGAAAAAGGGAGTGCCATCTGACTGAAGTACACCCAACACCCCCGACTCCCACCATATTAGTCCCTTGCTCTGTGCCTATCATTCTTCTACATATTCCTCATTGTAGCTTAACATTATAGAAGAGCAAACTGGGTCATAGGACTTACCAGTCTGAAGCAGTGCCACATCGGCCAGGTCCATGCAGATCCCTTGACCATGCATCAGGGAATGGAGGGGCTTATCCACCCCAGGGGGTGGAAAACACCGGAGCCCAGAGCCACAACGGGGGGAGTACACCCCACACAGGGTGCCCTTCCCTAAGGCACAGGTTGGACAGCATCCACAGCCAGGTTCCCTTACGGTTTCCTCACAGCCCACTGGTGCCTTGCAGCGTGCCAGCTTCTCCTCAGAGCAGGGTGGGCAGCGGATGGCTTCATCACTCAGGCACAAGCTTAGCAAGAGCAGGAGCACCGCCGCTGAGATGCCAGGAGAGGGCATTGCAAGCATGAATCCAGGTTTCCTGACAAAAGTGAGCAGGTGTAAAGCTGCTGTAGAAGTCCCAGTTGTTCAGCAAAGAAAAGGTCCACTGCCACCTCTGAACAATATATCAGCTAAAATGAATGTTGCACAAGGTGCACTGTGCAGATGTTACCAGTAGGGTCTTCTTCACTACAAGATTTACAGTTACAACGATGAGACCTCTTTTCAAAAACAAAAGGGAGAAAAAAGAAGAAAGTCTTCTTTAGACACTTAAAGTAGTAACAGACCAGAAGACAGCTGGCAAGAATTATTTCTCATGCACAATTCAAAAACAAAATAAAGGCAGAAGAGAAAATGGAAATCTTTTATTCTTTGCTTCCCCGTAGTCCAGGTGGTGCTCCTCAGGCAGCCTTAATTCACAGTCAAAAAGACAACTCTCTCTCCTCTGTCTCTCTAATACACACACACACACACACACAGAAGGCAGTCAAGCTCTAGACTAGCTGCAAAAATGAGGCTTCCTGGACTTTATACAGACAGGGCTCTGGCCACACCTCCCCTCTCCTGTTGAAGAGCCAGGGAGCAGGGAAGGAAGACATGAGGCAGGCGGGCGAGCAAGCATAAGAGTGAGTGAGAGAGAGAGAGAGAGAGAGAGAGGGAGGGAGGGAGAGTGTGTGTGTGTGTGAGAGAGAGAGAGAGAGAGACAAAGCCAGACAGGCTGAACCCCTGTGTGCATTGCTCACATATACATCTACAAACATATGTTTGCCACACTACATATATATACAGACTGCCTCACACATGTCATCTGTATTTAAATATTCATCTCCACACATATAAATTGCACATTTTTGCCCACATACTGCCAGATACACCTACTTGAAGTTGCTACATACAGAAATAAACTCCACAACAGACACTGACAGACACACACTCAGTGCATCACTTTACACATATATGTATGTGAAAAACATAACCTGTTCCTTTATAAATATATCTGTAAGCAGACAGAGCACACCTGTTGGAACATACAGTATCTTTGTGATGTTAAACACACACACAATGCTATTTGAAGATAAGTCTTTAGTGAAAAGTCAAGCAAAATGACACCTTTTATTGGCTAACTAAAAAGATTACAATATGCAAGCTTTCGAGGCAACTCAGGCCCCTTCTTCAGGCAAGATGTAATGAAAAGATGTAAAGATAAGTCTTCATACAGACAAAATGTAACCTGCGCTAAATACACTTATATGTGCCACATTCCAATAGTATAAATAACAATATCTTCACACACACCACTGTGTCTGCTTCAATATATTTGTACACATATAATGCAGTTTTTTCACACATTAATACTGAACCTATTATTATTATTAATACATATTTAGCTGGATTCTTATCTATTTCAAATTTCCAGACCAGAATACATCATAATCGTTTATATGTGTCTCTTTAGAACTGGAGGTGAGGAAAGTGAAGTGAATCAATCACAGTCACACAGTGACTCAGGAGCAGCAATTGAAAAAACAGCTTTGTAGTTTAAAACCTACTGCCTTAGCCTCTGTACCTGTTTTAGTATAAATGCACACATATGCACATTTTACCTGTTTAAACCTACTATTATGTGCACACAGATACACTGCACCCTTGTAAAGAAGTCAGTATGCACAGATTATGCTTTTTAAATATATAAATACACAGATAAACCTGTTTCTTTATATTTAATTAATTACATTTATATAGCACTTTTCTAACCAACTCAGAGCGTTTTTGCATAGACAGTGGGGAACCACTTCAGCCACCACCAATGTGTAGCATCCACCTGTATGGATGTGATGGCAATCATTCTTGTTCTAGTACGCTCATAACACTATAGCAATTAGGTGCTGAAGGGCTGAGAGACATAGTTAGCCACTAAGGGACAGGGGATGATTAGGGGGCAACATGACCAGGTCATGGTGGGTAATTTATCCAGGACATTTTGAAACACTGTACTCTTTTCAAATGATGTCCAGGAATCTTGTACAACCACATAAAGTGACAACCTTGGTTTTATGTCTCATTTGAAGGATGCATCCCTGCTGGCACACATATATAGAATTAATGCACCTGCTTAAATTTACACGTATGCATAAGCACCCCTTTCCTCTTTGCATCTACAAGCATATACACACACTCTAAGGTGCCACGGAATAGCTTAAACACCAGCCCAAGAGAACAGTTTCTGGTTGGAATTTGCACATTTTCATCATGTGTCTGCAAAAATTTCCTTCTGTGTATTCCGGTTTTATTGTCATGTCCCAAACATGTTGTGATATTTAAGTAGTGACTACTTGTGGTCATCCTCAAACCCAAAGGAGGGCCAATAGGTACACAAAAAGTGTCTTTGTTTAAATAAACATAAATCACATTAGGGAAAGTTACCACAAGGACTATGCACAGAACAAAGTGAAATAATGCAATAAAAGAGCAGCTTCCTGCCCAACAGGCCATTTCTTACAGGATTTTCCCTAAACTAACTTGGGGCTAAATACTCTGCCAAATACCCTCTTCCATGTTTCTAACCACCTTTGGCCTCTCTTTTTCCTGCAAGTTGAGCTCTCCCCAACATCTGTTCTTCTGACTACTAGCAAAAGGTATGTGTTTAAGCAAAGATGCTTTTAAGTGACATCTTAGAATCACATCTGGGGAGACCTCCTGGTGGCCTCAGGTGTCCCTGCAGTTCTGAACTCCAGTTACTATTTAAAGGATCAGGCAAACCCACTGAGGCACATCTAATACAACATTTAGCAGTGTGGCATTGCATAACATAAAAAACTTCTCTGTGCCAACTATTTGCCGTAGGACTCCTAATCCATTAAGTTATGTCCCCCACTTCCCTTCCATATGTTTTAAGCTGCCGAAATATCTACTTCCAAGGCTCTTTCCAATACAGAAGAAGCTTGTATCCCCTTCATTAACTAGCATAGCCACCAATAATGACAATTTTAGTGCCTTCAGGGGCATCTAACTGCCCACATCCTGTCTTGGATGGCCTGAAATACCTTAGAAAATGGATGAACTCATTTATAAATATACTGTACCTCATTAAATATACCTGTCAGCACAAATACATACAAACTGCAGCTGTTCACAAACAGAAAAAATGCACCTGCTTAAATATATCTGTTGTCACTCATGCCCATCGGTAGTTCACCTTCTGGGCACATCAGAGTTAAGCACTACCACCCTGGGACATGAAGTGGCACTGCTGCGGAGAATGCTGTCTCTTTTTCCACCACAGCCCAGAGAAACTGCCCAGTTACGGCAACTGACTCTTCCACTTCCAGTCCAGCGAAGAAGATGCTCCCAGCAGGGGTTGTCTCATTGCAGGACGGAGCACAAACCTGATATGTGTGACTTAGTAACTGCACCTTGATCAAGGAAACGGCACCTTTCAGGCAATATTGCTCCTACATTTCTTTGATGGACATGTGTGTTCCCACTGTCAACAACACTGTACATGTGAACATGTACCCTGAGCCCATAGCTGCACACCTACTCAGGTGTTCCTACTTCACCTGTTTATACCATCATGCAAAATCACTTACTGAAAGAGGCAAAGTGTACCTGTTTAAGTATACTTGTACACATACATAGACACTCATTCTGTATTTATACAGATAGATCTTTACCTGTTTAAATAAACCTGTATGCACACACACAAAGACAGACTGCTTCTGACCTGTGCTCTTATACTTGATCCAAATCACACACCCATTTACTTTGGCATTGTGTTAATCAACAGGATTGCTTGTGATCTTTGACTTTCTTTTGTATTGAGAAGCCATTTCTGGGCACGGCTAAGCCCAGTTGTCTGGCTACATTTCAGGCAGGAGGTCACGCTCAGATGCCATTTATAAAAGGAAAGTAGCTAATGGACTGCTGTCATTTCATATTTAGGCACTATGCCAGTTATTTCAATGGAGCTGAGACTAATGTACAATCAATGATGCACCAAACATTTAATGATGGAAAAAAATATCTTGGTTAAAGTACAGCTGTATTATTATAAGGTTTGGGAACTGTGCTACAGTTTGGGTTGCAGAAACATGGCTTGATTGCAAAAGAAAAACAAAATATAAATGTCAAGCTCTTAAAGAACAGTCTACCAGTTGGTTTGCTGTCCAGCAAACTACCCAGCCATGAAGCTATTACTAATGGGCAGTTCTAGAGTGAACAAGTCTTTCTGAACCAATCTTTTTAGTCAAGTGAGCATTATTTCTGGAAAATTTGTGGTTTTAATTGCAATTCCGTGAACTTAAAAAAGGGTTAGCTGTAACTCACAATTTAATAAAAAAACGGTGAAGTGATGTGGTGAATTGGGACATGGGTTTGTGTCCCAAGTCCACCCAGCCTGGAGTTTTCATCTCCCCATGTTTGCATGGGTTTCTTCTGCGTGCTCCAGTTCGTGACTCTACTTATGAATTCAGTAGATGGATTGGCAGAGCATGGGGGGGGTTACGATGTCACTAGAACAGGGTGTGTGGCACTCCCAATACCCATGCAAAAGGATGGACGAAGGTCCAAGTCTTTAGAGACCTGGTGCTTTCTGTCCGGCTATATGGTTGCGACACATCAATGCTACCCAGTGACCTGAGATGAAGACTGGACTGCTTTGGTACTGTGTCTCTTAGGAGAATCCTTGGGTACCGCTGCTTTGATTTTGTGTTGCTCATGGAGTCCCAAATGAGGCACATGACCTGAAATTTGAGGGAGCATCAGTTTTGTCACTACAGTCATGTGTTGCGTGATTCCCTGAAGGTGATCCAGCTGGCAGGATAGTCATTGTTGAGGACCCAAATGGCTGGACCAGGCCAAGGGGACACCCATTTAACACCTTTCTGTGGAAGATAGAAGGTAATTTCCAGAGGGTGTCTGCTGATCTCGTGCTGTTTCGTCATGTGGTGGCTATGGCAACACACTGTGTCAGTGCATGCTTCCCCAACCTGACCTGACCTGCTCCAGCTTATCCCCACTGTCCAGAGACATGCATGTTAGGTGAATTGGTGGTGTTAATTGGCCCTTGTGTGTGTGTGTGTGTGTGTGTGTGTGTGGGTTTGCCCTGTGATGGACTGGTGCCCTGTCCAGATTTTGTTTCCTGCCTTGTGCGCTATGGTAGCTGGGTTAGACTCCAGCCAGAAACCCGATCCCTGTGGTCATGGTCTGGAATAAGCGGGTTAGAAAATGAAACAACAATGACATGAAGTGACTGAAGCTGTCAAAAATAATTTCAGGTACTGCAGGTTTTGAATGCAAACACATACATAGACTTATGATTTAATAGATGAAAATGCCCATTTAATTAGTAATTGAACAGGATCAGTCAGGTCTGCCAAGTCATTGATTTATTAACACCACATTTTCATTTTAATTTGAATATTATCACAAAACATCCATTTTCTAAACCTGTTTATCCTGGATAGGGTGGTGGGGAAGCTATAGCCTCACCAAGGAAGCATAAGACAAAAGGCAGGAACAATCACTGAAGGGGGCATCACAGGGTGAACGCACATATCAGGGGTTAATTTGGCATTTTTGATCCACCTAATTTGCATTTCTTTGGGAGGAACACCATGCAGAAATGGAGAGAACATACAAACTCCACACAGGCAGCACATGGGATTTGAAACCCGGTCTCTTTGTTATGAGGAAGCAGCACAATGCTGCACAACCCACGCAACCACACATGCAACACGTACATTACATATCATGCACTTTGATAAAAGATGTGATTTTAGCTATATTTAAACAATCATACCTACAGTGCACTCAATTTCATAAGCCAAAATAGTTCCTGGTTTAATACAGTATGTGCCTAAAGTCATTGTACACTCAGACTGAATGGAAGAACCATCCATTCATTTTCTGATTATGCTTAATCTAGATCAGCAGTCTTGGATGCCTGAGCAGCGCTAAACACGGGCAGGAAGAAAATCGGGACGGGGATCCAGCAAATGTAAATGTCGACCACCCGTCAGGTCTACGGCTGTATCACGGACACACTGACAATCTGAACCTGCAGCACTGGGAGAAAGTGGACTAACAACAAGTGCTTGCAGTGAGCCGAGTCGAAACCCCAGATTGGTGGTTGAACACTCTAGTAAAGTAAGCGGTGGACTGAACTGTTGTTCGCGGTGACAGTTAACGCATAATAATTAAAATGCCAGTCGAATTCGTCATAAAACTGGAACAGCGCTAGTATTAGTATTGTCAAGCACTAAGACACATTTCAATAAATTGGTACTTTTACAAAATAAATAACCCCGGACGATAACCCAAACCCACCCAACCAATTAAATACAAACACACCATTATTTACAACACAAATGATTGCCTCGCCCAGGCATTCGACTGAAAACTACCTCCATATTTTGTCCAATATTTCTCCCGTGGTTGAACACTCGCGCGCTTTGTCACGGAACGTACTCTCTTGGTCGTGTTGAAGACGCCGTTTCTCAATCACTGTATTTTCTCTTACGTCCATTTTCTTAACTACGTTATAAAGTAAAGGTGAATGATGCACCAAATAAGGGAGAGTCAGAAAACCGAGGCGAGCGTTCAAAAAAGGGCGCGCAGGTTACTCAAGCTCAGGCGGCCCGCGTGCCATCTGAATGACGACACAGGTAGTAAACCAATCAGTAGCTGTTACGTCACATTGGCCGGCCTGCCGTCAACCGTTCCCGGATTTTACAAACGGAGAGTGAACACGCCGAAAAAAACGGACACGGCAATACTGTAAAACTCTGCTGCATTTGAAAACGTCACGGGCGGGCTGTAGTCTGCACAGTAACGCGTTGGAGTCAGCACAGCACGTACGAAGCTATCCTGGCGAATGTGACTGGCGGGCAAAAGGCAATACCAGGGACAGATCCCAAATTCATGGAGAAGGTCTAACTGCCAGAGACTTGCGGTCAGGGGAGGCAGGTGAGGCTCTCATGAAATGTAAAAAAAAACTAATAATGATAACATAAAATAAATTTGTCTACTGGTTTGTGCTCTAAATTTGCTTTTTGTATGATTCTAATAATTTCGATCATTTTTATAGTCAAAATCGCTGAATTTGAGCATTTCCTTATCAAAAACAGGACTGCCCTGTCCCTAACACACTGGGTTGATGCAATGCAATAAACACAAATTAGTAAACACAAATATAAAAATAACAATGATAAAGATCACCTGTAAAAGTCTTCTGTAGGTCGGCAGACATTAAGACCCAACTATGCAAATGTGTAAAATATAAAACAATATTGTAGCAGGCAAACGTCTGATGCAGTTATCAGTAGTGTGGGGCAATGTTCCTGCAGATGACCGTACAGAGACATCATTTCCAGGCAACATGGAGCCAGGAAGGCCAGGACATCCAATATTTCAAGAAGCTGAAAACGAGGACCAGCCTATGTGAGGAGGATCTCCAAGTTAACAACGGAAATCTGAAGTATAGTGTGTGGAGCAGATGAGGAGATGGGAAACTGGAGCAATGATGATTCACATGCGGGAAAAGGCATGTGGGGTGACTGAAAAGCAGTACATGTATGCAGAGAGAGGACAATGCAAAGTAAGGCGTGAATTGTCCTGGTGTTTCGCAGCACAATTGTTGTTATGTGTGGAGTTCCCGATGGGCCCCAACTGCAATGAGGTTTAGCAAACTGCCTGTTCTGTGTTCTGATGTTAACAGTAAATATGCCTGACTGTCTTAGGGCTCAAATGTTCATGTCCTGTGTGGGGTCTTTGTGTGTGTGTGTCTGCAACCGACTTTTCATGCATAATGCGTTGTAGTTGATCAGACAGTTGTATTGTTGGAGTGTGCTTTTTAATAAAATGCTGCCCCCAAATTTTGTAGCCCTAGGCAACAGCCAAGTTCGCATACATGCTAGAGAGAGCATTGATGACATCTAAAACTCCAGGTGGTCCAATCTGTAACCTGAAGCTTCAGTCATTCTGGTTTGGCTCAGCGTTTGTTCTCTGTTTTCATGCTCAGATGTTTTGGTCACTTTTGTTAATGGGGCAGACATCAAAAAACTGATATTTCTAAAGGGTCTTGAAAAGCTGCACATCACACAACATCACACAGACCAGGCAACAGTCAGAGATAATCCACATGAAGTGTAAACACACTGATTTTTTTTTTACAAACTCTTAGCCCCATTCAATCCTACAAACACTTATGTTTCCTCTTGGCTTGTTTATATTTAATAATCTGAATTTTTTTCATTTCCTTTGTATTTTTGTTATCATATGTCCACGTGCCACATCACAGAAAGTACATAATGCTAAGAGGTGATTGGCATTATAAACTTAGTGACCACCTTCAGGTGACCAATGGCTCTGGCCCTTTTAAAACTCAGAGGTTTTGATTTGATAAACAATGAAATACAGTATAGTGAGTACAATATAGTTTTATTTTTTTACTGATACAGAGTATAATGAAATTCTTTTTTGAATCCTTGAACAATATGCCAACATGTGTCTGTTTCTGACACCATAATTCTCACTCCAGAGGTTATGTAAAATGTAACAATACAGAATACAATAGGCTAAAAGTAGCATGGGCCAGGGTTCTGGTGGGCCCTTGTTCTGAGGCCCATTCTTCATCACCCCAGTACAAACTATTGGAGTTTATTGTCTACCTGTCATGGTCTAGCCAGGGTTCCCTCCCTGGCTTTAATTTCCTTTATCTTATTTTTTTATTGTGTTGTTTTTTCTAATATATTTTTAAACATTTTGTAATATAAATGTATCTATTCCTTTCTCTTCTTTGATATTTAAAAGTTTTTGTTAGGTGTCTTTTTATTTTGTCAGTGTTAATTGTTATTGTCCTCCTTCTTTGTATCTGGAACCTAAAGGGACAGGGTCCACTAACTAGCCTTTATATGTGACCTGATTGGTTTCAGTACTATTGTTGAGGCATTAGTATTCTCTACTATTGTTCAGCTCGCAATTTTTGATTTTGCATATCGGTATTTGAATTGTGAATTTTCTCTTTTCCAAACTTTGTTTTTTGTAATTCTGCTGTTGCTTTTGGGTTTTGCATAATTGATTGTGGATATGGATTTGTCAGCCTTTTAGGCTGCTTCTTGTAGATATTTTTTTTTTGACATTTTATATTTTTGTTTACCTTTTAGAATTTATTGTCAATAAACACTAAAATTATTCTGTTATAGAACATTGCTTTATTATTTAAGATCAGGAATTTTGTGGACCCCCTCTCAGTGGAGGTTGCAGGCCAAAACCTGCTTGGGACATTCAGGGCCAGGCTTACTTTGTATTTTTAGACCTTATTAGAGTGGGAAGATCTGTCTTTTTTATATGAAGCCTTTTGCTGAGTTTTGTGTGAATCCTGAATCAAAACAATACCTGTACAGGATACAGAATCTTCTTATCTAATACACTACCGTGGCTGTCTGTTTGTCTGTCCAGGATTTTAAATCACCTGTAACTCGCAAACGGTTTGACCTATTGACCTGAAATTTGGTACACATATACTAGGTGACCTCTACTGTCCGCTTTCGGCGTGATGATTTTTATTACTCTTTTTATTTTTATTTTATTTTATTGTAGAATCAACTTTCGGCAGCAGCCAGGCACCGTTCTCATCCCTACCACCTTTGCTGTCGCTCCCCCTAACTCTTCATATCTTAAATCATTCTTGTGGCAGATTGCACTTAAGTGAAAAATTAAGAAAAACACACTAAATAATTGCAACACAAAAACTGACTTAATCAGGTTTAATGCGAATGACAGAACAGAAGAAGCAGGCCACTAGGGTGGAGAAAAGAAGAGCTGCTCAGGAAGCAGCAAGTGCATCAACCTCTGAGCAAATGAATGCTAAAATTACAGAGAAAGAGCTACTAGCTAAAAAAGACATCTGTGCTGTGTTTGACCTTAACTGCAGCTGAACACAAATGAATCTTCTTACAATATCCATCCATCCATTTTCCAACCCGCTGAATCCAAACAGAGGGTCACGGGGGTCTGCTGGAGCCAATCCCATCCAACACAGGGTGCAAGGCAGGAAACAATCCCAGGCAGGGTGCCAACCCACCACAGCTTCTTACAATATTCTGCGCTTTAACCAGTGCAAACCAAAAGAGCCAACAGAAAGACCAATCAGTGCAAAAGTTACACTTAACAAAAAATAATATAATAATGAGACAGCCTTCTCCATACCACTCACCCAATTCAGCTCAGGGCCACGGGGGCTGAAGATGATCCTGACAACATCGAGCACAGCCCTGACTGGACTCATCATAGGGTGCACTCATACACAGGCCAGTTTACAATTTCCTGGTAATCTATTTCTTTGGTAATATTGAAGGAAATTCCATTTAGAGACAGAGAGACAACATGCATGCAGACAAGAAACAAGTTTGGGATTATAAACCCGGAATAATTAATCCGTCAAGCAACAACCCAAACCACTGTGCTACCAATCATAATAACAAATTAAGGTTATAAAAGAGTCCCTGCATCTTCCGAACAACGGTCGGGAGCCGTGAGCCGTGGTGTCCAGGCAAATCCAAGCTAACAGCCCTTCCAGGATGATTCCAGCCCGATTGGAGCGACACAGTCTCATTACCTACGCAGAGGATGGCCCTGGACACATCAACACATGCTCCCCAGTGGGCCAGCAAGTCTAACCCAATTATGCATTTGTCTTTAATGTCCATGAGCCAGAATTCGTGGCTGGTCTGGCTCGTCCCTACTACTACAGTCAATAGTTTCTTTCCGGGCATTTTTGTCCGTTCACCCGTAACCGTCGCAGTTCGATGTTAGAAGGAGTCCAGTCTTTTGGAAGAGGACCAGCTGTTTGGGCAACACTCCTCTCTGTAATAGACAAATAGTGGACCCGTGTCCACTAAGGCACTACATGGCCGTCCGTCTATAATGCAGTCTAGGTATAGTCCACCTGAAAACCCACAGCGCCCCACTTTAGGGCAGTCATTGCGGAGGGATGCTGAAAATTGGAGCGAGGGTCCCCTCACGGCCTCACTCCGAAGTCGTTTCCCGAAGGTGATGTTGTACGAGGCAGGGGACTTGGAGCAGGGCAGTCCCTGGCAAAATGCCCTGGTTCTCCGCGCGGAAACAGCGGTCCGATCTTTGTCTCTGTCGGGGAATTGATGATGGCTGGGCGACTGACCTCCACACCCTCAGGCTGGTCCCTTTCTACCACTCGCTCAACTGCTCTCGATAGCGGCTTGGGCGTGATGATTGGCGTGCGGAGACCCAAACTGTAGTACCTCTTCAGCCCGTTCAGCCTCCCGTAGTGCCTCGCTCAAATGTCTGGGCGACAGACAGACATGCTGGCGAAGACGCTCTGGTGCAAGGCCCGCAGGAAAGCATGAAGACTGAGTTCTTCCCTTGCTGCTGTCGAGAAAGTAGGGTAACCTTTCCGCATAGACCCTGATGTCAGCTGCAAATGCTCCCACACTCTCACCTTCACGCCGATGTCGGTTTGTCAGCTCCTCCCTGCTGTGTTCCGCTGAGGTTCTCTGTCCAAAGCGACGGGTGAGAGCATCGGTGAGGGCCTGAAGATCACGACACTCCTCAGGCGGCAGGTCGATGAGTACCTGAAGTGCGGGACCCTCCAAGGCAAGGGCCAAGTGTGTTGCAGCTTCCTCGCAGCTCCAACCATTGTGAAGAGCAGCCAGATCCACTTGTGCAAGGTATGGCTCCAGGGGCGTCAACCCGCTGTATCGTGGCAGCTTAGCGGGTGACCGTGTGGGGAGGACCGGCCGACTGGTGATTTGGGGTGTCGTTGCGGCAGCTACAGGTTCATTCCGGCCGTGCCTAGAAGATCGCAACACTGTCCGGGAATACTGGCACCCTCAGGCCAGTTTGTCCTTTTCTCCGTGCAGTTCTGCTGATCAGGCGCTCCAACATAACGCTATTTTCCGAGATGGCACGCTCTATTTCTTCAAGACTCTGTTCCATGGGCGTCTTCTAAACAGCCTGGTCTCCCACTTCTGACACCAATGTAGCGACCCGTGGAGGAGTCTTTTAAGATTTCGAGCCGAACTCTGCCGTGCACCTCTCGAAGCTGTCGGCTAGCGGCTTGCCAGCGTCATGCACGCAACTGCACCCAGCTCTTTAAGAAGAGAACACTCGTGCCCCATACACGCCGACTCCGAGTGTCTCGGTAGTTTGCTTAGATAAAATCTTAGCAATAAACAGCTCTGTCCTGTTGTATCTTTTATTACAGAAGATAGTCAGAAACAAAAGCTCAACATTATTGCTGCGCCATTGCCAAGGTCAAGCACGAAGACACATTTCAATAAATTGGTACTTTTTACAAAATAAATAACCCCCGGACGGCGATAACCCAAACCCACCCAACCAATTAAATACAAACACACCATTATTTACAACACAAATGACAATACGTAAATTCCGACATACAATAAGCTTTTTATAAATTACCCATAATTTCCCCGCAAACTATTTACATAAATTACCCATGAGCGTCACTCCATGCGCTTGCTGCCGGGTTGTTACAGTATTGTTGATACCCCGGGACAACAAAGTCCGTATAATCTACACAGGGGTCGCGACTGAAAACGATTGGCTTAGATTTGGGTAGGTCACGGCAAATACATTTTTCACCCACTGCCAATCCTTTTAAGAAGATGTTACTCTTACAATAACTACAATAAACGCAACTGGCGGAGGTTATCGTACTTACCAATGTTGTAAACGTGACGGGCTTTACTGACGCGCTCAGGGTAATTTGTGCTATTTCTTATTATCTTGTTTGTGTTTTCATTTCTTCGGCATCGTTTTGTGTGGCACTCCATGCCCATTTTTCCAGTTTATGTGCCATTCGTCGGTACCGCGCGCTTTGTCACGGAACGTACTCTCTTGGTCGTGTTGAAGACGCCGTTTCTCAATCACTGTATTTTCTCTTACGTCCATTTTCTTAACTACGTTATAAAGTAAAGGTGAATGATGCACCAAATAAGGGAGAGTCAGAAAACCGAGGCGAGCGTTCAAAAAAGGGCGCGCAGGTTACTCAAGCTCAGGCGGCCCGCGTGCCATCTGAATGACGACACAGGTAGTAAACCAATCAGTAGCTGTTACGTCACATTGGCCGGCCTGCCGTCAACCGTTCCCGGATTTTACAAACGGAGAGTGAACACGCCGAAAAAAACGGACACGGCAATACTGTAAAACTCTGCTGCATTTGAAAACGTCACGGGCGGGCTGTAGTCTGCACAGTAACGCGTTGGAGTCAGCACAGCACGTACGAAGCTATCCTGGCGAATGTGACTGGCGGGCAAAAGGCAATACCAGGGACAGATCCCAAATTCATGGAGAAGGTCTAACTGCCAGAGACTTGCGGTCAGGGGAGGCAGGTGAGGCTCTCATGAAATGTAAAAAAAAACTAATAATGATAACATAAAATAAATTTGTCTACTGGTTTGTGCTCTAAATTTGCTTTTTGTATGATTCTAATAATTTCGATCATTTTTATAGTCAAAATCGCTGAATTTGAGCATTTCCTTATCAAAAACAGGACTGCCCTGTCCCTAACACACTGGGTTGATGCAATGCAATAAACACAAATTAGTAAACACAAATATAAAAATAACAATGATAAAGATCACCTGTAAAAGTCTTCTGTAGGTCGGCAGACATTAAGACCCAACTATGCAAATGTGTAAAATATAAAACAATATTGTAGCAGGCAAACGTCTGATGCAGTTATCAGTAGTGTGGGGCAATGTTCCTGCAGATGACCGTACAGAGACATCATTTCCAGGCAACATGGAGCCAGGAAGGCCAGGACATCCAATATTTCAAGAAGCTGAAAACGAGGACCAGCCTATGTGAGGAGGATCTCCAAGTTAACAACGGAAATCTGAAGTATAGTGTGTGGAGCAGATGAGGAGATGGGAAACTGGAGCAATGATGATTCACATGCGGGAAAAGGCATGTGGGGTGACTGAAAAGCAGTACATGTATGCAGAGAGAGGACAATGCAAAGTAAGGCGTGAATTGTCCTGGTGTTTCGCAGCACAATTGTTGTTATGTGTGGAGTTCCCGATGGGCCCCAACTGCAATGAGGTTTAGCAAACTGCCTGTTCTGTGTTCTGATGTTAACAGTAAATATGCCTGACTGTCTTAGGGCTCAAATGTTCATGTCCTGTGTGGGGTCTTTGTGTGTGTGTGTCTGCACCCGACTTTTCATGCATAATGCGTTGTAGTTGATCAGACAGTTGTATTGTTGGAGTGTGCTTTTTAATAAAATGCTGCCCCCAAATTTTGTAGCCCTAGGCAACAGCCAAGTTCGCATACATGCTAGAGAGAGCATTGATGACATCTAAAACTCAGGTGGTCCAATCTGTAACCTGAAGCTTCAGTCATTCTGGTTTGGCTCAGCGTTTGTTCTCTGTTTTCATGCTCAGATGTTTTGGTCACTTTTGTTAATGGGGCAGACATCAAAAAACTGATATTTCTAAAGGGTCTTGAAAAGCTGCACATCACACAACATCACACAGACCAGGCAACAGTCAGAGATAATCCACATGAAGTGTAAACACACTGATTTTTTTTTTACAAACTCTTAGCCCCATTCAATCCTACAAACACTTATGTTTCCTCTTGGCTTGTTTATATTTAATAATCTGAATTTTTTTCATTTCCTTTGTATTTTTGTTATCATATGTCCACGTGCCACATCACAGAAAGTACATAATGCTAAGAGGTGATTGGCATTATAAACTTAGTGACCACCTTCAGGTGACCAATGGCTCTGGCCCTTTTAAAACTCAGAGGTTTTGATTTGATAAACAATGAAATACAGTATAGTGAGTACAATATAGTTTTATTTTTTTACTGATACAGAGTATAATGAAATTCTTTTTTGAATCCTTGAACAATATGCCAACATGTGTCTGTTTCTGACACCATAATTCTCACTCCAGAGGTTATGTAAAATGTAACAATACAGAATACAATAGGCTAAAAGTAGCATGGGCCAGGGTTCTGGTGGGCCCTTGTTCTGAGGCCCATTCTTCATCACCCCAGTACAAACTATTGGAGTTTATTGTCTACCTGTCATGGTCTAGCCAGGGTTCCCTCCCTGGCTTTAATTTCCTTTATCTTATTTTTTTATTGTGTTGTTTTTTCTAATATATTTTTAAACATTTTGTAATATAAATGTATCTATTCCTTTCTCTTCTTTGATATTTAAAAGTTTTTGTTAGGTGTCTTTTTATTTTGTCAGTGTTAATTGTTATTGTCCTCCTTCTTTGTATCTGGAACCTAAAGGGACAGGGTCCACTAACTAGCCTTTATATGTGACCTGATTGGTTTCAGTACTATTGTTGAGGCATTAGTATTCTCTACTATTGTTCAGCTCGCAATTTTTGATTTTGCATATCGGTATTTGAATTGTGAATTTTCTCTTTTCCAAACTTTGTTTTTTGTAATTCTGCTGTTGCTTTTGGGTTTTGCATAATTGATTGTGGATATGGATTTGTCAGCCTTTTAGGCTGCTTCTTGTAGATATTTTTTTTTTGACATTTTATATTTTTGTTTACCTTTTAGAATTTATTGTCAATAAACACTAAAATTATTCTGTTATAGAACATTGCTTTATTATTTAAGATCAGGAATTTTGTGGACCCCCTCTCAGTGGAGGTTGCAGGCCAAAACCTGCTTGGGACATTCAGGGCCAGGCTTACTTTGTATTTTTAGACCTTATTAGAGTGGGAAGATCTGTCTTTTTATATGAAGCCTTTTGCTGAGTTTTGTGTGAATCCTGAATCAAAACAATACCTGTACAGGATACAGAATCTTCTTATCTAATACACTACCGTGGCTGTCTGTTTGTCTGTCCAGGATTTTAAATCACCTGTAACTCATAAACGGTTTGACCTATTGACCTGAAATTTGGTACACATATACTAGGTGACCTCTACTGTCCGCTTTCGGCGTGATGATTTTTATTACTCTTTTTATTTTTATTTTATTTTATTGTAGAATCAACTTTCGGCAGCAGCCAGGCACCGTTCTCATCCCTACCACCTTTGCTGTCGCTCCCCCTAACTCTTCATATCTTAAATCATTCTTGTGGCAGATTGCACTTAAGTGAAAAATTAAGAAAAACACACTAAATAATTGCAACACAAAAACTGACTTAATCAGGTTTAATGCGAATGACAGAACAGAAGAAGCAGGCCACTAGGGTGGAGAAAAGAAGAGCTGCTCAGGAAGCAGCAAGTGCATCAACCTCTGAGCAAATGAATGCTAAAATTACAGAGAAAGAGCTACTAGCTAAAAAAGACATCTGTGCTGTGTTTGACCTTAACTGCAGCTGAACACAAATGAATCTTCTTACAATATCCATCCATCCATTTTCCAACCCGCTGAATCCAAACAGAGGGTCACGGGGGTCTGCTGGAGCCAATCCCATCCAACACAGGGTGCAAGGCAGGAAACAATCCCAGGCAGGGTGCCAACCCACCACAGCTTCTTACAATATTCTGCGCTTTAACCAGTGCAAACCAAAAGAGCCAACAGAAAGACCAATCAGTGCAAAAGTTACACTTAACAAAAAATAATATAATAATGAGACAGCCTTCTCCATACCACTCACCCAATTCAGCTCAGGGCCACGGGGGCTGAAGATGATCCTGACAACATCGAGCACAGCCCCGGACTGGGCTCATCACAGGGTGCACTCATACACAGGCCAGTTTACAATTTCCTGGTAACCTGGTAATCTATTTCTTTGGTAATATTGAAGGAAATTCCATTTAGAGACAGAGAGACAACATGCATGCAGACAAGAAACAAGTTTGGGATTATAAACCCGGAATAATTAATCCGTCAAGCAACAACCCAAACCACTGTGCTACCAATCATAATAACAAATTAAGGTTATAAAAGTAATTCAGAAACAAAGAAATACAGGGCAAAGCGCTAAGAAATGAACACAAAACCCATAAATCAAGTGAAAATGGTAAAAGCTAGAAAAGGAGAACAAAATCAGAGGAAGGAAGAGCAAAATCCAAAATCAGAACCACAACCCAAATTAGAGATTCACAAAAGCAGCCTGTAAACCTAAACAGAAACACAAAAGACGCTGAACTTTACTCCTTTACTCTTCACCTGGGGCCAGCTCTGCTTTTTATTGAGCTAGCTCTGTAAACTATGTAATTGCCTTACCATGACCAAAAAAAAAAACAGACCCACCAGAGATGAGCTCAGGGTAGGAGGTCTGAGCACCATAAAAAGGCTGATCTCAGTAATTAAATTATTTTAATAGACCAAACCCAATTCAGGTTTAGGCTGGTATATGGTATAGCCAAGGGGAAAAGGTGTTAGGGCATAGGTGGAGCACAGGCCAAACCATGAGAGCCCCCTTGTGGAAGTTATGGCAAAGTGACATAAGTACATAAATCGGGAAGAACATTTTCACAAAGATTTAAGGTAAACTGGAGCAAATTGTCCAGTGGCCACATAGATGATGCAGTAATGGCTTGGAGAAGTAGCCAGATGAGATATTAGGTCAGCTGAACTATTAGTCAACCACCATGGCAATTCATTCCTTAAAGACCTTGCCATTCATTGACAAGTTAATTTAAAGATTCCCTCTCACACCCCTGCACAAGTCCTCAAAGTAAGTCAAAGATGATCATCCTTTGAAAGCATGACCAGTTGGTGGGGAGCCAAAAAAACAAGGAGGTTTGAGTATCTGGATAATGGATGCTTTGAGAGATTAACCATACTGGATATTTTCAACCTCTTTCAAATTTCCAATTTAATCTGTTGGTGACATTTACTATAGAATGCTATTGTGGCTCAAGTCCTAGGAGAGAAGCAGAACCAGATGGTATTGAACTGGAAACTTCCACTATAAAAGAATGCTCAGCCACTAGGAAGGCAACTGATGCCAGGTTTTATGAAGCAAAATACTGAGAACTGTTATAATTTCCTACATTTAACTGATTTTACCATATCGGTTATCTGGATTCCTTCTTTGACACTTTAAAAACATGTCACTTTAATTTTACATTGTACCTTTTATATTGAGTAGTATAAACACTTCAAAATACAGACATAGTACACATGATGCCCTCTTTTAGTAGAGGTGGCCCAGCTACTGGTTCAATGTAATGTGATGAAGCTTGCTGACATTTGGGACTCACAAACTAGCCTACACCATAATATCCATGTACCAGTTGCCCATGTGATTTTAGGTAGGAATCAGGTTCAACATTAAGGGTTTCAATTGCAGGAAGTTTAAGAAACAAGAAAAGTTTGTTAGGTGGCCAGTTTCCTTTCATGTGCTTCTGCTGCTTTTCGTGTTAAATAACAACTTAGCAGACAGCTCACTTCATTGTAGCACTTTTAAAAACCAGTAGCTTTGTTACCCGTTGAAGACAGGTAGTAGAATATATTGAAAATATTTTATATCTTTTGCCTTATGTGTACCCTCAGTGTTCATCCTAAGCCTTTCTTTGGTATACTAATGTGTCTCAATCTGTCTTGGCTAGCAGTTACTCTCTCAATCGCGTTCCTGTAAAGCCTGCTTCTCAGACTTTGTCATTTCCAGAAAGGTTGCTCACCTCTTGTCTACTTTTTGATTACCACTAATGGTAGATGGGCCCCCATTACCTACTGTGAAAACATCATTCATATTCCTACAAATACTTCCCTTGTTTGAAAGTGAGTTTTAGCATCCCTCCCATGCCTTTCTTCAATATGTTTGTGTGTGTCTGCTGCTGCTTGCCTGGCACTTCCTGTCTTGATTGCATTTGAGTGAACAATCAAAGTTAAACTGACCCATCAGACCAAAATAAAACTGACCAATCAGATTGATTGAAGGGACCAGCAACACAAACACACACACACACACATACATTAGTGTTTTATTATATATCACAGGGGTTGTCAAAGTTGGTCCTGGGGTCCCAATGCGGCTGCGGGTTTTTGTTCCCACCAGCTTCTGTTTTTTAATTGGACTCCTGAGCTAATTAAGTGAACTGTTATTTCTCAGGTTCTGTGTTTTGGGAACAATATAGAAATTAGAAAACTAAGTCTATCTATCTATCTATCTATCTATCTATCTATCTATCTATCTATCTATCTATCTATCTATCTATCTATCTATCTATCTATCTATCTATCTATCTGTCTATCTATCTATCTAACTTAACATACATTCTTAAACAAGTATAAGAACATGAGAACGCAGTAGGAAACCAATTAAAGGAAATTTTGCACAAATGTTAGAAAGTTTTTGTTCACACAAAGAATCACAAAGACATGGAATAAAATACTGAGTAGTATGATAAAAATTAAAACTTTAGTCAGGTTAAAATCTTGGGTTGATGTTATTTTAGGGAATGCAGGTGAATAGGAGCTTGTGGTGCTGAAAGACCTACTCTTGTCACACTTGTTCAAATGTTCTATCCATGTTGATGAGTATTTTGATGACGTATGCAATATGAATATAACCATCTATGAAGTGATGTGGGCTAGTCTACTAAAGTAAACATTATATAGTGATGGTAATGGAAAGTGACTTTAATTAAATTGCCCAAGATTTCTTCCAAGTGATGACCCTCTTGACCCCAGACAGAACACGTCCTGTTTGAAGCAGTTGTGGCAACACCAAGTGTAAGTAGGAAAATCATACCACCATCTCCCACTCTTGCATGCCGTTTCATCTTTGAAGTGGCTGTTGCTTTGTCTTGTGGTAATTTCACCCTCTTTTTTTTAATTTTCAAGTCAATCCTTTCCCACAGTTACTTAAACTGCCACAAAGTGTTGTACTAAACCATATGATAGAGTTTCTTAAAAGTGAAGGACACAAGAGAAGCTCACAATGTAAACACTTGAAAGTAAAAACAGGAAATTGTGAAATGAAACAGAATGCTAAAATGTCAGGAAGCAGTTCGCCCTGGGGGATGTGCTGTTGATGAGGGGACTTCCGTTTTGCTGAAATGGCATCCGGTTCTGCTCAAGGTGCAGTGAACTTTGCTGAGGTCCACACTTATGGGACTTGCAGGCATCTCTCCTTTCTTTACCTGCATTCTAATTTCAGACCTTAAACAGCACGAAAGAGTAAAAATAAATAATTAACAAGTCAAGTTCAGCAAGATTTCCCTAACCCTCTGCCAAGGTTTCTGTATGCTCCTTTCTTTTCCTCTGTGCAGCAGCTGAGCCTCACATCAGATTGCCAGGGTGACTTTACCAGCACACTGTGCTCTTCAGCATCTTCGGGGAGGAAACATCTGCTTCCAGGTCTTGCTCCCTGCAGGGGACGCTAGAAGCAAAAACACAGCATGCAGAGTGATGGCTTTGACACAATGGCTTATATGTGTAGGCTGGCCTCAAAGTCTCCCCACCCCCACATCAGCCTCAGTCACTTCGATGATGGGTCATCCAACACTTAAACTGGTTTGCTGTGTCTCCCACTATAGTGTCTCAAATGCTCCCTTTAAGGCCTTCATTTCTCTTCATCTTTCGGAAGTCCTCAGGGACTCACAGTGGCTCCTTTACAGCTGTGCCCCATTCCATTGCTTTTCTACCATGTTTTTGTGGTGTCTTTGTTTTTGTGCTAATGCTTTTTTTTGGCTCTGGAGATGAGGGTCACAGGCAGCCTTCCATAGCTATACAGCACTTAGTCTAGTGAACATTCCTGGTCTGCCAAATACACATGTGCAAAGATTCTATCGTACAGATGGAAAGACTCTGTCATATGGGTGGAAAGATTCTTTTGTCATATTTGACTGCCCAGCACAAACTGAACTGTACATTGCCCAGGAGGGGGTGGGCGGCCAGATGGCTGAGGTCTACAGGACTATGACTGACTTTGCTAATGTCCACACTATTACATTCAGGGCTCTGCCTCACCTGTCATCATAAAAAGTAAAAAAACTAATAATGATAACAAAAAAATGCATTTGTCCACTGGTCTGTGCTATAAATTTGTTTTCTGTAGGATTCCAATAATTTCGATCATTATTATAGTTAAAATTGCTGAATTTGAGCATTTCCTGTTCAAATACAGGGGAGAAACAAGAGGTGTGGCAGCAACGAGTCTCACCTCACCTCGGACTGCATTCTCTCTGGGTTGATGCATGCGATTCTCTGTATGTCGCCAATATAAAGTTTGCAGACATGTTTATTATACACCCTGACTTTCCACAATCTGGCTAACATCTTTAATGAATTTGTGTGACATATTTAGTCTTGCTGATTGGACATAAAACCGCAGTGAGAAGGCACAAGGTGAGGCAGACAGTACCGTGCCGCCCTGAAGGGGGCACATGTGAGCCCAACAGGTGCTTGTCGCTGCTGTTCTTTCACGCAGAGGCTCTGGGCGTCAATAAGTTAGCGATATCAGAAAGTCAAGTGCACTGCAGCAGTCCGTTTATTTTTATTTTTTGTTCCGACTGACTGCCAAAATGGAAGATTAAGACTCTGAAAACTAAAGGAAAATAAGGAGGACTTTTACAAGAAAGCGACTAAGACTTTCATGGAGAAGGATAGGCACCTGGGGCCTCATGTATAAATGGTGCATACACACAAAAATGTTGCGTACGAACATTTCCACGTTCAAATCGTGATGTATAAAACCTAAACTTGGCGTAAAGTCATGCACATTTTCACGGTAGCTCCAGCCCTGGCGTACGCAAGTTCTCAGCTCGGTTTTGCAAACTGGCAGCACCCAGTGTCAAAGCAGTGCTACTGTTCCTGTGTGGTTACCCTTTCTTTTTTAGATCCACATCCCTGACACGGCTTTATAAATACACTGAAATTAACCGTATACTGTTTATTAGTTTAATGTATGTTTGATTGATGCATGATTGATTTAGCGTTGTTATCTCACTGCACCTTTTTCTTCTTCTTCTTTCAGCTGCTCCTGTTAGGGGTTGCCACAGCGGATCATCTTTTTCCATATTACTCTCACTGCATCACTCGTATTTATATCACTGTATCTCAGCAGGGAATCACAGCTCTACAGCAGCTGACTGGAAAGAGAATTATTATTATACAGCATCAAGCACACGCTCCCTCAGCCATTGAACTGCTTTCACACAGCAAACGCTTCAGAGCCTTTCCTCAAGGTTCAAAAGCAATTTCATCTCAAGAACTATAGACACACTCAATCAGTCCATCAAGTGCTCCTTGTAGAACGCTTTGTACTTATAAGTACAATTACCTCACTGTAAACTTGCAATACAGTTATAATATTGCACAACCTGAGCCACTTTATAAAGCATGTACAGGTAAAATTCCATTACAACGAACGAAAGGGACCTAAAAAATATTTTGTTGTAACGAAAATTTTGTTGTAATGAGATTCTGTATTTGTTACTATAGTGCTTTCTTTAACTTGCGCCCAGGCATTTGCAATCATTTCAATAGCTTCTTTCTCGTTAATTTTAGAGAGTAGTTATGCTGACGAGAGTTTTTTTCAGCATGTCTTTGTGATAATACACTTTTAGGGTGTGAATGATGCCCAAATCCAATGGCTGAAGCACTGCTGTGCAATTTGATGGGAGGAATTCAATGCGAACATTATCTAAAGGTAGAAGCATGTTGTGGTTATCAATCAGGAGCCAAATCATCCTTTCCTTCTTCTTCATATTGTGAGGTTTCTGAACTCTCTGAGACCCCACAAGATACAACAGATAAACAGTCTTCCATAGACACAGAGATCGGACTACGGGACGCTGTTTGGTGTGCTGTCTATTTGGGGGAGGTCCCAAGAGAGTTTACCATTAATAGGAATGTTTCTTGAATGAGCATCACTGAACCATATAAAGACTGCTTTTTCGACGTCTTCAAATGCAGCAGTTCACATATGTTTGCAACCCGAGATTTTTCTTCTTTTTTTGCTTGGTCTTTCAAGAAAGATGACAATTTCGATGGCGAAATTCTGAATTCACTGACAACGTCTTTTTTCTTTTTGCCGCAATCGAGAGCTATAAAAATGCAAAAAGTTTTTTTTTTTCTAATATGAACTGTTATCGTTTTTCCGTGTCTGCCATTTCTGTAGGAGGGTGACAATGAGTTACATTCCAATGGATGTTTTTCAAATGTTGACGAGCAATAAGCAAAAGGCATCACTGAAAACCACCGAAAACAAACATGACCAAAAAAAAAACAAAAAAAAACGGAAAGTTCGAAGAAAGAAAAAAAATGACAATGTTTCTGTTTTAGGGATCGTTATCCCAACTGAACTGCAGCCACAGAACTAACTGCTCTGTGGATGATTCATTCAGTAGTTTCAAGGTCTTTTGGGCACTTCGTTTTAATGAAAGTATCTGGTGAATGTACTTCATAGTAACAAGATTTCTATAGACTCGCATCATATGGGGAAACTGTTGGGACTATAAAATTACTTTATTGTAATGAAAATTTTGTTGTAAAGATATTCATTGCAACGGAATTTTACCTGTATTTACATATGATGACGATATCATTTTTAAGTTGAAACGCAGCAAAATTATATTATACAGATAAAACTTTAACTTCATTTAAATAATCTATATTGTTAATAATTAAACATGTAAGGACACAGTGCCGCAGCGCTAGCAAAGGTCTGACTCTCCGTTCACGGATTGTTCCTACCTCGCGCTGTATTCTTGCTGGGCCTTGCATGACAAGGGAAGGATAGATGGATGGAATAATTAAACATGTACTATGAAGATATTTCAATGTTCCTTAAAGGTCTGGAAGAATCAGCGTTCTAACCTTACAGATGGCTTAATGTCTATTACAGAGCTGATTGTGTGCCGATTGGTTACTTGGAGAAAGAAAAGTAAGGACAGGAATTGTGGTTTAGTACGTTTGAAAGAGACAGTACTGCTACAACACACACACACATATAGCACAGAGAAGATCAAATACAAAGCAAACCATTTAACATGCTTCTTTAGTTGCGATGGGATTTGAGAAACTAGTAAATTAAACGATTTTAAGATTAAGTTTATGATGTTCTACTTTAATGACAAAATAAACTACGTGATTAAAGTGGAAATTTAGAGATTAAAGTTGACACTCGTGCTTTTTTTCCCCACTGTGTGCCTATTTTTTTTTCTCTGTACCCTAATAAGCTTTCATATGACACTCAGACAGTGGGCTACGACTCACCTTTTAACGGCAACTTTAATATGTGACTTCTTTTTTTATTTTGGGCACTGTGCGACTTTGTGAACTTGAGCTTTCGAGTTTCTCTGACACACTATGTAATTTAATTTCCTTCTGTTGTTTATACCACTGTTTAAACCAACAAATATTATGTTTTTTCTTGCCTCCACTTGGTATTCGCTGAAATTCTTCTATTTTTCCCTCGTGCTTTTGCCATTGTCTTTTCACAGGAGGCTGAGCTTAAGGGCTATTTATATTGATTTACATATTCAAAGAGGCGTAATTCTGGGAGGAGATGGGGTGGGACAGCAGGCGCATGCACGTGCATTACTTTTCATGCTGACCGGGATTTACGTAGCAGAAGAACGTGGAAATTGGCACTCACACAGATTTATGTATCTGGATTTTTTTGTGCGTAAGCACATTTCCGCTTTTGTCCGTACACCATGTTATAGTGTGAATTCTTCGCACAGCGTTATGCATAAGGCCCCTAGACTTCATTTGCAAATAAAGATAAAACCATAAATGGTTTTCAATTTTATAAAAAAACAGGATCAGACTATGAAAAAAAAATCCAGTATTTAAAAACTAAATTATGACCTTAAATAAATTATTATTATTATTTTTTTTGTTATTCTTTTGTTGAACAGTCTGTATTAAAACAAGTAAATATTTCAAAATTTAAATCTTTTTTTTTGTATACCACTCTATACTTTAATTTGCATTGAATGAGTATGAATTGTGGAATTGCAATGGCAAATTTAGAGCACATGGATGGTGCAGTGCAAATGTGCTCTCTCCACTCTCTCACTTTTGCCCCATAAATGTAACGTTCTTTCTTAACCAAATATGTACCTTACCTATGTGTGTGCAAAGAATGCTGATGAGATCTGAAACATAACAAGGAGTCAATGTGCAGGCTGCCAGCTGAATAGTGAATAAGCAATTCTTTGGGGTTCATATATTTATAAATCTGACTCTAAAGGAGTCAGTGCCTCACCAGCCTCACCAGGCATGAACCACACTGCACGTCACTGACTACATTTTCATGAGTGCCTCCATCCACACTAGCATTTTCACATTGTTTAATAAAGTATCGCTGCCCATGCTAAAATAACCTAAAATGTACTAAGACATAGGCATCCACTTACACTTGGCATATTTGCAGCATGGACGTCTTAACTAAAACCTGAAGCCTTGAAAGGATGGTAATACTGCCAGCCTGTTATCACAAAAATTGAAATTATTTTCCTTCTGCAGCATTCAAACTGTACAAAATGCAATTTAGATTCATATGGGTAAGTAACAGCAAGAAGCACCATGGAAAACTACTCTACTCTGCTATCTTAGGATAGGTTTTTCTTCCATGAAGAACGATCAATCAAGAAATAAGGTGTTTTAATGAACATAATCTTACCAGGGAAGAGCCCTGTAATAAGCACAAACCAATTAGAGTTTGTTTAGAGTCTGCATTTTCAAAACCAAATTATATTCATCCATTCACACCACAACAGTTAGGCTGCATTTTCAGAAGAATATGGCTCTGGAGAACATTTTTAGAAGTCTCTGTTTTCGAGGATTAAAAATTCTGGGGTAGTTTGGAGAAAAGGCAAGAACAGAATCTAATATTTGCATTTCTTAGACATAATAGTGTAGATGGGGCCTTTGTCTCCTGACCTGACCGTGTAACCCCCAGGGGTTCATGTTCTCCCAGGATGCTTCTGATTTTTTTTTTATTCTCCCCTCCATTGTCAATTGGCCATAGCTCAGCAACTTATTAATGTATAGATATTGCTGAATTCCATCTGTGTTAATTAGTTTCAAACTACTTTGTTGTTCTGTGTATTTAAACAAATCTCCGTCATTATTTGTATTCATTATGTAATTAGTACTTAGTGAAGTTTGCAATTGCATTTACCTCTGAACTTGTTACAGTTTTCTGAGCCTGCACTCAGTGAAAAATGCAAGACAAGAATAAACTGATTTGAATGTCTGCCATTACATCCCACCGACAAGCTGTCATTCCAGTATACCAATGAGGACAGAGACATGCTTTGGATGTGTGGAATAGAAGACAATAAACAGCATTGTCTATGGTAGGACACACGCATCCAGCTGGGACTGGTCAATCATCTCCTTTGAGAGGTTACACTCCATGAAGAAATTAGCCCACACTTGTATGTCTGAAGGCTACTGCCTCTGCTCCTCTGTAAGCACAACAACAGAAATCTGTAGCCTCAAGGTGCACACTGCCTCGTAATGGTGTGCGGCTGCCACTATTAAGGATCCACTTAAATAGCTCCACGTTTTATAGTTCTTGCCATTATTTAATAAATTAATTTCCAGATAATTATATGAAATGCTGTATTAATTAAAATGTTTTTGTCACTTCTTTAAATTACAAAGGAGGAAATGAAACATTTTTGTATTTGTGTTTTATTTCATTCAGATTGTGAAGGGTGAGGTAACAGGATAACAGTGGCTCAGAATCAACAACTGGAAAAACTGGACTCTCAAATCCACATCTTAGGCCACCAGGTACCTTACTAAATGGGTTAGCGTGCACAATTGTTTCTTAATAAAAACGGAAAATAAGATCTGAAACAAACATAGATAAATAGATAGATAGATACTGTATTATAGTAAATGATGCACATGGATTAGAATCCGGACCAGGATGCATGATGCTTCCTTACTTAAGCTCAGAAGCCATCATGGATGGATACCATAAATGAGCACCCCAGCCAAGGATGGTTGCTGTTTCCTTTCTCAGCTGGGAGGCATGTATAATGGAAGGACAGAGGACTTCTTCCCAGGACCATGAGTTCCCCAGTACACTATCCAGTGTAGCTATCCTTTGAACACCCGCAGTGCTTTATGGGAGCTGTAGCTTTGGAGGGCAGTCCTGTTAGGGTCTTTGGGTGTCACTGAAAGGAAATGCTGGGAGGAGGCTTCCCTTTCAGGTGGAGGTAAGTGCTTTCTAGCTACTGGTGCTGGTTATAGTATTCCTAGGTCTGGCTTAAAAAGGAATCCTTCACCTGACCTGGGAGAGTAAGAGTCAGGAGTAAAAAAGAAGATTGAAAGAAGGGGAAGAAAATAAATACCAGAGAGAACAATACCTGTATATATAGAGAATACAAAGTGTGGACTTGAAGCTTAAATTGAGACAGTTGTCTTTGAGGTTTTGGAGTGTAGAATGTCCACTACAGGTCATAATAGACAGATAGGGAAGGCACAATATGATAGATAGATAGATAGATAGATAGATAGATAGATAGATAGATAGATAGATAGATAGATAGATAGATAGATAGATAGATAGATAGATAGATAGATAGATTATTGCTTGTTTATCTTTATATTGCATGTTCCATATGAATATATAATACAATACAATATATATAAAAGCTGATTTACAGCCAGAATTCTCTGATATGTGGTTATAAAAGACAACTTCAAACTGTGATTACCTTTCCCGTTTAACTGTCACTAATGCCTTTATAAAAGAGTAGTTCCCTTTCATTTAGAAACTTGAGCTGATCACACTCACCTTTGACTCGAGTGGCTAAGGTGATTGTTTTCTGAACTCAGTATTTAGTGCACACCTGAGCTTGGGTTCTAGGAGCCCTGAAAGGACACCAGTTTAATATGTAATATTTGTAGAGGGATAGACAAGAAAGATGTTATATAAGAGAGATGCATGCAAAATTTGCTTTAAATTAGGCAAAAATGATAATGAAGTGTGCTATATAAAATTCATATTTAAATAGACAAAAAAAACCCCATACAAATAGATAGACAGTGGGTTTGGCATCCACTTTTAAATATTAAATAATTTTTCCTAAATCTTCCATATGCTGCTTTTCCTGTATGCTATATTTTACTGCTCATCTGCCTGTAGTTTAATGCATCCTGCTGTGCATCACTCACTCTTCCATCTGCTGTACTCATACTGACTGAGAGGAAGCTTAAGGTGCTTTCTTGAGAACATGTGTCTGAGATTTTGTGTCTTCCTGTCCAGAGCCGTAGCCTCTGCGCCATATTGTTAAGGCAAAATTACAGAGGACATTCTTGTCTGAAGTGGCTGTTCCTAGTTTACCACGTCATTTTGGAAAGTGATGAATAGTGCATAAACAGGTAGCCCCACCACCACTCCCAAAGTAATTTTTTTATTCAGCTATTTAACAGTTTTCACTCTTTGATAAAACAGTAACACTGGACACAACCTGCCAATAAAACTTGGTTTATTAATTGACTGATTGACAGACAACATGCCTGAGGTCCATTGGAATTTACCACCAGACTGACTGCTTACTACAGGCGACAGTTTGGCCTGGCTGCTGTGTTCAATGCATGTCTCTTCCTATTGAAGGTGTGAGTGGGTGTTAGTGCAAAGGGGCTACTATTTCCCACTCACCCACCCCCACACATTAAAAAGTTCTCTTGCTGGCTTTATGGTGCCTACAGACCCGCTGGCAGCCAAAAAAAAAGATGCAAAATATAAAAACCCAGAAAAGTATGCTAGGAACATATTGGTGTAGAGTGAATAAAGCATTACTGGGGTATTATGGGGCTTGTGAATGCCACCCTTGATACCCACTTGGTGATCTGGGCAGGGTAGGCTTGCATGAAAGAGATTTTTTTTAAACAAAGTAATGAGCTGCCAGGAATGTTTGATTAGCTGCAGGACAAAACAACATGTGTTCTGTGAAGGCTTACCAGAGCAAAAGGGTCAGCACATTGACCAAGCAGGGATTCATTCTACTAGATGCTGCAGCTGTGATTCAGGGGTGTTCACTACTGCACAACCATGATAGCAATCAAACAAGCATTATTTTATATTTTGCCTTTCTCAAACCCACGCAAGGATCATGCAACCAGGTGCCAATTCTGCTATTTCAGTTCAACTTTGCTCATTAATTGCAAAGGCCATGTTTGTGGTTGGGGAATGGGTAAAGAATAGTACAGGAGTGTGTTTTTCTCATTTCTTAACAGTGTGCTGTGTTAGAGTCAATACAAAAAATGTTTTAATGGTTTGGCTTGACTATGCATTCTAATGATATGTTTATTTTTAATAACAAAAAAAGCTATTTTGTAATCTTTGAGATCTGAAAAAGTCATGCAGAAGGTGAGACTGCCAGTTAAAGACAACTTCAACATTTACCATTCCGTGATTACCAAGCCGGGGCAGCTTAATGGTTCAGCAGTACTATGGCACCCCCTACTGTAGGAAAGGAGTGCTGCATTACAAAGAGTATTTTAAGAAAGCACTTTAGAGCAAACATTACACATTGGCTAATTGGTTATTGATGCCAACTCACAATTCCTGGAACATGGGTTAGAATCTTATGGTGGCATAGCCTGTCTGTACTCAAGCAGACATTTTTCCAGCATACATACTGTCTTGCACTCATCCCTGAACTGGACTGAGTGGTTTGAGAATCTTATTTTACAACTATTCATCTAACATCTCAAAGACGTGAATGAAACTCCACTGTAATTATGTTGTTAGACTTAAGTGCAGCATTTGATACTATTGACCATTCTTTTTTACTGCACAGGCTAGAGAAAGATGTTGGGCTTACAGGCACTGTGCTTGCTTGGTTTAGTTCTTATTTATCAAATCGATTCCAATATGTACAGAAATGTGCTGACAGGACTCCATCATTATACACAGAAGTGAGATATGGTGTCCCACAGGGCTCAGTACTCGGACCTTTACTGTTTTCACTTTGCATGCTTCCACTGGGATCTATCATTAGGAAACATCATGTTAATTTTCACTCGTATGCAGATAACACCCAGTTATACCTTTCATTTACATCAAATTAAGTTTCTCCAATGTTTTCTTTAATTAGTTGTGTTAGTGAATTAAAGGAGTGGATGGATGAGAACTACTTGTCTTTAAACACCGATAAAACAGAGATGTTAATTGTTGGAGGGAATGACGCTGATCACAATATTCTGACATCATTTAAGTCATTTGGAATCACCATTAATTTTACTGAATCAGCCTGCAATCTAGGAGTTATCTTTGACTCTAGCATGTCATTTAAAGTGCATATTACAAAGTTGTCCAAATCATGTTTCTTCCATCTTAAAAATGTTAGGAAATTAAGGTGCTTTCTAAATAAACAGGATTCTGAGAAATTAATTCATGCATTTATTTCTAGTAGGATTGACTACTGCAATGCGGTGTTCCAAGAGCACACGAGCTTCCAGTCACATTTACAGCCAGTTCTAAAATCGAGGCCTTCTTGTATGAAGTCACAAAAGCTCATCTCCCTTTTACTTCACAGAACATATTAACGTCTTATTAATGTCAGCTATTGGTCAGGCTCTTTACGTTTAGCTTTAAAGGCTGTGATTGGCTGTTCTTTTTTTCTTGGACCCTCTCTTAATCCTCCTGGCCAATTGAACTTCAGAGTGGACATTAGCATTGCTAGTTAGAGCCCCAAATCCAGACTTTTAACACATTCCACCAATGGGCACCAGCCATTCACTTACATTATAAGTGTTCATCTATCTGCCCATCCATTAGTTACTGATGTGGCACTTGTGCCTATCCCAGCAATGCAGGGTGCAAGGCATTCATCTATCGTGAATGGGACACCAGTCCATTGCTAGAAATTCACACACTCTTTGGAATGTAGTTTATGGAGGGAACATGCAGATGCCACACAGACTACTTCTAAACTGCAGACTTCATATCCAAGACTCTGTCCACTCACTTAAAATCTGGAACCAATGTAGAAAGCATTTTAAGACAGAGAAGCTTCTATCTGTGGCACCCCTGCAAGAGAACCACCTCTTTCAACCTTCACAAACATATGCAGTTTTTAATATCTGGAAAAAATTTGGAATTAACTTGCTTAGAGATATTTATATAGACAACGTCTTTGCATCCTATGAATAATTACATTCCAAATTTAACATTCCAGCTACACATTTCTTTCACTATCTTCAAATCAGGAACTTTGTTAAACAGAACCTTCCAGATTTTCCTCATCTTGCACCCTCATCCACACTGGAAAAAATATTGCTCAATCTCAAGGAATTAGACTCCATCTCTACAATATATAAAATCATTTTACAATCCCTTCCTTTCAAAGATCCAAGAGGACACTGGGAAAAAGATCTCTCAATTAATATATCAGAAAAGGAGTGGAAAGTAGCAATGCAGAGAATTCACTCGAGCTCCATATGCAAAGCATACAATTATACAACTTAAAATTATATATCGAGCACATCTGTCTCTACTAAAACTCTCCAAATTGTTTCCAGGGCATGATCCAACCTGCAAACGTTGCAGCCAAGTCCCAGCCTCACTGGGTTACATGTTTTGGGCCTGCACCAAATTAACATTATTCTGGACAAAAATTTTTAATTACCTTTCAGACAGCCTTGAACTCACAATCCCTCCTAACCCATTAACAGCTGTGTTTGGGGTTCTTCCAGAGGGGCTTAAACTGGAGAAGGACAAACAAATTGTGATTGCATTCACTACACTGTTGGCACGCAGACTTATTCTGATAAACTGGAAGAACCCAAACTCTCCTCTTTTAAGTCAGTGGGAAACTGATGTGTTATATTATTTGAAATTGGAAAAAATCAAATACTCATTTAGAGGATCCGTACAGACTTTTTTTCAAAACATGGCAGGATCTAATCAGTAATATTTTAAAATAGGTTTATAAAGCACAGAGAATTTATTAATTTAGGTATGTTTACAAGCCTTAAATTTTACGCCGTTTGGCTTGCTCTCTCTCTCAGGGGTTGGGATTGGTCTGTTCTTAACTCAATTCTTCTTTTTGTAAAAACTTGATTGTTTTGTATGGATTGTAATAAAATTAATAAAAAAAACAACATATCCACGACTCTGTATCTGCAAGTCAAAGTGGGAACAAGCCTCCAGTAGTGTGCCAGTCCATCCACACACCTACTCAAAAGTGGTACTAGGGTCTTTAAGGAGCTCATTCAAAAGCAGACAAATAAATGAAATGATGTTAATAGATGTGTGAACCAAGTTTATACAGTTTTGCCTTTTTTTATTCATTTTTATTTCTATATTTTGTCTGACCTTACTTGGAAATTCAGTTTAGTTTTAATTTTCCTTCATCGTGTATTTTTAGTTTTAATTTAGTTTTTATTTCACAAAGACATTTCTATTTTATTTTTATATCTATTAGTTTTAGTAATTATGGTATAGTTAAAGAGCTACTGTGGAGTTTAGTTTTGTGTCACAATCAGAGAGAACTATAGACTTAATGGATTTGGATATTTTAGTGGAAGCTTACTACAAACCCAGCCACAGGGGATGCACAAACCACTGTGTTTCTTCGTGCCGGTCCCAAGCCCGGATAAATGGGGAGGATTACGTCAGCAAGGGCATCCGGTGTAAAATCTTGCCAAATCAATATGTGTACAACAACACAAATTTCCATGCCAGATCAGTCGAGCCCCGGGTTAACAACGACCGCCACCAGTACTGTTAGCCAACAGGGTTCTGGTGGAAATTGGACTACTGTTGGCCTAAGAAGAAGAAGGAGAAGAAGAAGGGGGAGACATGTCTGGAGGCAGAACGAGAGGAGGAAAGTAAAGAGAGTGGAACTGAGGGTAGGAACTTTGAATGTTGGCAGTATGACTGGTAAGTGAAGAGTGTTAGCAGATATGATGGAGAGAAGGAAGGCTGATATATTGTGCATGCAAGAGACTAAATGGAAGGGAGTAAGGCCAGGTGGATCTGAGGTGGATTCAAATTGTTCTGTCATGGTGTGGATGGGAGGAGAAATGGGGTAGAAGTTATTCTGAAGGAACAGTATGTCAAGAGTGTTTTGGAGGTGAAAAGAGTGTCAGGCAGAGTAATGATTATGAAGCTGGAAATTGGAGGTGTGATGATGAATGTTGTTAGTGCATATGCACTACAAGTTGGGTGTGCAATGGATGAGAAAGAAGATTTTTAGAGTGACTTGGATGAAGTGATGAACAGTGTACCCAAGGGACAGAAAGTGGTGATTGGAGTGGATTTCATTGGGCATGTTGGTGAAGGGAACAGAGGAGACGAGGAGGTGATGGGTAGGTATGGTGTCAAGTAGAGGAATGAAGAAGGTCAGAGGATAGTGGATTTTGCCAAAAGGATGGACATGGCTGTGGTGAATATGTATTTTAAGAAGAGGGAGGAACATAGGGTTACGTACAAGAGTGGAGGAAGATGCACACAGGTAGATTACATCCTATGCAGAAGAGCTGATCTGAAGGAGATTGAAGACTGCAAAGTGGTGGCAGGGGAAAGTGTAGTTAAGCAGCATAGAATGGTGGTCTGTAGGATGACATTGGAGATCAAGAAGAGGAAGAGTGTGAGCACAGAGCCAAAGATCAAATGGTGGAAGTTGAAAAAAGAAGACTGCAAGGTTGAGTTTAGGGAGGAGGTGAGACAGGCACTGGGTGGCAGTGAAGAGTTACCAGACAGCTGGGAAACTACAGCAGATGTAGTAAGGGTGACAGCAAGAAGGGTGCTTGGCGTGACATCTGGAAAGAGGAAGGAGGAAAAGGAAACCTGGTGGTGGAATGAGGAAATACAGGAGAGTATACAGAGGAAGAGGATGGCAAAGAAGAAGTGGGATAGTCAGAGAGATGCAGAAAGTAGACAAGAGTACAAGGAGATAAGGTGTAAGGTGAAGAGAGAGGTGGCGAAGGCTAAAGAAAAGGCATATGATGAGTTGTATGAGAGGTTGGACACTAAGGAGGGAGAAAAGGACCTGGAGGACTAGACAGAGGGACCGAGCAGCGAAAGATGTGCAGCAGGTTAGGGTGATAAAGGATAAAGATGGAAACGTACTCACAAGCGAGGAGAGTGTGTTGAGCAGATGAAAAGAGTACTTTGAGAGGCTGATGAATGAAGAGAACGAGAGGGAGAAGATTGGTTGATGTGGAGATAGTGAATCAGGAAGTGCAACGGATTAGCAAGGAGGAAGTAAGGACAGCTATGAAGAGGATGAAAATGGAAAGGCCGTTGGTCCAGATGACATACCTATGGAAGCATGGAGGTGTTTAGGAGAGATGGCAGTGGAGTTTTTAACCAGATTGTTTAATGGAATCTTGGAAAGTGAGAGGATGCCTGAGGAGTGGAGAAGAAGTGTACTGGTGCCGATATTTAAGAATAAGGGGGATGTGCAGGACTGTAGTAACTACAGGGGGATAAAATTGATGAGCCACAGCATGAAGTTATGGGAAAGAGTAGTGGAAGCTAGGTTAAGAAGTGAGGTGATGATTAGTGAGCAGCAGTATGGTTTCATGCCAAGAAAGAGCACCACAGATGCAATGTTTGCTCTGAGGATGTTGATGGAGAAGTTTAGAGAAGGCCAGAAGGAGTTGCATTGCATCTTTGTGGACCTGGAGAAAGCATATGACAGGGTGCCTCAAGAGGAGTTGTGGTATTGTATGAGGAAGTCTGGAGTGGCAGAGAAATACATAAGAGTTGTACAGGATATGTACGAGGGAAGTGTGACCATGATGAGGTCTGCGGTAGGAGTGACGGATGCATTCAAGTTGGAGGTGGGATTACATCAGGGATCATCTCTGAGCCCTTTTTTATTTGCAATGGTGATGGACAGGTTGACAGACGAGATTAGACAGGAGTCCCTGTGGACTATGATGTTTGCTGATGACATTGTGATCTGTAGCGATAGTAGTGAGCAGGTTGAGGAGACCCTGGAGAGGTGGAGATATGCTCTAGAGAGGATAGGAATGAAGGTCAGTAGGAACAAGACAGAATACATGTGTGTAAATGAGAGGGAGGTCAGTGGAATGGTGAGGATGCAGGGGGTAGAGTTGGCGAAGGTGGATGAGTTTAAATACTTGGGATCAACAGTACAGAGTAATGGGGATTGTGGAAGAGAGGTGAAAAAGAGAGTGCAGGCAGGGTGGAATGGGTGGAGAAGAGTATCAGGAGTGATTTGTGACAGACTAGTATCAGCAAGAGTGAAAGGGAAGGTCTACAGGATGGTAGTGAGACCAGCTATGTTATATGGGTTGGAAACGGTGGCACTGACCAGAAAGCAGGAGACAGAGCTGGAGGTGGCAGAGTTAAAGATGCTAAGATTTACATTGGGTGTGACGAGGATGGATAGGATTAGAAATGAGGACATTAGACGGTCAGCTCATGTTGGACAGTTGGGAGACAAAGTCAGAGAGGCGAGATTGCGTTGGTTTGGACATGTGCAGAGGAGAGATGCTGGGTATATTGGAAGAAGGATGCTAAGGATAGAGATACCAGGGAATAGGAGAAGAGGAAGGCCTAAGCGAAGGTTTATGGATGTGGTGAGAGAGGACATGCAGGTGATGGGTGTAACAGAACAAGATGCAGAGGACAGAAAGATATGGAAGAAGATGATCCGCTGTGGCAACCCCTAACGGGAGCAGCCAAAAGATGAAGAAGAAGAAGAAGAAGTGGAAGCTTACTACACTACATGGTTTACATTCTGGTTTTGTTTTTGTCTGATAAAAACAAGCATAATCAAAAATCAGATACTGATTATGAAAAATTTTATACAACTAGCCAACCTGCGGCGTATCATTTGCCGCATAATCAGGACGGTTTTCTAATGATTTTTATGCACAGGGAGAAAATTAACATTTTAAAAATCGGTAATGTAATAAATCAGCAAGACAAGCAACATTGTAACGATGCAAGGAACGAACCAACACACAATCTTCCGTGACTGAAAACTTGCGGATCGCCATCGCGCCTTCTCCTGCCAGACAGAGGGATGGGGGTGCACAGCGTGGAGTGTGGAACGGGAGGAGAGGAGAAGGACGTCCATTCCGCTCCCTCCGTCATGCTAGTCTGCTGATTTCTTGTTCAGTATGCACTGCCTGCTCATGTGCCCACCTCCAACTCGTCACTTGAGTCGTTGTCGTCTTTACACAGTCCAGATGCACCTGTGACTCACGTAGACTTTTCATTGCTCTGTGCGGTTTTGGCTGCTTTTCTATATATAATCCACCAAGACACCCAACCACGGTAATAGCGAGGTGGGAGGGTGGTGTGTACAAAGGGTAGGGACGAAAACAGTGGGAGCGTATGAGTCGCACTTAGTGGGAATTCCACAGTTTGCAGCCTGAATGGGCTTCAATGGCTTACCCACGCCTCTCTGCGCCAGGTAGACACACGCTCAATCTCATACATAATTATTTATTGAATGCTAAACACTTCTGGAAAGACACGGTTGTTTAAAACAGGTTGGTGTGAGAATACAACAGTAAGTGACTGAAAAGATGGAACTCTGGAGAGAGCAAAATACAACACAATAGTGAACCCGTGGCATAACAAACGCTGCATAATTATTTATTGATGGTTGAACACTTCTGGAAAGACACAGTTGTCTAAAAAGGGAGGGTTTGAAGATACAACAAAAAGTGAATGAAAAGATGGAACTCTGGCGAGAGCAACATATAATTGTCCGTGAGTGAAGAAGACACATGTTTGTCGCGTATGCGAATTGCTGTATGTAGCGTGTAAAACAGTTTGCTATGGTGCACACAGTCATGCGTCGTAACCGAAAGCTCGGTTTTTAAAGACTGCTCACTTCATTGTGTTTTAACCTCAGTTGTAAAGGATTGTTTTAAGGATCCCATGGGATACCCCTCGCAAACAGTTTTACACGCTGCATATGGCGACTCCCCTCCTCGAGAAACATGCCTCTATCAACAGTCAACGTGGCTCGGAGGTACATGAGGCCTCCACGACAGACGAATACAAATGACGCTGTTCCTTCTGTGTCGTCGCGTCCGAGTTGGTGGGTGTGGCTCTGCGAGTTGTCGTCGTATCCAATGGTCTTGGAGTTGGTGGGCGTGGCTCCTCCCTGCGTGCGCCATAGGTGTCTTACTTGTCAGCGGCTTAGTGAATTCACGCCCCTTCCGGCGTGCTTTCCATGGGTGTCTTGCCTTAGTGAATTATATATATAGATTTTATAAGGGTTAAAGACCAACAGCAAGAATGTTCATTCAAAAAGGAAAACTAAAAATATTTTCAGTATATTATTATTTTATTTCAGTTAGTCTTTCCAGCTACTTTATTGTTTAGTTTTAGTTTTCATTTCGGCTTTAATTATTTTATTTCAGTTTGCGAAAATGTTTTTTTAATAATATTTTCAGTTTTGATTTTAGTTTCATTAACTATAATAACCTTCAAGTGAACATACAGTCCTGTATTAACGAATGGTGGTCAGTGTTTAGTTACACTTGAAGGTGAATGTGTGCAGCATGGTGGTTAGCACTGCTCCCTCACGGATCATCCTTCCTCGGTTTAAATCATGTGCTGGGTTGAGTTTTTTATTCCAGGCACTGCTGGGTGAATCCCAGCACACTGGTTTTATTTGAAGGCATACATTTAAAAACCTGAACTTGGTAAATGTTGATGTGTGCTGCTATGGATTAGCGTCCCATCCAGGATTGGTTCCTGCAGTATGTTAACCCTACAATGGGCGTGCAGAACAGAAGGACAGGTAACCAGAGTGTGGCACAGTGGTTGGTGCTGCTGACTTACACTTCCAGAGATCTGAGTTCAGTTCCCTATTAAATACACACCTTGGTAGATGTCAGCATTTTTTATTAACTGAAATTCACAAA